>NC_135881.1:22068239-23268239 GCF_964194155.1 Cetorhinus maximus
AGCAGGCTGGATTCGGCTTTCAGATCCAGATCGAAAGCAAAGGGGTCAGTCAGCGCTGTTCAGAAATCCGCTTAAATCCAGTTGGCAGATGGTGGTGGATGCGGGAGAGAGAGGCAACTCTTGCTCTCTCTCCCCTCTCTTTTCTAGAGTTGAACTGTACCCCAAAGAAAATGAAAGAGGGGGGGGGGGGGGTGGAATCCTGTCTTTTGACAACTATTTCTCTCCGTTGGATTTTAACAAATAAGTTAATCCAAAAAAAAAAGCATGATTTTGTTTTTAGAAACCAGGTCGTGTTTCCAACCACCGTCACTGCACACGGGGATATTAAAGTTGCATTGAAATAAATCACCTGGGAAGTATAATATTAGTTATTCGAGTACAGAATTAGGTGTACCCTAGGTAAAAGGAGACCATTGAAAGCCCTAATTACCATTACCTTGAGAAAAAAATGCGGGACCACAGATCTTTTAACTTTCCGAACAGGTACTGGGTACGGGCCATGAATTCAAGGTTAAATTGCCATAACGTTTTCGATGTGGCAACATCTTTGTCGAAAGGCTGCACGTACAAAAATCAGCAGGTGTCGCTTTCTACCACCCCCCACCACCCCCGCAGCCACCGATGGGTTTCGGTTCAGTATAACGGCTCTTGCTTCGGAATTGCCTTGAGTTTGTGGTTCGAAGTTTGGGCGGGAGTGACGTCCGTGTATAATACCCGAGGATTCAAACAGTGGCATCAATTCCAATTCCTGGCGGTATACACGGGAGTTGTTAATACCCACCCCGCCCCCGCCAAGAATCAGCGATAGACCCGTTCCTCCATCGCCACTTGGCCGCTCGTATTTCGATCCGTCGAATTCATGCGATATGCCTTTCGCTGTAACTACTGCTGCGAATTACGGAAACCGAACCAAACTGGCCGCTGAAAACAGCATTGTAATATCACCAAAAAATAAGCTCCAAGAAACCTTCGTCAGCTCAAGTGATTTCCCAAGCACCAAAACAAACACCTTTTATAATTTTGTGGCTTGTACTAAGAAAAGGAAAATTATAACAGTCAAATGCACTCACCATCGACTTTCTAAAGTAAAGTGTGAAATGAAATGGCTTGAAGAATAAAATTGCACGTAGAATAGTTCAGTTAGTGTGATTTGATTTGAAATTGTCTGATTAACCTTTGAGATTTCCTAAGAAATGTTTATATCGTGGGCAATAGAGTTGGTCTTCAGATAACAAGTTGTCTCAGCCTAGATTGATGCTATCGGAGTTCATTCCCCTTTCGATTGCTGTCTTGTAATTAATTATTCAATCAATATAATCTGCAGAATATGTAATGTTTCTATATCTTCTCGCAGCTCCTGTGCCTTGTGACCAACGCCACCTCCAGGCCTCCTTCTAAGTTGAAGTTAATAGTGCCATTAAGAAATGTATTATTGTCAATAATGATGAATTACTGAAATTACTAAATTAGCAAAGCTACAGCTGTAATCGAGTACTTACCCAGCAGCTACCAAGCCAATAATTACAACTGCTCAAATTATGATGACTCTAGGGCGTGAGCTACAGAATTCTTTCGAGCAACAAGTGTTTGTAAGGTGGTTGTAACTTAGTAAAATGCCTCAGGGGCACTTCACTAGAAAGTTATCAAACAAAATGTGGCACTGAGCCAGAAGGGAATATTAGCGCAGATGGTGAAAAGCTTGGTCAAATATGTGGGGTTTAAGAAGCATCTTAAAAGGAAGCAAGCAAAAGAGAGGTGGAGAGACTTTAAGGAAGGAATCCTAAACTTCAGGGAATTAGCAACTGAAAGCAGAGCGCCAATGGTGGAATAATTAAAACTGGGGACACTCAAGGCCAGAATCAGAGGAGCACAGATATCTCAGAAGGTAAAAGCAAAATACTGTGGATGCTGGAAATCTGAAATAAAAACAGAAAGTGCTGGGAATACTCAGCAGCATCTGTGAAGAGAAAAACAGTTAATGTCTCAGATAAGTTAACTGTCAGTCACCATCACTGGTGCATTCTCCATGGCAACACCTCCACCAGTCAGAGTTCACTTGCCAACCAATGAGCACTCTCATCACATACAGTATAAATTGTTATTTTCCCTTTATATTGGTATTCTTGTGAAGTGTCCTGATGAGTACAAGACGAAAAGCTTTGACATGTCTCTTTTTTCAGCAATGCTCAAGTTATATTTGAGTTAACGTTGACTCTCTCTCCTCAGACGCAGCCAGACCTGCTGAGTAGTTGCAGCACTTCCTGTTTTTATTTTGGAAGGTTGTCGGGCTGGAGTAGATTAGAGATAAGGAGGAGAAAGACTATGGCAGCATTTGAGAATTATAAAATGGAGGCATCCCTTCACCAGGAACCAATGTAAGTCAGCAAGCACAGAAGTGATGGGTGAACCGGATTTGGAGTGAACTACAATGCAGGCAGCAGAATTTGGGATGCCTTCAAGAGTAGAATGCATAGTCAATGTATAGACTTGAATAGAACGTATAGACTTGAATAGTCAAGTCTAGAGGCATCAGTGGTATGGATGAGGGTTTCAGCAGTGGATGAGCTGGTTCAGGGTGGTGTTGGTGAATGTTAATAAGGTGGAAACAGGCAGTCTTAGTGATGCCATGACAACTTATCTCAGGGTCAAATATCACATCAATTTTGGTTTGGTTCCTCCTCAGAGAATTGCCAGGGAGAACATTTTGTGATTGCATGATAGAGTAGTGTTCCACATTATCTCCTGTTTTTTTTTTGCTTTGAGATTGACCGCTACCCTCGTGTTGGCATGGTAACCACTTTCAGGATATATATTATTTAAAAAAGTGCATTAATTTTAATTTTAAAGAAGGTTTTTGATGTATTTGTGTTAAAGAAAAGTCTTTTCATGATAATTAATTCATTTCATAATGCTCAGTTGGACTTTCAAAGCCTGGTTAAAGGAAGGACAGTTGGTGGTCATTTTGGAATACAGAATCTAGTCTTGAATATAGAGATGAATAAATAGCGAGTTAGATTGCCCATAAGATTATCAAACACATGCAGATTCCACAATAAATCATATATACTTTTTACAGTTTATCATCTTTATTGGGCGCTATGATTAAATTGCAGATTTGAACTCAAGTCTCTGTGGCTGTTTGTTTAATTATAGGAACTGTTTCAGGATATTTATTAAGTGTTAATTTGGTTGGTGTGCCACTGCCAGATGTCAACATGCCTTAAGTACTTAGTGTGCGATGTGCTCAAAAAGGCTACGATGGTGACAAAACAAAATTGCACATTAGCACACTACATATATGCTGCTTATAACATTTCCTGGGAATCAACTACAGAGTATTTCTCGTAAGCCTGTATTAATAATGTCACTGTTATTGGCCTGCGTAATGATATCAATAACATGGGAGTGTAGTAGTTGAACCGTAGAACAAAATGTTGGATTGCCCTCCCAAACAATTAACCCATTACAGTGCATTATAGTGAACAACAGGTATGCTAGGGCAGCTTTTTTTTTTACTGCAAATTATTATGATTCAGATGGCTTTTATAAACAAATCACAAGAATATTTCTACTGTGCGCTGTGGACTGTCATCATTAACCAGTTCTTTCTAATTAGGATTATGAGACAAACAGGAAACCATACCCCCCTCCATCACTCATGTTGATTTTATTAAATTGCTACATTTAAATATTCTCCAGATATGATTATCTTGCATGTTCTTCAGCTGCCTGAGCCCTAAGCTCTGGAATTCCCTCATTAAGCCTCCCTACCCTCTCATTTATCTTTTAAAATGCTCTTAAAATTTACCACTTTGACCAAGCTTTTCAGTCACCCGTCCCAGTATCTCCTGGGTGTCAAATTTTGCTTGATAATGTTCCTGTGAAGTTCCTTGGGATATCTTACTACCGTAAAAGATACTGTTATTTATTCATATGGGATATTTCTGGATTGGCATTGCAGATGTTAATGCTACTTGGGAACATCCATGCTTCAAAGAAATGGCATTTGTGACGAGCAGCACAAACACAAAACGAAACCCCTTACAAAAATTAAACCGTACACTTGGCAACTACTGAGTAATTGGTTACAGCAGCAAGTTTAAGATTGCAGTTTAAATCACATTTATAAACCATTTGTTCTCTGTATCATTTCCGCGTATCCATTATTTTCCAGTCTGGTACCTTCAATGCTGTACTGAAACTGCCCCTGATCTTTGGAAAGCCCCTTTAAAAAAGATTAATGTATTGAATTAAATAGACACTAAAGCCGAGATTTTACCTTAATCTGCTGACATGAAGGCAAAAAGAGAAAAAATCTGACACTGTGATCAAAATTCATGGCTCCTACTTGTAGAATTGAAGCAATACCAGCCTACTTGCCTAAAAACAATTTTTTAAAAAGCAGTTTAGATCTTATTTATATTCAGTGAAAGAGTTAAGCTACTACTTAAGGTTCCACAAAGTTGTTTTTTTTCTGGGTCGGGGGTGAAAATAACTCAGTTATATGGAGCTAATCCAGGGGATAGTCATTATTACAATCACAAAATGCCACTGCTGTCCATGATATTTTTGGCTGAATGCATAGCTCAGAAAACTAAATAACAATTTATTTGGTTGGATGGTTTAAATATATATAATCTAACTTTTTTTCTTTCTAATGCCAACGAGCGGGTGGTCGAGTTTGCCTATTTTGAAGGGGGGAGCTGTCCAGCATTTGGAAAACCTACTGAACCAGGAGCTGTCCATTGTCTGCAGGGACTGAATGTTGCCTGGATTATTGGTTCATCATGCCGACGGATTGATGAAGTTTTTTGTCATATGCAGGGACCTGATCAGAGGGATCTGATGTCCTGGTTGTGCACTGATCAGAGGGGTTTGTTGTAATTAGGGGAGGGGCCAGAGAGGTTTGTTGCCTTCAGTATGAGTTGAGTAGACTGTGTCCTTTGCAGTGATCGGGAGGGTTTGGTGCTGTTTTTTTCTGTCCAGCTAATATTGCAGTGCTTTTCAATATCAGGGTTACAAGTCTCATCTTGTCCATTGGTGTATAAGTGTGCATTACAGGAAGAAGTTAATGTGTGAAACATGTAGAGCTGACTGACAGTATTAATACGAGCTGGGTGCAGATGCGCAGGGGCATGGGTGGATATGCCCAAAAGATGGATCTTCAGTCAGTGGTAAAAATAAATTGTTGTGGGTTATTAATTTACAATCACATTGACATTATTCTCCGCTTTCTGCATACTGGAAATATATGGTAAAACATCAAAAGGTTGTCCACTGATCTTACATTGTTTTCTGTGCAGAATGACTAATTATTCTGCATTGTCAGTGATAATGAAGTAATATTAAAAATGAATGTTTATAAGGATGGTACATTTTGCATTGGAAATATCTAAACATATAATCCATGTTTTATTAGGGTTAAAATAGAATGCAATATCACTCTGAATTTTATCTCAAGACTGGATGCACTCCTTTCTAATTTTTCTTGCCAAATAGTTTTCATAACTTTATAATTATCAGTAGAGTATACACATTGGATTAGATAACATCGGTAAGGTGAAACCATGGACAAAAGAACAAAACTCAAGAGGTGAGGCGAGAGTGATGGCCCTTGACATTAAGGTAGCATTTGGAAACCAGGGCAAAATGCTCCACTGGCTGGAATCATATCTAGCACAAAGGAAGATGGTTGTGGTTTTTGGAGGTCAATCATCTCAGTCCCAGGACATCACTGCAGAAGATCCTCAGGTTAATGCCTTAGGCCCAACCATCTTCAGCTGCTTCATCAATGGCCTTCCTTCCATCATAAAGTCAGTGGTGAGAATGTTCATTGATGATTGCACAGTATTCAGCACCATTTGCAATTCCTCAGATGCTGAAGATGTCCGTGTCTATTTGCACAGACACAGACGCAACGAGACCTGAACAACATCCAAGCTTGGGCTGATAAGTAGCAAGTAACATTCACGCCACACAAGTGCCAGGCAATGACCATCTCCAACAAGAGATAATCTAACCATCTCCCTTGACATTCAGTGGCATTACCATCACTGAATCCTCCACTATCAATGTTCTAGGGGTTATCACTGACCAGAAATTGAACTGGACCAGCCCTATAAATACTGTGGTTACAAGAGCAGGTTAAAGACTGGGAATTCTGTGGAGAGTAACTCACCTCCTGACTCCTAAGCCTTTCCACCATTGACAAGGCACAAGTCAGGAGTGTAATGAAATACTTTCCGCTTGCTTTCCTGACTGTGGCTCCAACAACACTCAAGAAGCTTAACACCAGGACAAAGCAGTTCACTTGACCGGCATCCCATCCACCACCTTAAACAGTCAGTCCCTCCACCGCTAACGGACAGTGGCAGAAGTGCGTACTATATAGACGATGCACTGTAAAAGCTCACCAAGGCTCCTTCAACAGCACCTTCCAAATCTCCTACCATCTAGAAGAGCAAGGGCAGCAGACACATGTCAACACCACTACCTGCAAGCTCCCCTACAAGTTACACGCCATTTCTGTGGGTTACTGGCTGGGGAGACAGTGCCGTGCCTGGGGGTCAGTGACTGGAAGGCCAGTGCTTTGGGAGCCAATATTGTAAGATGTTGTGTTCACTGTCATGCTCCAGTGAATCCCTGGGAGTTAGTGTGCCGTTTAATGTTTGCAATTGCATGGGAACACCACTTGCTGCAAGTTTCCTTCTAAGCCCCATCCTGACTTGGAACTATATTGGCATTCCTTCACTGTCAATGGATTAAAATCCTGGAACTCCCTTCCACATCAGAACTCTGGGTGTACCTACAACATCTGTAGGACTGCAGCAGTTCAAGAAGGCAGCTCACCACACCTTATCAAGGGGAAATTGGGGATGGGCAATAAGTGCTTGCTTAGCCAGTGATGGTCATGTCCTCTGAATGAATATTTTAAAAAAAACACCCTGACTTGGAACTATATTGCTCTTCCTTCAAGGCTACTGGATCAATAACCTGGAACTCCTAACAGCACTGTAGGAGGGTGCACGCCAGATGGACTACAGTGTTTCAAGGAGATGGCCCTCCATCATCTTCTCGAGGGGAACTTGGGATGAGCAACCAATGCTGGCCTTGCTAGTAATACCAACATCCTATGAAGGAAAGTAAAAAACGCAGCAAAATAGATTGTTGATAACAGAGGGAAACTGTTCTGAACTAAGCTATTGCCTATTAACATCACCTGTGCCTAGATGTTAATATGCTGTTTAACATAAAGCCCATTTGTTTCGGTCTGATATGCTAATTAGAACAGGAAGTATTAATTTAATCAGGTTCCTCTGATAATACTTCTCAGTTCATGTTTTGTAACTTCAACAAATTTATACATTGACTGGCTGGTGAATCGGAATTTTGTTCTAAAGGCATGGCGCCAGCAAGAATCAAATAGTGCATAGAAGGTAAGCTAATTCAGGATTTACTGATCTGATTGTAAGCTTTGGACATTAACTGCCTTCAGATAATAATAAGAAGAGAAGATTTCAGGGAGGTCAGGTGTTTCACAGTTTTGAGGGCTCAGGAAAGAAAGAGTACTGACAATGCCAATTAGACTGGTTATTGTACTGCCTTGACAATATTTTTTTATATTTGTTCATAGGATGGGGTTTATTACCCATCCCTAATTGCCCTTGAGAATGGAGTGGCTTGCTAGGCCATTTCAGAGAGCATTTAAGGGTCTGGAGTCACATTTAGGCCAGACCAGGTAAGGACAGCAGATTTCCTTCCCTAACCAGTTGGGTTTATTACAACAATTTCATGATCATCATTTGACTTTTAATTCCGGATTTTTTTTATTGAATTCAAATTCCAGCATCTGCTGTGGTGGAATTCAAACCCAGGTCCCCAGACCATTACTCTGGGTCTCTGGATTACTAGTCCAGCCACAATACACAACATAACAGCACTCTTGTATATATTGAGAAGGCTGTGAACACTTTAAAGATCTGAAGATTAGTCAAGTGGGTTTGTTGCCATACAGGATGGGTATGAAGCTGAAGTAAACACTCAACAGTCTATCACCCAAAATTAAAATTGTACTGTAAAAACAATTTTCTTGTGAATTGCATTTAATTAATTCTTCGAATACTTGGCAGTAGTAACATCACAACTACTTTTCAGGTTTCTTCATGATTGTGAATGTCACACTAAGCTATTAAAGCCTTTTAGTGAGCAAAAACGAATTCATCAAACATCATCAAAGAGTCAACTAAATCAGTGCTTGTGTACAGCATGCTAAAGGCCGCTGAGCAGGAGAAAAACCTAGGCATTATAGTACTTGAAGATCCTTGATCAGTGTTACACATCTGCTGTAATAAGAAATAGAGTTAGAATGTATTGCCAGAAGCATCAAATGCAAAATCAAAAATGTCTCTGTGTAAGACCTTGGTTAGGCTTTATCTAGGATACTCAGTCTATTTTTGGTTCCTTTGCATGGTAGGTGATATACAGGCTCTGCAAAAAGGATCAAAGAAAGGCTACTCAGGTTTACAAACCCTACATTATCAGAAGAGGCTTAGAGAGCAGGATTTGTTTAACTCTAAAAAAGCATGATTTCAAGCAGAATTGATTTATGTTTTTTAATGAAAGGAATCACTTCAGTTCATGTGAAATGGCAACATGAGTTCAGTAGGTTAGGGAGGGCTAGGGGGTGTGAGTCTATGTTAAATACATATAGATTAGCTTAGATTTCAGGAAGCATTTTCACATAGAGTTATAGATCAATGGAATAAGCTTTTGCAGTGAGTGCGGATTCTATGAAAACATTCAAAAGATGAATTATTTCCCAAATCTTGCCAGTGTAATTACACATAAAACGAAAGTGGGCATTAAGGGATAGATAACTCCATCATCATGGTCTCCTGAAACATCTCTGAACACTTTCAGAGGTTGGAGATGAATTTTTCAAGTTCTGTTTCCTCAATTTCTTTTTAGGTTTTTAACCTTTCCAGATGATTGCATAATGGTGGTGGTGGCAAGTGAGAATGGCGTTGTTATAGGATGAGTTCAATGGACACCTGAGTTATTTATTATCATATGCCTCAGATGAAAAAATAAATATCTCCTGTTTAAGTAGTCACTTTCTTTATGCTTGGCTCGGGGCAGAAACTTGCGGGCTCAAGCTTCCCTGTAATGACTTGAAAACCTTTATCTAGGCTGACATAACAGTGTAGTACTGAGAGAGTACTGCACTCTCAGAGGAGCCATCTTTTGGATGAAATGTTAAATCAAGGGCCAATCTGTGTCCTTCAGGTCAATCTTTACGAAACCATGATACAATTCAAAGAAAAGCAGAAAAGTTCTCTGATCGCCCTGGCCAAAATTTTTCCTCAACCAGCAACACTAAAAATTGATTCTCTCCTTTTATCCCATTGCTCTTTTTTGGGGCCTTGCTTTGCAGAAATTAGCTGTCATGTTTCTCTGCATTACAATAATGCCTGTATTTCAAAAGTAGTTTAAGATAGGAACATAAGAGCAGGAGTAGGCCATTCAGCCCATTGAGCCTACTCCGCTATTCAATTAGATCATGGCTGATCATCTATCTCAATGCCACTTTCCCATGCTATCTCCATCTCCCTTGATGCCATTAGTATCCAGAAATCTATTGATTCCTATCTCAAACATGCTCAATGATTGACCTTCCGCAGCCCTCTGGGGTATGAGATTTCCAAAGACTCATCACCCTCTGAGTGAAGGAATTCTTCCTCATCTCGGCCCTAAATGGCCTGCCCCTTATTCTGAGACTGTGTACCCTGGTTCTAGACTCACCAGCCAGGGAAAACATCCCATCTACATTTACCCTGTCACACCCTGTAAAAATTATGTAAGTTTCAATGAGATCACCTCTCATTCTTTGAAGCTATAGAAAATACAGGCCCAGTTTTGCCAATCTCTCCTCATAAGAAAATCCCTCCATTCCAGCAATTGGCCTGGTGAACCTTCACTGCAATCCCTCTACGGCAAGTATATCCTTCCTTGATTAAGGAGAGCAAAACTGTACACAATACTCTAGGTGAGGTCTCACCAAGGCTCTATACAATTGCAGTAAGACACCTTTACTCCTGTACTCAAATCCCCTTGCAATGAAGCTAACATACCACTTACCTTCCTAGTTGCTTGCTACACCTACATGCTAACTTTTAGTGGGTAGGTGGGCCTGGAACAAGGTGTCTCAGTCTCAGGATACAGGGCAGGCCATTTAGGACTGAGATGAGGAGAAATTTCTTCACTCAGAGGGTGGTGAACCTGTGGAATTCTCTACCACAGAAGGTTGTGGAGGCCAAGTCACTGAATATATTTAAGAAGGAAATAGATAGATTCTGGACTCTAAAGGTGTCAAGGGGTATGGGGAGAGAGTGGGAGTATGGCGTTGAGATAGAGGATTCAGCCATGATCATATTGAATGGTGAAGCAGGCTCGAAGTGCCGAACGACCTACTCCTGCTCCTATTTTCTATGTTTCTATGAATAAGGACACCCAGGTCCCTTTAGACATCAACACTTCACACCTTTCACGATTTAAGAAATACTCTGCCTTTCTGTTTTTTCCACCAAAGTGGATAACTTCACACTTATTCATATTATATTCCATCTGTCATGTTCTTGCTCATTCACTTAGCCTGTCCAAGTCCTCTTGAAGCCTCCTTGCATTCTTCTCACAACTTACATTCCCACCTAATTTTCTGTCACAGGTTGAGAGGTACTATTTAAATGCAAATTCTTTCTTTAATTGTGAATGAGGAAACAAGATATTATTAACTATTAACGTGAGAATAGTAACAAGATTAAACAAAACACAAGCATTCTGCCAGCATGAATTCTCTGCCTAGCTTCCAAACGCTAATTTAATGTCTAGCATTGTCTATCAGTTAGAACAGATGGAGAGGATTGATTTCAAAGCAATAAGATTCTGGGTTTAGATAATTCTTAATTGCTCAGAGTTCAATCTTAAATCTGGTGCCATTTGAATTCCTTGATTAAATTCCTGCCTTATAATCACTCTCTGTTTCTTTCTTAATATAAAAACAATCTTCTGGAAGTGGGCACCACTGGCAATGCCGGCATTTATTGCCCATGCTTTGAGACGGTGGTGGTGACCCTTGTTCTGGAACTGTGGCACTCTGCGTGATGGAGGTACTGCCATAATACTATTACTCGGTAATGATGAAGGAACATCAAAATAATGACAAGCCAGGCTGATGTGTGACTTTGAGTGGAATTTGGAGACAGTGGTGTTCCTGAAAGAGATCTTGTGGCACAGGGGATAGCGTCCCTGCCTCTGGGCCAGAAGCTTTAGGTTCCAGTCCCACTTTAGAACTTAATAGCCAAGGAAGGTGCTTTCATAACATGAACAAACAGAATGATTATCAGCCTGTAAATCCTTCCAACATGCCTGATGACAGGCTGTAAGAGCGGGAGAGTTTCGTGGTCAGCCAGACTGCAGGTGGCAACAGCAAACCACTGCAGTACTTCGCCAAGCATAATCATGGACCAATGCAATGGAAGTTCATGGTCACCAATACACTCTTAGGGCATGGTACTTGAAGGAGGAGGATGTTCCTGAGGACCTTTCAAGGTGGTGGACAGAAAGGGGTTTTGGAGATGCTGCTGATGAATCCATTGCAACTTGCTGCAGTAAATCCTGTGGGCAGTGCATGCTACAGGCATATTGCACCGATGGTGGAGAAAATAGATGAGGTGCCAATCAAGTGGACTGCATTGTCTTGGATGGTGCTGAGCTTTTTTGAGTGTTGCAGGTGCACCCATCCAGACAAGTTGGGCGTATTCCATCACACTTCTAACTTGTGCCTTGTAGGCAGTAGAGAGGCTTTGGGAAATCAGGAGATGAGCACTTGCCACAAAATACCCAGTTGCTGACCTATTATAGCAGCTATGACATTTATGTGGCTGCACCAGTTGAACTCTGGTCAGTGGCAGTCCCAAGGACATTAATGGCGGAGGACTTTGTGATCGTAATACCCTTGAATGTCAAAGACTAATGATTCATCTCTCTTGTTGGAAATTCTCATTGCCTTCTGCAGCGCAAATGTTGCGTACACTTTATCAGCCCTAACCTGGATGTTGTCCAGCTCTTGCTGCTTGCAGGCATAGACTGCTTCATTATCTAAATAATTGCCAATGGAGCTGAGCACTGTGCAATCAATAGTAATATGACTGTTCCAGATTTCCCTTCTGAGTTCTTAACTGGCTTGGCTGCTGCTAGTTTCAGTCAAACCTCTTTTGTAAAATAATTGTCAACAATTCTGACGTGGGGAGTTTTTCAATTGTGCCTGTTTAAATTATATTTTTTACTTGAGGTAAATCGTTTACCGTGAGCAGAACTCTATGTCCCTACATCCTATAATTTAGAATAAAGTTTCTCTTTCTTGTTATTGAAACCTTCCATGCATTCCCATACAAACAGATCTTTCCAATAGACATAATCATTATAACATAATTAAAGTAACTTCTTGATACAGACTTTACACTAACAGTTCTCTTGTCAAGTAGCCTTTTTGAAATCCATTTAAAAGTTATTAAAATCTACAAAGTATTTTTTTTGTCCTAAGCAACAGGTTTTCCAATAGCTTACATGGTTCTGATATCAATACTTAGTTCAGATTATACCCTAGTCAGGAAAATTTGTGGAAGAAAAACTGTTAGAAATGTAAAACCAATTATTTAATAGGTCGGAACAAGTGCAGGTTGAAAATGCACACTGCTGAGAGTCAGTTTAAGGTCTGTAATAAAACAAGTTTCGACTTGATGACCCGTCATCAGAACATTTCTAGTGGGATGTCACTGACCTGGAGCTCAGCTTTGTTTCTCTGTTCCCAGATGCTAACTGGCCTGCTGAGCATTTGCCGTTTTTATTTCATATTTCCAGCATCTGCAGTATTTTTCTTTTGTTACAACTAATAAATCATATGGGATACTTGTAAACAGAGGTATAGAGTACTAAAGCCAGGAAGTTATGCTGACTTATTTAAAACGTTAGTCTGGCTCCAGCTGGGGTCTTGTCTAACGTTGGGCACCACAGTGGGGGGATGTGGGACCAACAGGATTGCTCTTGGAAGGGATGGGAAAAGTTTCAATGGGCTGAATGGTCTCCTGTGCTATATTATTCTAAGTATAGTATACAAACATACACTGACCAACATATACTCTACCCCGCAGAGAAAGTGAAATTGGCAAGTCAGCTACAGAATGAAGTCACAAGAAGATTGCCATTCATATTGTTAATTTCTCACTTACCTGTAAATAAGTTTTTACTGTTGGATCATCACAGAATCACAGAATTTTATCGGTGCAGAAGGAGGCCATTCGGCCCATCATGTCTGTACCAGCTCTCCAAATGAGCATTATGACCTAGTGCCATTGCCCTGTCTTTCCCCCGTACCCCTGCTATTCAGATAATCATCTAATGCTCTCGTGAATGCCTTGATTGAACCTGCCTCCACCACACTTCCAGGCAGTGCATTCCAGACCTGAATCACTCGTTGTGTGAAAAATACTTTTCTCACATCACATTTACTTCTTTAGCAAATCACTTTAAATCTGTGCCCTCTTGTTCTTGATCTTTTTACGAGTGGGAACAGCTCCTCCCTATCCACTCTGTCCAGCCCCCTCATGATTTTGAACATCTCTATCAAATCTCCCCTTAGCCTTTTTCTCTCCCAGGAGAACAATCCCAACCTCTCCAATCCAGCCACATAACTGAAGTTTCTCATTCCTGGAACCATTCTTGTAAATCTCTTCTGCACTCTTGCCAATGTGTTCATGTCCTTCCTATAGTGTGGCGCCTAGAACTGTACACAGTACTCCAGCTGAGGTCCAATACTCCAGCAAGTGTCTTATATAAATTCAGCATAACCTACTTGTTCTTGTACTCTATGCCTCTACTAATAAAGCCTGGGATACTATATGCTTTCTTAACTGCTCTCTCCACCTGCCCTGCCACCTTCAATGATCTTTGCACATTGTACACCCAGGGGCAGAATTTTTCTGTCAGCGAGCTGGGGGCGGGGCCCGCTCACCGACATGAAAATGACGCGGGATGGTGTCTGGGGGGACCCCCCCCGATGTCATCCCATCCCATTTAAATATTCAGGAAGGCGGGTGGACGGCGAAATTAGCTGTCCGCCTGCTGACCTGCCAATGGCCAATTGAGGCCATTGACAGGGTAGTTAAATCAATTAAAGGTCCTGCCTGTACAACCTTAAGGTTGGTGGGCAGGCCAGGAGCCCCAGCGGGCTTCTGAAAAAACATAAAACCTCATCCACCGGCGGGATGAGCTTTCATGTCGGTTTTAAAAAACTTTAATAAAGTTTCTGTGATATTTATTAACACGTCCCATCTCGTGTGACATTGTCACATGAGGGGGACATGTTAATAATATTTTTATTTTTCTATTTTTTAACTTTCAAAAACTTTTAGCGCTCTCCCTGAGGCAGCACTTAGTCTCAGGGAGATGTGCACTCTTTCACGTGCATGCGCGAAAGAGCGCACTCTGACAGTTGGGGAATTCCCCCCACCTGCACAAGAAGTGCATAGCGCTTCCCATCGGGCGGCCGGCTGGCAGGGCCAATTAAAATGGCGGCGGGGCCCGCCCGCCCATAAAGGGCAAAATTCTGCCCCAGGTCTTTCTGCTCCTGTGCCCCCATCAAAATTTCACCCCTTATTTAATATTATCTGTCCATGTTCTTCCTACCAAAATGCATCACCTTTCACTTCTCCACATTGAACTTCATCTGCCACCTATCTGCCCACTCCACCAACTTGTCTATGTCCTCTTGAAGTTCCACACTGTCCTTCTCACAGTTCACAACACTCCCAAGCTTTGTATCATCAGCAGATTTTGAAATTGTCCCCTGCACATCAAGATCTATAAGATCTGCTAAAATTATGAGGAGCATAGATAGAGTGGATAGGAAGGCACTTTTTCCATTAGTAGAGGGGTCAATAACCAGCGGGCATAGATTTAAGGTAAGAGGTAGAAGGCTAAGAGGGGAGTTGAAGAGAAATGTTTTTCACCTACAGGGTGGTGGGAGTCTGGAACTCACTGCCTGAAAGGGTGGTTGTCAGAAACTCTTGTAACAACTAAGAAGTATTTAGATATTCACTTGCATTGCCATTGCCTCTAGGGCTGTGGGCCAAGCGCTAGAAAATGGGATTAGTGTAGTCAGATCTTTGTTGGCTGGCATGGACACAATGGGCCGAATGGCCTCCTTCTGTACTGTAGATGTCTATGAGTCTGCGCTTCCTTGAGCCAGGGCCTATTTTAATTAATTTTCATTAATATATATCAGGAAAAGCAAGGATCCCAATACCAGCACCTGGGGAACTCTACTTCAAACCTTCCTCCAGCCCAAAAAGTAGCCATTGACCATTACGCTCTGCTTCCTATTGTTCAGCCAATTTTGTATCCATGTTGCTACTGTCCCTCTTATTCCATGAGCAATAACTTTTCTCACAAATTTGTTGTGTGGCACTGTATCAAAAGCCTTTTGAAAGTCCATGTGCATCACATCAACAGCATTAGCCTCATCGACCTTTTCAGTAACCTCTTCAAAAAACTCCAGCAAGTTAGTTAAACACATTTCCCCTTTAGAAATGCATGCTGGCTCTTCCTTATCAACCCATATTTTACATGTGACTACTAATTCTATCCCGAATAATTGTTTCTGGAATCTTGCGCAGCACTGAAATTAAACTGACTGGCCTGTAATTGCTGGGCTTATCCTTACAACGTTTTTTGAACAAGGGCATAATGTTTGCAATTCTCCAGTCCTCTGGCATCACCCCTGAGTCTAGGGAAGACTGAAAGATTATGGCCAGTGCCCCTGCAATTTCTACTCTCACTTCCTTCAATATCCTTGGATGCATCTCTTCCGGTCCCGGTGCCTGTCAACTTTAAGCACTGACAGCCTATTCGACACTTCCTCTTTATTAATTTTGAACCCTTCTGGTGACAGAGTTTCGTCGTCTGTCACCATGGCCTGGGTTGCATTTACCGCCTTGGTAAAGACAGATGCAATGCCATGGCCCCTTCGTCCATGTGTAAATTCCTTTTTAGGTCCCTAATAGGCACTACTCCTCCTTTTACCACCCTTTTACTATTTATATGCCTGTATAAGACTTTGGGATTCCCCTTTATGTTGGCGGCCAGACTTTTCTCATAATCCCTCTTCGCTTCTCGATTATGCTTTTTCACCTCCCCTTTGAAACTTCTGTGTCCAGCTTGGTCCTCAATTGTATTTTCTACCTGACATCTGTCATAAGCACACTTTTTCTTCTTTATCTTGACTTCTAGCTCCTTTTTCATCCAGGGAGCTCTGGATTTGATTGCCCTACCTTTCCCTTTCGATGGAATATACCTTGACTGTGCCTGAACCAATTCTTTTTTGATGATAACCCATTGTTCAGCTACAGTTTTTCCTGCCAATCTTTCGTTCCAGTCTATTGGACCCAGCTCCATTCTTGCCTCATTGAAGTCGACCCTCATCCAGTTAATTATTCTTACACTGAATTGCCTATCGTCCTTTTCTATCATCATGCTAAAACAAACAATACAATGATCAATGTCTCCTAAATTTCCCCCATTGACACTTGATCTTCTTGGCCCACCTCATTTCCAAGAACCAGGTCCAACAGTGCATCTTTTCTTGTTGGATTGGACAGATACTGCTGTGAAAAGTTCTCCTGAACACAATCTAAGAACTTTTGCCCGTCTCTGTCCTTTACGCTACCACTGTCCAAGTCTACATTCGGGTAATTAAAGTCACCCATTATAACTACACTATAATGCTTACATCTCTCTGTAATTTCCCTGCAGATTTGATCTTCTATGTCCTTCCCACTATTTGGTGGCCTATAGACTACAGCAAGCAATGTAATTGCACCCTTTTTGTTCCAATTTAGCCAAATTGATTCTGTCCTTGAATTCTCAGGGACATCCTCTTACTCCAGCACTACAATGCTCTCCTTAACCATAACCGCCACCCCATCTCCTTTCCATCCTTTCCTATCTTTTCTGAACACCTTGTACCTGGGAATATTTAATACCCAGTTCTGCTAAGATTATGAGGGGCATAGATAGGGTGGATAGGAAGGCACTTTTTCCATTAGTAGAGGGGTCAATAACCAGGGGGCAGAGATTTAAGGTAAGATGTAGAAGTCTAAGAGGGGAGTTGAGGAGACATTTTTTTCACCCAGAGGATGGTGGGAGTCTGGAACTCACTGCCTGAAAGGGTGGTTGAGTCAGAAACTCTTGTAACATTTAAGAAGTATTTAGATATTCGCTTACATTGCCATTGCCTCTAGGGCCAAGCGCTGGAAAATGGGGTTAGTGTAGTCAGATCTTTGTTGACTGGCATGGACACGATGGGCCGAATGGCCTCCTGTGCTGTAGACGTCTATGAGTCTGCCCTTCCTTGAGCCAGGGCCTATTTCACATTTTTTGAAAAAAGTGTTTCCAATGTGGAAGAGGAAAAACAGAAAATGGCATCACCATTCACTTAGGCTGGTGAGAGCTGGTGCAGAATGAGGCACAGGCTGGCATTTGAGGTGATTGTCCAGTTAGAACAAGCTGCGTTCCACAGAGGTGCATCGTATTAATGCAGTGTTCATACACTTAATTTTATTTCTCATCTTACTTCTGGCTGTAAAAGTTACATTATCAAAGCAAGTTTTATCACTTTGGCTTACTCTGGAAGTGGGTGAGCTGGAAAGATTGAATTCCATATATCAGGGAGACATTTAACAAGTTGGGTTTATAACACGATTGTATTGTCTTTTTTCTTTGCAAAACGCCGCACAGGTGATGAAATATTCATGACGTTCTGATGGTCAGCTTGTGTCTGTGATTCCCTCCTTGGTCAGTCTCACAGTCTGACCATTAGGAGTACATGTACAATAAAAGCCGAAGATGTCACTATACATTTGGGTTTTAGCTACAGGTGCATTCTCTCAAAACTGGCAACCTTGGGATTGAGGCCGTACCAGAATTTTGCCGGATTTCGGTTCAGGCACCTTTGCCAGTGGCCGGTTCCAGCCAATCCAAGTTGAGTGAGGCCAAGGGTCGTTTGGAATGCAGGAATAGATGGGAGAGCAAGCTTGAAAGGGCCATAACAACTCTGAAGCCATGCAACGCCAAGCTGAATTGTTCAGTAAAGTTCATTTTAATTAAGGTAAAATATAAAAACAAAATTACGCATTGCATGTTCCAGTTTTCAGACAACTCTGGCTTTTGGACAGCAGGTTTTAACAGAGTGTACCTGTATATATTTCTGGATTTAATGTTTCAGACGATTCACTTTGGTCTCAATTTCCTATACACTATCCATGCATTTGGTAGCAAGCTCGGAGACAAAATAGAAAACGAGTCCTTTTGCTACTTTTCCACCACTGATTTATGTCATGCCCTCTGGTAATCCTCCTCGGTTTTGGAATGAGGTAGAATAAACACTTTATTAGATTATTGCTTAGGCTATAAACTGTCAAGCAGATTTATTAACTAGTAAGTGTGTATCTGGCCTATCTGTCTATCTCTGATGAACAGGAGCAATAACGTATTATAAATTTATAGTGGTTATTGACTGAACTTTCCCTCTTTGGAAAAATAGAAAATGAACATAGGCGTGCTTGCTGTGTCCCGGCTAAATCAAACCAGACACACAAGATCCCTAATGTTTATGGGGAGGCGTGTAAGGTGCATGGGAGCATGCTCATGCAGAGTAAACCTGGCAAGGTTGGAACGCAAAGGTCCTGCCGAGTTTAATGGCAGGACTTTGTTATAATTATAATGATTTTCTTCTGTTTCCCATCCAACAGCCGGCTGCTAGGTAGGAGGCCTGGGCCATGTTAGAACCCTGTCAATCACGGGGAGCGGTGTGTCTGGGTTTGAGGTGACGGAGGTTTGGCGATCACAGGAGAATGAGAGAGATGCTGTGATTCTCAGTGGTAATAAGTAGTTTAGGGACATATTCCCTCTTTTTACCTTTTAACAGGCACTCAACACACTCCCAACCATCATGGGGGTGGGTGGGTGGGGTGAACCAGTCAAGACCAAGGCCAAGGTCTGAATATTGACCTTTATCTGTTGTGAATTTAGATAATCATGGTAGACTTCCATCAGTTCTGCCAGCCAATGTAACCTCGCTGGGTGCTTTCATTGGACAATCACATTGGGCCTCCACTACTGTGACCGCCCTCCATTGGCAGGTGGCCTTGTTTTGGGGTGGGGAGGGGGGGCGGGGGAAGGAAATTCCTGCAGCAGCAGTAGGCCTAAGACAGCAATTTTTGGATGAACTTTCGCTTCAGGGGAAGGAAAGTTGAGTTGCGACCATTTCCGAGTTTCACACCCGACCTGTTGGAGTTGGGGAACAGTCACTGACCTAGGATTTTTACTGGGGTTCCCCCTTAATTGGCGCGGAGACAGTTTTCTTGTCCAGTTAAGGGTGGCAGGTTGGCTCTTGAAGCCAGAGGACCAATCAAAGACCTTTCAGCTTCAAAGCAGCACCCAGCTGTAGTAAAAGGTAAATAAGAGGGTGCATCCACAAGAAGGTGCCCTCTCTGACACCAAATAAACAGAATAAACAAATAAAAATGGAGAAACCAGCCACACGACCACTGTGGGGAGGGGGCGGGAGGGGCGGGCAATACAGCGGGGGCACCTTCCACAGGGTGGCATTTGGCTGTACCTCCAGCCAGGTAAGCAGGGAGGGCCTCGAGGCCTACCAGGAGGGCTGGCCCAGGTTCAGGCAGTTAAACTGCCCATGCTGTATCCAGCAACTGATTGGAAAATACCAGTTGGCCTCCAATTCTTGCCTTTAAAAAGGCTCTTAATGAACCTAATTGCCTGCCCGCATTGTGGTGGTGAGTGGCCTGCCCAGGCCTTGAACCCAAATGGCTGATGTTTGCAATGGGGCTGAGGAACTGGTACACTGGCTGGCATTTTAATTTTCAGGCTCTATCCACCCTCCATTCTAACTTCAGAGTTCTTCCTCACAATTCCTTCATCTCTTGCCCAAACCGTAAATCTATGTTCCCTGGTCCTTGTACTGTCAGCTAATGGGAACAGTTTTTCTTTATCTACCTTATCCGAATCTGTCATAATTTTGTACACCTGCATCAAATCTCCCCTCAATCCCCTTTGCTCCAAGGAGAGCAACGCCAGCTTCTCCAACCTAACCTTGTGCTGAAATCCCTTGTCCCTGGAACCATTCCGGTAAATCTCTTCTGCGCCCTCTCAAAGACAGTCACATCCTTCCTAAAGTGTATGACCATAACTGGATGCAATACTCTACCCGTGCCCTGAGCAGAACTTTATAAAGGTAGATGTAGAAGACCCCATGGTACTTTTTAAAGAGCAACAGGGGAGTTCAACCAACATCACTAAAACAGACTATCTGGTCATTGTCACATTTCTGCATATGAACTCATGCTGTGTATAAATTGTCGCATTTCCTACATTACAACAGTGACTACACTTCAAAAAGGAATTAATTGGTTGTAATGCACTTTGGGAAACCTCGAGGTCATGAAAGGCACTATGTAAATGTAGGTTACTTCTCTCTTAGTGAACCAGATGGATTCTCAACAGCAACCCAATCGCTTTCAGATGAGAGTTTTTATGGTTGGATACAGACCAGATTTCTGGGAAAGAATTGTGCACTGTCCTTTCAAGCAGGAAATGAAAGATGAAGAAAATAATTTTTGTCATTGGTAGGTTACAGACTGCCTGCTTCAAAAGGAGCAAAACATCTTCAATACTCAAAATATTAAATGGATGTACTCATTACTTATGAGGAGGGTTAGTGCACTGGCTGGACTGTTTTTATTGAAGCAGAGATGGACAAAAATGTAAATTTTCCTGGTCAAAAGCAAAAATATGAAAGCTCTTGTTGACCTCCCTCAGTTAACTAGAATTCAACAACTCCATCTGATTATTATCTCACTGCTGATATACAGGACCTTTTTGATCTTTCTCGAAAGGAGCTAAACATTGTTCATTGATATTGTCAGAGTGTTTGAGTGACTAGCGATGGAAACTACTTGATGTTTTCACTTCTGTTGAAGCGTTTTATCAACACTTGCGTCACAGACTGAAAAGGCTCTTGAATGTTAGCTTGTTGTTCCCAGGGATGCTGTGATTAATGAATTTAATGTTTTGCAGTCACTTACCAATTTAGCTGCGGAGTGAGACATGCTACACCATTGCACATAATCCAATGTGTATAGTAATCACACTTAATATCAAGAATAGATAAGTCCCTTACACAGCTCATCGTCATCGTTCACTCATGCCCTGCTGTCTGATTAAAAATCAGTTTATTTCTTATATATGTTAACACTTTTTAAGCGATAATAAAGAAATGGACCAGCTCTCATTCATCAGCATTCTAGTTTATTGGATTATTCAGTTTGATCTTGGCAGATCTGTACGTCAGATTAGGACTGATTGGGAATTGAGTGATGTTCTCCAGATAATAGTTGTATTCAATTTTTGAGGCAATAAACTCAAGCAAAGGCCCTATTGGAATGAAGTAAAGTGATGTTGCCATGTGCAAGTAGCAGAGCAGCTGCGATTCTGACTAGCCTCCTGCAGAACTGTCACAGCCACATCAGCAGCTGAAAAAAGGTGGGTTTCTACTGAAAGGTAAATGTTTAAAAAAAATCACAGTACATCACCATGATCCGATTATCATTATTGTATAAGTATGATGTTCAAGTAGAGTTTAATCATCTGGGAATGAACAATGAAATCACTGCAGTAATAAAATGAAAGCAACTTACTGCGATGCTGGCAATCTGAAATAAAAATAGAAAATGCTGGAAACACTCAGTGGGCTAGGTAGCATCTGTGCAGAGAGAGACTCGATATTTACTCGAGGTGATGAAGAGTGTAAGGGTAGGAAGGGGAGGATTCCTAAACAGGGGAGTTGTGGGGTGGGGGGAAGAAGGCTAAGAGGAGATTTGATAAAGATGTTCAAAATCACGAGGGGGCTGGACAGAGTTGATAGGGAGCAGCTGTCCCCTCTCATAAAAGGATCAAGAACAAGAAGGCACAGATTTAAAGTGATTTGCAAAAGAAGCAAATCTGACGTGAGAAAAAACTTTTTCACACAACGAGTGGTTCGGGTCTGGAAGTGTGGTGGAGGCAGGTTCAATCGAGGCTTTCAAGAGGGCACTAGATGATTATTTGAATAGAAACAATGTGCAGGGGTACAGGGAAAAGGCAGGGCAATGGCACTTGGTCATAATGTCATTTGGAGAGCCGGTGCAGACACGATGGGCCAAATGGCCTCCTCCTGTGCTGTTCAAATTCTGTGATTCTGTGTTGTGGGTGAGATGGAGGTCAGGTGTTGGTGCAGCCAGAGTTTTGGATATCTCTAAAGAGGTTTGTTTGTTGGACCTGGAGGGAACACTCCTGCTTCTCCTGTGTTGTAAATGCACTTACCTCATGAACCTGACCCCTCTCGAACGCCTTTATCTGCAGGAATTTTCAAGCGCTGGGAAGCCCAAACGACATGAGTTGAAAATAAAATGCTGACAAAAAGTGATCATTTTAACTGAGATGACGTTTTATCAATGACCTTTCATTCTGACTCATCGACCTGAAACGTTAATTCTGCTTCTCTCCCCACAGATGTTACCTGATCTGATTAGTGCTTCCAGCATTTGTTTTATTTCATTATCTGCCTAAGAAAAAGTGAATGGTGGTTGTGATTTAAAGTTGTTGAATTCAGTGTTAAGGCCGGAAGGCTTTAAAATCCTATTTGCAAGGATGAGGTGCTGCTCATCGAAATAAAATGCTGCTTTGATAATTTATCATGGCGAAAGCTTTATTCTGAGGACAGTGATTATGCCATTGCACTGTGCTATATAATTGCAGGACAAGAAATTGGGCTCATTTGTGCCCATATTTTTGGATGCTGTGGGTGCTCTGAGAGCTCCAAAATGGCACATGTGCAGTTTTGCATGTGCATTGAATGTTTGCCATAAGTATACAGAACAGGCAACACTGATTTGACATTGAAGCTCAACACTCCAGCCAATGCCCTCTCTTAACCTCCCACAATTGAACATATGCTTAAGCAATGTTAAGGACCTCTCATTAGCACTATTTAAAGGGATCATAAATTACTTATAGATTAGTTGCTGGTTGATTTTTTTTCTAGCTACTGCAATAAGTGTTTGGTGCTTTCTATAGTTATTTCAAGTTGCAGAAGTCCACAGAGAGGGTAGACGGTGAAGAATTTTTTTTGCTGACTTCTAGGCTTTTTCACGGTCCAGTTGCTCCCAGAGAAGGGGGCACTAGTAGGCATTCCCTTTGGAATGTAGCACAATGAACAGAGGCCAGAGCAGGACAAACTGCTGGAAGAGGGAGAGGGGGAGGGGAAGGGAGAGAAGGACTCTCAGCAGGAGGCCATAACCACCCAGGGTGTTCAGGGAGCAAATTCTTCTACCTCAGCTTTAGCAAGGAACAATGTGTGAGGCATCTGTGCTTCAGTAAGGGCATTCGCACTGAGACCTGCCACCTGCTGCAGCTCGAGTACGACCTTAGAGCAGCGCCCCAGCATTGCCAGTGGCTGCGAAGGTGACATTGCTGATGAACTTTGATACTTGATGGTTGGGCTTCTTCCAGATTGGTGCTGGCAATAGTTGCAACATCTCACAGCTGCTGCCCACATTGCATAAGTGGGATCATTGAGACGTCTATTGAAAGAGGGCCAACTGCATTGCCTTCTCCCTTGCTAGCACACAGATTCACTAAGATTACAAGCTTCCACATGGTGCAGGGAGCCATTGATTGCATGCACATTACTTTGCATATCAACTCCGCCCTAACTGGAACAGAAAGGGAGTCCACTCCCTCAACATCCAGCCAGTGTGTGACCAGACTCAGTGCATCATGCAGGTGTATGCCTGATATCCTGGCAGCAGTCATGATGCCTTCATTCAGCAGCAGTCTCTGTGCTATCTGCAAATGAGCAGGCAGCTTGAGGTCGACATATCGCCTGCATTGCATTGCAACCAGTGAGTGTGTGTTAAAGGCACATCGTGTACTCTGCCCATTTCTGTGGCTATCCAATTTAGCCTATGGAGCCTTTATTACAAGTTTAATTATCCTTTGCATTCATAGCTGGCTATTGTGCAATTGCGAGGAAGGTAGCATTTCGGGTATCTTTCAATGCTCCACGGGAGTCTCAGTCTCAGAACACAGCGATTTATTCTGGCTTCCTTCTGCCTTTTTAAATATATCTCTCCAACTCATTTGGTTCCTCCCCCTGTTCTCCCATCTTATGTGGTATTCAGTGGTTTGGACGCTGACACAGGTGTCAGGCCTTTAGCAGCAATCACTAGGAGGTGCATAAGTGTGCTTCAGGCTGACTCATCCTCTTGTGGCTCTTATAGCCCTGCAGGGAAGTAATGCCTTCTGCTCAGCACCAGCTTGGCATGGTACATCAAAGCTTGGTAACTTGCCAGGTGCAAATGATGCATGTCCTATCAGTCTATTCTCTCAGTCAATGGTGTAGTGGGTATTTTTTACTTTTAAACTTTAAATAATTGACCTAGAAAGTGAAGTAGAAGCAGATCAGCGTCTAAATTAATTAACGTTGGCACTGACCCCCATTTTACTTTACTGTTGTCCCCATCAACTAATCTCTTCTCCCCACAGATGCTGCTTGACCTGCTGGGTGTTTACTCTTTACTGTTTGTTTCCGATCACAGCCTTTTTGTTTCTGGTTGCGAAACCAATGAAATTGAGGAAGGGAAACAGACGATTGTCGGCTTTGCACGACTGCTCAAAGCTAATTTATACTCCTAGATCTAGGACTGTGTTCAGTTACGGGCAACATACTATGTGGGGGCTGTGCTGTAATCTTGGAGGAGAATTTGGGGGTTGGGTCATTATCTGCAGAGAAAACTCTTGCAGGGTTATGGGGCAAGGGTGGGAGATAGGGACTAGCTGGGCTGCTGTTTCAGAGGGCTGGCATGGACATGAGGGCCAAATGGCTCTCTTCCGTGCTGTAAACATTCTATGATTCTATTCTTTTTCTTATTCTTTCACAGGATGTCGGGGTCACTGTCTAGGCCAGTATTTTTATAATCCCTTCCTAATTACCCTACAGAAGGTGGTGGTGGGCAGCCTTCTTGAACTGCTGCTGTCCATGTGGTGTAGGTACACCCACAGTGCTGTTAGGAAGGGAGTCCAGGATTTTGACCCAGCGACAATGAGGGAACGACAATATAGTTCCAAGTGAGAATCGTGTGTGGCTTGGAGGGGGACGTGCATGTGGTGTTGTTTCCATGCATCTGCTGCCCTTGTCCTTCTAGGTGGTAGAGGTTGCAGGTTTGGAAGGTGCTGTTAAAGGAGCTTTGGTGAGCTGCTGCAGTGCATCTTGTTGATGGTAGATGCTGCTGCCACTGTGCACAGGTAGTGGAGGGAGAGGATGTTGAAGGTGGTGGATGGGGTGCCAATCAGCGGGCTGCCTTGTCCTGGGTGTGTCGAGCTTGAGTGTTGTTGGAGCTGCACTCATCCAGGCAAATGGACAGTATTCCATCACAATCCTGACTTGTGCCTTGTAGATGGTGGACAGGCTTTGGGGAGTCAGGAGGTGAGTAACTTGCCACTGACCTGCTCTTGTAGCCACAGTATTTATGTGGCTAGTCCAGTTCAGTTTCTTGTCCACGGTAACTCCCAGGATGTTGATAGTGGAGGATTCAGTGATGGTCAAGGGAGATGACTGGATTCTCTCTTGTTGCCTGGCACTTGTGTGGTATAAATGTTGCTTGTAGTACAAAAAGAAGGGGGAACCAAATTGATAAATGGAATTGGATACCGGTGCCATGAGGAAGCATTTAGAATACTAGGGGAACTATTCCACCTCAGTTAAACCATGACCAAAACAGATTACCTTATCATGAATCTCAGGTGTTGTTAGTGGAATCTTGGCTGTAAAGCAACAGTGACTCTATTTGAAATGTAATTCATTGGCTATATTACCTTTGAGAAATCATGAGGACATGTATAATGTCTCTCTCTCTCGTGTGCTCCATCTGTTATTTATATACATAAAATATTATAATAACCAATTCTCACACAAGGGCAAAGAGCCATGGAATTAAATTTACTGCGTTTGAAGGAACAGTGGGCTGGTGAATCAATACTTAACTGATGCACAAAGGTTGTCTCCCCACCAGGAGTGCAAAATCAATCAGTTTATGTCTATAGGTTTAAATATATGTAAGGAAAATTTAAGGATATCTTCATGCAATTGGTGGCGAATATGTAGAATAGCTTACTCAGGGAAGAGAGAATTGTACAAATTTCAAAATGATGGTGAATAAAACTTTGGACAACAGAGGGATATTAGAAATAAGAGGGGTTGAAAATGTCTGATCTTTGGGACTGGCCTGAGAGATTAAATATGGTCTTTTCTAGCTGGCATAGTTCTAAGTTTCTAAGTTTGTGGCTATTGTTGTATCATAGGTAACTGTGGATCCTCGGCAATTGGTTGAATCTCGTATGGAACACATCCTGAAAGTGACCAAGATAATTTTTTTCCCAGTTAGCATTATAACAGTCGTGACAGGATGGTTCATGGGGTTTTACTATCCAACAGAGCATTGATGTATCTGGTGACCTTTTGTGCCATTTCTTTAATACATCCAGACATATCAAATCCTTACTCAACTTACCTATTCCCACTCGATTGCACTCATTGAAGAAACATGGAATTAAGAGGCTTAAATAAAAACATCGAGCGGCATAATATTTTGACAAAACTTTCAGTATTGGCTGTTCGAACAACATTTTGAATATGCAGATGCTAGTTTATATGTGTGCGTGCTTAATTTCTCTTGATTAAGAACAACTAATGGCTCATGACAACCAGGAACATTGCTGACAGTGGATAAACCAGCACCGCATGAAGCAATCAGTGGCAATGTGTATCTCACTGCTATTAAATGGAGTCACACATCCTTGTGCAGCTTTTTTTAAAAGACAGATATCAATTCCACTATTTGAGAAGCTGATTAATTTATCTATGCGCCTTTTCAAAACGTTCTAATATTATTATTGCTGTAATGCTTATAGATTGCAGATTTGGTAGCCACTCAAGATAAATATCGGTGGAAAAGTAGCCATTATTTCCTCTTTTTGCAAGTAGTTAAATGTGGTAAGGATGTGTTTAAAAGTCTTGGAGGTGCAGCAACAGTTGTAGCAATGAGTGGGGAGATGGTGGCATAGTGGTAGTATCACTCGACTGGTAAGTGGGAGCCTAAGGTAATGTTCTAGGAACAGGGGTTCAAATCTCACTGTGGCAATTGGTGGAATTTAAATTCAGTTAATAAAGTCTGGAGCTAGAAGCTGCTTTCAATAATGGTGACCCATTGATTGTCATAAAAAACCTATCTGGTTTACTCTTGCTCATTCTTACTTGGTCTGGCCTATATGTGACTCCAGACTCTTAACTATCATTTGACAAAGGCCTAGCAAATGACTCAATTCAGTGGCAATAAATGCTGGCCTTGCCAGTGATGCCCACCTCCAATGAAAGAACAAAAAAAGCCTATATTTATGTGAAAGCTTTAACATAGTAAAATGACTCAAAGTGCTGCACAGAAGTGTTGGGGCTCTGAGCCGCATAAGGCGATATTGAGGCAGATGACCTAGAAAGCCTAGTCAAAGGGATAAGTTTAAGGAGCGTCATAATGGAGGAAAGGGGAGTAGAGAGGTGGAAAGGTTTAGGGAGGGAATTACAGAGCATATGCCTTGGCAGCTGAAGATATGGCCACCAATGCTGGAGCAATTAAAACCAGTGGCGAGCAAATACATTCTGTGGTGCAATGATTTAAACCGTTTACCGGCTTGTGGTTGCTCTACTTACACTAATGAAATCAAACCCAAATCGAAAACAAGTTATTACCCAGGAATAGGCACACTTGGTTAATTAATGCGAGTTATTTTGTATTAATTTGCCAATGAATCCAGCTAAGTGGATTTAAATGAATGAGGTGACAAAGACACATAGATTCACCGTTGTTTATCATTGAACAAAGTGCTTCGTTGTCTATTACATGATGCTTGTTACAATGTTGTCATGAATAATTGGCAGCTTTGGGAACTGAGGTACAGCTTTGGTTGCAGGTCTGTGTCCGTATCATTGTCTGTGATAGTCTGATTATGTGTTTTTGTTTGCTGTTTATTAAATGCTATATTTCTATCTTCTTTCGGGTTTCAATTTCCTTTTCCTTTTTGGAGCTGAAAATTGTGCTCCGAGGCATTAGCTTTAAGCTGGGCTTTTGCAAATCTCTTTCTTTCTCCCTTTGCCGAGCCGGCTAAACATGGAATTATGGTTCCACGAACACAGCAACTATCTGATGGCCATTATTACCATGCAACCTGAGGCAACACACTTCAGATTAACAGTAACGCTTGCACTGCCACTCTGTTGAGATTGATTAGATTAGCAGAGGGGAGTTCAAAACTGGTGTTTTTCTGATCTGTGTGATTCAGTTGCTAGGCAGTGCTTCATCTATCTACATATGCACCATACTCTTACACACCTGAGGGAGGATGCCCTCAATGGCTATTTTAACTTTAAATGAAACTCGCACTTCTCATAAAAGTCAGTGAAGTAATATCCCACTCACAGTAGGAAAAAGCACTTCATGGAGTTCAGGTTGCAGAAGCAGTTTACAACACCATTGTGCCAATTTTCTTACCTGCATTTTCTTTGAGTGCAGCTCCCTGCTGTGAGGGAGATTGGTGAATCTAAACTTCTATGTACAAAGCTACAAGTTTCCATAATCATAGATTGATGCGTACCCATGCATTTAACGTATTGGCGATTGGGGAACTAAACAGAAAGCTAAGCTAAAAGCATGGCTACTGTTGCAGGTTGCAGTAACGGCCAGGAAAGACTGAAATGGCTGGGGCGCTTTCCTCTCAAAATTAGCAGGCCGAGTGGTGATCTAGTAGAGACCATTAAAGTGAGATAGGCATAGAGGAATGACAAAGAGAAGATGGCCCAAATCTTCCTGTCTCTGATCATCGAAGATGAGACGTATGTCGGGAGATGCGCGTCAGGGCCCTCCGGAAGTCTTGACACACAGACACACTTGGGAATTGCCTACAAAGTTTAAAATTTCCAAGGGCTGATTACCTGCTGACTGGGACCTTTTGCAAATGTCCCTGACCTTGAGCTCAGGGCAGAGACTTACACCAGACAAGTGAGACCTTATGTACTTACCCTGGGAATGTAAGACAGTTTAATACCTGGTCTAATGTATTATGTATGTAACTCAACTGAACAGTACAGCTGACCACCCGGGCCCCCCAATCAACAGCCCCTCCTGACCACCCGATTACCCCCTCAACCATTCCACCCCCCCCAAACACTTGACTACCCCCTGAACACCTGACTAATCCCCTGACCAGCCAACTACCCTCCCTGACCCAACCCAACCTGACTACCCCCTGAACACCTGACTAATCCCCTGACCAGCCAACTACCCCCCCCGACCCAACCCAACCCAACCCAACCTGACTATCCCCTGAACACCTGACTAATCCCCCTCCCACGGCCAACCCAACCTGCCATAACTAGCCCCCGGACAACTAGCTAGCCCCCGACCCAATCCGACCCGACTAGCCCCCGATCACCCTACTACCCACCTCACCCAACTACCCACCTCACCCATATAGCCACCTCACCCACCTCACCATTCATTCATTCATTCATTCACCTATTTGCTCATTCACTCATTCATTCACTCACCCTTTTACTAACCTACACTCATTCATTAAAAGACTTGGACCTTTAAGAACCTATCTGCATATGGCAGTGGCAGTTACTACCATAAAAAAGGGGGCATATCCCCTTCTTCCCCCAACTCTACTACGCTTGCTGAGCTAACTCAGGAGCTGCTGCGTTGCCCATTTTTGCTTCGGCCAGGAATGGAAATCCCACAAGAAATTAGCTCAATTCCACTGACCGGAAGGTCTAGGCTGATGTTTCCATTTGTAGTGAAGACCAGAACCAGCACCATAAATGTAAGATAGTCACGAATAAACCCAACAGAGAACTCAGGAGAAATTTCTTTACCCAGAGAGTGATTCGAAGGTGGAACCCACAACCACGGGGAGTAGTTGAGGCAAACAGCAGAAATGCATTGAGGGGGAAGCTAGATATGTGCTCAAAGGAGTAGGGAATAGAAGGATATGCAGATCGGGTTGGAAAAAAGTAGGGTGGAAGCACCTCGATTCACAAAAACTGACATAAACCAGATGGGCCGAATGGCCTGTTGTTGTGCTGTAAATCCTATGCCGTTCCTTGGCCAGTATTTTACATGTGTAAATCGGGTCTGCTGCTGTCCTGTGCATGTATAGAATCTGGCAGGATGATGTCTGGTTCATTACACCACGCTCGTTTCTCATAACACGGTAGGCAGGCGGGCAAAGACATTGCTAACCTGCCCGCCATTTTGAAAAAATCATTAATGGGCAATTGAGCTTTTTAACAAGCCAATTGACCCGAATATTATGCTGCCCATTGCCATAATGCAGTTGGCGTGAGCAGGCAGGCAAGAGTGGGGAGTCTGCTTTTTCACCATCTGAGGTTGAAAAGTGGGAAGGAAGTGGGGGAGTTACATCCTTGCGGGTGCCCTATGTACATTGGGGTCACCACACCCCACTACAATGATATCCCCCTTTGCGTCTGCCCACCTGGCCTCCAAAACCCACCCATCGCACCTTCCCGCCCCCCCCCCGCCAGCCTTAGCGTCCCTCCCCGCCAATAAATCCTGGATTAAGCTGAGTCCAGGTCCTCCAGGGGTGAATCCATTGCTGTCTTCTTCCTGGGCCTGTAGTCCCAGCAGCGCCCGTAGCTGGGTTCTGGTGCTGCTGGGACTGCTCGAGCTGCCAGTCAAATCAGATTGGCCAGCAGCTCACGAGGGCAGGACTTCCTCCCACTGAGGGGAGCAAGTCCCACTTTCAGCTTGTTTGGGCCATCGGCCGCCTCCAGAGAGGAGGAAACGACAGGCCAGTTAGCTTAACCGTTTTCAGAGGGAGCTGCAGGAATCTCTTGTTAAGGAGGCTATAACTGGGCATTCAGGGTAAAATTTTTCGTCCTGCAGGCGGGTGCGCGCCCGACCGAGTGGGAGTGAAATAGTGCGCGAGGACGTCGGGCAAACGTCCCGACGTCATCGCGCACACCTTCACTCCCGCACTCTCACGACCTTCCAGTCGGTGAGCGCGCACGAGAGGCGGCAGCGCGCCGGCCGACAATTAAGAGGCCTCTTAAGGCCCTTAAGTAGTTCATTAAGTTGCATTTTTCGCTGCCCGCTCGACCATTTGGTGGGCGGGCGGGCGGGTGAATAGGCCAGGCGGCCTTTGCATTTTGAACGAAACCTCATCCACGGGCGGGATGAGGTTTCCAGCGCTTACTTAAAAAAACAATTAAAAAATGTTACCATCCATTTTTACATGTCCCTCTTCACGTGACTGAGTCACATGTGGGGACATGTTTGTTTCATATGTAAATAAGTTTGTTTTTCACTATAAAATCCTTCAGCTCCCTGAGGCAGCTCTGTGCCTTCAGGGAGCTGTCAGTGCGTGCTCCCCCGCGCATGCGCACACTTCAGTGCGTGTGCTCCTCCCTCTCACACCCCGGCAGCGCTGAGGCTCTTAGCGCGCCTTTCACGCTGGCCGGTCATTAATTGGCCAGCCAGCGTGAAATCGTGTTCGGAGCCCGATCGCGGACAGCGGTCAGTCTCGCGGCCATTCCCGGGCCCGCCCACCGCTCCCGCCCGACAAGGGGAAAGCCCCTCCCCTTATAAAATCTCAATGCAATCAGGCAGAGTCAACATGGTTTTGTGCAAGGGAAATCATGTTTGACTAATTTATCAGAGTCCTTTGAGGAAGCAACTAGCAATGTGGGTAAAGGGGAACCTGTGCATGTGGCGTACTTAGATTTTCAGAAGGAATTTGACAAGTTGTCACATCAATGGTTATTACACAAAATCAGAGCTTCTGCTGTAGAGAGTAACATATGATCATGGAGGGGGGAGTTTTCTGTTCGGCGTGCGGGGGTGGGCCCCACATGTCGACGTGAAAATGACGCGCGGTGACATCGGGTGTGGTGATCTGATTGAAACATACACGATCCTGAGGGGACTTGACAGGGTGGATGCTGAAAGGGTGTTTCCCCTTGTGGGAGAGACTCGAACTAGGGACACAGTTTAAAAATAAGGGGCCTCCCATTTAAGATGGAGATGAGGTAATATTTTTCTATCTGAGAGTCGGCTGTAAGTCTGTGGAACTGTCTTCCCCAGAGAATAGTGGCGGTAGGGTCACTGAGGCCACAGACAAATCAGCCCTGATCTTATTGAATGGCAGAGCAGGCTCGAGGGGCTGAATGACTTACTCCTGCTCCTAATTCATTTGCATGTATTGCTGCAGGGTGGCCTTTTTTTAAGTTAGTCAGCTTGCAACTGACTTTTCCAATGGCAAGGGCAGGGGTTGTGAACAATACCTGTCACCCCACCCTCGTCTCCCCCCCCCCACCACCCCCAAACCAAATTCAGCCTGATGTCAAGAAGCAATACACTAAGAAGGGTAATTGCCATCAACATAGAGATAAATGAGTGAGTGAATGAAGATGAGGAATGTGCAGAAGATAATTGTTGAGAAGAGGACTTTATGTTTCATTTGCTGTTGGCGTAGTGAAGGATAATGACTCATTAAAAATGCAAAACTGCATCTGCCTAATTCTTTGACGCTAAAGACGCAATTTTGTGAGGTGAAGTCCTCGGCTTAGAGCCTTGCTAGCGGTGACACATGTCAGTGAAGATCGGGCTGGAGCATTGTAGCCCTAATTATGGCCCTGTTTAGTTGTCCCCTTGCCTTCCTCAATCCATCACTCCTCCTACAGTCTCCAAGCCTTCAAAACCCAAATATAGCATAACTGACCTGATTGTTCAACCTGCCTATCCAGTGAGTACTGATGCCATGGAGATGAGGAAGATCCTAGGCTCTCTTGCCTTTCTGTGCTGCGTTGGCACATCTAATTAGCACACTTACGGCTGCAAAATGCTTTGAGACTGCCAGTGATTGTAACTGCTGAGGCTCGAGAACACAAGAACACAAAAGGTAGGAGCAGGAGTAGAAAATATGGACTGTCAATCCTGCTCCACCATTCAGTATGAGCTTGGGCTTCAAATCCACTTTTCCACCCACGCTCCATTTCCCTTAATTCCCCGCGAGACCAATAATCTGACAATCTCAGCCTTAAATATATTCAGTGATGGCGCATCCACTTTGCTCTCGGGTAGAGAATCCCAAAGGTTCACAGCCTTTTGAGTGAAGAAATGTTTCCTCATCTCAGCCCTAAATCTTTGGCTGCTTATCCTGAGACCGTGCCCCTGTGTTTTAGATGCCTCGGCCAGGTGGATAAAATCTCTCAAGGTGGAATTTTCCATTTCTGCCAGCAGCGGGTTTTTGGCAGGTGGTGGCAGTGGTAAATTCGGAGTCAGGCCAAAAGCTGGATTCCCGCCTGTGGAAAAAGGAGTCGGAATTTTCCCCTTGTCACTTTCATGGCGGGATGATGTCTGGTCAGCTTTCCCACTGATCCATGTTGGGAACACTATCTGCAATGCATTTGCATGTCACGAATACTCGTTAAAATAGCAACTCGCCGGAATCACATTCCCCCTCCCAATTACGTGCCACGCCAGCGGGAAATTAGACCGGTCTAAATCACGACCAGATATAAGTGGGGTGCATCTGTTCATCCTCACTTCACTTGTGACTTCGAGGCGAGTGCAACATTCAAAGCTTACCTACAATAGCGCTGCTCCGGTTCCTCAGCGATGCCAGTGTTAGCCCACACTGCTATGGTGGGGCTGTTCACTGTGGCTGCCTCGGGGGTTGAGCTGGGTTGTTCACTGTGGCTGCCTTGCGTGTTGAGCTGGGCTGTTCACTGTGGCTGCCTCGGGGGTTGAGCTGGGCTGTTCACTGTGGCTACCTCAGGGGTTGAGCTGGGCTGTTCACTGTAGTTGCCTCGGGGATTGAGCTGGGCTGTTCACTGTGGCTGCCTCAGGGGTTGAGCTGGGCTGTTCACTGTGGCTGCCTCAGGGGTTGAGCTGGGCTGTTCACTGTAGTTGCCTCGGGGATTGAGCTGGGCTGTTCACTGTGGCTGCCTCGGGGGTTGAGATGGGTTGTTCACTGTAGTTGCCTCGGGGATTGAGCTGGGTTGTTCACTGTAACAGCCTCAGGGGTTGAGCTGGGCTGTTCACTGTAGTTGCCTCGGGGATTGAGCTGGGCTGTTCACTGTGGCTGCCTTGCGTGTTGAGCTGGGCTGTTCACTGTGGCTGCCTCGGGGGTTGAGCTGGGTTGTTCACTGTGGCTGCCTTGCGTGTTGAGCTGGGTTGTTCACTGTAGTTGCCTCGGGGATTGAGCTGGGCTGTTCACTGTAGTTGCCTCGGGGATTGAGCTGGGCTGTTCACTGTGGCTGCCTTGCGTGTTGAGCTGGGCTGTTCACTGTGGCTGCCTCGGGGGTTGAGCTGGGTTGTTCACTGTGGCTGCCTTGCGTGTTGAGCTGGGCTGTTCACTGTGGCTACCTCAGGGGTTGAGCTGGGCTGTTCACTGTAGTTGCCTCGGGGATTGAGCTGGGCTGTTCACTGTGGCTGCCTCAGGGGTTGAGCTGGGCTGTTCACTGTGGCTGCCTCAGGGGTTGAGCTGGGCTGTTCACTGTAGTTGCCTCGGGGATTGAGCTGGGTTGTTCACTGTGACAGCCTCAGGGGTTGAACTGGGCTGTTCACTGTGGCTGCCTCGGGGGTTGAGATGGGTTGTTCACTGTAGTTGCCTCGGGGATTGAGCTGGGCTGTTCACTGTAGTTGCCTCGGGGATTGAGCTGGGCTGTTCACTGTAACAGCCTCAGGGGTTGAGCTGGGTTGTTCACAGTGGCTGCCTTGGGGGTTGAGCTGGGCTGTTCACTGTAGTTGCCTCGGGGATTGAGCTGGGTTGTTCACTGTAACAGCCTCGGGGGTTGAGCTGGGTTGTTCACTGTGGCTGCCTCGGGGGTTGAGCTGGGCTGTTCGCTGTAGTTGCCTCAGGGGTTGAGCTGGGCTGTTCGCTGTAGTTGCCTCGGGGACTGAGCTGGGTTGTTCACTGTGGCTGCCTCACGTGTTGAGCTGGGTTGTTCACTGTAGTTGCCTCGGGGGTTGAGCTGGGCTGTTCACTGTAGTTGCCTCGGGGATTGAGCTGGGCTGTTCACTGTGGCTGCCTTGCGTGTTGAGCTGGGTTGTTCACTGTGGCTGCCTTGCGTGTTGAGCTGGGCTGTTCACTGTAGTTGCCTCGGGGATTGAGCTGGGCTGTTCACTGTAGTTGCCTCGGGGGTTGAGCTGGGTTGTTCACTGTGGCTGCCTTGCGTGTTGAGCTGGGTTGTTCACTGTGGCTGCCTCGGGGGTTGAACTGGGCTGTTCACTGTGGTTGCCTCAGGGGTTGAGCTGGGCTGTTCACTGTAACAGCCTCGGGGGTTGAGCTGGGCTGTTCACTGTAGTTGCCTCGGGGATTGAGCTGGGCTGTTCACTGTAGTTGCCTCAGGGGTTGAGCTGGGCTGTTCACTGTGGCTGCCTCAGGGGTTGAGCTGGGCTGTTCACTGTGGCTGCCTCAGGGGTTGAGCTGGGCTGTTCACTGTGGCTGCCTCGGGGGTTGAGCTGGGTTATTTACTGTAGCTGCCTCGGGTGTTGAGCTGGGTTGTTCACTGTGGCTGCCTCGGGGGTTGAGCTGGGTTGTTCACTGTGGCTGCCTCAGGGGTTGAGCTGGGCTGTTCACTGTGGCTGCCTTGGGTGTTGAGCTGGGTTGTTCACTGTGGCTGCCTCGGGTATTGAGCTGGGCTGTTCACTGTGGCTGCCTTGCGTGTTGAGCTGGGCTGTTCACTGTGGCTGCCTCGGGAGTTCAGTTGGGCTGTTCACCATGTGTTGCTGCACTACTCTGGCAGGACAGTATTGTGTGCTGTGAGACTCAGGCAGGGCTGCACTTTAAAACAGAGACCAGCATGGTAACCAGGAGGGGGGGGGGGTGGAATTACAAAGACACGAGGGTGAAGGGGGTTTTGGTTGGATTGGAGGATGTGGGTTGAGATGATAGAGACATGAAGGTGAAATGGGCTTTGGTAGGGTTGTTGGGTGGGAAATGACAGAGACATGAGGGTGAAGGGAACTTGGTGAGGTTGGAGGGTGGAGCAATGGGACAGATATGAGGGTGAAGGGGTTTGGGAGGGTTGGAGGGTGGGGGAACGATGCCCGGAAGAGGGGAGATGGGGGTGGAGATCGACATGGAACAGTAGAACACAGATGCGGATGGAGGTGGATGGGATTCGATTTGCGTGAAGGGGAGGGGATGCATGCAGACTCTAGAGTACCAAGTGGGGGTTGTGGGGGCAGTTAGTGTGGCAGAAGAGAGAAGAGCTGCACAGAGACTCATGAATGGGGTGGGGGGGGGGGGCAAGGCTTGCACAAGAGTGACAGGTTGCACAGAGACACATGGAGTGGGGCGATGGGGAAGGGGAATAGTCTTGCAGTCATTCATTAAGGAGCTGAGTGAAAAACAGTCATAGTCCCTGGACTGATGCCAACAGATTGGGGTCAGAGATTAAAGGTAGTCCTGGGGCTCTGTGGACCTTGTAGTCAGGGTGAGAGGTTAAAGGCAGTTTTGGGGCTCTGTGGGCCATGCTACAGGTCTATGCTTGGCACACACGCCATGTTCCTGCTCCATGGAGGGGCAAAGCACACATGCTCAGTGAAGATCAGGCATAGCTTGGTGTGCAGGACATGGTCATAGTCTCACTCTCGGTAGTGATGGGATTGCCTGGTTTAGTACTGGACTGCAGATTGGGTGGGTCATGGTCAGGGGAAGCACCTGCAGCCTGTAAATGAGGAAAATATAATAAAGTTGGTGCGGGGGGGTGGGGGGGGGGGACTCAGAACTCGCCTGGGGGGATCGCCTTTGCGTATGTGACTGTGCACACAGCCTCAAGATGGGGAGAAGTGAGGTCCACATGGGGCATGGGGACATCAACAGTGATGGGTTCAGCGGGGAGGGCTGGAATGTCCACTACAATCACAATGGAATCCAGGGTTACCGGGGGAGTCTGGAGAGTCACTGGAGGGAGCTCTACTCGCACGTCATGAAACTCCAGGAGAATCGGGCGTGGGGGGGGGACCTGAACTCTGACGGGGGAGGGTCAAAACTGGTCTCAAAGTAAAAATGCAGCACCACCATCTTGAGATCCTGAAGCTATGAGGAAATTTAAAATCAGAACTGGAAAAGAATCTGCACGGGATGGAGCTGAGGCAGTATGGGAGGAGCCTACAGCTGGACTCAGGGGCCCTAAAAGGGGCTTCCTCACACTGGATGCACTCAAGTCTCTTCCAACCTCTCTGGGATTAAGATGTCAAGTAGCTGGGGTGGCCTAGATCTATGAGGTAGTGCCTCAGCTGGACTGCTGGATCAAGGAAATGTGAGTAGCACAGCCGCAGCTCTAGGGCATGACAGTGGCTTTCTGGTGGCGATTGGGAGACCTATTGTTGCCCATTACTCTGATCTGTTGCGTCTATCTGTCCACAGGGAGAAGGAAGGTTGAATAATGGAGTCGGTGCTCATTGCTGCCTTCTTGATGCCAGTGATCCAATTGAGGAGGAGACGATGGGCCCAGTGCCGCCTAGCACAGCTTTGAGGAGAGTCCCGGCCTGAGGACCATGGTCCAGGGGAACCTCAGCAAGACCCTGAGGATGAGGAGGTCAGACCCATCCCACGGAGGCAATTCGCAAGACCAAGGGTTACTGAAGGCACTGTTCCTATCTGGAGTTGAGCGAGAGACAATGCTGCGCATGTTTGCACTTGTCAAGAGATGTGGTGACTCATATCTGCAACATTCTGCAGGAGGAGCTAACGCAGCATGGACTGGGAGGACATCCCCTGCCAGTGCCCTGAGGATCGCCACCGCACTCAACTTATTTGCTAGCGGGTTGTTCCAGGGATCCACAGGGGACCTGTGCAGCATCTCAGTCCTGAGCACATAAATATATCAAGGAGGTGTCGCATGCCCTCTACAGCAAGGCTCATCATTATGTGAAGTTCACACTGGATGAAGCTAACCAGGCTGCTAGCTTCCTGGGATTTGCTGCAATCTCTGGCTCCCTTGTAGTACAGGGTGCAATCAATTGCCCACGTGTGGCTTTGAGAGCTCCATGGCAGCAGCCCTGATGTTCATTAACAGGAAAGGGTTCCACTCCCTAAATATTCAGCTGGTGTGCAACTATCAGAAACACATCATGCACATTTGTGTCAGGTACCCTGGGAGCTCCCATAACTCATACACCCTGAGGCACTCCCAGGTACCTCAGACGTTCAAAAGGCTGTGGTGCTTATAGGGCCGGATGCTGGGTGCTCCTGACACCCATGCATCGTCCTCAGAGTACCTTGGAGGAGAGATACAACGCAACGCGTTGTTCAACAAGATCCATCATAGAGCAGGCCATTGGCATCCTGAAGATGCATTTCGATGCTTGGACTGCTCAGGTGGGTCTCTGCAATACTCTCCAGGGAGGGTGTCCCACATCATCATTGTCTGTTGCGCTCTGCACAACCTGGCGTTCAAAGGGGAAATCACTTGCCAGAGGGACACATGGAGGAGGCTGAGAACTCCCTGGACGATGAAAACCTGGAAGGGCAGGAACCTGAAGAGGGCAGTGATCAGGAGCTTCCATGTGAGGACACGGAAGACATGACTGTGGCACACTCAGCCACAAAGTTCCAGGAGGAGTAAAATGCAGCAAGGGTACCAAAGCTCATTTTCCTGTCCCTTAGTGCATGCCAGTGACCTGAAAGGCCTTGACAACCACTAACATCAAAAGCAAGATCCGCATTGGGCCTTGGACCTCCAATCTCATGCTTCATCAGGCACTAATCTTTGGAAAGGTCAGCAGCCAAAGCTCTATGTAGCTGCTGTGGGTGGTGAAAGGCAAAAGACCAGCGCAAAGCCTGCGTCAAGTGGACTTGATGTAGTCGTGGCCTCCTGAATGAGACTTCTTGCTGCCAAAAAGATGTGCACATGGCTGGAGAGACAATAGTGGCTGCTAATCTTGTGCTTTGACGCAAACAATGTCGGTAGCTATTTGATGATGAGACAACATGAGTGGTAATCCTACAGTGCAATTGAGCATGTATAACTCCATGGTGTCTTTTAATGAATATCACTGCCTAATGCAATTTGCAGTCACTTTCAATAAAGAAGTTGACACATCACCCTGGTCTTAGACAAGGAGCGAGTAACTGACATGAGTTAGCTAGACATCGCATGAATGCAAGGCCCATAAAGGGAGGTGATCACAGAGTAGGACCTTGGGTCACCCTCGCAATAAGAGGCCACATAAATGCATATGCATGACACATTCAAATGGCGAGACCATTGTCATGAACAATAAATGTCCTTACGAAGGTGCATGAACATATACAGTGAGTGAACACCTGTGACCCAGCAGTGATATCAAGGTTTCTTAATCTTAATCTTTCTTAGCCTACCAGTACGTCTTGGTGGAACCTGACATCCACAGCAGAGGTAGAGGCAGCCTGCTCACTGCTATGTCCTGTTGTCTTTGATGACTTTGATGGGCGTTCTCTGAAGGGCTGAAGCCTGGAGGGCCCTGGCCTGCTTGGGTCTACCAAAGTTAAGCAAGTGTGCCCTCCTCGGCCTGTGGAGCTGGAGGTGATGGGGTTGCACTCAGAGGGGCTTGGGATCGGCTGGACAGTCTTGGAGTCATCTAGGTGGATGGCCCCAGGGTGTCCAGCTGCTGGTGGTCCTCCCTGTGGGTGCCTGAGGGCCCCTGCCTGACTCCTTGAGGAGAAGGAGCTCCATGAGGGAGGTCAAGGTGCCCCCCACACCCCACCTCGTCGAGCCACTGATGGATCTCATCAATGCCTATAGCGATGGAGTGCAGGTCCGGGTGCAAATCCAGCAGAACCTACTGGAACAAGGTCTCCAAGGTGGCCGCCACCCTTCCCATGGAGACCTTGAGACACTCACATGTCAGAGCCACAACATCTGAAAGAATGTGGATGGACTCCTCTATCCTTTGCCCTAATCTGTTGCCTGCCTCTCGCAACTCTGCCTGATGTCCCGCCGCCTGTCTTTGCATCTCCAGCATGTTTTCGATGGCTGCGTCCAGAGGCTCATCGTCTGACTCGGCTCAGTGTGTGGCTGTTTTCCAGCAGTGCTCCAAGTGCCAGAGACCTGGACTGTCATTGCCTCCGACTGCTATGGAGATGTGTCAGTGGAGTGTTTTCCAGAACATGTCTTCGAGCCTAATCTAGATCTAAGGCCCACCGGAGTGTGTGCCTCTGCACTGGTGGAGGTGCAGGTGAACAACGTGATGGGTTTTCTTCAAATGGCTCCTCAGCGTCCTCCTCTGAGGTGACCTGGGGCTTATGCTGCCTGTGCTGGTCTGTCTGGACTTGCTGCTGCTTGTAAGAGAGAGAAAATAGATCTAAAACACGAGCAGGCTGAATAAAACATTGCATGCCACTCACTGTGAATGTCAGAATGTGAACAACTCATGGACGGCTCATCCATACTGGCTTTCTGGGAGAGGCTGATCTTGCCTTCCCCACAGGAGTGATCTCTGTCCTCGCCCGCCAACTTGGCGCAGCCTCCTCAATCTTGGAGAGGTCCTGGATATCCGCTGTCCCCCCTTCGGTCTGGGATCTCTCCCTCTTGTTGTGGGCAAGCTTGGCCTGCATGAAGATAAATGAATGGAATGTGGTGAGAAGAGATGGAGGAGAGGTTGGGAAGCCTGCATGCCTCCTGTGTGTGCTCAGCCCTCCCCAGTAAGGGCTGAGGATGCTGTTTGTGGAGGACGGTAGATGAGATGTTGGTGAATAGGCTTTCAATGCTGATATCCCCACCGCTAAAATTTTGTGAGATTCCTGAGCTGAGTGGAGTTCTGAGTGCATTATGCCATTATGAGAGTATGCGTTTGGTGTGAGCTGAATGATGACTTACCCTAGCGGTGCAAATTAATTTGATTCATCCTCTTCCTGCACTGGATGGCGTTTCTAGGGCAGGTGCCTGTGGAGCTGATCTCCCTCGCAATCACCTCCCAAGCTGGCGAGGTGAGGTTGGTGGACTGCCTGGAACCATCCCTTGGGTAGAGGACGATCCCGGTGCTGGCAAATACCATGAAAAAGAGCCTCAAGGGAGTCATTGCTGAACCTTGGCACTGCCTTCTTTTTGTTTGGAGCCATCTCAGCCTTGGTTATCCACACAGCTGGGCTTCAGAGAGTAATGTGTGTTCGGCTGGCCTTTATAAATGGCGGCAGGACTTTCGACCCCATTAGATTATGGGGGGTGGATGAATCATTGGCTGCCCCGCCATGTGATTCGAAGAGCTACTCACTGATGCATAGTTAGTGAGCTTCCAAGCATAAGATCGGGCACGTTTTTCTGACCCGGTCAGCGGGAAATTCACTGCTAATCCCGCCCACCACTGCACTTAGTCTCTGGAGCGGAAAATTCCACCCTCAGAGTCTAACCTGTCAAGCCCCTACCAAATTTTCTATGTTTCAATGAAATCATCTCTCATTCTCTAAACTCCAAAGGATATAGACCCAATTTATTCAGCCTCTCATCAGAGGACAGCCTCTCATTCCAGGGACCATCTAGTACTGCCCCCAATGCAAGTATATCTTACCATAAATATGGAAATCAAAACTGCACACAGTACTCCTGCTGTGGTCTCACCAAAGCCCTGTACAATTATAGCAAGATGTCCTTATTCTTGTATTTCAATCCCTTTGCAGTAAAGGCCAACATTGCAGTTACCTTCCTAATTGCTTGCTTTCCCTGCATGCTAACTTTGTGTTCCTTGTACAAGTGCACCCAAGTCTCTCTGAACATCAATATTTACAAGTTGCATGCCTTTTAAAAATATTCTGCTTTACTACTCTTACAACCAAAGTGAATAGCCAATCACTTCCCCACATTATACTCCATCTGCCACCTTGCTGCATGCTCATTTATCCTATCTGTATGTCTTTTCAGCCTCTCTGTGTCCTCCTTATTATCTGCATTTCCACCTAGCTTTGTATCATCAGCTATTCTCTCTTTATCTAAGTCACTAATAGCTGAGGTCACAGCACTGACCCTTGCAACATTCGACTAGTCACAGCCTGCCAACTTGAGAGTGCCCCATTTATGCCTATTTTTTGTCTCCTATCCATTAACTAATCCTCTATCTATGCAAAGATATTATCCCCAACTCCGTGAACTCTTATCTCGTCTATTAACCTTTTGTGTGGCACTTTTTGGAAATCCTGGTGCACTACCTCTACTGGTTCCCCTTTATCTACCCTACTAGTTACATCCTCAAAAACCCTAATAAATTTGTTAAACACAATTTCCCTTTCGTAAAACGACATTGACTTTGTCTAATCATACTATGATTTTCTAAGTGCATTGTCAAGACTTCCTTAATAGTAGATTCCAACATTTTCCCAAAGACTGATGTCAGGCTTATTGGCCTCTAGCTCCCTGTTTTCTCTCTCCCTCGTTTCTTGAATAGTGGTGTTACATTTGCTAGCTTCCTATCTGCTGGGACCATTCCAAAACTCTCCTTGAAGTCCTGCAGCATTGACATTAATGGCTGGGAGGAACTTGCTACCAGCCTTTAAAAATGGCGACATCTTGCCTATCAAGCTGAATCACACTTTGAGCCACAATGTCTTGATGCTGAGGCAGAGCACAGCAGAGAAGGAAAGAAAAAGAAGCAAATCCTGCATTCTGACCCCCACTACCTCATGGGATGCCCCGCCCCATGTGCCCAAAGATCTGTGGGTCGAGAATCAGCTTGTTCAGTTGCATGAAGACCTGTGGCAAAAGCTCGCGACCCTGAGGAGACGTCATCCTCAAATCAAGAGACAGCTGATGACTAAATGATTTTTCCTGTAGTTCTGTGGTTTGCATTGATGGCATTGGTCCTTGACCCTGGTTTCCAATATTTTAGAGGAAACAATTATCCTTTCATCAAGCATCTTACCAGATTAGCAGATATCCACAGGCCAATATTATACTTTGTTACTGCGCCAAAGTGAAAAGTAATAAAAAAAAAGGGTGGGAGAAGGCAGTTTAATTTCCTTTGGCCCTTGTCAGGTTGATGAAGTAAATCAGCCAGCCTGCAACTTTTAGTATGCTTTTAGGAAAAATAAGAACAAAATAATAGTTTTGTGAATCAGCACTATGTGTAGGTAGAGCGAGGGAGGCTTTTTGTTTAATCCAGCTGCGTATTTTATTGAAAACCCTGACTGAGACAGCAACAACACAAGGCTGAATAGATTAGGAGGGAAAATTAGGTCGTTAGTTATTACGATGTTAGGTTTGAACTTTTCAAGGTCGTAGAAGGAAGGGATGAGAACAGAGGGAAGAAATTAGTGATGCAAGAGGTATAGGATTGTAGAAGACCATTACGCTCACCTGTTGGTCTCAGCGTCCAGGAAATATCATCACTCGTATTCCCTCTCACACCACTATCACATTATTCTTTAGAGTAGGTAACGTTTTTCTTACCTTACTTATCCAACCCTCTCTTGAATTTACTGGTATAGTTCTCAGTCCCTGGAAGAAAATGAATAGAGAGTAGGAGGCAGTACTTAATGACAGCATAGGAGTAATTCCAAATTCCACTTAATAAAATGGTACTTTGATGTCCTGAGAGAGAATTTTAGGCACTGGACATATTATTTCCTTTATCTATAGAATATGATCATGCTTGGTCTATATTTTGGAATTCTACCAAATACAAGAGGAGAATTAGAGCAAAACAGAGACACACAAAATATTTACTTATCTCTGAACATATTTGCATGATGCCAATATTGTTTTATTTCCAACATTACAACTGTGACTTACACATCAAAAATACTTCATTGGCTGTAAAGTGCTTTGAGATGTCTGGTGGTTGTGAAAAGCATTATATAAAGGCAAGCCTTTTTTTTGACGATTGCAGAGCTCCAAAATTCTGAAAGTAGCTGCCCAGCTGCCCTCCTATAATCCGAAGTATTGTAATTTTATACAACCTCTGCTAATCTTTATTTTTTTTTAGTTTTTAAACTGAAAGAAACCAGTCTTGGGAATGGAACAGGCTCATTTTTAACACATGACAAAGTACACAGTGAAACATTTTCTATTCCACCTGATCAATCAGTTTGAATTACATCCTCCCTGCTTCCAAATCTTATCTTGCATTGAATTCTGACACTATTTATACCACATTGACCTACCCACCAAGAAATAGTTAGAGATGAGCCACTTTCATCTATTGAAACATTTATGTCCTGCAGACACTGAGGCATGTTTAATGCCATCAATCTGGTATAGATGTTATAGGGTTTCCTGAGGTCACAGACTGCCTGTGATTTAGAATTACAGATGATTTGTGTGTAGCTAGACTCTGAGTGACTGAACAATGGGACAGCCTTGTTTCTGCCTAAGTAATGTTCACATAAAAAATTCACCTCACTGAGTAAATTGTGAAGCTTCTTCATTATGCATATGGAAAATGAGGCCCTAGGCTCAACAATCTTCAGCTGCTTCATCAATGATCTTCCTTCCATCGTGAGGTGAGAAATGGGGATGTTCACTGATGGTTGCACAGTGTTTATTTCTGTTTGCAAATCTTCAGATAATGAAGTAGTCTGTGCCTGCATGCAGTGAGATCTTGACATCATCTTAGGCTGATGTGTCATATTGTATTTGTGCCATACAAGCACCAGGCAAAGACCACCTCCAACAAGAGAGAATCTATCCATCTCCCCTTGACATTCAATGGCATTAACATCATGGAATCCTCCACCATCGACATCAGAAAATTAATTGGACCAGCAATATAAATAGTGCAGCTACAAGAATGGGTCAGAGTCTAGGAATTCTGTGGCAGGTAAATCACCTCCTGACTCCTCGAAGCCTGTTCACCATCTACAAGGCACAATTCAGGAGTGTGATGGAATAGTCTCCCACTTGCCTGGACAAGTGCAACTTCAACAACACTGAAGCAGATTGTCTTGAGTTGTGTCAAAGCAGTTCACTTGATTGGTACCCCATCCACCACCTTAAACATTCACTCCCTCCACAGTGGCTGCAGTGTGTATCATTTACAAAATGCTTTGCAGCAACTTGCCAAGGCTGCTTCGACAGCACCTGCCAAAGCTGCGACCTCTCCCACCTAGAAGAACAAGGGCAGTAGATACATGGCAACTCCACTACCTGCAAGTTCTCTCGAAGTCCTATACCTTCCTGACTTGGAAATAGATTAACATTCCTTCAACGTTGCTGGGCAAAGAGGGATGGGCAAAACATGCTGGCTTTATCAGCGATGCCCACATCGAATAAAAGAATAACAAAAAAAATCAGCATCTGAAAGAGAAAGATTGTACATCATTTGGGATGGGAACAGTTCTCAGAACTGGCCTCTGTTGAGTTTTGCCCGAATCTCTGAACTCCTTCTCTTCCTGAAGCTAGCTGACCTGCTTCACATTTCCAACATTTTCTTTCTTGGTTTCTGCCCGTAGTAGGTTTGTAATATGTCTGCGTGCAGTTCTTCTGGAGCATTTTTCCCATTTAAATCTTTGAGTTTTCTAAACGTAGAGATGCAGTCAAGCCAGAGGGAGAAAAAAAAAATGCCTTGCTTCGGATCTTATGTTAGACTGTCAAATTGTATGTGTCACAGTTAAATTAGAAATTATACCTGCTAGATGATTGCTAGTGTCTGCATTGTTAATCAGTCATTGAATTAAAGCATTTTTTTAATGAAAGAGTCAGAAAATGGGAATAAATAACATGTTTTAAAGGTAAAAAAACCAAGGATTGACTGTTGCCTGGGATTAAATGGACAGTGTAGTGACAACTGATTCTGTCTGCACTGTTTCTTACCTTAGTTTTGATTGGAACAATAGCATTGAGAAAGCTGATTGCGCCTGCTGCATCACAAACTTGGTGCAGTTGTTAATTTGGCAGTGATTTTTTGCTGAGTTATGGCAGCAGGCCGATTGTGGCTGTCACAGTGACTGAAGCTGCTCGACACCTCTCTGAGGAGGAAAGATCCCTTTAACCAGCAGCATCTTCACGTTTTTATATATATATATATACATATATATTCTGCAGATGAAGCAATAAGCATAATGCAGTAAAAGGGATAAAAAAAAATAAAAGAGCCTTTCATGAAAACAAAATGTCAAAAAAGTTCCTGAGGTTGAAATATTTCAAGAGGAAAAGAACAGGCACAAATGAAGGGCAAGTGAAACATTGAGATCTGGTGATATGATAAAAATAGTCACAACAGTTGTCTAACCTTTAACACGCTGCAACACCACAGGAACATGAATTCATTTCCACAGGACTATGGAGGCATTTCTAGTCTCCGTGTTATAAGAAGGATACAGGGCGCAGGAGATGACGCAAAAATTTTGGACAAGCATAAATATCAGAATGGACGATATACTTGTCAGAAAAGACTGGACAGACTTGGACTCTCTTTTCTTGAAAAGAGAAGACTGAGCAGTGACCTGATGGCGGTCTTTAAGATTACGAAAGGGTTTGATTAGGTAGACGTTAGAGAAGATGTTTCCACTTGCGGAAGAGACCAAAACTAAGGGCTGTAAATATAAGAAAGTCACTAATGAATCCAATAGGGAATTCAGAAGAAGCCTCTTTACCCAGAAAACGGTAACATTGTGGAGCAGTTGAAATGAATAGCATAGATGAATAAAGGAGAAACTAGATAAACACATGAGGGAAAAAGATAGTTAGGATGGAAGGAGGCTTGTGTGGAACATAAACACTGGTTGGACTGAATGGCCTGTTTTGTGGTGTACATTTTATGCTGTCCAATGAGAAATGTGTCCTAATTTCTTGCCTATTGCTTTTCTAACATAGGCTTCCGGGAAGCCAGGTGCTTCCCCATGAGAGTGAAAGGGAGAGTCTGAGGGAGCACTCGCCTAATTGGTTCTTTCTTGTGGCCAGTCCTAATTACTGATGAAGCACCAGAGAACAGATGCACCTGAAACCTTGCTGGGAAATCCTCACCTCACAACTTGAACCATTTCTTGAAAAATTACCTCTGTTCCATTCCATTATGCATGGTGGGATTTCTTGTACAGGGACTCTCCATTTTCCACCCGGAGGCACCCTGCCTTGCCACCTTGCTGTCTGACGAGGGCGCACAGTGGAGGATGCTGTACTCCAGGATCCTCCCTTGTACTACCGGGGAGCTGAGGTGGAAAGCGTTGCACGGAGCAGTGGCATCTAACATAGAACCGAGACATTTTACTGATACCTATGGCCTGATGGAAAGCTGTGTTCCATAGTTACATGGAATAAGAGGTGCAGTCCATATTTTATTGTTTCAAGGGATGTTCCTGAGCGCTTGGCTCCCATTTCAGTCTAACACTGCTGATTTTTGACCACCCGGCCTGAGGGAGAATTGGCTAGCCGTAGGATCGGCTTGTGGGTCTGCTCCTGAGCCTGGGTTAAATAGCAAGCCACTGGTCCAAGATGTGTGAGACCCATGCCGGGGGTGGGGTGGGGGTTGGTGGTGAGTCCCCCTGGCTGTCCATCTGTCTTCCACGGTCCTGTTAATGGTCAGGTGACAAGTTAACAGCATTACAGAGAGCCAACTGTTGAATAAAGTCCGTGGGCCAGATTTTTGCTGCGGAAGTGGGAGGCTCGCCTTGGTATAAAATACCCCTTTACACAATATTTTCGCTCCAGGGAGGCAGGGTGGGATATAGTCGGGCCCACCATTCTTGGAAGCAGATCAGAGGGGCTGAATGCCAAGGTGGCTGGTTAAAAGGCCCGGGTAGGTTGTCTTGGACTTAATCCCAGTGGTTTGGCTATACTTCAGGCCCACCCATGCCCCATGGCAACTTGATGCCAACACACACCCCCACCCACCCCACCAGCCCCTCATACCCCCGATGCCAACTCATGGCTCTTCCATACCCATTCACACAGAATACACTATGTACAGAACCAATGAACCCTATTGTAACAATGGCATGTGTAAAACAGCTTACAAATGCTTATGCATGATTTATTGAACAAAAACTGGTCTTCCTACAGCCCTATAAAAGTGTTAATCATACAGACCATTGAAGCATCAATAATAGAAGGCCTCCCCACCAAGCTCCTTCGACAGCACCTTCCAAACCCGTGGCCTCTACCACCTAGAAGGGCAACAGCAGCAGATGCATGGGAACACTACCACCTGGAAGTTCCTCTCCAAGCCACTCACCATCCTGACTTGGAAATAAATCATTGTTTCTTAACTGTCGCTGGGTCAAAATCCTGGAACTCCATTCCTAACAGCACTGTGGGTTTACCTACACCACAGGAATAGGAGAATAGACCAGATGAATGTGTGGCTGGAGAGATGGTGTAGGAGGGAGGGTTTAGATTCCTGAGGCACTGGAACCGATTCTGGGAAAGATGGGAGCTGTACAAGCTAGACAGATCGCGCCCCAGCAGGACCGGGACCAATATCCTCGCAGGGGTATTCGCTAGTACTGTGGGAGAGGGTTTAAACTAGATTGGCAGGGGGATGGGAGCCTGAGCGGGGACACAAAAGAGAGGGAAACAAAGGTAGGAATGAAAGACAGAAAAGTAGAAAGCAAAAGCGGAAGGCTGAGGAAACAAGCAAAAGTGGATGGCCGAACAAATCGGGCCATAGTACCAAGAAAAATGTCAAAAAGACAAATCTAAAGGCTGTATCTGAATGCAGCTGAAGGTAGATGAATTAACAGTGCAGATAGATTTCAACGGGCATGATACGATTGTGATTACAGAGACATGGCTGCAGGGTGACCAAGGCTGGGAACTGAATATCCAAGGGTGCTCGATATGTAGGACAGACAGGCAAAAAGGAAAGGGAGGTGGCGTGGCGTTGTGAGTTAAGGATGAAATCAGTGCGATAGTGAGAGGATATTGGCTGACAAAATCTAGATGTAGAATCAGTCTGGGTGGAGCTAAGATGCAACAAGGGGCAGAAAACATTAGTGGGAGTTGTCTATAGGCCTCCAAACAGTAGTGATAATGTAGGGGATGGAATTAAACAGGAAGTTAGAGATGCATGTAACAAGGGTGCTACACTAATCATGGGTGACTTTAATCTACGTATAGACTGGGCAAATCAAATTAGCAATAATACTGTGGCAGATGAATTCCTGAAGTGTGCACGAGATGGTTTTTTAGAGCAGTATGTTGAGGAGCCGACTAGGGAACAGGCTATCCTAGATTTGGTATTGTGCAATGAGAAGGGCTTAATTAATAATCTTGTTGTGAGGGATCCTTTAGGGAACAGTGACCATAACATGATAGAATTCTTCACTAGGATGGAAAGTAAAATAGTCCGATCTGAAACTAGGATCTTAAATCTAAACAAAGGAAACTACGAAGGTAAGAGGCGTGAATTGGCTAAACTGGATTGGGGAACTTCATTAAAAGGCATGACGGTGGGTAGGTAATGGCTAATATTTAAGGAACTGCATTGCAGCAGTTATACATTCCTTTCTGGTACAAAAACACAACAGGAAATGTGGCCCAACCATGGTTAACAAAAGAAATTAAGGATAGTATTAGGTCCAAAGAGGAGTCACATAAAGTTGCTAGAATAGGTAGCAAGCCTGAGGATGGGGAGCAGTTTAAAATTCAACAAAGGAGGTCCAAGAGATTGATTAGGAGGGGGGAAATAGAGTATGAGAGTTAACTTGCAAGGAACATAAAATCAGACTGTAAAAACTTCCACAAGAATGTCCAAAGAGAAAGATTAGTGAAGACAAATGTAGGTCCCTTACAGTCCGAAATAGGAGAATTTACAATAGAGAACAAGGAAATAGCAGAGCAATTAAACAACTACTTAGTTCTGGCTTCATGGAGGAAAACATAAGTAACTTGCTAGATATGCTAGGTAACCAAGGGTCTAGTGAGAAGGAGGAATTGAAAGAAATTAGTAATACTAAAACAATAGTGCTGGAGAAATTAATTGGACTGAAAGCTGATAAATCCCCAGGGTCTGATAATCTACATCCTAGGGTGCTAAAGGAGATAGCCAGGGAAATAATGGATGTGTTGGTTGTCATCTTCCAAAATTCTGTAGACTCTGGATTAGTCCCGGAAGATTGGAGGGTTGCAAATGTAACCCGACTATTTAAAAAAGGAGGGAGGGAGAAAACAGCGAAATACAGACCGGTTAGCCTAACATCAGTAGTAGGGAAGATGCTAAAGTCTATTATAAAGGATGTGATATCAGGACACTTAGAAAATATCAACAGGATTAGACAAAGTCAACATGGATTTGTGAAAGGGAAATCATGTTTGACAAACCTACTGGAGTTTTTTGAGAACGTAACTAGTAAAATAGATAAGGGAGAACCAGTGGATGTGGTGTATTTGGATTTTCAGCAAGCTTTTGATAAAGTCCCATATGAGGTTAGTGTGTAAAATTAAAGCACATGGGATTGGGTGTAATATATTGGCATGGATAGAGAATTGATTAGCAGACAGGAAATAGAGAGTAGGAATAAATGGGTCTTTTTTGGAGTGGCAGGCGGTCATTAGTGGAGTGCCGCAGGGATCAGTGCTTGGGTCCCAGCTATTCACAATATATTCCAATGGTTTCAATGAGGGAACCAAATGTAATATTTTCAAGTTTGCTGACGACATGAAACTTGGTGGGAATGTGAGCGATGAGGAGGGTATTAAGAGGCTTCAAGGCAATTTAGACATGTTGAGTGAGTGGGCAAATACATGGCAGATGCAGTATAACGTGGCTAAGTGTGAAGTTATCCGCTTTGGTAGGAAAAACAGAATGGCAGAGTATTATTTAAACGGTGATAGATTGAGAAAAGTTGATGTAGAAAGGGACCTGGGTGTCCTTGTGCACCAGTCACTGAAAGCAAGCATGCAGGTGCAGCAAGCAGTTAAGAAGGCAAATGGTATGTTGGCCTTCATTGCGAGAGGATTGAGTACAGGAGCAAGGATGTCTTACTGAGCTGTACAGGGCCTTGGTGAGACCATACCTGGAGTATTGTGTGCAGTTTTGGTCTCCTTACCTAAGGAAGGATATACTTGCCATAGAGGGAGTGCAGCGAAGGTTTACCAGACTGATCCCTGGGATGGCAGGATTGTCGTATAAGCAGAGATTGGGCCGACTAGGCCTGTATTCACTGGAGTTTAGAAGAATGATAAGGGAACTCATTGAAACGTATAAATTTCTGACAGGGATGGACAGACTGGATGCAGGGATGAGATTCCCTCTTGCTGGGGTGTCTAGAATAAGAGGTCACAGCCTCAGGATACAGGGTAGACCATTTAGGACTAAGATGAGTAGAACCTTCTTCACCCAGAGGGTGGTGAACCTGTGGAATTCTGTACCACAGAAGGCTGTGGAGGCCAAGTCACTGAATATACTTAAGAAGGAAATAAATAGAATTCCGGATTCTAAAGGCATCAGGTGGCATGGCGAGAGAGCAGGAGTATGGCGTTGAGATAGAGGATCAGCCATGATCATATTGAATGGTGGAGCAGGCTCAAAGGGCCGAATAACCAACTCCTGCTCTTACTTTCTATGGACTGCAGTAGTTCAAAAAGACAGCACATGACAACCTTCTCAAGGGCAATTAGGGATGAGCAATAAATGTTGGCCTAGCCAGTGAAGCCCAAATCCCATGAACGAATTTAAATAAAAGAAGCTTTAAGCACTTGACACTTCTTAACCCTGTGCAAATAAACATTGAGACATTGACAAAAGAGATCATAGAATAAGCTCTGGAGAGAGTGCAGAGGAGATTTACAAGAATGTTGCCAGGGTTAGAAAAGAGTAGCTACGAGGAGAGATTGGATAGGTTGGGGTTATTTTCCTTAGAACAAAGAAGGCTGAGAGGTGACTTGATTGAGGTGTACAAAATTATGAGGGGAATAGATAGAGTGGACAGGATAAAATTGTTTCCCTTGGTGGAGAATTCTAGAACCAGGGGACATAGATTCAAGATAAGTGGCAGAAGGTATAGGGGGGACATGAGGAAGAACTTTTTTACGCAGAGGGTAGTGCGTGTCTGGAATTCGCTGCCCAAGTAGGTGGTAGAGGTAGAAACTTTAAACTCTTTTAAAAAGTACCTGGATCTGCACCTAAAGTGCTGTAAGCTGCAGGGCTATGGGCCGGGTGCAGGAAGGTGGGATTAGAAAGGGCACCTGGGTGTCCTTGGGCTGGCATGGACAAGATGGGCTGAATGGCCTCCTTCTGTGCTGTAACATTTCTATGGTTCTACGAAATAACTTACTATAGCCTCAAAAAGATGTCAATCAAGTGAAGTCAACACTTCTCTGCATCTGTGTAAACAAACTCACTCACATAATCCTTTTATGAGTCTGGACTCTCAGCCAAGCCTCATTATGCATACCCGGCCCTATATGCTTGCAGTTAAAATATTTACAGAACTTTTAATATAGACATTTGATATAGACATTTAAATTCAACTTTTTGTAGACTATTTACTGATCTTCTTTTGACATGGACTGCAATGGTTCAAGAAGGTAGCTCACTGCCACCTTCTCATGGGCAACTAGGGATGGGCAATAAATGCTGGCCCAGCCAGCAAAGCCCGCATCCCATGAATGAATAAAAAAAAGTAGCATCTTTCCGCAAGTTGTGAACATTTCCACTTCCAGTTAATTAAAACCGGAGTATTTTTGAGCTCCCTTGGTACCCATAAGCTACAGTCTTCATTCCAGGCTATTCTGAATCTTGTGCCTTTTTATTGCTGGAGTTAGCTATTGATCACTAAGAGAAATCATTTGGTGAGCCAATTCTACAAGTAATAAGTCTTAGAAAACAAAATGCTTGCTGCAGATCCTTCATGCAATTTCACACAAACTGGACTCTACCATTTCACTGAACCTATGTGTGATCATTGAAACCATATTTCATTTACAAATGCGACTTGATGGGATAAATCTCACAGAATATACGCTAGATTAGTTATTGTAACTTGAATAATGAATGGATGGAAAAGATGCAGTTCGCAGTTATTGGAAGGATTTTGTTGGGATAGTCTGCATGTTTCCTTGTATTTATCTTGGGGAATGTGATGCAATCATTAAAAATATATTTTTAAAACATTATTTTATTGCCCTCTAATCCTCAGCCTATCTGTTCAGTCTGCATTTTGACATGCAGTCCCAAAACCCTGCCAGTGCCATTCTTGAATGAGTGTCCTGGGATGGCTCGCAAGATGGATAAGTGAAGCCATGTGGCCCCTTGACTTAGAAATCAAAAAGAGGAAGATTTACATTCATTTGATCGCTGGATCTCATGGTCTCGGAATGTCCCAAAGCGCTTCACGGTCAATGAAGTACTTATGATTGGTAGTCACAGTTGGAGATATAGGAAGTGCAGCAATCAATTTGCTCACAGGAAAATCCCCCAAACACCAATGTGCTAATGAACAGAACATCTGTTTTAGGGGTATTGATTTCAGGGATAATTATTTAGGGAGAACTCCCTTGTGCACCTTCAAAATCATATCGAGGTGTCAGCTGTGGCTCAGTTCATAGCACCCTCGCCTTTGAATCAGAGGGTTGTGGGTTCATGTCCCACTCCCGGAAACCAAGAACTGTGATTGTACTCGAAAGAGTTGCAATCTGTGACTGTTGATAACTCAAAAGAGTTTCAGAATCATATCTTTTATGTCCACATGAGAGGGCAGATAGTGCTTTGTTTTAATGTCACAACTGAAATACAGAACCTCAAACTGTATAGATAGGGCTACAGCACTGTAATGCACATCCCACTGCTCCACTTACCACTGACAGTGCAAAGTTATCCCTCATTACATCGCTGAGGTGGAAGTAGGGTGATAGATTTATTCATTCATGGGATGTGAGCATTTTTATTGCTCATCCCTAATTGTCCTTGAGCAGGTGTATGTGAGTGTCTGACATGAAATGCTGCAGTCCATGTGGTGAAGGTACTCCCACAATGCTTTGGGAGAGGGAGAGATTTTGACCCGCTGACAATGGAAGAAAGGCGATATATTTCCAAGTAAATACGGTGTGTAGCTTGGACAAGAAATTGGCAGTGGTGGGGTTCCCTTGCATCTGCTGCCCTGTCCTTCTCGGTGACAGTGGTTGCAGGTTTGGAGATGCAGTTGAAGGAGCCATGGTGAATTGCTACCATGCATATAGATAGTGCACACTGCAGCCACAGTGGAAGGAGTGAATGTTGAAGGTGGTGGATGGAGTGCCAAGCAAGCGGGCTGCTTTGTCTGGGGCAGTGTCAAATTTCTTGAAGGTTGTTGGAACTGCACTCATCCTTAAACCCTTGCACCGGACAGGCTACACAACCTTCAGAACTCCCGGCCACAAGAGGCATTCTGTCTCTAGATTCTCAAATTGGTTGTCATGGAAATTTTACACACAATTTGTTTTTAACCAGCTGGCTGAATAGTACCCTGAGATTCAGAATACATTAAACCGGATAATGTTTTCATGGCTTTATCTTTCTCATCTGACAAAGGGTCAAAGGCCTGGAACTCCCTTCCTAACAGCACATGGACTGCAGCAGTTCAAGAAGGCAGCTTACCACCACCTCCTCAAGGGTAATTAGGGATGGGCAATAAATGCTAGACCCCCCACATCCTGTGAATGAATAAATAATCTGACCTTCTGCAGTCATTGAAAATGTCACTCCTCATTATGCGATGGCAAATTGCAAAATTAAAGGCTCTTAATCTTCAATTGAATCAATTTTTGAACAATACAACACAGAAGGAATCTATTTGGACCATTGTGCCTGTGTCAGCTCTTTGCAAGAGCTGTCCAATAAGGTTGCAATTTCTTTCCATTTCAATTATTTATCCACATCCCCTTTGAAAGTTAATATTGAATGGATTGGAGGGTATGAAGGCCCTGGAGGGAATGGGTAGAGGGATACGAGGGTGGCGTGCATGAGCAGTGTGTGAGGAGGTGGAGGGCTTGAGGGCTGTTTTTCACTTTATTGTTTTTATTCTAATTGGGACCAAGCCCCGGAGGACCGAGCTGGGCCTTATTAACCATTCGCCTCGCCATGCAGCAGGCCCTGTGGCTGCCTCCAAGGGCGCTGGGCCCAACTTCTGTTAAGACCCGACCCCATGGGGGGTGAAGATCAGGGGCACTTCCTCTCGTGTCGGACTTGCTGAGTTGGGAATTATCCCGGCTCTGTGCTCCCGACTCGGGAGTGAAAATTCGGCCCAGAATGTTAAAGTCAACCCATGTCTTGCTGTTCCGATGGATTTTAAGCTACCCTGCACTATTCATAGAAGGCCTTTCAAATTTACCTAACTTTCCTCTCCTAACTAGCAACACCAAAAGCAAATTCAATTCAGCATTCACTGGATTGGAATTTTGCGGGACTCTGCTGTGTGCAAAATGTCACATGAGCCGATGAGCATATCCATCTTGTCCGTTGTTAGCTAATTCATTGTCCATGGAGGAGTGTTATAAGCAGTTCGAGAGATAAAGAATTCTGTGTGTGCATTTAATACAAAATATGAAGGACCTACTCAGCATGTGGTAACATAAAAAATGATTGCGGTCGAGCTTATTGGGCCAGTAGAGTTTGACTCTAACCCTGATGAATGGTCATCAAGAGAATCGGGGGAAATAACTGTTTTTCTATATTGTGGCCTTCCTACCATGCAAACTTTGCAAGGAATTGAATCACTCACTGGTGCAGGTCATTTGTACTCTGACAATTTCAATTAGGTCCACCATTACATTAAGTCTGGCCCAGGCCCTGGTTAAACAATAGGACCCAGGAGTACTTTAACCAGTCAGGAACTGATTGTGATTAACACACCAACGCCATTACTCCTCTGTGGCTGTTTAAAAGTTTCTCATAGCCCCCAGCATACAGTGATTCAGTCCTGTGCTGCACTCCATGGTCACGTTTACTAAATAGGATTCCCAAATCTGGTTGGATGTATTCCTGGAAGGTTGATCATTTGATGTATGATCATGTGACATTTTCCCAACGTTTGCAAAAGTTAGCAAGTTTACATTATAGAAGTTGTCTATCTTTGCTTGTGTTTAGTGATATTTTTAGGAATAAAAATGACAAGAATTGTAAAATACTATTGTATAGGAACAGACTGTTAAGTGTCATGCACTCTATTTTTATATATACACATTTATTTATTGCAAAGTTCCAATTTTCCAAAATTTGGAAAACTTGCTTTTATGTACTAGTCTTTATAGCAGCCGACTGAATTTTATTTAAAATGAAAATTGTTCACGTTAAACAGATACCTCTTGAAGATTCTGAGATTTATCAAGTGCTTTAAGTAAAAAATAAGAGTAATATTGTCCAAAGGTTCTGGATGTAATATTTTGGGATAGAGTGCATAAGTAATTTGAAACTTGGCTGGTGCTAATTGTAGAACGTTTGGGAGGAGCAAGTGACTTTGGGCCTATCTCTCCACCATTTTCCTTGTCTCATCTAGATCTGTTGTAAAATAATTGATAGAGATTGGTCATTATGAGTAGTCAACAACTCCATTATCATTGGATCGTGTGATTACCAGGATGGTAGAAGATAAATTGGTGCAGCTTGCTTTTTTTTTTGTCTAGTGGTTCTTATGTGCCTATGTGTTGTAGAAATACAACACAAAAAAATACATTAAAGTTCAGAAACATAGTTGGATGTTAACTTTCCATTTAAATTATGACTTAATATATTTTGTAAACTATCCTTGTAAATCCTCTTGTTTGGTTTGGACTGGGTGCAAACTTAGCAATCCCACTTTTGACACCCCCGCAAGTTCCTCAATTTTGAACTCAGTCTCTTGTGAGTTCTCCATCAGTCATTTGTGAGTCGCAAGGGTTTGGGCGACAGAATTTTAATATTTCGCAAAGTAGCAACAGGTGTGAAACATGAACCATGGACTCTGCTTCCACTTAATAAAGGCAGAGATAAACAGTTTAAATAGAGTAAAGGAAGGAAGAGAATGTGGAAGAAAAAATAGAGAGCAGACAAAGTAATAGAAGCGCAAAGATAAAAGCAAAATACTGCGGATGCTGTAAATCTAGAACAAAAACAAAAATACCTGGAAAAACTCGGCAGGTCTGACTGACAGCATTTGCAGAGAGTCTCCACAGATGCCGTCAGGGCTGCTGAGTTTTTCCAGGTATTTTTTGTTTTTGTAATAGAAACGCAAACCCAGCTGAGAATGTGTAAAACAACAGAAACAGAAAATGAGACTCAGGAGAAACGTGTGTGTTTATGAATAGAACAAAGAACTGGGGGAAGAGGAGAGGAACAACAAAGGAAAAGAGGAGAAAAAATACAAGAAAACGTAACGATGTAGAAAGTAAAGAACCAGAGCCAAAATAAATAAAAGGGCAAGTAAAGTTAGAAGGCAAGTAAAAATATTGCTGGAGAAACTGCTATTGAGTTTCTTGCCTATATTGAGTACAAATACTAAGGGACTTTGTATATGTTGGAAGAAGCATGCTAGCAACCCTCAGATCAATGGTCTCACTCCGATGAATCAAAACAATGCCTCATTTAACTTTTTTTAACATGCCATTGTGAAGATTATTTTTCAAATAATTAAAACAAAACTTTGTGTATAATTTCAAACAGAAAGATGCAGATTGTTGAAGTATACATGTCTATCTAGAGAAATGCAAACAATTAGCATGCACAAGTCAACTCGGTTTGATAGTAAATTGATTCTCTGTCTTCACCAGTGATAAGCATAGCCTTTATGTCATTGAAAATTAACTCAGTGAAGCCATCTGCTGTTTCAGATGCATAAACACCATTTCAGTGTTACAATCAATGGAGCAAAACAATTGAGACTTTGCTACAACAACAATTTGCATTGAAGTAATGCTCTATGCATAGAAAAAAATCCCGCAGTGCCTCTCAGATCTGAAAAAAAAATAACGGGGGCCTAGTCAAAGTCGGAGGTACTAGGAAGGGGAACCAAAATCTTTGCCAAAAAGGGTGCTAGAGGATGAAATGAAGGTGGAGACACGCAGGAGCTTAAAGAGGGAATTCCAGAGTTTGGGGCCTCAGTAGCCGAAGACATGGCCACCAGTGGTGTGGTAGAATGAAGGATGGAGGGATGCACAAAAGGGTCGAGTATGAGGAACAGATTTTTAGGGTTGAAGCAGGCTACAGGATTAGGGAGGGGCAGATGAAGTGATTTTAAAAACACGGATGAAAGTTGGAATTGGATGTCTTGAGGAATCAGAAGACAATGTGAGTCTGATGGGAGACTGAGCAGAAGAGCATTGAAATAGTTGAGTCCAGAGGTGATAAAGTAATGGGTGAGTATTTCAGCGGCAGATGAGGTGAGGTAGAGATGGAGGCAGGCAATGTTGTGAGGTGGAAAGGTGGAAATAGTCTGTCTTTGTACGGTAGTGAATATGGGTCGGTTGTTCAGTATGGGGTTGACAGCACTTTATTGATGCAAATAGGCTGATCCAGCTGGCGACAATAGGTAGGGAACATACGAATTAGGAGCAGGAATAGGCCTCTTGGCCCTTCAAGCCTGTTCTGCCATTCAATAAGATCATGGCTGATCTGATTGTAACCTCCCGCCTAATACTGATAACCTTTCACCCCCTTGTTAATCTAGAATCTACCTAGCTCTGCCTGAAAAATATTCAAAGACTCTGCTTCCACTACATTTTGAGGAAGAGGGTTCCAAAGACTCTCAACCCTCTGGGAGAAAAATTTCTCCTCATCTCTATGTTAAATGATCGGCCCCTTATTTTTAAACAGTGACCCCTAGTTCTAGATTCTCCCATAAGAGGAAGCATCCTCTCCACATCTACTCTGTCAAGACCCCTCAGGATCTTAAAGGTTTTGATCAAGTCACCTCTTGCTCTTCTAAATTCCAGTGGATCGAAGCCCAACCTGCCCAACCTTTCCTCATAAGACAACTCACCCATTCCTGGTATTAGTCTAGTAAACCTTCTCTGAACTGCTTCTAACGCATTTACATCGTTCCTTAAATAGGGAGACCTATACTGTACACAGTACTCCAGATAAGGTCTCATCAGTGCTTTGTACAGCTGAAGCATCACCTCCATACTTTTGTATTCAATTCCCTTCACAATTAAACAGTAACATTCTATTAGCTTTCCTAATTACTTGCTGTACCTGCATATTAGCCTATTGTGATTCATGCACTAGGACAACCAGATCCCTCTGAATCTCAGAGCTCTGCAATCTCTTGCCAGTTAGATAATATGCTTCTTTTTTATTCTTCCTGCCAAAATGGACAATTTCACATTTGGCCACATTATACTCCATTTGCCCACTCACTTAACCTATCTATAGCACTTTATAGCCTCCTTATGTCCTCTTCACAACTTACTTTCCTACCTATCTTTGTGTCGTGAGCAAATTTAGTAACCATACCATTGATCCTTTCATCCAAGTCATTTATATAAATTGTAAAAAGTTGAGGTCCCAGCACTGATCCCTGTGGCACACCACTCGTTACACCCTGTAAACCAGAATAAGACCCATTTTTGTCAACTCTTTGCGTCCTGTTAGCCAGTCAATCTTCTATCCATGCCAATATACTACCCCCTACACCATGAGCTTTTATTTTCTGCAATAATCTTTGCTGTGGCAACTTATCAAATGCCTTCTGGAAATCTAAGTGCAATACATCCATTGGTTTCCCTTTACCCACAGCACATGTGACTCCTTTAAAGAACTCCAATAAATTGGCTAAACATGATTTCCCTTTTACAAAACCATGTTGACTCTGCCTGATTGCCTGAAACTTTTCAAAGTGCCCTGCTAAAACATCTTTAATAACGGCTTTGAACATTTTCTCTATGACAGATGTTAAGTTAAATGGCCTGTAGTTTCCTGCTTTCTATCTCCCTTCCTTCCTGAAAAAATACATTTGCAATATTCCAATCTAATGGAACCTTCCACGAATTTAGGGAACTTTGTAAAATCAAAACCAACGCATCAAGTATTTCAGTATAAAATAAAAGAAAGATACTGCGGATGCTGGCAATCTGAAATAGAAACAAAATATGCTGGAAAAACTCAGCAGGTCTGGAAGTGTAGGTGGAGAGAGAAACAGAGTTAACATTTTGAGTCCGTATGGCTCTTCTTCAGAGCATCAACTATTTCACTAACCACTTCTTTCAAGACCCTAGGATGAAGTCCATCAGGACCCGGGGACTTGTCAGCCTGCGGCCCCAACCATTTACTCAATACCAATTCCCTGGTGATTGTAATTTTCCTGAGTTCCTCCCTCCCTTCCATTTCCTGATTTACAGCTATTTCTGGGATGTTATTTGTATCCTCTATAGTGAAAACCGATGCAAAGTACCTGTCCAGTTCATCTGCCATCTCCCTACTTTCCATTTTTAATTCCACAGATTCCCTTTCCATAGGGCCAATGCTCATTTTGTTAATTCTTTTCTTAATTAAATATCTATAGAAACACTTACTTTATCACATTTATCAAAATCCATCTGGTTTAAATATTGCAATGAAGTTTATGCATTAAATTTGGAATAAAACAGCTGGAAATTAACATAACACAATGCAGTAAAAGCATTACATGTAACTAAACTGTAATACTAACATTATTAAAGCACTAATTTTCAAAGAACAACCAATATAAACACATTACTGTAAACCATCCGTCTTTATATTTCTAGCTAGCTTTCTCTCGTACTCTAATTTTTCCCTCCTTTTTAATCTTTCGTCATTCTTTTCTGTTCTTTATATTCTGTCCAATCTTCTGATCTGCGACCTATCTTTGCACAATTATATGTTTTTTCTTTAAATTTGATACTCTCTTTAACTTTTTTAGTTAACCACAGACGGTAGGTTCTCCCCTTGGAAGTTTTCTTTCTCGTTGAATTGAAGGCAATGGAATTGGTAGAAAGTTTACAGAGTTTGTGCTGGAGGTCAAAGCTTTGGTCATCCCAATGCTCAGATGAATGAAATAACAGCTCAACAAAGATTGAATGATGATGCAGCCCGGGAAGATAGAAATGATGAGGTAGAGCTGGCATGTAGAAGCTGACCCATGTTGCTGGGTAATGTCAACAAGAGGCAGGATGTGGAGGGCTCAAAGACAGAGACATTGAAACTAATAGTGTTGGGATATAAGGAGAAGTCGTTGCCAAGAATATTCTGGCTACTATCGGATAGGTAAGAGTGAAAAGCAGTGAGGGCAGTCCCAATGAGCTGGAGAGGCTTGGGAGGAGGGTGGTGTGGCCAACCATGTGAAAGCCTGCAGGAAGAGGCCAAGCATAATGAGCAAGGTTAATCCATCACATTTTCAATCAAAGAGGATGTAATTTATGAAGTTGGCTCAGTGCTGAGGCAGAGATGGAGATCTGATTGGAGGGGTTTAAATATGGAGTTATGTGAAAGATGAATATCGGTATGGAAGCAACACCACTTTCAAGGACTAGCATTTTGGAGTGTAAGGAACGGTTGATGATGTGGCTGTAGTTTGCAAGGACAGAGGAATTGAAGGCGGGGTTTTGAGGAGGATGATGTTGGAGCTTTTGAAAGGAGGGGCCTGTAACATGGGAGAGGGAACTGCTTATAATTCCAGCTAGCATATGAACGTACGAGTTAGGAGCTGTAGTAGGCCACTTGGCCCTTCGAGCCTGTTCCGCCATTTAAGAAGATCATGGCTGATCTGACTGTAACCTCCCACCTACCCACAAAAGCCTTTCACCCCCTTGTTTATCAAGAATCTATCTACCACTGCCTTGAAAACATTCAAAGACCCTGAGATGTTCATGAGCTTCTTGCACTTGGTTTGTAGGTGAGAATGGAGGAGACAAGAGAGAGGGGCTGAAGGAGTTGGTGGAGAGAAGAAGCCTAGGATTATTTTTTTATTCCGAGATGATCCGAAGTTGGACGTCTTCGGCCAAGGAGAGTGACACCTGATAGTGCTTGATGTGATCTATCCATATGGCTAAACCAGTTGTGCACCAGATATACTGAATTTGGCTTGCCTGGTCTTGAGGTGACAAAGGTAGCATCCAAACCTGTGGGTCAACCAGGATGGGAGAGTGTAAAGGTTTTTCCTGGAAGCAAGGGTATGCAAGGAAGTGATTGAGCAAATCATTAGTTACCATGTTCCCACTAACACTCACCCTGAGTAGCCTACAGTAGCGGGACTGTGGACAAAGGCTGATGTGTCTTGGAAGATCCTCCCTAAGCAATGGAATGCTTCAGTATGTTACCCATAAATTGTTAGGCAGATGGAATGGATATTTAATTAGTAAATTATCAGCTTCATCAGGTCATTTGAGAAGATTGTCAGGATATACAGATCTGACAAAGGAAAAGGAAATCAGTTACATTCTGAAAAATTCATCTATGTACATCATTGTTTAACTAAAGGTTGAAGAAATTCTGGTGCATAGGATCCCTTCTGGATCTCATCCTTTGCTGAATGCGAGACGTTTATTTTGCTTACTTTCTGCAGCTTACACTTGGGCACAATGTACTTGTTTTGTTCTGATCGAATATTTACGTCATGCACCACCGAAATTTATGAATCAGTTAACTAAGCATCTAAGTTTGCTATTTTGTGGATTGTTTATTGAGCTAGCGATCAAAAAAATTGCAGTGATTTGTGATTAGGAAAGTAAGGCTGAATTTTAGTGGATTGGGGCCGGGTGTGGTGTTAAAGTACTGAAAACCTGAACTCCCCACCCCAGCCCACCCACCTCCTGGTTTAACAAAGGTGGGACAAGGGGTTGGCAGCCTACCTGCTCCCAGATTGTGAGTTAACTATTTAAATATGTTAAAAACAAAAAGCTAAAAGCTACTGCGGATGCTGGAAATCCAAAACAAAAACAGAATTACCTGGAAAAACTCAGCAGGTCTGGCAGCATCGGCGGAGAAGAAATTTCTTCTCCGCCGATGCTGCCAGACCTGCTGAGTTTTTCCAGGTAATTCTGTTTTTATTTAAATATGTTAATGAACTGGCAGGCTCTGATTTAACCTGCTTTGCAGGTTTTATAATGGGCGGCCAGCTATCCCAGGCCTTGGGAAACCCAGGGGCTGAATGGAGGCTAAGGAGATTCGGGGAGAAGAAGGTGCCTTTACAGCACTGCTTGTGGGCTAGGAAGAGTAGAAGTGCTTCCCCCAGCACTGTATGCTGCCTCTGCCTACAAAGACCACAGCGAACAGACCCCTCCCTCAGGTTATGTAGGTGGCAGGAGCGGAGTTTTTTTCATCATTAAGGGATGTGGGCATCGCTGACTAGTCCAGCATTTATTGCCCACCCCTAATTTCCCTTGAGAAGGTGGTGGTGAGCTGCTTTCTTAAACCGCTACTTCACTCCCGTCACGCGCGTAATCTGTCCCTGTTAATATGTAGGTCATCGGGTCAGGAGTAGGCCATTCATCTGTCTCAGGCTTAATCGCAGGGAGACTGGAAGATGGCGGGATCTCTACGCTGTACCCTCCCACCTGATCATACAGCACTACCCCCAGCCCCCACCTCTGAATTCGCCTCCGGGGAGAGGGGGCATTAAATTCTGTCTGTTAATTCTGCTTGTCTCTCCACAGATACTGTCAGAACTCCTGAGTATTTCCAACGTTTTCTGTTTTTTATTATTGCTGTGTGCTTAACTGCCATTTCACTGAAAAGTCACGCCGTTTATTGTTAGACACCAAAATCAGTAAAATATAATCAAGTCAAGAGTCTTGTAAACTAATCAGGTTTCCTGGGATATCACAAACCATGAATGCAAGCTCAGATACTTTAAAGCTGTTTTCTGAATCTTGAGATTGCATGGCAACGAATCATCACTTGTAATGAATTCCTGAATAGGGTAGCAGAGGACAGAACATTGCAATTTATTTTAAAGATTCCGTTATATGCTGTAAGAGGGGATGGGGCCTTGTTCAACATTTCTGGCCAGTTGAGCTGAATGGTCTTCAGCCATGTTTATCTTGAATAGCACGAGGCATCGATTAGTTTGGTACGACTTTTACATTTAGTATTTCAGCTGATTGAGGCATTGCATTATTCAATTTTTAATCTTTTTAAGTACACTGACATTCACCACGGTTTAATTAAAATGTGTGAAGTTGACAAAGGTTTAGCAGTGACATTTAGTGCAAGGTGATTTACTGCAATTTAGTATATTGAGTGTATAATAGCAAGTTGTTTCCTTTCGCAAGGTGCTGGCTGCTAGTTTGTAGCGCTTGCATCTCTGAAGGCAGAGCATTATAGATTCAAGCCCTACACCAGAGGCTTCAGCACAAATGTAGGCTGCAGCTTCAGTGCAACACTGAGGAAGTTTGGTATTGTTGGAGCTGTCAGCTTTCAGGTGAAATGTCAAACCAAGGCCACTGCAAGGAAAGCAAAAAAAAACAAAACAATTGCGCTATTTGGGGGTACAAAACACAAGGTTGTTGTACTGGCCGTCAACCAACAATACTGAAACAGATTAACTAGTTGTTTATTTCACAGCTGTTTGGGGGACCTTGCTGTGTACAAATTGACTGCCAAATTTGCATAGACTACAACAGTCGCTACACTTGAAGTACTTCATTGGCCGTTAAGTGCATTGGGACACCCCGTGGACATGAAAGAGTCATGTTTCATAAAGTAGTTCATCAGCTTTGGAGTGCTTTCTGAAGACATGAAATATGTTATGTGAATGCAGTTTCTTTATATGTTTTTTATCCAGTTACATGATCAAAAAGATATTTCTGTCTCTGATCTGTCCACCCACATGTCGCTACCTCGCTATGTTAATGTCCCAGTTTTCTGATTGATTCACTGTTCTACTCTGAAAAATTACATTGGATAAATGAGGATTTGAGCTGTACATGAAGCCATTGTTTACAATACAATACTTGAACCTGCATGATCAATTATTAATCATGGAAAAATAAACTGGTGCATGATAGTCTATGTAATACATGCTTGAAGTTCCAATCTAGTGACTACCTACTGCTGCTGCTGCTGGCATCCCCCACCTTCAACTCTGCTCATTTCTTTCAATTCAGTCCTTGGCTGTCACTCACCCTTTGCTGGGCCACATTCTCCACAGTGTGCTGCTCCTCCCACCTTCTATTGTTGGATCAGCCATGTCACTTGGATGCCACTGTCTTCGGCTCTGCTCCTGAACAATACCACATGTCTTACTCCATTAAATACATAATATTAAGGATACTTTAATTACATCTTACTTACCTTGGTCTTAAGTGTGTGATAAAATAGTTGAAAATACCCAAGAATGGACAGCAGCAAAGGTAATTATTTTATTTTAGTGGCAGATTTCTCATAGTATAGTCATAAATTGCCTGAGCACAGTGGCAACGTATAGTTGTTAATCTATTTATTTCTTAAAGGGAATTGTTTAAGTACTCACTATGGAGAAGTGGATATAATTTTTTGTTTGTTTTGGCAATATTGGTGTCACTGGCAGGGCAGTCATTTATTGCTCATCCCTAGTTGCCTTTGAGAAGGTGGTGGTGAGCCATCTTCTTGAACCGCTGGTGTGTATGTGTTGAAGGTACTCTTACAGTGCTGCTAGCTAAAGAGTTCCAGGATTTTCACCCAGCAGTGATGAAGGAGCATAAATTTATGATCTAGCCAGGATGGTGTGTACGTTCCAGTGGCACCTGGAGGTAATGATGATCACCTACATCTTGCTACCCTTGTCCTTCTAGGCGGAAGAGATTGTGGGTTTGGAAATACATACAAAGCTGGGGCAAGAGGCCGAGGCTGGCAGCAAATCATCCTAAACCTGAGATTAGGGAGCCTACCTGCATAGGCCCCAACCCCTTCTAGCAGCAGCTGGCCAGTAGGCAGGAGTTGAATAAATGAAGCAGGAAGCCGCCACCGGGCATCGAAGGAAGGTTCATGCAGTCAGCTAGGTGGCTGGGAGGTTCTTTGTGAGAGCCTCACCCCTGCTGCTCCTGGGCCCTTCTAAGAAAGTGAATTAAAAAGGAAACCACTGACCTTTATCTGGACCTATTCTGGCCTTGATCACTGATGGTTAGCCTGATGGTAAAGCCATAATGGCTTCCCTGGTTGGGTCCCTGTGGCATCACCGGATCCTGATCTACGCACTTCAAAAATGGACTCTCGAGAGCAGGTTAAATTGCAACCTGTGAGAGAACAGCAGCACCTCAGCGGCTAAGTTACTCAGGAGATCTTAAATCACCGCCAGCTCAATTTTCACAATACACACCAGGTTAAAATTGCCGTCTTACTACAGTTAGAAGGCCCCAAAGTTTAATGTGACATAAAAGCAAAATACTGAAGATGCTTGAAATCTGAAATAAAAACAGAAAATGCTGGAAAAACTCAGCAGACCTGGCAGCATCTGTAAAGAGAGAAATAGAATTGACGTTTCAAGTCCAAATGACTCTTCTCCGAAGAAGAGTCATATTGAACTCAAAACGTTAACTCTGTTTCTTTCCCCAAAGTTTAATATTGGGCCTCGCATCACTTTTTCAGATTGTTTTGTGTCAATTAAATTGTGATATAAACAGTCGCTTGGTAGTACAGGACTTGAAAATTTATGAAAAGAGGTACACTTTGCCAAAGCTTTTCGTCTTGTATGAATCAAGACAAGCGCAAGAATGCCAACTTTCAAGCGATCACAACAATTTATACTACAGGAGAAAAGGGTGCTGATTGGCTGGCAAGTCACTTCTACATTGTATGATGTCAGGAGAGTGATCAGGCGCCAGCTGCAACAGGTTTCTGTGTATAAAATGAGTAGATCTCAGCCCTCTGAATAATTGCCATCACTATTGGCGGTTGCATTTAGATGAATTCTGTATGTCTGCTATTAACAAACACAGGAATCTCCTAAACTGGTAAGTTAATTTCAAGTTTATAGTAGAATGGAAAATACCATAGTAGTATATTTCCTTACCATTTTTTGATATTCTCCCTTTCAGAACAAAAATGAGGAATTATAAGCAATTTGGGTTAAAGAGATTGTCCTTTGGCAGCACAAAATGCAATAGCAGCATCTTTGTGAATGTTTTCTAAATAGTTCTTAATAAACATGTATACAAGCAGCTAATGAAGGATTATCAAACAGAAATGTGGTGGTTACATTTCTCTGTTTACAATGTCACTGACACATTACAAAGTGATATCTTTTTGTTATCTTCTGCATACGACAAATTACTCAGACAAACCACTAGAGATAATTCCCAAGAGGTGCCATTCTTTTAAGAGGGTATCATCCATCACAATGCAACTTTCCTTCCCTTGTTCTTTATACACCACTAGCATGTAGACAACTTCACTCCTCCCTCATGATTAAGATCAGCACTCTTCCATACCCTACCCATGAAGAAGAAAACATCTAGTGCAGCGGGCACATTTCTTTGCAAGTTGGCGTATTGTAGCTTGTCCCTGCTTCAGGTTCCAACTTGAAAATTTATAAGGAAACCCTCTTTGTTACAGATAAATTATTGACATTAATTTTTGTGTTAAGTGCATAACAAGTGGAGTCCCTACAACTTCTGTTAGGAAGATGTTCTTGTAATATATCACCAGATCTGAGCATTTTGTTATATTGCCCTCTCTGCTGCCCTCTCTGTTTAGGAGGATTAATTCCGCTGCCTGCAGCTGAGCATGTGTTGGCCTTACTTGGTGCAATACACAACAATTCTAATGGATTTTTTGGACAGAGAAACTAGATGGCTAAGGTGTCAAGAAACATCTCAAATGAGTTCTTCTTCCCTATTATATTGCCATGGTGCAGATCAAAACTACAAATCGATATTCCTTCTGCCAATCATGCCAAGGTTGAGGCTAATGAAAAGTTCTTGCAGCAGCTCAATCCAAAAACCCTGCCAGTTTAATACCAACAATCTTTTGTTCCAGGAACTTGGATCTAATTTTGGAGCAATAATCCTCCACATTTCCAAAGAATTTACTAACCTACTCCAGAGACTTGAATGCAAAATCTAAGCTAACAGTCCAGTACACTATCAGAGCTACCATTTGGATGAGAGTTTAAATGGAGGCCTTTCTGCCCTCTCAGGTAAATGTAGTACTATTTTTGAGAAGAGCAGGGGAGTTCTCCCTGGCCAATATCCATGATTCTAAGTTTATTATCCCTTAATTAATGTCACTGAAACACCAAATTACCTAGTCATTATTGCACCGCTGTTTGCAAAATCTCATTGTGCTCAAATTGGCTGATGTGTTTCCTACATTACAACAGTGACAGTATTCGAAAGTACTTCATTAGCTGTAAAGTGTTTTGGGATGTCCTGAGGTTGCGAAATGAGTTGCATAAATGCAAGACAACTATGCCATTCACCTCGACCAATCTGTAGAGGTGTCAGCTGTGGCTCAGTTCATAGCACCCTCGCCTTTGAATCAGAGGGTTGTGGGTTCATGTCCCACTCCCGGAAACCAAGAACTGTGATTGTACTCGAAAAGAGTTGCAATCTGTGACTGTTGATAACTCGAAAGAGTTTGACCAATCCATGTGGTAGCGAGCTTCAAATTCTCACTACTCTCTGTGTGGAGAGTTTTCTCCTGAATTTCTTATGGGATTTGTTAGTAACTACCTTGTGTTTGTGTCCCCTTGTACTAGACTACACTCACAGGTGGAAACATCCTCGCTATATCTATTCTATTTACATCTATTCTTTTACTAGTAAAGCACAATAGTGTTTCAGCATTTCCATTTCCTCAGGAACCTTCTTGGATGCACCACCCCTTCATGTAATACCGACTCCCTTCATATTATCATGGTGATGCTGTCCATAATAATGGTGCCATCCTCTGTATGATAATTGATACAATGGAACAGCTTTTCCTTGCCTACCGAAACTATTACTGGACCCGGAATGCACTGCCTGAAAGGGTGGTGGAAGCATATTCAGTGGTGACTTCCAAAAGGAAATTGGATAAAATATGTGAAAGGGAGAAAATTGCAGGGCTGTAGGGAAGGATCGGGGGGAGTGGGACTAATTGATTGGCTCTTTCTGAGCCACCACAGGAATGATGGGTTGAATGGCCTCCTTCTGTGCTGTGTCATTCTACAGTTCTGCCCCCACTGTAAAGCTTGCAGCAAACAGGGCTTTGTGGATAGGTCACTGTTGTACGCATTTGAGCCGTAGCAATCTTATTTGTTATCGTCAAGTTATCGTCAAAAATGCTTCAGCTTTTCAAACGCTTTCAAATCATTACTGCATAAGCAAAGGCAGCGAAGGGTCTCTGCAGCAGCTGTGTGCTAAGGAGGCTGTTTTCCCACTGCTGCATACTGGACAGCTATTTCATGCTTATCTGTTTTATCCAGAGATTCCTGATATAATAGATGAGCCAGACTACAATTTCCATGATATGACCCTTCGGTATTGCCCAAGTCTGCTTACTTGATCTTGAGTACATGGCATATCGATTATTGGAATCTTTACGCGAGTGCAATTTTGCTTGTAATATCTCACCTCACTTTTGCTTTTCATTTGAAAAGCTAATGTTGTAACTTGCTTGGAATTGGAACATTGGCCTATTTCAGTACTATTAGTCCTCTACAATGTAGTAAAATATCGAAGTAACATGGACAATCTCTTTTATAGGAAAATGATATATGATCATTGCTTTTGTGTAAGATTAAATGCCTAAAGGGATTAAGTTTAATTTTTTTTTCTAGATAACAGTTGCTACAATCCATTATTTTCATAACATCTTGAAGCAACATTTTCATCATTTTGTAACCCTATTACAATTTGGTACTGTAGATTTTTATTAATATCTATTTTGTGTGTTTTATTGTAATGTTGATGAGTGAACTGATACTTAATGTCAAGCAAAAAGAGAATGGGAAGTCATGGTAGTAAACAAGCATTTATCAGACAGGGATCATAGTGTTTTCAATGACTGCTCAATATTAAAGACGAGGAGCAGAGTGCATGTTTAATCCCCTTTCTGGTTAGTTCTTGATTTGAACCTATCAAGCAGAGGCTGTCACATATCCATGCAGAGATGAGGGGAAAAAATTAAAGGGGTGAGTCCCAACCAGTTGGTTTCCAGTGCTCCCTGCAGCTAGTGATGGGCCTATGGTCCAGAGTTAGACCATGTTAGTATGTTCTTGAGAACAAAGGTGTTAAAATCAAGTGGATCAATAGTGACGGATAGTTTATAAAGAAGAAAATGATATTAAAAACTCTTCAAAAATGATAACATTTCAATCTGCAGCGAAAACATCTGCTTGAATCTTCTTAGGGACGATGAGTAGCTGCTGAGAAATTAGACTATTGAATCGGTGCTATAAGTTTGAGATGTTTGCACATTTGAAAAGGTGATGTACCTCAGCAATCATTTGTTAAGTCTTGTGAAATATGTGTTACACTTTGACAACATTGTCAAGTGTACGTTGGGTTGCATAGCTCAGCTCTAAATTCAACACCCCTGAGATCAAATTTTCGCACAACTAATTCAGGGCGGAATTTTACACCGACGGGATTTTACGGTCCCGGCAAAGTCAATGGGCTTTTAAACGGCTCGTTGCATTTTACGGCCGCAGCTGTGATGGGGCCATAAAATTCCGCCCTCGGTCCCTTCCATGGGCCTATCAGAACTGCTGAATATTCAAACTCCAATTACTTTTATTTTCCATACTACGCTAAGGCAAACATCAGGCGAAATAATTTACATTCCATAGTAGTCCAACCACGCTACCACCAACAAACAGAAAACTGCAACTACTTAAATTGGCCACTGCAGTCATAGACCATTGTCAAATCTTCTATTCAAATATTTAGGAACAGGATAAAATCACATCAACAATTTTGTCCTTTTTTGGTTGATCTTCAAGCCACCATTTCACCTCTCTCAAAGTGCCTGGTTCCTGAACTTAGCACCGTGGTACAGGTTGGGGAAAATTCAAGTTGGTGGGGGGAGGGGGGGTGGTAAAGGCTCATGATCTGAATGAAGCATTCATAAAAAGATACATGAATTGTTGGCACAAATATAATTAAATGGCTATGATCTAATTTCCAATACAGGTACATGGTTACAAGGTGACCAAGGCTTGGAACGGAATCTTCAGGGCTACTTGACATTTTAGAAGGAGAGGCAGAAAAGAAAAGGAGGTGGGGTAGTTCTGTTAACAAAGGATGAGATTAATACATTAGTGAGAAACAACCTTGACTCGGAAGATCACGATATAGAATCATTTTGGGTGGAGATAAAAAACGAAAGAAGCCACTGGTCAGAGTAGTCCACAGGCCCCCTAAGAGTAGATACACTGTTCAACAGAGTATGCATCAAGAAATGATGGGGGAAGATACTGGAATAATCATGGGTGACTTTAAACTTCATATAGATTGGACAAATAAAACTGGCAGTGGTACCCTTGTAGACAGTTTCATGTATTTGGGACAGTTTCTTAGAACATGTTGGGGGACCAACCAGGAACAAGCTATTTTGCATCTGGTAATGAGACAGAATTAATTAACAATCTCATAGTAAAGGACCCCCTGGGGAAGAGTGATCATAACACTAGAGAACTTTACATTCAGCTGGATGGTGAGAAACTTGAATGAAACTAATGTCTTAAACTTAAATAAAGCAAATTGCAAAGGTAAGAAGACTGAGTTGCCTAAAGTGGGCTAGGAGAATAGGTTAAATGGTCAACTGGTAGAAAAGCAGTGGCAAACACTTAGGGAGATGTTTTATAATTCTCAGAAAAGATATATTCCATTGTAAAAGAAAGACTGCATGAGAAGGATGAACCATCCATAGCTAATGAAAAAAGTTAAGGATGGTATTAATATGAAGGAAAAGGCATACATAGCTTAGTGGTAGATCAGAAGATTTTTGAAAATTTTAGAAACCAGCAAGGGATGATAAGATGAAAAAAAGATAAGAGGGTGAAAATGGATGATGAAAGTAAATGAGCAAGAAATATAAAAAAAACACAGAAAGAGCAAAAACATGTAGAAAGGAAGAAAATAGCTAAATAAACATTGGTCACTCAGAGGATGAGACTAGGGAATTGATACTGGGAAGCAAGGAAATTGCAAAGATCTTGGACAAATACTTTGTATCTGTCTTCATGGTAGAGGGCGCTAAAAGCATTTCAAGTGTAGAAACTCAAGGGGCAAAAGGAAGGGAGGAACTTAAAACAATCATAATTACTAGAAGAAAACTAATGGGACTAAAGGCTGACAAGTCCCCTGGACATGATGGTCTGCACCCTAGTGTATTAAGGCAATGCCTGCAGAGATAGAGGATGCATTGGTTGTAATCTTTCAAAATCCTCTAGATTTTGGTCTGACCCATGTGTGACTTTACAAGGGCTTTCCATCTCTTCATACCGGGGTTGGGTTTGCAGTGCACTTTGTGAGCCACAATGGAATGTGTGAGGACTCTGTGTGTGGAGCTGGGCCAGTTGGAAGGTTTGCTTCGGTTCTCCAACACAGCAGCCAGCTCCCAACATAATTTTTTTAGACCCCTTAACTTCACCCCTCACCCTCACCCGCCCCCATGCCACCTGGCATTCCTCCATGCCATCTTAAATTCCCCATGCCACACTATGCCACCTCTCAGATACACTATGCCACCTCTCAGATACCCCATGCCACCCCTATGCACCCCAAGTATCCTCCATGGCCACTCACCCAGTATGCACTGTATACAGTTCGCAGGAGCCATGCAGTAGCAAATAGAATTATTTTAAAATCATTGTTAGAGGTTTAATGGTTTTCCCAATCTGAGAAAACCCTGAACTTAAACACATTCTTATTGATACTGACCAAAAATCCGAAGGAAAAAAATGTTGTAATCCTTTAAGTGCCGAGTAGGTTTGCAAATGAACAAGAAACGGCACCAAAGAAATAATATATTATTGTAGGCTTGTAGAAGTTTCAATAGTCCCTGGGTCAATAAGACCACCTGCTGAGCTGAAGCTTTTGAAACCCAGCCATGCATTCATAATGGAACAGCTTTCATCAGAAAAACCTTCCAGCTCCATTGACAGAACAGAGATCCATTTCCATTTCAAAGCAGAGTGTTTGCCAACCGATGAAACAGGAGCAGACACAGGCCATTTTTTTCTAACTTCAGAACCAGTTTTTTTTATAAAAGGACACCATTTCTGCCAGTCCAATTAAATCAGAGCACAAAAACATGACAGCAGAGGACATTTTAAAAAATAGGTTATGGGAGTATCTCTGTTGGAAAATTACCATAATGCAGGTGAACAATTACGTAATGCTGGTCAATGGAAGGGTCAACTTATCTTTGCAAGACAGATCCCTATGGTGAATCACTGCATTAAAAACACATCTACATTACAATATAGCACCTAATAGTGACATTTGAAAGTGTCAAGACATTTACATTTACCTTTCAGAATGTTCCAGACTCCTGAGTAGATTTTCCATTTTCTTCATGAAATCTCAAACCTGGGCATGCTTGTAATGGGTTTCCAAAACCCTGCACTGCCAAATGAAAATGGTGTGTGGGAGGAAATTTAATTTTCATCTCCCATTAAAAATGGGGAGCCCGACCTAAGGAGGTGAAATAGAGGGAGGAACTGAAAACAATTACAATCATCAGGGAGAGGGTACTGAGAAGATGATTGGAACTTAAAGCTGACAAGTCCTCTGGTCCTGATGGACTTCATCCTGGAATCTTAAAAGAAGTGGTTGCTGAGATAGTATATGTGTTGGATTTCATTTTCCAAATTTCCCTCAATTCTGGAAAGGCCCTATCAGGTTGGAAACTAGCAAATGTGACTCCTCTGTTCAAGAAAGGAGGAAGACAGAAAGAAACTACAGGTCAGTTAGCTTAACACCTGTTGCAGAGAAATTGCTGGAATCTATTATTAAGGAGGCTATAGCAGGGCACTTAGAAAATCCTAATAAAATCAGGCAAAGTCAACATGGTTTTGTGAAAGGGAAATCAATAAATCAATTAATTTATTGGAGTTCTTTAAGGAAGTAACAAGCAACATAGATAAAGGGGAGCCTGTGAATGCGCTGTACTTAGATTTCCTGAAGGCATTTGACAAGCTGCCACATTAAAGATTACTATGTGAAAAAAAAAGCTCATGGCATAGAGTATAACATATTAGCATGGATAGAGAATTAGCTAACAGAAAGCAGAAAGTAGGCATAAATGAGTAATTTTCCGGTTGGCAAGATGTGAATCAGTGCAGAGGCCTCAACTATTTACAATTCATATCAATAACTTGGATGAAGGGACTGAATGTTTGTTTGTTAAAGTTGCTGATGAAACCAAGATAGATAGGAGGACTAATTTGTGAAGAGAACACAAGGAGTCCGTAAAGGTACATGGATAGGCTAAGTGAGTGGGCAAAAAATTGGCAGATGGAGGCTAATATGGGAAAATGTGAACTTGTCCACTTTGGCAGGAAGAATAGAAAAGCAGTATATTATTTAAATGGGCAGAGATTGCAGAACTCTGAGGTACAGAGGGATCAGGGTGTCCTGGTACATGAATCACAATAAGTTTGTATGCAGGCACAGCGAGTTATTAGGAAAGCAAATGGAATGTTGTCGTTTATTGCAAGGGGGATGGAATATAAAAGTAGGGATGTTTTGCTAATGTTGCACAGAGTGTTGGTGAGACCACTTCTGGAGCACTGTGTACAGTTTTGGTCTCCTTATTTAAGAAAGGATATAGATGCGTTAGAACTAGTTCAGAGAAGATTCACTCGACTGACACCTGGGAGAGGGGGGTTATCTTATGAGAAAAGGTTGGATGAACTGGGCTTGTCCATTGTACCCACTGGAGTTGAGAAGATTGAGAGATGATCTTACTGAAACTTTTAAGATTCTGAGGAGAGGCTGTGGAACTCTCTTCCCCAGAGAGCGTGTTAAGGCAGGGTTATTGAATGTTCTTAAGGCAGAGGTAGATAGACATACAAGGGAATGAAAGGTTATCGGAATGCAGAGTTGTGACCACAATCAGGTCAGCCATGACCCTATTGAATGGCAAAGCAGGCTCGAGGGACCGAATGGCCTACCCCTACTTGTATAGTCGTATGTATGTTCGTATGTTCACTCATAGACAGTTTAGCTGGACCTCTAACCCATAAGAGAGTAATTTGGAGAGTAAATCAAATTGAAATGGAAGTGACCCTGATAAAATGTCTGATTTGTAGTTTAACACCAATGGATACTTCATTTATATTTACTTATACTGCAGCAGCAGAATGATATTGCTTTTCTACAAGGATTAGACACTGGAATTTGTTCTTCTAGTATGCAATCTATCGGTTTGCCACTGATCTGGTGAAGGGAGGTCTGGTGACAGGACTGCAGGAAGGAGTGGCAGTAGGGGCAGTGGAATTAAAGTTACTTTTCATGCGATCACAGCAGCCATCGTTTGATTTTAATTAGCCCATCTTGAATGTGTTATCCCTAGCAGTGCATTTAATGAGCTGCATCGCTTTCATCCAGGTTTTTGAAAGTAATTAGTGTTACCCTTTGAGAGAAGATCCATCATAACTGGCTTGGGGAATGGTGAAACTTCCTCCCAGGTGGTTGTGTCAGTCAGGACTTTGGGATGCTCACATATGTTTTCAGAAAAAATCCAATTAAGATAACAGGTGGAATCTTGTGGTAGTGACAAAGATCTTGGCTACTGACTGGAGAGCCGGCGAGAACCCTGCGCCTCATTTTTATTGGCAAGGCCCACTGCATCTTGGCTTGGCAGGCCATCTCATAGAGTCATAGAGGTCTGCAGCACAGATAAAAGCCCTTCGGCCCATCGAGAAATAGGCCTTTTGGCCCATCTGTGGCACCTTTCCTCAGGATCAAGGATGACGGGGGCTGAAGCCCCGGCTGCCAAAAGCTGCCGGCCAATCAGAGGGCAGAAGCTCTATTGGTCACCGGCACCACAGGGAGGCGCTGGCCACTGCCGATACGACACCCGCCCAAGGCCTAGGATTGTCGCTGGAACCCAGGCTAGAGCTGAGTAATGGCAGGAGGGGGGCTTTTGGGGTGCAGGTGGCTGCAGAGGGAGGGGGAGTGGTCTGAAGCAAGGGCAGGGGGTTGGCTTTCAACGCACACCCCCCCCCGCCCCCCCGCCCCCCCCCCCCCCCCCCCACCCCCCCCCCCCACCCCCCAGCCCACCTTCCCGATGCCCTGTCACTGGGTACCTTTGTATAAAGGAATCCCCTGGGAGTCTGCAAGCAACCCTGCACGGGTTTGCTTGCCGGCCTCACTGCACGACAAGCCCCTGCCCACTGCTGAGTTAATAACCGTGGCAGCAGGATGGGGCCTTTAAGTGGTCACTAATTGCCCTCTTAAGAGCTTCAATTGGCAGCACGGCGGAAATGCCAACCACGGGCCTTCTTGCCACGGACTTAATTGGGGTGATGGCGGGAAGGTGTCAGGTAGCCACCTGCCATCCATCCACCTGGTTAGCTGCTCCCCTAGCACTAAACTCTCCACAGAGGAGGGCACAAGATTCTGCCCAGTATCTTTGATTGAATGGTGCCACACTACTGCCTATTCAACCTTGTCTTGACTGTGAATTAAGGTCCTGAAAGTTACTTGTCTTAAATGGTTAAATTTTCAAATGTTAGTACACCATCCTGTTATATTGGGTAGGATTAAAATGTTTTGAAGCTTCTGTTTTTGTTTTCTTGTTTGATATTTTAATTGCTAATTAACCTGCATTAATATTAATGCAGTGAGCTTAATATTTGCTGGTTGGAGAGTGATATCACACTGGTAACCTAACATGAGCTTGCTAATACCACATTGCTTTCAGCATCAAGTTGTATTTATATAGGGCTGAATTTCCCCCCCGTCGGGGGTGAAGTTGAAGGGCAGGCGCGCACAGGCGCGCTTCCAATCGGCCATTTTACGTGGGTGGACCAGTTAAGGCCTGCCCAGCATGACGTCTGCACAGAAGCGCTGTGCGCTTCCTGTGCAGGGGTGGGGCGGAATCCCAAAATCGAGAGTGCACTCTTTCCCGCATGCGCACGAAAGAGCGCACTATCCTCCCTGAGGCTAAGTGCAGCCTCAGGGAGATCGGCTGTAGATGTCAAAAACCTAAAAATAGAAAATTAAAATTTCCCTAACATGTCCCCTTTTGATGTCCCCAGACACATGAGTTGGGACATGTCTGTAATTTTCACAAAAACTTTATTAAAATTTTTAAAACCCTACATGAAACCTCATCCCACCCGTGGTAAAATCATGCCCATAGAGTCTCTAACCTAGTAACCATCCCTAGGTTTTCCACCAGACCATTACCAAATTCAACCTGACACGGAGCAACATAAGGAAATAATTAGGACAAGTGACCGTAAGCTTGCTGAAAGAGGTAGGTTTTAAGGAAAATATGGAGGAGAGAGAGGAAAAGAGGTAGATAGGATTAGAGAGGGAATTCCTGCACTTGGGATCAGGCAGCTGAAAGCATGGCTGCCAAAGGTGGAGCAATTAAAATCAGGGATGATCCCAAAATGGTGGAAAATAGGATCATGGAATGGTGACAACATAGAAGGAGGCCATTTGGCCCATCATGTCCAAGCCAGCTCACTGCAAGGGCAACTCAGCCAGTCTCACTGCCCCTCCTTTTCACCGTGGCCCTGCAAATATTTTCTCTTCAGGTAATTATCCAATTCCCCTTTGAAAGCCATGATTTGAATCTGCCTTCACCACAGTCTCAGGCAATGCATTCCAGATCCTAACCAGTCACTTATTTTGCCATTCACCTTTAACTGGTCTTCTCTGGTCCTTGACCCTTCCAAAAATGGGAATAATTTCCCCCTATCTAGTCTGTCCAGATCCCTCATGATTCTGAGCAGCTCCATCAGATCTTCTCTCAACCTTCTCTTCTCCAAGGAGGGCAGCCCCAACTCCTCCAATCTATGCACATAAGTGAAGGCTCTCACCCCTGAGACCATTCTTGTGAACCTTACCTAATGGGCAGAATTTTTCATATGGCGGGCAGGCTCGGCAGGAGCGGGCGGGCGCAGAGCCAATCGCCGCCCATGATCGGCTCTGCGCCGCCCTTTTACGCAGGCAGGCCAATTAAGGCCCGCCCAGCGTAAGATGTGACCGGTAGCGTTCAGCGCTATCTGTGCGGGCGGGGTGGGGGCGGGGGAGGGAGAGTCGGGGCCTACGCTCTTTCGCACATGCGCGCAAAAAAGCGCTTCAATCTCTCTGGAGCTGCCTCAGGGAGATTGAATCGATGTTCAAAAAATTAAATAAAAGGTATATAAATTGATATAAACATGTCCCCTCGTGTGACTGTGTCACACGAGATGGGACATGTTTTTACATTAATGAAAATTCTAAAATTTATTTAGTAAAAGCTTTAGGAAACCTCACCCCGCTCGTGGACGAGGTTTCCTAAAAAACGCGAAGGCCGCTTGCGCTTTTCGCCTGCCCGCCGACCTTAAGGTTGGACGGACAGCATTTATAATAACCTTACTTAGATCCTTAATGGCCTTAATAGGCTGTTTACATATCGGCGGGCGCACAGCCAACTCTGGCACGTGCCCGACAAACAAAACATCGCTACTCAGCGCGATGACATTGGGATGCACGCCCGACGTCATTGCGCGTCATTTTATGCGCCGGTGTGTTGGGCCCGCCCCCACACGCCAATGGATAAATCCTGCCCAATGTCTTAACATCCTTCCTAAAGGGCAACGCCCAGATTTGGGGACAATACCCCATTGACTCATAGACATTTACAGCACAGAAGGAGGCCATTCGGCCCATCAGGTCCACGCCAGTCAACAAAGATCTGACTACACTAATCCCATTCTCCAGCGCTTGGCCCATAGCCTTGGAGGCTGTGGCAGTGCAAGTGAATATCTAAATACTTCTGAAATGTTATGAGAGCTTCTGACTCAACCACCCATTCAGGCAATGAGTTCTAGGTCCCTCTGCATTAAAATAATTTCTCCTCAACTCCCCTCTTAGCCCTCTACCTCTTACCTTAAACCTATGCCCCCTGGTTATTGACCCCTCCACTAATGGAAAAAAGTGCCTTCCTATCCACCCTATCTCTGCCCCTCATAATCTTATACACCTCTATCAGGTCCCCCTCTCAACCTTCGTTCCAGTTGAGGCTGAACCAGTGTTTTACGCAGGTTTAACATAACTTCCTCGCTCTATGGAGGGAATCGTCCCAGATTTGGACTAAGTGCGGTCGCAGGCAGGTAAACGACATTTTACCCGCTGGCCGCAATGGCAGCTTCTCACGCCGTGTCATCCTAAACCCGCCACATTAATTATACATTCCCGGGAAACATGCCGTTTCGATGGCGGACGGACTCCCATTCGCCCGCCACACCATCATCTCACCGCTACATCACGCTGGGCGTCACATTTAAAGTACAGCCAAGTGCACACCTCTCAGTGCTTCCAGCCCAGGACCTGGCCCCGAAAGGCAAGAAGGTTGCAGCCCCCAGGTTTAGGGACGCGTCCCTCAAGCGCCTTTTGGCTGGTCTGGTCGGTAGACAGCTGGCTGTGAGCCCCCCTAAAAGTGATGCCGTGCTGCTTGCGAAGCCTGGTGCTGATGACTGTGAGTGCTACCCGAAGCAAGGTAGACAAACAAACCTCGAAGTCCTGGGCGAAGTGCAGTTCACCAGATGCACGTCACTTATGCGCAGTTGTGAAACACGTCGACGTGATTGGGTGGAAGATCCAGCATGGGAAGATGAGTCTGACGGGCTAGCCTTATAATGATATGCAGAAGTGTTACAGTGAGGTTCCCGATGTCTGATGGCGGGAAACGTGGCCTGCCAGTGATGGGCTGAGCGGACGATCGCAAATTGGTTTCATGACTTTGTGAAACTGATTTTTGGCCTTCTCACCATATTGTCCGCTCACGCTGCCAAGCACGCCAGACGCCAGCGGGCACGGAAAGTTCCACCCTATGCCTCTGTTTATAATGCCTAGGATCCCATAAGCCTCATTAGCCACTTTCTCAACCTGCCTTTCCTTCTTCACCGTCAGCTGTACACTGATACCCCCAGGTCCCTCTGCCCCTGCACCCCCTTTAGAATTGTACCCCTCATTTTATATTGTCTCTGCTCATTCTTCCTACCAAAATGAATCGCTTCACACTTTTCAACATTAAATTTCACCTGCCGCGTGTTTGCCCATTCGATCAGCCTGTCAATGCCCTCTTGAAGTTTATCATTATCCTCCTCACCGTTCACAATACTTCCAAGTTTTGTGTCATCTGCAAATTTTGAAATTGTCTCCTGCACACCAAGCCTAGGCCATTAATATAGATCAAAAAACAGTGATCCTAGTACCGACCCCGGGGGAACCCCATTATATACATTCCTTCAGTCCGAAAAGCAATCGTTTACCACTACTCGCTGTTTCTTGTCACTCAGCCAACCTCGTATTCATGCTGTATTAAGATAACAGTTTGATTTGTGATCTATTTTTTTGTCATTATTTGCATTGCATGAGTTTTATTATTTTAAATACCGGAAGCTTGAGTGGTTTTAACCAGTGGGATATGAGAGATGCCTTGGGTGTGACAGGACCTTGTTTTTGTTTCCATACCCGCTCTGTTCAACTACCTGTAGTGCTCCATTTCTGGACCTCTATGTAAAAGGCAAAGGTCAGGGGTATGGAACTGCACTCTAACTCTGCTTGATAACTAGTCTGCACAACACGAGTGCGACTACAACTTGAATATGAAGTACAATTCTGATCACCATGCTAAATCAAGGATGGCCAGGCATTTGAGACACTGTAGAAAATGACAGCAAAACAGACCCCTAACTTTTGAAACTTTTGATTAGATGGTTTACTTTAAAAATAGAATGCACAAGGGGGATTTTACTTAACCATTCCAGATCCTTGAGGGAATAATTGATTAGTGATAACCTGTTCAAGGTTGCCACAAATATTGATACCAAGGGACATGGACTCAACTTTAGAAGAGCCAAGGTGCATAAACAGATTAATTATGGTCCTTTCTGCAGAGCAGTGAATCTGCTAACTGGATTTCCCAGGGAGGCAGGTAGCATGGAAATAATTAAGGGAGAACTAAGAAGATAATTAAGGCATTAAGCAATTAAGCAGTTTATATCTTCACAGATGCTGCCTGATCTGCTGAGCATTTTCAGTTTTAATTTCAGATTTCTAGCAGCCGCAGTATTTTGCTTTGATTGTGCAATTAAGAGGTGTTGGGACTAGCCGAGTTTAATTACCACATGTTAAAGGCGTTATTCCTTGCAGTGTTTTACTGGTCAGCCAGAGCGGCTTTACTTCCCATTCCTAGGCAGAAAATTATGAATGTGTGTGCCTGTTCATTCAATACAGTTTGAAGTGGGCCTAATGATTGCGTTAAGTCTACCAGTGATATGTTTTGACCATAAGTTTACTTGCCAAACTCAAAGCTAGCCTGCTGTATTTGCAGGAGTGTGGATAACTGCACCTCAGCACATACCCAGTTGCGATGTTGGTCCCATGGGTCATCGATCTAGTCAGGAGGAGACAATTCCCATTCTTCCCGCCTTGGCATTCTGCTACGGGGAGGCAACTCCACCGTCTCTGAAGTCAAGGAGGTGGTGGGCAGTCACCTCCTCATAACAGATATGATGTACAAAAATGCACCACTCTTGGTTAATTAATGTGTATGGTCTGGCTCAAAGCAACGAGCGACATGCTGTCCTTCAGCAGCTCCTACTACTGCTGGTGACGTCCAGGCTGGTCACTCTAGCTGGTAACTTTCAGCTGCATCATTAATATGGCTGGATAATCCAACAGGGCTGACAGCAAACTGGACATCGCATGCAGTAAAAGATGCCAATCTGCATATTGTCTTTGGCCAACCTGTAGACAGAGTGCCATGAAGGTGCATTTGGTCAAGATCCATCAGTCTCGGTATTGACTTCCTTTTTGTGTCTTGAGCATCCGTGGTCAGATCCACCGATGTCAAGCCTCTGTTCTTCTCTGACCACTGCCTCCTACTGGCTGACTGTCACCTACAGAAGGACCAGAGGTTTGTCAGGTGGGCATGAAAGTTGAACTCGAGATTGTTGACTCCAGAAAACATCAAACTCAAAAGGGATTACAAAGGTTGGACAACTGTGAAGACCCCCTTTGATTCCCTGATGCATTTGTGGGAAGCAGTAAAGGCAAACGTCGAAAGGTTCTTCATCTTCAAAGGTGTTCTGAGTGTGAGAGAGAGGGTTGGAAGGGAATGTACTGACTGTAGAAAAGACTGCTGCAGTTGATGGGGGTCAACGTCAAGGAGCATCTCCATGAGATTGTTATGACGTGGCAGATGATTTGTGCCAGGTGGACCAAATTCACAAGGGAAACTTGGCCATGCTATCACAAAGGTTTTGCAATTTATATTTATTACGAGAAGATTTGTGCACTGAATTCAGAAGTAATGAGTCCATTAACATCTTTAAAGATTTTAAAAAACTAAATTAAAACACTTATTAACAAAAGAAAAGATTTCAAGCATATACATAAGATTACAGTTACTTAATACTATAACAAATCCCAAAATTCCTAATTAACCTGACTCCCAACTACACACACCCCTTTTAAGGCAACAGTCCAAAATGGATTTTAAATTTAAATAATCAAGCCAGCAAGTTTACTGCAGCACCCATTGGACAATGGAATTCCAAAGGCTTTCCTCCACCTTTGGTTACTGGACACAGCAGGCTTCTGCTAAAGTGGCGAGAGGATTCCCCAAGGCTGTTTTACATAGACCTCTTGGATCTTAAAGCCCCCCCCCCCCCCCCCCCCCCCCCCCCACACAACATAGCCTTCCATTCCTCTTTAATCTGTAAATTCCGTTGTTCTATATTTCTTTGGAAATTTACTTTTCTCATTTTCTCATAATATAAAAATGTTGCCAATATGGTCAGTACCTTTGAGAAAAATAAACACACTGCTTGGCCTTGCTTATCTTGTTAGTTGTGAGCATCTTATCATCCCTTTGAAACCCAAACAACTCCTTCACTTATCTAAAAATGCAAATTTCCTTCACACCCTACATGCTGCCCTCATCATGTTTACTCATTAGCATTTCAAATGCATTTTACCCCTAACTTATTTTGATAATTTCAAGCTTGCAGTCTATCTGACTCTAATTCAATTAAATCACACAGATAGAATCGTACACAATCACACCCATGAACCTACTTTACAATAAAGTAAAGTACAATAAAATTTTAAAAGTGTTAGTTTCATGACAAGATGAAGAGCCAGCAGGCCTTATTCTTTGTTGTGGAGGCCTCCAAAATCATCTTCTGGTTGAGTCCGCTCCATGGAGTAGGATAAGACATATTCTTCTTCTAAGAACTGCACAGAGAGAGCCCTATGATCAGCAGCCTGAAAGAAGAAGACAGCTCAGTTATGTCATCCCAGTCTGTCATATTGAGGAGCAGTCAGATTGAATGATGTGAAGAACAGTAACTCCCAGACCTTCCTGTCCTCTATCATGGAGGCCTTAGATGACAGTGCAAGGCAGAGTCTAGACAAACCGCTAACTCTGGATGAGCTGACAAAGGCCACTAGGCCCCTTGGAGGCAACTAAAACTCTCGAAAGCGATGGTTCACAGGCCGAGATGTATTTAATTCTGTGGGTCTGGATTGGCCCAGACATGCTGGAACGTACAGCAGCATGTCAGAATCCATAAAGAAATGCATCATCACCTTGCAAGCGGAAGGGGGAGAGCGAGGAAATCAGAAATTGTAGACCCATTTCACTGTTTAATGTAGACTACAAGATTCTGTCCAAGAGCGTCGTCAGTTGGGTCAAGTCTGCTGATCCACCCTGATCTGACCTGTGCTCTACCGGGCAGAAAGGGGCTAGGCACCTGTCTTATCAGTTTGGACCAGGAGAAGGCCTTTGACAGAATATCACGCATCTAAGCGATGGATATGTGTTGCAAAATAAAGTTTGTGGCGGGAATCCGCAATTAGATTCAACAGCTTTGCTCAAACAACAGTAGCACAGTTTCTATCAATGGCTGGGAATTAGAAAGCTTTCCAATCAAATCTAGAATGAGACAGAGCTGCCCTCTCACCCCTGCCCTGTTTAGCGCAGTATCAAACCTTTTGCTGAGTCCATCTGGAAGGATATGGGCTTAAGACGGGTGATAATCCTAGGCAGCAGGGGCACGGAGGTCAAAACCTCCCTGCCTATGGATAACATCATCACCTTCTGCCTGAATCCGCAGCCCACACAGACTGAGTGAGCACCCGGCACCAGTTCGAACTGACCTCAGGAGCCAAAGTAAATTGCGGCAAGGGTGAGGCCATGTTCTTTGGGAGCTGGGCCGACTGACCCTTTGTCCTCTTCACTGTCAGGTCAGGTGTTAGGGATATGGTTCAGTGGGGTCAGGACGTGCGCTAAATATTGGAAGGAGCATGTAGCCATGGTGAAAGAAATTGGGCATGTGGGAGTGACACAGTCTCTCCATTGTGGGTTTGAACTTGGTCATCAAGTGTGAGGCACTCTTGGTGTTGCTTCAAGTGGTGCAGGTCTGGCCCATATCCCAGTACTAGACCATGGCCACCCGTGCCATTTTCCTCTTTAGCTAGAGATTGAAAACTGACTGTGTCCACGGATACACAATATACTAAGCTCTAGATTAAGGGGGGAGAAACGTAGCCAACATCGGCCTCATCTTGATGGTTACCTTTGTGCATAGCTGCATCAAGCTGTGTGTCAACTCTTGGTACGCAAACACCAAGTGTCACTACGTGCTGAGGTTCTACCTGTCCCCGGTGTTGTGAAGGATGGGTCTGGCCACATTATCATGGTACGCTCCATTCAGTCGGACTACCTATCCTCGTGGAGAGGTTTATGCAGAAAAACACCTTTGACCACATGTCCATCAGGCAGTGGTCAACATGCAATGCCCTCGAGGCCTGCGGGAGAAGAAGATATAAAGGATCCTGTTTGATGGTTCCATGAGCAGACTCTCAAAATCATTTGGCAGAATGCCTCATCGCGAGAGCTTTCAAGCAAGCACCAGACATAGCTTGGCTGGTGATGAGAAAAGACCTCCCCATCAGATCCTTCCTGCATGCCCAGAGTCTCAGCCATTCTGCATGTTCCCCTCGAGGCAGCTGCGACGGGTAAGAGATTGTTGTCCACCTCCTTCTGGAATGTGCCTTTGCAAAGCAGGTGTGGAAAAAGATGCAGTGGTTCTTGTCAAAATTCTCCCGCGCAGCTCCCTAACACAGGACTTTGCGCTCTACGGGCTGTTTCCAGGGACGCAGATGGAGGTAAACGCTAACTGCGGTTGGAGGACCATCCACTCAGCCTGATAAAAGGTCACTCAACCTGAAACATTAATTCTGTCTCTCTCCACTCCCCCTGCCTAGGCATCCCGCTCCTGTCAAGATTCAGATCTTTGCTTTCAACATTCAGGTCTGCCACTGTGTTAATCGTCCTCTCATTCTGGGTCATTTTCAAAATGGGCCTGTAGAAAATTGCCCCTTGGGGAAGATTCTCTCCTGTTATGAGTTCGGCAGGGTGGAAAAATATCATGCTTGAATCAAAACAACATTTAAAAAAAATAATTATTAAACCGTCAAGTTAATTGGTTTCCAGAATGTAAGATCTGTCAGATCAAAGAGTGTACGCCCTCAAAAGCTGCATTAATAACGGAACTAATGTTCATAGTATGAATCCTCTGATCAGTGTGCAGAATAAGAAAAAAATTTATGTGATGCATAACTAAGATCTTTGGTTAGGGTTATGAGTTAGGGAATTACAAGTGGCTTCAAGAGTCTTATCCTAGTTGATCATTCAAAACTGACTGCAGGAACTCAGTCTCATTAAATCTTTAAATAAGATGTAAGAAGTTTGACTTGTGCTTTGTATTACATTATAAAAGCGACTATACCAAAGGCTCACACATGAAAACACTACATTATTTATCAGTACTTCACTATCACTTGCCATAACCTATCATATTGGAGCTCAGTTAGTTTTTATGTGAATGTTTCAGTCTTGGAACATCACCATCTTTTAAGAACTTTAAAATCTATCTTGAAAAGAAAGAAAGACTTGCAAGGAAGTACTTTTTTGAAGTCAAGTCATTGTTGCAATGTAGGAACTGAGACAAGCAGCTTGTGTACAGCCAGCCCTCATAAGCACCAAATTGATAATGACCAGATAATCCGTTTCCATGATGTTGATTGAGGGATAAATATTGGCCTGGATAGCTCCACTGCTTTTCTTCATAATAGTGCCATAAGATCTCTTGGAGCCACTTGAGAGGGCGGGCAGGTCCTCCATTTAACATCCCAGCTGAAAGACAACAAGCTGGATTTTCATTGAGCCGGGGAGACTCCATGGACGTGTAAAAATGCTGGCCAGGGCCCGATTCTGGGATTCCCAACCTCATTCCTGATGCTCCCAATTTTCACCTATGTTAGCTGATTCAGGTCGTGAGCTCGCACCCTGCATTCTGACCGGCTGGCTCCATAGTGGGGATAGGCATGCCCTAGGCCTCCGCAATTTTCATGGGCCTGGAGTCATAGAGTTATACAGCACAGAAACAGGCCCTTCAGCCCATCGTGTCCGTCCTGGCCCTCAAGCACCTTTCTATTCTAATCCCATTTTCCAGCACTTGGCCCATAGCACTGTATGCTGTGGTGTTTCAAGTCCTTCTCTAAACACTTCTTAAATGTTGTGAGGGTTCCAGCTTTTAAAGGACTCTTGGTTCATGGCTCCTCAGAGATACCGTGAACCATAGTCTGGATGAGGGAGCCTTTTGAAGAATAAGTTCAAAACGTCTTACCGATGCCCTCCATACCAAGTTATACCCCAGCCCCTATGGTCCCTCATACCCTCCATACCAGTCTATGGCACTTTCATGCCCATTCACCCATGGTATACTCAGTACAGAATGAATGAACCCTATAGTAACAATAGGATTTGTGAAAAAGCTTTTAAAAAAGTCATTCATTTATTCATAGCCTCCTATTTTCTTCAAAAAAATCTTTTTTACTACAGCCCTATAAAAATGTCAATCAACCAGACCCTTCAAACTATCTATCACAGAGACTTCAAGCACTTGAAACCTCTTTGGCTGGAATTTTCTGGCTCCATTGGCGTCGGGCAGGCGTGGTGGGGGAGGTGTGTGGGGGGGCGACGATATGGCGAGAAGGCCAAAAATTGGTTTCACACCGGTGTGAAACCAGTTTGCAGTCATTGGCTCCACCCATCAATGGCGAGCCGTGTTTCCCGATGCCACACGTCGGGAACCTAATTTCAAAACTTTAGCATCTCATTATAAACCCTGCTCGCTGGAATCATCCCCCCCACACGTCAAATTTACCACCCACGTCGGCGTGACTTCAGAACGGCGTGCTACATGACTGCCTTTAAAAGGCGTGCACCTGACGACCTGGACTTTGAGGGGAACTCGGAGGTGAGTGCACACAACCTTGCACAGTGCTCCCGAGCTTCACCCGTAGGACATCAAGGAAGAGGCGCCATGCATTCGCGGTGGGAGGGGGCACAGGAAAGTCACTTTTTCCTGGCTGGCTTCATTGTGGTGCCGGGGCAAGGGCTCCAGTGCAGGTCAGACCGGTGGCGGGTGCGGGTCAAGGCAGTACAGACTGAAGGAAGTACTCATGCCCATGGCAGGGTTGGGGGAGGGGGGTGGGGGGTGGGGGTGGGGGGAGGCAGGGGGTGGGGGGAGGGGGAGATGAGGGAAGTGGCCACGCACTTGGAAAAGCTTGACTGTTCAGCAGCAGCTCCGTTGACATGCTTGGAGTCGGGCCTCTGAAGCTTTGCTGCCCACTCAAGCAAAGCAAAAGCATGAAAGTGCTACCAAATGCTCCAGACCTTTTCACCCCTCGGGCGCAGACTGCAAATTAATGTGAGTTTTAGGGTGCAGCCGGGCAGTTGGCCAGTTGGGCAAGTTGTACAATCCCCTTGCGAGATGTGGTCATGGTGTCGTCACTGTGGAGGTGCTCACAGCCCCCTTGCAATGGCATCATCCTGATTTGGAGCAGTATCCCTTATGGTTCAAGCTAACAGCGCAGCTTTGCAGTGTGAGTTAGGAGAATGCCTGCGCCTGAGCTGAGAGCACAGCATGCAGTCCAGTGGCTGAAGCTGCTGCCAATTGGCCAAGTGGAGTGGGGCGGAGGTGGGTTTCGGACAGCCAAGGAGCGCACTACACACTGGCCATCCAAGTGCTGGCCAGCACTCACCTGCATGCGTGAAGGGGCCTTCAGACTTAACCAAGAGAGGTTCTTAGGTCACCTATGCTAACACATGCGTCTCTCTCTTTGATCCTGCAGGAGAGGAACATCAGGATAATGGAGCCTGGTGATTTAGTGGTATGCCTCATGGATTACAGGGAGCAGAGAAGGAGAAGAGTGCAGTGGAGATGCCTGGCTTCTCAAAGGCAGGAGCACCTCCCTCAAGATGAAGGGGTGGCAGGGCCTGCTGTGTATGCAGTTGAAGATCTACAGCATGCCGTCACTTGTAGGCATTTCACCAGACCCAGGGCCTATAGACGGTGCTTGTTATTCCTGCAGATGACCGAGAACCAGTGTCGTCAAAGTCAGCGCATGCCCAGGAAACTGGTCGGTCTCATTGCCACCTCCTGCAGGATTTGGCGCCACGGGGAAAGGGAGGCCATCCACTTCCATTAGCCGTGAAAGTGACCACGGTGCTCAAGTTTTACGCCAGTGGCTTCTTCCAGGGCTTCGCAGGTAACCTGTATAGGACCTTGTGAGCCTCCATGCATAAGTGTATTCAGGAGGTCGCGGACTCCATCTTCGCGAAGGCACAGAACTTTGTCCATTTCGCCGGGGATCAGGAAAGCCAAGAAGCAAGAGTGATTGGATTTACGCAGATCCCTGGCTTTCCACAGGTGCAGGGTGCCATCGACTGCACTCACGTGGTGCTTAGATCTCCATGGCAACAAGCAATTAACTGTGTCAAACGTAAGGGCTTCCACTCACTGAATGTTCAGCTGGTCTGCGACCACCACAAACACATCCTGCAGGTCTGCGCATGATTCCCAGGGAGCGTCCATGACTCCTACATCCTTAGCAGATCTCAGATCCCTGACATCTTCCAGTACCCACAGAGGCTGCAGGGTTGGCTCCTCGGGGACAGGGGCTACTCACAGAAGACCTGGCGGATGAGGCCCTTGCGGCAGCCTCAGACTGCAGCAGAGCGATGGTATAACGAGGCTCATGCCACGACCCAGACTTTGGTGGGGCAAACGATTGGCCTTTTGGAAATGAGGTTCCGGTGCCTCGACAGGTCTGGTGGTGCACTGCAATACACACACCCTCGTCATTTGCTGCGCACTCTGCAACCTGGCGCTGCAGCGGGGGTAGGACCTGGCTGAGCAGGAGATGGAGAAGTTGCACGTCTCCTCCGATGAGGAGGATGTCAAAGGGGCTGAGGATTGGGAGCTCCTCAAAGGGGAGGGTGCCTTTGCACTGGCCAGATGAGGCAGGCGCGCTCGGGAGGCCCTCATAGCCACAAAATTCGTGGAGGATGATGACGAGATGCAGTGAGGACAGTCCCTGACCCTCACCTTGAACATGTAAATGTTTATCTCCTGTATGGCTGATGGCAGCACACATATGCTTAGTGCTCAGGCTCATGTCCTGGAGATGCAGTGGAGGCCCTAATGGTCGCTAGATTCCAGGAGGATGATGATGACATACAGTGAGGACACTCCATAGGTCTTCACATAGACTCTGTGAATGTCTGACTCCTGTCTGGCTGAGGGCAGCTCACTTGTGCTCTTTGAACAAGGGCCATATCATGGAGATGCAGCTGTGAAACTTCAAATGCAATTGATCCTTTGTCAGCCTTCAGCACCTGACCCCTTCAGGAGCACAGCGTCACCGGTCACAGATGCTGAAGAGATGTGAGGGCGGCAGCCCCACCTCAAGGGTGCTGAGAGCGCACAGAGAGAATGACAGAACTATGTGCTCATTCTGGCAAGGCATTCTGGCAGCAATGACAAGCTCCATCAAGGTGAAGGCAGTACTAATGTGTCCAGTGAGTGTGAAGCCGGACCATCATTTTGGTCTGAAGGTTACACACTGCACAGGGAAGAGGCCCTGGACTGAGACACTTCATAGCCTTTATATTGTGCAGGAACCAAGGTTTGAGTGACAGGAATCCTGCTCATCAGAACAAGGTGCCATCGGCAACGAGACATTCTTGGGAATTTATTAACAATAGTGAACATCATGTACAAGTGATTAACACCCGTGCCCAGGCTGTGCAATTATATCTTCTTAACCTTTCTAACCCTGCAGCTACAGCTTGGTGCTCCCCCAACATCCACAGCGGAGATGGAGGCAGCCTGTTGACTGCTACAACCTGTGTGTGATGGCCTTGGTGGGCGCCCTTGGGAGGGCTGAGACCTGGAGGGCCATGGCCTGCTTTGGGTGCCCTGCTGTCAGCCAGTTGCACCCACCTTGATCTGTTGAGCTGGTGCTGCGGGGGTCACAGGAAGAGGGAATTTGGATTGGCTGGACATTCCTGGATTCACCTGGGTGTATGGTCCTGGGGCGTTGAGCTGCTGGTCCTCCTCCTTATGGGTGCCCGACAGCCCCTGGCTGACTCGTTGAGGAGAAGGGGAAGAGATTAAGCTGCCCCACGCCCCTCTTGCGTTCACACTACCACCGTGCTAAATGGGATAGATTTCGAACAGATCTAGCAACTCAAGACTGGGCAACCTACGTAGCTCTGAAAAAGGGTCATATGGACCCAAAACATCAACTCTGTTTTTCTCTCCGCAGATGCTGTCAGACCTGCTGAGTTTTTCCAGCTTTTTCGGTTGTTGTCTGTTGTTGCTGCTCCTGGACTGCTGGATCCTCACTTGGTTGAGCATTGCCGACCTTACTGTCAGCATAGGAACGGTCCAGATCGTCACCAGCCAGCTGGATGGCTCTATTTTTAAAATCCGTGAGGACCTCGATTTCAGACATTCCTCCATCAGACCCCCTCCCTCTTGTTATGTGCCAACTTGCCCTGCATGAAGGCAGATGGAGGGAGTGTAAGCAGGACGCCTGCCAGGCTAAATGATAAGGATGCCTGGCACGTGTGGGTGGTGAGTGGTGCCATAGACAGGATGAGGACACGATCCCCAGGGCAGATGAAGGTGTATGTGAGAGAGTGAATGGTGATGTCCCTTAAACTGGCAGTGAGTGAGAACCCCGTGGATGTGTGATGGGTTTGTGAGTGTGTGAGTTGAGAGTGATGAGAAGAGTGACTTACCCTGGTGGAACGGAGGAGGTCATTCATCCTCTTTTGGCAATGGGTGGCTGTCCCCTTTTGTAGGGCGTTGGCACTGACCACTGCTGCCACCGCCTCCCATACTGGATTGATGACCTTGCCTGCTTCTCTTCGCCCAGAGCAGGGGTAGAGGACTTCATGGGAGGCCTCCACTGTGCCCGGTAGGGCCTGAGGGAGGCATCGCTAAATTCGGGGACAGCACGTTTCCTCCCTTTGGCAGCCGTGAAATTCCAGCAGCTTTCAATCCCTTAGAGAGTTCCATCTCTGTGCAGGGGCACCCTTTAAATATGGCGCCTGGATTATTGAAGGCCTGAGGTGACAGCAGGGCGGGTGAATCCGGACTGTTTCCCGTGCATGCGTTATTAATGAGGCGCGACGCGCCAAGAATGGAATGGTTAGGGCCCGGAAACCTGCCATTGCGGCTGGCAGGCGAAATGACTTTTTTCACGTCTGCTACCACACTTAGTGCAAATCTGGGATTATTCTGCCCTTTACCTTGTGTAAATAAATATTGTGCAATTGACTGCATAGATCACGGAGCAAGAGCTGTCCAACAAGCAATGTTTTCCCTGTCGCGCAGCTTTTTCAACAGTATAATGGATGTCTGGGCTCTCAGCAAAGAATGCATAATGTAGCTTTTTCAGACATCCTATTGTTATTCTAGGGCTCATTGGTTATGTACAGAGAGTATAGTGGGTGATTGGGCGTGGAAGCACTATAGTTTAGCATGGATGGTATGAGGGGCCATGGTGGGGCTTTGTGGTAATACAAATGGAAATGGATGGAGCATGGAGAATGTGTGAGGAGTGAAGGGTGATGACTAGAGGGCCGTTCTTTGTTTTGCTGTCATTATTACAACTGGGACAAAGTCCCAGAGCACCAAGACAGGCCTTTTAAACAACCTTCTTCAGCACCCAGCAGCCCCTGTAGCTGCCTCCAAACTCTTTCTGACCAGAAGGGAAAAACAGTTGAGACCAATACTCTAATTTCCTAGTTTTACTGGTGTTCCATTTTAAGATATGCAAGACCAGTTCAGACCAGTATTCGTATTTCACAGTTTTTACTGTTTTTCCATTCTAGGTGGCGGGGTGATGGACACGACCCCCATTATCACTCACCCCCTCCCCTCCGCTGGAACGAAAATCCTGTGTTTTCTGGAACTTTCCCCCGAGGAGGGTAAGCCAAGGTGAGAGATTTCTCGACTCCTGCTTACCACCTCTAGGATGGAAATCCAGCCCGACACCTCCAACAGTGCTGCACTCCCTCAGTCCTGCACTGGTATGCCTGCCTTCATTTTTGTGGCTGAAGTGACGGAGCAGAGTTGAGTCCACAACCTTCTGAACCCGAGGCAAAAGTGCTACCAACTTAGCCATGGCTGATTCTACGTAAGAAGAAAGTGTGCAATTTATAGAACCAGATCAATATGCTGCTTTCGCACAGTTGTAAAGCTTGCTGACGTAACTAATATGTACTGAGCATTTTGTGAACAGATTTACAGGATAGGGATGGAACTTGCCAGCATCAAGAGATCAACAATCAAATTCAATAAATTGAGCTATTTCATTCTATTATATTTCACAAGTCCAGGATTTTTTCTCTCCAAATTTCAATCACTAGTTTTATTTACTAGCATGTACCACAGCTCAATAGCAGCATTACAGCGGGTGACGAATGAAATACAGGTAAAGGTTTTCCTATTCAAATATACAGGTTTGGACTAAACAGTCTCCCACAGAAAAATCACAATGTTGCATTTGGATAGAGTTGTAATTTTAATAATGGCTGCTGTGGAATTGAAAACTAGGACGTTCTCAGGGCAATAGCGTGGGTCGCTATGGATAGAAATGTAAGAGATTTGTGACTTGAAGTTGTACCGTGGCAAGTTGTGAAATTGGATTAATAATTATTAATTCACACTAGCAGCAAAATGACACGGCGAGCTGTCAGATTGTTGTTGAAAATCTGACTGCAACACGCTGACTTGGCCTGGCCTGCGTGTGAATCGAGCTCCGCACTTAAGGCGGATGAGCATTTGCACCCTCTGGATTGACCCGGGAAACTCTCGGTCATGATTTCAAGAAGAATTAAATTTGAAGATCCAGTAATGGGTCAATTCAGATCTCACCTTCAGGGAAAGGAAATAGAAATCTGCTGTCCTTACCGGGTCTGGCCTACAGGTTACTCCAGACACCGCAGCAATATGGTTGACTTTTATCTGCCCCGTGAAATGGCTGAGCAAGACACTCCTTTCAAGGAGCAATTAGGGATGGGCAATAAAACGCTGGCCTTGCCCTCCGCGCCCAAATCCCCATGAAAGAATAAAGGAAAAACAAAAGACTCCTGTGTCGGATTCTCAGGAGAAGGATGTCAGAATAAAACACAAAGGGGAAGAAATTCGTTTGCACGGCGCCACTACTTACGTTGACTTCCTGGGGAGAAGGCAGTGCTGCGGACTGCTACTTCCGCAGCCTTCAGTGATACCCAATGAAACACGCCACACGGGCTCGCCCAGGTAGTGGCCGGCAGTGTCGCCTGCTCCAGCGAATCGACATAAATCTGTGTAGCGCTACTACAATCACAGTTCTCCCCCAAATTGTAGAATTGGTGCACCAGTAATCTGCCGCCAACCTCCATTACGCTTTCTCTGCCAATCCTTCAGGCAACACCATTGGAAGACTTTTCAAAACAAATTGGGGACAGAACCAGCAGGGAGATTAAAATAATTATTTTTGTGCAGTGAGGTATTATGAAATGGAACGCGTGGCCTGAAAGGCGGGGGGAGGGGGGAGTGGAAACAGATTTGGCTGCGACTCCCAAAAGGAAATTGGATTAATACTGGATGGCCTCCTTCTGTGCCCTAAGTTTCTCTGAATATTTATAAAATGGGACACTGACACCTGGTGGCTGTTAGAAAGAAAGAAAGACTTGCATTTTTCTTGCACTACATGCGCAGTTTGTCATATGGACAGGTTAACTTGAATGAATGGGCTTCACAGCAGCATCTAATGGCAATGGCAACCCTCCACTGCCCATTTTGAAATGTGACTGAATCTAATAGGTTGCGACTCTTTAATTGAAATAAAGTGCACCTTTAGTGTTAGTGGGGAGTTTTTCGAGAGGGTAGTTGGGGAAGAACTGCAACATGACTCAACAAATTAGATACACCAACGAAAGTAAATGATGACTGCCTGGAGGGCATAATTCATTGATAGTATTCAGAAGCTGGTGGGCTGCTTTGATTTATGATCCGCTGAAGCCAGTAAGTAACCCACTGCTTAGTAAGTGGATTCTCGAGTCAAAGTAAGGTACGACAGTCAGCATTGTCTTGGAAACAGTTAGAAACTAGCTGGTCTATTTAGCAGTCTCTCGCCAAAATAATTTATTTATTTGTCAAGACTAGTCTCAGAAATATCCCAAAGCACTTCACACCCAGTGATTAAGAGATCGTTGCGTAGGTGAACACAACAGGCATTTATTTTCAGCATAGTAAAATGCCATAAACAGTTGATCAAATTGGATAACCCTATCAAAGATCTTAACACGGGCATGGTGAGCCAAACCTGTGCCATTTCATGCAATGATTCCAGCCACTTTGATTCAGGAATCTCTTAAATATGTGGTTTGGCCAGTCTGAATCCAGTTTGTCATTGGCATGGTTTACAGCCCATGACTATGCTTAATATTGCACTCATTGTCCGTGACTCAGGGCAGCTGGCTCAGGGAAATGAAGTTTTCTCATGCTGGTGAACTTGGGAGTGCTCTTCTGAGACATGCTGGGCTAGATTAGAAGACGCTTTACTATGAGTTTGGCTGTGCTGTGCCTAATACGAGGGCGTGATGTTGACACTTGTCGGGGCAGGGGGTGTGGAATTTTAATTTGCTTGGCCTGCCAGGGTTGGCGAAACTGGCAGGGCATGGGAAACCTGGAAGTTGGAGTTCCCCAGTGTGCTGTGGCGTTTTAAACCTAGTGGTGGGGGGGGGGTGCGTGGGACGGTGTCCAGTCATGGACAGGCAGGCATGCTAAAACAAGCAGTTGAGTTAGATCTCGATGCAACAGTTCCTCACCTCGGTTTAGCTGGCAGGTATCCCAAGGGAAAGCCGGCAGCTAGCCTAGTGCTAACTTTCAGATGGTGATTAAAAATAGGCATGCAGCCTCATTGTAATATTCATAGTGCAAACCCATCTCCTGATAGTGAGTTGGTGACCGTCACCCCCGCCTCCCTCCCACCTCCCCCACTGCCTCCATTGTAACCGTGAGGTGGGCACATTGCAGGCGATTTGGGGTCCGAATTCAGAATTGTAACAATTTAAATCCTCCAGCCAACCTGAAACCATCTATTTATAGGGTTTCAATTCTTCAGGGTGCCTGAAATGAGAAGTGATCCATTCCCACCCCCCACCAACACTGACTTGCCTCATCTGCATGAGCACAAAATCAAGTTGTTTTACATCAGCAAAGGAAGTGTTAAAGAAACGTTTGAAGAATGAAGGATTATACATTCTGCCTATTCACTGAAGGAGAAGAAAATCTAGCCCTACTTGTTTGCAAGGGACACTTGGCATTATAAGGGAGGAAATGGGCAGAATTGTGACTTGTATTTGGAAGATGTTACACACATGGGCTGCAGATGTAGTATTAGGTATAGTTTTAGGAACCCTGACATAGGAACGAAATGTGATAGTGGAAAAGGTGCAGTGTAGATTCAGCAGGATGTTACCATGGATGAGGGCCTGTAGTGGTGAAGTGATACCTTGAGAAATTGAGCCTTTTTTCACTACAGCTGAGGGAGCTTAAGAAATGAGCTGGGGCAGAATTTTTCTGATGACGGAGTTTCCTGCCCAGCCACCAGAGAAGTCAGTGGCAAACACATCCCCGCCAATCAGGGATACCCTGCGCTGGCTGGAGGCGGACCTTCCACCCCTCACATGAGTGGAGGTCTCGCCGCAGCTCTGTAGTCCCTGCAGTGCTGCTGGAAGCATTGGTTGCTGCTGGGACAACAACTATTCCCGAGAGTCAATGTGTTGGAGCCACAGGACATAGGGAATTCTGGGGTCTCGTGGTGAGGTGGGGCCCAGGGGGTTTGGACGTGAGGGGGTTGGTGGGGTGTCATGATTTGAAGGGTAGCTGTGGAGGGAATACCTGGGGGCCCAGATGTTGGGGAGGCGCCCAATCTCAAAAGGTGGCCAGTCGTGGAGGCAATTCCCCCATCCCAACCCACCCCCCCACGAGACCCGAGTTGGATGATCACCCCACCCCCGATTCCTGAACCCCTCCTGCCAGCTTCAAAATTGTGATCATTAGTTGGCCATGTAATGGTCCCAACTGGAGTGAGGGGAGGAGGGCCACCCTCAGCATTGCCTGGTCCCCGTAAAATTGCAGACAGGTTGGTGGTGGGTGGGAGGCTGGCACGGTTGGCGGGAACGGCCACCCGAAAAATTTTATGGGCCATCCTGCCCACCAACCCCATCCTGAAAACCTGCTGACAGAGGCCTGTAAGATTCTGCCCCTGATCTAGGCTTTCAAAACCCGAAGGGCGATGATCATACATAATAAGAGAACACAAATGCAAGTTAATCACAAATAGAATTAAAGGAGAAGTCAGGACAAACCTCTTCTACAGAGGAAAGCTAGAATGCGGAATTCTCTGCCACAAACCTTTTCTGAGGCATTTTAGATATCCACTGCATGTTTTTTTTGAGGAATTGGCTGATTTGGACATTCCAGTGCACACATTCTCAATCCCATTTGAATTCTCAAGAAGATATTTGATATGTTGCCCTTTTGAGAATTATAAAAGGAAGCTCAAAATTAAACAGCAGCTTAGTTATTTGGGTAGATAATTGCTGAGCAACAGAAAATAATGAATGATGGTGATACATAAAATAAAAGCTCTGGCCACATTACCAAGTGGAGCTGCAGAGGGATCTATCCTGGCTCCCTGGTTATTCAGAACTGATATACAGGAGAGTTTTTCTTGTGCATAATATCCTGAAATGTGTTGCCGATAAGCGATCTGATGAGGTGTCAAGTACAAGAGAAACGAGAGCATTCAAAGGTATCTGGACTCATTGAGTATTGGACTAAGGAATGACAGATGGATTTTAATGTTGATGAATGCAAAATCATGAACTTTGGAGTAGAATTAATGAAATGTTTAAACATTGAAGGAATGCCCATTAGGAAAGCTGAAAAGGATTTGGATGTCATTCTTAACCATTCTGCCTAGGTATCCAAACAAAGTGAAGTTAACAGGAACCAAGGCAGATCAAGGGGAATTGATGATAATGAGTGAATTTATTCAGATCCTTGTATCAGTCATTGTTGTTCTGTTTTGACATCTTACCTACAAAAAGACTTTGATTTATTGGAATAAGTTTGGAAAAAGGTGACAAGAATGATCCTGGAAATGAAGGCTCTTGGATTTAAAGACAGATTCGTACAGCTGAACTTCTATTAACATGGAGAAAAGAAGATTGGTGTAAGCTCTTTCCGTAGCGTCCTTTAGGGAAGGAAACCCGCCATCCTCACCTGCTCTGGCCTACATGTGACTCCTTACCCACAGCAATATGCTTGACTCTTAACTGCCCTCTGAAATGACAGTTCAAGGGCAATTAGGGATGGGTAACAAACGCTGGCGTTGCCAGCGCCGCCCACATCCCATGAAAGAATAAAAACAAACTATGGACCTTGTACCAGCAGTTGGAAACTGTGGACCAAAACTCCTTTGGATAACTTTGCGAGTTGTTACGAGACTTCCTGATTGATGTGGTAAATTGTATTGTATTGTAATGCAAGGAAGTGGACATCTTAATTCGCCAGTGAACGTCCATCTATTTTATCATCTTGGGATGAACATGTTGCCTCAGTGAAATCCCTATTAAGCCCCTTTTAAAGATTTTGTCAGTGCAGCCAACCTTATTTCCATCTTCAGGAACCTCCAAGGTTAAGAGTATAAACCTAGAATTCATGTTATTTTATTATTCCATGAACCATTGATTTGTTCATTCATTAGAAAGAATTTAAAGCACAGGAACAGGCATTCGGCCTAATGGTCCGTGATGGTGTTTATGCTCTATAGGGGCCTTCGTCTCCACCATCCACATTGTCTCTCTCTCTTCCACCATCACCAACACCAACACCCCCCGCCCCCATCGCACCCAGTTCAGTTTTTTAAAAAAATTTATTCTTTCACAGGATGTGGACTTAACTGGCTAGGCCAGCATTTGTTACTCATCCCTCAGAAGACGGTGGTGAGCCACCTTCTTGAACCGCTGCAGTGTAAGCAGTGTAGGTAAACCCACAGTGCTGTTAGGAAGGGAAAATTAAGAAATTTTCAGATGATTAATGCCTTCATAAACATTGCAGAGGGGGACGTTGTAGAAATATGTTATAAACATCCTGATACAGACCCGATGGGCCAAATGGCCTCCTTCTGCACTCTTCTATTCTATGATATTAGCAATGTGAAAAGTAATTTCTGGACTGTAGCTTGAAATGCAGTTATTGCACCACGTGGAGGTGCAAGGCTGATGTAAATAACACCTGTGATTGCTTTTCTTCATCGATTTTATCTGCAAGAACACTTTCAGGTTCAGAACCTGGCACTGATGTGTAGTTTTAGTTCTAGGCAATAGGGAGCAATTTTGCGCTGTGGAACCAACAGAGCAAAAGTATGGAGCATAAGTGACTTCAGTACCTTTAAGCTTTCTATTGAGAGTGACTGTGCAAAATTAGCAATAAAGCCAAGAGAGGACATGTGAAACTGTCCTCATGTCTTTGAAGCCAAAATGACTGATGTTTATGGCTTTAGAAGATGAAAGACGCGAGCTTTAACTGTAAAAGGCTCTGACACTGAAAGGCATAGAAGACAAACAACATTTCTTTTAAATTAATGCAGAGCACTGAAATGGCAAAGAACACTCAGCATTGAGAGCTGCATATTTTTTAGGGCATCCGATAATCCAGTATTTCCTGGTCGTGCAGTATTACCCTGCATTTTCTTTGAATATATTTCTATATTTCTAAGGCACAACAAGTGGCATTTAGCCTTTAACTTTGTGATTTGGGTTACTTTAGATAAGCAGAAATTACAAACAATACAATTCCAACCTCCCCTCTTGACTCAGTTCGGTTAGGAGCGCAGATCCAGCATTAGACCATTCTGCCCATCAAGCCTTTTGTCCCAGCTCCATCTCCTACCTGCGAACCAATTATTTATCCATGTCACAAACTCCCTATCCCTTATGCACCTTATCAAATGCCATCCCAAATTATTTTATAATAATTCTCACAGGTTAGCTGCACATAAATGGCTATCATAAAACTATGCAGATTCTCCTTGAATCAGTTTATACTTTTCTAAGCACTCACTTGTTCTGTCCTCTGAAAATGGATGTCAGCAACTTTCCCAGAACTGATGTTAAACCTGCAGGGCTCTGATAACTTGTTTATGTCCTTTTTTAATAAGTGTGATATTTACCACTACCACATCCCTAAATTCAGCGAGTTTTGCAAGATTAGCAATGATGTATCCATAATTTTCTAACCTATTTTAATTACCTGGTAGTTAAACCACTTTGGCTTAATCATTCGGTTTAAATTCCATTAGTTTATGCATTACATACCTTTCTCTTCACACTAATACCTGCTAATTTGTCCCTTTCATTAATCTCTAATCTTTTCTGTATCATTAGCGTTACACATTCCTTTTCCATTGCTGAAGACAGAAGCAAGCTAGTAGTTTTTAAACTCGGTACGCCCTTATCCTCTACAATTACCTCTGTAAATCTTTTTATAATAAGTTTTTATCCTTCTTTACTTCTTTTGAATTCTAGACATACTGAGAAGATTCCTTGCTCTTATATTTGATATTGCTTGCAATTTTTATATATATATAGATATATATTCTATTTGGCTTCATTATTATCCTGGTGGTCCTCTGTTGATTTCTGTAAACTGCCACCCCCCCACCGAGACCTTTCCTTTGCCTGTGCCTAAACCTTCTCCTTTGGCTGGAATATGCCCATAGACAATAATAACTTGCACCGATATAACACTTGAACGTTGTAAACATATCCCAAGGTGCTTTACTCTGGAGCATTATCAGACAGAGTGTGACACCGAGCCACATAAAGGGGAGAATTTTCAGCTTGTCGGGCGGGCCGGTCGGGAGCGGGCGTGGAGCCGATTGCCGCCCATGATCGGCTGCGCGCCGCCATTTTACGTGGGCGGGCCAACTAAGGCATGCCCAGCGTGACGCACGGCCGGTAGCGTGCTACCCGTGCGGGCAGGGGGAGGAGAGAGAGTCGGGGCCTGCGCTCCTTCGCATGCACAGAGCTGCCTCAGGGAGATTAAGTTCAGATTGAAATTTTTTAATGAAGACAGATAAAAATGATTTCAACGTGTCCCTTCACATGAGCTGGGACATGTTTGTCAATTTATCAGAATTTATTTATTTCATAAAACGTTCAGGAAATCTCATCCCGCCCGTGGATGAGGTTTCCTGAAAAATGCAAAGGCTGCTTGGGCTCTTTGTCTGCCCCCCGCCAACCTTAAGGTTGGTTGGGTAGGGTTGATAAGTGCTTTAATTGGATTTTTAATGGCCTTAATAGGCCATTGACAGTTCAGCGAGCATGCAGCCACCTCCGGCACATGCCCGTCGGGCATAATATCTAAATGACCGCGCGCCGATGTCGGGACACATGCCCAACGTCACCACGCATCATTTTACGTGTCGGCGTGTTGGGCCTGCCCCTGCATGCCGACGTCAAAATTCTGGCCAAAGAGATATTAGGGAAGATGAACAAAAGCTTGGTCAGAGAGGTGAGTTTTAAAGAACATCTCAGAGGAAGAGACAGAGAGGTGGCAAGGTTTAAGGAGAGGGCTCAATGGCCGGGATTTTCCGTGCCCTCTGGTGTCTGGCGTGTTCAGTGGCGTGAGCGGATAGTATGGCAACAAGGCCAAAAATCAGTTTCACGATGTCGTGAGACCAGTTTGCGATCGTCTGCTCAGCCCGTCAATGGCGGGCTGCGTTTCCCACCATCGGCCGTCGGGAACCTTATTTTATTACATCTGCATATCATTATAAGGCCAGCTCACTGGACTCATCCCACCCCCCCTCCCTTGCTCACACCACGGACATCCGAGGAGCAGAAGATGCTGGAGCCCGACAGCAGCCGGATCCTGCAAGAACATCACAAAATCACAGAATCACGGTGCAGAAGAGGCCCTTCGGCCCATCGAGTCTGCACCGACACGTGAGAAACACCAGACCTACCCACCCAATCCCATTTACCAGCACTTGGCCCATAGCCTTGAATGTTATGACATGCCACGTGCTCATCCAGGTACTTTTTAAAGGATGTGAGGCAACCCGAATCCACCACCCTCCCAGGCAGTGCATTCCAGACCGTCACCACCCTCTGGGTAAAAATGTTTTTCCTCACATCCCCCCTAAACCTCCTGCCCCTCACCTTGAACTTATGCCCCCTTATGACTGACCCTTCAACTAAGGGGAACAGCTGCTCCCTATCTACCCTGTCCATGCCCCTCATAATCTTATACACCTTGATCAGGTCGTCCCTCAGTCTCCTCTGCTCCAACGAAAACAACCCAAGTCTATCCAATCTCTCTTCATAAATTAAATGTTTCATCCCAGGCAACATCCTGGTGAATCTCCTCTGCACCCCTTCCAGTGCAATCACATCCTTCCTATAATGTGGCAACCAGAACTGCACACAGTACTCCAGCTGTGGCCTCACCAAGGTTCTATACAACTCCAACATGACCTCCCTACTTTTGTAATCTATGCCTTGATTGATAAAGGCAAGTGGCCCATATGCCTTTTTCACCACCTCACTAACATGCCCCTCCGCCTTCAGAGATCTATGGACACACACTCCAAGGTCCCTTTATTCCTCAGAACTTTCTAGTGCCATGCCGTTCATTGAATACTTCCTTGTCAAATTACTCCTTCCAAAGTGTTTCACCTCACACTTTTCAGGGTTAAATTCCATCTGCCACTTATCTGCCCATTTGACCATCCCGTCTATATCTTCCTGTAGCCCAGGATACTCAACCTCACTGTTAACCACCTGGCCAATCTACGTGTCATCCACAAACTTACTAATCCTACCCCCCACATAGTCATCTATGTGGATTATACAAATGACAAATTATAGGGGACCCAGCACAGATCCCTGTGGTGCGCCACTGGACACTGGCTTCCAGTCACTAAAGCATCCTCCTGTCATTGCCCCCTGCCTCCTACAACTAAGCCAATCTTGAACCCACCTAATCAAATTACCCTGTATCCCATGTGCATTTGCCTTCTTTATAAGTCTCCCATGTGGGACCTTGTCAAAGGCTTTGCTGAAATCCATATAAACTACATCAACTGCAGTACCCTCATCTACACACCTGGTCACCTCCTCGAAAAATTCAATCAAATTTGTGAGGCATAACATCCCTCTGACAAAGCCATGCTGCTATCCCTGATCAAACCTTGTCCCTCCAAGTGGAGATAGATACTCTCCTTCAGAATTTTCTCCAATAGTTTCCCTACCACTGACGTGAGACTCACTGGCCTGTAGTTCCCTGGCTTATCTCTACAACCCTTCTTAAATAGCGGAACCACATTAGCTGTTCTATACTTATAGAATATCTTGGGATTTTCCCTACTTTTACCAGCCAGAGCTTTCTCATATCACCCCTATGCTCTCCTAATTGCTTTCTTAAGCGCCACCCTGCACTGTCTGTAGTCCACTAATGCCTCTGGTGATTTGCTACCCTTGTACCTGCTAAAAGCCTCTCTTTTCCTTCTCATCGTAACCTGAATATCTTTGGTCATCCATGGTTCTCTGGGCTTGTTACTCCTTCCAACACCCTAGAGGGAACATGTTGAGCCTGTACCCTCCCCATTTCCTTTTTGAACACCCCCACTTTTTCTCTGTAGGTTTCCCCACAAGTAACTGTTCCCAGTCTACCTTGGCCAGATCCTGCCTTATTTTACTAAAATCCATTCTCTCCCAATCCAAAACATTTTTTTGCAACTTTTTGATTTCTTTGTCCATAACAAATTTAAACTGTACCATGTTGTGGTCGCTATCGCTAAAATGCTCACCCACACCACCTCAGCTACCTGTCCGGCTTCATTCCCCAGAATTAGGTCCAGCAATGCACCGTCCCTTGTTGGACCCTCTGCATGTTGACCTAAAAAGTTCTTCTGTACACATTTCAAGAAATCCATTCCATCCAAGCCCTTAACACTATGTCTATCCCAATTAATGTTGGGAAGAAAGTTGAAATCACCGAATATAATTACCCTATTGTTTTTGTTTTTACACACCTCCACAAATTGTGCACATATTTGCTCCTCAATTTCCTGCTGACTATCTGGGGGTCTATAGTAAACACCTAACAATGTGGTCGCCCATTTTTTATTCCTAAGCTCTACCACAAAGCTTCATTTGATGCCCCCTCCAAGATATCATCTCTCCTTACTGCAGTAACTGACTCCTTAACTAATAATGCAATGCCTCCTCCTCCCCTGTCTCACCTGAAGATTCTATATTCCGGAATATTGAGCTGCCAATCCTGCCTTTCCCTCAACCACATCTCAGTGATGGCTACTATATCGCAATTCCACGTGTCAATCCTCACCCTTAACTCATCCGTTTTACCTGCAAAACTCCTGGCATTAAAGTAGAGACCATCCAGCCTTGCCTTACTCCCTTGAAGCTTATTGCAGCTGTACTCCCTCTGACTTGATTGTTTTACTGTATTATGATGTGTCCCTATTCTGCTAACAATCTGTGTCACCTCCCCCTGCCGAATTAGTTTAACCTCCTCCCAACAGCACTAGCAAACCCGCCCACAAGGATGTTAGTCCCACTTTGGTCAGATGTAGACCATCCCGCTTGTACAGGTCCCACCTTCCCCAGAAACGGTCCCAGTGATCCAGGAATCTAAAACCCTCCCTCCTGCACCAACTCTTAAGCAACGTATTCATCTGTGCTATTCTCCTATTTCTGAGCTTGCTAGCACATGGCACTGGGAGTAATCCAGTGATTACAACCCAAGAGGTCTTGCTTTTTAGTCTACTGCCTAATTCCCTGAATTCTTGATGCAAGACCTCATCCCTCTTTCTACCTATGTCATTGGTACAAACATGTACCATGACCTCTGCTTTATCACCCTCCCCCTTCAGGATGCCCTGCAACCATTCAGTGACATCCCGGACCCTGGCACCAGGGAGGCAACATACCATCCTGGAGTCACGTTGACGGCCACAGTAGCACCTATCTGTTCCCCTGACTATAGAATCTCCTATTACTATTGCCCATCCTCTCTTCCTCCCCTCCTGTACAGACAGGCTGCTTGTGGTGCCAGAAGCTTGGCTCTGTCCGCATTTCCTGGAGGAACCAGCGCCCTCGTCAGCCTCCAAAATGGAATACCGATTTGCAAGCGGGACCCCAGGGGACTCCTGAACTACCTGCCTGTTTCTCTTGGACTGCCTGGTGGTCACTCATTCCCTTCCTTCCTCAAGTCCCTTCATCTTTGGTTTGACCACCTCTCTAAACATGCTATCCACGATGCTCTCAGACTCGCGGATGCTCCACAGTGTCCCCAGCCGCCGTTCCAGCTCTGAAACCCGAGCTTCCAGGAGCTGCAGCTGGACACACTTCCTGCACACATGCTGGTCCCGGGCACTGGAAATGTCCCCGGCTTCCCACATGGAGTACGAGGAGCACACCACAGCTTTGAGCTCTCCTGCCATGACCTATCCCTTTAAATTAAACCTTTTAAGCCAATTACTCTAGGGCCCTTCTTTTCTGATCCTCGTTACTGTAGAGTATACAAACTGTAAACCACAAAAAGACCTTAAACTGTAAACGATTAAAGTAGTAAATACCTTACCCACTACTTACCAATGATTCCTTTCCCTTGTAGCCTCTACTGCTGCAGCACGCTCTGAAGATTTAAGAAGTTGGATAGCAAGGAAAAAATGCAAAGAGCACCTCGTCCCCAATGCACCGAATTCCTGCTTTGCACCAAATTCCGAATACCCACTCTGGCTGTGCCCCACTCAGGATGTGCTCACTCCCCTGTTCCTTGCTTCGCAGTAGAGCCATGCCATGCTGGGGGGATTCTCATGGACATGGATCTACTGCAAAGCAGCTCACAGAATTTGGAAAGTCACCGTTGACGCTCACTGCAGATGATGGCCGAGGGGGTGGGAGAGGAAGATCTAGGGTCGACTGGGAGAGGAAGAGGTGTCAGGGGCGTGAGGTTGAGAGAGGCAATGAAGGTGTCAGAGGGGGTGAGGCTAGGAGGGGGGAATGAAGGTGTCGGGGGGATGAGGTTGGGAAGTGGGAATGAAAGTGTTGGGGGATGAGGTTGGGAAGGGGGACAATGAAGGTGTCGGAAAAGTGAGGTTGGGAGGGGTGAATGAAGGTGTCGGGATGAGGTTGGGAGGGGGGAAAATGAAGGTGTTAGGGGGTGAGGTTGGGAGGGGGGAGGGAGTCCAGGGGGAGGAGGAGGTAACGAGGGGGAAGATGGCAACTGGGGAGGTAGCTGTAAGGCAGATGGAAGGTGTAAGGGAAGGAGTTTGGAGGGGGTAAGGAGTGCAGAGAGGGGAAGGAGTCCAGGGGGTGGAAGGTGTGCAGAGACGGGAGTGAGTAAGGGTGGAGAAGAATTAAGGGCGGAGCAAGGAGTTGGGAAGGGGAAAGGAATAAGGCTGGAGGAATAAGTTAGACTGGAGGAAGAGATAAGGCTGGAGGAAGGAGTCGGTGGGGAAGGACTAAGAGTGGCAGAAGAAGTAAGAGTGTCTGAGGGAGTCAGGAAGGAGGAGGGACTAAGTGGAGGGGTGTCCTTGAGGGTGGGAGGACTAAGGGGGGGGGTGAAGAGCTTCCGGGGGGTTAAGAGATCCAGAGGGGGGATGTCCAGGTGAACGTGCAAGGGAGGGGTCTGGTGGGTCCATAACACCCTCCTGGGGAGTGAACTGAGGCTGGGCGTGGCATGAAGGGATGGTGAGAATGACCGAGGGCAGAGTGAGGCGGTAGGGTTGGAGGGTGAGGGTTTGATGGTAGCAGTAGAAGGGACGGTGAGGGTGGTTGGTGGGGTCCCGGAGGTAGACCCTGAGGTAGACACGGACTCTGGGGGCAGGAAGGAGGAGGTCGGGGAGGTGAATGTGGATGGGGGTGTGATTTTCAGAAAGGAAGGGAACGTGCACGTTTGCCTGGACATCCCTGAAGGAAAAGGGTTGTGGCTGGTAGGTCACGGAGGGGAGGTGGAAGGTGATGCCAGGGGGGTCAACTGTGATGTGGGAGAGGAAATGGGTGACTGGGGGAGGGCAAAAGATGGGGGAGCAAAGAAAAAACTGAATCGAGACCATGCTGCCCAAATCGAAAGTGAAATAAGAGTCGCTGTGGGCGAGATCAGGTGCTGCATGGGAGTGTGATCATTGGGTGGGCAGAGACATAGGGTCGGCTCAGATGTACAACTGAAAGTGAACCCCAGCAGGCAGCATTCAAAATGCTCAGGACAGTGAGGTGTGTATGATACATGAAGGATCCGCGTGCGTGGGAGAGTGCTTGCACGAGGCCCCAAAAGGCCCTGCCACACACGCACTTCTCCCTCCAGAATCACTCGTGGGCCAGCTGCTCCCTCTACGGTGAGAGGACCAGGTTGAGGGGCTCACATGCAAAGGGGACTTGGAAGGAGAGGTCAGCCTCTGAGATTATTGAGTGGATTGCCCAGGGTTGTCCAGCTGCTGCTCCTCCTCCCTTCAGGTGCCTAAGGGCCCCGGCCTGACCCGTTAAGGGGAAGGAGCATCTGGAGGGATGTCGAGCTGCCCCATTTCCCTCTCGTGTTGCCACTGCAGGAACTCACCCATGGTCCCTGCGATGGAGTGCAGGCCTTCACACGCCACCACGTTCTGCTGGATTAGGGTCTCCATTGCATCTATCATCTTTCCCATGGAGACTTCCATGCGGGCACATGTGGGCACCACTTCATCAGAGAGCAGGCGGCCGCACTCCCCTGACTCGCATGCCACTCTGTTGAGGGCTCCCAACAGCTCTGCGCGATGCTCCCACGCCTTCTGCTGACTCCCTAGGATGAGTTGGAAGGCCAAATCCAGAGGTTCGTCACCTGACTCGGACCTCACAGATGCCTAATCCCTAGCAGTCCTCCGAGTGCCGGGGATCTCGCACAAACCTGCCCCCTGCTGTTGCGGACACGTGTCTGTGCTGTGACCACCAGATTGTGAACCTGAGCCAGCTCTGTTCCACTGAGGTGTATGTCTCTGCGCTAGCGGAGGGTGTGGGTAAGCTCTGTGACGGGTCTTCCAGGCTGCTTATTTCCAGCTCTTCGATGGAGAAGGTGTCCTCTTGGCTGGAGGTGAGGATGTGGATGGAGCTGAGGGAATGGCTGGCTGAGGGTGTTGATCGCTTGGCAAGAGCTCCCTGTGAACCAAAGTAGAGATAAGTAGTGCATGGCAGCAGAGTCAAAAGCAGGAGAGAGAGCACTCACATTTGCGTTGAGAGAGGGATGATGTGGTGCAGGATCCTTACGAGGGTGTTTGCCACCGACCTCACTGTCACCACAGGTGCGGTCCACATCCCCACCAGTCAGTGTGATGGCACACTCCTCAAAGTGAGTGGGGGGCCTAATGTAGGCCACTCCACCACTGGTCTGGGACCCCTTCCTGCTGATGTGAGCAGGCTTCTCCTGCATGAAAACATGGAGAGAGTGTAAGCAGGACACATGGCACTGCATTGAATGTTTGTGTGGTGAGCGACGTCATGGACAGGATGAGGATGCCATGGAAACGGCATGTTTCCCAGGAATGCATAATTAATGCAACGGGTTTGGGACGATACGGCATGAAAAGCCGCCATTGCGGCCGGCAACTAAAATGTAGTTTTACCCGCCCGCTACCACACTGCAAATCTGGGATGATTCCACCCAATATTTTAGGGCCTCAGCAGCTGTAGGCAAGATCACCATTGGTGAGGCAATGCAAATTGTGGATTTGCAAGAGGCAGCGATCTCGCAAGTGGGAAGCAGGTTATAGATAATAGGGAAGGGTGAAGCCATGGATGAGTTTGAAAGCAAAGGGTGAGGTTTTTAAAATTGAGGCAATTAATTTTAAAATAGACCACTATTACTTCAACCTAGAAGTGTGCCCTTTACAATTCAGTGATAGGTACTTGCTTTGTAATCTATTAATCATCCCCTTGAATAGAGTCTACAGTTGATCCATAGATTCAGCAACTAGCTATTTCTGCGCATGCTGATTAGCACTGTCATGCCGACTAGGCAAAATCTAGTTTGATCATCTGTATGTGCTGAGTCCAGTGATCTTGGGCTGTGTGACCATTGGGAAGTGGGTGGGGGGAGGGGGGCGTGATGAGTTACAATTAGACCTCAGCACTCTTCAATTAAGGAGAAAAGCAATCCCCTTGAGTAATTGCCACTGATTTAGGATGAAAAACGGGTGGAATGGAGATTGTGACAGGACCTCTTGCCCGCATAGTCTGGTGACAGTCACATTATAAATAATGATATCCTAGGTGTAAAACCAACAGACTCCTAGCAATGAGCTAATGAGGTGCATTCGCATCAACACTGCCTGGGCAGTAAGCTGGTGAAGTGAATCACCCATCCTTTACATAACTTACCTGGTTTTCATGTTATTGATTTGAATGGAATTAAAATTGGGCGGATTCTACAGTAGGAAGGTGATCCGCTCCACCAAGGTACAGTTCAAGCAGGCAGATATGCATCTACCCTCAAATACATAGAGGAGGAGTGAACACTAACAGAGAGAAAAATTGGGCTTGTGGAGTGGGGAGTGGATGAGTAGGTGCAGTGGTTTAAAACATTTTGTTACACATCTAGGACCAGATTTTCATGGAGGAGGTAACAAGGTCTGTATCAACTGTATCGACAAAAGCAGGCTGGACAGATGGCCTCATCATGAATGCTTGGCTGAGCTCCAGCAATAGATAATCCACTTAGATTTCAGGAAGCAATGTTTATACTATTGCAGAGGGGAGGAAAAGCTTTATTTAATTGACATTACTACTGCTTGTACTAACCTGCTGTTTCTTTGAAGAGTTTTTCTCTATCTGTCTGCTTTTACACAAGATTAAGAGGTCTGAAGTAAAAGTTTCTGACATTGATAATATGAAAGGATGTGAATGACAGCTTCATGAGAAGGTAAGAGGAACAGTGTATTTCAATGGGAACACCAGGTGGCTTTTTTTTTTGTTTTTTGGTTGATGACCTGAGACTAGAGATCCACCCCTGCTTTCATTCACAACTTCCCCGTTCACAACTTCTCTGAGAGGCTGTGGACCACATCTCCTTTCAGGAGTGGCATGATTCCACCAAAATTGTTGGGGGTGGGGAATGTGGGTGTCTTTGGCTAAGCCAGGATTTATTTCTCATCCCTATTTGCCCTTGAGAAGGGGGTGGTGAGCTGTCTTCTTGAATTGCTGCGGTCATGTGGTGTAGGCACACCCACAGTGCTGTTAGGAAGGGAGTTCCAGGATTTTGACCCAGCGACAGTGAAGGAACAGCGATATAGTTCCAAGTCAGAATGTTGTGTTTGAAATGCCCATCCCTTCAATGGAGCCGGCCAGGGCAGGTGTGCTGCATATGCTGCAGATCTGCCATGATCTTATCAAATGGCGGAGCAGGCTCGAGGAGCTGAATGGCCTACTCCTGCTCCTTGTTCATGTGTTAGCATGGGCTGGCCACCTGTACCCTTATCCTGCACCAGAGAAAATTTCCAGAAATGGTAATGGGGTGGGAATCCTGGAATCGTGTCCCACTTGCCCTTTTAAAGCGGTCCCAAGTCGGCCTGACTCAGTCAAAATCTGGGCCTATTCATAAAAAATTTGTTTCCATCTTAAATCACGAGGACTAACTTGCCATTAATTCTCCCCTTCCTAGTTTCATCCTGTACCAATATTTAAACAATCCTCATATCCAATTGTGGTGATAATTCTCTATTATTCATAGAATTCCCCTTAAGAGAGTCTGCCTGTGAGCTCATTGAAGCAAAATGGTGTGCAGTTCAGCTTGCCAATAGATTGGCTGAAAGGTCAGACGAGCCCCTATCAAGTTACATCACCTCTGTGCAAAATTCTCACTAGTTTCCATTTTCCAATGTGATGAATTCATGACTCAAGGACAGATCATTGTTACAGGGTGTTCAGTAGGCAGGAAAGCAAATAGCTCCTGCTGGCGAAAGACTTGTGAAGAACCTAGACGGAAAATGACACATACAGAATAACAGTCGAGCAGGAAGGTATCAGGAGACTGATACAAATAAGACTCTTGATGACACTTTAAACCATGACGACATGGCGTGAACAACTAATGAAGTCATCAGAGCCCTATGCTTAGATTTCACACGTTCTGTTATCTCTATTTAAAAAATTAGTCATCAAATTTTACAACTAAGTATCACTCATAATGATGCACCTGTGGTGCTGATTAGTGCTAATTTATGTGAGGGCCATGGATGCAGAGGAACAGAATATTCTATGGTCTCAATATTAACCAGCCTCACGATGGGTGGGAGAGAAATTAAAAAAATGAATCCAACCCGAGCTAGCCTCACATGTGCCCTCCAACTGTTTTATGGTGGTGGATATCAGGGTGTCCAAGTGTCCCATTATGGCGAGTCAGGAAACTTATTTGATGTATTTAAATCGGAAATCTATAGTGCAATTGAGAACCAATTTGAAATTTACTTTGGGCTGTGTGGGTTTTCCAGGGATTGGCTCCTCAAGGGAATTGCCTCTTATCCTACCTCTTTGTGGGCCAGGGTGAGCAAGGAATCTCATCCCAGACCCTCCCAAAAAAGTCTTTGGGTTCCAATCCTCCTCCATCTCGCCCCAGTCCCAATTACTGACCTTCCTTCTCCCAGCGTCTCAACCTTCAGCCCCATAAATGTCGGAACCTATGTCCCCATTGCTTGCATTATGGCCTCTCAGGACATGAACCCTAAGCTGGTAAAATTGCCCCAGAAGTATTCTGGCCTCAGGAGAGCACTACCGAACCTCACCAGCTCTCAAGGCCACTCCCTCCCCCATCATATTGTAGGTATCAGTTTCTCTCCTTCTCCGGCTAGCCATCATCACGAACTGCCCCTCTGACACCTCAATTGTTCTACAGTTAGAAGAAGCAGCTATCCAGTACCTATCCAGTACCACCTGTTTCCCTGGTGTTTCAAACTTGGCCTATTTTGTAATGCAGTGGCAATTAACTGGAGCGGTTGAAAAGCTTGAATCAAGTCTGGCAGTTGGACACTTGATTAGAAAGTGATGTCCTTGTCTTTTTTTGCGATTTGTTTTTGCCTGAGCTTTTTTTTTGATAGAAGTTTTAAGTATGTTGAAAGTGTTGTTAAAATGTTATACGAATTTTGAAAAGCTAACAAACGTGCACAGATACGAGAGTTGAGGCTCAGTGCTCTGAAATTATGGGAACACCAACTTTACCAATACCAATCAGCATTTACAGCAATACCAATTAGGCCTGTTCAGCACCTCTGGCTAAATTAACCTATTCCGCCAATTACTATCATTTTGGCAAAGAGTGGTAGATTATTTTGCCTAGCACATAATGAAAGGCGCAAGCATGAATGATTACTATTCAAAACATAAAGTTGACTCAGTTTAAATTGCAGGTGTTTAATGCAGCATATTATTGATTTGATTAGTTTGAATTAGACAGAAATCCTAACAAAAATAGGAATTTCCACCTTGAGTTCCATGGTATCTCATAGCTAGGATTAAAATGAAACTAAAGTGGAAAAAAAGCTGAAACAGCTGGAGAGCTGGAATAAAAACCATTAATGCTGGAAATTGCAGGTTTATCAGCATCAGTGAAGAGCGAAGACAGCTTAATATTTTAGGATTTGGCCTTTTGCCAGTTCTGGATACCACTTAGCATTTCCAACTTTTGTTACAAATCCACTTTGCACTTTTGCTCAAGATTTTGAACTAAATGCTTTGCATTTAAATGATCAGAAGTTCTCAGCAATGAAGGGAAACACTCTGGACATGTGGCTTGCTTTGGAACTCCGCTGTCTTCGAAGAAAGGCAAAAAAGATTAAGCTGCCATTCATTCTTTCTTCTTGTGCCCCCGAAATACTGGGCCCAAGATAATGTTGAAATTCATCAGAACTCATATACTGAATTGCATCAACAATTGGAGACAGAAGGGGCCTTATAGATAGGTACATGCATCATGAACCTTGGAGTGAGACACTTGTACAGCTACTACAAATGATTCATAATGGCTGTTTCACTCAAATACAACATAAGTAAATACAGAAGTCTCCACTGTAGCTTATGATGTTGTTAAATACCAGTTTCTCTCCTATGCCTTTTTTGCCCACCCATTTTATTATATTCAGATACTGGAGTTTGTGCTGAGATGTGCATACAAGCTGTAAAATATTGGATGTAGGCAAACTACCAGCTTTCACCCAATGCTTACAATAGGTGGCACTATAGTATAAACACAGGCTAACATTCCATAGTAAGCCTCTCACTCTGCCAGCATTTGAAGATTGACTGCTGCAATAATAGGTGTTTATTTAGAGACACAAGATTCTTAGTGATATGCAGTACGTAATAACACCTTTCTGCAATTCAGTCCATGAAGTATACTGGATGTGAGCCATTTAATAGAAAGCAGATAGCCTTAATAGATAGCCTTAATGCATCAAAATAAGAATCATTATAGTTAAACAAAATCACAAAGAGCACAAATAATGGCAGGCAGTAAGGCAAAGTGTAATATTAATTCAGTATCTACCCAATGACTGAGAGATTTGAGTATTTTCTTTGCTGTCATGTGGCTAATATAAACAATGCGGTGCCCTTTGGTGCTGGCAGATCAACCTATTAAGAGTACACAGGGTGAGGGGCACATAATGTGCAGATAAAGCTTTTTGTTTAAAAACAATTGAAGGTGAAATGTAAGATCGAGACACGTCACCAGGGGAATAACCTTTGGTCTACCTGTGGAGGTGGAATTGTGATATCAGTTGGAGGCCACTGGATGATAGGACTGTAAAATCGGATTTGCCACACTGTCACTAGGCAGTAACATGTGACCAGTTTAGTACCACAGTAATAGCTTGGCCTGGGACAATCATTGCTTTTTAAAGCACACACAGGGTGTGAGCTCAGTGAGGAGCAGTTTAATAATTGTGAAGATAGAATAATCTTGTTGAATTTCAGGCAGGAAACACTGGGACCATTACAACTGACCTCAGTGTCATAAAGCTAGTGAAGGGAAAACTAATAATCTCAAGAGTGCTTCTGTTTCTGATTGTTATCTGGTGACCTCACCCCCCACCACCCTGTCCAGCAGAAAAGAGTGACTTTGTGAAAGCCAGAGGAGAAGAGAGTTTCTTTAAAAGCCAAAATACTTCTTTATGGCTGCGTATTGTTCATGTGCAGAGTAACTGGTAACATTGGAAGCAAGTAACAGCTTTTCTTTTGTTAGGGCAAAACAATGTCCTTTGCTAGGGCTTCTACGTTAAATGTTACGATTTCAGCAACTTCCCATATTTTATTTAATTCATTAATTGGACGTGAGGGTCAATGGCAAGGCCGACACTTATTGCCCATCCCTAATTGCCCTTGAGAAAGTGGTGATGAGCCACCTTCTTAAAACGCTGCAGTCCATGTGGTGTAGGTACACCCACAGTGCTGTTGGGGAGGGAATTCCAGGATATTGACCCAATGACGGTGAAGGAACGGTGATATGGTTCCAATTCAGGATGGTGAGTGGCTTGGAGGGGAGTTTGCAGATGATGGCTTTCCCATACGCCTGCTGCTCTTGTCCTTCTAGGTCAGTGATGGGCAACTTAAGCTAGTGAGTGGGCCGCATGAGTGAACCCTCCTTTATCTCAGTGGGCTGAAAGATTGAAATTGAGCATGTAAGCCAGCCATAGCCCCATGAATGAGAATTTGCAGGGTGTGCCGATTGAACCATCTGAGCGCAGCGGCTCTCATAGTCAATGTTGTGTGCAATCAGCACGCACCTCACTTCACGTGCCCTTGCTTTGCATGTGTATACCAGTAGGAAAAAACTATGCAGATGGAAACCAGCAGAACCTGGCAACCCTGCGTATGGGCAACAGTCAACAAAATGTCTCGCTGGCCACACACAGAACCTTGATGGGCCACAAGTGGTCTGCAGGGTGCAGGTTGCCCACCATTGTTCTAGGCAGTAGGGGTTGTTGGTTTAAGGAGGTGATGTCAAAGAAGTCTTGGTAAGTTGCTGCAATATATCTTGTTTATAATACACACAACAGACATGGAGCACCTGTGGTGAATGGGGTGCCAAACAAGTTGGCTGCTTTTCCTGGATGGCGTCAAGCTTTGAGCGTTTTTTGGAGTTGCACTCATTCCCGCAAGTGAAGAGCATGCCTCACTCCTTACTTGTATCTTTTATACTGTGGAAAGGCTTTGGGGAGTCAGGAGGTTAATCACTAATTGAAGAATATCTAAATGTCACCACTCTTGTAGGGGTGGGCCCCAGGGATGTTGATAGTGGAAGATTCGGTTACGGTAGTGGAACTGAATGTCAAGGCTAGGTGGTTGGACTCTATCATTTTGGAGGTGGTCATTGCCTGGAACTTGTGTGACATGAATTTTATATGTCATTCATCAGCCCAAGCCTGAATATTGCCCAGATCTTGCTGCATGCAAGCATGTGCTGCGCCATTGGGCAGAATTTAATGTAGGTGACAGGGGTTTCACCTGCCAGCCCTAAAACCCCACATTGCCTCCTTTGGGGAATGTCTGCCAAATTAAGTGCCGATCAGGCATTTAACTGGGCAGTGGTGGGACTTCCCAAGGATCAAGGACACCCGGCACCAGAAATTCTCCCTTGCAAGAGCTGCCGGCCAATCAGAGGATGGCAGCTCTTTGTTGCTCAGCAGCATCACTGGGGAGGATTGCCAAGGGACCCAGACCACAGGTGAATGATAACAGAATAGGGGTCTTGGGGTGGGGTTGCGGGGGAAAGAGATTAACAGCAAGGACCAGAGTTGGCTCTCAGTGGGCCACTCCGCACCCTGATGCTGGGTCCCTCGATCAATGAGTACCTTTGAGCAAGAGATTGCCCCAGTAAGTCCACAAGCAACTCCAACAGGGTTTGTTTTATGGGCTTCCTGCATGGCAAGTGTCCTACCTGCCATTGGGTGAATACTAGCGGTGGTGGGATGAGACCCTTAAGAGAACAATTAATTCCCCACTTTAGGTCCTCAATTGGCGGTGGGGTGGGAAGGCCATCCTCGAGCCCCAGACTTAATTGCAACATAGGCGGGAAGATGATGAGGTCCCCAACCCCCACCCTCTTGCCCGATTAAATGCCCCCACCACCACAACCGCCACAGGTCAGGCATTAACTTTCACCCATTATCTGAGGAGTTGCAAATGGACCTGAGTACTGTGTGACCACCAACGACCATCTCTACCTCTGAACTCATGATAGAGGGAAGGTCATCGGTGAAGCAGCTGAAGATGGTTGGACCTGAGGCACTGCTGAAGTTAGGATGAGGCTTCCAACAAACACAACCATCTTTCTTTTTGCTGGGTACGACTGCAGCCCGTGGAGAGTTTACCCTTTGATGACCATTGACTTCTATAATGTGATGTTGCTGCAGGTTTTAACTATCAAAGACTCTTAATTTAGAGTTTAGAATCATGGAATGATATAGCTCAGAAGGAGGCTATTTGGCCCATCATGCTTATGCTAGTTCCCTGAAAAAGCTATTAAATTAGTCTCAGTTTCCCTGTACTTTGCCTGTAGGCTTGCACATTTAGTTATACAAATTAACATCGCACTTTTCATGACCTCAGTAAATCCTGAAGTTCTTTACAGGTGTTGAATTATTCTTGAAATAAATCGTTTTTGCCTTTATGGAATCATAGCATGATAAACATAGAGGAAGCCATTCGGCCCATGCCTGTGCAACATCTTTCAAAAGAGTTATCCAAGTATCCCCATAGCTTCTTCCCCTTCAAGTATTTGTCCAATTCCTTTTTGAAAGTCACTACTGAATCTTGTTTCACTATCTTTTCAGGCAGCACGTTCCACATCGCAACAACTCTCGGAATGAAAAAAAAAATCCTCAACATCGCACCATAACCACTCCCAGCCACCCGCCACCAGCATCCCCCAGCTAGCTTTTCCTGACAATTACCTTGGAATATGTGTCCTGTGGGTACCAACCATCTGCCTGTTGAAAAAAAGATTCTCCTTAACTTTACTTCAGTCATTTATTATGTTGCCTTTTGGGATGTTCATTGTGAATAAATTTGAACTGGCAAAGATGTTCCTTTCTTTCATGTGCAATTGTAACCCATTGCAGGGTAGATGACACAATGAAAGTCTAAATATTTGTTCTAGTGACAAAGTAGAAACAATATAATTACTCAATAAAATAAAGCCACCACCGGGGAGAGAAAGTAGCTTTGTTCGCAGCTCCCCTTAGCAGTGACCTCGCCCTCTAGGAAGGTTGTTAGCTGTATTGTTGGCCAGGTTCTTTATTGTTTGAACCAATGTTTTTTTTTTCCATTAGGGCCATAAACTATTTTTGCGTTATATTGTTCTGTGCAGAAAATTATTTCTAATAACAACATTTACACTTATATAATGCCTTCAACATAGCAAAGTATCCCAAGGCAGCATGTGTAGGAGTGTTATCAAACAAAGTTTAACAACTAATAGGCTAGAAATTACAGCTGGCCTTTTGCTGATAGCATCAACAAGATATTTTAACTTGCACGGTTATCATCTCCGTCAAAGTAGCAGAGGGAAGAATTAGAAAAAAAGACTTGCATTTATATAGGGCCTTTCACAACCACCGGAGTCACAAAGCACTTCATAGCCAATTAAGTGCTTTTTGAAGTTGTAGTCACTGTTGCAATGTAAGAAATGCAGCAGCTAATTCTCACACAGAAAGTGCCCATAAACAGCACTGTGATAATGACTAGACAATCAGTTTTGTGATGTTGATTGAAGGATAACTCTTGGCCAGGATACCAGAGATAACTCCTCTACTTGTCTTTGAAATAATGCCATGGGATCTTTTACACCCACCTTAGAGGTCTCTCTCGGTACTGCATTGGAGTGTCTGCCTTCACTTTTGTGCTCAAGCCTGGGGCTTGATTTTCAGTCACCGTTGAGGGTGAAGTTGGGTACAGGCACGCTATGGAAACAGTGTTTGCAGCTGGTATGTCAACCTTCTGACATCTCTAGAACACGTTATTATTTTCAGAGCAAGGTCTGGAGATGGAGAGCCAGCAATCCGCTCGCTTCCAATTTACGGCCTGTTCAGCTCCTTGAAAAGCTTGTTAATGGGAGGTAGGCCAGAAGTTGTCTTTCAAAGTGGAGACCAGGGAAAGTGAACCGCTTCATGCTCAGTTGTCAGGAGCAATGAGGGGAACCATTATGTGACGTGGCTGATGAAGAAAAACAATGGAAAAATAGGGTGACACAAACAGAGTGAGTCAAGTAACTACCGATTTAGCATTGGGTCACTTGTATGCACTGTGGTGCTGCTGGTCCTCTGATCTTCTGCCTGCTGCATTGTAGAAGGCCTGTCATGGCTGCTGTCTGCCCTTGAGCATGGCAATCTAGAGCCCAATCCTGCCTCCATGCAGTGCCTGCAACTACTAATTGCCTTTCCATTTTGAAATAGCATCGCAGTGCATATGCGGCGAGCGTCAGGACCCCGAATTTAAATTCCTGCCTCTGGAGTTGGACTTGAACCTGCAAACTGCAGACAAATGTTTTAAGCGTTCACTGTTGACCTGTCATTTCTGGCCCAGTGTCACCTTTAAACTGGAGATCTGTAGAATCCCTCTACTGGACAACAGGGGAGCTGCTAGAAATGTTGCACAGATTAGCTGTTTGCACAAACACCTTTATCTTTGGTTTCCTTCAACCTTTATCTCCTTTCTTGATGGTGCTGACTTTTGCCAGCATATGGATCCACAAATGCGAATCAAACTCTCTTAATTTGCCCATTTAGTGCTCCTAACCCACATCTGGAATCAGATGTGACCAAGAATCTGACTGAGTTATGACCTTCCTAATTGGGGAGCAGGTTGGGGGTGTTGCTGAGGCCAACTGTGATACAACTGTCTGGCTTGAGAACAGCTTATTCTGCACCGAATGGGATCTTTCTGTACTGTGGCTCAGTACCACTATCACACTGGACAGGCTGAGCTATCTGTGTGCAACTTGTTACACAAATAAATGATGTCATAACATATTATGTCTCAAAAAAAAATCGTCATTCCTATCACTCTCACAGATTGGCTGGGATTTTCCGTGCCCGCTGGTGTCGGGCGTGTTCAGTGGCGTGAGCAGACAATATGGCATGATTGGTTTCACGACGGTGTGAGACCAGTTTGCGATTGTCCGCTCAGCCCGCCAATGATGGGCTGCGTTTCCAGCCATTGGACGTCGGGAACCTCATTGTAATACATCAGCATATCACTATAAGGTCAGCCCGCTGGATTGATCCCCCAACACTGGATCATCCGTCCACATCATGTTTCACAACAGCATATGTAAGGGGTGCACTTGGCAGGCTGCACTTCACTCAGGACTTCAAGGTTTGTTTGCCTGCCTTACTTCGGTCAGCACTCACAGCCTTCAGCGCTAGGCTTCACAGACAGCACCACATCACTTTTAGAGGGGGGGGGGGCCTCATGGGTAGGTCAGCCATATGTGGATGGCTTTTCAATGGCTACAGGGCAATGTCTTGCTTGGGCAAGGGGGAGAAGTGGCCTCTGGCAAGGGAAGAGGCTGCAGGACGAGAGCTATACTAGGGAAGGAAGGTATCGCAGGGCGTGTGTAGGGGGGCACATGTTGACCTGTGTAAGTGGCCTCAAGGTGGTGAGGGCTGTGGAGGCAGTGTCCAGAGGAGATGAGGGCAGATGGAGATGTGAGGATATGTGTGAGGATGAATGGTGATGTCCCTTGAGTTGGCAGTGAGTGAGATGCCAGTGAATGTGTGATGGGCTTGAGTATGTGAGTTTAGAGTGATGGGATGGTTGTCTTACCCTGGCTGCACGGATAATATCATTCATCTTCTCTCTGCATTGGACGGCCAACCTCTTCTGTGCGGCATTGGCACTGACCACCGCTGCCGTCGCCTACCAAGCTGGAGTGGTAATGTAGCTGCCCCTCCTACGGCCAGAGGGGTGATTGAGGATATCACAGCCGGCACTCGGCGTGCAGTGGGTGCTCGAGGGCTGCAGTCTTCTTGCCTTTAAAGGCCATGTCTTATTTGCTGCAGTCTTGGGCTGGAAGCACTGAGCATGGCTATACTTTAAATGTGGTGCCTGGTGTGATGAAGCAGTGATGGCATGGCAAGCGAATGAGAGCCCCCCTACCATGGAAATGGCATGTATCCTGGGAATGCATAAGTAATGCAACAGGTTTGGGACAATACAGCATGAAAACCCATCATCGCTGCCTCATGTAGTGCAAATCTGGGACAATTCCACCCATTGGGTCAATTTTAACCTATGTTTTTGGTGGAAAAGCTACAGGCTGGGGTGCAATGCTGGTTTTAGACCCTGCCTAATATCAATTTCTAATGATTCAAATGGTCATCTTTGTCACAGGTATCATCACCCTCCACTTCACCTGATGTTATGCTCTTAGAGATATTTGTAGAAACATTATTCTTCGAACAAAAATGTAAATGAATTTGTTTCTGAGTGCACAATGAATTAGAAAATCTTTGTTTTTTTTTTCTTTCATGGGATATGGGCATTGCTGGCTAGGCCAGCATTTATTGCCCATCCCTAATTGACCTTGAGAAAGTGGTGATGAGCCTTATTGTTCCTGGATATCTTCATAATTCTGCATGAAACCATTATTCTTAACAAGTGTACGAAAATAACTAGAAGACCCTATGTCAGAAAATGTCTCTTTTTTTTACTGATCGAAGTTACCGCATACTTCTACATAGAAGCAATAGGCAAGTAATTAAGAAGGCTAATGGAATGCCTTCGAGAGGGATTGAACATATAAGTAAGGATGTTATGCTTCGGTTAAACAAGACCGCACCTGAAATACTGTGTGCAGTTTTGGTCTCCTTATTTAGGGAAGGATGTAAATGCATTGGAGGCGGTTGAGAGGAGGTTTTCTAGATTGATGCCTGGAATGAGTGGGCTGTCTTATGAGGAAAGGTTGGGCAGACTGGGCTTGTTTCCACTGGAGTTTAGAAGAGTGAGGGGTGACTTGATTGAAGTATACAAGATCCTGAACAAGATCTTGACAAGGTGGACGTCGATAAGGTGTTGCCTCTTGTGGGTGAGTCCAGAACTAGTGGGCACTCTTTTAAAATTAGGGGTCGCCCTTTTAGGACAGAGGGTAGATGAGAATGTGGCAATCGAAACACAAGAAGATCAGCCATGATCTTATTGAATGGTAGAGCAGGGTCGAGGGGCCGAATGGTCTACTCCTGTTCCTATTTCTTATGTTCTTATTGAACCAGGAGAAGATGTTATCTGATCAAGATTCAGCTTCTTTGGATTAACTCCATTACCGAAAAATGCCTTTTGAATCCTTGCTTATTACTTCTGGCAATGATTGTCCTTATTTTAAAAGCGGGCAGAATGTTGCAGTTGGTTAATAGTGAAGGAAATGGCACAAGGATACAGGACAATGTCCTCGTCTTCATGAGAAAAGGAATATTTCCTCTGAGAATAATGCATTGTGTTTAGACTCTTTCCCTTTGACTTTTCCTCCAGTAACCTTGTATCATGAAATTCAGCTGTAAATGTAATGGCCTCAGTTGCAGGATGCCTTGAAACTGCAAGCTCCACTGTGGAACTGTGCAGAGCCACTAGGAGGTGTAATTAGCCCTTGAAGAGTTGAATAGAGCCAATATTTTGCTTTAAACAGAAACCCTGCAGTTTATAACTGACCAAATTAAAGTCTAGAAATGACCATTGCCAATATAAGCAAAAAAACACTTTGCATGATATTCCTCTGTTAATTTAATGGACATGGTTAATACATTTAAAGAGGAATATCATTTGATCCTGTTGTTCCGTGTTACCAATGGTAATTCCTTGGCTTAAAAATGCAAAAGTATGCAGAATGCGAAATAGCCATTTGGCCAATCGGGTGCACTGCTTCCGCAGACTGTACGCAATGAAGTATACAGGGACAGGACTTTTCATCCATTTCCTCATGACTCACCAAAAGAAAAGTTTTGCAAATTTTCTCCTTGCGCGTCAAAAGGTAGTTGTGCAGAGCTGTTCAATATTTATCAGAGGTTCCACCTCCATGGTTTGGTTGCCAATCCATATGCCTGTCAGTGGAGTCAAGTCGGAGTCAGCACTTGGATCTCAGTCTGCAATTACAATGGTTGAAGAGAGCCTTTTTAAGACGTCCCTGACTAGATCCGTTTTTATGGAGCATTTGCTTTAATCAGAACTAACTGTACTTTCATAGAGGGTTCACTGCTTCAATCAGAAAATAGAATCTGTGCAGAAAGTGCATTATTGAAGTGCCATAATTTCTAAATTTTAACCATGTTTTGACTGAATATTTTCAAAATATTCATTTATTAGTCAAGCTTTTCATCAAAAAATATCTGCAAACAAAAGGTGAATAACAAAGCACAATAACTGAGAACAGAAAACTAATTGCTATCATATCACAACCTAATTTGCTTAAGCATGTTATGGCATTATAGAATAAGTTGGAGTACGGGTGCAAGTAATGAAGTCTAAGACAGGGTTATACTGCATGTATATGAAATGCATGGAGCATAGTTAATAAAATTGGAGAGTTACAGGCACAGATTGCCTTGTGGGATTATGATGTTGTGGCGATCATGGCGACCTGGCTGATCTGGATGATAAATATTCCTGGTTACAAAATGTTCAGAAAAGATAGGAAAGGGAAAAAAGGAGGAGGGTTGGCGTTTTTGGCTAAGGAGAGAATTGCAGTACTGGAGAAAGAGGATGGGTCAGAAGATTCAAGGACAGAGTCGATTTGGCTAGAGCTGAGGAATAAGAAGGGTGCAATTACATTGCTCGGTGTAACGTATAGACCACCAGCTAGCGGGAAGAATATAGAGGGACAAATCTGCAACGAAATTATAAAGAGGTGTAAACATCGTAGAGTAGTTATAATGGGGGACTTTAATTACCCGCATATAGATTGGGATAGTGGTAGTGTAAGGGGCAGTGAGGGACAAGCGTTCCTAGATTGTGTTCAGGAGAATTTCCTACAGCAGTATGTGTTCAGTCCAACAAGAAGGGACGCACTGCTAGACCTGGTTCTTGGGAATGAGGTGGGCCAAGTAGATCAAGTGAAAGTGGGGGAACATTTAGGGGACAGTGATCATTGTATCATAAGGTTTAGGATGACGGTGGAAAATGACATTGGTCAATCCAGAGTAAGAATAATCAACTGGCACAGAGTGGGCTTCAATGGGGCAAGAACGGAGCTGGGCCGGATAAACTGGAACCAAAGGTTGATGGGAAAAACAGTAGCTGAACAATGGGCTACCTTCAAAGAGGAGATGGCTTGAGCACAGTAAAGGTATGTTCCCTCAAAACGGAAGAGTAGGACAAACAAATCCAGAGCTCCCTGGATGACAAAGGAGAGAGAAATTAAGTTAAAGAAGAAAAAGTGTGCTTACAACAGGTGTCAGGTAGCAAATACAATTGAGAACCAAGCTGAATACAGAAGGTTCAGAAGGGATTTGAAAAAGCAAATATGAGAAGCAAAGAGGGATCATGAAAAAAGACTGGCAGCTAACATAAAAGGAAATCCCAAAGTATTCTATAAGCACACCAATAGAAAAATGGTGATAAAAGGAGGAGTAGGGTCAATTAGGGAGCAAAAAGGGGATTTACAATAGAGGCAAGAGGCATGGCTGGGGTGTTAAATGAATACTTTGCACCTGTCTTTACCTATGAGGTAGACACTGCCCAGGCCATGGTGACAGAGGAGGAAACTCAGTCACTAGAAGGGCTTAAAATTGATAAGGAGGAGGTATTTAAAGTTATTTAACTTTAAAGTTGATAAGGCACCAGCACCGGATGAGATGTATCCAAGATTATTGAAGGAAGTGAGAGTGGAAATTGCAGAGGCACTGGCAATAATCTTTCAATGTCCCCTGGATTCGGGGGAGGTGCCAGAGGGCTGAAGAATGGCAAACATTATGTCCTTGTTCAAAAAAAGGCTGTAAAGATCTGCCCTGCAATTACAGACCAGTCAGTTTAACTTCTGTGGTGGGGACACTTCTAGAAACAACTATTTGGGATAGAATTAATAGTCACATGGAAAAATGTGGATTGATTCAGAAGAGTCAGCATGGATTTATTGTAGGAAAATCGTGTCTAACTAACTTGCTAGAGTTTTTGAAGAGGTAACAGAGATGGTTGATGAGGGAAAGGCCGCTGATGTGATGTGTATTGTATTATATATGTATACATTTAGTGTATTTAAGACCGAGATAGATAGGTTCTTGATTGGTAAGGGGATCAAAGGTTACGGGGAGACGGTGGGAGAATGGGGTTGAGAAACTTATCAGCCATGGTTGAATGGCGGAGCAGACTCGATGGGCCGAATGGCCTAATTTCTGCTCCTATGTCTTATGGTCTTATGGTCTATATGGACTTCCAAAAGACGTTCAATACAGTGCCACACAACAGACTTGTGAGGAAAGCTATGGGTCATGGAATAAAAGGGACAGTAGCAACGTGCATACAAAATTGGCTGAGGGATTGGAAACAGAGAGTAATGGCTAATGGGTGTTTCTCAGGCTGAAAGAAGTTTGTAGTGAAGTTCTCCAGAGGTTGGTATTGGGACCCTTGCTTTTCCTGATATATATATAAATGATCTAGATCTTGGTGTGCAGGGGACAATTTCAAAGTTTGCAGATGACACAAAACTTGGGAGAATTGTAAACTGTGAGGAGGACAGTGTAGAACTTCAAAAGGACACCGACACATTGGTGGAGTTGGCAAATAGTTGGCAGGTGAAGTTCAATGCAGAGAAGTATGAAGTGATGCACTTTGGTACAAAGAACATGGAAAGGTAGTATAAAATAAAGGATACTATTCTAAAGGGTGTGCAGGAGCAGAGACCGGGGTATATCCATAAGTCATTAAATGTGGCAGTACAGGTAGAGAGAGCTATATCTAAAGCATACAGTATTCTAGGCTTCATTAATAGGGGCATGGCATAGAAGAGCAGGGAGGTTTTGATGAAATTATATAAGACACTGTTTAGACCTCAGCTGGAGCATTGTGTACACTTCTGGGTGCCACACTATAGGAAGCATTGGAGGGAGTGCAGAAGAGGTTTATGAGAATGGTTCCAGGGATGAGTCACTTCAGTTATGAGGAAAGATTGTAGAAGTTGGGACTATTTTCCTTGGAGACGAAAAGGCTAAGAGGAGACTTGATAGAAGATTTCAAAATCATGAGGGGTCAGGACAGAGTAGACAGGGAGAAACTGTTCCCACTCGGAAACAGATCAAGAACCAGAGGGCACAGTGTTAAAGTGTTTTGCAAAAGAAGCAAATGCGAGGCGAGAAAAAACTTTTTCACACAATGAGTGGTTTGCAATGCGCTGCCAGGAAGTGTGGTGGAGGCAGGTTTGATTGAGGCATTAAAGAGGGCATTGGATTATTGTTTAAATAGAAACGATGTGCAGGGTTATGGGGAAAAGGCAGGAGATTGGCACTAAGTTAAAATGCTCAGGTGTAGACACAATGGGCCGAATGGCCTCCTGCATCATAACAGTTCTGTGATTCTGTGATTATCATGAATTTCGCAATAAATCTCATTTCATTAGTAAACCCAATGCAAAATATTTCAAAACTAACTTGTTTTTAAGTGGAAGTAATGTACATTAAGTCAATTACTTGTTACATAAGGGCTGAGAGGTTACCCAAATGATCAATGTTAATGTATTCATACAGGTAATTATTCTAATGGCTGCTATATACAGTTTAAAGTGATATAATCAATGGGATCATCAGATTTAGATCAAATGAAACACCTCTACTCATTAATCTTAGCTGGATGTTCAGGCACCTAGAGATAACAACTTTGAGATGTTTTTATAGTTTGGTATGGTTGAAGGGATTTATGTCTCATTTCATATCATGGAACCTTCTCCATTAGAGAATAAGGGCTGAAAACATAGCATTAGTTCCCATACGTGCCCTGATGACACCCAACTCTACCTCATCACCAGCTCTCTCAATCCTCCATTGTCTCTAAGGGCCATATATTCGCGGACTCAGAAGCACTCCTTTAAAAATGGCGGGCAGGACATGGATCCAGAAGTCCTGCCCCCATTTCCGACAGATCCAATTTTTTGCATTCAGCGGAAGCAGACAGAGCCTGACTCACAGGACGGAAGCCCAAACTCAACAGGGCCATTTGAACTCGGTGCTGAGTTCAAACAGACCTTTTTTTTTTGGCAGGTGTAATCCACAATTTGGGAGTCATGAATTTATGGAGTAAATGAGTCACATGAGGGTACAGGTTTCATTACAATTTCATTATATTTTTTAAATCTTTTTTATATCTGTTCATCTCCCTAAGGCAGTGCTGTGCCTCAGGGAGATTATGAAGTGCTCACTCACGCGCATGCGCGGAGTTTGCACCTGGCCCACTCGACCTCTCCCACCCCTCCCCATCGCACAGGATTTCACGCTGGCGGGCCAATTAAGGCCCCCCCCCCCCCCCCCCCCCCCAGCGTGAAATCACAGTCTGGTGCCAATTGCGGGCGGCGGTCGGTTTCCTGCCCGCCTCCGGCAAGCCCTCCCGCCAAGGGCAAAATCCTGCCCTTAGTGATCATGTAGGATCATATGAATTAGGAACAGAAGTAGGCTATTTCGGCCCCACGAGCCTGATCCACCATTTGATAAGATCATGGCAGATCTGATCTCACCTCTGCACTTTCCTGTTTAGCCCCGAGACCCTTTGACTCCTTTGTCAATCAAGAATCTATCTATGCGAGCGTACAAATTAAAATAGTTAACTTATTAATTAATTGAATTTAAATTCCCCCCAGTTGCCATGTCTCTAGAGTATTAGCCCAGACGCCTGGATTTCTATTCCGGAAATATTACCACAACGCTTTGGTCCCTGCCAATAAAATATGGGTTTTTTGCAACCAAATACAAATTCTCAAACTGTCAGGATAGAATTTGAACTCGCACTCTCTGGGTTGTTTTTACAGAACATGGACTACTTGTCCAGGAACATAACAACCACACACTGTACCCAATTGTGATTGTTCAAAGGATGGAAAAGCTTGGAAAGAATTACATGACTGATACCCACTTGAACAGTTCAGAAAATGAAATAACCTCAGGACTTTGTACATGTTATTTGGGCCTAAAATCAGACTTTTACTTAACTTTTCTATTTCCTGTAAAATTAAAAATTGTTTACCAACTTCATGTTAACCTGTGAGACTCAGGATAAAGGGATGATCCTGCCCCAACGTGGGTGGAGCATTGCCATTTGTAAACTTAGAACAGACATATGTCCTTGGGCAAAAAAGCAAAAAATCCCCATGTTGGTGAAGCGAGAAGAAATTGCCCTTTTTTAAAAAAAGGTAAACTATTTACCGAATTTCTCTGTGAGTGTATTAGACCTAAGGCTGCACCAGTGTTCATTTCCAGGCATATCGATAATGCTAAAGTGAGATACAGCCCCATGATCGAGTGAGCATTTATGCAGGATGAGATTGAGCAGATTGGGTATCGAGTTACTAATTTATGCCATGTCCGACACTGCGCTTGGCTTGAGATGCACAAATTTCTTTTATTTGTTATGATCCAAGCTGATGTTATTGCTGGACAAGCCAAATCCCAGGGTGGAACCTGGCTTAGTAGACCCTAACTTTCATTTTTTGTTTAGATATGTGGAGAGTGGTTACTGAACAAAGTCACAGGAGTCAGCTGATGAACTTTTAACAAATGAATAAAACATTTATTCAGCAAGAAAAGATTAATTACATTATAATACTCCTTTACCCACAACTAGACCTTTACAGATATATACAGATTTGTACGGATAACACAAGTTACAAAAGCTATCTTATACCCTAATGTTCACAGTAAGTATATAGTCCATGTAAACCAATAGGTGACCTGTGGTCACACATACCACACTCTGAAGCCAAGGGCTGAGTTTTACGCCCCACGGTTGGGTGCATGCCTGACCTGACCGGATGTACAATCGTGCAAGAAGACGGCGGGCGAGCGTCCAGACGTCACCGCGCACTCGCACAATATTTTGTTTGGTGGGCGTGCGTAAAAGTCGGAAGCGTGCCCACTGACAATTAAGAGGGAAATTAAGCCCACTAACGGCGCAATTGTCTCCGATTTTTCATGGCCCGTCCAACATTACGGTTGGTGGATGGGTGAATTGGCCATGCGGCCTTTACATTTTTCATCAAACCTCATCCAAGGGCGGGATGAGATTCCGTTTGTGAAGTAAAACAAATACAGATCTATGGACAATATTTTTATCAGGTATATTTTCAGCTGCCTGATTGTGATGCATGGACATGTTTTTTCCGTCTTTTAAAACTTTACTTTGAGATTTTCAGCTCTACAGCTCCCTGAGTTAGCTGTCTGCCTTCAGGGAGCTTTCTCTCAGCACTCACTCGTACCCCGGGTCATCACCCTCCCTCTTCGCGCCCCCACCCCGGCAGTGCTGAGCTTTTCAGCACGCATTTCACGCTGGCTGGCTGTTAATTGGCCAGCCAGCGTGAAATCGCGGTTGGGGTCTGGTCGAGGTAGGAGGCCCGTTTCCCGACTGCTCCCAGGCCCTACAATCGCGTGTGCCTGCCAAGAGTAAAATTTGGGCCCAAGTGACAGATGCCACCCCAAACAGATGCTATGGGTCTCTCCTCAACTCCTCCCCCAAGATGCTTGTCTCACCGTGAGCCAATGGGTCTCACTGAACTCTGTCTATCACACGAGGGCTTCCAACCTCCACTCTCGAAGAACTCGCTTTGGAAGCTTCTCCCAAACAACACTTTCTCTCAGATTCCTTCCACAAGGGTCCACCTCCAGGGTTTTGAACTCTCCTTCCGACATTCCTCAACCTGGGTCACCACGTGATTCAAGCTTTCTTCCACGCACTCTCTCTCACTGACTCAGAACACCACTGCTTCATTTGCCCATAGTAAAGTGTTACAGACCTTCAGCTGTATCCTTGGACCTTCCGGCTTCTCCTAACTTACACTTCCTCAGAACAGTACCTTTTCCAGATTCCTGTTCTTTGACTTGGCTCCTTACCTGTTCCACTCCCACTGGACTTGGGGACTTTCTGCTTTAGTTTCTTTGGGGAAACCTGCTTCCCCTGCAGTTCCCTCTCCTGTCCAGCTACCCCTGGCAGCTGGCTTCAACTTCAGTTTGGGCCTTGCTATCTGTCCCTCTGCTCAGTTGCTTTCACTGGCAAAAGTTCAGTTCCAACTGAATGATGATGTGTGCGTGCGTGCATGCGTGCGTGGGGCCTCCCTCTGTGACCCCTGTTACTAGGCAACAGCACAGTTTTTTCTACTCTTGTTTGCTTTAACTCTCCTTCAAGCATCGTAAAAATCTCATTAGAAATGCAGGCATTTTTTAAAGTGAAATCAAAACTCAATTTCTCCTTTTCTTAACAGACAAATACAGAAATACAAATCAAACTTAAACATTAAAGGTATTCCTTATTCTTAAGACACCCAATACACGTGTAACTTACTTAAACGGTCTCTTATTTCCGAACATATTTTTCGATTTGATCTGTTTGTGCCACTATATTGCCGCAATAGATGACCATAAGATAAACAATACCCACTTAAAATATGTCTACGGTATAAGCTCACTTAAGTGGGAATGGTTTGGCAGCACAATTAATGATGCCATCAAACATGTAATAAATCTCCCTAATCATCTACTTTCTGAAAGCACACAGCTTCAATTTTGGTGTGCCTTCCTCTTACATCAAAAGAGAAAGCGGTGTTTGCTGAGTTCAAACTCCTCCGTTCCTAGCTATCCTGCCACAAACAACTGTCCAATGAAGACGCCGAGTCCTAGAAAGCATGCCTGCTGATCAGTGCTGATTTTCACATGCAGTGTGAATGTCTGGTAGCATTGTGAGGCCTCAAGGCCAACCTGGACATACATATCTATAAGACCGACAAAGGGACTGGAACAATCATCCATAACAAGCCTAACTATATTGGCAAAATGCATGCCGTTCTTAATGATGCATCCAAATTGGAATCCACGGAACCTGCCACTAAGCTTGATTGCACAGCCCTGCTTGAAAGCAAATTAAAGAAACGCTTGTTGGACGAGCTGCTTTGTGTCATATCTGATACGACTCATCCTCATGGTTCACTTCGTCCATGTACCTATGAGCTGTAATAAAAACAGAAAATGCTGGAAAACTCAGCAGGTCTAGCAGCCTATGTGGGGAGAGAAACAGAGTAAACGTTTCAAGACCATATGACTCTTCTTCAGAGTGTTGCTGAGTTTTTCCAGCATTTTCTGTCTTTATTTCAGATTTTCAGAATCTGCAGTTTTTTGCTTTTAATGTATGGGCTGTGACCCTTTACATCCTATCTTATCTGTGATTGGTTCTGCACAACATGAATTAGCCAAATGGTTGAACGAGTTGCTACAACCAGTTCTGAGTAAGTTTTCCACATACATGGTGAAGGATTCCTTCGCCTTTGTGCAGACCATACAGGACTTGCATATCGCTGGCAATGCAATGGCCATGTGCTCGTTCAACATTGCTAGCCTATTCACTAACGCACAGCTCAAGGAAGCCATAGACATTTGCACTGCGTCACTATATCACAGTGCCGCCATTGCCTGAATCTGTATTCATTGAAATTATGAACACAGAACCCTTCAACTAAGGGGAACAGCTGCTTCCTATCCACCCTGTCCATGCGTCTCATAATCTTGTATACCTCGATCAGGTCGCCCCTCAGTCTTCTCTGCTCCAACGAAAACAAACCAAGTCTATCCAACCTCTCTTCATAACTTAAATGTTTCATCCCAGGCAACATCCTGGTGAATCTCCTCTGCACCCCCTCCAGTGCAATCACATCCTTCCTATAATGTGGTGACCAGGACTGCACACAGTACTCCAGCTGTGGCCTCACCAAGGTTCTATACAACTCCAACATGACCTCCCTACTTTTGTAATCTATGCCCCGATTGATAAAGGCAAGTGTCCCATATGCCTTTTTCACCACCCCACTAACATGCCCCTCCACCTTCAGAGATCTATGGACACACATGCCAAGGTCCCTTTGTTCCTCAGAATTTCCTAGTGTCATGCCGTTCATTGAATACTTCCTTGTCAAATTACTCCTTCCAAAGTGTATCACCTCACACTTTTCAGGGTTAAATTCCATCTGCCACTTATCTGCCCATTTGACCATCCCATCTATATCTTCCTGTAGCCCAAGACACTCAACCTCACTGTTAACCACCCGGCCAATCTATGTGTCATCCGCAAACTTACTAATCCTACCCCCCACATAGTCATCTATGTGGTTTATATAAATGACAAATAATAAGGGACCCAGCACAGATCCCTGTGGTATGCCACTGGACACTGGCTTCCAGTCACTAAAGCATCCTTCTGTCATCGCCCTCTGTCTCCTACAACTAAGCCAATTTTGAATCCACCTTATCAAATTACCCTGTATCCCATGTGCATTTGCCTTCTTTATAAGTCTCCCATGTGGGATCTTGTCAAAGGCTTTGCTGAAATCCATATAAACTACATCAACTGCACTACCCTCATCTACACACCTGGTCACCTCCTCAAAAAATTCAATCAAATTTGTTAGACGTGACCTCTCTCTGACAAAGCCATGCTGACTATCCCTGATCAAACCTTGCCTCTCCAAGTGGAGATAGATTCTCTCCTTCAGAATTTTCTCCAATAGTTTCCCTACCACTGACGTGAGACTCACTGGCCTGTAGATCCCTGGCTTATCTCTATAACCCTTCTTAAATAGCGGAACTACATTAGCTGTTCTCCAGTCCTCTGGCACCTCCCCCGTGGCCAGAGAGGAATTAAAAATTTGGGTCGGAGCCCCTGTGATCTCCTCCCTTGCCTCCCTCAGCAGTCTGGGACTCAAATCATCTGGACCTGGAGATTTGTCCACTTTTAAGCCTGCCAACACCTCCAATACCTTGTCACTCCCTATATCAATTTGCTTAAGAACCTCGCAGTCTCTCTCCCCGAGTTCAATACCTTCATCCTCATTCTCTTGGGTGCAGACGGATGTGAAGTATTCATTCAACACTCTAGCGATGTCCTCTGACTTCACCCATTGATTGCCCCCTTGGTCCCTTATGGGCCCTACTCACAGTAGCAACATGAGTGGTGTTCTCCACTAACAGGATATTGCCAAACCAAAAGGACATTCTGCCTACCACACAAAAGAGTAATGTGGTACATGAATCTCAGTGCTGTTGTGATGCCAGGTATGTAGGCCGTGCGTTCCAATGATCGTATCAACAGCATGTCCCTTTGGCTGTTCGCAACAGGCAGAGTACTGACCATACTCAACTAGCCCCTGCTTGCAAAGCTCAGAAAATAGTGTCCAACATTGGATGTGATTTTGCAATTGGACAAAACTTACAAAACAACCCTGATTGTGCTAAGATTTAAACTAACAACTAATCTAAGATTATCAGTCGAGCTCACAGTATGCTTCATTTACACGTGCTGGAAGCTACATATATTCGCACATAGGGCCCTGTCCTTTGCAAACAGAAAGAACATGTCCACACATCGTGTCTTTTCAACTAAACAAAAGTTTGGGGGACAGCCATTCCCTGGTTCATTCCCCGTGGATATGCCTTGACCAATCAAGAAAGGCTTTGCAGTTAACGGTTCTCCATGGCAACACCTCTACCAATCAAAGTTCACTTGCCAACCAATAAGCACCCTCTTCTCATGCAGTATAAATTGTTGTTCCCTTTGAGATCTGGTATTCTTGTGATCCTGTCCTGATGAGGGCAAGATGAAAAGCTTCGACACCCATGTCTCTTTTTTCACCAATACTTAAGATCTGTACCACCAAGCAACTAAAAAAAAATTCTTGGGATATGGGTATTGTTGGCAAGACTGGCATTTATTGCCCATCCTGAAGGGCCCTGAGATGATGATGACACAACTGAGGTAAGGACGGGAGGTTTCCTTTCCTAAAGGACATTAACGATCTAGTTGAGTTTTTTACAACCATCTGACACCTTTGTGCTCTTTACCAGTACCTGAATCACTCTTCAAAGGTAGTCTTTTAAAAAACTGAATTCAAATTCTCAAGCTCCCATGATAAAGAGTTGATACATATTCTCTGGGTTATGAAATCCAGATATTTTTATCCCACTGCAAAGCAAAAAGAAAACTTACCTTTCACTTGTGTTGGTGAGAAAATATTTTTTAATCAATGGAAATACTGATCAAGAAGAATTTTTAAAAATGCTCCTTGAAACCAAAAATGCTAATGGATGCAGATCCAAACAGCTTTTAAAATATGTGAATGGTCACATGCTTCAATCAATATTTATTTTTTTGTTCCTTTGCCTCACTAATGGGTGATTGGAAACCTTATACCTCAGCACAAAATGAAAAACATGATACAAGGCAAATAGTGTAATCGATGTGAAACAGGAGTGCAGCCTAATCCTATCCTTAGGACTGTGTTATTGCCACTAAACACCCTGTATACTTTTTAAACTTTCTTTAAGAGCTATTTTCATTTTTCTTCAAAGGATGTTTTTTGAAACAGAAAAGCTATTTTACTTTGAACTCACCTGTTATGTTTTGCCCAACCACTCCTGTTGGTGTTGATCCTCTACAAGAGACCAGTGGTCCTAATCCCATCCTGTTCCCATATCCCTCTTTCTTTCAATCACCTATCTAACCTGTTCTTAAATGCTGACTCACTTTTAATTATTTCTGTAGTTCATCCAACAACCTCACAACTCTCAGTGTGTTAAAAAAAATGCAAGTTTCTTCTGCTCAACACATAGGACAGAATTTTCCACTATGGACTTCAGGACTCTGCCATCAGACTCAAATGGGGGTTGAAGTCCACACTGTATGGCGAGCAATCATTCACATGATTTATTCCCCCCTCACCTGCCCCCACCAGATTGGTAAATTAGAGGCAAGTGGGAAGACTCAGCAGACGGGAAAGGTAAGGCAAAAAACATCCAGAGCTCTCTGGATAAAAAAAGGAGATAGAAATTAAAGTCAAGAGGAAAAAGTGCACTTATGACAGGTGTCAGGTGGAAAATACAATTGAGAACCAAGTCGATGACAGAGGTTCAGAGGAGAGGTGAAAAAACAAATAAGAGAAGCAAAGAGGGATTTTCAGAAAAAACTGGCAGCCAACATATCCCAAAGTCTTCTATCGGCATACAAATAGTAAGAGGGTGGTAAAAGGAGGAGTAGGGCCGATTAGGGACCAAAAAGGGGATTTACACATAGAGGCGGGGTGGGGGGCATGGCTGAGGTGTTAAATGAATACTTTGCATCTGTCTTCACCAAAGAAGCAGATGCTACCGAGGCCGTATTCAAAATTAATAAGGAGGAAGTGTTGGATAAACTGTTGATACTTAAAGTTGACAAGGCACCAGGACCGGATGAGATGCATCCAAGGATATTGAAGGAAGCAAGAGTTGAAATTGCAGAGGCACTGGCCATAATCTTTCAGTCTTCCCTAGACTCAGGGGAGGTGCCAGAGGACTGGAGAATTGCAAACGTTACGCCCTTGTTCAAAAAAGATTGTAAGGATAAACCCAGCAAATTACACACCAGTCAGTTTAACTTCAGTGGTGGGGAAGCTTCGAGAAACAATTATTCGGGATAGAATTAGTAGTCACATGGAAAAATGTGGGTTGGTTAGGAAGTGCCAGCATAGGTTTCTAAAGGGGAAATCACGTTTAACTAATTTGTTGGAGATTTCTGAAGAGGCAACAGAGAGGGTTGATGAGGGTAATGCTGTTGATGTAGTGTACTTGGACTTTGATAAGGCATTTGATACAGTGCCACACAACAGACTTGTGAGAAAGATTATAGCTCATAGAATAAAAGGGACAGTAGCAATGTGAATACAAAATTGGCTGAGTAATAGGAAACAGGGTAATGGTCAATGGATATTTTTCGGGCTGAAGGAAGGTTTGTAGTGGAGTTCCCCAGGGGTCAGTATTGAGACCTTTGCTTTTCATGATATGTATTAATGATCTAGATCTTGGTGTGCAGGAGACAATTTCAAAGTTTGCGGGTGACACAAACTTATTGGGCAGAGTTTTCTGCCTGGCAGGCGGGCGGGCCCGACCCAAACTCTGGTGGGTGGGGAGCCAATCCCCGCTGCCATTTTACGTGGGCGGGCCAATTAAGGTCCGCTCAGCGTGACGTCTGGCGGGAAGCGCTGTGCGCTTCCTGTGTGGGCGGGGGGGATTCACCAAAAGCGAGAGTGCGCTCTTTCGCACATGTCAACGAAAGAGCGCACATCTCCCTAAGGCAAATGCTGCCATTTTGTGGAGCCCTTTCTCCAATATTTTAAAAAAAATCTTTCACATCCAAAAAGCCCCTTTCCTGCCAGGCCATCATTGTGCCTGTGGCTGCAGCTGAAGCCAAGCAGATGGGAAGACTCTCTAAGCCTGCCTGGAGCGCCAGCTATTTGGTCTGCTGCCTGGGAGGCCTGTCTTCTGGCAGCTTCCCTGTTCCCTGATGCCCCTGAGGACCTGGATGCCAACTGTAAAATCCCAGTTGGTCTCCAATAATAGGTTTCAGTAGGCCCATAATTAGGCGAAACCCCTCCCCATTACTCCTCCGCGTAAATGACCAGGGGCCAGAATAGAGACGGGCAAATTCCCCGCCTACCTACTTCCCTGCCAACGCCCATATTCATATCTATATCCCCCAACCACAGGAAGCAGTCTGATTGAATTACTCTAAACCAGCCAGTCACAGCTTCCTTCTCCAAAGTTTATCTGCGTTTCGAAAGTTTTCCATTGCATTACCTCACACTACTTTGCTTCATACCCTCATACCTATACTTCTGTACGCACCCTCTAACGTCAGCATCCTCCTTAAACAAAAGCCAAATACTGCTAATGCTGGAAACCTGAAATTAAAAAAAGAGAAACTGCTGGAAAAGCTCAGCAGGTTATGAGGCAGCAGCTGTGGAGAGAGAAACAGAATTAACGTTTCGAATGCGTGTGACTCGAACTCTCAACCCGAGCTCTGAAGAAGAGTCATGCTGCCAGGCCTGCTGAGTTTCTCCAGCATTTCCTGTTTCCATTTCAGCATCCTCATTATTCAGTCACACATTCAGCCACTGCGCTTCAGCCCACTGCCAACCTCTACCCAGTTCTCCTCCCTTTGTACCCCCCCCCCACCCCTCTACTTTCAAAAACTCCAATCTCTTTTCTTTCACCACTGTTAGAGGTGCCAGAGGGACTGCTCCTCCTACCTGTCCTCTCAGTTGGACATGAAAATCCCATGGGACTATTTTGTAGAAGAGTGTTACATAAAACAGATTATTTGGTCATTTATCTCGTGGCTGTGTGCTGATTGATCATCATCATCATCATCATCTTAGCCATAGCCCTAAAGGACATAGGCATCTCTCTCTATTAAAGTGCAACAATTTTGGCAACTTTAGCTTGAAGAGTGCCACTTTGCAAGCTGAGGGCAATGCCTCCATGAAATACCACAGCTGGTGCAGGGCTTGAACCCACACTGTTAGCATCATTCTGCATCACACTCTAGCCAACTGTGTGCTAATTGACTACCACATGTTCTATATTGCTATAGTGGCTACACTCCTAAGAAATTTCTTCACTGGCTGCAAAGCAGTTTGAGACCCTGAGTTCAAGAAAGACACAGGTCAGATAGCCCCCTCTGTCGGGGGGGGTTGTGCCAATTAAGGCCCGCCCAGCATGACGCTCGCCTGGAAGCGCTGAGCACTCCCTGTGCAGGCGTGGGGGGGTGGCGGGTTCCCTGTGAGGTTCCCTGAGCCCTTTCGCGCACGTGCACGGAAGAGCACAGAGACCTCCCCGAGGCACGGAGGTGCCTCAGGGAGATTAGTTTCAGTGCTAAAGTTTTAAATAAAGCTTTTTAATGCTTTTAAAGCATGTCCCCTCATGTAACACTATCACATGAGCTGGGACATGTCAAAGAATAAATGTATAAATTTTTATTACATTTTAAAACTCTTCATGAAACCTCATCCCGCCCATGGATGAGGTTTCCTGAAAAAAGCGAAGGCCGCTCAGGGTCTTCGCCTGCCCCCCGCTAACCTTAAGATGGACGGGCAGCTCATTAAATTGAATTAATTAGGTTTAAGTAGCCTCAATAGGCCTTTGACAGTTCGGCGTGCGCACAGCCGACTCGGCGCTGCCCCCGCTTGCTGACAGGAAAATCCTTCCCACAATGTTTTATCTGTCTACCTGTCTGAACAGTTGTTGTGATACTGTGTTTGCCAATTTTATAAATTGATGTAAAATTCTGAAATTTTATCTGGGCGATGAGCTTAGATAATAAAAATTAAATCGCACAAAGCAAAGAGAAAAAAGGAATTCACGTTCACTGACAACTTTTATGGTCCTCAGGATATCTTAAAATTATTTACAGTCATTGATTTACTTCTGAAATAAAACCACTTTTGTTTAGAGAAGTATAGAAGGAGGCCATTCGGACCAGCCTGTGCCGACTGTTTGAAGGAGCTGCCCAATTCGTTCCACCAACCTGAAATCCACTGTCGTTCCTTCCCCTTCATGCATGTATCCAAATTCCTTTCAAAAGTAGCTATTGAATCTGCATCCGTCGCCCTTTCAGGCAGTGCATTCCTGATTATTACAACTCACTGTGCACTCAGTGCAATTTTTTCCCCTCATGATGCCTCTGATTCTTTTGCCAATTGCCTTACACCTGTGTCCTCAGGTTACTGACCCTTCTGCCACTGGAGCCAATTTGCACATGATAAATTCCTGCACACAGCCAAATTACCAGGTAATCTGATGGCTGAAGAACAAACGTTGGTCAGAGACGCTGAGAGAACTTTGTTCTCTTTTCTAAAGAGTGCCTCAGGATCTTTTATGTTCACCTGTACAGACCATAGGACCTTGGTTTAATGCCCCAGTTGAAAGACAGTGGGGGTGAAATCGGGCTCTGTAGCGCACATTTTTTGAGCGCCGTTTATAAAAAGGACATCTGCAATGCACACACAATGCTGATGGGAACTGCACTGGATGCCAACTTGTAAAGGGGTTTGCATGCGGGAACCTAATGACATCTGTAGCGTGTAGAGCAGGCAGATTGTGATGTCCCACAACCACACTGCAGCCTACACCTGCCCTTGACCTCACATAGCGGGACACACTTTCAACGGCAGTGTTGAGAAATTGTTTCTCTCAGAGGGTTGTGAATCTTTGGATCTCTCTTCCCCAGAGAGCAGTGGAGGCAGGGTCAATGTATATTTTTAAGGCAGAGGTGGATAGATTCTTGACTAGCAAGGAAGTCAAAGGTTATTGGGGGTAGGCGGAATGCAGAGTTGAGCATACAATCAGATCAGCCATGACCTTATTGAAGGGTGAAGCAGGCTTGAGGGGCCAAATGGCCTACCCCTGTTCCTAATTTATATGTTCATATGGACTCCCCAAATCACCAGCACTATTTACAGGGGTCGTCAACTATTTGCAGGTTAGTTGCTAGATTATTACGTCTGCCTGTTGCTTAAATTCTACACGTTTTAAGTTCTTTTTGTATGTTTGCTTAAAGTTTCAACAATCTACAGGGAATGGTCTAACTTGTGCTGAAGTCCTTGTTTGGTGACTTAAAGGCTTGTGCTCAGATCAGTTGCTTCCAGACATGGATAGCTTAGTAAGGCTTCCTCTCGGCATTGACCATGAGTGGAGGACTCACAGAGGAGGTCAAGCTGCTAGAGGGAGGAGGAGGAAGGGAAGAAGGGCTGTCAGCAATTCCCCTTCCCATGATAACCAGCACTGTCTCCTCCAAGGAGGTTAAAACTTGCAGGCGTGCCTGTCCTACCCCTGTTAATTCCTGCTGAATCCTATTATGCACCACCTTCCCCTGCAAGAAAGAGGGAATTGTGCTAGTGAGTGTCATGCAATGTGTTTTAATGAGATTGCTGAGGTTGAATAGCTGCCGGTGTACATAAGCTGTGAGATGTGGATTTGAGGCTTGCAACAGTGTTAATTGTGAGAGTTAGGTAAAGTATGGGAATATTAGGTATGAGTCTTGATTGATAGAGATTGTTGGTAGGTGAGTGACAGTGGTATAGTGAATTGAGCAGTGGATGAGGCTAGTGATGCAGTTGGAGGGGTAATATGGCATTTGAAAATGCACTGCTGACCATGACAGCTCATGTAGGACAACTAAACCTCTTCCTGAACTGCATCCAAGATCTCAGGGTTATACCCCTGGCATTAATCTCTATTATGATTTCTTGTCACTGCTTTCTGATCGTCTGTCTGGAGGGCCTCAGGCTCCACTGGTGACACAGGACATTTCTTCTTTCCATCTCTTCAGCCCAGACCTCCAGTGCAGTGTCTGAAAACCTTGCTGCATGCTGTCTCCCATGGTGAACAGTTGTTAAAATCTCCGCAGCTCAATATTCAGGATGATCTCAAAAGCACCAGCAGCCGTAATGCACTTTCCCTTTTAGTGCTTCAGAATAGCTTGAGGTCGTGCTAGGTGCTCGCGTAACTGGGGTGCTGATCACAGAATCACAGAATCTCACAGTGCAGAAAAGGCCCTTCGGCCCATCGAGTCTGCACCGACACGTGAGAAACACCTGACCTACCTACCTAATCCCGTTTACCGGCACTTGACCCATTGCCTTGAATGTTATGACGTGCCAAGTGCTCATCCAGGTACTTTTTAAAGGATGTGAGGCAACCCGCCTCCACCACCCTCCCAGGCAGTGCATTCCAGACCGTCACCACCCTCTGGGTAAAAAAGTTTTTCCTCACATCCCCCCTAAGCCTCCTGCCCTGCACCTTGAATTTATGTCCCCTTGTGACTGACCCTTCAACTAAGAGGAACTGCTGCTCCCTGTCCATGCCCCTCATAATCTTGTATACCTCGATCAGGTTGCCCCTCAGTCTTCTCCGCTCCAACGAAAACAACCCAAGTCTATCCAACCTCTCTTCATAACTTAAATGTTTCATCCCAGGCAACATCCTGGTGAATCTCCTCTGCACCCCCTCCAGTGCAATCACATCCTTCCTATAATGTGTGCAGCCATTCTATAGCTCAAGGAGTGCTGGCTGCAAGCAGCAATCACAAAAATAAGCAGGCAGTATGAAGTTTGTACAAACAACAGGCATGGGTTATTGCTCATTGAAAACTCTACGCTCGTTTTGGGGGATTATCTTTGAAAATGCAGCACTCAGTACTGCACTGAAATGCATGGATTGAGGCACGAATCCTCAACCTGAGCCATTCATTGCCATTGAACTGTCTGCACTGTTCATTTCTTCATTAAATAGATGCTACTGACAAATGAAACTTTAGATTAAACCAAATATCTTTCTGAAGGGTGTAAATACTTTAATAGATTTAAATATATTATTAACCAACAGATATGCATGGACAATAATACATAAGTAAACACGCTTGCGCTGAGCAATTACTGTGAGTTTCACAGGCCGGTAATGCGTGATAAATGTTCCTTTAGTTGTTACTTTCAAAGGCAAACCCAATTGAACAAAGAACTTCAAACCGTAAGAGCTTATTACCTTGCAAATTATCATTGTGAGTGTGTATGTGATGTTGCTTCCCACTGTACCTTACAGCTGTCTCACAATATAAACAGATTGTATTGAAGGTAACATTCACACCATCCTAATTGGCATGGGAGTTGCTGCTCAGAGTCAACATTATTTTAAGGCTTTAGCTTTATCCTTCAAACATTTTTTTAATCAATTTCATTGACTAAGAGAGTGCCCTATATGACTAACCATTTAAAATGCATTACGGATCTAATCTTTGTTCCAGCAACCGATTCCCTATGCATTTGACATCATGGTTCTGATCTCAAATAATTATGTAGTGACCAATTTGGGCACCATGCCAAGCTACATTTCATACTTTAATCAATAGGTTGATGCCGTTGACAATTTCCCAGTTATGTGTAAGTGCGCTCCATTAATTTTCCTTAGAGGAAGACAGGAGAGTGACTGTCGCTTTCTAACAGCAGAGTTGTTGGATTGTCAAGATGTTCGAGGATACTCAATGGCAGCTAACAACATTTATAGCATATTTCAGTGGTTGCACTGAAACAGACACAGGTGTCCACAGTTGGCTACACTGTGGGAACAAGTTTCAAATCACTGCAAACATTTACGACAGCAATCATAATTTATCTACATCCATATCATTCTCAAGGCCATATCATTCTCAAATCTGTTAAAACAATTGTTATATATTACTATATATACACAAGGTAGCCAAGGTAATTTGTATGGCTGCTGAATGGATGGACTAACAGTCAACTGATAACCAAGACCTGAATTTTTGTTGGATCCAGCAGTCCCTCCCCCAAATATGTCACCTGCCATTTTCGCGGGGGAGGAAAGGGGTCAGGTTCCAAATTGCACATTGGTGGTTCACAAAGGCAGCGGCCCATATAAAACAACAACTGCCTTCATCAGCTAGGAGCGGGAAACACAACATGTGCAGATTGGACAGGTCTGCACTTGGCAGTGTTGCTTGGATAGGTGGGGTAAAAAAGTTCCTTATCCATCCTCCAGTTCTTTTGCCAGTTATCTTAAATCTGTGTCCTCTTTGTCCACTTTGAAGGCTCCTATATTTTTTTGTTCCTATGTCATTTACCATGACATGAGCGACTACCATGGGCTCCCTATCTGTTTCCTTCAGCACCCCCTCAAACTTTTCCTTAATATTTACTGTGTGAGCTCCAAGTACACAGCTCAGCATCCTGTAGGTATTATCCTTGAAACACACGTGCTATCCACTTTCCTAAGCAAAGAATCAAATATGATCAGAATATCATTGTGACCTCCAAACTGAATCTTCATCCAGGCTGTCCTCTCTGGTTTTCGAACTACTTTTCGTCTGGGGCCTCATGACCTTCTGCACTGTTGAATGGTGCCTGGTGTCTGATGGGTAGGTTCACAGGGTTTCCTACCCTTTTGCTTCTTTTACCAACCTTCATCCATCCACTATCCCTCACTTCTTTCAGAAACTGTACCTCCATCCCAACAACACAGGAGGTTCATTCCCCAGGTCTGATCCTCCCCTGGCAATATCAGTTAACTTGAGGTGGCTGGCTTACTGAATATATTAATATCCACTCACCCTCAAAGTTCATGGACCACGGTGGCCAATTATATTAAATGATGTTGTAAACCTTGTTGTTTCTTAATATAAATGAGACAGCAGTCAATGAGAAAATGGGATATTTGATTTAGTACAGAAGATCTTAAAATTTCAGTCATTAATCATGTAAAGATTTTATACAGCTTAGTTGAGATTTTTTAAAAAACCTTCACATTTGCACTGAGTTTGTGTTATATTTTGCCATGCGTTATACCGTTGTTACTTTCACATGCAGTGTCTTCTATGACTATGCAAAGGCAGATATTAAGATATTTATCACATTTGGCACGGTGTTACAGAAGTGCAATTGCATTCAAACTCAGATTTTGAATGCATGGTGGAAATGGAATAAATTATAAGCTATCTGATAAATATTTCTATTCATGGGACTGACCATGATACATGACTTTATAATAACCCATGAGTCTGTCTACTTTGTTAGAATCATACCTCTCAAGACTGAACTTTTTCTTTTACAAAATGGGAGGACATGGCATGATCTGGACATTTGGATGCTAACCTGTGATCTTTTTTAAAAGAAGGCCAGAAGTTCACCTTGAAACTGTCAGCAAGCAGGCCTCTTCCAAGAAATCACCTGATTTTTATGGTGCTTGAGGAAGATCTGGTCGTTTGTTTTGAACTGCGATCATTTTAATTGAGAGAGAAAAAACTGAAAAGGAAGGTTGGTAACTTGCTGGAAATCACATGGGTGAGAGGAAAAAATCTTAAATTGTGAACCTGCTTGTTTTGAAGGCAGTCTTGTTAGGGAACAAGCTGAGGAAGGAAGACGACCCTAGCTGGCTGTCTCTCTCTTCCTGACCTAAAATTGCGTGTGGTTATCAACCTGTAGCCAAAGAACACCCACCTGAGTGTAACTAGTCTGCATTCGGACCTGTAAAGCTAAGACCAGTTGGTGAGAACTTCCAAACATCTACCGGGACCAGCAGCCCATCTTCACACGAGAGAACTCCAGGTCGACAGCGTTGAGACCCTGCGGACTTTATCCTTTATTTTATAATGCCCATTCTCCAAAGCCCATCCCTGCAGCGAGACTCTTATCTGTTTGTCCTTTGTTTGTCTGTGTGTGTGTGTGCGCATGGGGAATTCTTTAGGAAGAAATAGATAGTTATATTTGCCGATTACAATTGTGTGTTAACCAGTACTTGCAACTTGTTAAAAGAAGTTTTGTTTCAAAATAACTTAACCATGCTGAGTTTCTTGAAAGAAACCTGGGGCAGAATTTTCCCGTTGGCGTGTAAAATGACACGCGGTGACGTGGAGCGATATTTTGCTGGGTGGGTGCGCGATGATGTCTGACGCACGCACACCATTAATTAACGGGCCAGTTAATGCCCTTGATTCACCAATCGATGCCGACTTTTCGGTGCCTGTGCAATCTTCGAGTCAGCACGGGCAGGCGGTTAGGACACATTTGTAGTAACCTCATCCACAGGTGGGATAAGAGGGCTCACTGGGGTCACGAGTGTGCACAGTCAGGTATTTATTTTTGAAAGTTTTTGAAACTTGCCTGTGTGATCTGCAGTACTTCAAAATGTATACCACCTGCTTTTTCTGGACTCCTAACCTTCAGGTCAGCACTTTGCAGTGACGAATCTTTTCTGGGCCTGAAGGATTCAGGAAGCCTTCCCTTAGCCTGGGAATGGGAGCTGAACTGTCCACTGGAGGCAGCTCCTCTGAGGAGGAAGGGAGGGCTAGAAGGGGGAGGAGGCCAGGAGTCCACATTCAGCCTCCAGGGGAGGCTTGTCCACCTTTGGAAGGACAGGCGGAGGCACAAGGGGTGCAAGGCCAAGAGGTAGACCAAGGCGGAAGGGGCCACAGAAGATGCCACTATCCTGCTGCCAGGGTATACAGGCGGTGAAGCAGCTACCTCAATATGTCTGCGGTGCAGTGCCAAAGGAGTCTCCATTCTCTCAAGGGAGACAGTCAACTATATCTGTCAGATGTTTGGGCCTGTAATCTCCAGGAACTGTGTGGGTGGACACCCCATGCCAGTGGCTCTGAAGATCAAAGCTGCCCTCAACTTCTATGCATCTGGCTCCTTCTAGGTGTCGGTGGGTGATCTTTGCGGTCTCTCCCAATCAGCTGTCAACACTTGTGTCAAGTAGGTCACAGACGCTCTGTTCAGGCGTGCATTGACCTTCATCCACTACCATTGGGACCAGGCAAGCCAGACACAGCGAGCCAGAGGTTTCGCGGCCATTGCTGGCTTCCCCCGTGTCCAGGGTGCAATAGACTGTACACACGTGGCCATCAAGACACCAGCAAATGAGCCCGATGCCTTTGTCAACATGAAGGGCTTCCGCTCCATGAATGTGCAGATAGTGTGTGATCACAGGATGCTGATTCTACAAGTCTGTGCAAGGTACCCAGGCAGCTCCCACGACGCCTACATCCTCAGACACTCCCAGGTGCCGGGGCTCTTCAGTGATTCAGTGCTCCAGCCCAGCTGGATGGATGGCTGCTGGGTGACAAGGGCTATCCCCTCAGAAGGTGGCTCATGACATCTCTCCGCCATCCAAGAACAGAAGCTGAGCAGCGGTACAATAGGAGCCACGCCTCCACAAGGGCTGTGGTGGAGAGAACCGTCGGTCTTCTCAAGATGCGCGTCCGATGCCTGGACCGCTCAGGGGGCTCACTCCAATACCCCCGCAGATCATGTCTCAATGATAGTGGTTGCATGCTGCACTCTCCACAATCTGGTGCTGGAAAGGGGGGTCGCTGTGGACGATGAAGAAGTAGACACAGTGGCTGCGGCTGCACACAATGAGTCCAGCAGTGAGTCCGAGGATGAGCACAGGGAAATGCTAAGGGGGTAGACGCTGACCCGGGCATACTCCAGGGAGGTAGGGACACCTGGGAGGCTTTAATCCAATGAACCTTCAGCTAGCACACCACAGATGGACCTCCAGGATAAGCCTGGGCTGTAGGCTCCATACTCGACACCTAATTGCAAAATCTGCCAGGTTAGGAACTGTCATTAAGGGCTTTGTTAATAAAGCTGAATGCCCAATAAAGCACTCATTACAGTTTTGGAAACCATACACATACAGAAGAAAAGAGGTACCCTCAGCCATGGTGACATATCTGAATTTAATATGTCAAGCAAACCAACTTATTCCAAAAAAAAACCAATAGTGTTACATATCAAAACAAATCATAAGGACCACATCTCGGGCCAACACAAAAGCACCAGTGAAAAACCCGTGGTGTGCCTAAGTCGCCTTTCGTTTCCGGGTGCCACGTCTTGGTGCTGCCCCTTCGCTCAGAGTGGCACCTGAGACAGCCTGCTGACTCTGCTGCCCTGTTGGCCTCGATGACCTTGGAGATCGTCCTCTGGCCCATGGAGCCAGTGCTGGCTCTGCCTGGGAGGGAGCTGCCAGTTCCACCGCTGGCATCTCCCCAGTCGTCGTAGCCTCGCCGGATGCTACGGTCACTGGGAGAGGGGCGAAGGAGCTGCCACCCTCATCTGGAGCGCCCTGAGAGGTGCCCGCAGAGATGACAAGCAGCTGCTGCACCGATGTGAGGTCACTTTGGACCTCCCTGCTCACCGTGGATGGATGGGCACCGAGCTGGGAAAGTTGATGCCCAGACCATCTCCCACACTACCGCTGAGGTCAATGCCGATGTGAGGGCTTGCTGGTCAGAGCGCATCCCCAGGAAGCCCTGATGGGTCTCCTGGAGTAGCCTCTCCATGAGAGTCGCCACTCTCCATGGAGGACACATGGCACTCGGACATGTGGCTCATTGCTTCGGCGGTCGTTCGCGTAGACTCCTCCACCATGGTGACCAAGCCAAGCATAGCCTCATGTATCTCCCCCAGATGCTCCCGCACACCCGGCCACATTTCCTGCACTTGCTGCGTCGTGGACGACTCCAGAGGCACATCATCAGGTACTGACTGAGTATGTGCCTGGTCCCCTGCAGTCCTCCGGCTGCTGGCGCCATGGGCACTCTCTGTCTCTGCCAGCTCCTCCAGCGGCTGTGAAGTGCCCTCACCACTGTGCCCTGGGACACTAGCCGATGTTCGAAATCCCGCTGAGGTGCTAGTACCTGCGCTGGTGCCTGCCCCGCAGAAATGGTGTGACGCTGGTGAGACTTAAGGCCCCTCAGGCGTGAGAAGGGGCCTCTGCTGCTCCTCCTCCCAGACCCGCTCCGCTGATGCTGAAAGGAAGAACAAGGACATTGGATCAGTTAACATGGAGACAATGTCAATGTGCATCCCTGTCCCCCAGATCATTATGCGCTCATCCTTCCATAAGCAATGGTCAAGCTTTTTTGCAAACTTCAATCACTGAACATTCAGCACTGCCATGGCTGTTGGGAGAACAATGGTGACCTCACTGCTGGGCATAAATACCTGGCCGTGGCACCCCAGCCTCATCGACACCAGTGGACCTTGGCGCATGGCGCCTCTCCAAATCCAGGGCCTCCTGCTTGAAGCGGCTAAGAATGGCGATCTGTACCTGGCCACCGCCAGTCCTCGCACGCTGTGCCATGTTATGAGCATTCTTCTCCTGAAAATGAGAGACGAGCATTGATTAGTGAAAATTGCACATGGACTCTCTTAGCTCACAGCCCACCCCAACCAGAGTGGGACATATCAAGGCTCCAGTGCCTCCTCACCCCGCTCACACATAGATGCTAGGCCTGCTCCCCACCCCCCCAAACCCCCCCTTGGACACATGTTGTCTACATCACATTAGGCACCCCATGGTATATCCTTCCATAGCAAGGAGGCGCAAGCACGTGGAGCGCAGCATATGGTTCGTTGCCACATCACCTTGAAACTCTCCCTCCCAGCATGTCATCACCCTGACTTGTACATGCCCTGGAGTTCAAACACAGCACCTAGGTGCAGCTCCTCCAGGTTGCCCCCAAACCAGTCATGTGGGATTCAGTGTAACACTTGCTGCGGGGGCAAAACAAATCTCTTCACCACCCTCTCAGGCTGACCACAGCATGGGCAGTATCTGCTGGCCCACCCAACAAAGGACAAATCCTGTCAATCATTCAATACAGTCACTACACTCAGACTTGGTGTGGGGGGAAGAGGAGCAGGGGGTTAAGCCGACCTGCTGGGTTAAATGACCATTGCCAATATGGTACTCATCCTGCCTGAGCGCAAAAAATCGTTGAAGCGCTTACGACACTGGATCCAGGTGTGCCGCACCACGTCACGGGAGCTCACCACCTCCGCCACCTCCTCCCAGGCACGTTTCATCATGTGGGGGGGCCTCCTCCTCCCATCCTGGGGAACCAGCACCTCCCGCCGCGCTGCCACCTCCTCGAGGAGGGCAGCAAAGCAGTCTTCCGAAAAACGAGGAGCACACTGGCCCCCCCCACCCTATCCTCTGGACTGGCCTGCTCACCAGGAGCCCTCTGGTGAGCCCTTCGACTTGCCATTGTGAGCAGCTTTGCAAAGGCTGCCAGTGCTTCATATGAACAGGCCGCCGGGTCGCCATTGGACCCAGCGGTCAGTGCACTCCCACTGCCGCCTGGCCCACTCCTGCTATCCTCGGGAGTCACGCATTTCGCTGGGCGGGCCTTATTTGGCCCACCCGCGTAAAATGGTGGCGCGGACCTGATTGCGGGCAGCGATTGGGCCCGCGCCTGTTCCACCCTGCCCCACCTCCCCCCCACCAACCAGAAAATTCAGCCCCTGGTCAGAGTCTCTTTTCTTCTGGGTACTAGAGGTATAGGTACACAGTTGACCATTTTGGTCAGAAAGTTATACATGAAAATTAATGGTACAGCCTGCGGAGTATTGGGGCTTGATAATTCGTGCACTCCTCCCATCCCGATCGTAACATCTTGTGGAGATATTAATTGCTCCTCACTGCTAGTCATAACATGTCCTCTATCATCATGTAAAATGGTTCAAGTTCATTAATATCCAAGGGTGTTCTTCAACAGCAGAGTGCTGTGTTATGAACATCACTGCAGCATCAACTGTATATTAAACTATCAGTACTTGATGTAATTTATATGGTATAACATGAGTTCACTTGAAAAGTGCATGGAAATGGTGATAAATAACTGTTTCAGGTGAGAATTCTATACCTCTGTGCCAGATATTACAGCTTTAAAACACTGATGATGAACATTCAGCATATTCATGTTAAAATCTGTCATTTTAAACCATTTGAAACAATTGGGTTGGTGAATCTGTTAAAAGGCTGATGTTGAAATATGTCAACCTGTCATTTCCTAATAAAACAAATCAGAATTTTTAGATTATAATGTAAATGAACAGTAATCCTGCGACTAAAAGGAAGAATGGAATGGGAGTAGGACACATGTCAATCCTGCCCAATCTATCAAAAACCACTTCCAATCTATTTGATCATGCAACCCATCCCAGTCATGTAATTCCCAGAAGGAAAGCTCAGCGTAAATACTGATGAAAGATCAACATCTGAAACACTGGGTAGAATTTAATGTAATGGACGCGGAGTTCAGCCCACCTGTTGGAGAGCAGAGAATGCAAAGAGTTAGCATGCAGGCACAGCAAGCAATTAGGAGGGCAAATGGCATGTTGGCCTTCGTTGCAAGGGCATTGGAGCACAGCTTTGAACTCCGTATTCGTGGAGATACACTTGCATTGGAGGTGGTACATCATAGGCCCACTAGATTGCTCCCGGCGATGAGAGGGTTGCCCTAGGATGAGAGATGTTGAGTTGATTGGGCCCTACGTTCCCAGGAGTTTAGAAGAATGAGCTGCGATCTCATTGAAACATACAAGATCCTGAAGGAGCTTGACAGGGCAGACACAGGGATTGGTTCCGCGGATTGGGGAATCGAAGGCTGGGATGGACTGATCTTTGATTTCTCAGAGGATTGAGGGATATGGGGAGCAGGGGGTGTTGGGGAGGGGAAGTGTGGTTGAGGTCCAAGTTCAGTCTTAATCATACTGAATGGCGGAGCAGACTCGATGGGCCATCTGGACTACTGCTGCTCACATTACTTATGTTCTTGGGAAACCTGAAGGGTCGCTCCTGAAGGGGGTGCCCTGACCAGATTAAGTATCAATCAGGTACTTAACTGGATAGCGGCGGGCCCTCCCCAGGATTAAGGACCCCGATCGCAGAAAGCCTGTCCGCCGAGAGCTGCCTGCCAATCAGAGGCCGACAACTCATTGCTGGGTGGCACCACCAGAGAGGTAGTGGTTGCTTCTATTACCACACCCACCCAAGGCCTAGGTTCGCACGTGGACTCAGGCACAGGTGAGTGATCGCGGGAGGGGAATCTCAGGGCATGGGTGGCAGAGAGGGCAGGAGGTTGGCTCTCAGCAGGCCCATCTTCTTCCCAAGACTGGGCCCCCCGATCAGACACTTGGGAACCCACAAGCAGCTCCGAAAGGGTTTACCTTTCGGACTCACTGCCTGGTGAGACCCCTGCCTGCCACTGGGTGAATACCAAGGATGCCATGGGTTAAGGCTTTTAAAAGTGGACATTAGTTAATGGGCAGCCGGGCAGGAAGGCTCTCCACAGACCATTCTACCATGGACTCAGTCAGAGCAATGGTGGGAAGGTGCCGGGTTCCCTATCAATCTCCCCACGGGGGAGGGCATTAAATTCCTGCCATTATCTCTGTTTTTCTCTCCACAGAGGCCGTCAGCCCTGCTGTGTATTTCCAGCATTTTCTGTTCATAATTCAGATTTCCAGCATCTGTGGTATTTTGTTTTTGGCTGCATAAGTATGTCTGGATCTCAAACGATAATTGCCCAGAATTCCAGAATGTTTCCTCATTTTCACACCCTCAACACAGCGTGTTGCATTCACCTCTTCCGCCACCCCCTCACCACCCCCGACTGCCTTTTCCCTCACCATCCGCTCCAGCTACACAGGAGTCACCTATTCCTGCGGAGTATTTGATCATCTTGGTTCCAAAATTATTTTTCTATTTTTCAGGCAGTTCTCAACAAGTTCACAGAGGCTGCTATGGTATACTTTTTAGGTTATGAGGGCCGTGTTACTGGACTGATTATTTTCATGTCTTTACGTGAGGAGAGACTAAGGAATTGCTATCAAGACCTAGTAAAACAGGGGAAGTGCACTTGTTTCAACTGAATGTAGCAGTATATCAGAAACGTACACATTTGTAAAAACCTAAATAAAGACTTTGAAAAATATTTAGTTTGCCTTCTACCTGCATTGGAGTGCTGCTTTGAGCTGCATTTGAGTGCTTCAGTTGGAGTTTGGTGAGTGAGGGAGTTTTAAGGGTTAATTTAATTTAAGGGTTAATTTCTATCTACAATCTAGTCTTTAATTAAGCAATTAACTAAAAGTTGCTCTTTGTGTTGGGAGAAGGTGACTTATAAGAGTCATAGAGCTATAGAGGTCTACAGCACAGAAAAAGGCCCTTCAGCCCATCGAGTCTGCACTGGTCAGACAAGCATCTAACTATTCTAATCCCATTTTCCAGCACTAGGCCCATAGTCTTGTATGCCATGGCATCACAAGTACACATCCAAATACTTCTCAAATGTTATGAGGGTATCTGCCTCTACCACCCTTTCAGGCAGTGAGTTCCAGATTCCCACCACCCTCTGGGTGAAAAGATTCTTCCTCACATCCCCTCTAAACCTCCTGCCTCTTACCTTAAATCTATGCCCCTTGGTTATTGATCCCTCCACCAAGAGGAAACGCTCCTTCCTGTCTACCCTATCTATGCCCCTCATAATTTTATATGCCTCAATCATGTCCCCCCTCAATCTCTTCTGCTCCAGGGAAAATAACCCCAGTCTCTCCGCATATCCAAAACTCTCCAGCCCAGGCAACATCCTGGTAAATCTCCTCTGTACTCTCTTTGTTGCAATCACATCCTTCCTATAATGCGGATTCCAGAACTGCATGCAGTACTCTAGTTGTGGCCTAACCAGCGTTTTATACAGATCCAGCATAATCTCCCTGCTCTTATATTTTATGCCTCGGCTAATAAAGGTAAGTGTCCCATATGCCTTCTTAACCATCTTACCTACGTGTCCCGCTATCTTAAGGGACAGGTGGACATGCACACCAAGGTCCCTCTGATCCTTGGTACTTCCCAGGGTCCTACCATTCATCGCGTATTCCTGGGCCTTGTTTGTCTTGCCCAAGTGCATCACCTCACACGTATCGGGATTAAATTCCATTTGCCACTGATCAGTCCATCTGACCAGCCCGCCTATATCCTCCTGTAATCTAAGGCTATCCTCCTCACTATTTACCACCCCACCAATTTTCTTGTCATCCGCGAACTTACTGAGCAACCCTCCTACATTCAAGTCTAAATCGTTTATATATATCACAAACAGCAAGGGACCCAACATTGATCTCTGTGGAACCCCACTGGACACAGGCATTCAGCCACAAAAACACCCCTCGACCATCACCCTCTGCTTCCTGCCACTCAGCCAATTCTGGATCCAATTTACCAAATTGCCTGTGATCCCATAGGCTCTTACTTTCGTTATCAGTCTCCCATGCGGGACCTTATCAAAAGCCTTGCTGAAGCCCAAGTAGACTATGTCAAATGCATTGCCCTTATCTACACACCTGGTCACCTCTTTGAAAAATTCAATCAAATTGGTCAGACATGACCTCCCCTTAACAAAACCATGCTGACTGTCCTTGATCAATCCCTGCCTCTCCAAGTGTAGGTTAATTCTGTCCCTCAGAATTGCTTCCAATAGTTTGCCCACCACTGAGGTTAGACTGACTGGCCTGTAGTTCCCTGGTTTATTCCTTCCTCCCTTCTTGAATAACGGTACCACATTGGCTGTCCTCCAGTCCTCTGGCACTTCTTCTGTGACCAGAGAGGTATTGAAAATTATTGCCAGCACCCCTGCTATCTCCTCCCTTGCCTTACTCAACAGCCTGGGATACATTTCATCCGGGCCTGGAGATTTATCTACTTTTAATCCTGCCAGACTACTTAGAACCTCCTCCATTCTATGCTAATTTCTATAATTATAACACAGACTTTCTGCCTGATTTCCATACCCACATCGTCCCTCTCACTTGTGAACGCTGACACAAAGTATTCATTTAGAACCCTACCTACGTCTTCCAGCCCACACACAAATTACCACTACGGTCCTACTCTTTCCCTGGTTATACTCTTACTCTTAATGTACTTGTAAAATAACTTTGGATTTTCCTTTCTTTTACCTGCCAATGTTTTTTCATGACCCTTTTTGCTGTCCTAATTTCCTTTTTAAATTCCCCTCTACACATTCAATACTCCTCTAGGGCTTCCGCTGTTTTGAGCCCTCGGTATCTGACATAAGCCTCCCTTTTTTTCTTTATCCAATCCTGTATATCCCTCGACATCCAGGGTTCTCTGGATTTGTTGGTCCCACTCTTTGTCTTTACTGGAATATGTTGGCCCTGTACTCTCCCTATTTCCTTCTTGAATGAGTCCCACTGCTCTGACACAGATTTACCTAAAAGTAGCTGCTCCCAGTCCACTCTGGCTATTAAAACCGGCCTTCCCCCAGTTTAGAACTCTGATGTCTGGCCCATCTTTGTCCTTTTCCATAACAACCTTGAATCTAATGGAGTTACGATCACTATCTGCAAAATGCTCCCCCACTGATACCTCTACCACTTGCCCAGCTTCATTCCCTAAAATTAAGCCCAGGACCTTCTACGTACTGGCTTAAAAAGCTCTCCTGGATACATTTTAAGAATTCTGCTCCCTCTAAACCCATCACACTATGACTAACCCAGTTAATATTGTGGAAGTTGAAATCCCCCACTATTACTACCCTATTGTTTTTACACTTCTCTGAAATTTGCCTACATATCTGCTCTTCAATTTCTCTCTGACTGTTTGGGGGCCAAGAGTACACTCCCAGCAATGTGATTGCTCCTTTTTTGTTTTTAAGTTCTACCCATGTGGCTTCATTTGAGGAGCCTTCTAAAATGTCATCCCTCCTTACTGCTGTAATTGATTCCTTGATCAATATTGCGATACCCCCTCCCCTTTTACCTCCTTCCCTGTCTCGCCTGAAGACCCTATATCCTGGAATATTGAGCTGTCAACCCGGCTCCTCTCTCAATCATGTCTATGTGACAGCAATGACATCATACTTCCATGTGTTAATTTGTGCTCTCAACTCATCTGCCTTATTTGTTCAGACTCCTTGCATTAAAATAAGTACCATCCAACCTTGCCAAGCTCCCTTGTGCCTTAACTGGCCTATAATTGCTATGCCTTCCAGACTCACTTGCTCTCTCTTCTAATTTTGGCTGTGCATCTACCCCTGCTAAACCTCCTCTCACGGATCCCATCCTCCTGCCAAGTTAGTTTAAACCCTCCCCAACAGCACTAGCGAACCTCCCCGCAAGGATGTTGGTCCCATTCCGGTTCAGGTGCAACCCATCCGCCTTGTACAGGTCCCAGCACCCCCAGAAACGGTCCCAATGTCCCAGAAATCTAAAGCCATCCCTCCTGCACCATCTCTCCAGCCATGCATTCATCTGGACTAACCTCCTTTTTCTATACTCACTAGCATGTGGCATCGGCTGAGATCTTCGTGGGTAGCACATACAGTGAGGTGGTCACACCACAGGTAAAGAGTGCACAGGCAGAATGGGAATGGGTGATCACCAGATATAGTAAAGGCAGTAGGCAGGTAGTTCAGGAGTCCCCTGGGTCCATCTCCCTCTCTAGCAGGTTTTCCATTTTGGATACTGCTGGGAGAGATGATTTCTCAGGGGAATGTAGCAAAAGCCAAGTCTGTGGCACCACGATTTGTTCAGCTGCACGGTGTGGTAGAAAAAAGAGTGGGAGAGCAATAGTCATAGGGGACGCTATAGTAAGGGGAAGAGATAGATGTTTCTGCGGCCACAGGCGTGACACCGGGATGGCAGGTTGCCATCAGGGTCAAAGATGTCCCTGAGCAGCTGCAGGATATTCTGAAGGGGGAGGGTGAAGAGCCAGAGGTCATGGTCCATATTGATACCAATGACATAGATAAAAAGAGGGATGAGGCCCTGCAAGCAGAATAAAGGGAGATAGGAAATAAATTAAAAAGCAGGACCTCAAAGGTACTAATCTCAGGATTACTCCCCGTGCCATGGGCCAGCAAGATCAGGAATAGGAGAATAGACCAGATGAATGTGTGGCTGGAGAGATGGTGTAAGAGGGAGGGATTTAGATTCCTGAGGCATTGAGACTGAGTTCTGGGGAAGATGGGACCTGTGCCAGCTGGACGGGCTGCACCCCAGCAGGACCGGGACCGATTTCCTCGCAGGGGTATTCACTAGTACTGTGGGGGTGGGTTTAAACTAGAGTGAAAGGGGAATGGGAACCTGAGTGGGGAGACACAAGATAGAAATGAAAGACAGAAAAGTAAAAAGCAAAAGTTGAAGGTTTTTGAAGTTGTAGAGGAAACAAGGGCTAGCAGCAAGTAGGCCAGAGTACAAAAAATGATGTGTAAAAAGACAAGTCTAAAAGCACTGTATCTGAATGCACGGAGCATCACAATAAGGTAGATGAATTAACAGTGCAAATAGATGTAAACAGGTACAATATGATTGCGATTACAGAGACATGGCTGCAGGGTGACCAAGGTTGGGAACTGAATATCCAAGTGTGTTCGATATTTAGGAAGGACAGGCAAAAAGAAAAAGGAGGTGGCGTGACATTGTTAGTTAAGGATGAAATCAGTGCAATAGTGAGAGAGGATATTGGCTTAGAAGATCTAGATGTAGTATCAGTCTGGGTGTAGCTAAGAAGCAACAAGGGGCGGAAAACATTAGTGGGAGTTGTATATATGCCTCCAAACAGTAGTGATAAGGTAGGGGACAGTGTTAAACAGGAAATTAGAGATACGTGTAACAAGGGTGCTACAATAATCATGGTGACTTTAATCTACATATAGACTGGGCAAACCAAATTAGCAATAGTACTGTGGCAGATTAATTCCTAGATGGTTTTTTAGACCAGTATGTTGAGGAACCAACTCAGGAACAGACTATCCTAGATTGTGCAATGAGAAGGTTTCAATTTATAGTCTTGTTGTACTGGGTCCTTTAGGGAACAGTGGCCATACCATGATAGAATTCTTCCTTAAATTGGAAAGTGAAGTAGTACAATCCGAAACTAGGGTCCTAAATCTTAACAAAGGAAACTACAAAGGTATGAGGCATGAGTTGGCTAACATAGATTGAGGAACTTGGTTAAAAGGCATGACGGTGGATAGACAATGGCTAATATTTAAGGAATTAATGTATGCATTGCTACAATTATATATTGCTTTCTGGCGCAAAAGCACAACAGTAAAAGTGGCCTAACCATGGCCAACAAAAGAAATTAATGATAGTATTAGATTCAAAGATGAGTCATATAAAGTTGCTCGAAAAAGTAGTAAGCCTGAGGATTGGGAGCAGATTAGAATTCAGCAAAGGAGGACCCAGAGATTGATTAAGAGGGGGAAAAATGGAGTATGAGAGTAAACTTGCAAGGAACATAAAAGCAGATTGTAATAGCTTCTAAAAGTATGTAAAAAGAAAAAGATTAGTGAAGACATAAGCAGGTCCCTTACAGTCCAAATCAGGAGAATTTATAATAGAGAACAAGGAAACGGCAGAGCAATTAAACAACTACTTTAGCTCTGTCTTCACGGAGGAAGACACAAATAACTTCCCAGAAATACTAGGGAACCAAAGGTCTAGTGAGAAGGAGGAATTGAAGGAAATTAGTATTACTTAAAAAACAGTGCTGGATAAATTAATGGGTCTGAAAGCCGATAAATCCCCAGAGCCCGATAATCTACATTCCATGGTACTAAAGGAAGTGGCTATGTAAATGGTGGATGCATTAGTTGTCATCTTCCAAAATTCTGTAGATTCTGGAACAGTCCCGGCAGATTGGAGAGCGGCAAATGTAACCCCACTATTTAATAAAGGAGGGAGGGAAGAAATGGAATTACAGACTGATATGAAAGCAAAAAATTGCGGCAGCTGTTCCAATTACAGACTTATTAGCCTAACATCAATGGTAGGGAAAATGCTAGAGTCTATTATAAGGGATGTGATAACAGGAAACTTAGAAAATACCAACGGGATTAGACAAAGTCAACATCGATTTATGAAAGGTACATCATGTTTGACAAACCTACTGGAGTTTTTTGAGGATGTAACTAGCAGAATAGATAAGGGAGAAGCAGTGATTTTACCCACACCCCTTTTTCTGTATCATGGGCAGAAGTTTTGGCTTGGCGGGCGGGCAAGCGCCCGACACTGCTCGAGCGTTAAATAAAGCACGTTGATGTTGGCCGAATGTGCCAACATCAACACGCACTCTCGCGGTATTTCACTAGGCAGGTGCGCGATGGAGATGGATGCGCGCTCGCCATTAATTAAGTGGCCAGCTAAGGCCCTTGAGAGACCAAATGCCTCCGACTTTATGAAGCCCGTGTGATTGTTAGGCCATCGCACGGGCAAAACGGTCAGGCAGACAGGCCACAATTTGCAAAACCCCATCCACGGGCGGGATAAGAGGGGTCAGTGGCCTTGTCAAAGCGATTAGTGAGGAGTGCAGGATATCACTTGCTGCTGGTTGCTTCTGTGAACAGGACAGCTTCATTTCGCTTCAGCTTGGCATTCAGATATTATAAGGGCTTCAGTTCAGGACTCAACTGCTGTTTTCCAGGCCCTCAGAAGATTCACGCCGCATGGGCCCTTCCAGGCATCAGACAGGGTCAATGCAGTGCTCATGCTCCGCATGGACTCCTCCACAATGGACACCATGGCACGCATTCCCTCATGTATCTCTGCCAGATCCTCCCGCACACCCTGCTGGACTTCCAGTATCTGCTGCCTCATCGATGACTCCAGAGGCTCATCATCAGCCACCGACTGAGCATTGTCCTGGTCTCCAGCAGTCCTCTGGCTGCTGGCGCCCTGGGCATTCTCTGCCTCTGCCTGCACCTCAAGCGAGTGTGAAGTGCCCTCACCAACGTGCATCAATAGACTACACAGCGATATTATGCCCACTAAGGTGCCGGTATCTGCGCTGGTGCCTGCTTGACAGAGAGGGTGTGACGCAGGTGCGTGGTGAGTATGGTGGTCCTCAGGGGACAGGGGTGGGCCTTCAGGCTCCTCATAATGTATTGCTGGTGAGCCTAAAAGGGAGAAGAAGGACATGTCATTAGTTTAAGTCATGAAACTGTCACTGTGCATTCCTGGTGCCCTGATGAGACAGCATCAAAGCTCCCGTCTTTCCATTATCAATGGGGATTGCAGGTTCCAGGCTCACATTAATATAGAGACGACACTGGAATGGTAGCAATAACTGACATTCTCACCTCAGTGCACAGCACTCTTACCTTCCTCTGGCACCCCAACCTCACCGTGGCTGCTTGACCGAGGTGCATGGTGCCTCTCCAGCTCCAGGGCCTCCTGCTCAAATCACGAGAGGTTGGGGTGTTGTAGGGGTTCCCCACCAGTCCGCAACCTTTCAGCATTGTTATGGGATGTTTTCTCCTGGAAGGATAGAGGAGCATTGATTAGTCCACCCTCTACCTGCAGCACCATTGCAGTCTGGCCAACCCCACCTGAGGAACACCTCGCAGGGCTCAGCCCATTCGTGACCCTGGAGCCGCGAGGCACTGAGTCCAAGCAGCCAGGGCTCACCCCCTTGGCCAGCTCCTGCCTCATTGACATTTGCCACTCACACTGTGACACCTCTGAGGTCCACGGCGGGGATGGGCAGCTCTTAACTGTTCAGCAAAGTGACCCAGTCCAACACTGTGCTCACCCTTCCCGATTGCAGCAGATCGTTGAAGCTGCTGTTGGACCCATGTGCGCCTCACCACGGTGAGGTGGGGGGTGTAGCGGGGGGGTTCCTCCTCCCGTCCTTATGGACAAGGGCTTCTCTCCTGGTTGCCATCCCCTCCATTCAAAAAGCACGGGGCCGACTGCCCCGCTGGCCTGCCCTCTGCCCTGCCGTGTCCATCCGCTACGGTCTCCATTGGCAACGCTTCCGCGTCCCTTGGTGGCAGCCTTCCAGGGACTGCCGAGGCCGCATTTGAATCGGCCGCCAGGTCACCATTGGACCCAGCGGACATCATGCTGCCTGCCCCTTCGCGTACATTCCAGGTCGCGTGTCACACTGGGCGGGCCTTAATTGGGCCGCCCACGTAAAATCGCGGAGCGCTGCCAATTGCAGACAGTGGTCAGATTCCCAACCGTCCCCACCCGCCCCCGCCAATCCCGCATGCCAAGGGTAAAATTCTGCCCCATGTATTGCTGTAGACAGGCTGGACCTCGTTGCCTTGTCTATGAAATGTAAAATGAAAACATTTCTATCCTTGTCCCACACCACAAAATCGATTCATTGAAGCCTCTTGCTGACGGGGAGACTTACAAATAGACCATGATGTTGTCCTCTGGTACTTAGTGCATATATCACATTTTTCACTAATCTCTTCAATGAGCTTTTGTACTCATTAACTACCGCTACATCCTTTAGTAGGATTTTTAATCTGTGACAAGAGGGATGAGCAAACTGTCGATGCAACCTTGAGACAATTTGCTTTTTCTCTCAAATTCCTGTCACCTGGTGAAATTAACACTTTTTAACATCCTGATTGGAGATGCTAGGCTGTGTTAAAGAGATGCAATAATTGTAAATCTATCGATTTTCCAAAGACAACTGCTTTATCATGATCCATGTCCAATTCCATTTTTGCCTTTTTCATGGATGGCTTCCTCATCAGCAAGGGTATCTCACTAGATATTATATCTGCACTTATAAAGGGGCTTACACCAGCTTTTCCTGATAGGCTCACCATTCTTTTCAGTGACTTCAATGTGTTGCCATCCCCGGACCTGAAGCAAATAAAACTTTCATATCCCCTGACTTACTTCGATCCTTAGAACTGAATGAATCCAAATAACATTTCAACCAATCCGTTCCACACCCCGTGGATATGCAACCACTGCCCAACTAGTCCATTCATTACCGGACTGAAGCTTCTCGTGACCAGTACAGTCCCCTCAGGCTGAACAATATCGTCATCTTCGCCCTCTGTACTTTCTGTGTCATGCATCGCCACAAAAACCCTGTTCTGTTTTGGACAATTTACTGCGTAATGATATTTTGAAATCACACCTGTTAATAATTCCCCAGGCATTCCTGGGGTTCGTCCTTCTGTCATTATTGCTCCGTTCCTGTCATCTGCCAGATCTGCCAAAAAAAAGGCCACCATCCTCATTTCTCTTGCCTTTGATTCTTCTGTTGCATTGACATCATATCTGAACGGTCTCAAAATGCTGTGAGGATTGAACCCTCTGACTTCCCTGACAAACCGAATGTCCTGTTTGCGCCCTGAAGGCTGCTGGAAACGACTGCTTTCCCAGGACTGCTTTTTTTTTTAAAAGCCGCAGACATCTGATCCAAACGCATTTCACTTTCTGAGAGTTTAACTCCAGTTAAGACCAGGAGCCTGTCCATGTGCAAGACTTTAGTACACCCAACAATTTGAAAGCAAGCACTGAACCAGGAATTCCTAAATAGAAATTCTGTGATCTTGTATATGGACTGTTAAATTCCATGATATGTTTTTGTATGAAATAGCTGTCCGTCTTGCTAAATTTGTCAAAAGCTGACCATGCCTCATATGCATAAACAGATCATCTTTCTTATAAATTTTATCCATAAAGCTTAATAGATCACCCAGACCTTACTCAGTGTCTAACTTTTAAGCCTGTATCTCCGAAAATACTTTGCATGTTATCCTACTTTTGTTATGAATTGACAGTGCCAAGGTTATACCTTGTTTTCTCTTTGGAAATGACTTCACCCACGATCATATATCTACTTGATTTTTTCGTTGGGGGAGGCAGTGATGTAGTGGTATTGTAACTGGACTGGTAATCCAGAGATCCAGGGTAATGCTCTGGGGACCCAGGTTTCGAATCCCACCACGGCAGATGATTCAATAAAAATCTGGAATTAAAAGTCTAGTGATTATATGAAGCCATTGTCAATTGTCATCTGTTCCCATGACTCCAGATCCACAGCAATGTGGTTGACTCTGAAATGGCCTAGCAAGCCACTCAGTTGTATCAAATTATCAAAATAAAAGCCAGAATGAAATCGGATGGACCACTTGGCATCGACCAAGGCACAGGAAGCGCCATACTCCTGTGCTCGCCCCATACCTTTTGACTCCATTAGTGTCTAGAAATCTATCTACTTCCTTCTTAAATATATTCAGTGACTTGGCCTCCACAGCCTTCTGTGGTAGAGAATTCCACAGGTTCACCATCCTCTGAGAGAAGAAGTTTCTCTTCGCCTCAGTCCTAACTGGCCTACCCCCCCTATCCTGGGACTGTGACCCCTTGTTCTAGACCCACCAGCCAGAGGAAATATCCCTGCATCCAGCCCATCTGTATATCCCTGTCGGAATTTTATATGTTTCAATGAAATATCCTCTCATTCTTCTAAACTCCAGTGAACACAGGCTTAGTCAGCCCAATCTTTGCTCATACGACAATCCTGCCATCTCAGGAATCAGTCTGGTGAACATTCACTGCACTCCCTTGATGGCGTATATCCTTTATTCGGTAAGGAGACCAAAACTGCACACTGTACTCCAGGCGTGGCCTCATCAAGGCCAAATACAGTTGTAGTAAGACATCCTTGCTCCTGTACTCAAGTCTTCTTGCAATGAAGGCCAGCATATCATTTGCCTTCTTAACTGTTTGCTGCACCTGCATGCTTGCTTTAAGTGACTGGTGTACAAGGACACCCAGGTCCCTTTGTATATCAACATTTCCCAATCTATCGCCATTTAAATAATACTCTGCCATTCTGTTTTTCCTACCGAAGTGGATAACTTCACACTTATCCACGTTATGCTGCATCTGCTATGTATTTGCCCACTAACTCAACCTGTCTAGATCACCTTGAAGCTTCCTAAAACTCTCCTCATCACACAAATTCCCACCAAGCTTTGTGTTGTCAGCAAATCTGAAAATATTAGATTTGGTTCCCTCATCCAAATCATTGATATATATTGTGAATAGCTGGGGCCCAAGCACTGATCCCTGTGGTACCCCACTAATCACCACCTGCCACTCCGAAAAAGACCCATTTACTCCTACTCTCTGTTTCCTGTCTGCTAACCAATTCTCAATCCATATTACCCCCAATCCCATGTGCTTTAACTTTACACACTAACCTCTTAATGTGGAACTTTAGCAAAAGCTTTCTGAAAATCCAAATACACCACATCCACTGGTTCTCCCTTATCTATTCTGCTAGTTACATCCTCAAAGAACTCCAGTAGGTTTGTCAAACATGGTTTCTCTTTCATAAACATGTTGACTTTGTCTAATCCCGTTGATTGGTGCTGCTCCTGGCATGCCCTTCTGCACTCTTCATTGAACCAGGGTTGATCTGCTGGCTTGATGGTAATGGCAAAGTGGGGGATATGCCGAGTCATGAGGTTACAGATTGTTTTTGAGTACATTTCTGCTGCTTATGATGGCCCACAGTGCCTCATGGATGCCCAGTCTTGAGCTGCTAGAACTGCTCAAAATCTATCCCGTTTAGCACAGTGGTAGTGCCACACAAGACCATGTGAAGACCGGACTTTGTCTCCACAAGGACTGTGCGGTGGTCAATCCTGCTGATACTGTTGTGCGGCAGGCAGGTTGGTAGAATGAGGTCAAGTATGTTTTTCCCTCTTGTTGGTTTCCTCACCACCTGCCACAGAACCAGAACTATGTCCTTTAGGACTCGGCCAGCTCAGTCTGTGGTGGTGCTACCAAGCCACTCTTGGTAGCCTAAGTGCCCTGTTCTCACGCCCTTTATGATAGACTCAAGCATTTTCCCTACTACTGAGGTTAGGCTAACCAGTCTGTAATTCACTGTTTTCTCCCTCCCTCCACCATCCCTAGGTGTGTCCTGTCCCACCGGCAGGACAGACCCAGCAGAAGTGGTGGCAGACTGGTATACAGTTGGGAGGGAGTTGCGCAGGGAGCCCTTAACATTGACTCCGACCCTCATGAAGTCTCATGGCATCAGATCAAACATGGACCAGGAAGCCTCCTGCTGATTACCATGTACCACTCCCCCTCAGCTGATGAATCTGTACTCCACCATGTTGAACACCACTTAGAGAAAGCACTGAGGGTAGCAAGGACGCAGAAATGACTCTGGGTGAGGGCACCACAGACTGAGCTGGCCGAGTCCTAAAGGACATAGATAGACTGGTTCTGTGGCAGGTGGTGAGTAAACCAACAAGAGGGAAAAACATACTTGACCTTATTCTACCAACCTGCCTGCCACAGTTGCATCTGTCCACGACAGTATCAGCAGAAGTGACCACCGCACAGTCCTTGTGGAGACAAAGTCCGGTCTTCACATGGTCTTGTGTGGCACTACCACTGTGCTAAACGGGATAGATTTTGAACAGATCTAGCAGCTCAAGACTGGGCATCCATGAGGTGCTGTGGGCCATCATCAGCAGCAGAAATGTACTCAACAACAATCTGTAACCTCATGACTCGGCATATCCCCCACTTTGCCATTACCATCAAGCCAGGAGATCAACCCTGGTTCAATGAAGAATGCAGGAGGGCATGCCAGGAGCAGCACCAGGCATACCTAAAAATGAGGTGTCAACCTGGTTAAGCTACAACACAGGACTACTTGTGTGCCAAACAGCATAAGCAGCAAACGAGAGACAGAGCTAAGCGATTCCACAACCAACAGATCAGACCTAAGCTCTGCAGTCCTGCCACATCCAGTCATGAATGGTGGTGGACAATTGAACAACTAACTGGAGGAGGAGGCTCGACAAATATCCCCATCCTCAATGATGGGGGAGCCCAGCACATTACTGCATAAGATAAGGCTGAAGCATTCGCAACAATCTTCAGCCAGAAGTGCCGAGTGGATGATTCAACTCAGCCTCATCCAGAGATCCCCACATCACAGATGCCAGCCTTCAGCCAATTCAATTCACTCCACGTGATATCAAGAAATGGTAGAAGGCACTGGATACTGCAAAGCTATGGGCCCTGGCGATATTCTGGCAATATTGCTGAAGACTTGTGCTCCAGAACTTGCCGGGCCCCTAGCCAAGCTATTCCAGTACAGCTACAACACTGGCATCTACCTGGCCATGTGGAAAATTGCACAGGTATGTCCTGCACACAAAAAGCAGGACAAATCCAACCCAATTACCGCTGCCCAGTGTGGAGGGAGGGAGGCAGGCAGGGCAGAGCATCTACTCATAAGCCTGCTCCTGGGCCAGGCCAAGGTGGCCATTAACAGGTCCAGGCAACGGGCAGTTGAGAGGGGCATTTGGCCAGACTGTCTGCTCCTCTTCCATGGCTACGTTTGCATCCGGTTATCTCTGGAGAGGGAGCATGTGGTGTCCACCGTTATGCTTGAGGCCTTCCACGACTGGGAGGCACCGCAAAGGCTAGAGTCCATCATCAGCCCTGGGAATAAGTTTTTAATTTGATTTGTTAAGTTTCCTTTAAAGTTTTGTCTTTCTCACTGTGCCCGAACCACTCGTTCTCATGTCACATTTACATCTTTTGAAAATCACTTTAAATCTGTGTCCTCTCATTCTTGATCTTTTATAAGCAGGAAGAGCTTCTCCCTATCTACTCTGTCCAGCCCCCTCATGATTTTCAACATCTCCATCAAATCTCTTCTTAGCCAGGAGAACAGTCCCAACCTCTCCAATTTATCCTCCTAGCTGAAGTTTCTCATCCCTGGAAACATTCTTGTAAACCTCTTCTGCAGTTTCTCCAATGTGTTCACATCCTTCCTATAACAAGGCACCCAGAACTGTACACAATATTCCAGCTGAGGTCTAACGAGTGTCTTATATAAATTCAGCATAACCTCCTTGCTCTTGTACTCTATGTCCCTATTAATAAAGCCCAGGATACTATATGCTTTATTAACTGCTCTCTCCACCTGTCTTGCCACTTTTAATGATCTATGCACATATACACCCAAGCCTTTCTGCTCCTGCACCCCCTTCAAAATTTCACCCCACATTTTCTATTGTCCGTCCATGTTCTTCCTACCAAAATGTATCACCTCACACTTCTGATACCAGTGGTAACCCATTGAATTGCAGATCTTCATCCAAATTCCTTTAGATCTGTAACATGTGTAATGTAGCCTCAGAAAGCAAATTTATTAAAGGAAAGAGAAAGTTGGCTTTGGGTGGAACCTCCGCTGGAGAACAGGTTTATAGACATTGAATATGAACAGGATTGGGGTCAGCTATATTCTCCAACCTCCCCAAGATCAAGTAGCCTGCAAGTTTTCACCAGCGAATTTGACTTGTGTAAAATGTCTCCTTGTACGAAGTGCAGGAGCTCCTCCAATATTCTTTGAACCATGGCCCAGCATGTGTTAGCAGCTTCAGAAGGGGCAGGGTGGAAAGAGGAAAAGGAATTACTGAATCGTATTTGTATTTCTAATTCCGCAGCTTGGCGGCAAAGGCCACTCTGCCAAGTTATCTTGAATGCAGTACAGAGCGCAAAAGCCTATTAGGGTTGGGCATCAAATTCTGGCTTAGCCAGCAATGCCCACATACTGTGAAAGAATAAAAAAAAGTCTACGCAGGAAATGTTTGCTCATGCAGTCCTTGTGTCTGTAACATAAGGATGCATACAAATTGTTGCAAAGCTATTCAGTCTGAGCCAGTAAAATAATGAGGGTAGCTAACATTGAAGAGGATAAAACTCACATTAGCTGCAGTAGCAGAGTTGGGAGGTTAAGGTACATAGTTGCAGAGTAAGGGATTCTCACTCTGCAACCAGTGGCACTAACATTGAACTTGAGAATGTTCAATATTGCTACTGAATGTCTAAAATGGAAAAGCACTTCAACGTTATTGAGCTTGGTGAGAAACAAAATACCCTTTTCCCCTCCAAGAAAAAATGTCACTGTCTGCCAGTGCACAAACCATCCTGCTGGCCACCAGAGAGGCCATGAAATGGAGTTCCAATAGAAAGCGAAGCTGCTGTTGAACGAAGAACTGAACCTGGCTAAAACATTTCTTGCAAAAGCAAGCACGTCTGTTCAGAAGGGGATTGGATTATATTGTCAGATATTCAGAAATGTCACCATGAAAGATAGTCACACCTCAGACAAACAAGTATTTTCTTCCCATGTTCAGATGGAAAACATGGCGAGTGCAATTTCCACATCTCCTATGATAGTGGATGAGTTTTGCATACTAGCTGTTTCTCAATCATATCCTTCACCCAGTAATTATTCATTTAATTATGCAAATCTCTTGGTGGGGGCTCATCTCTTCTTCTGAGCAAAGCCACCTTTAACCTGTAGAACACCGAGAAACAATGGCGCTGTGGAAAGCAAATTCTGAAGTCTTTGCTGATTGAAAGAAAATGATGCCACAATGGCATGCTTTGTGAGAAAAAAAAACTCCTCACCAACACCATCACAACCATGCTGAAAGAAGGCATGAAAGAAGGTGAAAATCTGGTTAGTGGATCAGAAGCTCCTCTGATCTTTCTATTTGGCAACTGCTAGTTACCTGCTTTACTCTGCCCTGGCAACAACTCAAATACCACTAATAGACAGCACCTTCCAAGCCCACCATCGCTACCATCTAGAAGGACAAGGGCAGCTGATAGATGGGAACACCACCAACTGGAAGTTCCCCTCCAAGCCACTCACCATCCTGACTTGGAAATATATTGCTGTTCCTTCACTGTTGCTGGATTAAAATCCTGGAACTCCCTCCCTAACAGCACTGTGGGTGTACCTACACCACATGGACTGCAGCGGTTCAAGAAGGCAGCTCACCACCATCTTCTCAAGGGTAATTAGCGATGGGCAATAAATGCTCACCGAGCCAGCGACCCCCAAATCCCATGAATGAATAAGCAAAAGAAAGATAATGAGAGCAGCTTATGGATTGGCTGCTAATGGGTATAATGTCATACTGGAGACCCAGACCACTCTTCGGCTCAGGTCCTTTCAATATGTCTTTGGTGAGCTACAGAGGCTATATGGGCCTCTCGGTGCTTTGAGAAAGCGGAATGAGTGCGCACCCATATTTTGCCCATTTCTCCATGAAGTTGCAGTTGAGGTCCTACATCAGACATAAACAACAATTAACAAAATTGAACTCTCAAATGATGTGTGACTTTATTCCGGTTCCCTTTTTCTTTCTAGCCTTTGAATTTTATACTTCTTTCAACTAATAGGTAGTGTTCTGAATTTTCACTTTAATTCACTTATTTCAAAGAAAGTTTATCATAATTAGCTTAGCACTTTTTCTACAATTCTTGTTGATGTTAAAGGTGAAGCAGCTGTCAAAGAATGTCACTTGATTGGAAATTAGCTGCAAAGGCCAGATTTCCAATCAACAGAATGGGAACACACTTAAAATCAACATGATCAATCTTTGGTGTCTTTTTCTGTATCAAATAAGGAGGCTCTGCTGATCGAGGGGCAAGATCATCCATGGTCTCACAAAAGAAGCAATATAGGATGCCTGTCATCATATAAGCCTGTCGTCATGGTTATATTGCTACAGAGGGTTTAGTAGTGTTTCGGTTATATTGCTGCAGAGGGTATGGTAGTGTTTTGGTTATATTGCTGCAGAGGGTTTAGTAGTGTTTCGGTTATATTGCTGCAGAGGGTATGGTAGTGTTTTGGTTATATTGCTGAAGAGGGTATGATAGTTTAGTGGTTATATTGCTGCAGAGGGTATGGTGGTGTTTTGGTTATATTGCTGCAGAGGGTTTAGTAGTGTTTTGGTTATATTGCTGAAGAGGGTATGATAGTTTAGTGGTTATATTGCTGCAGAGGGTATGGTGGTGTTTTGGTTATATTGCTGCAGAGGGTATGGTGGTGTTTTAGTTGTATTGCTGCAGAGGGTATGGTAGTTTAGTGGTTATATTGCTGCAGAGGGTATGGTGGTGTTTTGGTTATATTGCTGCAGAGGGTATGGTGGTGTTTTGGTTATATTGCTGCAGAGGGTATGGTGGTGTTTTGGTTATATTGCTGCAGAGGGTATGGTAGTTTAGTGGTTATATTGCTTCAGAGGGTATGGTGGTGTTTTGGTTATATTGCTTCAGAGGGTATGGTGGTGTTTTGGTTATATTGCTGCAGAGGGTATGGTGGTGTTTTGGTTATATTGCTGCAGAGGGTATGGTGGTGTTTTGGTTATATTGCTGCAGAGGGTATGGTAGTTTAGTGGTTATATTGCTGCAGAGGGTATGGTGGTGTTTTGGTTATATTGCTGCAGAGGGTATGGTGGTGTTTTGGTTATATTGCTGCAGAGGGTATGGTAGTTTAGTGGTTATATTGCTTCAGAGGGTATGGTGGTGTTTTGGTTATATTGCTGCAGAGGGTATGGTGGTGTTTTGGTTATATTGCTGCAGAGGGTATGGTGGTGTTTTGGTTATATTGCTGCAGAGGGTATGGTAGTTTAGTGGTTATATTGCTTCAGAGGGTATGGTGGTGTTTTGGTTATATTGCTGCAGAAGGCATGGTAGTTTAGTGGTTATATTGCTTCAGAGGGTATGGTGATGTTTTGGTTATATTGCTGCAGAGGGTATGGTGGTTTAGTGGTTATATTGCTTCAGAGGGTATGGTGATGTTTTGGTTATATTGCTGCAGAGGGTATGATAGGTTAGTGGTTATATTGCTGCAGAGGGTATGGTAGTTTAGTGGTTATATTGCTTCAGAGGGTATGGTGGTGTTTTGGTTAAAATGCTGCAGACGGTATGGTAGTGTTTTGGTTATATTGCTGCAGAGGGTATGGTAGTTTAGTGGTTATATTGCTGCAGAGAGTATGATAGGTTAGTGTTTATATTGCTGCAAAGGGTATTGTAGTGTTTTGGTTAAATTGCGGTGGAGGGTATGGTAGTTTAGCGGTTATATTGCTGCAGAGGGTTTGGTAGTGTTTTGGTTAAAATGCTGCAGACGGTATGGTAGTGTTTTGGTTATATTGCTGCAGAGGGTATGGTAGTTTAGTGGTTATATTGCTGCAGAGGGTATGGTAGTTTTGTGGCTATATTACTACAGAGGGTATGGTAGTGTTTTGGTTATATTGCTGTAGAGGGTATGGTAGTGTAGTGTTTATATTGCTGCAGAGGGTTTGGTAGTGTTTTGGTTATATTGCTGCAGAGGGTATGGTAGTTTAGTGGTTATATTGCTGCAGAGGGTATGGTAGTTTTGTGGCTATATTACTACAGAGGGTATGGTAGTGTTTTGGTTAAAATGCTGCAGACGGTATGGTAGTGTTTTGGTTATATTGCTGTGGAGGGTATGGTCGTGTTTTGGTTATAATGCTGCAGAGGGTATGGTAGTGTTTTGGTTATATTGCTGGAGAAGGTATGGTAGTTTAGTGGTTATATTGCTGCAGAGGGTATGGTAGTTTCATGGTTATATTACTACAGAGGGTATGGTAGTGTTTTGGTTATATTGCTGCAGAGGGTAAGGTAGTTTTGCGGCTATATTACTACAGAGGGTATGGCAGTGTTTTGGTTATATTGCTGCAGAGGGTAAGGTAGTTTTGCGGCTATATTACTACAGAGGGTATGGCAGTGTTTTGGTTATATTGCTGCAGAGGGTATGGTAGTTTAGTGGTTATATTGCTGCAGAGGGTATGGTAGTTTTGTGGCTATATTACTACAGAGGGTATGGTAGTGTTTTGGTTATATTGCTGTAGAGGGTATGGTAGTGTAATGTTTATATTGCTGTAGAGGGTATGGTAGTGTTTTGGTTATATTGCCGCACTAGTAATACTGAGGTGTAAACTAACAGTGTGCAGAATGTAAACTCAAATCCCACCATGGAAATTTGAGAATTGGAATATAAGTTTTGAAAAAGAATATCTGGAAATAAAAGGTTGGTAAAATCGTGAAGCTGTTGGATTTTCTGAAAAAGCCAGTTGTAACGTTCTTTCAGAAAAATAACTGCTACCCTTGCCGGTGCCTATTTGTGTCTCCGGTCCCAAATCCAAGTGGCCCCCTGTCAAAAAAGGGCAACTAGATGAGGGCATTAAATGTGCGTATGATTAAAAGAACTTGACAAGGCGTGAATCTCCACCAAGCCAGGCTTAGGTCACACCACAGTTATAACCACGGCCTCTTTTGTGAACAGAGCAATCCTGACTCGCCACCAGTATGAAAACGAAATCCCTTTGAAACGTGAGGCGTATTTCTCATTCAAGATTAACAGGGAACCGTGACCATAACCCATTTACCATTTCTAACAAATTGCAACATCTTTAATCTTTTGACACAAGTTAATTGCGCAGGGAAGAAGGGTGGGAGCGAGGGATGTTAAAAGGCAAAGTGAAATTTTCTCTGTGTAATTCATTTAAGTGGAAAACAGCAATTATTGTGTGATCTCTGATCATTTAATGGGATTTATTAATGGTAAAATGATACAGAAACACTCAGTCAGGGTTCAAATCCTTTAAAAAAAAAGGGACACATTTGCTTATGGTGCAAAACCAGACTGATTATCTTACCACTTAACTAGTATAGGAACTGGCTACAAGATCTTACACTTCTATCCTCAAAGTGCTTTGATTGCACCCCCTCCCGCAACCACCACCCCCAACCAAACTAGATACTTAGTCATCGGGGAAAACGCTTCCCAATTTTTGCCCAGAAATGAGACTATCTTGAGGAATAAAACAGTGTCCCTTGGGCAAAACCCAAGTATTTGCAATGTTTACATGTTTTGTTTTATTAGTTCATGGGAGGTGAGCGCCACTGGCAAAACCAGCGTTTGTTGCCCATCCCTAAGGTGCTGGTGAGCCATTTTCGTGAACCGGTGCTGTCCGTATGGTGCAGGTACAGCCACAGCACTCTAAGGAAGAGAGTTCCAGGATTTTAACCCACTGAAAATAAAGGAATGGTGATAAATTTTCGAGTCAGGAGAGTGTGTGGCTTCATGTGTCTGCTGCCCTTGTCCTTCTAGGTTATATTTTTATTCGTACGTGGGATGTGGGTGTCACTGGCTAGGCCAGCGTTTATTGCCCATCCCTAATTGCCCTTGTTCTGAGGGTATTTAAGAGTCAACTACATTGCTGTGGCTCCAGAGTCACTTGTAAGCCAGGCCAGATAAGGACAGCAGGTTTCCTTCCCTAAAGAACATTAGTGAACCAGATGGGCTTTTACAGCAATCAGCAATGGTTTAATTCCAGATTTTTATTGAATTCAAATTTCACCATCTGCTGTGGTGGGATTCAAACCCAGGTCCCCAGAGCCATTACCCTGGGTCTCTGGACAATATCACTGTGCCCACCACCTCCTCCCATGTTGTAAAGGTTGTTGTTATGGAAGATGCTGTTGAAGGAACCTTGACAAGTTGATGCAGTGCATCCAGTAGGCGATACACACTGCTGCCACTGTGCATCATTGTGCCACTGGAGGGAGTGAATGTTTAAGGTGGTGGATGGGATGCCGAGGACTGCTGTGTCCTGGATGGTGTTGAACTTCTTGAGTGTTGTCGGAGCTGCAATCATCCAGGCAAGTGAGTAGTATTCCATCACACTCCTGACTTGTGCCTTGTAGATGGTGGACAGGCTTTGGGGAGTCAGGAGGTGAGTAACTCACCTCAGAGTTCCCAGTCTCTGCCCTGCTCTTGTAGCCACAGTATTTATATGGCTAGTGCCATTACGTTCCTGGTCAATGGTAACCCCAGGATGTTGATAGTGGAGATTCAGTGATGGTAGTGCAGGTGACCATTAAGGGAAATGGTTAAATTCTCTCTTGTTGGAGACTGTCAATATCTAGCTCTTAGTGGCAGGAGTGTTTCTTGCCACTTTTCAACTCAAGGCTGTATGTTGTCTAGGCCTTGCTGCATGCAGACTGCTTCATACCTGAGGATTTGCAAATGGTACTGAACATTGTTCATTTGTCAGCGAACATTCACATTCTGACCTTATGATGGAGGGAAGGCCATTGATGAAGCAGCTGAAGCTGGCTGGGCCTGGGACACTACCCTGTGGTACTCCTGCAGCGATGTCCTGGGACTGAAATGATTGACCACTGATAATCACAACCCTTTTTAGGCGCATTAGGTAGTGGAGAATTTTTCTTGTGATTTCATTGATTTCAATTTTGCCAAGATCCCTTGATGCAATGTTCACATATGTCACGTTCACCACACCTCTTGAATTCAGCACCTTTGTCCTTGTCTGGCCCAAGGCTGTTATGAGGTCAGGAGCTGAGTGCCCCTCATGGAACTCAAACTGAACTTTGGTAACCAAGTTATTGCTGAGCAAGTGCCACATGGGAGCACTGCCAACAACATCTTCCAACACTTTGCTAATGATTGAGAGTAGACTGATGGGCCAGTAACTGGCTGGATTGGATTTTTCCTGCTTTATGAAGCCAGGACATATGTGGCAGTTTTTCACATTGCTGGGTAGATGCCAGTGTTGTAGCTGTACTGGAACAGCTTGGCTAGGGGTAGGTCTAGTTCTGGAACAAAAGCCTTGTACTACAGCAGGGATATTGTCAGGGCCCATAGTCTTTGCAGTGTCGAGTGCCTTCAGCCATTTCATGATATCATGTGGAGTGAATCAATTTGGTTGAAGACTGGCATCTGTGATGCTGGGGATCTCAGAAGGAGGTCAAGATGGATCATCTACTTGGCACTTCTGGTTGAAGATGTTTGCAAATGCTTCAGCCTTATCTTTTGCACTGAGTGCTGGGCTCCCCCATCATTGAGGATGGGGATATTTCTGGAGCCTCCTCCTCCAGATAGTTTAATTGGCCACCACCATTCATAACTGGATGTGGCAGGACTGCAGAGTTTTGATCTGATCCATTGGTTGGTAGGATCGCTTTGCTTTGTCAATTGCACGCTGCTTCCGCTGTTTAACATGCATCTAGTCCTGTGTTCTATCTTCACCATTATAATAACACGACACATTCAGGGCTCGGCCAGCTGGGTCAGTAATGGTGCTATCAAGCCAGTCTTGGTGATGGACGTTGACATCCCCAGCCAGAATGCATCCTGTGCCCTTACCACCCTCATTGCTTTTGAGTGTTCAACATGAAGGAGTACTGATTCATCAGCTGAGGGAAGGTAATAGGTGATAATCAACAGGAGGTTTCCTTGACCATGTTTTGACCTGATGCCATATCAGATTCAATGTTGAGGAATCCCAGGGCTATTCCCCGGGCTCCATTGTAACTTTGCAAAATATCACTGTTCAACTGCTAACAGTGAGCTTAAAGATCTGGAGAATTCCCAGTATAGAAACAATGCAGAGTATGTATTGCATCAATTAGTGTTGTAAGACTGTAATTCGCTCATGAGGTTTTAATGAATTTTTAAACTGATTTCATGCCTGAAGATCTGTGATGTGTTATAGCATCATCGCACACTGCCACTCATGGCATACAAAGTATTCAGAGAGTTAAAGAGCGAGTGACAGTAATGTTCAGAGTGCCTGCTTGGTGAATTTAGATTCGATTGTTCTTTTTGTGTGTAAGGTTTCATTATCTACCGCACAGATCATGATTTACAAAGCATGCGGGGCATAAGAATAGTGCACTATGTACAGAATTTTTACAGTGCTTTACACACAATAAGATGTCCCAAGGCGCTTCACACAGTGGTAGATAGAGATGCTGGGAGAGTTGCTTGGAGGCACACTCAGAGATGTAGGTTTTTAAGGAGGCTTCTAAAGGTAAGGAAGCTCATAAAGGCTGAAGAGCATAAGGAGGAAGTGTTAGAAAGTGGGATTGAAAAGGACCGATATCCTGCCACCACGTGAGGTATGATGGGAAAGCAGGATACACAAAAACCCTAGACTTTCAAGACCACAAATACTCTGATCAATTAAACCAAGCTGGCTGTGACTGCCACAAGGCATCATCCTCTGAACACTTTCCTCTGCCAACTCCTTTGACTATTTGCCCATTAACACTTGCCAGTCTCCCATCCACAGGACCATCAGTTTTGTCCTCCCATCTCTTCTAAACTGGAACCCAGACCTTCCAATCTTTAATCCTACGGAATATATACCCTACCCAGTGCAACCTTTTCACATCTTTATCACCTACTTCAGAGCTCATTACTCTAACCTTCCAAATGATACTCAAAATTCTGTTTGTGCAGCGTGTTTCCAAAATTGGACCCCATTATAGGTTCTGGAACAAATTTTGGAATCCTACCAAAATGTTCCCTGAACCCAATTTTTCACAGTCCTTGATTCATCTCTGCTTTCATGGGAACACAGGAGGCCATTCAGCCCATCATGCCTGCTTCCCCATTCAGTACGATCATGGCTGATCATCCACTTAAATGTCTTCTTCCCACAATATTCCCATATCCTTTTATGTCATTGGTATTTAGAAATCTGTCAATTCCTGCTTTAAACATACTCGATGACTGAGATTCCTCAGTCCCCTGGGATAGAGAATTCCAAAGATTCACAACCCTCTGAGTAAAAAAATTCTCCTCATCTCGGTCCTAAGGGGCTTCCCCTTTATTTTGAAATTGTGTCCCCTGGTTCTGGACTCCCCAATCAGGGGAAGCGTCTTATCTGCATCGACCCTTTAAGTATTATGTAGACTTCCATGAGATCACCTCTCATTCTTTGAAACTCCAGAGGATACAGGCCCAGTTTCCCCAATCTCTCTTCATAAGACAATCCTGCCATCCCAGGAACAAGTCTGGTGAACTCACAGAATGTATTCCATAACCCATAAAGTAAAAAAAAAAAATTCCAGCATAAACTCCCCTCAGCACCTTAGTGGGTGAAGAGCAAAAAGACTTTAGCTTCAATGTGCTGATTTCAGCATTTGGGGTCCAGGAGTTAGCATCCGTGTCCTGCACCAGGAAGAGGGAAAAGTCAGAAATAAGGTCCTCTCCAGATTGCTATTGTAGATTGTGTGGATGCTGAGTGAAGTAGTATTTTATTCAACTGTGATGCCTTCTGCAGTATAATAGCCCATCGTTGCTCACTTCCTAGACCCTCACTTATGAAGATTCATACTTGAGGATACCAGTAACTTTCAGAGAGATGGGAAGAAAATTGCAAAGGGTGGGATGGTGGAAATTAAAACATCACAAGCATATTTTAACAAAAGTCTGCTGGATCACCTCTTTATCTCATCCCTCTTACAGCTCCCCAGTGATATAAGCTTGTTTGTCAGTTCCACATCCAGAACTTTCTTCAGTCTCTCTTCATCTCTCTGTGCTTTTTCCCATATATTAGCTGGTGGATGGATTCCTACTTCTGCTGCTGGCACCTAAATCGAGCAGGAATGGGGCACATCTGAGCTGCCATGGGGGAGTGGCATTAATTGGATAGCCCTTTCAAAGGGCTGGCACAGACATGATGAGCTGAATGGCCACCTTCTGTGCTGTACAATTTGATACACCTTCGGGCTCTCTGCTCTCAGTTAATCGATATTGAATTAGTTCTTTTCTGCTCTCTGATGTTACTGCAATGATCTACGTTTGTAAATAATATGTATTACATCATGCAGCATCTCCTCTCTGTCCAGTTGAATATACCTGTAGCTATTGTAGAGATTGCGTTGAGCTCTGGGTTGGGAGCTTGAAAACAATGAGAATACGTAGTCATTGGATAAGCTGCGCAATTTCCATCAAGCTGCTTTAAAATTCAATTATTTGTGAATCTATTTGCGGCAAATTTTGCTTGATGAAATTGATAGGAGGTAATGGATTAGTTTGCAAGAGATCACACAACTTGTACCTCCTTTCAAATTCAAAAAAAATTTTGCTCAAGCAAAGATAACCAGCGATGTCGGACCTGCTGAGAATTCTGGCCCCAGATGTAAGCCTTGATCTTATATAGTTGTTGAGGGGAGCTCCTCTTTATGTGGGAGTTCTTATCAAATACAGCCAGCAACGTGTCAAATGAAACACCTCCCTGATTTCTTTTCTCTCAGAACTAAAAGCTTCAGCATTGTGTCATACATTGATAGTGTTCTGTTAATGAGAGTATGCTGAATTATTTGACCTTCCTGAATTACAAGCTATAATTACCTCCCTTGAGAGATGATTTGCTGGAAACTTTTCAACCTTGCAATATACTGTGTTTGAAAAACAATCTGACCGCTGGCCAACCCTGAGTGAGGCCTCTCTCTGTGGGCCTCGCTAGTGGAAAACAAAATCTTCATTGCAAAAGTGTTTATCTGACTATTTTTGGTTTATGTCATCTGTATCACAGAATTGTTGCAGCACAGAAGGAGGCCATTCAGCCCATCGTGTCTGTGCTGGATTTCCGAATGAGCAATTCACCTAGTGCCGCTCCCCCGCCTTCTCCCCGTAACCCTGCAAATTCTTCCTTTTCAGGTAACAACCCTCTTGAAAGCCTCAATTGAATCTCCCTCCACCACACTCTCCGGCAGCACATTCCAGATCTTAACTACCCGCTCCGTGATAAAGTTTCTCCTCATGTCTCCATTGCTTCTTTAACCAGTTACCTTAAATCTGTGTCCTCTCATTCTCGATCCTTCCAACAGTGGGAGATAGCCCCTATCTACTCTGTCCAGACCATTGATGATTTTGAATATCTCTATCAGATTTCTTCTTAATCTTGTCTTCTCCAAGGAAAGCAGTCCCAACTTCCCCAATCTATCTATCGAACTGAAGTTCCTCATCCCTGGAACCATTCTCTGCATCCTCTCCAATTTCATATCCCTTTGCAATACTTCAATTGAGGCCAAGCAAACGTTTTATACAGATTTGACATAACCTCCTTGCTCTTGTATTCTATGCCCCTATTAATAAAGCCTATGATGCAGCATTCTTTATTAACCATGCTTTCAACCTGCCCTGCAATCTTCAATGACTTATGCACATGCACACCCAGGTCCCTCTGCTCCAGCACCCCCTTTAGAATTGCACCTTTTATTTTATATTGTCTCACCAGGTTCTTCCTACCAAAATGAATCATTCCATATTTCTCCGAATTAATCTTCATCTGCCACTTGTCCACCCATTCCACCAAATCGTCTATGTCCTTTTGAAGTTCTACACTATCCTCCTCACAGTTGAAAATGTGTCCAAGTTTCATATCATCCACAAATTTTGAAATCTTTCCATATACACCAAGGTCTAGGTCATTAATATATATCAGAAAAAGCAAGGGTCCTAAAACTGACTCTTGGGGAACTCCACTACAAACCTTCCTCCAGTTCTGAAGCATACCCATTAACCACTACTCTCTGTTTCCTGTCATTCAGCCAATTTCATAAACCTCTCCTTTTATGTCCTTTTGACTATCTCCCTTCATCTATTCGTTTAGGATTATTTTTTTAAAAATCTTTTGCTTTTGACTTTTTTTTGACCTCTCCTGCCAAATCCATGAGAGTAATTCTAGGATTAATGGATTTCAGTTGTGTGGATAGATGAGAGGAGATATGATCGAGGTGTTCAAAATCATGAGGGGTTTGGCATTGGTGGAAGGGCTGAGGACCAGAGGACACTAAGTTCAAGTAATTGACAAAAGCAGCAACGGCGACATGAGAAAAGACTTTTTCATGCAGCATGTAGTTAGGATCTGGAACGTACTGCCTGAGAGTGTGGGAGAGGCAGATCCAATTGCGCCTTTCAAAAGGGAATAGGATAATTACCTGAAGAGAAAAATTGTATAGCGATGAGGAAAGGGCAAGGGAGTAGGGACTAGCTGAGTTAGTCTTGCAAAGAGTTAGCACAGGCATGATGGGCTATATGGCCCCTTCTGTGCTGTAATCATTCTATAATCCTGTAATCCTTTGCAAGCCGTCATCTGTTCTGGGATCATCCTAGAATGCAAAGATAACTGCTGGCTTTTCTTCTCTATAGCTACCCTCTCCTTAAACCCATCTCCCCTGTCTCCTCCACCCTCACCATCAAAAATAAGTGTGAGGAGCACATGGACTAGTTTGTCACTAAGATCACAACCATCTGATTAGCTGCCTCTGCCATGTCTCTCCTTGCCACCAGCCCAACTGGACAAACTTCGTTTAAAGTTTCCCCCTGCCCTAGCCCTGAATTAGCATCATTTTCTAGTTTATCTCCTATCTGCCTCTCATGCCCTCTCTGAGCTCACCTTGTCTATGGGACTCACCTTCTGCTTCCTTGATCCTGTTCCTACTGAACTGCTGATCATCCAACCTCCCCTCCTGGTTCCCACGTAGGCCAATATTATTAATCGTTCAGGTCTTTAAATTTTGTTTGCTTTAAATCTGCTGTCATCAAACCTCTCCTCAAAAAACAAATCCTTGACCTCACCGTCCATGCAAGTTATCACCCCATCTCCAACCCCCCCTTTCTTCTCCAAAGTCCTTGAACATGTTGTCACCTCTGAATGTGTCCGCCTTTTCTGGAACTCCATGTTTGGATCCCTCCAATCAGGTTTCCGCCCTGCTATTCCATCAAAACAGCTCTTCTCAAAGTCACCAATGACATCCAGTGTATCTGTGATGAAGGTAAACTTTCCCTCCTTGTCCTTCTCGACCTGTTTGCAGCCTTTGACATGGGTTGACCACACCATCCTCCTCCAATGCCTCTCTCCATCGTCATCCAGCTGGATGGGAGCGCTATCACCTGGTCCTACTCTTATCTATATAATTATATCCACAGAATCACTTGCAAGGCTTCTGTTCCTTCTTCCCCACTTCTGGTTGTCCCCCAAAGATCTATTCTTGGGCCTGTTGTATTTCTCAGCTACATACTGCCCCTCGGTGACACCATTCGAAAGCACAGTGTTTGTTTTCACAAGTACGCTACCGACATCCAGCTCTACTTCATCACCACCTCACTGAACTCCTCCTCTGTTGGTAAATTATCAGCCTGCTTATCTGACAGCCAATACTGGATGAGCAGAAATTTCCTCCAGTTAAAAAATGGGGCTGACAGAAGCCGTTGGGCAGAATTTTCTGCTCCTGTTGGTGGCGAGCTTGGAGACGGGAGGGGCAGGTAATTAGGCAGGGTATTGGCGTACTTGAACGCCACTGTCTTCCCGCCTGAACCTGAATTAGGTTCTGGATGGGAAGGCCCATGGTCGACCTTCCCACCCTGCTGCCAATTAATTGAGGCATTTAAATGGACAATTAGTGAACACTTCAGGGCCTCATCCTGCTGCTGCTGGGGAGCATGTCGCCATTCAGCATGCACAACATGGACACAAACTGTACAGGCCGATCGTCACCTTGGCGGGAGGGTCCCTTTGTCAAAGGCGCTCAGTGCCTGGACATCGGGAAGGGGGAGGGGGATCACTGACAGCCACCCTCCTCCCCTTGCTATCAAACTCCCTGCTCCCCTCTCCTCACGACAGCACCATTTCCACCCCCCACCCCCTCCGCCTCCATACAAAACATCCGCCTTCTCCCTCAAGACATCACTTACCTCTAGGTTGGGTCCTCCATGATAATGGGAGTCCATCCGGCTGCAACCACAGTCTCCTCAGTGGCACTGCTGAGCACAGGAGCTGCGCAGCCTGTGTTGGCCCACCCCGGCCTCACAACTGCCTGATTGGCTTGTGGTTCAGCCGGCCTTCCCAAAAAGAGGAAACGCGGGTCTCTCACCGGCTCACCAGCCGGCAGGCGAGACCCCTGACATCTCAACAAGATTCTGCCCATTGTTTTCAATCCCCAGCACAAACTTCATTCCCTAACTACTGACGCCACCCCTCTTCCTGGCACGTGAGACTGATGTCATATTTGACCCTCAGATGAGCTTACAATCACACATTTACACCGTCGTGAAGACCACCTATTTCCACCTCCATAACATTGCCTGACTTTGCACTGTCTTAGCTCAACTGCTGCCGTAGCCCTCATCCATGCCTTCGTTACCTCTAGATTTGACTATTCCAACATGCTCCTGGCTGGTCCCCCACATTTCGCTCTTCATAGATTTGAATTAATCCAAAATGCTGTTGCCCATGTCTTAACTCGCACCAAAGTCCCATTCACCTATCATCCCTGTGCTTATTGGCTTCCAGTCAAGCAGCATATTGGCTTTAAATTCTCATCCTTGCTTTTAAATCTGCTTGGCCATGTCCCTCCCTATCTCTGCAATCTCCTCCTCCCCCACAACCCTCCAAGGTATCTACGCTCCTTTAATTCTGGCCCCTTGTACATCCTCAATTTTAACTGCTCCACTATTGGTGGCCGTGCTTTCAATTGCCTCGGGGCCAAGCTTCAGACCTACACCTCTCCACCTCTCTCCCTCGCTTTCTGCATTTAAGACTCACTCCTTACTTTCCTCCTTAAAGCCTACACATTTGACCAAGCTAGGGTGGGGCAATGGGACTAGCTGAGTTGCTCTTGCAGAGAGCCAGTACAGACATGACAGGCTAAATGGTCTCCTTTCGTGCTGTAACTGTCCTGCACAGGATATGATTCTATGAGCCATTATCTCCTTATGCGGCTCAGGGTCATATTTTGTTTTATAATGCTGTTGTGAGGCACCTTGTAACGTTTTATTGTGATAAAGGCACTATATAAATTGTTATGATCCCAGCTGATGTTACTCCTGGGCAAGCCAGATCCCAGGCTTGATAGATCCGAACTTTTATTTTTTGTTTAAAAACATGGAGGGTGGCTACTGAACAGAGTCACAGGAGTCAGCTGATGAACTTTTAGCAAAAGAATAAAATATTTATTAAACAATACTCCTTCATCCACAATTATATCTTTACAGATATTTACAGATTCCTAAGGATAACACAAGTTACAAAAGCTATTTTATTCTCTAATGTTCACAGTAAGTACACAGTCCATGTAAACCAATAGGTGACCTGTGGTCAGCCACAACACACTCTGAAACCAAGTGACAGATGCCACTGCAGACAGATGCTATGGATCTCTCATCAACTCTTCCCAGACGCTTGTCAGACTATGAGCCAACCAGTCTCACTGAATTCTGTCTTTCATGTGAGGGTTTCCAATCTCCACTCTCAAAGAACTCACTTTGGAGTCTTCCCCCAAATGATGTTTTCTCTCAGACACCTTCCACAAGGGTCCACTCCAGGGTTTCAAACTCTCCTTCCGATGTTCCTCTCCCCTGAGTATTTGGTAATTGGTCATGGTCTATTCTATTCCTAAGGTTTAAAATAGTACAGGAATTTGTGATAAGATTAACTAATATACAAAATAAAATACATAATTGAATAAAAGCAAATAAGCAATTAATTAAAGCACATAGCATGGCAGGACAGGTGGTGTGTCATGGCTGTAGTATGTGGGGCTGCCTGGATACCAGTGTTATCCAGGACAAGCACATCTGCAGTAAGCGTCTACGGCTTGAGGAGCTTCGGCTCAGAGTCACTGACCTGGAGGCTGATCTGCGGAAACTGCGAGACATCAGGAGGGGGAAAGTTACCTGGATGCTTTGTACCAGGATGTGGTCAAACCTGTTAGGATCAGATCTTCTGAGTTGGAAGGTGGTCAGGGACAGGAGAGTGTGACTGCAGCGGAGGCTGGGGCAGGATTGTCAGCCTCTGCAGTTGTCCAATAGATTTGAGGTTCTCTCAGCTTTGTTTGGATGAGAATGGGGGCTGCAGGGTGGATTAGCTGACCGACCATGGCACTGTGGTACAGGAAGCCATCCAAGTGGGCGGAGCACAAAGGAATGTAGCGGTAGTAAGGGACAGTATTGTGAGGGGGATTGACACTTCTCTGTAGCAAGAGACAAGAGTCCAGGCGGCTATGTTACCTGCCCAGTGCCAGGGTTCAGGCCATCTGCCCAGGGCTGAAGATGAACTTGCAGTGGGAGGGGGAGGAACCAGTGGTCATGGTCCATGTTAGGTACCAATGATATAGGCAGGATGAGGAAGGAGGTTCTGTGCAGTCAGTATGAGGAGCTTGGCAGCAAATTAAGAAGCAGAATCTCAAAGGTAAAAATTTATGGATTATTACCTGATCCATGTGCAAATTGGCTTGGGACAAATAAGATTAGAGAAATGAATGCGTGGCTCAGAGGCTGGTGTGAGAAAAGCGGGTTCCGGTTTGTGGGGCACTGGCACCAGTATTAGAGAAAGTGGGATCTGTACCGTTGGGATGGTCTATACCTGAACGGTGCTGGGGCTGGTGTCCTCACGAGCCGCATAATGAGGGAAGTAGAGAGGGTTTAAACTGAATAGTGGGGGCAAGGGATCAAATTTGGGAAGATGTGATAAACCAAAGAGTAGAGACAAGGCAAGAGAAAGGTATTAATATGGGAAATGATAAACAGACTGTGACAGGAAGGGACAGAGAGTACAATTCTAAGAGTAAATCAGCAGATAAGGCTAGACACTACAAAAATAATGAAAGGACAAAACTAAAAGCTCTGTATCTAAAAGCACGCAGCTTTTGAAACAAAATAGATGAACTGATAGCATAAATAGAAATAAATAAATACGATCTGATAGCCATTACAAAGACATGGCTACAGGGTGACATAGATTGGGACTTGATTATTGAAGAGTACATGACATTTAGCAAGGACAGGAAATTAGGAAAAGGCTGTGGAGTGGCTCTGTTAACTAATGATGGTATTGGCATATTAAAGAGGGGTGACCTAAATTCAGGAATGGTTTGGGTTGAGATGAGAGATAATAAAGGCAAGAAGTCACTTGTGGAAGTGGTGTACAGGCCCCCTAACTAACTAGTGGGCAGGACAGAGTATAAAAGAAGAGATAATGGGAGCTTGTCAGAAAGGTACGGTGATAATCATGGGGGGATCGACATGTAGATTGGAAAAATCAGGTGGGCAAAGGTAGCGTAGATGAAGCGATCTTAGAATGTTTTCGGGATAATTTCTTAGAACAGCACATTCTGGAGCCAACCAGAGAGCAGGCTATACAGAGCTGTTATTGAGCAATGAGATAGGATTAATTGATAACCTCATAGTGAAGGCACCTCTAGGTAGCAGCGATCATAATATGACTGAATTTTACGTTAATTTTGAGGGAGAGATGTGTGCATCCAAGACTAATATTTTAAACTTTAATAAGGGCAATTATGAGGGCATGAAAGCAGAGCTCGCGAAAGTGAACTGGAAAATGAGGTTAAGGAATAGGTCAATAGAGGTTCAGTGGCAGACATATAAAGGGGTTTTTCAAAATACACAGAATATATACATTCCAATGAGAAAGAAAAATTCCAAGGGGAGGGCCCACCATCCATGATTAACTTAAAAAGTTAGACATTATCAAACTTAAAGAAAAAGCATATAATTACAGAAAGACAGATGGCAGGTCAGAAGATTGGAAAGAATATAAAGAACAGCAAAGGATGACAAAAAGATTAATAGGGAGGCAGAAATTGGAGTACAAGAGAAAGCTAGCTAGCAATATAAAGAAGGATAGTTAGAAGTTCTATAGATATTTAAATAAGACAAGAGTTAACAAAGTGAGCATTGGTCCTATAGAAAGTGCATCTGGGGAATCGATAATGGAAAGTAGAGAGATGACATGTGAATTAAATAGGTATCTTGCTTCGGTCTTCACTATACAGAACACTAGTAACATCCCAGAAATAGTTGTAAATCAGGAAATGGAAGGGAGGGAGGAGCTCGGGAAAATTACAATCACCAGAGAAATGGTATCGAGCAAATTTTTGGGGCTGCAGGCTGATAAATCCCCTGGTCCAGATGGACTTCATCCTAAGGTCTTGAAAGAAGTGGCTAGTGAGATAGCTGATGCATTGGTTATAATTTTGCAAAATTCGCTAGATTCAGAGAAGGTTCCATTAGATTGAAAAATAGCAAATGTAACTCCTTTATTCAAAAAGGGAGGGAGACAGGAAGCAGGAAACTACAGGCTAGTTAGACTTACATCACAGGGAAAATGTTCGAAGCTGTTATTAAAGATGTTCTCGCAGGGCACTTAGAAAAGTTCAAGGCAATCAGGCAGAGTCAACATGGTTTTGTGACAGGGAAATCATGGGCGGAATCGTCCCAGATTTGCACCAAGTGCGGTAGCGGGTGGGAAAAATTACGTTTTACCCACCGGCCAAAATGGCGGCTTATCGCACGGTATTGTCCTAATCCTGCTGCTTTAATTATGCAGTCCCAGGAAACATGCTGTTTCGATGGCGGTGAGCTTCGATTCACCCGCCACGCTGTGACCTTGCCGCTTCATCATGCTGCCCCCACGTTTAAAGTACAGCCGCGCGCACACCTCTCACTGCTTCCAGCCCAGGACCGTTGCGAAGAAGATATGGCCCCGAAAGGCAAGAAAGCTGCAACACCCAAGGTTTAATGACGCATCCCTCGAGCGCCTTTTGGACGCCGTGGGGGCCCACTGTGACATAGTCATCCTCACAGAATCGTACCTTACAGATAATGTCCCAGACACCACCATCACCACCCCCGGGTATATCCTGCCCCGCCGGCAGGACAGACCCAGCAGAGGTGGCGGCACAGTGGTGTACAGTCAGGAGGGAGTTGCCATGGGAGTCCTCGACATCGACTCCAGACCCCATGAAGTCTCATGGAATCAGGTCAACCATGAGCAAGGAAACCTCCTGCTGATTACCACGTACTGCCCTCCCTCAGCTGACGAAGCAGTGCTCCTCCATGTTGAACATCACTTGGAGGAAGCACTGAGGGTGGCAAGGCGCAGAATGTACTCTGGGTGGGGACTTCAATGTCCATCATCGAGAGTGGCTCAATAGCATCACTACTGACCAAGTCCTAAATGACATAGCTGCTAGGCTGGGTCTGCATCAGGTGGTGAGGGAATCAACATGAGGGAAAAACATACTTGACCTCATCTTCATCAACCTGCCTGCCGCAGATGCATCTGCCCATGACAGTATTGGTAGGAGTGACCACCGCACATTCATTGTGGAGACGAAGTCCTGCCTTCACATTGAGGATGTCCTCCATCGTGTTGTGTGGCACTACCACTGTGCTAAATGGGGTAGATTTCGAACAGATCTAGCAACTCAAGACTGGGTATCCATGAGGTGCTGTGGGCCATCACCAGCAGCAGAATTGTGTTCAAACACAATCTGTAACCTCATGGCCTGGCATATCCCCCACTCTACCAATACCATCAAGCCAGGGGATCAACCCTGGTTCAGTGAAGAGTGCAGGAGGGCATGCCAGGAGCAGCACCAGACATACCTAAAAATGAGGTGTCAACCTGGTGAAGCTATAACACAGGACTACTTGCGGGCCAAGCAGCATAAGCAGCAAGTGATATACAGAGCTAAGCGATCCCACAACCAACGGATCAGATCTAAGCTCTGCAGTCCTGCCACATCCAGTCGTGAATGGTGGTGGACAATTAAACAGCTCACTGGAGGAGGTGGCTCCACAAATATCCCCATCATCAATGATGGAGGAGCCCAGCACAGCAGTGCAAAAGATAAGGCTGAAGCATTCGCAACAATCTTCAGCCAGAAGTGCCAAGTGGATGACCCATCTCGGTCGCCTCTGGCGGTCCCCAGCATCACAGATGCCAGTCTTCAGCCAATTTGATTCACTCCACATGATATCAAGAAACGGTTGAAGGCACTGAATACTGCAAAGGCAATGGGCCCTGACAATATTCCGGCAATAGTACTGAAGACTTGTGCTCCAGAACTTGCCATGTCCCTAGCCAAATTGTTCCAGTACAGCTACAACACTGGCATCTACTCAGCTATATGGAAAATTGCTCAGGAATGTCCTGTACACAAAAAGCAGGACAAATCCAACCCGGCCAATTAGCGCCCCATCAGCCCACTCTCGATCATCAGTAAAGTAATGGAAGGGGTCATCAACAGTGCTATCAAGCGGCACTTGCTTGGCAATAACCTGCTCACTGATGCCCAGTTTGGGTTCCGCCAGGGCCACTCAGCTCCTGACCTCATTACAGCCTTGGTTCAAATATGGATAAAAGAGCTGAGCTTCCGAGGTGAGGTGAGAGTGACTGCCCTTGACATCAAGGCAACATTTGACTGAGTGTTGCATCAAGGAGCCCTAGCAAAACTGGAGTCAATGGGAATCAAGGGGAAAACTGTCTGCTGGTTGGAAACATACCTAGCACAAAAGAAGATGGTTGTGGTTGTTGGAGGTCAGTCATCTCATCTCCAGGATATCACTGCAGGAGTTCCCCAGGGTAGTGTCCTCGGCCAATCATCTTCAGCTGCTTCACCAATGACCTTCCTTCCACCATAAGGCCAGAAGTAGGAATGTTCACTAATGATTGCACAATGTTCAGCACCATTCGCGACTGCTCAGATACTGAAGCAGTCCATGTCCAAATGCAGCAAGACCTGGACAATATCCAGGCTTGGGCTGACAATTGGCAAGTAACATTTGCGTCACACAAGTGTCAGGCAATGACCATCTCCAACAAGAGAGAATCCAACCATTACCCCTTGATGCTCAATGGCATTACCATCACTGAATACCCCACTATCAACATCCTGGGCGTCACCATTGACCAGAAACTGAACTGGACTAGCCACATAAATACTATGGCTACAAGAGCAGGTCAGAGGATAGGAATCCTGTGATGAGTAACTCACTTCCCGACTCCCCAAACCCTGTCCACCATCTACAAGGCACAAGTCAGGAATGTGATGGAATACTCTCCACTTGCCTGGATGAGTACAGCTCCTACAACACTGAAGAAGCTGGACACTGTTCAAGTCAAAGCAGTCCGCTTGATTGGCACCACATCCACAAACATTCACTCCCTCCACTGCCGATGCACAGTAGCAGCAGTGTGTACCATCTACAAGATACACTGCCAGCATTCACCAAGGTTCCTTAGATGGCACCTTCCAAACCCACGACCACCACCATCTAGAAGGACAAGGGCAGCAGATAAATGGGAACACCACCATCTGGAAGTTCCCCTCCAAGTCACTCACCATCCTGACTTGAAAATATATCGCCATTCCTTCACTGTCGCTGGGTCAAAATTCTGGAGCTCCCTTCCTAACAGCACCGTGGGTGTACCTACACCACATGGACTGCAGCAGTTCACAAAGGCAGCTCACCACCACCTTCTCAAGGGCAACTGGGGATGGGCAATAAATGCGAAGCCCACGTCCCATGAATGAATAAAAAAATATATATCCTCTACCCCCGCTCTGCCTTCAGGAGAGGCAGCAACATTTCCACAGTGGCTTGTAAGGTGATGGCATCAGTGGTCAGTGCCAATGTTGCACAGAAGAGGTTGGCCATCCAATGTAGATAGAGGATGAATGATCTCATCCGTGCTGCCAGGGTAAGGCAACCATCTCGTCACTCTAAACTCACACGCTCAAGTCCATCACACATTCACCGGCATCTCACTCATGGCCAGCTCAAGGGACATCACCGCTCATTCTCTCACACGTACCCTCATAATTCCATCTGGCTTCATCTCCTCTGGAGACTACCTCCTCAGCCCTCACCATCTTGAGGCCATTTGCGCAGATCAACATGTGTCCTCACACGCACCCTGTGATACCCCCCTTCCCCAGTACAGCACTTACCCTGCAGCCCCTTCCCTTGCCCGAGGCCATTTTTCCTCCTTCCCCAAGCAAGCCCTAGCCCTGCAGCCATTGAAAAGCCACCCAAGCCTTATGGTTTCTCTGGTAGGTAGAGGCCTGCCTTTGAGCCCCCCCTGAAAATGATGTGGTGCTGTCTGTGAAGCCTGGCGCTGATGACTGTGAGTACTGACCGAAGCAAGGTAGGCAAACAGACCTCGAAGTCCCGAGCGAAGTGCAGCCTGTCAAGTGCACGCCTTATATATGCTGTTGTGAAACACATCGGCGTGCAACCACGCCAATGTGCTTGGACAATCCAGCATGGGGATATGATTCTGGCGGGCTGGGCTTATAATGATATGTAGATGTATTACAATGAGGTTCCCGATGTCTGATGGTGAGAAACGGGGCCCGTTATTGATGGGCAAGCAGACGATTGTAAACTGGGAAACCGATTTTTGGCCTTCTCGCCATATTCTCTGCTCACGCCGCCGAACACGCCCAGCGCCAGTGGGCACAGAAAATTCCACCCCATGTTTAACCAATATATTGGAGTTCTTTGAAGGAGCCACATGCGCTGTGGATAAAGGGGAACCGGTGGATGTGCTGTACTTAGATTTCCAGAAGACGTTTGATAAAGTGTCACATCAACGGCTATCGCAGAAAATATAAGCTCATGGCGTAGGGGGTAACATATTGGCATGGGTAGAAGATTGGCTAGCTAACAGGAAGCAGAGAGTAGGCATAAATGGGTCTTTTTCCGTTTGGCAGGATGTGACGAGTGGTGTGCCATAGGGATCAGTGCTGAGACCTCAGCTTTTTACAGCGTATTACTGAGGGAGTGCAGAAATGTTGGAGGTGCCATTTTTGTGATGGGTCGTCATCTCTCTCAGGTGAATGTGAAAGATCCCAATGAAATATTTCACATAGGATATATGCCACGGAAACAGGCCACTTGGCCCAGCCAGTCCATGACAGCGTTTATGCTCCACTCAAGCTTCCTCCCATCTTTCCTCATCTAAATCTATCATTCTAACCCTCTATTCACTTCTCACTCATATGCTTGTCCAGTTTCCTCTTGAATGCATTAATTTCATTCACTGGTGTGATGGGGGTGAGCCCCACCTTAAAGGTGCTGAGAGCACACAGAGAGAATGAGAGAACTTTGTGGCACCTGCCCACTACATTCTGGCAGCAATGACCAGCACCGCCGAGGTGCAGGCATCAATAATGTTTCCAGGGAATGTGAGGCTGGACCATCACTGTGGTCTGAAGGCTGCACAGAGCACAGGGAAGAGACCCTGGGCTGAGACACCTGCCTTTTATCTTGTGCAGAAAGGTTTCACATCTGAGTGACAAGAACACTGCTCATCAGAACAAGGAGCCACAGGCAGGGAGACATTCTTAGGAGTTTATGACAATAGTGAACAGTATGCACAAGTGATCAGCACCCATGGCCAGGCTGTGCAACTACTTTTACCTAACTTTCCTAACCCTGCCTCTATGCCTTGGTGCTCCCCGGACATCCACAGCAGAGGTGGAGGCAGCCTGCTGACTGTGACGCCCTGTCTGTGATGACTTTGGCGGGCATCCTTTGGAGAGCCGAGACTTGGTGGGCCCCGCCCGGCCTGCTTTCGGGGTTCCGCAGTGTGGCAGTGGCACCCTCCTCAGCTTGTGAAGCTGGAGTTGCAGAGGTCACAGGAAGAGGGGATTCGGATGGGCCGGTCACTTCCAGAATCACCTGGGTGGATGGCCCCAGAGTGTGCACCTGCTGATCCTCCTCCCAGCCAGCTGGATGGCTCTGTTTACGAATTATGTCAGAACATTGATCTCCGGCATCCCTCCACCTGTCTGCGACCTTTCCCACCTGTTGTGTGCCAGTTTGTCCTGCATGGATAGATGGATAGAGATGGGGGGAGTGTATCAGGATGCCTGCCTGGCCAGATGATAAGTATGCCTCGCCTGTGTGGGTGGTGAGTGGTCCCATGGACGTGATAAGGACAATGACGATGTGTGTGAAAGAGTGAATGCTGATGTTGCTTGCACTGGCAGTGAGTGAGGGCCCTGTGGATGTGTGATGAGTTTGTGAGTGTGAGAGTTGAGAATGACGAAAAGAGTGGCCTGGTGGAACGGAGGAGATCATTCATCCTTTTGCACCGCTGGGTGGCTGTCCTCCTCTGCAGGGCATTTGCGCTGACCACCGCTGTCATCATCTCCCAAGCCGGGTTGGTGACTTTGCTGCCCATCCTGCGGCCAGAGGGGGGGTAGAGCACATCTCGGCGGGCCTCCATGGAATCCAGCACTCGCTCAAGGGACCCGTCGTTGAAGCGGGGGTCTGCAGTCTTTTTTCCTTTGCTGGCCATGTCTCCCGGGCAGCGGTGGTGAGCTGGTGGTGATGAGCGCTTTGCTGGCCGCTGCCTTTTAAAAATGGTGGCCAGCATGATGCAACAGCAGGGTGATAGCGAGCAGGCGAATGAGAGTCCGCTCACCATGGAAACGGCATGTTTCACGGGAGTGAGTAAATAATGAGGCGGGTTCAGGACGGTATGGCGTGAAAACCCGCCATTTTTGTCGGCGGGTGGGAATCCATTTTACCCGCCAGCTACCGCATCGAGTGCAATTCTGGGAAAATTCCGCCCTTTATAAATTCAAGTTCTTTATTGTTCCAAATTAGTGTCCTTGCTTCTAGATTTATTTCAAAACTTAAAAGTTAGCTTAAACACTGTAGCAAGGGCAGAATCTTTGGTGGGAGGCGGGCGTGGAGCCGATCGCCGCTCGCCATCGGCTGCGTGCCGCCATTTTACGTGGATGGGCTAATTAAAGCCCGCCCAGGGTGACGCATGGCCAGTAGCGCTCAGCGCTACCTGTGTGGGCGGGGTGGGGGGGGGGAGGGGAGAGAAGAGAGAGTAGGGGCCTGCGCTCTTTCGTGCATGCGCATGGACGAGCGCAGAAATCTCCCTGAGGCAGCTCTGTTGAAAGTTTTAAATAAAGAAAGATTAAAATTACTTACTATGTCCCCTTATGTGACAGTGTCACATGAGCTGGGACATGTTTATGAATTGTGAAAAAAATATTTACTTACTAAATAAAACCTTCAGGAAACCTCATCCCGCCCGTGGATGAGGTTTCCTGAAAAACGCAAAAGCTGCTTGGGCTCTTCACCTGCCCCCCCGCCAACCTTAAGGTTGGACGGGCAGCGTTGATAAGTGCTTTAATTGCTTTTCTAATGGCCTTAACAGGCCTTTGACAGTTCAGCGGGCGCGCAGCCGCCTCCGGCGCACACCCGCCGAACGAAAGATATGAATGACGCGCAGTGATGTCGGGACACACGCCCGACGTCACCGTGCGTCATTTTGCATGTGAGGCCCGCCCCCGCACGCCGACATGAAAATTCTGGCCCAAGAATCCATCTCCTATCACTAAAATTCCTTTGACATCAGGATTTGCAGAAGAACTTTCATTTGAAATGGACAGTGGTATATCATTTGAACTAAAGCGGTAGCACACTTAGCAAAGATGAATACAGTGTTAAAATACACTATGCAAACATGAAGCTGGAGAAACATTCATAATGCCACAGATCCACAAATCGTTATTACTGACTCTGCAACTCAAACGCTGGTCACATATTTCTAGACAAATGCATTTATTAGCTATCTGTCATAGGAGGTTTCCATTAGTCATTCGAATCAATTATTGAGATATGCTCACTTTGATCTTAGGCTCATGTATTCCCTTGATATCTCAATCTGAACCTACAGGCGGAGCTTTAATTGAAGATAACATGAGCAGCCTGCAAGTATTTGTGGCACACAGTGATATTTTAAGTGATGGTGCAGTTTCAGGGAAGAATGTATTCAGTAGGCATTGAGCATCAAAAGGACGTGTACCTGTGATATCAATGTTCCCATCGGTCTCTTTCATACTTTATCAGGTTAGCTGTGCTTGTAAAATTTGACATTTAACAATAGTAATTTTTTCAATATTACCCACAAATAATAATCAAACTATATTAAAAAGCCACATCTTGGACTTAACAGAATCCTCTAACCTTTGCTGCACAGACCATTCAAGCAGTCTACACATTGGATATGGTCCTCAGTGATTAATAATAGTAAAGAAAAGGTCGCAAACTGCAAACCTAGAGCCATTGTTCAAAGTTCATCTCAAATAACCAAAGACTATTAAAATCTTAGCATCATACATGGCTCCTTAATTACAGACAGAGCATGATTGGTCATTTTTGTTTCATTGGGAGAAATTCATCCTTGTCCCGATATTTTGTTCTGCTTGTTCTTATGCAGTTCTTATAGGGCAAAGTTATGCTGCATAATTAGGTATCTGATAAGAACATACAAAATAGGAGCAGAAGTAGGCCATTCGGCCCCTCGAGCCTGCTCTGCCATTCCATAAGATCATGGCTGATCTGTTTATATTTCGAGTTCTACATTCTCATCTATCCCCGATAATCTTGCCAAAGGTTCCCCTGCCGAACAAGAATCTATCTACCTCTGCTTTAAAAATATTCAGTGACCCCGCCTCCACCGCCTTCTGAGGCAGAGAGTTCCAAAGTCACACAACCTTCAGGGAGAAAAAAAAGTTCCTCATCTCTGCTCTACAAAGGGCGAGCCCTAATTTTAAAACAGTGCTCCCTAGTTTTGGACTCACCCACAAGTGGAAACATCCTTTCCACATCCACTTTGTCAAGACCATTTAGGATCTTATACACTTCAATCAAGTCACCCCTCACTCTTCTAAACTCCAGTGGAAACAAGCCCAGCCTGTCCAACCTATCCTGATAAGACAACCCGCTCATTCCAGGTATCAATCCAGTAAACCTCCTCTGAACCGCCTCCAACGCATTTACATCCTTCCTTGAATAAGGAGACTGAAACTGTAAAAACAATATTCGAGATGCAGTCTCACCAATGCCCTGTACACCTGAAGCACAACATCCTTACTTTTATAACAAAAACAGAAAATGCTGGAAAAACTCAGCTGGTTTAACGGCATCTGTGGTTAACATTTAACACTTCAAGTTAACATTTCAAATCCGTATGACTCTTCTTCAGAGCTCTAAAGACCCAGCACTGACCCCTGCGGAACCCCACTAGTCACATCCTGCCAATCAGACAAATACACATATATGCATATTCTCTGTTTTCTGCCAGCCAGCTAATCATCTATCCCGGTTAATATGTTACCCCCTATACCCCGAGCTTTTATTTTCTTTGATGTGGCACCTTATCAAATGCCTTCTGGAAATCCAAGTACAGTTTGTCTACAGGCTCCGCTTCATCCACAGCACATGTTACTCCTTCAAAGAACTCTAATAAATTGGTTAAACATGATTTCCCTTTCTCAAAACTGTTTTCCCGATTATGTTGTGGTTTTCTAAGTGCCCAGCTATAACCTCTTTAATGATCAACTCTAACACCTTCCCCACGACAGACTTCAAGCTAGCTGGCCAATAGTTTTCTCTCTTCTGCCTCCCACCCTTTTTGAACAGAGCGGTTATATTTGCTACTTTCCAGTCTGATGGAACCTTTCCAGAATCTAGCGAAATTTGAAAAATTAACACCAACGCATTCACTACCTCATCAGCCACCTCTTTTAAGACCCTCGGATGAAGACTATCTGCATCCGGAGACTTGATAGTTGTTGCTGTTGCTAATGAAGATCATTTGCTTGCCGTTGGAGTATGGAAATCTAATGTATTCATTAGTTTGTTCAGATGTTATTCCAGGGCCTAATTTCATCCCTTTAGGATTTTAGAAGTCATTTTATTTATGAAATAACTGTGCTAAATTACTCTAAATAATTTATTACACCTATTGCAACAGAGACTGATTTGCTCTATATTGTCAATCAGTCTGCACTCTCATCCCTTCATTATTTTCTTTAATATTGAGCTTCTTAATATTTCATAAATAGTTTGGCTGGGTAGCAAACACTTGAAATAAATCCAGGATACTCAAACCATGACAGGATCCTGCAAATGCAAATATTTAGGAAGATGGGGTTAAAAACCCCGAGGATGCAAAATATTAAGAAGGCAAGAGGAAGAAATGAAAGAATGAAATATAGAAAGGTAAAGATTTTTTTTTTCAATTCTAATGCAGCTTATAACTTCACTCAATACATCCCAAAGTCCTTGACCATACAAGAAGTTATTTTTTGAAATGGAGTCACTCTTTCTACATTATGAATGCAGCATATATCTTGGGAATAGCCAGATCCCTCAATGGCCGATGAGGTGAATTGCCAAAGATACTACTTTAAGCGTTACTGTATAGGCTGAGGAGAGAATGTTGGCTACCACACCACCACATGCTTCACTTTTTTTACATTTATTCCTGGAATGTGAGTGTTGCTGTGATAATTTTTAGTTCCTTTCTCTTTGAGAAGGAAAGACTTGCACTCATAGAGCACTTTTCATGATCCCAGTATGTCCTGATTCGTTTTACAGCCAATGAAGTACTTTTAACGTATACTGACTAATGTAGGAAAGGAGGCAGCCAATTTGCATAGGGAAAGCTTCCACAATCAACAATAACGGCCAAATAATTTTTTTGGTGATGTTGATTGAGGGATAAGTATTGGTCAGGACATCAGGGATAACTCTGCTATTCTTCCTCAAAATAGTGCCATGAGATCTTTTTATGACCAACTGAGGGATGAGTTGAGTAATACACTTTTGTTTTGCTTGCTAAACTACCATTAGGGACCAAATGAAACATTGAAATCTCAGGCACACACCATTTGAGAAAATAAAGTAAACAATGCAATGCTCAATACCGTCTCAGGGAGATGGTGGCGTAGTGGCATAATCCAGAGACGTGGGCTCAGGGGACCCAAGTTTGAATCTCACCATGGCAGATGGTGAAATTAGAATTCAATAAAAAAATCTGGAATTAAATGCCTAATGACGACAATGAAACCATTGTTGATTGTTGTAAAAACCCATCTGGTTCACTAATGTCCTTTAAGGAAGGAAATCTGCCATCCTTACCTGGTCTGTCCCACATGTGACTCCAGACTCACACCAATATTGTTGACTCTTAGATGCCCTCTGAAATGGCCTAGCAAGCCACTCAGTTCTCAAGGGCAATTAGGGATGGGTGTTATGATAAATGCTAAGCTGCTCAAATCTCAGAGGGAAACTTGAAGCAGCTAACACAACTCTTTTGCAATTTGTATTTATTTTGAGATGTGGGCTTTGAATTCGGTAAAAAAAAAAGACCACCAAGACTTAGAGGGTTTTTATAAAACTAAATTAAACATTTATTAATAAAATAAATAATGTTGAGCACATACATAGGTCTACAAATTGCTACTATGAATAACTCCTAGCTCCCCTAATTAATCTAACTCCCAGTTGCACCTCCGTTAAGGCAACAGTGAAAACACATCAATTTTAAAAGACCAGGCAAAGTAACACAATACTCTGAACAGTCGAATTCAAAGTGAGTTTTCTTAACTTCAGTTCTGGCAAACAGCAGTTTGGGCACAAACGCTGAAGGCTTTTCACACTTAGATCTTAGATTTCCTTCCCTGGCACACAGCCTTCTCTTCTTTATACATATTTTCCTCTTTGAATGCAAATTCCCATTGTTTCACTATGTCTTTGGACTTTACCTCTCTAATAATAAAAATCTATTATAATACCAATTTTACCAGTAATCTTTGGGAAAAATAAACACACAGTTTCATAACTTCTCCTGGCTAGGTAAAACATTTCACCCCCCTCTTTTGAATTCAAGCTAGTCTGGCCTATTTAAAAATGCACCTTTACACCTCACATTCCAAAACTTCCCCCGTGTTAACATATTTAGCATTTCAAATCTAGCTTCTCTGTTTATATCAAAGCCTTCAGGCCAGCTGTCTCTAATTCAATTAAGACACACACACATACATAGACACAGACCCCACTGTTACTCTACTTTGCAATAAATTCCAAATAACATTATGAAAATTATAATATCTTCCTGACATGGGCAATAAATGCAAGCCTAGCCAGTGATGCCCACATCCCGTGAATGACTAAAAAAAAACCCTTCATCCCTGAACCTGTACCATCACTAAAAATATCACAGTGTGCTGCAAATACTTGGGGCCTGCTCATGTCATCTTCCATTAAAGCTCTGCCTGTAGTTACAGATTGAGATATCAGGAGAATACATGAGCCTATGATCAAAATGAGCATATCTCAATTATTGATTTGAATGATAAACTTCAGCCCCAAGTGGTCTGCTCCTGACATGTTTCTTACTTGCTAAGACTGCAGATAGGAGAACCTATTTTAACAATCAGAAAATTGGGAGCATTGTGAATCAAACCACCCATTGAGAAAAGGGTCTTTCAACTTTGAAGTTTATATTTATTGCCTAATGTCACAGATTATTGCAGAAGTTCACTGAATCCTACAGTACAGAAAGAAGCCATACAGCCCATCATGCCTGTACCAGCCCTTTGAAAGAGCTAAAAGCAAAAAACTGTGGATGCTGGAAATCCAAAACAAAAATAAAAATACCTGGAAAAACTCAGCAGGTCTGGCAGCATCTGCGGAGAGGAACACAGTTAACGTTTCGAGTCCGTATGACTCTTCAACAGAACTAAGTACAAAAAGAAGAGAGGTGAAATATAAGCTGGTTTAAGGGGGGGAGGGAAAAGTAGAGCTGGATAGAGAGCCAGTGATAGGTGGAGATAACCAAAAGATGTCATAGACAAAAGGAAAAGAGATGTTGAAGGTGGTGATATTATCTAAGGAATGTGCTAATTAAGGGTAGAAAGCAGGACAAGCAAGGTACAGATAGCCCTAGTGGGGGTGGGGTGGGGTGAAGGAATCGAAAAAGGCTAAAAGATAGAGATAAAACAATGGATGGAAATACATTTAAAAATAATGGAAATAGGTCGGAAAAGAAAAATCTATATAAATTATTGGAAAAAAAAGGGAGGGATCGGAAAGGGGGTGGGGATGCAGGAGAGAGTTCATGATCTAAAATTGTTGAACTCAATATTCAGTCCAGAAGGCTATAAAGTGCCTAGTCGGAAGATGAGGTGCTGTTCCTCCAGTTTGCGTTGAACTTCACTGGAACAATGCAGCAGGCCAAGGACAGACATGTGGGCATGAGAGCAGGGTGGAGTGTTGAAATGGCAAGCGACAGGGAGGTCTGGGTAATGCTTGCGGACAGACCGAAGGTGTTCTGCAAAGTGGTCACCCAGTCTGCGTTTGGTCTCTCCAATGTAGAGGAAACCGCATTGGGAGCAACGAATGCAGTAGACTAAATTGAGGGAAGTGCAAGTGAAACGCTGCTTCACTTGAAAGGAGTGTTTGGGCCCTTGGACGGTGAGGAGAGGGGAAGTAAAGGGGCAGGTGTCGCACCTTCTGCAGTTGCATGGGAAGGTGCCGTGGGAGGGGGTTGAGGTGATGGAGGAGTGGATCAGGGTGTCCCGGAGAGAATGATCCCTGCGGAATGCCGCCGGGGGGTGGGGTGAAGGGAAGATGTGTTTGGTGGTGGCATCATACTGGAGTTGGCGGAAATGGCGGAGGATGATCCTATGAATGTGGAGACTGGTGGGTTGATAAGTGAGGACAAGGGGGACTCTATCATGGTTCTGGGAGGGAGAGGAAGGTGTGAGGGCGGATGCGCGGGAGATGGGCCGGACACGGTTGAGGGCCCTGTCAACCACCGTGGGTGGAAAACCTCGGTTAAGGAAGAAGGAAGACATGTCAGAGGAACTGTTTTTGAAAGTGGCATCATCAGACAAGATGCAACGGAGGCGAAGGAACTGAGAAAATGGGATGGAGTCCTTACAGGAAGCGGGGTGTGAGGAGCTGTAGTTGAGGTAGCTGTGGGAGTCGGTAGGCTTGTAATGGATATTGGTGGACAGTCTATCACCAAAAATTGAGACAGAGAGGTCAAGGAAGTGAAGGGAATTGTCAGAGATGGACCATGTGAAAATGATGGAGGGGTGGAAATTGGAAGCAAAATTAATAAAATTTTTCCAGGTCCAGGCGAGAGCATGAAGCAGCACCGAAGTAGTAATCGATGTACCGGAGAAAGAGTTGTGGGAGGGGGCCGGAGTAGGACTGGAAGAGACAGGCATAGCTGGGGCCCATGCGGGTACCCATAGACACCTTTTATTTGGAGGAAGTGAGGGGAGTTTAAGGAGAAATTGTTCAGTGTGAGAACAAGTTCAGCCAGACGGAGGAGAGTAGTGGTGGATGGGGATTGTTCGGGCCTCTGTTCGAGGAAGAAGCGGAGAGCCATCAGACCATCCCGGTGGGGGATGGAGGTGTCGAGGGATTGGACGTCCTTTGAAAGAGCTATCCAGTTAGTCCTGGTCCTGCTCTTTCCCTATAACCCTGCAATTGTATCCCCTTCAAGTATTTATCCAATTCTCTTTTGAATGTTACTACTAAATCCTTTGCCATCACTCTCTCGGCGATCACATTGCAGATCATAAATTGAAAAATAACTCTGATCTCACATCTGGCTGTTTTTCCTGTGGGAACAGTTTCCCCTTACTTCTTCAATGAAAACTTTTCATGATACATGAAATTAATAATCCTGAATAATTCTGGTCACATTGCAGTTTATTAAAATCGTGTTTTTATTCATTCATGAGATGCGGGCATCGCTGGCTAGGCCAGCATTTATCGCCCACCTCTAATTGCCCTTGTTCAGAAGGCAGCATCATCTCATGGTTCTTCCTTGCTGATTCAAAGTGCTTGTTGAAATTCTTTCTGGCATGGATGGTGTTTAAAACCTGGAACCTGTCCATTCTTAATCATCCCTTCCTGTATTGAGAACATATATAGCTCTCTTAATCAACTTGATACGAATACTGAGGCTCTTGAGAATGGCAGTGAAGTGGGAACCCTGATCTTTGAGTGACTTTATTTACTTTATCAACCACACTGATTGGCTGCATTGGGAACAGAGGCCACATTTTCTGCCTCTGTATAGCCTGTCATCAATGTTGGGCATAGCGCATACCTGTCATGAGAAGTACCCTTATCATTTAAAAGGTTGTCCTTAGGCTCTCTTCACAGTTTATTAATTTAAGGTTTGGCACCAATTTGGTACTGTTTTATTGTTTCTGTGTCTCTTTGCAAATTCAATGAGCAAAATTAGATACAGTGCTTCAAGGCCAGCCTCACCAATTCTGTAGTGTGTGAATATCATCAGCTTGGATTTATACTGTTATGTATAGTTGTACTGGTTTCAGGAAGATATGAGTGATTACAATTTGCTGTCAGACCCAGTCTTTCTTTATTGTACCAATTTTAATAGTAATCCCATCATCATGTAATGATAGTTGTTGTTTTAAATTACTTTGCGTTGCAACATGAAGCATCGCATGTCATGAATCCATCCAGTTGCTAAGTGCCTTGAGTTCATATCAAATGATATTCCTCTTCTTTGCATGTTTTGCTCTCAAATAAAACTTGATTTCAACTGTGCCTTTAAACAGTCTACATAAATTATTTTTTCGAAATGCATTTTAATAAGCTATGTAAACCAAGTCGTCCATAATCAATCATATAAGATGCACTGCAGCAACTCGTCAAGGCTCCTGCGACAGCACCTTCCAAACTCATAATCTCTACCACTGGAAGAACAAGAGCAGCAGACACATGGGAATACCACCAACTGCAAATTCTCCTCCAAGTCAGACACCCATCCTGACTTAGACCTATATCGCTGTTCTTTCACTGTCGCTGGGTCAAAATCTTGGAACTCCCTCCCTAACAGCACTGTGGGTGTACCTACACCACACAGACTGCAGCGGTTCAAGAAGACGGCTCAGCGCCATCTTCTCAAGGGACAATTAGGGATGGACAATTAAGATGGCCCTAGCCAGCGATGCCCACACCCCATGAAAGAACAATAAAAATTTCCAGTACATTAGCCCACTGATGATGAAAGAATCGTTATGTATGTCGAAGATTGAACGGTGTGTGATTTGGAGTGTATCTTGGATCTGATGGTGTTCTTACAACAATTTTGGTTTTGCCCTTCTCAGTGGTAGAGATCCCAGGAGAGGGATGTGCTGTCAAGCTAACGTTGATGAACTACTGCAGTGCGCCCTTTAAATCATACTTACTGAAGCCACAAAGTTGCAGTGATGATAGAAGATGGATATTGAGTCGGTGGCCAAGGTACCAATCAAGAAAACTGCTCTGTTCAGGATGGTATTGAGCTTCTTGAGTGGTTGAGTATTCGACCACATCCCAGATTTGAACCTGGATAGGGATAGAGTTGGATAGACTTTGAAGGCTTAAGAGGCGAGATATTCATCATGAAGTACGCAGCCTCAGCTATACTCTTGTGATACCCCAAGCTCTCGAGATGATGATAGTCAGGTGCTGACTTGTTTGGATTTTTATTACCTGGCATTTAAGTGGTGCAAAATGTTACCTGTCATTTGTCAGCTTAAACCTGGATGCTGTCCAACTCCTGCTTTATTATTAGTGGAGCTGTGAATGGAGCTGAACAATGTGGAATTGTCATCAAACAACCCCTTTCCTCTGCTTAAAGCAGTGAAAGGGTCATTGCTGAAATAGGTGAAGGGTGGGCCAAGGATGTTTCACCATAGCGATGACCCTGGGGTCTGATGACTGACCGCTGACAACTCATCTCCCTTTTCATCAGATATGGCTCTAGTTCTAGAGGTTTTCCATTTGACCCCCATTAACTACAATTTTCCTTGGGTTTATTATGCCATGTTATTTGAGTGCAGCCTTGATGTTAAGGGCACCTAATCTCACCTCTGTTCCGGTATTCAGCTCTTTGGTCTATGGAATCAAGGCTGTGATTAGGTTTGAAGCTGAGTGGCTCCAGTGGAACCTGAACTGAGCATCGGTGAGCAGGGGAAATTAGTGAGTATTGATTATTGATGTGTCCTTCTATCATATTAGTGATGCTTGCTGGTGGGTTAAATAAGCTGCTAATTGGGTTAGACATATCCCAGCCTTTTATAGATACATTATGCCTAGGCAATCTTCCACATTGTCAGGTAGCTGCCAGTGTCATAGCTGTAGTGGAATAGTTTCTTGGAAGTATTAACAACCCTGTGGACAGAGAGAAATAGAAGGATATTTGTTTATTTAAGTGTCAGGAAAGCTTTAGATATAGTGTGCGCAAAGAGATTGATCCACAGGTTGGAGAGCATAGAAAAGGTGGAGTGCTTCTGAATGGTCTGAAGCAGGGGGTTGATGAATATGGAGCTGACATGGAAGGAGCTACTTAGTTAGGTGCCTCTGTGATGTGTGGTGGGACTATTGCTGTTTGCAGTATACATAAAAGATTTGGAAGACTGGACAGAGAAAAAGATCTCCAGATTTGTAGTTGATACTAATTGGGAAGGATTGCAAACAGTAAAACTTTGTATTTTTGAACAATGAAACAAGTAGGTCTGAAGGCCTTCATCATCAGAAACAGATCACATAATCTTGTCATATTGCAATTGCTCAGGGTTGGAATGTCAAATGTTTTAAAGTTGCAAAGAATTTACTTCTTCAGAATATAAGCACTAATAATCCTTGCTTGCTTGGGGAAGGGGAAGAAGTGGCCTAAGGCAACGGAAGAGACTGCAGGATGAGGGCTGGGAAGGGGGAATATCCCAGGGTGTGTATAGGGGCACAAGTTGATCTGTGCATGGCCTCAAGATGGTGTGGCAGAGGAGGCAGTCTCCAGAGGAGATGAGGCCAGATGGTGATGTGAGGGTGTGTGTTAGAGAGTGAGTGGTGATGTCCCTTGAGCTGGTAGTGAGTGTGATGCCAGCGAATGTGTGATTGGCTTGTGTGTGTGAGTTTAGAATGATGAGATGGTTGCCTTACCCTGGATGAGATCATGCATCCCCTTTCTGCATTGGATGGCCAACCATTTCTGTGCAGCATTGACACTGATCACCACTGTCCTCGCCTATACCGAGCCGGAGTGGTGAGATTGCTGGACCTCCTGCGGCTAGAGCAGGGGTAGGGGACATCACAGCGGTCCTCCACGGTGTCCAAAAGGCATTCCAGGGACGCGTCACTGAATCGGGGGGTGGGGGCTGCAGTCTTCTTACCTTTCGGGGCCATGTCTTCTGTGCAGCAGTCCTGGGCTGGAAGCACTGAGAAGTGTGCCCACAGCTGCACTTTAAGTATGGCACTCGGCATGAGGAAGCAGTGAAGTGATGGCATGGTGGGCAAATGAAAGCCTGCCCACCGTTGAAACAGCGTGTTTCCTGGGAATGCGTGAGGCGGGATTGGGATGATATGGCGTGAAAAGCCACCATGGTGGCCAGTGGGTAAAGCATTCTTTTTCCCGCCCGCTACTGCACTTCGTGCAAATCTGGGACGATTCCGCCCTTAGAGGAGGGTTTTTGAAAGCAAGGCTGTAACTTTATGCAGAGCTGCAGAGGCAGGAACTTCATGTCCGCACAAGCTGCCGTGGTCGAGGACATAGGAAATCATTAGCCAGAATTTTTCCCTCATCAGGAGAGCTTGACGGGAGCGGGCGGGGGCGGTTGGGAAGCCGACAGACATCCGTGATCGGCTCCACTCCGTGATTTCATGCGAGCGGGCCAGTTAAGGCCTGCCCTGCGTTCACTGCGAGAGGCAGCGCTCAGCGCTACCTGTGCAGGCGGGGGGAGGAGGGAGAGCTGGCCTGGCGTGCAGTCCGTGCATGCGCGCAAAAGAGTGCATCAATCTCCCTGAGGCACAGAGCTGCCTCAGGGAGATTGAAGCGCTATTTAAAATAATGAATAAGGACAAAAAGAATTTAGTAAAACATGTTTTTAATTTCAAAATAAAGTTTTTGTGAAACGTGCATTAGCTTTAGGAAACCTCATCCTGCTCACGGATGAGGTTTCCTAAAAAACGTAAAGGCCGCTTTGGCCTTTTTGCCTGCCCGTCAATCGTTAGGGCAGCCGACTCCGGCGTCTGGTCACTGAGTGAAATATAGCGCGAGAGCGCAATGATGTCGGGACGCATGCCCGACGTCATCGTGCGTCATATTATGCTCGGGCATATTGGGCGCACGCCCGCACACCGAACGTAAAATTCTGGCCATTACATTGTGAGGATTGAGAGACTTGAAAAGCGACGATTTGAATTGGGGATTGACATACTGGACACTGAGTGCTAGTGGAGCTTGGCGACATGTTGCAATTATGGCTTTTCTGGAATTCCCTTCCAAAACTTCTCTGGCCCTCTCCTTTGCTTTCCTCCTTTAAGACAGCCCTTAAATCTGACCAAGTTTTTGGGCACGTGGTCAATATTGCCTTGTGCAGCTTCGTGTCAGACTTTGTTTGATAATGCACCTATGAAGCCCAATAGGATGTTTTAGGTTGTAGGTGCTACACAAATCCAAGTCATTGTTGTGTCCTCGTAACATTTAGAAATGTGTCGGTGTTGGGTGGAATTGATGTAGAGGGACAAGCAAGAAGGGCTTTAGAGACATGAAACTTTGAGATGGGAAAGACGTACTAGCAACAGAAGGGAGAGATGAGAACAAGGCCAGTAATGTTTCAGAGGAAAAGGAAAAATACCGTGCGGGAGCTGAGTGGAGGGAAGCGGAGCAAGGAGTCGAACATGACATCAGGGTAGTGCATTTCGTCTCAAACCATTAGAGTTGGTAGAGAGAGGAAATGTTCACCTAATTGAAGTAGACTGGTTTGGACCCCAGGTTACAAAGCATTAATTCTCCTGAGTAACTTAGCAGGCTCTTTGATTTCCACGAATTAATCAATTTAATTTATTTCCACCCCTGCTCGCGAGAAAAAAAACACTTGAGAAAAGAAATCTATATCTTCATGTGGCACATCTACATAAGATTTTATCTTTCAACGCCCAGGATTAATTTGACAGGGAGTCACAATTAACTGCTTCTATATAATGCTGATGGTTCAAATTAAATACACCTTAGGTACATCTGATATACACTATTCACATGCTAATATGACAATGGGCTGCATTTGTAAAGAATAACTTATACGCTACCCTTTAGGCTGCTGAGCATTTCTCTTTAGTAGTTACAGAGACAGCCGTATGCAGTGAAGTGTAAAATTTCTTCTTTACCAATGCAGACAATGAGGTTAAAAACTGAATGAATCATAGCAATTTAACACAGCACTTACCACAAATTTCTCCCATTTATAGATATCATGCATCAGTCTGAATATTAACATCAGGTAAAATTGTATTGTCTTAAAAAAAAACAGATCTTTGAATATTTTAAAACAGCACCAGGAATCAAAATGATAATATCGTCATTTAAATCCTCCATTGCATTAGTGCGTATTTCTTGATATTTCTCCCTTCTCAAAGGGGATTGTGTAAAATGGCTAGTGTTAAATTGACTGTCCTATCCCACCCAATCTTATTTTCCATTCACTTTGAAGGAAACAAAGGTAGGGAATGGTGTATGATGGGCAGCCAATCTGATTTTGTCAATCTACCCTGTTACCCAAAGCTAAAATTACCCCTTTAGATTTTTACATGGAATGCTTATCAAATACAACCAGCAATATATCAAGTAAATGCCTTTCCGAATTCTTGTAGTTCTATCTTCACAGTCCATAATGTTGTGTGCTAAATAGGATAGATTCAGAACAGATCTAGCAGCTCAAAACTAGACACCCATGAGGCGCTTTGAGCCATCAACATGAGAATTGTATTCCACCACAATCTGTAAACTCATGGTCCAGCATATCATTCATTCTGCCATTATCATCAACCCAGGTGACCAGTGAGATGCGGAGGAGAGCATGCCATTAGCAGAACCAAGGGCATCTGTAAATGAGGTACTAACCTGGTGAAGTTACATCACAGGACTGCAAACATGCTAAATAATGAAAGCAACATCGATAGACAGAGCTAAACAATCCCACAACCAACAGAGCAGATCAAAGATCTGTAGTCCTGCCACATCTACTTGGGAATGGTGATGGGAAATTAAACAACTAATGGTAAGAGGAGGCAAAATTAACTTCATGATTGACAATGATGGCAGAACCCAACACCTTAATGTAAAATACAAAGCAGAACATTTCCAACTATGTTTACGCAGGTATGCAGATCATGTATCTAGTCCTCCTCCTGAGGACCCCACCATCACAATCGTCAGCCAATTTGACTCACAGTCATATCAAGAAACAGCTGAACGCACAGATTGTGGCAAAGGCTACGGGCTCCAACAACATAACAGCTGTAGTGCTGAAAACTTATGCTCCAGAATTAACCGTGCCTCTAGTCAAGTTGTTCTAGTATAGCTACAATGCTGACTCCAACCTGACAATGTGGAAAATTGCCCTGGTATGTCATGTCCAGAAACATCAAGACAAATACAATCTGGCCATTATCCACCCCAGCGGCCTACTCTCAATCATCAGCAAAGTGATGGAAAGTGTTGCTGACAGTGCTAACAAGTGGTCTTGTCCACCAATAGCCTGCCCACTGATGCTCAGTTTCGGTTCAGTCAGTACCAATTAGCTCCAGACCTCATTATAGCCTGATATAAAGACGGACAAAAGAACTGAATTCAAGAAGTGAGATGAGAGTGACATCAAGGCAGCCATTGACTAAATGTAGCACCAAGGAGCCCAAATAAAATTGAAGTCAATGGGGTTCAGGGGGAAGCTGCACTGGCTGCAGTCAGGCCTAGCACCAAGGAAGATGGCTGTGGTCTTTGGAGGCCAATCTCAGCCCAGGACATTGCTGCAAGAGGTCATCAATGTCCACCCATCTTCAGCTGCCACATCAGTGATCTTCCTCCGTGAAAGGTCAGAAATGGGAAAGTTAGCTGATGATTGCACAGTTTTCAGCTCAACTTCCAATTCCTCAGATAATGAAATGGCCCTTGCTCACGTGCAGTAAAACCTGGACAACATTCAGGCTTGGGCTGATAAATGGTAAGTGACATTCGTGAGTAACTCCCCTCCTGACTCCCCTAAGCCTTTCCACCACCTACAAGGCACAGGTCAAGAATACTCACCACTTGTCTGCGTGAGCGTAGCCCTAAACACACTCAAGAAGCTCAACCATCCAGGACAAAGCAATTCAATTGATAAGCACCGCAATGTAAACATTCACTCTCCCCACCAATGGCACATTGCTGCAGCCTGTATCACCTACAGAGGCACTGCAGAAATTTGCCAAGGTTTCTTCAACAGCACCCTCCAAATAAATCCATGACCTCTGCTACTTAAACCTTTGCCACTCTACCTAACAACACCGTAGGAATATGTTTGGTACAGGGACTACAGCAGTTTAAGAGGCAGCTCATTGTTACCTTCTTGAGGGAAATTAGGAATTGTCATCCGTGGCCTTGCTATTGATGCCCACATCATGTTACTTAATAAAAAATATTTAAGAATTGATTTACTTTGCTATTTGCTATAAATCTTACTGTCGGATTTCAAACAGCGTTGTTCAATGCTCTCTTTCTCTTTAACAAATATACCTGTCCTTGACTTCAGAGTGCACAAGATTACACATCATACGTAATGTTGGCTTCTGGTCAACTTTTCACAGGGCCCAGGTTTTAGTTGCAAGCTCTCAAGTGACTTGAATGCTCTATTGAATGAAGGCTTGAAGATTGAACTGCTCTTTTGTGTTGATTGAGGACAATAGCCTACTGTTGTGACAATTTCCATTAAGTCCAGCAAGAAAACACTCATCATCATGAGCACTCATTTTATCTAAAGACCACAATCTTGTAGATTGAGTGTCAACTGCTTCACAGTTTGGTATAGTTGATGACTATTACATCCAGATGCTCCATCCAGGGCTATCCAGACGACAACCTTTGTTAGCTGTATGACAGGACCCATTAGTTAACATCAAACTGTTTATGGGGCAGGGGCAGGGGGATGCGCAATGGGGGTGGGGTGTGCAAGGTGAGGCGAGGCAATAGCAAAATATCAAACTCACTCTGCTGTACCTTTGTAATTTCATAAAATCTAAAACAAATAAGTATTTCTCACATAAAATCAAGCATTTCTTCTGCAGAATGATTTATCCTCCTGGTAAAGCCCGCTATTACCTCAATGACCATAAGACCATAAGATGTAGGAGCAGAAGTAGACCATTTGGCCCATCAAGTCCCCTCCACCATTCAATAAGTTCATGGTTTATCTGATAATCCTCAACTCCACTTTCCTGCCTTTTCCCCATAACCCTTGATTCTCTTACTGATTAAAAATTGGTCAATCTCAGCCTTGAATATACTTAATGCCCCAGCCTCTACAGCCCTCTGCAGTAAAGAATTCCACAGATTCATTACTCTCTGAGAGAAGAAATTCCTCCACATCTCTGTCACCCATAATGGGTGACCCCTTACTCTGAGTTTATGCCCTCTGGTCCCAGACTCTCCCAAAGGGGAAAGAGCTTCTCAGCATCCACCCTGTCAAGCCCCCGAAGAATCTTGTATGTTTCAATAAAGCCACCTCTCATTCTTCTAAACTCCAATGGGTACAGATCCAACCTACTCATGAGAAAATCCTTCCATACCCAGGATCAACCTAGTGAACCTTCTCTGGACTGCCTCCAATGCCAGTATATGTTTCCTTAGATAAGGGGGCCAAAACTGTTCACAGTATTCTAGGTGTGGTCTAACTAGTGCCTTGTATAGTTTTAGCAAGACTTCCCTATTTTTATATTTCATTCCCTTTGAAATAAAGGCCAACATTTCATTTGCCTTCCCTATTTCCTGCTGAACTTATATGTTAGCTTTTTGGGATTCATGCACACAGAATCCCAAATCCCTCTGTTCTGTAGCTTTCTGCAGTCTTTCTCCATCTAAATAATATTCAGCTCCTCTATTCTTCCTGCCAAAATGCATAAACTCACAATTTTCCACATTTTATTCCATCTGCCAAGTTTTTGCTTAACCTGTCTATATCCCTCTGTAGACTCTTTGTGTTATCCACACCACTTACCTTCCCACCTATTATTGTGCCAAGTGCAAACTTGGTGATAGTACATTCACTTCCCTCATCTAAGTCATTAACATATATTGTAAATAATTGTGGCCCCAGCACTGATCCTTGTGGCGCTCCACTAGTTACAGGTTGCCATCCTGAAAATGCCCCCCGTATCCCAACTCTCTGGGCGGAGATTTCCCCTCGCTGGGGGGGTTTGGGGGCAGGCGGGGGTGGGCGCGAAATTGATGGGCGCCCCCAATCGGGGCCGTGACGTTATTTAACTGCGCGCCTGCCGAACTGACAATCTAAATGATGCACGGTGATGTCGGGACGCCTGCCCGAGGTCACCGCATGTCATTTTATGCATCAGTGAGTGGGCCCCACCCCCACTCGCCGACCCAAAAATTCTTCCCTCTGTCTTCTATTCTCTATCCTTTATCTATGCCAATCCTCTATCCATGCTAATATACTACCCCCAACACTATGGGCTCATATCTTATTAAGTAGCCTTATGTGCGGTACCTTATTGAATGCCTTTTGGAAATCTAAATATATTACATCTAGTGGTTCCCCTTTATCTACCCCATTTGTTATCTCCTCAAAGAATTCTAATATATTTGTCAAGCATGATTTCCCCTTCATGAAACCATGCCCTGACTTCATTATATTACTGCTTGATTATATTATGCATTTCTAAATGCTTTGCTATTACATCCTTTATAATAGACTCTAACATTTTCCCAATGATGGATATTAAGCTAACTGGCCTGTAGTTACCTTTTTTTTGTCTCCCTCCCTTTTTGAATAAGGGTGTTACATTGGCAGTTTTCCAATCTTCTGGGAAGATTACTACTAGTGCATCCACTATCTCTGTAGCTGCTCCCTTTAATATCCTAGGACGCAGCCCATCAGGCCCAGGGGACTTATTGGCCTTTAGAACTTTATGGCAACCATTCTTTAAGGAATACTTTCGTGACAAGGAAAAAAATCATATAATTTTCACCTACAGCTGACTGTGCAGGTAATAACTGGATGAAAGAAAAACAAAAATTGCTGGAAATACTCAGCAGGTCAGGCAGCATCTGTGGAGAGAGAAACAGAGCTAACCTTTCAGGCTGTGACCTTTCATCCTGCCAGACCTGTTGAGGTTTTCCAGCACTTTCTGTTTTTATTTTAGATTTCCAGCATCCCCAGTATTTTGCTTTTGCACTTGTGTGGTGATTGGATAGAGCCGGTACATCACGATTTCATCTGCTGCTTTAAAACTCTGAGAACCAACCCCATGCAAATTTGAAGGAAATGCAGCATCAGTTAATGGATGCACACCCCCCCTCAACCCCATTAATGAAGTAACACTATGGCAGTGGAAGAGACAAAAGAGAATTTAACAGTGCCAGGGATGGAGAATGCAGTTACACAACATTCAGAAGTGCAATCTGGGATGACAGACAGAGCAACAACAGGAAAAAGCTAATACAAAGAAGAGAGTTGATAGAATCAAAGAAATTTCGCAATGTTATAAGAGTCCATTTGTTCTGTTGTGTCTGTGTTAGCTCTTTGTTAGAGCCAGATGCAATGGGTTCTGCTGCAACCACAGCTGTTATTCTTATTTGTAGCACTGACCTTCTCTCTCTCCTATCCCATTTCCTTCCAACCTCCTTAGCCAATGCCTTGTCATCCTTGTACTTCATGGCACAAAAGAATGAAATGACCAGGCTGGCATGGTAGGCTGAGCCAACACTCAAATGCTGAAGAGGAGATATATTTGGTAATGCTCCCATCAAGTTATGCTAGGTTACAAAAGATCACCAGAAAACAATGCCCACTTCTAGACGACTGGTGAAACTATCTTTTCACTGGATACCAAGGAATTCCATTCATCAAATCCATAATGCAAAAACAATTCCAGGGAATGCTGCATGGTTGGATGCTAATGAAGAAAATAGGAGGGAAAAAAGCTTTTCCTTAATTGGCTGGTGACAACGGATAATTAATTTAAAATCATCACTGGGACAGTAGAGAAAGATAGAGTACGTGATTTACATCATGTGAAGGGGGGAATCAGTGTATCTCCTTTTGGGAGTTGTAAAATAATACAAAAATGCAGAATCTCCTTTTTTTTCCCATATCACATTAGCTGCAATCATTTTGTGGTACGATGCCTTTCTATTACATAATCAGCATTATCATAGCCCAAAGGCACCATCGTATTGACTGTTGTTAAACAAGGGGGAAAAGAGTACTCTCTTTCTGCGGAGAGTGTTTGGAGTAAGTAATGTTTGGCCACAGTTGTGGCTGCAGCAGAACCCATTGCATCTGGCTCTAGCAAAGAACTAACACAGACACAATGGAACAAATGGATTCTTACAATATTGTGAAATTTCTTTGATTCTATCGACTCTCTTCTTTGTATTAACTTTTTTCCTGTTGTTGCTCTGTCTGTCTCATCCCAGATTGCACTTCTTGTTGTGTAACCGCATTCTCCATCCCTGGCACTGTTAAATTCTCTTTTGTCTCTTCCTCTGCCATAGTGTTACGCCCACTTGTTTTTTTTCTTTCTCACTCATATGCATCCTTGTCATGCTACATGCAATCCCTTTCCTTTTCTCTGCTTGGTGCCATATGCCTTCCAGATAATAACACAGCAGAAAATAAGCTCAGATAGTCGTAACATAAGGCTGGAGCACAGGCTTTACTCAGCAAATAAACTGTTTCTCTTTGCACCAGGTAACTGCCTCTGACAGTTATTCATCACATGGGAACCACTTATTGTCACATAAATTGAGTTGCGATTTACATCATTGTAAAGGAAGTAATCAGTGTAACTCCTTTTGGGAGTCGTAAAATAATACAAAAATGCCGAATCTCCTTTTTTTTCCCCATATCACATTAGCTGCAATCATTTTGTGGTACGGTGCCTTTCTGTTACATGATCAGCATTATCATAGCCCAGAGGCACCATCATATTGACTGTTGTTAAACTAGGGGAAAAATATTTCACAATATTTCATTGAGGCACTAGTGTTTTGTTTGTAGGCACCCTGCTGCAGGGCTGAGTTTCAGCACAGGCATGTAAGCGTAGTGCATTTGGCGCACAGCACCACTTCAGTTCCCTACACTCAGTGGCATTTCAAGGCCGAATACTGGAGTTTAAAATTAGCTATGTGGTTGAGGTTGGGGCAGATAAATTGATTGAATTTTCTGTGTGAAATGCCATTCTTCCTTTGCTTTAGAAAGCCACTAAGTCTGTAATAAGGGGAATTAGCACAACATCTAGGCACTGGACTGAGGGAATTCTGCACTACGAGGTGCCTTTTTTTCAGATAAGGTTTTAGATAAATGTCCCATCTGCTCTCTCACATGGGTCTAAAAGATCCCAGGGTATTCTTTCAAAGAAGAGCAAGGAAGTTATCCCTCAACCAAAATCATTAAAACCAATCATTTGATCATCATCACATTGCTGTTTGTAGAACCTTGCTGTGTGCAAATTGACTGCTGCATTTCCTATAAGAATGCATTCCATTCCAAGGCACTTCACAGGAGTGTTATGAAGCAAAATTTGACACCGAGCCTCTTTAGACAATATTAGGGCGGATAGCCAAAAACTTGGTCAAATAAGTAGGTTTTATATAATATCTTTAAGGAGGAAAGAGAGGTAGAGAGAGAGAGAGAGAGAGGTTTAGGGAGGGAATTGCAGAAATTAGAGTCATGCAGCTGAAGGCATGGCCACCAATGATCGAGCAAATAAAACCCTTCACCCTGCGTTTTTCCCACAGCCCTGTAAATTTTTTCCTTTCAAGTACTAATTCAATTCTCTTTGGATGTTACTATTGAATCTGCTTCTATCATCATTTCAGGCTTTACAGGGTCTAGTGTAGCAGTTTCATACAACTGAATGGCTTGCTCAGCCATTTCAAAGGTCACTTTAGCGTTAATCGCATTGGTGTAGTTGTATTGCGGTCGCATGATGACCTGTCTGGCAAGTTGCAATGAAGGATAATTCCGCATGCTAAATTGTACTGACAATGTGAAAAGTGGAAGAAGGGAGGAGCACTCGGATGGCATGTCATTCCATAGCCTAGAATGAATTGTTATATTTGCATTTCATCAGAGCTGGAGATGACCTCCTGATTTGAAGAAAAATGCAGAATGACATGCCTAGCTGTGAAGTTCAAAAGATAAATTGATTGTAAACGTTACTACAGCACTTCATACATGCATCAGCCTGAGTCAGGCCATGCTGGGCTACTTGGAATAGATCCTTGAAGCAAACTCGATGGCTCAAGCACTCACCGAATATGCTGCACTCCAAAATGTAATCAGTTTTGCACCATCGATGTGTAGCAGCAATGAGAGGAGGCATTTATTAAAACGAACGAGGACTCATCTTAGTCAGTGCTGGCTAGCTGAGTGGTTTACAATACAAATACCAATGAAAAGATCCTGTTTTAAAATCCCAAATGTTTCACTTTTTTAAATAAAAATTGCTCCCTGCGTTTGAGATCATATCAGTAAAAGAATGAAAGAAAAACTTGCGTTGATTTAATGCCATTCATTAGCTCAGATACATCCCAAAGTGCTTTATAGAGCATCATAGTGTTGTGGTTATGTTACTGAACTAGTGATCTAGAGGCTTGGGCTAATAACCTAGAGAACATGTGTTTAAGCATCACCCTGGCAGTTTGAGAAATATGAATTCAGCGCGGAAAGCTGGTATCAGTAAAATTGGTTATGAGCCTGTCATTATTGTAAATAACCAACTGATTCAGTCATGTCCTTTAGGGAAAGAAATATGCCATTCTTTCGGATGGCCTATATGTTATTCCAGTCCTAAACAATGTGGTTAAATCAAAACTTTCCAATAAAGTGGAAGTGCAAGCCATTCAGTTGTATGAAATCGCTGGTCAGCTAGGATGGTCAACAGATTCTGCTCCTCAGTGATGCCACATCCTTCAACGAATTAAAAATCCCAGCCAGTACTTCCAAAGTACTTTGGAAGTGTAGTTACTTTGACATGGAGGAAAAGGAGTAGCCAATTTGTGGGTATAAAGCTCCCACAAAAAGAAATGTGTTAATGTGTTTTGTGATGTTGGCTAAGGGATACGTTTTGGACAATGGGGATAACTCTCTTGCCCTTCTTTGAAATAGCACCAGGTGACCTTTCTTATGTATTGGAGAGGGCAGATGGGGCATTGGTTTAAGGCCACATGTAATGAAAGACAGAACTTCCAACTGTGTAGCATTCCCACAGCCCCTGCACTGGAATTTTTTTTCCCTTTATTCTTCCACAGGGTGTGGGCGTCACTGGCAAGACCAGGATTTGTTGCCCACCCCTAATTGACCTTGAACTGAGTAGCCTGCTCGACCATTTCAGAGGGCAGTTAAGAGTCAACCACATTGCTGTGGGGATCTAGAGTCACATATAGTCCAGACCGAGTAAGGATGGCAGATTTCCTTCCCCAGAGGACCAGATGTGTTTTTTTACAACAATCAATGAACGTTTCGTGGTCACTATTACTGAGACTAACTTTATATTTCAGATTTTATTAATTGAATTTAAATTCCAGCAGCTGCTGTGGTGCTAAATATTGTGCTCAGGTCCTGAGAGTGGCAATTCAACCCACAACCTTCTGATTCAGAAGCGCAATTGCTATCACTGAGCTGCTAAGTTTATAAAAGTCTACCAATTGTTATAAATGGGAAAACACCAAACCAGCCTATCCCTTTTTGATAAATCAATAGCTGGAAATTAGATGATGATGGCATTCAAAGCCAAAATGGATTTATACGACATTCTCCAATCCGCTATTCTAATGGAGGTCTAAACTAGTTTATTTTAAAAAGTTTAATGTCTCTATTGAATAAGGAATCAGAGGATGGTGATGGAACAGGCTGCCCGGGGAGCCAAGAGAGTTTGATAACATCTGTAATTTTAGGGATTCGGGTAGGAATTTGATAAGATTATCAGTTGAGCATAGAGGTACTCATCTATGGATTCTGTATTTAAATCCTGCAACTGATCAGCTAAAGCAGAATGGTCTGTTTTGACCGTATGCCTTTCCATCTTCAACCAATTTTGTCAGCAGAGTAATTCCTAGGTTCATGTCGCTCGGGTACTTCTCTCTCTCTCTCCAGAGCCTATTCCAAAGGGAATTACTTTGACTTGAAACAATGGTATAGGACAGGTGAACTCAGACCAGTAGCCCATTATACATTGCCCCAATTTTCATTTTATTTGAAATCGGTGAAAATGAGAACCAGCAGCAATGTATGATGGGCATATGATCTGAGGTGCCCATTGTACGTTAATGTCCAAAGACAGAATGACCCCCAGTGTCTCTTGCACCCATTTATACTGCCAGCCCAGTATCCCTTCTTCGCAGTGTGGTCCACCATTCTATTGGGAGAACGAGTTCTGCCAAGATCCTTTTTGCTACTCCTAAATTCTGTGAATGCTGATGCTTTGCCGCTGTCAACATTTTGCCATGATCAGTGTTGTCAGTTGCCTTCATAATCTGGAAATGATTCGCAATTGATGTTGCTCTAATCAAAACAGTTAGAAACTTTCCTGTAAATTCAGCTGTTCAGTTCAGTTCAGCTGTGACGAAGTCACAATTTCAATGCTGCAGTACACACCAGAAGTGAATCGCATTAAGTGTAGATTAAGGGCTGACAACATCCAAAGTAACTATCCTGTGTCCTCCCTTTGATATACCTGCTAAGGTAATCATGATAATAACAATAATAATTGGTGGAAAGGAGATTGAGAGGAACAGGCATTTAATTTGCCAAAAGAGACAAACAGATTAACTGACTGATGGGCAACTGTGGTCCTTCAACAATAATTGTAGTCTAAATTTCCCACTAGGCAATGTGTTTATTAAACTGCTTTTTCTGTACTTTTCCTAAGCACTGTACGGCTGAGATAATTTTTTAAAACATTGGGAATGAATGCAATCGCCATGGGATTAGAGTTTTAACATTCAGTCTTTCACAGCTAGACTAAGGATGCCTCATTTACATTTCTTTCATCATAGGCCCCGAATTTCTTCAAACTCCAAATTGCAGCAAATTATGTCAATTTCCAAGCATTCTTGCCGAACAATTGTTATGCTAAAACTTCCTGCCAGAGCAAATAAAACCAATGTAAACAAACAAAAATCAGCATAAACCATCCCGGGGCTCAAGGTCAAACTTAATGTCTGTTCATAATGCCCCTCTTCATGTGTGAAAAGCAAAGTTGAAAGCTCTCATTTATGCATATTAGGCATAGCATGTTTAAGAATATTCAATGGTGGAAAATTTACAGCTTTGAGTGTGACTCATTCTAATATCATAGAAATGCATCCAGGAATATAGTGCTGGCCTTAGTGAGGACAATTTTTACTTAAAGAGTTTTGATGGAGGTTTCGTTGAATCAATGTAGAAGATCAAGAAGACTCAAGCATGGCATAAAAACTGGGGAAGTTAACTGCGCATGTATTTTCTTAACTGTACGTGCTGGAGATCAGCCTACATCATACATTGTTTCAGCACAAATTTTGAGCAGATTCCAGGCTGCCATCTCTAATAGTAATAATGAAATACAACAGGGGGGATACATATGCAAGAAAAAATGTTCACTTATGGAAAACATATAATAATGTGCAAGTATGGGGGAAAAAAACCCCTTCAAAATATTAAGATTGTACCTATACAGACCATTTACAATTTATTTAATGGCAGTTTAATTGCCTTACCATCACAAACAGTGCTAACATTTACTCCTACCTCAGGCTCTCCATTGTTAAAATCCTTTGCACATAAACCTTGATTTTAAAATTTTCAACCTTATTTTCAAAACCCTCCATAGCCTCACCAGTCCCTATCTCTGTAATCTCCTCCAGCCCCACAACCCTCCGAGATATGTGTGCTCCTCCAGTTCTGACCTCTTGGCAATCCCCGATTTTAATTGCCCCCTGTTGGTGGCTGTGCTTTCAAATATCTTTGTCCTAAGCTCTCAAGTTCCCTCCCAAACTCTCCACCTCTCTTTCCTCCTCAAAGTTACGCCTTAAAACCTAACTCTTTGATCAAGTTTTTGGTCACCTGCCCTATAATATGTGGCTTGGTGTCAAATTTTGTTTTATAATGCTCCTGTGAAGTGCCATGAGATATTTGATTGTGTTAAAGTGAATGTTGGTCCCTTGGAGGACAAGACTGGGGAGTTAATAGTGGGAAACGTAGAAATGGCAGAGACGCTTAATCAATATTTTGCCTCAGTTTTCACAGTGGAGGACACTAGTACCACCCCAATAGTAATATGTAGTACAGAGGATATAGAGAAGGAGGAACTTAGAACAATCACCATCACTAGAGAAAAAGTACTGAGCAAATTATTGGAATTAAAGGGTGACAAGTCCCCAGAACCTGATGGCCTACATCCCAAAGTCTTAAAGGAATTGGCAGCAGAGATAGTGGATGCATTGGCTATAATATTCCAAAATTCCCTGGATCTGGAAAGGTTCCAGTGGATTGGAACAATGCTAATATAACACCCTTATTCAAAAAGGAGAGGAGGCAGAAAGTAGGAAACTATAGACCAGTTAGTTTAACGTCTGTCGTTGGGAAATTGTTGGAATCCATTATTATGGAAGTAGTAATGGGGCATTTGGAAAATCAAAATGCAATCCATCAGAGTCAGCATGGTTTTATGAAGAGTAAATCGTGTTTGACTAATTTACTAGAGTTCTTTGAAGATGTGACAAGCAAAGTGGATAATGGGGATCTTGTAGATGTAGTATATCTGGACTTCCAGAAGGCCTTTTGATAAGGTGCCGCACAAAAGATTAATACACAAGATAAGATCACATGTAGTTAGGGGTAATATATTAGCTTGGATAGAGGATAGGATTGGCTAACCAACAGAAAACAGAGAGTCGAGATAAATGGGTCTTTTTCTGGATGGCAAGCTGTAACTAATGGGGTGCCATAGTGTTCGGTCCTTGGACCCCAACTATTTACAATCTATATTAATGACTTGGATTCAGGGATAGAAGGTACTATAGCTAAATTTGCAGATGACGCCAAAATAGGCAGGAAATTAAGCTGCAATGAAGAAATAAGAAATTTACAAATGGATATGGACAGGTTAGGTGAATGGGCCAAAATTTGGCAAATGGAGTTTAACGTAGATAAGTGTGAGGTTATCCACTTTGGTCGGAAGAATAAAAAGGTGACTTGTTATTTAAATGGAGAGAAACGTCAGAATGCTTCAGTGCAGGGGGATCTGGGTGTCCTCGTGCATGAATCGCTGAAAGCTAGTATGCAGGTACAGCAGGCAATAAGGAAGGCAAATGGAATTTTGGCATTTATTGCTAAAGGAATAGAGTATACAGATAGGGAAGTGTTGTTGCAAATGTACAAGGCATTGGTGAGACTGCGCCTGGAGTGCTGTGCAAAGTTTTGGTCCCCTTACTTGAGGAGGGATGTAGTTGCACTGGAGATGTTTCAGAGGAGGTTCACTAGATTGATTCCAGAGATGCAGGGCTTGTCTTATGAGGACAGATTGAGCAGTTTAGGCCTATACTTGCTAGAGTTTAGAAGGATGAGAGGAGATCTAATTGAGGTATATAAGATGCTAAAGGGGATAGACAAAGTAGACGTGGAATGGATGTTTCCCCTTGTGAGGCATTCTAGAATGAGAGGCCATTGTTTTAGGTTAAGGGGTGGTAGATTTAAATCAGAGAAGAGGAGGAATTACTTTTCTCAAAGGTTCATGAATCTGTGGAATTCACTACCTCAGAGTGCAGTGGATGCCGTGGCGCTGAATACATTTAAGGAGGAGCTAGACAGATTTTTAATTAGTAACAGGTTGAAAGTTTTGGGGAGAGGGCAGGAAATTGGAGTTGAGGCCGAAATGAGATCAGCCATGATCGTATTGAATGGGGGGCAGGTTCAAAGGGCTGAATTGCCTACTCCTGCTCCTAGTTCTTATGTTCTTATGTTAGAGGCATTATATAAATGCAAATAATTGTCGCTGTTCATCACTGCCTGCTCTCCTTGTTAATCTTCCATCTTTCCACTCTTCACTCTCCACAATCCATGAATTCCAACTTGTGATTGGAAAATGCTGACTGAAGGTTGGCAGGCTGGGGTGAGGGGTCGGAGGGGAAGAGCAGCTGGGTTCCCTTCCCTGCTCTACCTCCCCCAAAAGTTAAAGTGGATCCCTCCAGCAGCCTTGTGTGTCAAGGGATTCCTTAAATGTCTTAAAATTTGTCCCTTTATCTTCAGGAGCTGATCTGCGATCCCAGCCTGACTGTCAAAGAACGCTGAGGAAAGGCCTGAAATGTTAACCCTGTTCCTCTCTCCATAGATGCTGACAAAGCTTTTTTAAAATATTCTTTTTCAGGATGTGGGCATCACTGGCTATGCCAGCATTTATTGCCCATCCCTAATTGCCCTTGAGAAGGTGGTGGTGAGCCATCTTCTTGAACCGCTGGAGAACATGTGATGTAGGTACAGCTGCAGTGCTGTTAGTGCTTTGCGGAGGTCAGGTTTTAGTGAGGTTTTACTGTTTCATACTTTGTTGTCTTACCATACCTTGATGAGGCTTTGCTTATTCTATGATAGACTTGAGAAAGTCAGGACATAGTTTTTCTAAATTCCATTCGTTTACAAGACTCCATAGTAAGTACATGGTTTGGGTGGAGGCGATGGCGTAGTGGTACTGTCGCTGGACTAGTAATCCAGAGACCAAGGTTAATGCTCTGGGGACCTGAGTTTGAATCCTGCCACGGCAGATGGTGGAATTTGAATTCAATAAAAAATTGGAATTAAAAGTCTAATGATGACTGTGGAACCATTGTTGATTGTCGTAAAACCCATCTGGTTCACCAATGTCCTTTACAGAAGGAAATCTTTTATCCTCAGCTGGTCTGGCCTACATGTGACTCCAGATGCACAGCAATGTGGTTGACTCTTTAAAAAAAAACCTCTGAACAAAGGTAATTAGGGATGGGCAATAAATGCTAGCCGGCGATGCCCACGTCCCATGGGTGAATAAAAAAAAGACACAGACTGTTCTGCATCTTGCTCTCTTGGTCACCAGACTCTTGATGTCATGCTTACATCATTAATAAATTCATGGTTTTATTAACATAACTATTAACCCATTACTCTACAGTTAGGAAGGGAGTTTCAGAGTTTTGAGCTACTGAGCATTTCTAGCATATTCTGTTTTTATTTCAGATTTCCAGCATACACAGTATTTAGCTTTTGTTCAAGTTAGAACTCTTAGGTTTCTAGCAGTGTAACGTACACTGACCACAACTAGCAATGTCTGTGAAAGGAGCTGATTGTGAACTATGCCAGTTGTAGCAGATCCAGTGTGGACTTTTCCATTAGGCTTCTGTTTTGCCCCTGTGCTGCAGCCAGCCCTTGAACCCCCACGGCCTTAATCAAGTTTCAAATTAATGCCTTGTAATTAGCTTGACTGCAACTGGAATTCCCATATTGAGATGATGAGAATGTCATATGTGGGATGTGAGCTCATAGTTAAATAATGTGGCATACTGTTTATCAGTACAAGTGCATCATGTGAAACTATCTTATCCCCAGCAGATTTGCTGCTTGTCCATCATTTTATGTAGATGGGAAGATACCGATGACAGCGGCTGTAAGAACATGCAAGATACACATTTGCAATTAATTTGGTTGACTCCAAAGTAGGATAGCTGGGAAATGGCTGCAAGTACTATTGTATGAAAGTTTACCACATTGGTATCAAGCTCCCCTCTCTGTTACTCTAATAAAGTAACTTCACTTCAAATTAATGGTTAATATTTCTGTCAGCGGAGAGAAGGATTTACATAGAATTACATAGAATTTACAGCATGGAAACAGGCCATTCAGCTGTCTGTGTCTATGCTCCACATGAGCATCCTGCCAACCCTCTTCATCTAACCCTTCCAGCATATTTGTCTATACCTTTCTCCCCTGTGTACTTATTTAACTTCCCCTTAAATGCATCTTTACTATTTGCTTCAACTACTCATTGTAGTAATGAATTCAACATTCTAACCAGTCTCTGGTAATGAAGTGTTTCCTAAATTCCCTATTGAATTTATTAGTGGCTATCTTTTATTTATGACCCTAGTTTGGTCTACCCACAAGTGGAAGCATTTCCTCCCTCTCTACTTTATCAAACCCTTGTATAATTTTAAGGATAGTCATTTAGCCGAACAGAACTTGAGCATTGATGATAAAAGGTCATGCTATCAAAACTTTTTGTCTTACACTCATCAGGACCAATGCAAGAATACCAGTTGTAAAGGGAACAGCAATTTATACCACATGAGAAGAGAGTGCTGATTGGTTGGCAAGTGGACTCTGTTGGTAGAGGCATTGCCATGGAAAATGCACCAGGGAGCAGCCAACTGCGAAGCTTTTGTTTAAATTCAAACCAGACAGGTCGATTCTGATTGGTCAAGGCATTGCCATGGGGAATGAACCAGGGAATGGCTGTCCCCCGAGTTTTTGTTTAGTTGAAAAAGGCTCAATGCATGGCCATGCTCCTTCTGTACGCAAAGGACAGGTCCTTATGTGTGAATATATGTAGTTTCTAACACACATAAGTGAGCCACACTACGAGCCGACTGATAATCTTAAATTGGTTTTCAGTGTAATTCTCGGGGGACAGCCTCATTATGTATGCTTATCTGACAGCCCAGACATCTGTTTGAATAACAGAACATCTGCTCCCCAGTTAAAACATTGTTTGATTGACAGCTCAGGGTCTCTGATCTCTGCAGTTAATTTCACAATGTTTATTCACACAAGTTAAGTGGATTCAAGTACTTGTGGTTTGCGATTTTTGAAACTTCAAAGAGCCTGGATGATTGACACTTCTATTAGCTTTCAGTCCAGCTCTTTTTTTCATTTTTTTTCAGGAGAAATTTATCAATTGAGTGTATATTTTGAAAGCAGTTTTTTACACACCCCACTTTACACTATGATGTCCATTGTTTCTAGAAAGTATACAGTAGACCAATGAGCCTGGCATGGGTGCATGAGAGGAATCAGGAGGCTGGTGGAAAGGCAGAGCCTGGCTTGGAGTCATCATGGGCCTGAGGGACTGGGTGAGGGGGCATGAGGTAGCATGAATGGGAGTGGGTGAGGGGGTGTGAAGGGTGAGGGCTGGGGGGGCCTTTGTGTTTTTGTCTCCACTGAGACAAAGTCCTATGACGCTGAAGTGGGCCTTTTAAACAGTCTGCCTTGCCACTCGGTAGCCCCGTGGCTGCCTCTGCCACTTCATCCCGGGTCGGCTGGCCTGACTCCAGCTCAGCTCGCCCCCCCAGCCAAAAAATAGGAGGTTGACTTTTAGACGAGTAGTAGTTTAGAGGGGTTGAAATCCACCCTCTCCCATCATCTCGCTATTGGAGAGTTGGCAGGTTCGTGACTGTTCCTGCCAACCCCGCTCCCCGCCCAGGAAGGAGTCAAAAATCATTTTTATCTGTGTTGACATGCATAGACATGAGAAGCTGGACATCCGCCTTCAATGTTGCGCTATTCTATGATTCTATCATTGATTAGGTTTGCACCAGGGTGCGTTTGACTTCAGCGGTGGGCAGGTGGTAAATACAAAGAGTTTGGATTTTTTGGTTAAAAGTCGGGGTCAACTTTTACACTAAATATTTGAAAAATGAATGGTTTTTTTGGCGACTCTTACATCAGGTCGACTATTACTGGAGAATATACAATACGGCACAGGATTGGAATAATTTTCTTTCACAGTGGAGTTTAACATGGTTGCTGTTCTTTTAATTATTTATTGATTACAAGCATGAAAATCACTGCTTAGTTCCCGTGCTATCATGTCTATATACAAAAGCAAAATGCTGCAGGTGCTGCAAATCTGAAGGAAAATAGAGGATGCTGAAAATACTCAGTAGGTCTGGCAGCATCTGCGGAAATAGAAACAGAGTTAAAGAGCTGGACTATCCCAGCCCTTTGGGGACAGGCTGGGAGATGGGATGGCGGGCAAGCCGACACAGGAAGGTGGCAAGTGGCGTGCCTCTTGCTTTCCAGCCACCACGCCATTTTCCCAGCAGTGCGAAAGGTGGCTGATGACCCACCTGCCCAGAGCCTGATTCAGCCACTTAAGTGATCGATTAAGGCTCTCTGCCCTACCTCCACTGGCCTTTTGCCAATGGTAGAGGTCCCTTCAGCTATAATGGAAGACAGCCAGGTAAACCCTTGGGCTCCTGGAGGTGAGCCTTCCTATTTGGGCGTTCTTTGGCCCATGGAAACCCTCTGCTGGCAATGGCTGCCCCCGCAGCAACGGCACCACCTGCCCTCTCTAACCCCAATGCTCCCTCTCGCCTGGGGCCTCCCTGACTGGTGCCGGTGCTCCCAGACACCTTTAACCTGGCTGTGAGGGCACACGTCCATCAATTGCGTCGTCCTCCACCTCCTCCTCCTGGCGCAGTCCCAGCGGCCACTGTACCTGATGATGCTGCTGAGCTGCTGGCCCCTCCGATTGGCCAGCAGCTCTTGGCGGAGGGTGGCCATCTTTAATAGGAAAGGCCCCCACCCCCGGAAGGAGCCAATTAATTCAATTAATTGGCTTCTGTAGACAAGATGCGACCTTGGATGCTGCCGATTGAAGATCGCTTTCAGGCCCGGCACAGCCGCAGCTGGGACGATAGGTGGCCGGGCACGTGCTATAATTAGTGCTGCTGGTGTGTGTGCCAGTTCCCTGGCTCCATTCCATCCCTGGGGCATTTTTTGTGATGGGAGTGGGGGTGGGGTTGGGTGGGGGGAAGGTCTGCCTGTCAGCATGTGCGGGGTAGCTGGTCCCACTTGTTGATGGCTACTCAAGGCTAATTAAAGGAGGCTGCCTGGAATCCTCCATCCGGCCTCTAAGATCCTCGAGGGTGACAGAGGCCAGTTTACACGCTTGGAGATGGCCTTCATTGGACAGTGAGTCCACTCTCTGGCCATTAATTGGCCGCCGGGGGAAAATCACAGTGAGTGGCTGTTCCCCACACTGTGCGGGACCCTGGTCCACGTTTCAGCCTGACGACAGGGTTCAGGAGCGTGCAGGAAAAACCCTGCCCCAGACAACAGCACCACTCATAGGGGGAGTTCCGTACACTTTCCGTGGACAGCGACAGTTTGGCGGATAAGTACGGAAGGACTTGTTGCTTCCTCCAGGTACCAGTAGGAATAAACGCCCCCACCCCCAATTTCATTCCCTTTATTCCCTTTTTTCCACTTGCCTAGGATTAGATGAAGAGGGACAGGAGGAAGCTTATGCAGAGTATAAACACCGGCATAGGCCAGTTGGACTGAATGGCCTGTTTCTGTGCAGCAGGCTATGAAAGTTGGCAGCCACAATTGCCAATAAATGAGCACTGAAGTTTGGCAGTCTCACTCAGAGACTGTAAGAATGGCTGCTAAAGAGGAGAGATGCTGGCTGGTACAGTGGTGAATGTTCTTTCATATTAATAACGGATGCTAAAATATTCCACTCCCACTGGTATCACCCCTTTTATCTTAATAAGAGGATGTGATAAAAGAAAACAACAGCTTTATATTCAATATTAGAGCTTAAAAACTAAAGATCAAAACTGCAATTACTTTCTGTCTAATGGCTCTGCATGTATGCCTAATGTGCTTTAAGTTGAAGGATAACGTTGACTCAGAACAGTCTTTTACATTTTGCACCCAGTAGGCACAAAGTGAGGAAATCAGGCTAATTGAAGTTCTTTGTCCGCTTGTATCCCTGTGAACTGAATAGTGGTCTCAGTGTGGCATATCTTTGTTGCAGTAGCATGATGGAATGAAAGGTCCAGGAGTTCTTAGAAACATAGGGCAGGATTTTCCCTCCCCGTCGGGGGTGAAGTTGAAGTGCGGGTGCACGGAGGCGCGCCTCCAATCGGTGCCCCCGATTGGAGGCGCACGGCCATTTTACGTGGATGGGCCAATTAAGGCCCGCCCAGCGTGACGTCCGCACGGAAGCGCTATGCGCTCCCTGTGGGGGCGGGGGGAACCCCAAAACCTGAGAGTGCGCTCTTTCGCACACGCGCACGAAAGAGCACACTTATCTCCCTGAGGCTAAGTGCTGCCTCAGAGAGATCAGCTCTACAGTCAAAAATATTAAAAATAGAAAAAAAACATTTCCTGACATGTCCCCTCATGTGAGACTGTCACATGAGTTGGGACGTGTCCATAATTTAAAAAAAAACTTTAATTCAATTTTTTAAAACATACATGAAACCTCATCCCGCCCGTTGATGAGGTTTCATGCTTTTTCTAATGCCTGCCAGGGCTCCTGGCCTGCCCGCCAACCTTAAGTTTGGACGGGGGGGTGAAATATAAGCTGGTTTAAGCTGGGTTGGGGGGGTGGGTGGGGGGAGAGAAGTTGGGGGGGCGGGGTTGTGGTTGTAGGGACAAGCAAGCAGTGATAGGAGCAGATAATCAAAAGATGTCACAGACAAAAGAACAAAGAGGTGTTGAAGGTGGTGATATTATCTAAACGAATGTGCTAATTAAGAATGGATGGCAGGACACTCAAGGTACAGCTCTAGTGGGGATGGGGTGGAAAGACTAACAGGGCACAAAAGGTATAGATTTAAAAATAATGGAAATAGGTGGGAAAAGAAAAATCTATATAAATTATTGGAAAAAACAAAAGGAAGGGGGAAGAAACGGAAAGGCGGTGGGGATGGAGGAGGGAGTTCAAGATCTAAAATTGTTGAATTTCATATTCAGTCCGGAAGGCTGTAAAGTGCCTAGTCAGAAGATGAGGTGCTCTTCCTCCAGTTTGCGTTGAGCTTCACTGGAAAAATTCAGCAAGCCAAGGACAGACATGTGGGCAAGAGAGCAAGGTGGAGTGTTAAAATGGCAAGCGACAGGGAGGTTTGGGTCTTTCTTGCGGACAGACCTCAGGTGTTCTGCAAAGCGGTCGCCCAGTTTACATTTGGTCTCTCCAATGTAGAGGAGACCGCATTGGGAGCGACGAATTCAGTAGACTAAGTTAGGGGAAATGCAAGTGAAATGCTGCTTCACTTGAAAGGAGTGTTTGGGCCCTTGGACGGTGAGGAGAGAGGAAGTGAAGGGGCAGGTGTTGCATCTTTTGCGTGGGCATGGGGAGGTGCCATAGGTGGGGGTTGAGGAGTAGGGGGTGATGGAGGAGTGGACCAGGGTGTCCCGGAGGGAACGATCCCTACGGAATGCCGCCAGTGGGGGTGAAGGGAAGATGTGTTTGGTGGTGGCATCATGCTGGCGTTCATGCTCTCGTCGGGGCCTGGAAAAATTAATTAATTTTGCTTCCAATTTTCACATGGTCCATCTCTGACACTTCCCTTCCCTTCCTTGACCTCTCTGTCTCAATTTCTGGTGATAGACTGTCCACCAATATCCATTACAAACCTACCGACTCCCACAGCTACCTTGACTACAGCTCCTCACACCCCGCTTCCTGTAAGGACTCCATCCCATTCTCTCAGTTCCTTCGCCTCGGTCGCATCTGTTCTGATGATGCTACCTTCAAAAACAGTTCCTCTGACATGTCCTCCTTCTTCCTTAACCGAGGTTTTCCACCCACAGTCGTTGACAGGGTCCTCAACCGTGTCCGGCCCATCTCCCGCGCATCCGCCCTCACGTCTTCTCCTCCCTCCCAGAAACATGATAGGGTCCCCCTTGTCCTCACTTATCACCCCACCAGCCTCCGCATTCAAAGGATCATCCTCCACCATCTCCAGCATGATGCCACCACCAAACACATCTTCCCTTCACCCCCCACCCCGGTGGCATTCCGTAGGGATTGTTCCCTCGGGGAAACCCTGGTCCACTCCTCCATCACCCCCTACTCCTCAACCCCCACCTATGGCACCTCCCCATGCCCACGCAAAAGATGCAACACCTGCCCCTTCACTTCCTCTCTCCTCACCGTCCAAGGGCCCAAACACTTCTTTCAAGTGAAGCAGCATTTCACTTGCATTTCCCCTGACTTTGTCTACTGCATTCGTTGCTCCCAATGCGGTCTCCTCTACATTGGAGAGACCAAACGTAAACTGGGCGACCGCTTTGCAGAACACCTGCGGTCTGTCCACAAGAAAGACCCAAACCTCCCTGTCGCTTGCCATTTTAACACTCCACCCTACTCTCTTGCCCACATGTCTGTCCTTGGCTTGCTGCATTGTTCCAGTGAAGCCCAACGTAAAGTGGAGGAAGAGCACCTCATCTTCCGACTAGGCACTTTACAGCCTTCTGGACTGTTAAACAACTTTAGATCTTGAACTCCCTCCTCCATCCCCACCGCCTTTCCGTTTCTTCCCCCTTCCTTTTGTTTTTTCCAATAATTTATATGGATTTTTATTTTCCCACCTATTTCCATTATTTTTAAATCTATACCTTTTATGCCCTGTTAGTCTTTCCATCCCATCCCCACTAGAGCTGTACCTTGAGTGTCCTGCCATCCATTCTTAATTAGCACATTCGTTTAGATAATATCACCACCTTCAACACCTCTTTGTTCTTTTGTCTGTGACATCTTTTGATTATCTGCTCCTATCACTGCTTGCTTGTCCCTACAACCACAACCACCCCCTCCCCCAACTTCTCTACCCCCCCGCCCCCAAACTTAAACCAGCTTATATTTCACCCCTCTCCTAACTTTATTCAGTTCTGTTGAAGGGTCATGAGGACTCGAAACGTCAACTCTTTTCTTCTCTGCCGATGCTGCCAGACCTGCTGAGTTTTTCCAGGTAATTCTGTTTTTCTTTTGGATTTCCAGCATCCGCAGTTTTTTGTTTTTGTTTTTATTTTTATTTAAGGTTGGACGGGCAGGTCCATTAATTACATTAATAACTTTTCAATGGCCTCAATTGGCCATTGACAGGTTGGCGGGCGCACAGCTGATTTTGCTGAGCCCCCGCCTACCTGAAAATTTAAATGGTGCGCGGTGACGTCGGGAGTTCTGTGCGTCATTTTACACGTCAGCGAGCAGACCCGGCACCCCACTCGCCAACGGGAAAATCCTGCCCATAGAGCAGAGTTTTTCTCTCGTCAGGTGGGCGCGCACAAGACTGGAACGGGAGAAAAATAGCGCGTGATATTTTGGTCGGCGGGAGAGCCTATTAAGGCCATTAAAGGAACAATTAAATGCAATTTTTCACTGCCCGGCCAACCTTACAGTCGGCATGCAGGCAAATTGGCCAGGCGGCCCTTGGTTTTTTTATGAAACTTCATCCACGGGCGGGATGAGTTTTTCAACAGGAATTAAAAATAAAATAAAAATGTTTAAATCTCACTTATTACATGTCCCTGCTCATGTGACATAATTACATGAGGGGACATGTCTTTAACATTCTTAAATTCTCTATTTATGTTTTTACAATTCTTCAGCTCCCTGAGGTAGCTCTGTGCTTCCACCCGCGCGCATGCGCAAACTTCCATGCTCATCCTCCTGTGAACAATACTGTGAACAATTCTGGTCCCCTTATCTAAGGAAAGATATACTGGCATTGGAGGCAGTCCAGAGAAGGTTCACCAGGTTGTTCTTGGGTATGAAGGGATTTTCTTACGAGGAGAGGTTGAGTAGGTTGGGCCTGGACTCATTGGAATTTAGAAGAATGAGAGGCGACCTTATTGAAACATACAAGATCTTAGGGGGCTTGACAAGGTAGATGCTGAGAGGTTGTTTCCCATTGTGGGAGAGTCTAGGACTAGAGGGCATAATCCCAGAGTTTAAAACAGAGAGGAGGAGGAATTTCTTCTCTCAGAGGGTAGTGAATCTGTGGAATTCTTTACTGCAGAGGGCTGTAGAGGCTGGGCCGTTAAGTATATTCAAGGCTGAGACAGGCAGATTTTTAATCAGTAAGGGAATCAAGTGTTATGGGGAAAAGGCAGGAAAGTGGAGTTGAGGATTATCAGGTCAGCCATGATCTCATTGAATGGCGGAGCAGACTTGATGGGCCGAATGGCCTGCTTCTGCTCCTACTTATGGTCTCCCAACCGCACCCTGGCAGTGCTCAGAGTTGCTGTGTACGATTCACATTGGTTGGCCGTTAATGGGCCAGCCAGCGTGAAATCGCATTCGGGGCCCGATCGCGGGCGGCGGTTGGGTTTGCGACTGCTCCCCGGCCCGCCAGCCCTCCGCACCCGCCCAACGAGACACCTTTAGAAGAAAGATGTTCCCAAGATTTAAAAAAAAGAAGCATGCTGGAAATCTGAAATCAAAATACCAAATGCTAGAAATACACACAATAGGCTTTTTGGACTCGGTGAAGGCTAAGGTTTTGCATGGTAGGGCCCATATTGGAGTTCTTTGGTGAAGGACTTCCAGCTGTAGCATCAAATTGCTGTTACCTTTTAGAACCTGGACAGGCCAGCCGTGTACTTTCAGAAACTGCTGTTTTTATTTAAGAATTTAACAAAGCGAAACTCAACTTCATCATTGAACAGTTGGTTCCTGTCGAACATAAAAGGTGAGGTGGTGACAAATAACTTGGTACAGTGCACAACATATAAAATCTAGTCCAACCTTCTAGTTGTGGGACCCAACATTAATTTCCATGCTTACGAGAAGGAAGGATTCTTGGCTGCCTGGAATTACTTAAACATGTGTTGGGTATTGAATGCTCTTCCATTAGGACGTTTACAATTACAGAGAATGGTGGTGATGGTGCTATAGTGGTACTGTCACTAGACTAGTAATCCAAAGGTGTAGGTTAATGCTCTGGGGACATGGGTTCAAATCCCACCATGGCAGCTGGTGGAATTTAAATTCAATTATGAATCTGGAATATAAAGCTAGTCTTAGTAATGGTGATCGTGACAATTATCATCAATTGTAAAAACCTATCTGGTTTACTAATGTGCTTTAGTAAAGGAAATCTGCCATCCTTACCTGGTCTGACCTACATGTGACTCCAGACACACAGTAATGTGGTTGATCCTGAAATCCTTTGGGAAACTATTCAGTTCAAAGGCATTTAGAGATGGGCAACAAATGGACAAACGAAGTGCAGCTGACTGAGTGAAGACTTGGAAATTGGTGAGAAGGGAGTTCGGAGAAGTGGAGGGAGGGAGATGTTTGTTTCCTCTTTCTATCTTTCTCATCCCATAGAAATTGGTTTTTGCTCTACTACAGGGAAAGGAGCTAGCTGTTTGGCACCTATCTGGTAAATTCAATTCAATCCCTAGGGTTTAAAATAGTATACAATTTGGTGGTAAAGTTAATCAAATATATAAGAAAGCAACATTAAATAAGTGATTAATATAATTAAGTAATTATTTAAAACACATTAAGGATGGCAGGACAGGTGATGAGTCAAGGCTGCAGCATATGGGAGCTATAATGTAGTAAGGGGGATTGACACTGTTCTCTCCAGGAAAGAGCAAGTGTCCGGATGATTTTGTTGCCTGCCCGGTGCCAGGGTTTGGGACATCTGCCCGGGGCTGCAGTGGGAGGGAGAGGATCCAGTGGTCATGGTCCATGTAGGTACCAATGACATAGGCAGGATGAGGAAGGAGGCTCTACATAGTCAGTTGGGGCAGTCTATGCGAGCCGCATAACTAAGGAAGTAGAGAGGGTTTTAAACTGAATAGTGAGGGCAAGGGATCAAATTTGGGAAGATGTGGTAAACCAAAGAGTAGAGACAAGGCAAGAGAGACAGGTATTAATAATGGAAATGATAAACGGATTGTGACAGGAAGGGACAAAGAGTACAAATCCAGGAGTAAATCAGCAGATAAGGCTAGACGCTACAAAAATAATAAAAGGACAAAACTAAAGGCTCTGTATCGAAATGCACGTAGCATTCAAAACAAAACAGATGAACTGATAGTGTAAATAGAAATAAATAAGTACAATCTGATAGCTATTACAGAGACATGGCTGCAGGATGACATAGATTGTGACCTGAATATTGAAGGGTACATGACATTTAGGAAAGACAGGAAGTTACTAGACCTGGTATTGAAGTACTGAAGGCACCCCCAGATAGCAGTGATCATAATATGATTGAATTTTACATTCATTTGAGGGAGAAATGAGTGCGTCCAAGACTAGTATTTTAAACTTAAATAAGGGCAGTTATGAGGGCATGAAAGCAGAGCTAGCTAAGGTGAACTGGCAAATAAGGTTAAGGGATATGTCAATAGAGGTTCAGTGGCAGACATTTAAAGGGATATTTCAGAATACACAGAATAGATACATTCTAATAACAAAGAAAAGTTCCAAGGGGAGGGCCCTCTTTAACCAAAAAAGTTAAAGACAGTATCAAACTTAAACAAAAAACATGTAATTACATAAAGCTGGGTGGCAGGTCAGAAAATTGGAAAGAATATAAAGAACAGCAAAGAATGACAAGAGGATTAATAAGGAAGGAAAAATTACAGTATGAGAGAAAGCTAGCTAGTAATATAAAGATGGATAGTAAGAGTTTCTATAGATATTTAAATAAGAAAAGAGTTAACAAAGTGACAGATGCTTCGATAGAGAGTGCATCTGGGGAATTGATAATGGAAAGTAGGGAAATGGCGGATGAATTAAGCAAGTATTTTGCTTTGGTCTTCACTATAGAGGACACAACATCCCGGAAATAGCTGTAAATCAGGAAATGGAAGGGAGGGAGGAACTCGGAGAAAATTACAATCACCAGAGAAGTGGTATTAAGCAAATTGTTGGGGCTGCGGGCTGACAAATCCCCAGGTCTGTATGGACTTCATCCTAAGGTCTTGAAAGAAGTGGCTAGTGGGATAGTTGATGCACTGGTTTTAATTTTCCAAAATTCCCTAGATTCGTGGAAGGTTTCATTAGATTGGAAAATAGCAAATATAACTCCTTTATTCAAAAAGGGAGGGAGACAGAAAGCAGGAAACTATAGGCCAGTTAGCCTAACATCTGTCATTGGGAGAATGTTCGAAGCTATTATTAAAGATGTTATAGCAGTGCTGTTACAATCCCAGCTGAGATTAACCCTGGACAAGCCTGATCCCAGAGAATAACCCAGCTTGATGGATCCTAACTTTTATTTAGATATATGGAGAGTAGCTACTGAACAGAGTCACAGGAGTCAACTAATGAACTTTTAACAAAAGAATAAGACATTTCTTCAACAAGAAAAGACGAGCTCTATTACAATACTCCTTCACCCACAACCATACCCTTACAGATATATAATGACTTGTAAGGATAACAAAAGTTACAAAAGCTATCTTATATTCTAATGTCCATAGTAAGTACAGAGTCCATGCAAATCTATGGCACCCTGTGGTCAGACACACCATTCTCTGAAACCAATTAACAAATTCCACCTCAACCAGATGCTATGGATCTCTTCTCATCTCCCCCCAGACATTTGTCACACCATGAGCCAACCAGTCTCACTGAACTTTGTCTTTCATATGAGGTTTTCCAATCTCCACTCTTCAAGAACTCACTTTGGAATCTTATCCCAAACCAATGCTTTCTCTCAGACACCTTCCACAAGGTTTCATCTACAGGATTTCAAACTCTCCTTCCAATGTTTGCCCCCGCTGGGTCACCACATGCATTCAAGTTGTCTTCCATGCACTCTCTCTCTCCAACTCAGAAGTCAACAGTTGCTTCTTACTGCCCATAGAAAAGATCTACAGACCTTCAGTTGCCTCTTCGGACCTTCTTGCCTCTTGCAAGCTGTTCTCACTTTAAATCTGCTTTCTGCATCTTTTGTCTCTTTAAATCTGAAGCTTGGAGCCTTTCTTTCTGCTCCTCACCCTTAACTTAATTCACGGGACCTTTTCCAGCTTCCTATCCTTCCTTTGACTAGAAAGTCTTCTTGGGACTTTCTCTTCTTCCACTCCCCTGGATTTTTGGTGGTCTTTTCTTTAGCTTGGGACTTGCTATCTGTCCCCTTTTCTCCAGTCTCTCCTCGTGGCTATTTTCAACCAATTTTAGCTTGGAGCTGGCTATATGGCCCTTCTAGGCTACTCCTGCCTGGCAGCTATCTTCATAGCCTGCTGAATTCCAAAAACTTCCAAAACAAACTGCTGTTTCTATTCTTGTGTTTGTGTGTCTGTGGGAGGGACCTGGCTCCCTGTTGCTACTCTTGTTTGCTTAACTTAAGTCGTAAACTCTCATTAGAAATGCAAGCACATTTTTAAAGTGAAACAGATACAGAAATACACATCAAACTTAAGCTTTAAAGATAAAACTCATTCCAAACACTTACAAGTACCAATATAATTTAATTAAACTACCTCTCTTTCGTAACAAGGGCACTTAGAAAAATTCAAGACAATCAGACAGAATCAACATGGTTTTGTAAAAGGGAAATCATGTGTAACTTATTTATTGGAGTTGTTTGAAGGGGTCACATGTACTGGTGGATGTACTGTACATAGATTTCCAAAACTCATTTGATAAAGTGCCACATCAAAGGTTATTGCAGAAAATAAAAGCTCATGGTGTAGGTGGTAACATGTTGGCATGGATAGAAGGTTGGCTAGTTAACAGGAAGCGGAGAGTTGGCATAAATGGGTCTTTTTCAGGTTGGCAGTATGTGACAAGTGGTGTGCCACAGGGATCAGTGCTGGGACCTCAACATTTTACAATTTATATAAATGACTTGGATGAAGGGACCAAAGGAAAGTTGGCTAAGTTTGCTGATGACACAAAGATAGGAAAGCAAAGTGTGAAGAGGATGTAAGGAAGCTACAGAGTGCCATAGGTAGGTTAAGTGAGTGGGCAAAGATCTGGCAGATGGAGCATAATGTGAGAAAATGTGAAATTGTTCATTTTGGCAGGAAGAATCAAAAAGAAGCTTATTATCTAAATGGTGAGAGACGGCAGAGCTCTGAGACTCAGAGGGATCTGCATGCCCTAGTGCGCGAATCTCAAATGGTTAGTATGCACGTACAGCAGGTAATTAGCCCTGCTCCTAATTCGTATGTTCGTACGTATGCTGGTCTTGCCAGGGATGCCCACATACTACGTAAGAATAAATTTTAATAATTAGCTGTGACAAGTTGTTGGAACTTTAATCTCCTGACTTAGAGTCAGGGTGGAATTTAGCAGAGCTTTCCCTGAACAAACTGCACTCTCTTTCTTCAGGGAGATTGTATGGTTACGAGACCATGGTGGGGGCAGGGGTGTGGGTGAGTAAACAATATATTAAAAATGAAAACAGAAAAATGCTGCGAATACTCAGCCAGTCTAACAGCATCTGTGGAGAGAGAGAGAGTCAATTTCAGGCTGTTGACATTTTGTAACTGTTTCTCTGTTTTTATTATTGTAATTAATGTATATTGTTACCTCGGAACATACAGACGTATAAAGGAGCAGAAGTAGGCTATTGTGGATACATGGGATGGATTAACTGTACATGATGGTCTCTTTCCTACCTTTTCACTTCATTTATTCATATGAGTGCCTAATTTTTCTGATGGCTGCAGAAGGCTTGAAGTAAAGCAACTATTCCTTAGCCCGTGCATCAGTTACTGCAAGAGTAGCAGTAAAACCACTCTTCAGTTTGGCACAGAGCAACGCGGTGATAATGTGAGCACAGGTAACAATGCAATTGAGTCTAACAGTGCTGGTACTTGATATGAATTAATCTTTCAGGCAGCCCGACACACTCCACACTTCATTCTTGCTGTGCATGATTTTCATTTCTGCTTTTTGAATTAAGAAAATGTGCTTCTCTTTATTTTGCAAATCTTGTTCATTGGAATATTTAACTTAAATAACAGGATTATATGCGAAACCAGCAGAGCGCTAAGTATCAAATGATCATTAAATAAATCCGTTGGTTAAAAAAAAATCAAAACAAAGCCGAGTGAACTGGACATTTTTCATTTACTCCAGCTTAGGTCCAAGCCAGGTGCACTTTTCTGGGGTATATTGAAAAATAAACCTGAAACTTCTGATCAAATAGGTCCTGTAAACTTCTTTATGTCGCCACATAGCTCAAACACTGAGATCGTCAATACATTTAATGAGTAATGCAGTGAACTGCTGCTTGGAGAACTACTTGTTGAAGTAGTTTACTTATTGGCAACTTCCTGCTGCTTTGCAGACAGCAGTTCGTGTCCCTTTATCAGCCCACGTCAACAGTCAGTAAAGTCTCAGAACCTCTTTCAAGTCAAAAATATAAGGCAAACACAGCATGTATTTTTTTGTTCTCATCCTACTTTGCCTACTTAAACTATGTCAACACTTCCATCTGTCACATTGTCACTCCCAACTGGATTTGTTGCAGAGGAACTGGAGCCATCTGTATGTTGGGTTGCATGCCAGTCAAAAGTATGCACTTTCCTGATCTCCCTTTATTTAGCTGAACAAGATGAATATGAATCGAAAACTAGCTAAGAGATGAAGGATATATAACTGATCTCAGAAAGTATTGTAAAGGTGTAGGTGACAATTTTTTTTTTTTAACCCTGCCCATAAGGTGGACCCTTAAAACGCCACTAGGTTACTTACCCCAGTGGAAAGCTTCCCATTGCCCCACTGCCTGTGAGTTTTATCGATACTTCTGGGCAGAGTATCAAAGCCGCTTGCCCAGTGCTGGTGAGGTTCCAATGACTTGAGGCCCCGCTGCAGTTATAACTCAAGCCTGAGTGGGGAAGTCACTGTGGTTTTTCCCACCTGGGCGACAGCCAGTCATGACCTGTGTGGGGAAAGAAAAAAGAGGCTGCAGAGGTTAGCTTTCTACTAGCCTTAGTGGGGCTGGGAGGTGCCAAAGGCTATGCCTTAAAAATGGTCTCACACGCCTACCTAAACTCAGTTCAGAAGATTTCACACTTGAATCTCGGCACAATATTTGCAGTTGCAATCTTGGTTAAAAAAAGACTACTAGAACGGACAAAATGGTGGGGTGATCTGATAGGGGTATTTGAAATGATCAATTTCCATGACAGGATAGATGGAAGTAGACTATTTCCAGTGGTTAAATGGTCTAGAACATACGCCTATAGACATAAGGCTCAATACAAGAGATTTAGGACTGAAAAGCAGGAAATGTTTTTCTTTTACATTGAAGGTTGTGGACTGTACTACCAGAGTTAGTGATTGAAGCGGAGATAATGTCATTTAAGGATTGGCGATAAACGGTTGAAGGAACGTGGGTACAAACTTCTGACACAAGGTTACCAAGTCAAAACGTTAACTCTGTTTCCTCCTCTCCTTGGATGCTGCTGGGCCTGCTGAGTATTTCTAACATTCTCTGTTTTTACTTCAGATTTCCATCGACTGTGGTATTTTGCTTTTGTATTGTTGGATATGAAGGGTATGGGAATAAAATAGACACATTGAATTTGGACTATAGCTCATGCGGAGGATAAAGACCAACATAGACTGGTTGGGCCAAACAGCCTGTTTCTGTGTTATAATCTCGAAGGCCAGAATTTTAGGTTCAGTGTGCGAGCGTGTGCCCAACATGCAGGAGCATAATATGACGCGTGATGACGTCAGGCATGCGTCCCGATGTCATCGCGCACTCGCGCGATAATTGAAAGGCCTAGTAAGGCCATTAACAAGCTAATTAACTTGAAATTTACCCTGCTCGTCCAACCTAACGGTTGACGGGCAGGCGAAAACGCCAAGCGGCCTTTACATTTTTAGGAAACCTCATCCATGAGCGGGATGAGGTTACCTAAAGCTAATACAAATTAATCGAAAACATTACTTCGAAATTAAAAATGTGCCCCATCTCATGTGTCACAGTCACATGAGGGGACATGTTTCATTAAATTTTTATTGCCTTTATTGAGATTTTTTAAAAGCGCTTCAATCTCCCTGAGGCAGCTCCGTGCCTCAGGGAGGTTGAATGTTCTTCCTCACGTATGCGTGAACTGTGTGTCAGGTCTGCTCTCCCTCTTTTCCCCGTCCGCATAGGTAGCGCTCAGCGCTGACGCTCGCGATCCACGCAGGGCGGACCTTAATTGGCCTAACCGCGTGAAATCGCAGTGCGGAGCCAATCACGGGTGGCGGTTGGCTTCCTGACCGTCCCCGCCCGCTCCCGCTGGGCCAGCCCGATGAGGGAAAAATCCTGGCCTAAGTATATTTATTCAAATTATTACAGAATTTCTAGGAACATAGACATTGGTGAGGCCAACTTTGGAGTATTGTGTGCAGTTCTGGTTGCCTAACTACAGGAAGGATTTCAGTAAGATTGAAAGAGTGCAGAGAAGGTTTACTAGGATGTTGCCAGGTCTTCAGGAGTTGAGTTACAGGGAAAGATTGAACAGGTTAGGACTTCATTCCTTGGAACATAGAAGAATGAGGGGAGATTTGATAGAAGTTTACAAAATTATGAGGGGTATAGACAGAGTAAATGCGAGTAGGCTCTTTCCACTTAGATTGGGAGAGGTAAACACCAGAGGACATGGCTTTAGGGTGAAAGGGGAAAGGTTTAGGGGGGAATATTAGGGGGAACTTCTTCACTCAGAGAGTGGTGAGAGTGTGGAACGAGCTACCATCTGACGTGGTAAATGCGGGCTCACTCTTAAGTTTTAAGAATAAATTAGATAGATACATGGATGGGAGAGGTCTGGAGGGTTATGGATTAGGTGCAGGTCAATGGGACTAGCGGAATAATATTTCGGCACAGACTAGAAGGACCAAATGGCCTGTTTTCTGTGCTGTAGTGTTCTATGGTTCTATAGCAAAGACCATTTATCAAGTAAACCTGTTCTGCCATTCATTAAAATCATGGCTGATCTGCAACCTAAGTCTATACACCTGCTTTTGCCCCATAATCCTCAATACATTTAGATAACAAAATCTATTAATCTCACATTTAAAATTAAGAATTGATCTAGCATCAATTGCCATTTGCAGAAGGAAGCTCTAAACCTCTATCACCCTTTTTGTGTAGAATTGTTTCCTATTTCACTGCTGAAAGGTCTGGCTGAAATTTTTAAGCTATGCCCCCTCGTCCCCAACCAGCAGAAATATTTTCTCTCTATTCCATCTGTTCCTCTGTTTGATCAAATCACCCCTTATTGTGTAACCTCTTAACCTTTGGAGTCCTGGAGCAGAATCTTTGGCGCCGGGAGGGGGCCCGCTCACCGAGGTGTAAAATGACGCGGGGTGATGTCGGGCGTGTGTCCCAACGTCACCGCGCATCATTTAGATTTTCAGTTCAGCAGGCATGCACCCGAGTCGGCTGCGCGCCCGCTGAACTGTCAAAGGCCTCTTAAAAAGCCAGTTAAATATCAATTCAATCAATAAACTGAGCTGCCTTGTCCAACCTTAAGGTCGGCGGGGGGCAGACAAAGAGCCCAGGCGGCCTTCGCATTTTTCATGGAACCTCATCCACGGGCAGGATGAGGTTTCATGAAGGTTTTTAAAGTCTTGTAAAACTTTTAAATAAAATTAATAGACATGTCCCAGCTCATGTGACAGTTTCAGATGAGGGGACATGTATTAAAATCATTTTTTCTCTTTACTAAATTTTTTAGAACTTAAACTAATCTCTCTGAGGCAGCTGTGTGCCTCAGGGAGATTGCTGCGCAACCACCCGCCCCCTCCCCCGCCAACACAGGGAGCGCTCAGCGCTTTGGGGTGCGCGGTACGCTGGGCGGGCCTTAATTGGCTCACCCACATAAAATGGCGGCGCGTAGCCGATCGTGGGCGGTGATTGGCTGCATGCATGCCCGTGCCCGCTCCCGCCCAACCCCCCCCCGACAGGGAGATAATTCTCCCCCGGTATCATTCTGGTAAAAGTACACTGTGCTCCCTCCAAGGTCAATGTCTCCTTCCAAGGCTCACAGTACTCCATGTCTGGTCTAATCAGAACTTTGTCCTATTGCACATTGTAATACATTGCACCAGAATGTATAGTGCTCCCTTATTATTCTTATTTTTATTGTGCATAAAAACAACCATTCCTACACCAATGTTTTGGAGGTGTGGGGAGCCTGTGCAAGTCAACTTGCCAACCAATCAGCAGCCTTTTCTCCTGTAGTATAAATTGTTGTGATCATTTGAAATTTGGCATTCTTGTGTTTGTCCTGATGAGTGCAAAACAAAAAAGCTTTGCAGCATGTCTCTCTTTTCAGCAATATTTGAACAGTCTGTTAACATAATCTGCCCACAACTAACTCCTGGGACCAGATTTTCGTTCCTGGGTCAGGGGCGCAGAGACGGGAGAATTCCCGGCTCCGTGAACCCCACCTTTAAAAATGGGTGTCCGGAGTTATGATTTTCATTCCGGGTGGTGAAGGGGTGAGGTGGTGCAGTGTGGTGGGTTGGATTAGAAATCGGGCTCTTTGCCCTGGAATGAATGCGGAGGCTGCTAGGTGCAGAGGCAAGCTGAGTGGAAGGCCTGCTGCTGCACTCTGGCATTTCTTTAAATTTAATAAAAATAAAACAGCCTGCCACCCCTTACCCCTCCACACACTCCGCATGCTAACCCATGCAACATTATGCCCTTCACCCAGCCCTCATAGCCTCTCACTCCTTATGCCAGTCCATGCTCTTTCGTCTACTTCCATGGTGTCTATGCCAACCCGTTCCCCTCTACCTATCCCCCGTGGCCCCGATACCCCCATGCCATCCCCTGCACCCCACTCATCCTCATAGCCATTTATAGCCCCTATGCTAACTTAGTGCCAATGCATGCCAACCCATCCCAATGCACCACCTTTTGCCCTTACCACCTCCATGCCAATTCACCTAGCATCCACCGTAGGCAGACGTCAAGAGCCATCCTGACATAAAATAAAGTTATGTGCCTCTTGATGATGTCACTATTTTAAACAAAAAAAATCTAATCTCTTATGAAAACAAACATTTCTATTCTATAACCACTTGGAGCTGTCAATCAAACTGCTCACTTAACAGGCACCTAACACACTGTGATAGTGTTAGTTTAGCAAATCAGTCATTATCCTATAATGATAGCTCTCAGGTTTATGTCAACAGACAGAATGAAATATAAAGCATAGTTTTTTTGAATCCGCAATTTTATTTTAATTTAAAGCCCAGCAAAGTTAAATCCTTTGACAGCTTTGACAGTTCCAATGAGTTTTGACAGTTCTTTGACAGCTTTGACAATTCTTTGACAGTTTTTGATAGCTTTAACGGTTCTTTGACAGCTTTGACAATTCTTTGACAGTTCTTTGACAGCTTTGACAGTTCAAATGAGCTTATGCATTTTGTATGCACAATCATGTCTACTTTTAACAATCGAAAGGGTGTCTTGCCTACCCCAAAGGGCGCCTTACCTTTCCCGAAGGTGTCCCAGGGCCTTATCCAAAGGGGTACCTTACCTCTCCAAAGGGGTACTTTGGGTGTCCAAATGAATCCACTAAGTTCAAACCAGTTATTACCTGGTCTAATCTACACATGCCAGGTTTCATACTCCTGGCCTACCAGAATCCACTTCAGTGGATGCAGCTGATGATTTAAATGGCCAGCAGCCTCCATAAAACATGCATGTGTGAATCTCAGCCCTACTCCGGAGTCGGCCCCGTGAAAATAGGAAATGCCAAATTCGGGGATGGGACTTAGGATTTTCAACTACTTCTGCCATTTTCACCATGACGGAGAGCCTCTCCATCATGGCAAAAATTTGGGCCTTGGTGAGAGATATTTATTCATTTCTGCAGAATATTCATTTTAAAATGATGTGCTCTGCAATATTAATTGAGGCACCTCTGGAAGCACCTTAGAATGAAATGTAGTTCTGAAATAAAACCAGAATATGCTGAAACTACGCAGCATGTCTATCAGTTAGTGAAAAATGAAAAGACAGTTCAATGTTTTTAGGTGTGAACCCTTTGAATGTTGACAAGGGGCTTCTACCTGCTGTTCCTTTATCTTTCAGATTCTGACAGTACTGCTATGTATTTTCAGAAACCTTTTGTGTTTGCTTTCAACTGCAATGACAAGATTCCAAGCCAGTAAATTAACACATATGCACTGTCACCTTGTTGCAATTTTCTGTGAAGATGGGTGACTAATCATCCTGTCACACAAAAGTGGCTAACAGATCTTGATTATTTTTTAAATGACTATACCAGCCATCTTGTTACATTTAAGTGGGCCTGCCAGACAACTGAGACCAGTAGTAAATAGAGTTAAGAAGCATGTCATGATATGGAGATACAGTCTTATCCAAATTTACATTAAAAACTGTCTAACCAGAACACAAATACTAATTTAATTGATTAATTTGTACAGTTCAGTAGACTTAAGTGGACAATAATAAGGTTGGATGATGGATTGGTTACCTCTGGAGTTGCACTTTATTCCTTCCCCCTGTCCACGTCCTTTCTGAAGAACCCTGCAGAGTCATATTCCCGTGTCCAAACAGGAACATTGAATTAACCCAATAGGGACTCCTACAGGACATATGGATGTAGAAAAACCTTCTATCTGTTTATGTGTTGCTACTTTTGGCAAGAATTTCTTTCACTGAAACTCAGTCTGCATTACTCTTGTCAGTGAGAGAAACCATTTTTTCCATAATTCTCCCATTCTTAAATAATTTATATACAAAAAAGTTCTTTATTGGCACAGCATTTAAATAAGTCGATACAATAAAAGATGTTATAGAGGCAGGCAGCATTAACCTCTAGCTTCACAACATAATAATGTATATTATATCCATACTTGTTTATTATTCATAATGGATTCGGTTCATTGAAGTGATTCATCGTTTTACTGTTAAATGCAGGAGCTACTCAGTATGCCTGTCTACAAAAACTGCAAATCTGGAAGAAAAAGAGAACAATTTCAAATTGGCAATTTTAAGAATTTATTTGTAGAATTGTTCATTTCTTTATTCTCTTAACTTTTTATAGAATGTAATCAGAGCATCCCATGTGTCAGTTGTAGCTCAATGGCAGCATTTTTATTTCTGGGTCAGGATGCTACATCCCACTCCAGAGACTTGGGGGAGAATTTTCTCCCCGTCGGTGGTGGGGGGAGGGGGTGTTGTGCAGGGGTGGGTGCGGGCGGGCGCAGCCAATTAAGGCCTGCCCAGCGTGACCCACGCTCGGAAGCGCTGATCGCTCCCTGTGCGGGTGGGGTGGTTGTCTGAGCATGCGCGCGAGAGAGCGCAGAAATCTCCCTCAGGCAAAGAGCTGCCTCAGGGAGATTAGTTGAAGTTCTGAAAATTTTAATAAAGAAAAAAAAATTAAGACCTGTCCTCTCATGTGACAGTGTCAGATGAGCTGGGATATGTCTATGAATGTTATTAAAAATTTTCATAAAACTTTAAATACCTTCATGAAACCTCATCCTGCCTGTGGATGAGGTTCCACGTTAAATGCGAAGGCCGCCTGGGCTCTTCGCCTGCCCCCCGCCAACCTTAAGGTTGGACGGGCAGCTCCGTTAAGTGTTTTAATTGATATTTAAATGACCTTAATAGGCCTTTGACAGTTCGGCGGTCGTGCAGCCGACTTGGGTGCACGCCCGCCTAACTGAAAATCTGAATGACGCGCGGTGATGTCGGGACTGCACGCCCAACGTCACCACGCATCATTTTACCCATTGGCAAGCGGGCCTTACCCCCGCTTGCTGACCCGAAAATTCTGGCCTTGAGCATAAAATGCAGGCTGACAATTCAGTGCAATACTGAGGGTGTGCTATGCTGCCTGAAGTGCCATCTTTTGGTTGAGACATTAAATCAAGACTCCGTCTGCCCTCTCAGATGGACGTCACAGATCCCAAGGCACTATTTCGAAGAAGAGTGGGGGGTTTGCCCTGTTGTCATAGCCAGAATTTATATCACTCTTAAGTTGCTATTTGTGGGAGATTGCTGTGTGAAAATTGACAGCAATATTTCCTATATGGCAACAGTGAACACATTTCACATGTACTTTGAGACATCATGAGGTTGTTAAAGGCATTATATAAATGCATATAAATCTTACATTGCAGCAGACCAACTGTCCCTGCAAAGACCTTCGCCTTTAGTTGAATTTACTGAGTACCAAGAAGGTGGCTTCAGTGTGGTTTCAACATGCAACTAATTAATGATGCACTTGCCATTCGCAGGGACAACAAAAGGGTGCTGCAATTGACTTGCAGACACCCACTTTAGAAGGAAATTGGTTTGATCTCTATCCTGTGACCTGTGCTGGAAGTGCATTTCTGTGCTCTGGGTCAGGACACGGTCAGTCTTAAATGTGATGTTCCCTGTGAATGCTCAGCCTGCCAACAATTGCTACCTAGGTGTGCATTTGAAGCGATGGAGTTGCTGAGAGGGACCAGTGAATGTAAGACTGTATAAGGCAAGAAATCAATGCCTTTCAGGAAAATAAAATTACCAGAACGCTGGGGAGTGACAACTCTTTTCAATAGTTCAGACCTTTGATACTGTTGGCTTTTTTTTAAAAGGTGGATGGATAGAAATCTCTTATTTTCACTATTTTTTTTTTCTAAATTCAAGTGATAAGTAGTTGAAGTGTTCATGCTCACTCAAAAAAAAATATTTTGGTCATTTTGTTTTCAGATTTGATTTTGATTTATAAATGTGTTTTATTCAAGAACTGCTTTCAGTTTTGAAAACAGTTGAACCCCTGGTGACATTTTCACCCATTGCATGCCTGCTTTAAACTCATGGCTTAGAATATATGGAAACCTGGAGGCTTGCTTGTACTGCTTTGCTTTGAAGAGTGAAAATTTAGCGTTGAAGCGTCTGTACCTGTGCACGTCAATGCTCGGATACCCTGATTATGTTCCCCAGCCACAACATTGAACTTATTTCTGCTATTCTTAGACTTCCATCTCAGGTAGTCATTTCTGAGTCTTTGCATGCAGCCATTTTGAGCACCACACTAATCAAGATAGCAGCAAAATACTGTTATGAGCTGAAAAATACCCCTGCTGCATGCAAGTTCAAAACCCAATTAACTGCCTTGCAGCTAGCTCGGACCGCGCAGACCATTAATCATCGAACACAGGGGCATTGTATTAGAGACCCGGACACAAGTCACCTTCCTTTAGGAAGCCAATATAGATTAGGGAAACCCTAGACAAATGGATGTTTGGAAATATGGAAAGTGTGCCTGAAAGCTTAACTTGGCCACTGCAAAATTTTTGTCTTTAAACCAAGTAAAAAAATGAATGATTTTACTTATGCATGAGAACAGTATTTTCTTACTGTTGCATTTATTGATATCAGTTTTTCGAGACACTTATGCTATGGATCATTTGAATGCCCTTGTCTGGGGTACTTCCATCAAGATCCTCCAACCCTGCGTCTAAACATGTGCCTTCAATCCTATGCATCTCTCCCTCCAAAATGTTCCTCACTTGATCAAAGAGCTTTCAGTTGTCTAGGTCCTGGATTTTGGAACTCACCTCCAAGTCTTTTCACTGCCACAACTCTGCCTGTCTTTAAAATTTTCTCAAAACCTCTCTTTACCATCATGCTTTCCGCTAACTATCTTAATTCTCCCCCTACTCCTCGGTAAGCTCCTTGGCTCGGTGCATCTTATTAATTAAGTTCAGTCTATCAATGCAAACTGTTGTTGCTATAGGAACAATGCCTATCATTTCCCTTCTTCTTCTGAATACAGCCAAATCATTATCATCTGCTCCTGCATTGGTACAGCCCTCTTTATAATCAACCTGGCAACGCACCTCAAGCCAAATCACAGCAGATTCCCTTTATGTGTTGCAATTCACTTTCTTACTTAACCTATCCCTGCAGCACAATTGTCCAAATAGTACTGTGTGCCATAGACCAGCAGGAGCAAAACAGGGACAAAAAAAAATCCGCATCTTGTGCTTTGCAGCTTCAAGGCAGAGCAGCTTCCTCCAGTTCAAATCCAAACCTTGGAGGAGGAAAAAAAAAACTATTCTGTAATACAGCCCAGTCGAAGTATTCTCTAAACAGCTGCTAGTTATTTTACTGAAATAGTAAAGTAATCAGCTCCATTTCACTTAATATCATCTGTCTAAATGAATGACTCTTCAGTTAATTACATTGACAAGTATGAATGCGTCTTTAAAACTTGATCAAATCATTGCAATTGCATCCAGTTCGACATCTCCTTAATGTTTTGTCAGCTGATAATTCTGAGCTCCCTGATTTTGCTGATGTTGCTGAAAGATCTCTAAATAATAATTAGTTCTGAAATTTTCTGACAACTGATGTACCCCTGGGGCAAGGCGAGCGGTTCAAATTGAACATCAGTTTAATTTCTGTGACTTGATGGCATGAGGAAACTTCAAACAGCCTTTTCTTTTTGTCAGTGTATACGTTTGTCACTGAGGCGTAAAACAAAGTGAGGAAGCAAGAGGGGGAAGTGCTTCACAGGCACAGGAAAGTTAAAAGAGAATACAGGGAAAGAAATAAAGAACAAACAAATGGCAGGAAAATGCTTTGAGTGAAATTGGTGACTGAGAGGTGTAAAAATGCTGTCGGGGGTATAGGTATGATAGAATTAATAATTAATACAATTAATGTAATGTGACCAAGCAATGTAATATGACCACTAGGCTGATACCGGGGATGGCAGGAATGTTGTATGAGGAGAGATTGGTTCGACTGGATCTATGTTCACTAGAGTTTAGAAGAATGGGAGGGGATCTGATTGAAACGTATAAAATTCTGACAGGGCTAGACAGACTGGATGCAGGGAGGATGTTTCCCCTGGTTGGGGAGTCTAGAACCAGGGGCCACAGTCTCAGGATATGGCCAGGCCATTTAGGACTGAGTTGAGGAAAAATTTCTTCATTTAGAGGGTGGTCAACCTGTGGAATTCTCTACCACAGAAGACTGTGGAGGCCGGGTCACTAAGTATATTCAAGAAAGAAATTGATAAATCTTTGGATATTAGGGGCATCAAGGGGTATGGAGAGAAAGCGGGAATATGACATTGCGATAGAGGATCAGCCATGATCATATTGAATGGTGGAGCAGGCTCTAAGGGCCGAATGGCCTACTCCTGCTCCTAGTTTCTATGTTTCTCTGTTTCTATGATAATTAACAAAGACATATTTAGTCCAGTCCAGGATGGGAAGCTAAATATTCCTAGTTCCATGCAGGAAAATAAGAACAAGGGTATGTAGTATTAGTCAAAGATTCCATATAACGCCAGAATGTAAAGATGCCATAGGGATGGTGTAAAAGCTGAATCTATTTGGTAGAATAAAGGAATAAGAAGAGAAATGTTGGTCCCCTGGGGATTTTCTTATTGACTGCCAGTCCAGTGAGAAGGAAAAAAGGATGATATAGCCAAATTGGAGAACAATGCAGACACAGCAGGACAGTTGAAAGACATTAATACAAATCTATGTTTGTAAAAGTCAAGTAAATGGAAAAGAAGATGAGAGGTTCCTGCGGATGTTCTCTAGATCAGCATATCTTTAATGCAACAGTGAAGGAGGCGAAACTGGATTGAGTTCAGGGATGTGAGGGACAAGTGGGTAATGTAAAGCTAAAGGAATATTTAGAAAATGGCTACTGTAACATAATTAGATTCAGTCTAGAAGCTGAAAAGGAGAGGTAACACTCAAAGATAAAGGTGCTTTTGTATACATAAAAAAAGAGATAAAAAAAAAAATCTCTCCTTAAATCTCCCTGGAAAATGAGTAAGAAAGCCAGACACCTCTCCCATAGGAAGCGATTAGGGTGCATGGACATGTGGACCCTGTCTTTTCTGGGATGTGGTTTCTGAGCAGTTGGTGGGGATGGGAAGATCACCCAAGTAATGGCCAGGAAACCCAGGAAGTCGATTTTCCCGGATGCCGTGGAATTTTAGCTCCAGGGCACGTGTGATTATCTTTTATCCAGGTTCAACATCCGAAAGCCAGCTTGTTGACAGGCTTGGCTTCCCATCAGGCGAGGAAAAGACTACAACCGAGAAGCAGGTCGATTAGCGGTGGTAGGGAGATTTGGTGAGGAGAGGAGATGATGTCTAGAATGTGGCTGGGAGGCAGGATCAGGGGCATCAAATTCAGGTCAATGATCTCAGGTCATTTGGGCTGATCACAGAAGTGGGGGTGGCGGTGATGTCTTGATCAATGGGTTGCTGATCAAACGGAGATCAGAAGGAGACTGGGGTGGTCAGTGATTGGAGAGAGATAAGGGTTCAGTGGTTGCGTGGGGATCAGGGGCTTGGTGATCATGAGAAGCTCAGGAGCGGTTAGTGATCACAAGAAGATGGGGGAGTCAGTTATTGAAGGGAGATTGAGGATTCAGTGATCACGGGGAGATCGAGAGATTTGGGGAGGTCGGTGATTTGGAGTCAAGTCGGGTGACATTGATTGCAGGAAGATTGGGTGAGAGTGGGAAGTTGGGGGATGGGGGCAAGGGATTGAGGCTGTCGGTAATTAGGGGAGATCAGGGCATCTGTGAGCGCGGGGTCATCGGGGTACGTGATTGTGGAGAAATCAGGGGATCGGCGAGCACGGAGAGTTGGAGTGCATGGGGAGAACTGGGTAGATGATTGTGGGTGTTGCTCATGCTTCTATGTGTAGATCCTCTTATAGGTCCCTAATTGGCCTCACTCTTCCTTTTAATACCCTATTACTATTTATATGACTATGGAAGACTTTTGGATTCCCTTTTATGTTCACTGTCAGCTTCTTCTCATGCTTTCTTTTTGCTTCTCTTTGTTTTTATTTTCACTTCCCCTCTGAACTTTCTATATTCAGCCTAGTTCCCTGTTGTTTTATCAACCTGACATCTATCATGAGCCTCTTTTTCTGCTTCATCTTGCACTCTGGTCTCGTGTCTCTTTTGTCATCCAGTGAATGTACCCTGACTATCTTCCTGAACTATCTTCTCTTTGAAGGCAGCCCATTGTTCCATTACAGTTTTGCTGCCAATCTTTGATTCCAATTTACTTGGGTCAGATGTGTTCTCATCCCACTGAAATTGGCCTTTCCCCAATTAATTATTTTTTACACTGGTTGGTTGCTTGTCCTTTTCCATTCTAACCTAAGGATATGATATAATAATCTCTATCCCCTAAATGTTCCCCAACTGTCACTTGATTCACTTGATCCACATAATTCCCCAGAACTAGATCCAGCAAAACCTTCCTCATTGGGCCAGAAACATACTGATCTAGAAATTTCTCCTGAACACACTGATGGAGCTCTGCACCTCTCTGCTCTTCACACTATTACTATCCCAGTCTATATTAGGATAATTAAAGCGCCCCATTATAATTACTCTATAGTTTTTGCACCACCATGTAATTTCCTTGCAAATTTGTTCCTCTACATATTTTCCCTTAGTTGGAGGCCTATATAATAGGACCTTTGAAACCCTGCTTGCTAGTTTCTTTCCTTGCTTCCTAAAATCGGCCTGGAAGAGTTTGTTCCTCTTTTTATCTTTATCATTAGGTAAACCACAACGGCTGGCTGTTCACCCCCTCCCCTCAGAGTGCTCTGCAGCCACTGAGTGACATCCTTGACCCTGGCACCAGGAGGGCAACATACTATCCTGCAGTCATGTCTGCGGCTGCAGGAATGCCTGTAGTGCTGAATAAGATCTATTCTTCCTTAGAAAGGCATGGTATAATTAGGGATAGCCTGCCAGTGTAGGTTACATACAAACTTAGGAACATACAAATTAGGAGCAGGAGTAGGCCATTCGGTCCCTCTGAGCCTGCTTCAGCAGCTGGTCTGATTGTGGCCTCAATTTCAAATTCCACATACCCCTGATTACCTTTAACTCCCTTGTTAGTTAAGAACCTGTCTACCTCTGCATTAAAATTATTCAGTGATCCTGCCTCTACCACTCTCTGGGGAAAGAGAGTTCCAAAGACCCATGACTTTTTGAGGGAAAACATTTCTTCTCATCTCCATCTTACGTGGGACACCCCATATTTCTAATGCGTGAAAGAGCACAGGTCCCAACTCTCCCTCCACCCCCGGCCCTTACAGGTAGCCCTGAGTACTAGCGGCCTCGCGTTACGCCCAGCGTAAAATGGCGATGTTGCAGCCAATTGCGGGCGGTGATGAGCTCCTCACCCGCCCCTGCCCGCTCCCACCCAGCCCGCCCACCGTAAGAAAAATTCTCCCCTATGTGTGAGAAAAAATGTGTGCTCCAGAATGTGTTTTATTTATTTCTAATACATATTTAACAGATCAGGTACCTGTGAGAAATGCTTTTCTTAGGGATGATGGATTCAGTGGAGTTGACTCCTCACATAAGGGAGAGATTTCTTGAGAGAGAGAGAGAGAGAGAGACTGCTGTTGCACTTGATGATTGAAGGATCAAAAAACTGCTGGAACTTTCAAATCAAAGCTTGCTGCAATAGAATGGAAGGTTTTCAACATCCACACCTGCTTTATCAGTTATTTCAATTGCACAGCGCCAAGTAATTTATGTAGAACATAAGGCAATTGCTCCCTCCATCATGAATATTTCTGGCAGCTTTTCATTATGCTAGTTTGTTTCAGAGAGCAGTTTGGATCTAAGTGTGGATGGATAGTGGGGGTGGAATGGGGGGGTTTCATGAGAAACTACAAGACAGAGAATTTCACACCTACTGTCAAAAGCAGCAGCAGTTATTCAATATTCAGTGGTCAATGTGCTAGCAAATGATGCCCCAGATTTTCAGGAAGGTGTATTCCTTATGCAGTTACTCCAAGTGATACTTTCTTCTATTGCGCCTGTTAGTCAGATTCAACCTCCTTTCAATTTAAGAAATACCGGTATCGGTGGATGGAACATTGCTTGGTGGGCTGGAACAGTAAGTATGTGCCCCTCTAAACCTCCATCCCTTACCAGGATGGTCTGAAGACTCTCCGCTTCTTCCTCGAACAGAGGCCCAAACAATCCCCATCCACCACTACTCTCCTCTGTCTGGCTGAACTTGTTCTCTCACTGAACAATTTCTCCTTAAACTCCTCTCACTTCCTCCAAGTATAAGTTGTGGCTATGGGTACCTGCATGGGCCCCAGTTATGCCTGTCTCTTTATGGGTTATGTGGAACATTCAGGCCCCCTCCCACAACTCTTTCTCCGGTACATCGATGACTGCTTCGGTGCTGCTTCATGCTCTCGTCTGGATCTGGAAAAATTTATTAATTTTGCTTCCAATTTCCACCCCTTCATCATTTTCATGTGGTCCATCACTGACACTTCCCTTCCCTTCCTTGACCTCTCAGTCTCAATTTCTGGTGATAGACTGTCCACCAATATTCATTATAAGCCCACCGACTCCCACAGCTACCTCGACTACAGCTCCTCACACCCTGCTTCCTGTAAGGACTCCATCCCATTCTCTCAGTTCCTTTGCCTCTGTCGCATCTGTTCTGATGATGCCACTTTCCAAAAACTGTTCCTCTGACATGTCTTCCTTCTTCCATAACCGAGGTTTTCCACCCACGGTGGTTGACAGGGCCCTCAACCGTGTCCGGCCCATCTCCTGCGCATCCGCCCTCACGCCTTCTCCTCCCTCCCAGAAACATGATAGGGTCCCCCTTGTCCTCACTTATCACACCGCCAGCCTCCGCGTTCAAAGGATCATCCTCCGCCATTTCCGCCAACTCCAGCATGATGTCACCACCAAACACATCTTCCCTTCACCCCCCCCGGTGGCTTTCCGCGGGGATCATTCTCTCTGGGACACCCTGGTCCACTCCTCCATCACCCCCTACACCTCAACCCCCTCCCACGGCACCTTCTCATGCAACCGCAGAAGGTGCAACACCTGCCCCTTTACTTCCCCTCTCCTCACCGTCCAAGGGCCCAAACACTCCTTTCAAGTGAAGCAGCGCTTCACTTGCACTTCCCTCAATTTAGTCTACTGTATTCGTTGCTCCCAATGCGGTTTCCTGTACATAGGAGAGACCAAACGCAGACTGGGTGACCGCTTTGCGGAACACCTTCGGTCTGTCCGCAAGCATGACCCAGACCTCCCTGTCGCTTGCCATTTCAACACACCACCCTGCTCTCATGCCCACATGTCCGTCCTTGGCCTGCTGCAATGTTCCAGTGAAGCTCAACGCAAACTGGAGGAACAGCACCTCATCTTCCGATTAGGCACTTTATAGTTTTCCGGACTTAATATTGAGTTCAACAGTTTCAGATCATGAACTCTCTCCTCCATCCCCACCCCCTTTCCCATCCCCCTTTTTCCCATAATTTATAATTTTTTTACAAATATATTTTTCTTTTCCCACCTATTAAAAAATTTATTTCGATCTGTTGTTTTATCTCCACCTTTTAGCCCATTTCGATCCCTTCCCCCCACCCCACCTCCACTAGGGCCATCTGCCACTAGCTTGTCCTGCTTGCTACCCTTAATGTCCCCATTAGCATATCCTTTACATAATATCACCACCGTCAACACCCCTTTGTCCTTTTGTCTATGACATCTTTGGCAGTCTCTTCTTAGCCTCCACTTATCACTGGCCCCCTATCGAGCTCTACCTGTCCCACCCCCCTCTACCAGCTTATATTTAATCTCATTTCTACATTTCTTAGTTCTGATGAAGGGTCATACGGACTCGAAACGTCAACTGTATCCCTCTCCGCAGATGCTGTCAGACCTGCTGAGTTTTTCCAGGTATTTTTGTTTTTGTTCTAGATTTCCAGCATCCGCAGTATCTTGCTTTTATTTACGGTAAGTATGTGGTCAGGATGGGCAGACTGAGAATAATACAAATTGTAATATGACACCAAGGACATAAGCTAGCCTTGCAGATCGATGCTTGTGGAGTTTAAATGGTTCTTCAAACCACTAGAGGAAAGAATATTTTGTTTAATTTTGCAAGCCAGTTGCCTGACGCATAAGTCAAACCATCACCACAATGCCAAGAAATCCATATAGGTCGTGTTCCTTTCTGCATGATAAAGAATGTATATTCTCTTCATAGAGGCACATCCACCTATCTAAATCCATAAAGATAAGGCAAAGGTTGATACCAGTTCAAGTTTAGGGATCGTGGAGCAGTGGTATACTGTGATTCTCCCTCATTGACTAGATAGGATCACCTTGGTTTGCAGAATCATCAAGCCAAGTGGGGCAAATTCTAATCTCCACTGACAAGCCTGCAAAAGTAAAGCACTACGGATGACGGCAATCTGAACTGAAAAGGGAAAATGCTGGAAATACTCAGCAGGTCAGGCCACTCATCTGTGGAGGGACTAACAGGGTTAACCGGCCGTATTGTACATGTGCACATCGAGGCCGCTGCACTCCTGTGCATGCTTAAACTCCAGTGTGAGCCCAACGTCATCACACTGGTCCGGCATAATGTGGCATTCAGTCAGGTGCCGAAATCGGCAGCCCACCTGCCTTTTTTTTAAAAATAAACTAATTAACAGGCGTTTAAGCTTGTTTGCAAGTCAAATAACTGGAATAAAATATTGACCACGACATAGTACAGTGGCTACATGAGAAATATGGTAGGTTATTTTTCGTGAATGGTTGACAAGGTGGATATAAAGGCTGCAAGAGGGACTACGGCTGACTTTAGCAGAAGAGTCTGCTGCTGAAGATGAGAGACTCAGCTAGCGTTGTTAATTTTGTTTTCATCACATTTCAAGCTATATTAGGGCATTTCCTCAGGGAAGGAGCCAAAAAGGAATTGCTCCAACTAACATTGAGCACTGCACCATTTGTATCCCCTATAGGAGCCTTACATTCTGTTGGAGGCACCTCCTCCAGTGAGGAGGAGAAGGAGAAGGGCAGCTGCCCAGGGACAGGTATGCCATGAGGTGCAGCTAGGTGGGCAACCTGCTGCGGAGCAAGGGGCTGCTGAGGAGAGACAGCAACCTCAGGCAGGCAGAGGTAGGTGAGGGCACTACCCTGTCAACCAAGTCTACAGGGTCAGGATGTCTTAGCTGTAAATGTCCGAACGACAGTGTCTCCGAAGACTGCACCTCTCGAGAGAACCAGTCACATCTATTTGTGACACGCTTTCTCGGGAGATAGCCTCCAATTGTGTTGGTGGCCACCAGATGCCTGTGGCCTTAAAAGTCACGGTGGTACTGAACTTCTTTGCCTCCGGGACATGCCAGGCAGTATGGATACCTCGGTGGGATCACCCAGCCTGCAGCCCATCACTGCATTAAGGTTTTCACAGATACCATGTTTATGTGTACTCATCAGTACATCTCCTTTACATGTGATAATGCCAGTCAAGCATAAGGAGCCTGAGTCTTTGCAGCCATGGCTGGATTTCCAAGGGTTCCAGGAGTAATTGATTGCACGCATGTTGCATTAAAAGTTCCATCAGGACAGCCAGGGACATTTGTAAACAGGAAAGGATATCACTACATCAATGTCCAAATCGTGCATGATCATAATCAAGGAATAATGCAGATGTGTGCACATTAGCCGGAAAATATCCATGGGACAGACATCCTTAAGACACTCCCAGGTGCCAGGGATGATCCCAGGCCTTGAAGCTTTAGTTGGTGTCTGGGAGATAATGGGTACCTTCTAAGGAGATGGCACTAGTAAGGAATCCTCACAGACCATTGGTCTGCTCAAAATGCCCTTTAGATGTTTCGACAGATCAGGTGATGCTCTGCAATATGCACTTGCAAGAGTGTCACTTATGGTCATTGTCTGCCGTGTGTTGCACAACTTGACCCTCCAGAGAGGGGAAGACCTGGCAGAGGAAGAGTTAATGGAAACAGCCCCATCCTCAAAATGCGACTCTGATGAAGAGGAGGGTGAGCCATACCAGCCCCATGCCGGTCAGCGGAAGACAAGAGATTCTATTGTAATGAGACGATTCCAATAGCAAGATGTCTTTAGCTCAATAACACTTTCCTGACCCTTGACACCTTCTCCTGTGAGCTCCTGTCATGAACACCGGGGCCGCATAAGGGCCATGTGAGTCATCCAATAACATGAACAGAGGGACTCACATAATCGCAAACCACCATAACAACAGCTGACATACCCAATTCAGAACCATCACATCACACACAGATAATGCACAGGCGCAACCAGAGCATCATGTTCAAATCTTCGTAAGAAATCAAAATAACGTTCCAAAGTCACAGATAAGAAAACCACCTGTGTGAACCAATTTCTGACTGTTGTGGGGTTTTTTTGATTCTTTTCCGGGTGCTGCAGTGTGGTGCTCTCCCCTCGCTGCCAGCTGTGCTGGAGACAGGCAGCTGACCCTTATCCCCTTTTGCCTGGATGACTTTGGCAGCCATCATCCTCTGTCCACCTGAGGCAGTGAGGGCTCTGGTGTGCTGGGAGTCTCCTGCAGAGCGGCAGGAGGCTCATCTGTCACCGTAGCACTCAGAGGTAACTGTGCAATGGCAGAGGGGCAGTGGAGAGGCTGTGCCCATCAAACGCGTACTGAGAGGTGCCCCGATGGTGTTGAGCAGTTGCTCATTCCTTGTGGTGGTGTCCATTTGGTCCTCCCTGTTTTTCTGAAAGGGACCAGGGCCTGGATGTGACTTCAGGCTCCTTGTCCCCCTCACACCCTAGCTCTGGGCACTGGAGCTCGGAATGCAGGTCAGAACACATACCCAGTATCCCATTAGTGAACTGCTGGGCTTGGCCCCCTGTGACAGACACCAGTGTCTTGATGGAGGAAGCCATGTGGAGCCACTCATGGTCTGGGTGGACTCCTCCAATGTCCGAATCAGTGCACACAATCCCTCTGGAATGTTTGCCACTTCTCCATGTACTTCCAGAATCTTCCCCCAGATGGATGACTCCAGAGGCTCGCCTTCAGCCTGGGACTCAGTATACAGGTCGCTTTCAGCAATCCTCCGAGTGCCAAAAGAATGCTGCATCTCAATCTCCGGCAGCTATTCTTGCGATGTGCTCTCACCAGCGTTTGTATCCCTTACAGCCGTGTTGCACATACCCATCGAGGAGCGTCTATCTGTGCTGATGCTAGGTGCAAAGCAAGGATGTGATGCTGCACCCTCTGAGGCTTCCTCTTCCTCCTCAGAGGTTGCAGTTGGTCCCTCGGGACTATTACCTGCAGCTGTCGATGTTTCACCTGTGGGGGAAGCGAAAAGGAGGAGAGTTAGGGGCATTTTCGTCATTTGAGGTGAGTTTGCAGAGCCACCCTTCCTCAAAGCAAACACAGTGACGATTGGGAGGTAGCAACCAGTGTTTGAACCTTAGCCTCTTCAACATAGAGACACTCCTTTCTCCCCGAATCCTGCAAGCTTCCAAAGTTACAAGCCATCAATACTTTCTTCCCGCCAGTTTCCTGAGCTTCCAACACCCTCCCCACTCTAGCCGCTTCAGCACTGTTTGCAGGAATTATAGATATGAGCCCTTAGAGTCTCGACACCCTGGAACCTTCCTCCAATCTCATTTCCACCAATGGCTCTGCTCCAAACATTTGCAGCCAACTCCAGGACCTCCTCCTCAGTTGGGGTCAGAATGACCAGGTTTGCTCTTCCACCTTCAGTCCAGGTCCCCTCTCAGGTTTCATGCAAATAAAAAGGTAAATTGTAATGATGATGCTGCAGTGCTAATTATGCCTTCAAATGCGTGGCCAGCATGTACTTTGTCAGCGGCCAACAATTCTCAATGTTACTTGCCAACCACAGGTTCAATGCCCGACTGCACCCCCCCTTCCCCACAGCCCTAATCCCCATTGCCATGCACAGTGCCTTGTGTACATCATGCTGCCTTACACACTTGGGCAACGCACAAGACAACTCCATAATGGACCTACATCACACCCTTCTATTTATATCCATCTACAGAATGTTTGCCCACTCACCCTTGCAGATCTTACGAGGTCATTTAGCCTTTTTTGACACTGTAACCTGGCCTAGCTATTAATGCCCATATCCCATGAACAAATAAATTTAAAATAAAGTTTTTTAAAAATTCATTCATGGGATGTGGGCTTTGCTGGTTGGGCCAGCATTTATTGCCCTTCCCTAGTTGCCCTTGAGAAGGTGGTGGTGAGCTGCCTTCTTGAACCCCTGCAGTCCATGTGGTGTAGATGCACCCCCAGTGCTGTTAGGAAGGGAGTTCCAGGATTTTGACCCAGCGACAGTGAAGGAACGGCGATATATTTCCAAATCAGGGTGGTGGGTGACTTGGAGGGGAACTTCCAGGTGGTGGTGTTCCCATCTATCTGCTGCCCTTGACCATATTCATTTTCCTAACAGGGACCGCCAATTAAATTTCACTTCTAAGAGCCCTTATCACCTGAGGAAATGTTTAATATGCTCTTTGTGCTGGATTTGAACCATGGTCCTAGACGTAAAAGACCACAAGCTAACCCGCTGCACAATGCAGGCTTCCCAGACACAGGCAAAATGTATAATTCAATATGTCTAAACTCACTTCTGCTCCCTGCTTAAGGAACTTTTTTTTATGAGTGAATCATTTCATCTTTAATGTTAGGACTGCGTATAAACAACAGCTCTTGGGCAACTAACCCCAGCAACAGTACAGAAGCTTTTCTTAGCAGAACTCAAATTCACAATGAATGTGGTTGATAAGCATTGTGCAGTTGTGTGCTACACAAGTACATTCTGCAGTACATCTTGCCCCTCATATTGTTGGTGAGACGGAAGGATGGAAATTCTGCAGGAAGAAGTGATTGGCCCCTGTCAGCTGATGACTCCACCAAAGTCTTGGAGAGTCAAGGGAGATCCCTTAATTTCTATACTGCAACTGAAAGAATGTCTAGAGCGCCCATAATAGTGGGAAGGCCAGCTGGGTCTGCATTGGGGAGTGGGGGTGGGTGGGTCAGGATTCTCTTTCACCACCTCAAGAAAGAGGTTAGAGGGGTCCTCGTGCAGCCCTCGCTTGCAATGAGGTTGCTTTCAAATTATTTTAAATATGTTTCTTCGGAATACAAGTCATGATCCCAGCCAGGTCTCCGATGTGAGCCACACTTTTACTGTTTAGTGAGTGAATACATATGGTCTCACCTGACGAAGATATTGCCAACACCCTCCAAGAGTGAAAGAAGCAGGAACCCCTGACGTCAAGAGACTTTGTGCCTGGTCTCACCCCTTCCTATGCCAACAGCCCATTCTAGAATCCTTGATGTAAGGTTAAGGATCCAGTCTGTCAGAGTCCCAATCAAACTTACTGCTCTTCTGACACGAATTTGCCAAAGCTTTGGTGGGGGTGACTTTGTTGATGAGCCAACTCATCAACGCACACAAACAATTACCCACAGAAAAGTGATAATTGATTTTAAATCACGGGATGATTTAATGTGCTGTACTGATACTATTTCATTCATTCATCATTAGTTTTGTACATTCTTTCTCCCTTATCAATGTTACATGCAGCACTATCACGTAACATCATGTAAATGGGCTCAGCCTGATCAGCTGACTTTCTATTCATGGCAAATGACTGTTTGAAGAGTACTGAGACCAAGTACTGAGTACTGATGATGCATGAATTCAAAAGTCAAGTCCAGATTTATGTTGGCAGTATTGATTACATATAAACGATTTATTAGTAATCATACCTTGGCTCCCAATAACCAATTATAAATGGTTTGTAGTGGTGTGTAGTGAGTTATTCCATCACATAGTCGATTTAAGGATAGATCTATTTTCTGGGATCTCTGACCCAAGGAAAGAAAATACGGAAACTCATATTTCATGTTTATACATAATAAATGCTCTGTCTGTATTGTAGGAAACAGTATTTCTAGATTTAGGATTCTTATCTGCAAAGATAAAAATGGCCAAGCAAATTATACCACAATGAAGAATTATTGAGCACCCATTCTGTTAACTGAAAGAAAGTATGCTTGGTTGGAGAAATAATGACATAGCAATGTCAGGTACCTACTTCATCACTGGGCCCTGGTAGTGTGTCAGGTGTTGCACCAGAACGATCAAAGACATTTATAGAATAAAGTAGATACACCCCATCCAAAAGAGAGTCGAATATTGTGGAATTACAAAGCTTTCTCATGCTGTACAAACACACCTAATAGTGTGTATAAATCAAATCTCAGTTAATCGATGACCATAAACCATGAAAGAAGAAGAAAAGGAACAAGGGCAACAGATGGGTTTGCAACAATGCAAGGATACAGGACAAAAAGTCCTGCTTCAAAACCAAATGTATGTCACACTGTTCTGTTGCCCATGCTGCAGCTAACCCCGTGACTATCACAATGATCATGCTTTTTTAAAATTAAAATTTTGGAAAATTAAAATATGTGCCATTCCTCTACTTCCTGGCTGACGTTGATAACAGACTACCATTTTACTCATATAAACAGGAGGGTCCTATCTTCAATGCCCAATTTATGTTGAATTAGCTGATCTCAGGTTGTCACAAAGCTAGGAAACAAGAAACAACATGGCAATATAAAAGCAAAATACTGCAGATGCTGGAAATCTGAAACAAAAACAGAAAATTATGGAAAAGCTCAGCAGGTCGAACAGCATCTGTGGAGAGAGAAACATAGTTGACGTTTCGAGTCCGTATGACCCTTCTTCAGAGCTAAAAAGAAATAGAAATGTGATGAAATTTATAATGTTTAAGGGGGGCTGAAGCAGGTGAAGCTGGAAGGAAGGCCAGCGATAGGTGGGGGCTAAGGAGAGGTTGACAAAGATGTCTTGAACAAAAGGACAAAGGGAATGTTAATGGTGGTGGTAAGGGCTAAAAAAAAGGTGCTGTTAGTGGCAAAGGTAAGAAAGCAGAATGTGATAATAGCAGGACAAGGGTCAGCACCCTGTGACAGAGTAACATGGAACAAGTAACAGATGGCCCTTCGGGGTGTGGGGTGGGGGGAGGGGGCCGTGGTGGGAAAACAACATGGGTCAGTTTCCCACTCCTGACTGCTGTCTCGTGAGCTGTGTCAGAATCTCGATGTGAGCATGAATTGAGGACAAAAGCAAAATACTGCAGGTGCTGGAAATCTGAAAGAAAAACAGAAAATGCTGGAAAAACTCAGCAGGTCTGACAGCATCTGTGGAGAGAGAAACAGAGTTGACGTTTTGTGTCCACATGACTTTTCTTCAGTGTTAATTGAGGACAGCTTGAGCGTGGAAGGGAGGCTTGCACCCCCCCCGCCCCCCCACCCCACCACCACCACCACCCCTCCCAAGAATCAACCCATGACAAAAAAAAACAAATTGGCAAGGTCCCCCCCCCACCACCCCTCCCAAGAATCAACCCATGACAAAAAAAAAACAAATTGGCAAGGTACAGGACAGAGGATGGAGTCTGTGGAACTGTGCATCAGCATGAATCATGAATCAACACCTTCAAGGCAGGACAATTGGTGTAGAAAATACACACATGACAAGTCACACGAAGCAGGTTAACCTCGTCATTGTCTCACAGGTCAAATCTATTGTGAGCATCGCTGTATTTGATCCACTGGCACCCTACATTCATATAAAACTTTTAAGGTAACAGAGCACCTAAGACTCTTGACAATAGAAAAAAAACTACATGGATGACTGGAGGGACGAGGGTGAGAGAAGTATAAGCTTGGCTGAAAGGTTTGGGAAGAGAACCCTGGAGAAGAGGCATGTGGTGGTTTGTAGCAGTTGTCACTATTGGAAGAAAATAGAGCTGGGAGGCAGGAAGCAGCACTCCAGAGTGGAAAAGATACGACCCCTATTCTGAAGCATGCTGTGTCATTTTTTTTCAATTTGGATCACTCTAATTTCAGGGGCTACTGACTGCAGAGATTTAGCAATCAGTTGCTGGCTTGTTTGAGTAAGTTTGTGCCATGGCTGATAACGCCTGGTTGAAATTGCACTGTTGTCAGCATTAGCATGAAGTTCCATTGTCCTTTCAATTGAGGCAGCAACACATTTTCACTTTACAGGCAAGTTGTACACAGATCTATTAGTGTTTCTTTATTTAATTAATATTGCACTTAAATACAGGTTTAACTCCCCATATCTGTTCCACTTCTACACAAACGTTTTATTCATGTTTTCAATTAAACTAAATAGAAAGTAATAAACCTGAAGCGATAAATTCAATAACATCATCATGGTATCGAAGCTCCTGTGTTTATAAATGCAGCAACTTTACCATGGCGACAGCATCCATTTAGTCCCCAATGACTATTTTGGGTCACTTCCCTATGTTTACATGGGGGACACAGAACAATAGGTACCCAGCAGACTGAAACACTTAGATACATTAAACGCGCACTAACTCCCTTTCAGAAAAGCTTTAAATTGCATTGTACTTTATAAAAGCATTCCATCTTGGTTTTGAATTACTGATTCTTGCAGATTTTCATAACACATAATTAGTTTTATGTCAGCAGTAGCTTCAAAATTGGCAGTGAGTGGTAACATAAAATGCTTGGCTATTCAATTTGAAATGCAAATACAAGGAGTGAAAGGAAGAGGGCTTCATTTAGCATTTGTTGCAACGTTTGGAGTTTCATAATGCAGAAGTTTTCCAAGGACATTACGCCCCTGGAAGAGTAGTGAGATGAAAAGAAATTACCTGTTGTCAATGGACACTATCAAGTCTATTCATTGTTGTCGACCGTCTGTTTCCCTGCTGCATATTTGTTAAGAATCAGCTCTTTAAAATCTTTTTGTAGAGATAGAAACATAGAAACTAGGAGCAGGAGTCGGCCATTCGGCCCTTCGAGCCTGCTCCGCCATTCGTTATGATCATGGCTGATCATCCAACTCATTAGCCTGCTCCTGCTTTCTCCCCAAACCCTTTGATCCCTTTCGCCCCAAGAGCTATATCTAACTCCTTCTTGAAAGAAACAATGTTTTGGTCTCAACTACTTTCTGTGGTAACGAATCCCACAGGCTCACCACTCTCTGGGTGAAGAAATTTCTCCTCATCTCAGTCCTAAATGGTCTACCCCATATCCTCAGACTGTGACTCCTGATTCTGGACTCTCCCACCATGGGGAACACCCTTCCTGCATCTACCCTGTCTAGCCCTGTTAGAATTTTATAGGTTTCTATGAGATCCCCCCTCATTCTTCTGAACTCCAGCAAATATAATCCTAATCGACTCAATCTCTCCTCATATGTCAGTCCCGCCATCCCAGGAATCAGCCTGGTAAACCTTCGCTGCACTCCCTCTATAGCAAGTATATCCTTCCTCAGATAAGGAGACCAAAACTGCACACAATATTCCAGGTGTGGTCTCACCAATGCCCTGTATAATTGCAGCAAGACATGCCTGTTCCTGTACTCGAATCCTCTGGCTATGAAGGCCAACATACCATTTGCCTTCTTTACCGCCTGCTGCACCTGCATGCTTACCTTCAGCAACTGGTGTACGAGGACACCCAGGTCTCGTTGCACATTCCCCTCTCTCAATTTATAGCCATTCAGATAATAATCTGCCTTCCTGCTTTTGCTACCTAAATGGATAACCTCACATTTATCCACATTATACTGCATCTGCCATGCATTTGCCCACTCACTCAGCTTGTCCAAATCACACTGAAGCATCTCTGCATCCTCCTCACAGCTCATCCTCCCACCCAGCTTTGTGTCATCTGCAAATTTGGAGATATTACATTTAATTCCCTCATTTAAATCAATAATATATATTGTGAATAGCTGAGGTCCCAGCACCGATCCCTGCGGTAGGTACCCCATTAGTCACTGCCTGCTATTCGAAAAAAGACCCGTTTATTCCTACTCTTTGTTTTCTGTCTGCCAACCAGTTTTCTATCCATCTCAATACACTACCTGTAATCTCATGCCCTTTAATATTACACACCAATCTCTTATGTGGGATTTTGTCGAAAGCCTACTGAAAGTCCAAATAAACCACATCCACTGGCTCCCCCTCATCAACTCTACTGGTTACATCCTCAAAAAATTCCAGTAGATTTGTCAAGCATAGTTTCCCTTTCATAAATCCGTGCTGACTCTGTCCGATTCTGCCACTGTTTTCCATGGATACGGTTGGGGGGAAAGGTGATTAAGGTACATGAGATCATGGAATATACAGCGCAGGAGAAAGCCATTCAGTCATATCTGTGCTGGTGCTGCTGACTCTTGAACAGGAGCTGCCTATTTTAATCCCATTTCCCTTTTCATTCATTTTACAGTCCAATTCTCATTTAAATATTAAAATAGCATCTGCTTTAATTGCCTATTTGTGGTTAAGAATGTTAAGTTCTGTAAAAATATATATTCCAGTTTCTCTGTTATTCTGCAAGTAATTCTATCCCTTTGTCACCAATGGAAAGGAATACTCAACCTTTGTCACCTATAAATCAGTCATAGTTTGAAAACCTCAGGCAATTCCCCCTTAACCTTCTCTGTTCCGGTGAAAAATAAAATCCCAATTTTTTGAGCCTTCCTTAACAACCATGATTCTCTTTCCTTCTAGTAAACCTTTGCAAGTGCTCTGTCCATGCCTTTAATAGCATTCCTACAGTGCCAGGCTTGGCTCAGTGGGAACACTCTTGCCTCTGAGCCTGAAGGTCATAGATTCAAGTCACACTTCAGGTAATTGCATAGAATGCAGTCTGATATGCTCAGTATCTAGGGATACTGAAGGAGGGCTGTGCTCTCTTTTGGATGAGGCATTACAATCACAGAGTCACTGCAGCACAGCGGGAGGCCCTTTGGCCCATCCAGTCGATGCTGGCTCTCTGTAGGTCAATCCCATTACCCTTGCTCTATCCCTGTAACCCTCCAATTTCCTTCTGAAATCATTTATCGCCGCTGCTGCCATCACCCTCATGGGCAGTGAGCTCCAGCCCTTTACCACATGCTGTGGAAAAAAGTTTTTCCTCACAGCCCCCTTCCATCTCTTGCCCAAAACCTTAAATTTGTGTACCCTAGTCCTTGTTGCATCAGCTAATGGGAACAGCTTTACTTTGTCTACCTTTTCTAAACCTGTCATGATCTTGTGCATCTCGATCAAATCTTCCCTCAATCTGCTTTGCTCCAAGGAGAAAAGCCTCAGCTTCTCCACCTCACTTTGCAGCTAAACTCCCACATCCCTGGAATCATTCTGGTAAATCTCTTCTGCACCCTCTCAAGGAACCTTAAACTGAGGCTCCATCTACCTTCTCAGGTGGATGTAAAAGGTCCCGTGGTACTATTCTGAAGCAGGGAACTTTTCCCATTGCCCTGACTAATAATCATCGCTCAACCAACACCGTAGAAACAAATGATCTGGTTATGATCTCATTGCTGCTGTTTGTGGGGTCTTGCTGTGTGTAAATTTGCTGCCAAGTTTCTTTCATTCAAACTGCGACTGTGCTTCAAGTGCTTTGGGATGTCAAACTGGTAATAAAAAGGCAAGTTCTTTCCTTCTTTTTCTGATCAGATGCCTAGAACAGCACAGAGGACCCCAACGGGGCGAGATTGAGGAGAATGTTTAATGTTGAGGAGTTTATAAGAATAAAAGGGGATTTCATTAAAACTCATCAAAATCTTAGATGTTTTAACAGATCAATGCTGGGAGGCTGCTGCCCATGGCTGGAAAGTGTAGGGGTCATATTGGCTGGGGAGTGTAGGGGGTCATGGTGTCAAAATAAGAAGTCAGCCATTTAGGACTGAGATGAGGAGAAATTTCTTCACTTAGAAGGCTATGAATCTTGGAATTCGCTATCCAAGGGTGGATGCAAATGAATGTACAATCAATGGAAAATAAATTAAGTCCCTCTGGTCCATCCAGTTTGTCCCACATAATTGCAATATCACATGTATAACAAATTATACACTCCCTACTCCACTCAAAAGCATGTAACAATGGATGCTCAGTCAATGAGTATATCGAAGACTGAGATCACTAGATTTTTGGACGTTAAGAAAATCAAGGAAGATAAGATGGGAAATTGAAGTTGATGTATAATTTCAGCCATGACCGTAGTGAATGGTGGAGCAGGTCCGAGGGGCACAATAATCTACATCTGCTCCTTTCTTATGCTCTTAACAACAATTAGTTAATGTGCTGCAGACATTCAACATCACTTCCTTTTATATTCATTGGCCATAAGTCTTAAACCTAGGATACCATTTGTCCATTTTACAAACTTTTCAGCCTGTGCTTCCACTCAAAAGATCTGTGTACCTGCTTTAGATCCTTCTCTGTTCCTCCACATTAAAACTCACTGCTTCATGTGTACTTCCTTTCACTGATTATTGTCCCATAATGTGCTTCTTCATTGAATTTGCTACTTAGAGTTCTTGGGCGGAACCGTCCCAGAATTGTACTAAGTGCGGCAGCGGGTATGAAAAATTTTGTTTTACCCACCGGCCACAATAGGGGATTTTCGTGCCGTATCATCTGCTTCCCTCCTCATTAATTATGCAGAGACAGAAAACAAACCCTCTTGCTGGCAGGTGACCTCTGAATCTCCTGCCATGCCATTACCTCACCGTTTCCTCACTCCGGGTGCCATATCTAAACTGCAGCCACGGGCAAAATTCTCAATGTTTGCAGCCCAGGACTGCTCCTGTGAAGACATGGCCTGAAAGCCAAGAAGAGTTCAGTGACCTGTCACTGAAATGCCTTTTGGAGGCCCGCCGTGATGTTCTTCACCCCGGCTCTGGCCGCAGCAGGTCAACAATCTCACTGCTCTGGCTTGGGAGGCGTTGGCAGTATTGGTCAGTGCCAATTCTGCACAGAAGATGTTGGCCATTCTGTGCAGAAAAAGGATGAATGATCTCATCCGTACTGCCAGGGTAAGACAACCATCTCATCACTCTAAACTCACATACTCATAAGCCCATCACACATTCACTGGCATCTCACTCACTGCCAGCTCAAAGGACATCACCACCCACTCTCTCACACACACACACACCCTCACATCTCCACCTGGTCTCACTGCCTCTTCCCTTGCCTGAGGCCACTTCTCCCCCTTCCCCAAGCAAGACCTAGCCCTGCAGCCGTTGAAAAGCCACCCCGCCTTACGGCTGGTCTGGTAGGTAGAGACCTGCCCGTGAGCCTCACTAAAGGTGATGTGGTGCTGCCTGCGAAGCCTTGGCGCTGGTGACTGCGAGTGCTGCCCGAAGCAAGGTAGGCAAACAAACCTCGAAGTCCCGAGTGAAGTGCTTGCCAGGTGCAGGTCGTTTATGTACAGTTGTGAAACATGTCGGCGTGATTCTCAGATGATCCAGCAGGGGGAGATGATTCCGGTGAGCAAGGCTTATAATGAGATGTTAAAGTATTGAAATAACCTTCCCGATATGCAGCAGCGGGAGATGCAGCCCACCATTGACGGGTGGATTGGACGATCGCAAACTTGTTTTATGAAGACATGAAACTGATTATTGTGATCTCCCAATATTTTCCATTCCCGCCCGCTAGGATGCCCACTGCAAACGGGAGCGGATGATTCCGCCCACTGTGTTCAAATTCAGTTACACAAATATATTGCAGCATTGTTCGTTATCACTAGCATCATCATACAATGCTTTCATACCTCAGGGATTCTTGTATGCTACAACTCGGTCGTTGGTAAGATTTTAGAGTCCATTATTAAGAATGAGATTTCAGAATACTTGGAAATGCATGGTAAAATAGGGCAGTCAGCATGGTTTCATCAAGGGGAGGTCATGCCTGACAAATCTGTTAGAATTCTTTGAGGAGGTAACGAGTAGGTTAGACAAAGGAGAGCCAATGGATGTTATCTACTTGGACTTCCAGAAGGCCTTTGACAAGGTGCCGCACAGGAGGCTGCTCAGTAAGATAAGAGCCCATGGTGTTAGAGGCAAGGTACTAGCATGGATAGAAGATTGGCTGTCTGGCAGGAGGCAGAGAGTGGGGATAAGGGGGTCCTTCTCAGGATGGCGGCCGGTGACTAGTGGAGTTCCGCAGGGGTCAGTGTTGGGACCACAACTTTTCACTTTATATACTAATGATCTAGATGAAGGAACTGAGGGCATCCTGGCTAAGTTTGCAGATGGAGGGACAGGTAGTATTGAGGAGGCATGGAGGCTGCAGAAGGATTTGGACAGGTTAGGAGAATGGGCAAAGAAGTGGCAGATGGAATACAACGTGGGGAAGTGTGAGGTCATGCACTTTGGTAGGAAGAATAGAGGCATAGACTATTTTCTAAATGGGGAGAGAATTCAGAAATCTGGAGTGCAGAGGGACTTGGGAGCCCTAGTCCAGGATTCTCTTAAGGTTAACTTGCAGGTTGAGTCAGTAGTTAGGAAGGCAAATGCAATGTTGGCATTTATTTCGAGGGGACTAGAGTATAAAAGTAGGGATGTGCTGCTGAGGCTTTATAAGGCTCTGGTCAGACCACATTTAGAATATTGTGAGCAATTTTGGGCCCCGTATCTCAGGAAGGATGTGCTGGCCCTGGAGAGAGTCCAGAGGAGGTTCACGAGAACGATCCCAGGAATGAACATATGAAGAACGTTTGAGGACTCTGGGTCTATACTTGATGGAGTTTAGAAGGATGAGGGGGGATCTGATTGAAACTTACAGAATACGAAAGGCCTGGATAGAGTGGACGTGGGGAAGATGTTTCCATTAGTAGGAGAGACTAGGACCCGAGGGCACAGCCTCAGAGTAAAGGGAAGACCTTTTAGAACGGAGATGAGGAGAAACTTCTTTAGCCAGAGAGTGGTGAATCTGTGGAATTAATTGCCACAGAAGGCTGTGGAGGCCAGGTCATTGAGTGTATTTAAGACCGAGATAGATAGGTTCTTGATTGGTAAAGGGATCAAAGGTTACGGGGAGAAGGCGGGAGAACGGGGTTGAGAAACTTATCAGCCATGATTGAATGGTGGAGCAGACTCGATGGGCCGAATGGCCTAATTTCTACTCCTATGTCTTATGGTCTTATGGTCTAGGAAGGAAAATATATCTCCCAATAAGGCAAGCGAAAGGAAGTGGTAAAAATGATTTAAGTCCGATTCCAAAGTGGCTCCTTTGTCTATAACAAACCTCAAATGTTGTCAAAAATTGTATGCGACACTCAAATTGCTTCACAACTTAACTAAGTATTTAGGAGACTAACTATTTTCAGTTAGTATGCACACATATGTGAATGAGACAATTAAGGCTCCTCAGTAACAGATATCAACCCTATGCTAGGAACAAGCATACCCGGATCATAATATGGTCTCAGCGCCGAGAACAATTTGCAAACTTATCCTCCCCACTCTGCTACCACTTAAAAAAGCTTGCTTGCTTATTCAGCAAGCGAATAGTAGGATGTTGGATATTAGGTTTTGCCAAAAGGAGCCAGGTATTGCTGGAGCCACACAGGTGGTTGGACAGTTAGTGCTCTATGTTTAGTTTTGAGCTCATCACCTCAGGGATGATACACTGTCCCACATTTTAAGATGCACCAAAAATATAGGATTTGTTACATTGATGGCTGTCCATCTTCCATAAGTGTGTCCATGTTATCTTACATAATGTAGAATATTTGTAACTTCCACGAAGCATGCATATTATATGTTTGTCTGTCTTTCTCACGTGCCTGTAGGACCAGCCTTCACTGTTTATTTGGGAAGAGTAGCGTTGTAGTTATGTTACTGCACTCCAGTAACCTGGACTAATAACCCAGAGAAATGTGTGTTTGAATAGCTCTCCCATAGCAGTTTTAGAATTTGAATTCAGTTTTTAAAAACCTGAAAATAAAAAGCTGGTACCATGACCACGAGTGCAGTCATAAAGCCCCAGCTGGTTCAGTAATTTCCTTATGGGACAGAAATCTGCCATTATTTCCTGGTCTGGCTTGTATATAACTCCAGACAAATGAGGATGTAGTTGACTCTTAACCTCTTCACAGAATCACACAGTGCAGAAGAGACCCTTCGGCCCATCGAGTCTGCACCGACACGTGAGAAACACCTGACCTACCTACCTAATCCCATTTACCAGCACTTGGCCCATAGCCTTGAATGTTATGACGTGCCAAGTGCTCATCCTGGTACTTTTTAAAGGATGTGAGGCAACCCGCCTCCACCACCCTCCCAGGCAACGCATTCCAGACTGTCACCACCCTCTGGGTAAAAAAGGTTTTTCCTCACAGCCCGCCTAAACCTCCTGCCCCTCACCTTGAACTTATGTTCCCTCGTGACTGACCCTTCAACTAAGAGGAACAGCTGCTCCCTATCCACCCTGTCCATGCTCCTCATAATCTTGTACACCTCGATCAGGTCGCCCCTCAATCTTCCCTACTCCAACGAAAACAACCCAAGTCTATCCAACCTCTCCTCATAACTTAATTGTTTCATCACAGGCAACATCCTGGTGAATCTCCTCTGCACCCCCTCCAATGCAATCACATCCTTCCTATAATGTGGCGACCAGAACTGCACACAGTACTCCAGCTGTGGCCCTCTGAAATCATCTAGCAAGCTTCATAGTTGTGTCAGACCATTGATAGTGTTTCAAGATGGTTCAGAGCAACGAGGGATGTGCGATAAATGCCAGCCTTACCCACATCCTGAAAATCAATTCCAAATTTAGAGGTAGTTTTTAAACTTACTTGCTGGTTAAAAATTAAATGTCAGCCCTGTTCTTTACATGCGAATGGGATTTCTTTTTATTTTGTGAAAAAGTCAGTCACCTCAACAAATCTGTCCCTTTCTGCCCACAGTTATCCTCTTCCCATTGTATCCATTAATATTCTGTTTTTGTATCTCCAGATTTACAGTAGTTTAGAACTTATGTCTTCCCTTGATCTCAGTCGACCTTTCAGCAAATCTCACCCCTTCAATGAGCGATTTGTTTGTTTGCTTTAATCATCCAGTGGGTGAAATGTGTGTTGTGTTTCTGAAGCTTTGCCCAGCTCTGGAACAGACATCCAAGACTTAGAAGAATATCAGCAGCTCTGGTTCCTTCATGCTTATAAATCACAAAAAGAATATAGAAGCACTAGAGAAGGCGCAAAACAAAGATACAAGCCTGATTCCAGAATTGAGAGGTTATTACTATCAGGAAAGACTAAACTGACTGAGGTTCTTTTGTCTGGAAGAGAAAGCTGAGTGGTGACTTGATAGAGGTCTTTAAAATTCTGAAGCGGTTTGTTAGCATAGACACAATGGTGTTTTCACTTGTGGGTTTGACCAAAACTAGGGGTGATAAATATAAGATGGTCGCTAATAAATCCAATAAGGAATTTAGGAGAAGTTGAAGATTTAGGTGAATAGGATAGATGCCTTTAAAGGGAAACTATGTAAGTACATGAGGGAGAAAGGAATAGAAGTATATGATGATGTAGCACTTTGCTGTCTTCGCTTGACTGGTCTCTTATAGTGGTAATTACTTCACAGTAGGCTTGTGTTTTCAGCTTTTACTGAGAATGATACTGCAATCACTACACACCACAGAGAATCAAGTCTGCGGAAAATGTAAAAACTGGGTGGATATTTTGCAACTTCTGTGCCTACCCGTGGACTAATCCAAAATTAGTTCTGCATTACATGTATGATTAGTAGCTGCTCCCAAACAATATCGCATAGTGACAAATCAAAGCTGATGAGAGTCACTAATTCTGGTGCGCTGCGAGGGTGGGAGGAGGCTCGTGTGGGGTATAAACACCAGGACAAACCAGTTGGGCTAAATGGTGATTTTTGTGTAATTCTATTGAAAAGGAGCAGGGGGGGTAGCAGGAGCGGTGTTTTCCTCTGTTCATCATTAAGCATCACAGATGAAATGTAGGAAATGTGGAAAGGGTGAATTCTACATCTTTTTCTCACCATAACATATCATGGGGAGTGAAGCATTCTGTGAGCTATAACTAGATGCTAGGTGCATACTAGGGTGAATATCTGACAAAAAAAAATCATTGGATGTGACATGAGAGATTGTCAGCCAAGTTCCTGTTGCCTTATTACCAAAGATGGTGTTATAACTGCAGAATGTATAACATGTGAATCAATTTGGACACAAAACTGCAATGATCTAAAGATGGTGTTGAAAAGAGATCTTAAAGATATATTTTTGATCTAACCTAATTAACTCCATAAAAAATGACAATACGTGCATATCAATGACAACTCACCAGAAAAGTATTTATACAACCACCGAACACATCTACCTCTCCCCTCCTCTGTCAGCATTCTGGAGGGACTGTTCCCTCTGCGACACCCTGGTCCACTCCTCTATCAGCCCCAACACCTCGTCCCCTTCCCATGGTACCTATCCATGTAATGACAAGAGGTGCAACAGCTGCCCATTGACCACCTCTCTCCTCACCATCCAAGACTCCAAACACACCTTCCAGGTGAAGCAGTGATTTACTTCTACTTCTTTCAAGTTAGTGCATTCGCTGCCCGCCAGGCAGTCCCCTCCAGATTCGGGAGACCAAACGCAGATTGGGTGACCGCTTTGCAGAACACCTTTGCTCACTCTGCAAGCATGACCCCGACATTCCTGTTACTTACCATCTTAACTCTCCACCTTGCTCACACACTCGCACTTCTGCCCTTGGTCTGCTGCAGCGTGTTGCAGTGAAGCTAAACGCAAGCTCGAGGAGCAGCACCACATCTCCTGATTAGGCACTTTCCAGCCTTCCGGACTCAGCACTGTGTTCAATAATTTCAGACCATGAATCCTGTCCCGCAGTTTGATTTTTTTTTCTGAGCCACGTTCAGGTTTGAATCCTGTTCTTGTTTTTGCTTTCGGACAGAGCTGTTCAATATTCTGCCATTTACACTCTCTCTGGACAAATGCTTTGTCTCTTTACTACAACCCACTTCCTTTGCTTTTTGGTCCATGACATCTTTGTCTTTTAATCTCTCCCACCTCTACCCTTTCCTAAACATTCCCTTTTGTTCTTCCACCCCTCCCCACTTTCGACAGCATAAAATCCCATCACATTTCTACCTTCTTTCAGTTCTGAAGAAGAGTCATATTTTATGGGAAATGTTGACTCTGTTTCTCTCTGCGCAGACGCTGCAGATTTGCTGGGTTTTTCCAAAGCTTTCTATCTTTGTTTAAGATTTTCCAGCGTCAGCAGTATTTTGCTTTTATTTGAGCATTTGTTCAATCTTGCCGGGGAAGCAGAGCGTAAAATCTTGGCGTGATCTGGTTCCAGGTCTCGGGAGGTAGTCAATGTGTTTTTTGCTCCTTCATTCTTCACTTGTGTCCTCTTCTTTTCTGTCTATCATGGATTCCACCTGATCCTCATAAGCTTTATCTCCCTTTCATGTGTATACCATGAAGCAGTCTGTGTACATATGCAGCAAGATCTGGACAACATTCAGGCTTGGGCTGATAAGTGGCAAGTAACATTCGAGCCAAGCAATGAGCACCTCGAACAAGAGAGAATCTAACCATCTCCCTTTGATGTCTAATGGCATTACCATTGCTGAATCTCCCACAAACACCATTCTGGGGGTTCCCATTAACCAGAAACTGAATGGGGCCAGCCATATAAATACTGTGGCTACAAGAACAGGTCAGAGGCTGGGAATTCTGTGGTGAGTAACTCACCTCCTGTCTCCCCAAAGCCTGTCCACCATCTACAAGGCACAAGTCAGGAGTGTGATGGAATACTCCCCACTTGCCTAGATAAGTGCAGCTTCAACAAGAATTTTGACGCCATCCAGAACAAAGCAGCCCACTTGATTGGCACCCCATCCACCACCTTAAACACTCACTCCCACCGATGCACAGCAGCAGCAGTGTGTATCATCTACAGGATGCACTGCAGCAACTCACCAAGGCTCCTTTAACAGCACCTTCCAAACCCACGACCTCTACCACCACAAAGACAAGGGCAGCCGATGCATGGCGACAACACCACCTGTATGTTCCCCTTGAAGCCACTCGTCATCCTGACTTGGAAATATGTCGCCGTTCCTTCACTGTCACTGGGTCAAAATCCTGGAACTCCCTCCCTAACAGCACTATGGGTGTACCTACAACATAGGGCTGTAGCGGTTCAAGAAGGCAGCTCACTATCACCTTCTCAAGGGCAATTAGGGATGGGCAATAAATACTGGCCTAGGCAGTCATGCCCACATCCCATGAAAGAATGAATAGATGCCGTGTACAAAGTCAGAAAGGCACAGTGCAATTCACTTTCATCTGCACCAGCACCAGCACAGATCCTATTTCAGGCAAGAAAGTGGAGCTAAGACCACAATCAAGTCAGCCTTAATCTTATTGAATGATGCAGCAGGCTAGGTGAGCCAAATAACCTTCTTCTGCCCCTATTTCTTATGACCTTATTTTGGTATGTGTTTATATTTTACTGTGGGATATGTAGAATGCTGAAGCTGCAAATGGTAGAGTATCTATCTCCACTTGGAGAGGCAAAGTTTGATCAGGGATAGCCAGCATGGCTTTGTCAGAGGGAGGTCATGCCTAACAAATTTGATTGAATTTTTTGAGGAGGTGACCAGGTGTGTAGATGAGGGTAGTGCAGTTGATATAGTTTATATGGATTTCAGCAAAGCCTTTGACAAGGTCCCACATGGGAGACTTATAAAGAAGGCAAATACACATGGGATGCAGGATAATTTGATAAGGTGGATTCAAAATTGGCTTAGTTGTAGGAGGCAGAGGGTGATGACAGAAGGATGCTTTAATGACTGGAAGCCAGTGTCCCGTGGCGTACCACAGGGATCTGTGCTAGGTCCCCTATTATTCATCATTTATATAAACGACATAGATGACTATGTGGAGGGTAGGATTAGTAAGTTAGCGGATGACACAAAGATTGGCCGGGTGGTTAACAGTGAGGTTGAGTGTCTTGGGCTACGGGAAGATATAGATGGGATGGTCAAATGGGCAGATAAGTGGCAGATGGAATTTAACCCTGAAAAGTGTGAGGGGATACACTTTGGAAGGAGTAATTTGACAAGGAAGTATTCAATGAACAGCATTACACTAGGAAGTTCTGAGGAACAAAGGGACCTTGGCGTGTGTGTCCATTGATCTCTGAAGGCAGAGGAGCACTTTAGTGAGGTGGTGAAAAAGGCATATGGGACACTCAATCGAGGCATAGATTACAAAAGTAGGGAGGTCATGTTGGAGTTGTATAGAACCTTGGTGAGGCCACAGCTGGAGTACTGTGTGCAGTTCTGGTCACCACATTGTAGGAAAGATGTCATTGCACAGGAGTGGGTGCAGAGGAGATTCACCAGGCTGTTGCCTGGGATGAAACATTTAAGTTATGAAGAGAGATTGGATAGACTTGGGTTGTTTTCGTTGGAGCAGAGAAGACGAGGGGCGACCTGGTCGAGGTGTACAGGATTATGAGGAGCATGGACAGGGTGGATAGGGAGCAGCTGTTCCCCTTAGTTGAAGGGTCAGTCAGGGGGATGTGAGGAAAGACTTTTTTTACCCAGAGGGTGGTGACGGTCTGGAATGCGCTGCCTGGGAGGGTGGTGGAGGCGGGTTGCCTGACATCCTTTAAAAAGTACCAGGATGAGCACTTGGCACGTCATAACATTCAAGGCTATGGGCCAAGTGCTGGTAAATGGGATTAGGTAGATAGGTCAGGTGTTTCTCACATGTTGGTGCAGACTCGATGGGCCGAAGGGTCTCTTCTGCACTGTGATTCTGTGATTCTTAAAGACTATGGAAGAGTCTTAATGGGACAAATATAGAGAAGATGAGTTGAACCATCCAGACATTGAAAATGTTTGGGCTTTGGGACAGTTTTCAGATCCCAACTCCTTTCATTCAAGCAGCAGGAGTTCTGGGGCAATCCACTGGAAGTTGGCCAGGTAAGAACCCCTCTCTGGAATCGCCATCTAATTATTATCAGTGGGCTGAGGAGGCAGGATGGCCAATGAGGAAGGAGGCCGACACTGCCACACTGTGGCAGTGGGAGTGCAGCTATAGTGACTGGGACACAAGACGTGGGAGAGGGGGGGGCAGGGGGTGGGGGGGAGGTGGGGCGGAGGCGATGCAAGGAAAGGGAGATAAGGCTGAAGATGCCGTTAGGCTTTTCTTTAATCTGTTCAATGACAGCACTGTCCATGAGAGGCTGCTGTAATGGGCATGCCTGTGCCTGGGGATGATCGCCACCTTTCCTTTTTCACCAGGGAAAGGTCAGATTGCATGTAAATGTCAAATGGCTTGGACATCCCTCTGCCCACTTGTCTCCTGTGAGATGTCAAGGTCCGTACACCATGGGGGTCCCAGTCACCTCTAGGAAAGTTGGAAGTTTGGTGAAAATTCCTTTTAATTACCTCCTAAACTACCTTAATTGACTTCCTGCCACTCCTGGGTGGTTTGCCAGCATGGCACTGAAGATGCCACCAGTAAAAGGGTAAAGTGGCAGGAACACATTAAGGAGCTGGCCTGACTCATGTTTTAGCTATTTTTCCTGTACCCTCACCCCCAAACCCACTTCCAAGGTGTTGGGAAAATTCCCCCCACCCTGCCTCAGCCACACACACCCCCCCCGCCGCTGCCCCAGTCACCCCCCCACCTCACCACTGATGTTTCCCCCCCTCTCACCACTGATGTTTCCACTTACAGGTGAGATCAGAAAATAGGAGCCATAAATATCAGTGACTCACAAATAAATTCGATAGGGAATTCAAGAAAAATTTCCTTTGCCGAGAGTGAGATTAGGATTTGGAACTCTCTTCCACAAGTTGCTGTTGAGGCAAAAGGCATAGGCGCATCAAGGTGAAGCACACGAGGGAGGGAGGATTGGAGGACGTGTTGATGGGGTGTGATAACGAAGGGTGGGAGAAGACTCATGTGGAGTGTAAAAGTGGCATCGACCTGTTTGGTCGAATGACCTGTTTCTGTGCTTAATAAACGTCATAATATTTTGTGATACTTTGTAATTAGAACACCACAGCGGTTCAGTGGAATTGGATAGGCACATTAAGTTACAAAAGAAATGCAAACATTTGAAAAGGAGTCCTTCTAAAATGTGTGAACAATTAGACTTTTTGGGCTTTTTTAATTAATTGGCGCCAGTCCAACGAGCTCACAATGATTAATACGATGGTTGCCTCGGGCTCAAAAGGGATTGAAGATTTATACCGGAGTACAAGGCAAAATATAAAGCCTTTCCACTGGATCTTTGATGCATATTCCAACCATCTTAAGCGGGTGGTGCTTAACATTGGACTTGTACCTGTGCCCTGTGCTGACGATTGATCATTCAATAATATCAAGCACAAAAAAAAGGTATTTTAAAGGCATGGCTCAAGAACATTTTCACTCCTTGAGGAGTTTTGCAGCAGGTCCAGTTATGACTCAGTAATTGGGAGGCCAGGTACACAGTAAAGTACAGGACTTCAAAAGACTTCACACTCCCACTGAATAGTCCCAAAAGCTAACATTTCTCAAGTGTTCAAACTGTCAAATACCTGTGTACTTCCTAAACTATCTTCCCTATTTTCCCAAAGTAGCCCAATTCTTAGATATACTTGCAAAAGTACATTGATCAGAATTGTATACAAGACTGTAGGTATGGTAGTACCAATGCCTCTATAGTTTCATTATAGCCTTTAATTGGTGCTCTTTCCTCTTGGTTACCCATCCCAAGGTCCAGCTGGCTTTCCACAGTGTTGCTGCATAGTGCACTGCTGGTTTTGTGAGCTACTCATCCATACACACATATTCCCTCCAAGTATAAGCTTAGGTAAACATTGGGCAGGAAAAGTGGTCTATCAAGCTTGCCCACAGTCATGATGGCTGGAGCATCATGACTAGACAGTACCTGCCTATTTCACTGGCTACTTAAGTATCTTTCATATTAAATCTGTCTGTCCTTTCCCTTACTCAACCTAGCCTTAGCCAATTGGAATGACGGCAGCTCTGCGGTCCCAGTGCACCAGGCAGAAGTGATGGCCACTGCTGGGACTACAGGCAGTTGCTGGAGCCAGACACCAAGGTAATCATGGCGCCAGTGAGGAGCATTGGGGAGGCCAAATTTGAGAGGCCGGGGGGAGGGCAAAGGGGGAAGTGTGGTCTTCGGGGTACCTCCAATGGGCACAAGAGACCAGCAAAGGAGGTCCCCCCCAACTTGCCCGACATCAGCTCCCACAGCTAAAGCTATTGGGGGCTTTCCAATTGACACGGGTAAAATGGCGATGAGGTCTCGATGAGACTCTTAAGTGCCAATTATTTGGGCATGTAAGGGCCTCAACAAGCCCTTATGCCCGATGGCTGCACCAGCCCCCAAGAGATTTCATAGAGATCGGGGGTGGGCAGATAGGTGGTGGGAAGTCCACACACTAGATTTTATGAACCCTGCTGCATTCAAACCCACTAGCAGGGGGGTGTAAAAGTCAGCCCAAAGAAGCAGAGTAGAGAAGATGTGCTGCTGTCTGAAAGCAAAAATAAGAGAAAAGCTGAAGGCCAGCATTTATTGCCCACCCCTAATTGCCCTTGAGTAGTTAAAGGTGAGCTGCCTTCTTGAACCGCTGCAGTCCATAGGGTATAGGTACACCCACTGTGCTGTTAGGGAGGGAGTTCCAGGATTTTGACCCAGTGACAGTGAAGGAACAGCGATAGCTTTCCAAGTCAGGATGGTGAGTGACTTGGAGGGGAACTTCCAGGTAGTGGTGTTACCATCTATTCTGCTGCCCTTGTCCTTCTAGATGGTAGTGGTCATGGGTTTGGAAGGTGCTGTCGAAGGAGCATTGGTGAATTCCTGCAGTGCATCTTGTAGATGGTACACACTGCTGCTACTGTGCGTCGGTGGTGGAGGGAGTGAATGTTTGTGGATGTGGTGCCAATCAAGCGGGCTGCTTTGTCCTGGATGGTGTCAAGCTTCTTGAGTGTTGTGGGAGCTGCACTCATCCAGGCAAGTGGAGAGTATTCCATCACACTCCTGACCTGTGCCTTGTAGATGGTGGACAGGCTTTGGGGAGTCAGGAGGTGGGTTACTCCTCGCCATATTCTTATCCTCTGACCTGCTTTTGTCATCACAGTTATTATATGTCTGGTCCAGTTCAGCTTCTGGTCAATGGTAACCCCCAGGATGTTGATAGTGGGAAATTCAGTGATGGTAATGCCATTGAAAATCAAGGGGCGTTGGTTGGATTCTCTCTTGTTGGAGATGGTCATTGCCAGACACTTATGTGGCGCGAATGTTACTAGCCGCTTGTCAGCCAAAGCCTAGATATTCTCCAGGTCTTGCTGCATTTGGACATGGACTGCTTCAGGATCTGAGGAGTTGCGAATGTTGCTAGACATTGCGCAATCATCAGCAAACATCCCCACTCCTGACAGTATGGTGGAAGGAAGGTCATTGATGAAGCAGCTGAAGAAGGTTGGGCTGCGGACACTACCCTGAGGAACTCATGTAGTGATGTCCTGGAGCTGAGATGACTGACCTTCAACAAACATAACCATCTTCCTTTGTGCTAGGTATGACTCCAACCAGTAGAGAGTTTTCCCCCTGATTCCCATTGACTCCAGTTTTGCTAGGGCTCCTTGATGCCACACTCTGTCAAATGCTGCTTTGATGTTAAGGGCAGTCACTCTCACCTCACCTCAGGAGTTCAGCTGTTTTGTCCATGTTTGAACCAAGGCTGTAATGAGGTCAGGAGCTGAGTGGCCCTGGCGGAACTCAAACTGGGCGTCAGTGAGCAGGTTATTGCTAGGCAAGTGCTACTTGATAGCACTGTTGATGACCCCTTTACTGATGATGGAGAGTAGGCAGATGGGACGGTAATTGGGAAGGTTGGATTTGTCCTGCTTTTTGTGTACAGGACGTACCTGGGCAATTTTCTACATAGCTGGGAAGATGCCAGTGTTGTAGCTGTACTGGAACAGCTTGGCTAGGGACGCAGCAAGTTCTGGAGCACAAGTCTTCAGTACTATTGCCAGAATATTGTCAGGGCCCATTGCCTTTGCAGTATCCAGTGCCTTCAGCTGTTTCTTGATATCACACGGAGTGAATCGAATTGACTGAAGACTGGCATCTGTGATGCTGGGGACCTCCAGAGGAGGCAAAGATGGATCATCCACTCGGCACTTCTGGCAGAAAATTGCAGCAAATGCTTCAGCCTTATCTTTTGCTGAGGGTAGTGCAGTGGATGAGGGTAGTGCAGTGGATGTTGGATCCAAAATTGGCTCAGTGACAGGAAACGAAGGGTGATGGTTGATGGACATTTTTGCGAATGGAAAATGGTTTCCAGTGGTGTTTCACAGGGCTTAGTGTTAGGGTCCTTGCTGTTTGTTGTATATATGAATGATTTAGACTTAAATGTGGGATGCATGATTGGGAAATTAGCAAATGACACAAAAATTGGCCGTGTAGTTGATATTGAAGAGGATAGCTGTCGACTCCAAAATTATATCAATGGCTTGGTTGAGTGGGTGGAGAAATGGCAAATTGAATTCAATCCAGACAAGTGTGAGGTAAGGCATTTAGGGAGAGGAAACAAAGCAAGGGAATACTCAATAAAGGGGAAGTTATTGAGAGGGGTTAAGGAAGTGAGAGACCTTGGAGTGCATGTCCATAGGTCCTTGAAAATGGCAAGACAGGTGGTCAAGAAAGCATATGGAATGCTTTCCTTTATTGGGCGAGATATTGAATACAGAAGCAGGAATATGTTGATGGAACTGTATGAAACGCCAGTTAGGCCACAGCTGGAATTTTGTGTGCAGTTCTGCTCACCACATTACAGGAAGGACATAATTGTTCTGGAGAGAGTGCAGAGGAGATTTACAAGAAAGTTGCCAGAGCTTGAAAATTGTAGCTTTGAGGAGAGATTGGATAGGCTAGGGTTAGAAGAGAGGAGGCTAAGAGGTGACAGAATTGAGGTGTGCAAAATTATGAGGGGCATAGATAGGGTAGACAAGAAAGACTTGTTTCCCCTAACTGGGGGGGGGGGGTCAATTACCAGGGGGCATAGATTTAAGGTGATTGGTAGAAGGATTAGAGGGGATATGAGGAAAAACTTTTTTATCCAGAAGGTGGTTGGCATCTGGAATTCACTGCCTAAATCAGTGGTTGAGGCTGAAATGCTCAATTCATTTAAAGATACCTGGGATCTGCATCTGAATTGCTGTAACCTGCAAGGCTATGATCAAAGTGCTGGAAAGTTGGATTAAAATGAGTGGCTAGTTTCTTTTTTCTCTTTTTGGCCAGCGCAGACACGATGGGCTGAATGGCCTCTTTCTACACTATAACTTTTCTATGGTTTTAGAAAAGCCGAAACAGTCAAAAAAAAGGAAACAAAACAGGGGAGGCAGGGTTTAAATTATTGAACTGAGTCCGGAAGACTATAAAGTGCCTAATTGAAAGATAAGGTGCTGTTCCTAAAGCTTGAGTTGAGCTTCACTGGAACAGTGTAGTAGGCCAGAGGATAGAGATTTCAGCGTGAGAGCAAGGTGGAGAATTAAAATCACGGGCCATCGGAAGCTCAGGGTCATACTTGCGGACTGAGTGGAGGTGTTCTGCAAAGCAGTAACCTGATCTACTTTTGGTCTCCCCAGTTTGAGGAGATCACATTGTGAGCAACCCCATCACCATTCCCTTTAGCCCCGGAAGACCAATTCTTCTGTCACTCAATGTCTCCTGTCTTTCACCCTACACAGACCTTCCTTTGTCCTTGTCCTGCCCACCCTTTGCTGAAAACCTATTGCGTCTCTAACTTTTCCCAGTTCTGGTGATAGCTCATTGACCTGAAACAATGGCTGGGATTTTCCAGCCCCATTGTGGGTGGGATCTGCCGTGGAGGAGGTGGCGCCCCAGCCAGAAGCCCATTGACTTGCGGCGGGACCAGAAGATCACGATGGAGGGCGCGTGCGGAAAACCCCACCGATTAACTCTGTTGCTCTCTCCACAGATGCTACCTGACCTACTGAGTATTTCTAGCAAGTTCTGTTTTTATTTATGAACTACTTTGGGTTAGCTTCCTCTTGCATCCTGTATTGCATTGCATTTTGAAACAACATCAATGAATTTTTATGACTTGCTTTAAAAGTAATGTAAGCTGTGTCAGCATTGGTTTCTTTGGACTCCAAGCAAAAGTTAAAGATTATGTTATGCCTTCAAGCCTCTGATTCCTGTGTTGTTATACAATCACTATTATTTTAAAAAGTATCACAGTGCACTATATTTATCATAGGATTACAGTGATAGCCTACTGTGTATCCATTACCTTTGATTCCTGTTCCCAGAGTATTAAGCAAATTTTAGTTAGTGATTTGGATGCATTAATAAAATATTTTCTCCTAGCAATAATGCATTCAGAAGTCCTTGATAAAATTTTCACTGGCATATAATTGTAGATTAATATAAAGAAATGAGAGTGAATACTTTCCCTTTGTGCATTTCAATTATTTATAACAGCAGTGGGAGTACATTAGCAGCGTCATAAAATTCTATATTTGAAAACCATCTAAATTTAGCTCCTTAATTGTTTCATTTTAAACAGAGTATTAGGTTTTGCGTCCTTCCCCTATTTTAGTGCTTTTGTTTGGAATATGGTAATGTTGTCATGATGCAACTTGGTAAAATAAATATATATAAATGACAATGACACAATTGTGCACTTTTCAGGTAATTTAAGCATCCAACAATTTTTATGACCTTTTGGATTTTATTGGTGTTGCAAGAAATTAATGTTTAGTGACTGGAAAGGTAAACTTGTGACTTCCCTCATCGGCTCAGCAAGCTTACCTGAGCGGAGGTAACGATACCAAGAAATGCCCAGGTGGTTCCATTTCCAGTTAGTGCTGGGTTACAAAAGCAAAGTTCTGCCAGTGCTGGAAATCTGAAATAAAAACCGAAAATGCTGGAAATACTCAGCACATCAGACATCATCTGTGGAGAGTGAAACAGAGGTCATATTTCAGGTTGATGTCCTTCACTAAGTTAGTTTGTCACACCTGGCAAAGTGATGCTAGGTTTGGAAGGGTCTACATTTGCTCGCAGCACCCCTGAATTAGGCAGATGCAAAATGCCACCAGGAATTCTATTCTAAGACATCACCCTAAGTTTTGTTCATGGCACAGTGGGTAGCGCTTTTGCCGTTGAGTCAGTAAGTTGTGGGTTCAAGTCCCACTCTAAAGACTAGAGCACAAAATCTAGGCTGATATTCCAATGCATTATTAGGGGAGTGCTGCAGTGTCAGATATGCCATCTTTCAGGTGAAACATTAAACCAAGGCCCCCCATCTTCTCTATCGGGTTAAAGGTTGTTTGACATTCATTGTTTGACATTCTTTTGAAGACCGGTGTGGGTGGGGATTCTCCCTGGTCAATATTTGCCCATTAACCAACATCACTAAAATAGATTATCAAGTTATTATCACATTGCTGTTTGTGAAGCCTTGTTGTGCACAAATTATTTTAATTTGCAAATTTGCTGCCACATTTTCTATAGTACAACAGTGTCAACATATCGAGAGTACTTAGTTGGAAAGAGCTTTGGGATGTAAGGTTGTGAAAAGCGACCTATAAGTCCAATTCTTGCTTTCTTCTTTTCTTCCTTCATCCAACGATTCCTGCTGATGGTGCAAGTTTGTAGGCATTTGGCGAGGACGGGGTTGGACTGGTCTGTGATGCCTCTTCAGTCAAATAGCCAACTAATGTACACTGTCGGGATTCAGGCATAAACATTGGCCACCAGAGTGGACTACAGAATGATGACTGGCACCCACGTCACTTCATCTCGGCAAGAAGCTGATACCTGTGAAAGAAGAGAGAGAAAAATTTACGGAGACTAACTGGCCGAGGAAAATCCCTCATGACCTGGAATGTATATTGCACCAGGGCATTTCTATGCATCTTCTAGTTCGTTTTTTTTTTGGTTGATCATCATATTGAAAGTATAGTTTGAACCTGATAAAAAGTGGTGGTCAAAGTATAATACAGGGGCCTGCAGATTTGCAGCATAATTTTCTTTCTGACATAAATCCTTCCCCGATGTGTGGCCTGGCACTGGCACAGCAGTCTGTACAGCTGATCTTTAAAACATGATTTTACATCGCCACGCAGGGTTGGAAATTTTTTAAAGAGATAATGCATTTGGATCACTTCAAATAAATACATCAGGTACTTACTCTTCATGCTGGTGATTTTCTTCATCCGGGAAGCTATCACATTTTGAGGTAGAATTTGACTATGTGATAGTTTAAAATGGGTGATAATGAGTCGCATCTCCTTCTACATCCCTTTCATTTTTTATTTTGTTAACTTCAGTGGAAATAAATTTGGGAGAGGGGTAAAACCAACTGTTGATTCACTGTCACTATCATCATACTCGTTCGCAAAGTCAAACTCTACCCCCGAGTATTTAAATATCTATTTCCTTTCACTAACTGAAACATTAGCCTTTTCCATATCTCCTTTCATTAAAATGCCAATGCCCCCCAGACACATGGACACAAGTGCATTAACTTTAATGCATCAGAATTTAATTTTCTTCCTTTTTTCTGTGTTTAATTCCAAATGTTGGATAGAAGTCCCCTTGCGGGTATACATCCCTGTGAGGAAAGTCAGCAACAGACCTTGTTCTCCTCCTCGCCAATCTGCGGACTAATAATGATGCTGCACACCTGAAAGAGTTACCTTTGCTAACCTACCCTGTACTCTGATAACCTCGGGCCCCTGCAATGTTCCATCTGACCTGAAGCAACCCTTCCTTCAAAAATGATTCGGTTAACTGATCTCCCTGGAATTTGTTGATGTCATGTTTGTCCATTGGTTGCAATATGCTGAGCTGCAATGTGTGTGGTTATCATCAGCATTTAGTTGGGTGTGTCCGCCTATTAAAGGATGTGGTGCATTTAACTTTACCTCAGTCGACTTGCAGGGACTTACCTACAGGGACTTGCAGCAGCAGCAGAGATAAAATAACTGGAGAATGACTGCTTTGAATGGCGTGAAAAAGTTCTGGAAGGTGCGTAAAAGACACAGTGGAACTAGATGTAAAAATGTGTGGTTTAAAGATAAGCCTACTTGAATGAACTGCGACCGTTCTGCTCTCGCAGGGGAGTATAGATTACAATGTTTCCCCTCTATGCCAGTTTTGTTCACTTGATTGGGAAAAAAGCCTGTTACTTGCATTGTTGCGCGTAGGAGTAAACAGCAGCTAACAGTATAATATCAATCAGTCCATTTGCTTTCTTACAACACAGGTCAGGGCTATTTATCATGTTTTTAGAGGTAACATTATGTTTGCCCTATTATTCTTCTATGACAGACCAGTTTCGTATATGGAATAACAAGGATGATGAAAAGATATTCACAGTGGCCTGAATTATCTACATTTGAAAGAGAAATGTTGGAATCGGTCTGATATTTCTGTGGATGAAGTGTCTTTGGGGTTGCTTTTGATTTGAAGGTATAGGAAGGTTATCAGTTCTGTGCTGGATATGGTCAGCCTGCAGCAGTGTAACTTAATAATATATTGATTGCCGTGAACACGGAAGTTCAGTTTGTATAATAACAAAATCTTGTCCAAGCATATTTCCAGCACTTGGAGATATTTTTATGTCTCATTTCAATAACATTCTTTGATAGACAAGAAAGGTTGTTGTTGTTTTATGTTGGGTGACTATGTACTTGTTTACCAAGGAAGCCAGACATTTTTCATGGCAGGTTTTAAGTGAAACAATTAGAGTTAAAGAAGCATAAGCTTATTTAATCTACTCACTGATAATGGTTGGATGATAACAAAATTCAAATGAAATATTGTGTAAACTTTGTCTCAGGGTAGATTAACACATGAATAAAAAATACATCTAATGTGATTGTTAATATTGATGAGATAATATGCAAAAGGATTCCTGAATTCTGAATTCCTTATTGATGTTTAATAAAATTAAAATTAGCCAAAAAAACTAAGAATTGGTCTATTTGCTTATAGTAATACCTTATGCAGACTCTTTGAGTTAAGCACATAAGCCGAATTACAATGGATAACATATCACACTGTCCAAGCAGAACCTGTCACAGCATTTAATGGAAAAAGTATATTTGTAATGGGCAGAAGCTGTTCTTCTTCAGCAGATGTGAAATTGTTTGCATGCCAAGTTGTGCCACTAATTAATTATTAATTGGAAGAAAATGCAGGAACTGTAACTTCATTATTGCAAAGTCGAGATTGTAAATTATTCATTTTCTTCAGATTGTCTCTTTGGAATAACAATAGAAAATGATGCCAGAAGGGCAAGTCTGTGTTGTTTTGCTCTGACAAGAGAAAGTGCTGGGTTTCGGGTTGATTCAAAGCTTATTTCCAGTTTAAATGTAACTTGGAAAATGCAGGAAAGGAAATGGTGGAGGATAATCGCATTCTCATGACATTGGGCTGAATCTTACTGAAATTGGGCACCTTGCAGCATACACCATTAGTTAGATTTTCTCTCCCTACCCTTCAGCCCAAAAGATATCAGGATCGTAGCTTGATCACTGACAATAGGTCAGCATTTGTTCCCCTTTCAACTGAGTGGCTTGCTAGTCCATTGCAGAGGGCAGTTAGGAATGAACCACATTGCTGTAGTGAGTGAATTACTGAAAACTGACTTTATATTCTAGATGTATTGATTGAATTTACATTCCACCAATTACTGTGGTGGGATTTGAACCCATGTCCCCAGAGTATTAACCTGGGCCTCTGGATTTCTAGAGAGAAAGAAAGATTGAATTAAGAGAGAAGAGGAAAAGAGACAGAAAGAAAATGTAAGAAAAAAATTTAAAAATATGATTTGACGTTTGTAAAATCTCTAATAATGAATTACTACATACAGGAATGAGGTTGAACAGTTTAATTGGCCCTCTTTCTGGACCAGAGAGGTTGTTTGCCATTAAATTGACAATTATCATGTCATTAAATGTGCTGGTTAAATTCCAGCCCTAATTTTCTGCAGTGAGCTTATTGTACAAATGCCGAACATTTTAAAAACAATAGGGAGGCTAATGGCAAGGTATGCCATAGCGGAGTGATGGAAATCTACCAGCAGTTTCTGGACATTCACTGTGTATCTCTCCATACCCGAAACTGCTGACCAATTTGCGAATTAATGTGCGTTGTTAATACACTGTTATTTTTCCAGCAAGATCCAGCCTAAAATAACACAGCAACAGGTTTATGAACTTAATGAAGGACAATTTGGAATTGCGTTTATCTCCCCATGCCTGATTAGTTCAATTCAAAGTAAGCCTCAACAAATATGTTGAGCACATTGTTAACACGTGAGACCATTGTCATAGAGAGTCATAGAGTTATACAGCACAGAAACAGGCCTTTCGGCCCATCATGGCCATGCCAGCCATCAAGCACCTATCTATTCTAATCCAATTTTCCAGCACTTGGCCTATAGCCCTGTATTCTATGGTGCTTCAAGTGCTCATCTAAATACTTCTTAAATTTTGTGAGGGTTCCTGCTACTACCACCCCCTAAGGCAGTGTGTTCCAGATTCCAACCATCCTCTGGGTGAAAATGTTTCTTCAAATCCCCTCTAAACGCCCTGGCCCTTACCTTAAATCGATGCCCCCTGGTTCTTGACACCTCCATTAAGGGGAAAAGTTTCGTCCTATCTACCCTATCTATGCCCCTCATAATTTTGTATACCTCTATCCGGTCCCCCCTCAGCCTTCTCTGCTCTAAGAAAAACAACCCTAGCCTATCCAGTCTCTCTTCATAGCTGAAATACTCCAGCCCAGCAACATCCTGGTGAATCTGCTCTGCACCTTCTCCAATGCGATCACATCCTTCCTATAGTGTGGTGACCAGAACTGCACATGGTACTCCAGCTGTAACCTAACTAGTGTTTTATACAGCTCCAACATAACCTCCCTGCTCTTATATTCTAATCCTCAGCTAATAAAGGCAAGTATCCCAAATGCCTTCTCATTGCTAACACATATAAACACATTAATGAGTGAACAGGTTAGCAGTGGTTACATGCACTAACAAAAGTGAAATACACATCTTGGGAGCGGTTGCAGGTGTTGTTGAGACTGATTACTTAAGTTGACATGCCTACATGTCACCATTCCTTACTCTTTCATTTATTGTTAATGCAGAGGATTGGAAAATAGCACATGCAACATATCTTTAGAAAAGAAGGAGCAGGGAATGAACTATCAAATGAGGACATGAGCTAATCTGATAGAGTGAGCATGGTGTTAGGGGTAGGTGGCCATCCTTGACTAATTTGTTCGATTTCTTTAAGAAGATGACAGAGCCAATATGTAGGAGAGAGAAAGTGGATAGTATTTACTTGAATTTCTGAAAGGCATTTGACATTGTCCCATATTATAGGCTGCTTATGAGGATCCAAACCATGGGATGGATGGAAATGTATTAAAATGGTTTGGCAAATGGTTGGTCAATGGATAATAATATTAGTTCATGGACAGATATCTGTGTTGGCAATTATAATTGAAATGCCCCAAAATTTAGCATTGACCCTGATGTTGCCTATAATTTTTATAAATTGTATAACAGCATATAAATAATAAAAGGATAATAAGAGGAGGGGTGGTGCTTAGAGACCAAAAACACGGCCTGTGCGTGAAGTTAGAGGTCTTGACTGAGGTACTAAATGAATACTTTGCACCTACCTCTGGCAAGGATGAAGCTGCTGCCAAAATCAGAGTGAAAGAAGAAAGTAGCTGAGATTTTGATTGGGCTGAAAATGGATAAAGAAGAGAAATTAGAATGGCTGGCTGTACTTAAAGTTAATTAGTCACCAGGACCAGATAAGATACATCTGAGAATACTGAAGGAAATAAGAGCGGAAGTGCAGAGGTATGACCGTCTAATCCTTAGATACATGGGTAGTGCCAGAAGACTGGAGAATCACACATTTACACCCCTGTTCAAAGAAGGGTATAAGGATAAACTCAGCAACTATGGACCAGTCAGTTTGACATTGGTAGTGAAGAAGCTTTTAGAGTTGATAATCCAGGAACAAAAGTTAGAGTCACTTGGACAAGTGTGGATTATTTAAGGAAAGCCAGTATTCATTTTAAAAAAAATCCAAATCCTACTTAATTAACTTGCTTTAGTTATTGATGAGGTAACAGAGATGGTTGTTGAGAATAATGTTGATGTGGTGTATGTGACATCCAAAAAATGTTTGATAAAATAATGCATATAGGCTTGCCAGCAAAGTTGAAACCAATGGAATAAAAGGCACAGTGGCTGTATGAATACGGAGTTGACTGAGTGACAGGAAACAGAGAGTAGTGGTGAATAAAAACAGAAAGTGCTGAAAAAACTTAGCAGATCTGGTGGCATCTGTGGTGAGAGAAACAGCGTTAACATTTCATGTTGAATATGACTCTTCTTCGAGTTCCGAAGAAGAGCCATATTGGACTCAAAATGTTAACTCTGTTCCTCCCTTCTCAGACGCCAGATCTGCTGAGCTTTTCCAGTATTTTCTGCTTTTATTTCAGATTTCCAGAATCCACAGTAGTTTGCTTTGATATTAGAGTAGTGGTGAACTGGGTTTTATTCAGACGGGAGAGAGGTATACATTGTGGTTCCTAGGGTTGGTACTAGGACCACTGCTTTTCTTGATAAATATTAACCACCTAGGCTTAAGTGTGCAGGGCACAATTTCAACATTTGCAGACGACACAAAAATTGGAAGGATTGTGAACCGTGAGGAGGATGGTGTTAAACGTGAAGAGGACATAGACAGGCAGGTGGAGTAAGTGGACAAGTGGCAGATGAAATCTGATGCAGAGAAGTGTGAAGTGATACATTTTGGTAGGAAGAATGAGGAGAGACAATATAAAATAAAGAGCAGAGTTCTAAAGTGGGTGCAATATAGCTGAGAGATCTGGAGGTGCATGTCCACAAATCTTTGAAGGTGGCAGTTCCCATTGAGAAAGTGGTTAGAAAGGACATACGGGATCCTGGGCTTTATAAATAGAGACATAGAGTACCAGAACGAGGAAGTTATGTTGAACCTTTATAAAACATTGGTTTGACCTCAACTGGAGTATTCTGTCCAATTCAGGGCACTGAACTCTAGGGAGGATGTGTAGGCATTCGAGAGGGTGTAGAAAAGGTTTTTTGGAATGGTTCCAGGAATGAGGAACTTCAGTTCTGTGGATAGATTGGAGAAGCTGGGACTGATCTCCTGAGAGGACAGAAGATTGAGAGGAGCTTCACGAGGCAGGGTTGGGGGGTGGGTGCGGTCAAGACAGAGTTTGTAGAGCGAAACTGTTCTCGTTGATGGAATGGTTGAGAACTAATTTAGGGTGATTGTCAAAAGAAACAATGGCAACACGATGAAAAACCTCTTTACCCAGCAATAATTGAGAATTTGGAATACACTACCTGAAAATTTGCTGGAGGGCCGATGCAATCAGGACTTGCAACATGGTATTGAATAAGCACTTGAAGAAAAAACGTTTGCGGGTCTACGGGGAAGGGGGCGGGGGATTGGGATTAGCTGAGTTGCTCTTGCAAAGATTTGGCACACGCAGCTGAAAGGCCTCCTCTGTGCTGTAAGCGTTCTATAGATTCTATGAATGATTTAGAGGAACTGTCTCCTCTAAGTTTCAAATTATATTGAAATGGGAGACATGCTAAGTGATGAATATCAAAACATTCAAATTCAAAAAGGATCTTGACCCGCTCTTGGACAGTGAGGGGAAGAAAGGCAAATTTAATACAGGGAAATGTAAATTTATGAGACCTGGCAGAGGGTAGGTTGTTGTGGATTCTGTGCCAATTGCAAATGTAGTTGGAGGAAGAGAGAGCTCTTGGGGCTTTGGGAGACAAGTCATTAAAACCTGTTCCCAGGTAAAAAGAAAACAAGCAAAACATTAGGACAAAAAACTTTAATAGGTTTCAAGAAAGAACTGGGTAGGTTCTTGTCAACATATAGAATTCAGGGTTATCAGAAATGCACCAACATAAGAGTGGCTAGGTGGGCTAGATGGACTGAAGGTAGTCTCCTGTCTGGATCCCCATCATTTATAATGGGCGTATTGATGTTAACCCGATTTTCCCACTGTAAGAAGGGGACGGTAAGTCACGAGTAAGTGTTGCATGTCTTTCTTATAGTGTTTGGAGCTAATCAATTTAATGCAAGAAACTGTATCAGCAGAGTTGCTCAGCAGTGTAGTAATCACTGACATTTTAGCTATTGAGAATTAATTTTAATTAAAAATGCCTCCTTGTTTCCTTTCTAGAATGTAAGTGAGCTTATCAGGTTTTCCTCACTCTTCAAACCTAATTGTAACTGCACTTGTAAATGGCAACACTGTAGCACCCGAAGGATGGGAGGAGGCTCAAGTGGAACATAAATGTCAGCATGGGCCAGTTGGACCGAATGACCCGCTTCTGTGCTGCAGACTCGATGTAAATGGCAGATAATTGTTAGATTTTTTTTTTCCTGAGCTATAAAACGTTCAACTCTGTAAAAGGGAATAGTGAAGAACAGATCATGAATATTTCACAACAAAGCTTCACCATCTCACCTCTTGTTTTGGACCATGTACACTAATGTGACATGACCACCTTTAAGACCGCAGCTGCTCAAGACAGTCAGTGTGTTATAATCGTATTGGTATTTCATTCAGGAAACATGTTCGCAGCCCAAAGGCTGAATTGCAGTGTGACTTAACCTCGGAAATTTCGTAGAGATTAAGGAACCAAGTTAAAAACATGGAAACATGTGACAATCATGTAGCAACAAAACTAGACAAACAAATTCAGCAGGTAACAGGGAAGTGTGGAACATCAAAAGAAAGAATTAAAAGAAGGAACTGAATTAAAATTGTATTAAAATTACAAACCAACACACCATTCCTATATTACAGGCACTGAAGTACATGCAGATTTCATCGTTCAATTACTTCACTGAGGCCCAAACCATGTAAGGAATAGGGCTACATCGGTACCTTTCCGTCCTACATCTTATTGGGTTGAACTTAGTCGAATTTCTGAGATGCCTTGATTGCTTTGGGCGTGGTGGTGGTAAACAGTCCTGAAATTGGGTATATTGCAACTGGAATTTTCTGAGCTTGGTACAAATATCAACTCTTCTTGTTCGTAGAGTTTCAAGCTTTGTGACATGAACGGGGTTGTCGAATGATGGATATTGAGGACCTAAGATCAACCTCAGTTCACATTTCTGTATTCTTTTGATTTGAGCAGTTGACGCGTGTGTGAGGCCAGGGTGCCACACAGGCACAGCATATTCAACCAAGGGACAGATGTAGCCACTGTAGACGCTTAGTGTATTATAAACACTGTCTTGGTAATTGACTTCAATAGTAATGGAAAAAGGTGAGCGCCAATTGCCTGATATAGGTGGCTACCTCTGACAAGCATAGCTGGTGTAAGCAATGAGAACCATACTGTGTTTCTATGTAATCATTGTTATTACATCCAATCATTGCTAACCTGGCCATTCATTGTTAGCACATCTAACCACTCCTGTTTATTCTTTCACAGTTATTATGCATACTCATTTCTAACCTGTTCAATTAGCATGTGCGTCCACTGTTTAATAGTGGTTACTTGTATTAAGAATGCATGTTCATGGTAGGAATAGTTTCTTGTTAAATTAATTGTATGTGCTAATCCATATAACCATTACTAGTGTTCAACCATTGTCGCCATACTTAGTTAATACAGCTAATGATTGCACAAGCCAATAGATCTATCCAATGATAAATCAGACCTTTCCATAAGGGTATTTTCCAGTTTCCTTGAATATATTTATTGAAATTTATTTCTGGTTATTCTCTATGAACTTGGATAAACAGCCAGATGTCCCTGGATACTTGTCAACTCAAGGCAGACATTTGTATAGGAACAAGTTGAAAATGATATATGTTTTATTAGGCAGGTCAAGGATGATTTGGTTTATAAAATATATTCTTAATGAGCATCTTATTGATGTGTGTGGTATCAGAACAGTGATTTTTCCCAATTGTAAACGTACAGTATGGGGGTTCCTTTTCAGCTACAAGAGAAGGCAAAGGATGCTCCTAAATTAGGGCTTGATGGCAATGGAAACAAAATGCTGGAAATACTCAGCAGGCCTGGTAGCGCCTGTGGAGAGAGAAACAGAGTTAACATTTCAGGTTGTGACTCTTCATCAAAACTCTGCTTTTGGAAGAGGGTCTGACTGATGTGGTATACTGCCCTTTTATCTATAGTAAGCAGTGAAACTGCTCATAGTCTGTGTCCGCACAGCACCCTGATTTAGGGATTAAGTGAAAGATAATCTTAATTTACACAGTACAGGTAACTCAATGTTGCTTCAGGTTGTGTTGCTCATCTTTATTTAAACAAAGAAAGCTTTTCAAGTGTGTGATTTGTTTTCTTGTTTTTGGATAGAGGTAACACTGCTAAGGTTGTATTTATTGTGCAGCCCTATGTAATGTTGCGGTTTTGGTGATGTATCAATACGACTGGGTAGAATTTTCCCCCCGTTGTGGGTGGGGGGGGAGGGATTGTGCTGGGGTGGCGCGGGCCCGTCCAGTGTGATGCGCAGCCTAGAAGCGCTGTACGCTCCCTGTGCGGGCGGGGGGGGTTTCACAGAGCTGCCTCAGGGAGACTAAGATTGAAATGAAACGTTGAAAAATAGAAAAAAATAAAATTATTCAGACATGTCCCCTCATGTGAAACTGTCACATGTGCATTAATTTTAATAAAAATTATTCTGAAAATTTTAAATCATTCATGAAACCTCATCCCACCCGTGGATGAGGTTCCATGAAAAACGCGAAGGCCGCCTGGGCTCTTCGCCTGCCACCCGCTGATCTTAAGGTTGGACGGGCAGCTCCGTTAATTTAACTAATTGTTAGTTAAATGGCCTTAATAGGCCTTTGACGATTCGGTGGGCGCGCAGCCGGCTTAGGTGCGCGCCCACCGAACTGAAAATCTATATGACGCACGGTGACGTCGGGACTGCACGTCTGAAGTTACCCCCCCCCCCGTTATTTTACCCCCCCGGCGTGCGGGCCCTGACCCCGCTCGCTGAGCCGAAAATTCTGCCCACGAAGTGGAAGAGAAGTTGAACAGGACAGTAAAGCATTCACAGTTATTCTAAATAATTGACTTAGGCTTCTTGGTTTCTACTGTGATGCTGTGACTTTACACCTCTCAGTGCTTCATTCCACCATCTCACCTCATTAGCTCCCTCTCGCTTTGCCATCTTACTATTAAAATCATGCTTCATATTATCACAGCATCCTTAGATTATTGGATTAACTAAAATGCTTCATGGTGGAAACTCACCCCATTCTCTGGAGTGATGTCTCAGGGTCATTTTTTTTCTCTCCCTCTATTTCACCCTCTGTGTACAATGATCCCAGGACCATTCCTGTATTTGCTGATGCTCATTCCTGCCATTCCTTTCAACCTCCTGTTTCCAAATCATATGCAGTGCCTGGTATTTTGTGCACAAAAAGTCAGAACTGCAATCGGAAATGTATCTAGTCTGTAAGCAGCAACATTACATGTTATGTTATGACTTGGAGCTGGGATATTTCAATGCCTTTAAATGGTGCTAATTATTTGTGTGACGGGGAAGGGTCGGGCCTCGGGGTGGGGGTTGTGGGGGGGGCTGGTTTCAGGCCTCACAGGTGTCGTGGGAAAGGGGAGGGCTGGTGGGGGGGTGGTTGTTGGTGGGAGGGGAGCTGGTGTCTGGACGGATCTGGTCAGGCCTGGGGGGGAAGTTGGGCGGAGGGTGTCCGGCTGGGTCCAGTCAGGGCTGTGGGTGGGGGGGGGGGTGGCGTTGGGGGTGTCTGGTTTCGGGAGGAAGGGTGGGTCGGGTCTCGGGTAACTATTGATGTAAACAAGTCGGAACCATCCAACGTTTGTAATTTAAATCACATTTTCGGATGGTTCCCAGCGTGGGTCAAATGCCCAGGGGAAGTTTGCACTTCTGGGCTATTGCCATGCAAACCCTTACCTGAGAAGTTCCAAGAGGGATTCCCCAGCGCATCTTTGGGATACGTGCCCCAGTCCGACGCTGGGGAGCTCGGAAGTTACGGCCCATTACATTTTCTGTATGTCAACAGTAAGGGGTAACAGAAATGAAGCAAAATCCAAATTGAATTGTGAAATGGAAATTTATGAATGAGGAAAAAAGTGATAAACTATTAGCAATACGGAAAGAAATGGGGAATTGAAGAAATATTGAAGCAACAACAATAACTTGCATCGATAAAGATCTTTAAGGGAGCAGAATGTGCCAAACAACTTCACAGGAGCATTATCAAATAAAATTTGATAATACACCAAGCTACATAGGGGGATATTAGGGCAGATGACCAAAAGCTTTGTCAAAGAGGTAGATTTTAAGGTGCATCTTAAAGGGAGAATGAGAGGCAGAGAGGTGGAGCAATTTAGGGAGAGAATTCCAGAGCTTCGGGCTTCAGAAGCTGAAGGCATGGATGCCAGTGGGGGCACGATTTAAATCGGAGATGAGCAAGCGGCCAGAATTGGAGAAGTGCAGAAATCTTAGTGGGTTGTAGGGCTGGAGGAGGTTACAGAGAGCTGAGGCCTTGGAGGAATTTGACAACAAGGATGAGAATTTTAGAATCACGACGTTGTCAAACTGGGAGTCAGTGTAAGTCACTTGGATGATGGTTGAACGGGTGGTTCTTGGTGCGAGTTAGGATGCAGACTGCAGAGTTGTGGCTGATCTTAGGTTCATGGAGATGGGAGGCCAGCCAAGTGTGCATTAGGATGGTTAAGACTGGAGGTAATAAAGGTGTGGAAGAAGCAATACTAAAAGGGAGAGAACAGAAAAAGAGAATCATGGACGAATAGGAGTTTGCGTGTAACAGGCAAGAAAAGGAAGGTGAAAAAGCAGAAGGAACAAGTTTATAAAAAGAACGGGGCACGCATTTAAAAAAGGTATAAAGTGGGAACAAAAGATATTTGACATTTAAAAGAGGTGAAGGAAAATATGCAGAGTGGCAGGAATTGCTAAGGATTGACACTAATGCAGATTAATTACTGAACATCTGTGGAAGACATGTTTATGGGATATAATATGCTGATTAAGGATGCCATGTATATTTCATTTTACATTTTACCATAAAGTATGGTGAAATAACTTTGGAATAACCCTGTGTGAAATTGGAATGGTAGAGCTCCATAATGTACAGCAATTATTGCCAACATTTGCTTTGATGCTTGGATGGTTTTGTCAAGTATTTATCGATTTTGCCACTTTAATGAGAATCTAAAAGCTTTGCGAGTGCTTAACGTGGCTACACCAGGGAGATCATTTCTCCAGATACTGTTCATGTTTCAGAATCAAACACGATGGAGGAAAAAAAAATATCAAAGCAGCAGGGAAACATTTTAATGATTTTGGCAGTTTAAGCAAATAGGCACATATTGTGCTTGGCTTTGTCAATGTACCATCCGTATATTTAAACTTGTTAGCGAGCTATGGGGATGAAACTGCCATTCAAAAGTCTTTGCGCTGCATTTGTCTAGTTAGGACTGCCTGAAAGAAAAGCTTAGCTTCATTTTCCTGAGGGAAAGAATGTAGTGACATCAACAAGCTCCATGGATTTAATTTCCAGTAGAGTAGGACAGCTATAAATAAATGGAATTGGAGGTATGGATTAACCAGGATCTTACACAGGGTTATCTAATATATGCCCTCCTGAATGGTTCCACACTTGCCTCAGAACTGTTCCATCCAGCCTTTTGTTACAAATACAAAGCTCATAAAATGTTTTGGGACTGTGTCTTTGATTTAGGGTAAAATGGAGGAATGAAGAGGTCAGGTGACCTCCTCTGAATTCTGCTGACAACAAGCCTGGGTGACTTGATTGCTAAAGCTGAAAGAGAGGCCCATGTTGTCTTACTGGGAGGAAACTCTTTCGAGTTACCAACAGTCACAGATTGCAACTTCTTTCGAGTACAATCACAGTTCTTGGTTTTTTCCAGGAGTGGGACATGAACCCACAACCCTCTGATTCAAAGGCGAGGGTGCTATGAACTGAGTCACAGCTGACACCCTTACTGGGAGGAAGGTGCAAGACATCCACACCTGTAAACATTGACCAGAGCAGCTGTGCTGATGGTGAATAGACTGTTAGTCTCCAAGTCTGAGGGAGGTGTTAGGAATATCAGGTTTTGCAAATGGTGATACTTTAAACTGTCTATTTAATTCCGAGATAGAATGAAGTTGGGGGTCTAGATCATAGATAATTAGCATTTCTACCTTAATTCAAGGCCTATGTGATTCACACTCCCATGAGCTGGGCTTTGAGAGGGAATGAGTTCATAGGAAGCTATTGTAGGATCGGATTATAGGTTTTCCTAAAATATCATTGAACTTCACAGACATGGGCAGTCTGCAAGAATATTAGAGAGAGAATAGAGAAACAGAGGCAGCAAGTCTCTATTGTTCACCGTACAGAATGTGGATGGGAGTTTGCGCTTGGATTAGAGACCAAGTTCGTGAGGGTTTAAACAAGGCAGGAAGATTTGCCAAGCGTTGTTGAGAGGGAGAAATCTCTAATTTGTCCCTCACCATGAAAGTCAGTTCTGGGATGAGGATTTATCCTACTGGGAAGGGGAAAATCAAGGAAGCAAACCCTCAGGAGCTGTGAATCACCTATGACTGGTTCCTGGAGAATGAAGTATCCACTGAAGGGACAGAGTAAAATATAACTGTGGGGAGAGATTTTCAGTCGTCTTTGCAAATTAATAGGAAAGTTTTTTGTGGTTTAGAGTATAAGTTTGTAACTGAAATAGTGCTTAGCAATGTTGATTGTGCTGTTTTGTTACAGTAAGAGTCTTAAAACGTGAAACCTTGGCATGTGATCCTTTCAGTCAGTCACTGGAAGATCAAATTTCTTATTAAAAAGTTGGCAAACGGTGTGCAGCTGAGTTAACTGAGTGAAGACTTCGAGCTTGGTGAGGGGAGTTTTAAGTGTTAATTTTGTTCTTAAATTTTTCTCTTAAAATTTAATCTCATCTGTATTTAGCAGTAACTGGGAAGTACAATGTAAGCAGGCTAAATTCTTTCTTTCTTGCAGTTTAGACAGGGCAAATTCATTCTCAGCTGTAGGAGCTGAGTAGTTAATTCGCTAACTGGTTAAATCTGGTTACTGTAGCCCCAGTTCAGTGTACTATAAATTCAGGGTTCTTTAGTGCAGCCTTGGCAAATGGAGTGTGGCTGATGAACTGAGTGAAGACTTGGAGTTTGGTGAGAGGGGAGTTTGGTGAGAGGGGAGTTTGGGGAGAGGGGATGGATTTCTATATTTCCCACCCTATAGGAATTGGTTCTTGCTCTACTATAGGGAAAGGAGCTAGCTGTTTGGTGAGTATCTGGTAAGTGGTTAAGTTCTATTCTACTCCTAGGGTTTAAAATATTACACAAATTGGTGGTAAAGTTAATAAAATATATATGAAAGCAACATAAATAAGTGATTAACATAATTAAGTAATTATTTAAAACACATTAAGGATGGCAGGACAGGTGATGAGTCAAGGCTGCAGCACGTGGGGGCTCCTGGACAACATTGTGATCCAGGGCAAACACGTCTGCACTAAGTGTTTGCGGCTTGAGGAACTTCGGCTGAGAGTCATTGAGCTGGAGGCTGAGCTGCAGATTCTGCGACATCAGGGAGGGGGAAAGTTATCTGGATGCTTTATACCAGGAGGCAGTCACACCACTTAGGATAGGGTCTTCTGATTTGGTCAGTGGCCAGGAACAGGAGACTATGACTGCGAGTGAGGCAGGTAAGGGGACCCAGAGGGCAGGAGTGCAGAAGTGTGAGCCTCTGCAATTGTCCAATAGGGGCTGCAGGGTGGATGAGCAAACTGACCATGGCACCGTGGTACAGGAAGCCATTCAAGTGGGGGGAGCAAAAAGCAACGTAGTGGCAGAAGCTGACAGTATAGTGAGGGGCTTTTACACTGTTCTCTGGAGCAAAGATCAAGAGTCCAGATGGCTGAGTTGCCTGCCCAGTGCCAGGGTTCATGACATCTGCTCAGGGCTGGAGAGGAACTTGCAATGAGAGGGCAAGGATCCAGTGATCGTGGTCCATGTAGGTACTAACAACATAGGCAGGATGAGGATGAGGAAAGAGGCTCTACATAGTCAGTATGATGAGCTAGGCACCAAATTAAGAAGCAGAACCTCAAAGGTAATAATTTCTGGATTATTACCTGAGTCACGTGCAAGTTGGCCTAGGACAAATAAAATTAGAGAAATGAATCAAAAACAGAAAATGCTGGAAAAACTCAGCAGGTCTAACAGCACCTGTGGAGAGAAAAAAAAACAGAGTTAGCGTTTCAAGTCCTTATGGGCAGAATTTTCCTGTAAAATGGCGCCCGGTGATGTCAGGCGAGCATCCCGACTTCACCGTGCGCTATCGCGATATTTCGTTGGGCGGGCGCGCATTGATCTCCGATGTGTGGCCGCCATTAATTAATGGGCAACCTTTAGGCCCTTGAGGCACCAATTGATGGCGATTTTTCGGCACCTGTGCAATCTTCAGGTCGCCGGGCAGGCGGGCGGGACACATTTGTATTAACCTCATCCACGGGCGGGATAAGAGGGCTCAGTGGGGTCGTGAGTGTGCTCTGTCAAATATTGATTTTTCAAAGTTACTGATACTTGCCTGTGTGATCTGCAATACTTCAAAACGCATACCAGCTGCTTGGTCTGGACTCACAACTGTCAGGTCAGCACTCTGCAGTGAACAATCTTTTTTGGGCCTGCATGTTTCAGGAAGCCCTCCCTTTGCTTGGGAATGGGAGTTGAACTCTTCACTGGAGGCAACTCCTCTGAGGAGGAAGGGAGGGCTAGAAGGGGGAGGAGGCCAGGAGTGCACATTCAGCCTCCAGGGGAGCCACCTTTGGGAGGACAGGTGAAGGCACAAGGGGCGCAGGGCCAAGAGGTAATCCAAGTCGGAAGGGGCCGCAGAAGACGCCACTAACCTGCTGCCAGGGTTTACAGCTGGTGAAGCAGCTACCTCAATATGTCTGAGGTGCAGTGCCAAAGGAGTCTCCATCTCACAAGGGAGACAGCCAACTATATCTGTCAGATGATTGGGCCTGAGGTCTCTGCGAACTGTGTGGGCGGACACCATACCAGTGGCTCTACAGGTCGCGGCTGCCCTCAATTTCTATGCCTCTGGCTCCTTCCAGGGGTCGGTGGGTGATCTTTGCGGTGTCTCCCAATCAGCTGCCCACACTTGTGTCAAGCAGATTACAGACACTCTGTTCAGGCGTGCATTGACCTTCATCCACTTCCGTTGGGACCAGGCAAGCCAGACACAGATAGCCAGAGGCTTCGCGGTCATTGCTGGCTTCCCCTGCGTCCAGGGTGCAATTGACTGCACACATGTGGCCATCAAGGCACCAGCAGGTAAGCCCGATGCCTTTGTCAACAGGAAGGGCTTCCACTCCATGAACGTGCAGATAGTGTGTAATCACAGGATGCTGATTCTACAAGTCTGTACAAGGTACCCAGGCAGCTTCCACGACGCCTACATCCTCAGACACTCCCAGGTGCCGAGGCTCTTCAGTGCTCCGGCTCGGCTGGATGGTTGGCTGCTGGGTGACAAGGGCTATCCCCTCAGAAGGTGGCTCATGACGCCTCTCCGCCATCCAAGAACAGAAGCTGAGCAGCGATACAATAGGAACCACGCCTCCACAAGGGCTGTTGTGGAGAGAGCTATTGGCCTTCTCAAGATGTGCTTCCGATTCCTGGACCGCTCAGGGGGCACACTCTAGTACCCCCCAGATCGTGTGTCACTGATAGTGATTGCATGCTGCACTCTTCACAATCTGGTGCTGGAAAGGGGCAATGCTGTGGACGAAGAAGATGTAAACGCAGTTGCTGTGGCTGCACACGATAAGTCCAGCAGTGAGTCCGATGATGAGCATGCACAAGGAAATGCTGAGGGGGTAGATGCTGTCCTGGGCATACTCCAGGGAGCCAGGGACACCCGGGAGGCTTTAATCCAACGAAACTTCAGCTAGCACACCACATATGGACCTCCAGGAGAAGCCTGGGCTGTAGGCTCCATATTCGAGACCTAAGAGCAAAATCTGCCTGATTAGGAACGTTAGCTAAGGTCCTTGCTAATAAAGCTGAATGTCCCACTCATTATTGGAAACCGTCCACCTACAGAAGAAAAAGGGCACCCTCAGTCATATCGGAATTTAATATTGCAACCAAAGAAACTTGATGAAACAAAATGACAAAGATGTTAAAAATCACACCAACTCATAAAGACCTCATTGCGGGCCAACACAAAAGCACCTGTGATAATCTATATCCCAGAGTACTTAAGGAAGTGGCCCTGGAAATAGTGGATGCATTGGTGGTCATCTTCCGAGATTCTACAGACTCTGGAACAGTTCCTACAGATTGGAGGGTAGCTAATGTACGCCCACTATTTAAAAAGGGAGGCAGAGAGAAAACAGGGAATTATAGACCAGTCAGCCTGACGTTGGTAGTGGGGAAAATTCCAGAGTCCATTATAAAAGATTTAATAGCTAAGCACTTGGAAAACAGTGGCAGAATCGGACAGAGTCAGCATGGATTTGCAAAAGGGAAATCATGCTTGACAAATCTACTGGAATTTTTCCAGGATGTAACTAGTAGAGTTGATGAGGGGGAGCCAGTGGATGTGGTTTATTTGGACTTTCAGAAGTCCATATATTGGACATATATTCACAATATATATTAATGCATTAGCTGAGGGAACAAAATGTAATATCTCCAAATTTGCAGATGACACAAAGCTGGGTGGGAGGGTGAGCTGTGAGGAGGATGCAGAGATGCTTCAGTGTGATTTGGACAAGCTGAGTGAGTGGGCAAATGCATGGCAGATACAATATAATGTGGATAAATGTGAAGTTATCCACTTTGGTAGCAAAAACAGGAAGGCAGATTATTATCTGAATGGCTATAAATTGAGAGAGGGGAATGTGCAACGAGACCTGGGTGTTCTTGTACACCAGTTGCTGAAGGTAAGCATGCAGGTGCAGCAGGTGATAAAGGCAGCAAATGGTATGTTGGCCTTCATAGTAAGAGGATTTGAGGACAGGAGCAGGGATGTCTTGCTGCAATTATACAGGGCCTTGGTGAGACCACACCTGGAATATTGTGTGCAGTTTTGGTCTCCTTATCTGAGGAAGGATGTACTTGCTATAGAGGGAGCGCAGCGAAGGTTTACCAGACTGATTCCTGAGATGGCGGGACTGACCTATGAGGAGAGATTGAGTCGGATAGGATTATATTCGCTGGTGTTCAGAAGAATGAGGGGGGATCTCATAGAAACCTATAAAATTCTAACAGGACTAGACAGAGTCAATGCAGGAAGGATGTTCCCAGTGCCCCGGGAAACTAGCCGATGTTCTAATTCCCACCAAGGTGCTAGTATCTGCGCTGGTGCCTGCCTGGCAGAGATGGTGGGGCACTGGTGAGACATCAAGGCCCTCAGGTGTGAGAGGGGGCCTCTGCTGCTCCTCCTTCCGGCTCTGCTCTGCTGATGCTGAAAAGAAGAATAAGGACATTGGATCAGTTAACGTGGAGACAATGTCAATCTGCATCCCTGTCCCCCGGATCATTATGCGCTCATCCTTCCATAAGCAATGGTCAAGCCATGTTGCAAACTTCAATCACTGAACATTCAGCACTGCCATGGCTGTTGGGAGAACAATGGTGACCTCACTGCTGGGCAAACATACCTGCCCGTGGCACCCCAGCCTCACCGACACCGGTGGACCTGGGCGCATGGTGCCTCTCCAAATCTAGGGCCTCCTGCTCGAAGTGGCTGAGAATCACTAACTGTGCCGGCCCGCCACCAGTCCTCACCCGCTCGGCGGCATTATGTGCATTCTTCTTCTGAAAAGGAGGGAAGAGCATTGATTAGTGCTAATTGTACCTGGATTCTCTTCGTGGACAGCCCACCCCAACCAGAGTGGGATATTGCAGGGCTCACCACAATCACACAAAGATGCTAGGCCTGTCCGCCCCCCCCCACCACCACCCCCCTTGGCCAAATGCTCCTTACATCACATTAGGCACCACACAGTCTAACCTTCCATAGCAAGGAGGTGCAAGCACGTGGTGCGCAACAGATCGATCGGTGCCAACGCCACCTTGAAGCTCCCCTCCCAGCATGTCATCATCCTGACTTTGACATGTCCTGGGGTCCCAGCACTGTGCCCAGGTGCAGCTCCTCCAGGTTGTCCCCAAAACAGTAATGTGGGCCTCAGTGTACCACATGCTGCGGGGGCAGAACCCATCTCTTCACCACCCTTTCAGGGTGACCTCAGCATGGACAATATCTGCTGACCCACCCAGCGAAGGACACATGCCGTCAATGATTCAATGCAGTCACTACTCTCAGACTTGATGGTGGGTGGGGGATGCCTGGGGGGAAAGCCTACCTGCTGGGTTAAGTGACCAATGCCAATATCGTACTCATCCTTCCTGAGTGCAACAGATCGTTGAAGTACTTGCGACACTGGACCCAGATGCACTGCACACATCGCAGGAGCTCTGCCAACCCTCTGCCACCTCCTCCCAGGCACGTTTGGTCCTCTACTGGGGTATCAGGGCCTCCCGCCGTGTTGCCATCTGCTCGAGGAAGGCAGCAAGGCAATCATCGGAAAAACGAGGGGCACACTGTGCCCCCCCTGCCCTACCCTCCAGCCTGGCCTGCTCACCAGCAACGCTGTGGGGAGCCCTTCCACTGGCTATGATTCACAGCCTTTGAAAGGCTGCAGCAGCTTTTTAAAACAGGCAGCCAAGTCGCCATTGGACCCGGCAGTCATTGCAGTCCCACCGCTGCCTGCCCACTCCCACTGTCCTCAGGAACCACGATTCACGCTGGGCGGGCTTTAATTGGCCCGCCTGCGTTAAATGGTGGTGCAGACCCGATCGCAGGCAGCGATCGGATCCACTCCCACTCCACACCCCCACCATCCAGAAAATTCTGCCCCATGACTCTTCTTCAGAGCAATAGTGACTCCTTATGAGGAGTCCTTATGACTCTTCTTCAGAGTCATAAGGACTCGAAACGTTAACTCTGTTTTTCTTTCTCTCCACAGAAGCTGTTAGACCTGCTGAGTTTTTCCAGCATTTCCTGTTTTTGTTTCAGATTTCCAGCATCTGCAATACTTTGCTTTTATCTTAGAGAAATGAGTGCGTGGTTCAAAGACTGGTGTTGGAGAAGTGGGTTGCGGTTTGTGAGGCACTGCCACCAGTATTGGCAAAAGTAGAATCTGTATGGTTGGGACAGTCTACACCTGAACCGTGCTGGGGCTGGTGTCCTCACCAGCCGCATAATGAGGGAAGTAGAGATAGTTTTAAACTGAATAGTGGGGGCAAGGGATCAAATTTGGGAAGATGTGGTAAACCAAAGAGTAGAGACAAGGCAAGAGAGAAAGGTATAAATATGGGAAATGATCAACAGACTGTGACAGGAGGGGACAGGAGAGTACAATTCTAAGGATAAATCTGCAGATAAGGCTAGACACTACAAAAATAATAAAAGGACAAAACTAAAGGCTCTGTATCTAAACACACATAACATTCAAAACAAAACAAATGAACTGATAGTGCAATTAGAAATAAATAAGTATGATCTGATAGCCATTACAAAGACATGGCTACAGGATGACGTAGATTGGGACCTGAATATTGAAGGGTACTTAACATTTAGGAAGGACAGGAAGTTAAGAAAGGTGGACGGGTGGCTCTGTTAATTAATGATGGTATCAGCGCCTTAGAAAGAGTTGACCTAAGTTAAGGAAACCAGGATGTGGAAACAGTTTGGGCTGAGGTGAGGAATGATAAAGGCAAGAAGTCACTTGTGGGAGTGGTGTACAGGCTACCTAATTGTAACTACACGGTAGGACAGCATAAAAGAAGAGATAATGGGAGCTTGCCAGAAAGGTACAGCAATAATCATGGGGGATTTTAATCTATATATAGATTGGAAAAATCAGATGGGCAAAGGTAGCATAGATGAGGAGTTCAGAAAGTGTTATTGGTTTAGTTTCTTAGAGATAGTCCTGGAGCCAACCAGAGAGCAGAGTATTGAGAAACAAGATAGGATTAATTGATAATCTCCCAGTGAAGGTACCCCTAGGTAGCCGGGATCATAATATGATTGAATCTTACATTCATTTTGAGGGAGAAACGAGTGTGTCCAAGACTAGTATTTTAAACTTAAAAAAGGGCAATTATGAGGGCATGGAAGCAGAGTTAGCTTAAGCGAACTGGGAAATGAGATAAAGGTATAGGTCAATAGAGGTTCAGTGGCAGACATTTAAAGGGGTAATTCAGAATACACAGAATAGATACATTCCAGTTAGAAAGAAAAATTTCAAGGGGAGGCCCCAACATCCGTGGTTAACTAAAAATAGTTAAAGACAGTATCAAACGTAGAGAAAAAGCATATAATTACGCAAAGATGGGTAGCAGGTCAGAAAATTGGAAGGAATATAAAGAACAGCAAAGAATGACAAAAAGATTAATAAGGAAGGAAAAATTCGAGTGTGAGAGAAAGCTAGCTAGTGATAAAAAGACAGACAGTAGGAGTTTCCACTCTTACAAAGTGTGCGTTAATAGAAAGTGCCTGGAGAATTGATAATGGAAAGGAAGGAGATGGCGGATGAATTAAACAGGTATTTTGCTTCGGTCTTCACTATAGAGGACACAAGTAACATCCCGGAAATAGCCGTAAATCAGGAAATGGAAGGTGGGGAGGAACTTAGGAAAATTACAATCGCCAGGAAAGTGGTATTAAGCAAATTGTTGGGGCTGCGGGCTGAAAAATCCCCAGGTCCAATTGGACCTCACCCTAAGGTCTTGAAAGAAGTGACTAGTGAGATAGTTGATGCATTCGTTTTAAATTTCCAAAATTCACTAGATTTGGGGAAGATTCCATTAGATTGAAAAATAGCAAATATAACTCCTTTATTCAAAAGGGGTCAGGGGTGGTGGGGTGGAGACAGAAAGCAGGAAACTACAGGCCAATTGGCCTAACATCTGTCATAGGGAAAATGTTAGCAGCTACTATTAAAGATGTTGTAGCAGAGCAACTAGAAAAATTCAAGGCAGTCAGGCGGAGTCATGGGGCAGAATTTTACACTGATCAGGTACGTGCCTGACCCAATCGCACGTGAAATCGAGCGAGATGACATCGAGCAAGCATCCCGTTAAGATCTGTTTCAAGTATGAGGACAGCTGTGCTTCTTCAGTGTGTACTCAGTGAGAGTTTTTATTTAATTATTTATAATTCATTCACGGGATATGGGCTTCGCTAGCTGGGCCAGCATTTATTGCCCATCCTTAGTTGCCCTTGATAAAGGTGGTGGTGAGCTGCTTTCTTGAACCACTGAAGTCCGAAAAGGCAGCTCACCACCACCATTTCCAATACCCAAACAAGGCCCACCACAAAAATTAGGTTTGTCACCCCCAATCCAACCGAATGACGAATGAGCTTGAATAGGCTAAATAGGCTACTGCTGTTCCTATGTCCTGCCCACCATGAGCTGCCCCCTGACAATTTCTCAATACTGCACTCTTAGTAGAACTTCCACAGCTTCCTTTTCTTCTTCGGACCCAAAGAACTCTCTGGTGACATCTGGATGCCTGAGGTTAACATGCAGCCCAGGCACCCAATGTTTCTGCATTGCAAATGGCAGGAAACACAGCAGAAGATGTGCCACCCATATTTGTATATGTTTACCAAATTCTTGACCACTTACAGATATGCACAGCTCTGTTCCTTCCTCTTTACCCTCAATCCCAACCCCATCACCCATGGTAGTCAGGGAAGAAGGAATGAAGGAGAGTATGTCCTGATTTGGTTTCAACTCATTAAGGCTCCTTAGACGGCACCTTCCAAACCCACGATCACTACCATCTAGAAGGACAAGGGCAGCAGATAGATGGGAACGCCACCACCTGGTAGTTCGCCTGCAAGTCACTCACCATCCTGACTTGGAAATATATCACTGTTCCTTCACTGTCGCTAGGTCAAAATCCTGGAACTCCCTTCCTAACAGCACTGTGGGTATACCTACACCACATGGACTGCAACGGTTCAAGAAGGCAGCTCACCACCACCTTCTTAAGGGAAACTAGCAATGGGCAATAAATGCTGGCCCAGCCAGCGAAGCCCACATCCCGGGAATGAATTTAAAAAATCCTGCCTTGCTCGTTGGAAAATGAATTGAGTGGGTGCGGTGGGGGGGTGTTGGGGGGGTAGAGTGACTTGGCAAACTAGGCCAAACAGTCTGTGCTAAATCATGGCCAAATTCCATTGTGTCACTTTCAATGTTTGTTCATCATCATCCAGCAGAGGTCACTCAGCTATCAGGGGCCTAATTTTTTTTCTTTCTAGGCCCAGGATCATAGTCCTTCAACTGCTGCCACAGTCAGATTAGCCAACTTCGCATGTGTGATTTTACTGGATTGCATGATGCAGTACCATGTTGGGTACCAATTGCTCCAATAAACTATCAGGAAACTTCATACAGTCACACCTATATATTTTTGCCTTGCATTTTAGGTGCGTTCAGAGGTTTTTGTAACTTTTTGATGAGTGATAAGTCTTCAAAAAAAAAACTCAAATGTAATTGTCTTAATTTTGTCCCAAAGAATAACAAACAGCACCATGGGCAGACTTTTCAGGTCGGCATGTGGGTGCGTGTCCGACCTGCTCGAGCGTAAAGTAGCGTGTGGTGGCGTCAGGCGAGCGTCCTGATGTCATCCTGCGCTCGCGCGGTATTTCGGGTGGCAGGCACACACAAAAGTCGGAAGCGCATCTGCCGACAATTAAGCCCATTAAAGTTGTAATTGTCCCCGATGTTTCGTGGTCCATGCAACCTCGCGGTTGGCGGATGGGCAAATCGGCCAAGCGGCCTTTGCACGTTTCATGAAACCTCATCGAATCATAGGATGAGGTTTCTGCTATTAAATTTAAAAAAAATAAAAACCTATGGACAGAATTTTTATAATATGTTCAGGTGACTGTTTGTGATTGCTTAGACATTTTCGTTCTGATTTTAAAACCTTTGTTTAATACTTTTGAAGTCTTCAGCTCCCCGAGGCAGCTCTCTGCCTTCAGGGAGCTTTTCATTTCATGCTCGCCTGCGCTTACATCAGCGCCTGCCCTCCTCCCAGCCCCCACCCTGGCAGCGCTGAGCATTTCAGTATGTGCCTCATGCTGGCTGGCCGTTAATTGGCCAGCCAGCATGAAATCGTGGTCGGCGGTCCATTCCCCGGCCTCTCCCGGGCCCGCCAACCATGCCCGCCCACCGATCTGAAAATTATGCCACATGTCTTGAATGGTTTCCTTACTTTAGAGACTAAAAGAAAATAGGAAAAGGTATTTTGCTTGCTATCAATGCAGAAAATGTTACAGAGAATCTGAGCACAATTTGAATTGCAGACAATAATAGAAAAGGAAATGGAAATTTAATACCAAAGGCAAATTCAGCCATCTTCACTATTTCATTAAACCAACCTCCTACATTTTTGCACCGTGGGAATATTTGTCTTAGATAAGCTGCCTGTAGTCCTTTGCTTAAATGTAATCATACATACTTTATTATTTTAAATCCATTTGTGATACATTACCAGTCTTCTGCGCATTGAATTTGAATAGAATTCAGAATTAATGTTGAGTTCTTCATTCTGAAAGCTGCTGCAGAGTAAGTGGCCCTGAAGGAAGTCTAAGACACTATAAAGCGTACTAAAAGCAAAATACTGCAGATGCTGGAAACCTGAGCCAAAAGCAGAGAATGCTTTTACTGCTCAGCAGGCCAGCCAGCACCTGAAGCGGCAGAAATAGAATTGATGGGTTGGATATTACTAGCCCTCTAAGGATGGCCTGGGAGGCAGTGGGCCCTGTACAATGACAAGAAAAGGCAACGGGGTGGAGGGGTTGGTTGGAGGGAGGGGTGATGGATTTGGAGTTCTGGAGTGCCCATTATTATCCTGCTACCATGAGAAATGTAGTGGACTATCCTCCCATCCAGAGACCAAATGAGCCATATAAGTGCCCAATTAAGGGCCACTTCCCTTCTAAAGCATCCCTTGAGTATAGAAGATTAAAGGTGATTGTGTTGACTACTTAAGATAATCAAAGGAATCGACAGGATAGATAGGAACTATTTCCTTTTTTGAGGAGTGCATAACATTACAATTCAAGAGAGGGTGTTTAGCGATGTCAGCAAGCAATGCATCACACAAAGGTTGGAGGAAATCTGAAACTTTCTCCCCAAAAAGCTGTTGAGGCTGTGGGTCAGTTGAAAATGTCAGGAGTGAGTTTGATAGGTTTTTGCTATGCAAGCTGACTAAAGGATATTGAAACAAGGCTGGTAGATGCAGTTAAGATACAGATCAGCCATGATCTAATTGAATGGTAGAACAGACTGGAGAGGCTGAATGGCCTACCCTTGTTCTTATGTTTCCATGCATTTCATAAGAACATAAGACATGATAGTAGATAGCACAAAGAGCAGATTTTCTTTTTTAGAAATGGATGCACACTAATATGGGTTGAGGGTGTACGGAAACAGCAAGAGACTGAATCCTCGGAGAAACTTTATTTAGATACAAGCTTATTAACTTATTGATCCACATTAGCCTTGTAAATGGAGCAAAGCAGCCCTATTACACCAAGAAATTGGAAACTAGGAGAAAATTTGATTTCTAATTTGCTCTTATAAATACAATTGAATGTTAGTGCTGAGGTATTAAATATTTGTTCCAGCTATAATGGAATTTCCAGTTGATCTAACATGACACACCACAGATCATTGGGGTCATATATGTAAGGTAGTCACCAATAAATCCAATAAGGAACTCAGGAGAAACATCTTTTACCCAGAGAGTGGTTGAAATATGGAACTTGCTGCCACATGAAGTAGTTGAGGTAAATAGCAAAGATGCATTGAAGGGGAAGCTGGATAAATACATGAGGGAGAAAGATGAAGGCTATTCAGAAAACTTCAGATGAAATAGAGTGGGAGGAGACTGATGATGGAACATAAACGCCAACACAGACTAGTTGGGTGGAATGGCCAGTTTCTTTGCTGTAAATTCTAAATACACAAGTTACAGAGTACGTTAGTCCCCGCCATCATCAACCTCCTCCTTAGGTTCTTTAAATTTGGCTTGGATTTGTTAATTATTTTCCTTCTACATATCTAGTGAGGTGTTGTTTAAGTTCTTGCTGTGAGCCTCAACAGGACGCTGGAAGGAAAACCACAAGAGAATCAAAATCCAAAAAAACCTTCATTGCAAATGTCACGCCAGCAGCAGCCTTACAGTTTACTGATACAAATTTGTACATCCCAGAGGCAGTAAAGCTGAACTAGAGAAATAAAGGTTCTCTTCAATAAAAAGAAAACATTTTTTTATTAATTCCCTGCCAGGCAACCCTCAGGTTAATGATGTTTGCTTAACAGTCCCAATCCAGATTGAGCTTGTGGCATAATTAGATATTTGTTCAAACAATATTCCCTTCTGGTTCAGCGCTGCGAGGTAGACAATGGAAGAGGTTTTCTTAAGCCCGTGTGCCAGATCCAGGACTAAGCTGCGTAGTGGCCTGGTGAATAAATGTGAAACTGTTGCACAGAACGAGGATTGCAATCTAAACCAACCTGATATTGTTTAAAGACCCTTAAAAAAGCAGGCCAAGGTGAATCATTTGGTGATGAGTAAGATTGGTACATAGGAATGGACTTGGACATTCAGAACCACTTGGTAAATGGCCTGCTACAAGCTATCTTGCAGTGTTCTTTTGAGGACAATACTTACCATATAGCTGAAGAGTATTCTTTGAGGCTTTGATGGCAGCTGTGGGAACATTGTTTTTGGGGAGACTGGGTACACAAACACATATATTTAGGCATCAGTGTCTATCTTGATTGTTTTGCAAAGAGGAAAGTAAGCACTGCTGAAACACCACATCTCCAACTCAATGGATCTGTCATTCCATGGGGTATGATATATCTCCCTATAGCTGAGAGAACTCACACATTTAAAGAATGAGTTGTGCTGTTCATGTGGCCTCTCAAGATGTCTGTTGCCTGCCTTATGAGGGGTCAAACCTGTGTTTGTTAAATAAAATCAACCACAGATGTTTACAACACAGAAGGAAGCCATGCAGGCTATTGGGTCTTTGCTAATGCAATCCTAAAATAATCCGCTACCTCTCCCCATTAGCCCTGAGTCCTACTTGTATAATTTTTCCCTTAAGAGATTCTATAGACTCTCTCTTGACCAGTTTTTGTGGAAAAGCATTCCAGGTTCCAGTAATCCTATGAGTAAAGAAATTTCCCCGAATTGCTCCTTGACTCTCAGTGATAGTATTACATTTATGACCCTCATTGCTTATTTCCCAGATAGAGGAAATGCCAACGCACTTAAAGCTAGGATTCCTCAGTTGGGTGCAATGTTTGATAGGTATTTTGCCCTGTTGATTTTGGAATGATCGAATATTGCCTCAATCCAACCTCTCCAAAAGAGGTGAGTGTGTGAGGAGGCCGTCATCTTTTTCTCAGAACAGGGTTTGTACAAAGATCCCTAGAGGATTAAAATCATTGGGCAGGATTTTACATCCTGTGGGCGGGCGCGAACCCGACCTGATTGGGCGTAAAATAGTGCGCGATGACGTTGGGCGGGCGCCCCGACGTCATCGCACACTCGCGCGATATTTCAGTCGGTGGGCACACGTGAGAGTCGGCAGCGCGCCCGCCGACAATTCAGAGGCCCATTAAGGCCCTTAATTAATTAATTTAAACGTATTTTTCATTGCCCATCGAACCTTACGGTTGGCGGGTGGGCAAATCGGCCAAGTGGCCTTTTGATTTTTTAGCAAACCTCATCCATGGGCGGGATGAGGTTCCCATAATTAAATAAAAAATAAATATAAATTTTTGGGCAGGATTTTTATTCTGTTCATGTTATTGTGAATTAGTCCCATGAAGGTGCATTTTTTTTCTGATTTTTAAAAACTTTCTTTTTGATTTTAAAATTGTTCAGCTTCCTGCCTTCAGGGAGCTTTCAGTGCGCGCTCCCCCACGCATGCACAGACTTTTGCGCTCGCACTCCTCCCACCCCAACCCCGGGCAGCGCTGACTCTTTCAACGCACCTTTCACACTGGCTGGCCGTTAATTGGCCAGCCAGCGTGAAATCTGTGGCCGATCGCGGGCAGCAGACCATATCCCGGCCACTCCTGGGCCCACCTGCTGCGCCCCGAAAATCTTGCCCATTACCTTTCCCACTTAGTGTGGATTAAGCACAATGAGAAAGAATTTTGTGTTGAGAATTAAAGTTCAGAGGAGATCAACATGCAAAAGTTTTTCTTGCCTGATGTAAATCATATCAGCACACATCTCAAATGGATTCAGAATTAGTATATCATTCATTTAAGTAAAAAATAAATAATAAGGTCTGGAAACATAAAAAGCAGGGAATGAAAATAAAGCTTGATCCTTCCAAAGACCATCTGTAATTTATCCCGTCAGCAAACATTTCCCATGGAATCCTCTGAGGACAAGTCCTAAATAAAAGCTTATTGATCTCCAAGGACAAATAAGGAAACCTCTGAAATATCCGTCCTCACATCTGGCTGCACCAGACCACCATCTGCTGCCCTGCACAGACAATGTTCTGCACCAAGTCTATGTCCCATTGTCTACTTGGTCACCTCAGGCCTTAATGTCTTTTCAATTATCAATCCTATTCCAATTAGATCTTTATTCAACTCCTCTTTGAAGATTTTGATCGTCTCAACCTCAGCGGGGATTCTGTTCCAAATTGCCAGTGGTCTTTGGGGAAAACAAAGTTGTGCTAATCTAGTATGTTAGCATTTTTTATCTTAAACATATGGTTTTTAGCTTGGAGCTCCCAGTCCATGTTAAACAGCCAGTCTACACCTACGCTGCTAGCATTTTTGGAGCTCTGCGACATGCCTAGCTCCCATTTTCCTCTTCTAATGTGCTGCAATCTTCTCCTCTTAGCTTAGAGCCCTGCATTATTCTAATGAAAACAAGAGCAGTTTTATTCTTAGCTTTTAGCTGAGAAAAAGAAATGTCAAATTTCAAATAAAGACTGACAAGAATGGATGAAACGCCCCAGGCAGTTTGGAGATTGTTTCTTTAAATAGTCCCTTGCTTTTTGGTGCTGTTCAAGAGAAATGAGAGAACACCAACACCTCCAAGTTCCTCTCCAAGTCACAACCCATCCTGACTTGGAATTACATTGCCATTGCTTCATTGTTGCTGGATCAAAAAACTATGAGCTACCTACCTAACAGCACTGCAAGTGTGCCTTCACCACATGGACTGCAGCGATTCAGGAAAGTGGTTCACCACCACCTTCTCAAGGCTGAACAGGTTGCGACTCTTTAATTTAGAAATGGGAAGACTGAAGAGTGATCTAATAAATAGTCGTTGGGTAGCACAGAACTTGAGAATTGCTGACAAAAGAGACATTTTTTGTGGAAGCTGTTCGTCTTACACTCAACAGGACGTTTTGCAAGAATTCAGACAAATTTATACTGTATGAGAGGAGAGTGCTGATTGGTTGGCAAGTGGACTCTTGTTGGTAGAGGTGTTGCCATGGGGAATTGATGGTGACTCACACTTAACTGCCATGCGTTGTTTGAAACTTAAACCAGGCAGCTTGATTCTGATTGGTCAAGGCATTGCCATGAGGAATGAACCAGCAATTGGCTGTTACTTTTATGGTTTAAGTTAAAGTCACCTTTGAAATGGAGCAGGCAAATGAGCTCCCTTTCCTTGATGTACTAGTTGAGAAATCTGCCAGTGGGTCCTCTACCACAGTCTACTGCAAGCCTACCTTCACTGGCCAATATATACCTTGGCATTCTTACAGTTCCATGTGCTATAAAATTAGCCTTATCAGCAACCTCGTAAATAGAGCCCGAGCCATTGCTCTCCATGCAAGCTTGATGCTGAAATAGGACACATTAAAGACATCCTGCGGGATAATGGCTACCCTGATCAGATCATTTTGTGCTGTTTATCGCACAAACTGACGAACAGGCCTAAGGCCCTGAAAAGTGCCCAGTCTACCTCAGATTACCCTGGAAGGGCAAGATATCTCAAAATTGGAGCATCAGGTGAACTGGTTTCACGCTGCTACTATGCAGTAGTAACACGAGTGGTATCCGTCACTAATAGGATGCTGCCCTCAACTCAAGAAGACGCTCTTGCCTATCACACAAATGAGTAACATGGTATATGAATTTCGGTGCCAGTGTGATGCCAGGTATGTGGGCCATACATCCCAAAGACTGACGGATCGTATCAAACGGCATGTCCCAGATTCTGTTAGCAGTGGGCGAGGTACAGATTGTACCCAGCCAGCCATGTTTGCAAAACTCAAAACAGAGTGTCCAATATTAGATGTAATTCTGTGATTGGACAACATCTGCTAAATAATCCTCAATGTGCTAAGAATTACGCTGACAACCAATTGGATAGTCAGTCGGGCTCACAGTGTGGTGCCTTTGTGTCTACTGGAAGCTACATATATTAATACACAGGGCCCTGTTCTTTGCAGACAGAAAGAACATGTTCACAGTTTGTGCCCGTTTCAGCCAAACAAAATAAGTGACAGTTCATTCCTGAGGGCAATGCCTTGACCAATCAGAGCCAAGCTGCCTGGTTTAAATTTCAAACAATGCTTGACAGTTAACTGTCAGTCACCACAACTGGTGCATTCTCCATGGCAACACCTCTACCAATCAGAGTCCACTTGCCAACCAATCAGCACTCTCTTCTCATACGGTATAAATTTGTTGTCTCCCTTGAATTTGAATTCTTACGAAATACGTGATGAGCTTTGACAAAAAAAAACTCTCTTTTGTCAGCAATACTCAATGACCTAATAGAGATATTTAAAATTATAAAGGGTTTGATGAGGTAGGCAAAGAAATGTTGTTTCCACTTGCAGAGGAGACCAATATTAGGGCCATAAATACAAGACATATATAAATAGAGAATCCAGAAGGAACTTCTTTACCTTGCCATGACAGTGGATTACAGTCTGAATTACTTACGGACATATTGAACTTCTTTGAGGAAGACGTGTTTTTTAAAAAAGGACATACAAGCCAAAGTTGGCTGAGACTGTAAAGTAACTACTTTGTGGAAAATTCCTATGTGGATTATACTTGACTGACCATCTTCTCAAGGGCAACTAGGGATGGGCAATAAATGCTTGTCCAGCCAGTGAAGTCAACATCCCATGAATGAATACGAAAAACGTCAAGAGAAACCCTGGAATGTTGCGCCTAAAAAGGTGTCACGGCCCCCTTCAGACAGAGATGATTGAAAGGGAGAGATGCAATGCAAAAGACTGAACTCTAATCTCCTGTGGTTGCGGAGACAATGGAGACTGATTACCATCTCAACAGAAACCATCTCCTGTTGAGTTATGTCCCAGAATGTGGACGTGATCTGAGTTGAAAGAAAGCAGATTCTGGGCGAAAGACATGTTTGTTTTTTCCCTTCCAGGAGTACACAAGAAAATTGATTAAAAGGCCAGATATAAACCTGATCGGTATGTTCTAGTGTTCTAGTTCTGGTCTGCTAGTGTGTGCTGTGAGGGTCACAGAGGAAAAACAGCAATTAGGCATCCCTGCAGGTAAAAGTTTTCTCTCTCTGGATGGAGGCAAGTCAGCAAAGCCACAGACCAAAAGGAAACAGGACAGTTCCTTCAGCTAACCTGCTGAACCAAGTGTCTCCAAACCAACTGCTCAATTGCCAAAGTCAGTTCTACCAGAGTCACCCAAATAACGGCTGCAATGTGTCGCTATCTACTCCTCACAGCCAAGCCAAAGACTAATTTGTATATTTTTTTAAACTCTTATTTTTGGACTCATCTTCAAATTTCTAATCTGTGTGTATGTGTGTTGCATTTTTATTATTTTTTCATCAGGTTTTAGTAACTAATAAACTTACTCTTTCTTTGGTTCAAGAAACCCTGGTTAAATTGGTTCCTTCTAAAACATAAATTAATTTGGACTGGGAAAAGGTACCCTCGAGGGATAGGATCCTTTTAAAATTAACCTTGTTACGACCAACCAAGGGGGTAGAATAAAGAAGGAGAGGCAGCTCATTCCTTCTCATCTGGGAGCATAACAAAATTGGGGTCCCGTTCAGGAAGTTAACAGTCTGGGATAATAACAAATTGGGGGACCTCTTCCAGGGACCGGTTGTAACAACCCAAAGAGTGGTTAGAATACAGAGTTAGTGACCACAGCGAGTAATCAAGAGCAATAGCATAGATGCATTTAAGGGAAAGCTACAGAACATATAAGAGGAAAGAAATAGAAGTCCTGATACATTTAGATGAAGAGGAGTGAGAGTAGTGGTTCATGTGGAGCATAAACATAGGCAAGACCAGTTGGACTGAATGGCCTGTTTCTGTGCTCTGCACCCTATGTAATTCTATGTAACTAGCCATGGGTGATAGGTGCTGATCTTGATAGTGATGCCATTAAGTCAAAACCGAATTAGAAACAAAGATAACAGCTTCCCATAATCTACCAAATCTTCCAGTGAAATAGAGCAGCAATGATGGAAAATGGAGGAGAAGGCATCAGTCATGGTAAAGCCTGGCAGGTGATTTGAGGAAGGCATCAGAGGGGCAATTGGGATTTCCAATTGACAGCAATCGTGCAGCAAGAAGATAAACGTGGAATGAGGAAGGCAAGGGCTGGGATACAGTCTGTAAGGGGATGAAAGTAGTATCAAATAGCTCACCGATGGAGTGCAGATGAGCTGGAGTGAAAATTGAAGATGCAAGGATAAGAAATTTCAAAAAAAACCTTTTTGTAACAGAGAAGACCAGATATGTAGCAACAAGGGAGGAAAGGAAAGTGAGGAATTATTGTGCAGGAGTGATCTCAGAGACATGCAGAAGATGCGGGGGAAAGGGTGAATAGAGCATTCTGTAATCCTATCAAGCTCACATCATTTTGAAAGTAGGCAATTTGATCAACCTGTACCTTTTGATTTTTCATTTTCTCGGGTAAAATATTACCTCAGAAAAGAGTAACATGACATGACAAAAGATTATTTGACATTTATAATCATGTAATGGACTTCTTTACTCTCTGCCTGTGCTCGGTGCATGTGACAGCGAGGACTGTATAAGATCAGCTGCTCTTTAATAGCTGCAGTTAAGTAATTTCACTTAATCATTTTGTTTTGTTTTGATTTACTGTCGCTCCTCAGCTTTCCTTAACTTTAATGTATTCAGGAGCTTAAATCAACACAGCTAAGTAATTCTTTGAGTATCTGATTTATATTTGACTGTTACTGGGCAATTTAAGGAAGTCTATTGTAATCTCCACAATTGCTTCAGTGGCATTTTTGCCCTATGGTAAGATTTTGCCGGAAATTACATTGGGAAAGTGGCATTTATGGTCTATTAAAAAAAAAAATCACACCACAACCCTATCGAAGCATATGGTTTTAAAATTTATTTTTAAGACTGTGTGCATCTAGGTAGCAACAATCTAAAAGTAAAAATGAGTGCCTGTCACTTCTAATGAGTGACAAGTGGCAGATCTGGTTTTATCAGTTCTTATTTTCTAAAATGGCAATAAAAGATTATGAATATTAACACAAAAGTAAAATGTTGCTGGAGCTGGAAATCTGAAATAGAAGCAAAAAAAATTGCCGGAAATACTCAGCAGGCCAGGTGACCTCCGTGGAAAGGGAAATAGAATTAACGTTTCAGGTCGATGACCTTTCGTCATAACTGGCAAAAGTTAGAGCTGTAACAGGTTTCAAGCAAGAATAGAGACATAGGATAGAAAGAGGAGAGGAAAGGGCAAAGTGTGCAATAAGGTGGAAGACAAGAGTCATTACCTTGTCCTCTTGCGACCCACTTTTTGGCATGCACTATCACCCCTTCTATCATATGTCATCATTTCTGCCTTCCACCCTCTCAAAGATATTCCTTTAGTTCCTCCTTACCCTGCCTCTGCACTTGCTTAAAAGCTGTTATATCTGGAACTTTTGCAATGATTGCAAGGTCATCAACTGAAACATTGGGCTGGCTTTTCATTCCAAAGTGACGGCAGGTTTGCTGGCAATTTCTCGCTACCAGCTTGCATTCCAGCCTTTTTTGCACATTCCAGCCTCAGAAGGAGACCATTTGGTCCTTTGCATCTGCACTGGATCTTTGAATGAGCAACTCTCATAGTTCCATTCTCCCGCCTTCTCCCTATTTATCCCTGTTGAAAGGAAATGGTTTCTGGTGTGGGGGGAGGGTGATGGCTACCTGTCTGCCAGTGGCAGGCAGCCAGTTAGGCCAATTCAAGTGCTAATTGAGGGCACTCTTCACATACCATCTGGATTTCCCAGGTGGTGAGCAGGCTTCCCCTAGATAACATGGATCTGCTGTGCTTGCAAGGGCCACAGTCGTAGCCGTCCTGTGGAGAGGCTCCTCGTCTGCCACGATGACCGGGCAGTTGTAACCGCAGTGTATTTTGTACCATTTACATGTCGTCAGTGCATGCCTACCTCTTAATGCACCTTCTTCACCCCCTTCCAGTGGGGCTGTCGGCTGCGCCAAGCCTCAGGCATTTGTGACAGCCTTCCAGCTGCAGAACTTGCCCCCCCCTTTCCTTAATTATACAGGGCTACTGAAGATGAATCGGCCGCCTCTTCAAAAATCTCCTCCAGGTTTGCACCGTGGCCACTTCTGGGCCCCTGACCCGGAATTCAGCCCAGCATTAGGATCGCGATCCTGGAACTGGAGTTCAGACGATTAACTCAGTGTTTCTCTGTCTACAAATGCTGCCTGACCTGCAGAGCGTTTCCAACATTCTCTGTTTCTATTAGTGTTGGGAGGAGTGGGAAGCAATCAAAAATGTCAAACTAAGATTGTTGATATTTGTCGAGATTTAACCTGATCACTCAGAAAGTTGTATTCATTCAAACCTGCTGCCGCAATCTACTCCCATCCCAATTCATGAACACCCAAATTCACCTGTTCACTCCATTGAATGGGTGATGGGGAGCATTCTTCCAGAACTGCTGCAGTCTATGTGGCGAAGACGCTCCCACAATGTTGTAAGTAAGATGTTTCAGGATTTCCAACCAGTGACAATGAAGGGATGTGATGGCATGTGACTTGGAGAGGAATTTAGAAATGATGGTGATCTTATGCACGGATGTAAAACTAGTAGGCCTGTAGTTGCCTATGACTAGTTTGCCAACTTATTTGAATACTGGGTTGCAAACTACTGGTGCCTCCCCAATATCCATTGACTGGCTCATAAAGATTATCGGTCCTGACTCAATTGGTAGCACTCTTGCCTTGGAATCTGTCCCGTTCCAGGACTTGAGCAAAAAAATCAAATCTGACACTCAGTGCAACACTGAGAGATTGCTGTACTGTTGGAGATGCCTCTTTCTGGATGAAAAGCAAGGTCCCATCTGTTGGTTTGGGTGGATGTAGAAGATTCCATTACACAATTTTGAAGAAGAATAGGGGAGGTCTTCCTGGTGTCATGAACAATATTTATCCCTCAATCAACAGCTGAAAACAGATTTCTGGTCACTATCACATTGCTGTGATAGGACCTTGTGGTGCAGAAATTGGCTATTGCATTTCCTACGTTACAACTGTACTTCAAAAGTACAGAGGCGTACGAACGGAATTCCAGAGCTTGATGCCGAGGCAACTGAAGTTGTGACCACCTGTGGTGGAATGATTGAAATAAAGGATGTGCAAGAGGCCATCATTAGAAGAGTGTAGATTTCTCAGAGGGTTGTGGGGCTGGAGGAGATTACAGAGATAGGGAGGGGTGAGGTCATGGAGGTATTTGAAAACAAGGGTGAGAATTAGAAAATGAAGATTATGCTTGACTGGGGGATGTAAAGCATTTTGGGATGTCCTGTCTTGTGAAAGGTGCTATACAAATGCAAGCCTTTCCTTTTTCACAAGCCTTCTTCCAATTCTTTCTCAGAACTCTGGAATAAGTAGCATCTATCTCTGCGGTGAAGGTGTTCCTTTTATTTATTTCAGAGTTTTGAAATATGGATTGATATTCTTAATTTGAGGGACAATGAATTCCCTTGTGACTAGTATGAGGAAATAATCATTCAGAATATTACTGTCTTCAAACTCGGTTCCCTAGCTACTGATACCTATTCATGCCATTGTTCTCCCTAGTCTTGACTGTTCCGATACATTCCTGGCTGCTCGCCAACATATTACCCTCGCTAAACTTGAGGTCATGAAAAACTATGCTGCTCATGTCCTAACTCACACCAAGTCCGGTTCACTTTTCATTCCTGTGCTCACTGCCATAAATTGGTCCCCGGTGAAGCATCTTCTTCATTTTCAAATTCTCACCCTTGTTTTCAAGTCCCTCCATGACCTCACCCCTCTCTATCTCTGTAATCTCTTCCAACCCCACAACCCTCTGAGATATCGGCGCTCCTTTAATTCTGGCCTCTTGTGCAACCTCAATTTTAATCGTTCCACCACTGGTGGTCACACCTTCATTTGCCTCGGTGCCAAGCTCTGGAATTCCCTCCCTACGCCTCTCCACTTTTCTACCTCGCTTCCCTCCTTTGTGATACTCCTCTCCTTCACCAAGCTTTTGGTCATCTGACATTGTTTCTCCATTTATGGCTGGGTGTTAGATTTTGTTTTATATTGCTTCTGTGAAACGCCTTGTGATGTTTTATTACATTAAAGGCACCATGTAAATATAAGTTTTTGTTGTTAGGTAACCACTAATAGTTGCTAATACCAGGAATGGGCGGATTGTCTTATGAGGAAAGATTGGGCAGGTTAGGTTGTATCCACTAGAGTTTAGAAGAGTAAGAGGTGACTGGATCGAAACCTTTAAGCTCCTGAGGTGTCTTGACAGAGTGGACATGGAATGGATGTTTCCTGTTGTGGGAGGACTTGAAACTAGGGGTCACTGTTTAAATATAAGGGGTCACTCATTTAAGACAGAGATGAGGAGAAATTTTTTCTCTCAGAGGTTTGTGAGTCTTTGGAACTCTCTACCTCAAAAGGCAGTGGAAGCAGAGCTTTTGAATATTTTTAAGGCACAGCTAGATAGATTCTTGATTAACAAGGGGTTGAAAGGTTATTGGGGGTAGGTGGGAGGTTACAATCAGATCAGCTATGATCTTATTGAATGGCGGAATAGGCCTGAAGGACTAAGTGGCCTACTCCTGCTCCTAGTTCACACGTTCGTATAACATTGGAACAAGCTTGTTCCTCTGCCACTCAATTAGATTAGATTATGTCTGATTTGCATGTTAGCTCCATTTACCCATCTTGCTTCCATAGCCCTTTAATACAGCTGCTTAACAATAGTCTATCAGTCTCAGTTTTGACATTTTCAATTGATTCGTAGCCTTAACAGCTTTTTGATAGAGCAGGTTCCGGATCTCCACTACGCTCTCCGTGAAATCCACCCTGCATATCCAACATTATTCTGGTAAAGGTGTTCCATTTGTCCTACTGATGTGTCAACAAACATCCTCCTCCAGTCCATTTGTCTCAATTCTTCCCTCGTTTCCTTCAACGTTTCATTTTTAAAGTTCTGAGAGCGCTGTGTGGTCTGTGTGTGAATATAGAGGGGCTGGAGAAGGTCCAAAAAGCATTGACAAGGATGAAAGCAGGATTGAGGGGGTTTACATCTATCAAGCTAAACAAACCGGGGCACTTTTCTCCAGAAAGGAGAATCACAGACTCACACCATGCAGAAGAGGCCCTTCGGCCCATCAAGTCTGCACTGAAGAAAGCTGCAGGCTGACCTGTTCGAAGCTTTTAACTTTATGAAAGGGAAGGTAGATGCTAATAAATCCAATAGGAGATACGGGAGAAACCTCTTTACCCAAAGAGTGGTTAGAATACGGAACTTGATATCACAGGCAGTAACCCAGGCGAATAGGTGCATTTAAATGGAAGCTAGATAAATATGTGAGGGAGAAAAGAATAGAAAGTTATGCTAATAGGGTGATATGAAGTAGGAACATAGAAATAGGAGTAGACCCTTTAGCCCCTCGAGCCATTCAAATCTTTACTATGATCTGCAACCTAACTCCAGCCCATATCTCTTAATACCCCTGGTTCACAAAAATCCATCAGTCTCAATTTTAAATTTAACAGTTGATCTGGCATCAATTGCTGCTTCTGGAAGGGATTTTCAAGCTTCTACCCCCCTTTGCATGAAGAAATGTTTCCAAAAACATCTAGCTTTATTTTTTGGACTAAGCTTCCAAGTTGTCGACTCTGGAACCACCGGAAATAATTTCTCCCGTTCTATCCTATCTGTTACCCTTAGAAACTTGAAAACTTCAATAAAATCGTTCCTTAACCTTATAAATCCCAGCGAATACGACCCAGGTTTGTGTAATTGTGTGGGGTCGAAGGGGGTTCCTTAGAGCATAAGCGCCATCATGTACCAGTTGGGCCAAATGGCCTGTTTCTCTGCTGTATGTTCCATGTAATTATAAACATAGCTTTTGGCCTGTGGTATAGTTGTGTCATGCGCTATGTTAAAATTAGTTATTCTGTTTCTCACCAAAAGATTCTTTATTGTAGTGAAATTTAATATTAAATATTGAAATGTCTTCTTTCTTCAATACTTATATTGAACAATTACCTCAGTTGCAAACAGGCTTCCTGATCCTGAATAATTAACATGCTATTCAGAGCCCTTGGTTGCAAAATATGCTCTTGTGATGAATTTGTGACATTTTCTTCAGTGGTGAATTTTCAGAGCATCATTGTGCTGCATAATATTAGCATTTTGTCAATCACCTGCCAGGCTGTGCTGATATTACCTGACAGAAAAGCAATAACAATTGGACTTGATACAGGTTAATCTTAACTCCTGGATAACCTCCCAAGCATAGTGTCCTGTAGAGAGGTGTAGAAAAATTGTAGCTTTAGATCTCACGGCCAGGATTTCCCGGTCGGCAAGTTGGGGGGCGGAGCCCGCTCGCCGACGCGTAAAATGACACGGGATGACCTGGGCAGAACTCCTGACATCACTTTGCGTCATTTCAATTTTCAGGTGGGCGGGGGCTCAGCCAAATCAGCTGTGCGTCCGCTGACCTGTTAGTGGCCAACTGAGGCCATTGACAAACTAATTAAAGTACTTAATGGACCTGCCTGTCCAACTTAAGGTTGGCGGGCAGGCCAGGAGCCCTGGCGGGCATTGGAAAAAAGCATGAAACCTCTTCCACGGACGGGATGAGGTTTCATGTGGGTTTTTAAATTTTGAATAAAAGTGTTAATGACAGTGATGGACATATCCCAACTTATGTGACAGTGTCACATGAGGGGACATGCCAGGGGAATTTTTTTTTTCTATTGTTAACATTTTTAAATTTGGCGCCGATCTCCCTGAGGCAGCACTTAGCCTCAGGGAGATGAGTGCGTTCGTTTGCGCGTATGCGTGAAAGAGCGCACTCTCGGTTTAGGGAATCCCCCCACTCCCCGCCCCCGATTGGGAGCGCCGATCGGAGGCGCGCCTCCTCGCGCCCACTCCTAAATATCCCCCCTGGCGGGGGGCAAATTCTGCCCCATGTGTAGTTTAACGTCACAACTGAACCTTACTTTTAGATTCGAATTGAACCTCCTGTACTTTCAAGGGCAAGTACTTAGATAGTAACTGCCTCTTTAACAAGCTGAGAAACATGATACTGTTGAATAAACTGTTAACTAACTTATCAAAATAGTACTAACTTTCAGCAGCAGCAGTTAACATGTACTAGATAATGTAGAAATTAATTTGAAAGCCCCTTGGCCTTCATATATTCCAATATGTTCTGCCTGCTCACTATACCCTGTGCTGCTACGAAGACCATCTACTGCTCTTTTGGGTTCTATATAAACCATGAAACACCTCATCTTTCCCACCTCCTTTCCTTATACAATCTACGGAGTTTTTAAAATCCCAGCTAACTGCCATTTAAGCTTCTTGTTCTTCACTATTTCACCAACTCTTTTCTACCATAAAAGGAGGGGGTGGGGGGAGAGGATTTTAAACCTTAAGGATGATTGGGAGGTAAAACAATGTTAAATTCCAACTTTGGAGGGAAACTTGGAGGTCATCAGGATCCCATGCATCTGCTGCCTTGATTGTGGCTTGTGAGTTTGTGAGGTGCTGCCAAAGAAGCCGTAAGGAAATGCTGAAGTGCATCCTGTGGGTCGTACACATTGAGGCCATGGTGCGCTGGTGGTGGAGGGAGTTAAGGTAGTGGGTGAGCAGCTGATCAAGCGGACTGTTTTGTCCTGGCTGCTGTCAAGTTTTTTGAGTGCTGTTGCAGCTGGACCTATCTTGGCAAGTGCTGAGTATTCCACGCTAGGCCTATAGTTTCTTCCCATTTTAACATTACTTAATCACCTCTTTCTCAGTAAGTGCTACTTTTCATTTTCTGGCCAAGTTGGCAGGCAGGCCACATGTTGCAAGGGTTTTTCCATTGGACCTCCTATAAAAGGTAGCTGGATATACCATTGGCATCCGTCTGTCTCGGGCAATGATAGACTGTGCCCAGGGTGCATGTCACTTCTGTATTGAATGTCGTCTGTTGTGGCTGTAGAGGCCGATTCGTGAGTGACGGTCCCTTCCACAAGTGACACAGATGAATAGTGTTGGCCCGAGGCTGACTGATGTTTTTTCCTTCAGACGGGCTCTCTTTTCCATCATCTGGTCATTTCTTTGTCCCCTGTTTTTTCCACGCCCTTCCTGACTACTTGTCAAGTTAGCTGGTTATGCTCAACAGTCAAGTGGGGCAATTTAGTCTATGGGCTTTAATAGAAAATGCAGAGTGCAGCAATAGGCTTTAATAGAAAATGCAAAGTGCAGAAGACTTTTCATTTTTATTCTGTAATTTAAGGAGACCTGTATTTTGCCATGCATTGTAACTATTTGTACACTAAAATGGTCATAATTGCACAATCCTTTTATTATTTCATGCCTTATTTTGATTTTAATGATTATCAGTAACTATGTTATGAATTATGATTACTTGCTTTATTTGTGTCATCGTCACAATTTGGCACATGCTGCCACGATGATTTTTCAATAAACCAGCCTATCTATCTAAATTTTCTACTCTTGATGTTGGAGACAAGAATTTATTGACGGGGTGGTAACAGAACTGATCGTATTGTGCTTTGATTGTTGTCAGGTGAAAGCAATGCACCAAAGACAGAATATTATATTTTTTGAGAAGTATCTGATGGCATCTCATTTGGTGGAAGGCCATCAAAAACAAGACTATGGGGAAGAATTTCACCTCCACTTGGCACCTCTGTCCTTTAAAATTAACTGTTCTAAATGCAGACAAATAACATCAGCGGAAGTGAAGCTACAAGCCAGTCATGCTCATTAACTTTTGATAGGCCTATTAAAAGTATATAAATGATGGGTTGCCACTCAATGAGAGCCACTCCGTCCTATAGCCTAATACATTATTGACAGAAAATCCATTTTGACAGAGGAAAATGCATCACTGGAATAGATAAGCAGCACAAAGAACGTTCGTAAGGCACTTAATGGTCTGTAATACAATCACCTCTATATATAATTGAACCTCAGAACATCAACTTCCAGCATTAAACTAATTTTACCTTAATATTTATGCAGTGAACAGTTTTTATTGTTAGAATGAAGAGAGAATTTACAGATGGCAGGCCATTCAAATGAATTAATACGTGCCACTAAGGAACAAGCAATAAAATATGCATCTGGTTTGAATCCCTGATACTGCATATTAGAATACATTAATTGGAGCAGGATATAAAAAAAAAAATCATGCCTTTAGTGATTCAAAACTCAAATGATCTTGTATGATAATTTAGACGCACTGTGAGCTGCCTGTCTCTGGTTTTTTATATTCCATAGCCTAGAAGGTCATTAAGCGCATCGTTCCTTCATACCTGACTCAACCTGGACTGTCCCTCTGCTGACTATAAGAATGCTACGTAAAGTGGGTTATGGCCATCTCCAACATAGCACACTTAGACACAAAGCACACAACTGATTCTAGCGGCGCAGAGAGCTGACAGTCTCATTCCAAGTATTAGTGGTGTGGAAAATGGAAATGTCACACTGGTACAGTAGAGAATGCTTTTAGAAGAAAAGCTTGCATTTATATAGTGATTTTCATGACCACCAAACAACTCAAAGTGCTTTACAATTAATGAAATAGTCCTGAAGTGTAGTCACTGATGTAATGTAGGAAATGTGGCAGCTAATTTACACATAGCAAACTCCCACAAACAGCAAAGTGCTTAATGATCAGATCATCTGGTTTTGAGATGTTGATTGATAAATATTGGCCAGGATACTGGGGATAATTTTCTTGCTTTTTGTTGCAGTTGTGCCATAGGATTTTTATGTTAGCCCTGAGAGGGCAGAGAGGGGGCCTTGGGTTAATATCTCATCCAAAATATGACATAGCGCAGCACGCCCTCTGTGGAGTGAAGGTCTTGTGTTTTGTGCTCGAGTCCTGGAGCGGGACTTGAATCCAGAACCTCAAAGGAAACCAGCTACCAACTGAGCCATCTCTGACAGGTCTAACTGAGCAATGGCTGAAAACTAAGGTCGAGTTTGGACAGATTGGGTGGAATCGTCCAGTCCCATTGGTGGCAGGTGTCATGGTGGGAGTGAGTGGACAATATGGCAAGAAGGCCAAAAATTAGTTTTACGCCATTGTGAAACCAGTTTGCGATAGTCCGCTCCACCTGTCAGTGGTGGGCTGCGTTTCCCACTGCTGCACATCAGGAACCTAATTTCAATATATCGGCATCTTATTATAAACCCTGTTCACCGGAATCATCCCCCCCACACTGGATCACCCGGCTGACGTGTTTCACAACTGTACGTAAGCGAGCTGCACTTTGCTCGGGACTTTGAGGTTTGTTTGTTTACCTTGCTTCAGGCAGCGCTCACGGTCATCAGTGCCAGGCTTTGCAGGCAGCAGCACATCACTTTTAGGGGGGCTCACGGGCAGGCAGGGGTGGCTTTTCAACGGCTGCACGTTAGGGCTTGCTTGGGGAAGGGGGAGAAGTGACCTCAGGCAAGGGAAGAGGCTGCAGGATGAGGGCTGTACTGGGGAAGGGGGGTATCCCAGGGTGTGTGTGTGTGGAGGCACATGTTGATCTGTGCAAGTGGCCTCAAGATGGTGGGAGCGAAGGCGACGGTCTCCAGTGGAGATGAGGCCATATGGAGATGTGAGGGTATGTGTGTGAGAGAGTGAGTGGTGATGTCCCTTGAGCTGGCAGTGAGTCAGATGCCAGTGAATACATGATGGCCTTGTGTTTGTGTGTGTGTGTGTGTGTGAGTTTAGAGTGATGAGATGGTTGCCTTACCCTGGCAGATCGGATGAGATCATTCATCCTCTTTCTGCACTGAAATGGCCAACCTATTCAGTGCAGCATTGGCGCTGACCACCACTTCCACTGCCTCCTAAGCTGGAGTGGTGAGATTGCTGGATCTCCTGTGGCCAGAGCGGGGGTAGAGGACATCTCAGTGGGCCTCCAAAAGGCATTCCAGTGATGGATCACTGTACGCTTCTTGGATTTCACCGGAGCAGCCCTGGGCTTCAAGCGTTGAAAACTGTGTGCGCGACTGCAGTTTAGAAATGGCACCCAGAGTGAGGAAACGGTGAGGTATCGGCGTGGTGGGTGATTCAGAGGACGCCCGCCAGCAAGACAGTGTGTTTCCTGTGGCTGCATAATTAATGAGGCGGGGAGGGGACGATATGGCCTGAAAACCCCGCCATTGCAGCTGGCGGGTAAAACGTCCTTTTTCCTGCCCGCTACCCCACTGAGTGCAAATCTGGGACGATTCTGTCCATTGTTAAGAAGACTGTGGGGGATGGGTAGGCAGAGGATGATAATTCTGGAGCAACAAAGAGACAGGCCGTATTAGATTTAACAGTGAGCAATGAGCCAGATTTAGCTTAATGGTGCATGAACATGTATTTAATATTGATCATAATATGATCAAGCTCAACATGGCGTTTGAAAGGGAGAAACAGCTACTAAAATTCTAGATGTAGGTAAGGCTGACTTCAATGCAGTGAGACAGAGCCTAAACTGGGCAAATCTGTTAAGGGGAAAAACAACAGCAGATCAGTAGGAGGTGTTTAAAAAAATAATTTTGTGTGATACAGAACCAGTTCATACTGCTGAGGGGCAAGAGCTCTACTTACCAAAAAAAAAACTGCCGTGGACGACTAAAGAGGTAAACAACAACATAAAACCAGAAGGAAAATGCAGAAGGTAGAACAGACGCTGGGAAATGGGATCTAACATTGTCATTGAAAGTAAGAAGATGTCAGAAATGTTGAATAATTACCTTGCGTCAGCATTAACAGAAGAGGAAGAGGTCAGCATGCCAGACATAGCAAGGAAACTGCTCCTGAATTAGGGATTGGGGCTCACCAAAATTAATGCAAACAACATAACAGAAATGAAGATAATAGTGGCACTAAAGAGTAGCGAGTCCCCAGGACCAGTTGGTTCCAGCCTAGCATTTGAAAGGAAGTGGGTGAGAACATTGCAGCCGCCCTAACTATAATCTCCTAACTATTATTATCTCGATTCGTGAACTGCTCCTTTGGATGGGAAAATTCCATATGCCAGTTTGCGGTTTAAGAAAGATAGGAAAGGTAATCTACGGAATTACAGACCAGTTGGCCCAACATCTGCTGCCGGGAAGTTTCTAGAATCTATAATTAAGCACAGGGTGACTGAACGCTTTGAAATTTTCAGCTGATCAGAGAGCCAGCATGGATTTGTAAAGGATAGGCCATGACTGACAAACTGATTTTGTCTTTTGAAGAAGTGACTAAATGAGTGGCAGGGCAATGTCTGTAGGCAGGATTTTTAGCTTGGTGGGCCCAGGGAGTGGCTGGGGAACAGACCCCCGACCGTGATCAGCCCCTGACCGTGATTTCATGCTGGCTGGCCAATTAACGGCCAGCCAGTGTGAAAGGGTCAGCTCTGCCAGGGTGGGGGGCGGGGAGGAGGGCGAGCGCTGAAGTCAGCGCTGGCGCAGGGGAGCGCTGAACAAAAGCTCCCTGGAGTCAGGGAGCTGCCTCTGGGAGCTGAAGAATTTAAACGTAAAAAAATAAAGATTTTTAAAAAACGGAAAAATGCCCACCCATCAGAAACAGCCACCGGAACATGTGGATGATGAATATTCTGTCCAAACGTTCTTATATTTTTAAAATTAATATCAAAAACCTCATCCCGCCTGTGGGTGAGGCTCCCTGAAAAATGCAAAGGCCGCCTGGCCGATTCGCTCACCCGCCCGCCAACCGTAATGTTGGGCGGGCAACGAAAAGTCTCGGTTAATTACTGCTCCAATGGCCTTGATCGGCCTCTTAATTGTCGGCGGGCGCGCTTCTGACTCTCGCGCTCACCTGCCTGGCGCCCGAAATATTGTGCAAGTGCGCGATGGCCCAACGTCATCACGCGCTATTTCATACTTGGGCGGGGCCTGTGCACGCCCGCATGCTGAGCGAAAAATTCTGCCCTATGGATTTTATTTATACAGTCTTCCAGAAGGCACTTGATAAAGTCCCTAATGAGAGACTTTTAGCTAGAGTCGAAGCTCATGGAATTGAAGGTAAATTATTGACCTGATTGAGAAATTGGCTGGGCAACAGGAGACAGACAGTATGGGTAATGTGCGGGTATTCCAAATGGCAGGATGTGACTAGCGACGTTGCTCAAGGATCTGTGTTGGGGCCTCAACTCTGCACCATATTCATTACTGATTTAGATTATGGGATAGAAAGCCACAAATCCACATTTGCTGGTGCCACAAAGATAGCCAACACTGTAAATAGTGCAGATGAAAGCATAAAATCACAAAGAGACATGAATAGATTAAGTGACTGAGCAAAACTGTGGCCAATCGATTTCAGTATAGACAAACATGAAGTCATCCACTTTGGACCTAAAAAAGGATAGAACAGCGTAGTTCCTAAATGGCGAAAGTCTGGAAACCGCGGGGGGAGTTTTATGGAAGCAATGGGAGTCTTGACCGGCCAGTGGCGGGTGTGCCAAGAGAGCCACATTGCCTTCTATGGGGAAGGCCTGCTGAATTACAAGCCAATCACTCAATTAACAGGCCACTGGCAGGCCTTCCATGGGATCAGGAACTTGGGGCGGAAAGTCCTGCCCACTGACAGCTGCCAGACAATCAGACGCTAGTCTTATAAAACATCATATTTGTATAATAAGTCACAACCTTATTTAATGGTGGAGCAAGCTCGAGGGGCTAAATAGTCTACCCCTGTCCCTATATTCCAAAGCTAAGAGGTACAGCGTGTATATTTCTGATTTTTAAAATTTGTTCATGGGACGTGAGCGCTGTAGGAATGGTCAACAGTTATTGCCGCTCAATAATTGCCCTTGAGAAGTTTTAACGTTTGGGGGCATGGCGTTCTAGTCAGCAGCTGGATTCTACAAATTCAGTTTTCATAAATAACATTGATATGATTTATTAATTACTGAATTTTGTTCTGTTACTGTGCTGTTGTGATTATGTGGGTATCGAAGCCACGAGGAAGCGAATGTTCCAGCAACTTCAGTTATTGCCAGTGCTGCTGCAATATCGTGAACAATTGTTTATCATGGGAATCCCTGAAAGACACAATGCTCTGGCAGAGTTAATACTCCTCCTCCACAGAAATCATCCTGCTTCATTACCCAATTAACCCCCTCACCACCATTCCACACTTGTACCTGATGCTGCTGATGATTTGCCTTGGTATCGGCCATGACTCAGTGGTGAACTTTCACCTCTAAGTCGGAATTTTATAGAGTCAAGCCCCACCCCAGAGCCTTGAGTGCATCATCCTCTAAGCTGAGAGTTCAGTGCAGTGCTGAAGAGTGTTGTATTGCTGGAGGTGTTGTCTTTCAGAGGAGGGATGGACGTAAAGGAACATACAATGATACGAATGTACAAATTGAAGCAGGAATAGGCCATCCTGCCCCTCGAGCCTGCTCCACCATTCAATAAGGTAATGGCTGATCTGATTGTGGACTCTTCTTTCCTGCCTACCCCTATACCCTTTGACTCCCTTGTCAATGAAGAATCTATCTACCTCAGCCTCAAATACATTCAATGGCCCTGCCTCCACTGTTGTCAGGGGAGGAGAATTTCACAGATTCACGACCCTCTGAGAGAAAAAAATTCTCCTCATCTTCATCTTAAATGGGAGACCCCTTATTTTTAAACTGTGCCCCCTGGTTCTAGTCTCTCCCTTAAGGAGAACATCCTTTCAGCATCCATCCTGTCAAGTCCCCTCAGGATTTTATGGGCAGAATTTTCCCCTCGTCGGGTGGGGGGGGGGGGGGGGGGTGGGGGTAGGTTTAGGAGCAGGCGCATGGAGGCGCGCCTCCGATCGGCACCCCTGATTGGTGGTGCGCCACCGTTTTACGTAGGTGGGCCAATTAAGGCCTGCCCAGCGTGACGTCCGCAAGGAAGCGCTATGCGCTCCCTGTGCGGGCGGGGCGGGATTCCTTGAGCTGGGAGTGCGCGAAGGAGCGCACTCATCTCCCTGAGGCTAAATGCTGCCTCAGGGAGATCGGCTCCTGTGTGAAAATTTTTTAAAAACGGAACAGATAAATTCTACTGACGTGTCCCCTCATGTGACACTGTCACACAAGTTGGGACATGTCCATCACTTTCATTGACACTTTTATTAAAAATTTTAAAACCTACATGAAATCTCATCCTGCCCTTGGATGAGTTTTCATGCTTTTTCTGAAGCCTGCCAGGGCTGCTGGCCTGCCCACCAACCTTATGGTTGGACGGCCAGATCCATTAATCACTTTTACTACTTTGTCAATGGCCTCAATTGGCCATTGACAGGTTGGCGGGCGCACAGCTGATTCTGCTGAGCCCCCGCCGACCTGAAAATTGAAATGAGGCGGGGTGATGTCGGGAGTTTCGCCCGACGTCATCCCACGTCATTTCACACGTCGGCGAGTGGGCCCCGCCCCCCGCTCGCTGACCGGGAAATCCTGGCCTACATGTTTCAATAAGATCGCTTCTCATTCTTCTAAACTCCAATGAATATAGATCCAACCTGTCCAGCCTTTCCTCTTAATACGACCCCTCTGTATCGAGAATCAGTTGACTAAACCTTCTTTGCACTGCTTCTAATGCAATTATATTCTTTTTTAAATAAGGAGACCCAAAACTGTCCAGTACTCCAGATGTGGTCTCATCAATGCCCTGTACAATTGTAACAAAACTTCCCTACTTCTATATTCCTTTTCCCTTGCAATAAACAACAACATCCCTTTTGCCTTCCTGATCACTTGCCGTACCTGCATACCAATGTTTTTGCAACTCATGGACCAGGACACACAGATGCCTCTGTACCAGAGTTTTGCAATCTCTCTCCATTTAGATAATATGTTGCTTTTCCATTCTTCCTGCCAAAGTGGACAAGTTTACATTTTCCCACATTATATTCCACCTTCCAAATTTTTGCCCACTCACTTAATCTATCTATATCCCTTTGTAGACTCTTTATGCCCTCTTCACAACTTACTCCGCTACCTACCTTTGTGTCATCAGCAAAGTTAGCAACCAGACATTCGGTCCTTTCACTCAAGTCATTGATATGGATCGTGAACTGTTGAGGCCCCAGCAGTGATCCCTGTGGCACTCCACTGATTACATCTTGCCAGCCCAAAAATGACCTATTTATCCCCACTCTCTGCTTCCTGTTAGCTAACCAATCCTCAATCCATGCTAATATGCTATCCCTTGCACCCTGAACTCTTATTTAGTGTAGTAACCTTTGATGTGGCACCTTGTTAAACACCTTTTGGAAAACCAAGTACACCACATTTACCAGTTCCCCTTTATCCACATTGCTTGTTACCTCCTCAGAGAACTCTAATAAATTATGCAAGCATGATTTCTGTTTCACAAAACCATGTTGACCCTGCCTAATTGCTCAAGATTTTCTAAATGCCCTGCTATAACCTCCTTAATAAGAGATTCTAGCATTTTCCTATTTCCCTATGATCCTATACCATTATACAAATAAGAACAGGGGAGTATTTATCGCGCAAATAACAACTAAACAAATGACGTGGTCACTTATTTCATTGTTGTTTGTGTGCAAATTGGAAGCTTTCTGCATCACAATATCAACTATCCCTCAAAAACTCTTCATTGGTTGTAAAGCACATTAGGGTGCCCTGAGTTCAGTGAAGGTGTTCTATAAATGCAAATATTTCTTTATTCTTTTTTTTCTGCTGTTTTCTTGCCTAACGGCACATGACGCAACCCCTTCTTTCCATTTACATTCAGCGGATAATGCTCTGAGTTCTTTCTGTAACAAGGTCCATTTTTACATGAACAACTCCTTCATAATCTTGAATGTTTCACTGAGATCACTTGTCATTCTTCTAAACTCCAAAGAATATGGACCCAATTTACTCAGCCCCTCATCTTAGGACAAGACTGTCATCCCAGGAACCAACCTGGTGAATCTTGACTGTTCCTCCTCCAATACAAGTATATCCTTCATTAAACAGGGACACCAAAATTGAACACAATATTCCATATGTCTCATCAAAACCCTGTACATATTCTTGTACTCCAATCCCCTTGCAATAAAGGCCAACATGCCATTTCCATTCCTAATTGCTTGATGTACCAGCTTGCTAATGTTTTGTGTCCCTTGTACGAGTACACCCAAGTCTCTCTGAGCATCAATGTTTACACGTTTCACACCTTTTAAAAAAACTATTCCTCTTTTCTATTCTTACGGATCAATGTGAATAACCTCACGCTTTCCCCACATTATTCTCTGGTATGACTCCCCACTCTATTCCTGTAGCCCTGCATGTTTATTTTCCTCAAGTGGTCATCCAATTTCCTTTTGAAAGCATTCATCGTCTCCGCTTTGATGACCTGTGTAGGCAGTGAGTTCCAGCTCGTTTCAACACGCTGTGTAAAAAGTTACTTCCTAACATACCCCCCCAACTCTTGTCCAAAACCTTGAATCTATATCTCCTAGTCCTGGCACCATCAGCTAATAGACACAGCTTTTCTATGTCGACCCAGTCTAAACCTGTCATAATTGTGTAGATCTCGATCAAATCTCCCCTCAATCTCCTTTGCTCCAAGGAGAAAACCCCAGCTTCTCCAATCTGACCTTGTAGCTAAAATCCCTTGTCCCTGGAAAGATTCTGGTAAATTTCCTCCGCACCCTTTCTAGGACCCTCATAGTCTTTCTAAAATTTCGTGATTAGAATTGGAAGCAAAATTCTAGTTGTGGCCTAATTTTTCCGTAAAAAATTAGGGAACAATCCTGCAATTTATGCCACGATCTTCTTCAGTTTTCTGATGGCACAGTTTATTGCAACAGAAAACACCGCTTCCTTTAAAGCATGCTGAACTTAATGATGTAAGAAACACCAAAATCTAAAAAAAAATCACCTATCCTATGCCCAAACTACTTTTTTTTAACGTAAGTATTCTTTCACGTGATGAGGTGTCGCTGGCTGGGCCAACATTTTGTTGCCCATCCCTAATTGCCCTTGAGAAGGTGGCGTTGAGCTGCCTTCTTGAACCGCTGCAGTCCACGTGCTGTAGGTACACCCACAGTGCTGTTAGGGAGCGAGTTCCAGGATGTCAGCCCAGCGACAGTGAAGGAACGACGATATAGTTCCAAGTCAGGATGGCGTGTGATCAAGGTTCCTCTTTAAACAAACCACTACGACAAATGGTTTCTATTATGGACCGTTTGACCACTTTTTAACTTATTGCCCATTGATACTTTACTCCCCAAGTCTCCCTCGATGACAAATAGAGTATTCAGTGTCATCATCAGAATTATCTAAGACTAGGGTTCTGTGCTTAATTTAGTTCTGAGAGAGTTTCTTTCTTGTGTAAATGTTTCACCGTGGCAGAAGAGAGGCATTTATGCCTAGATCTGGCTTGCTAACTATTCCTTTAATTTAGTTATTAAGTATGAGGTTATATATAATTTTTTAAAAGGTGCAATCGGTGAAATGGTACATATTAATGATGGTAGGTCAAATTGCCTGCATAGTTGGTGCCTGCGAAGGATCATTCTCCTTTCTGGCTTTCTCAAAGCTGTAAGAGAGACTACCAGCAGCCTGTCAGTGCCCCAGCAGACTGGTCGTGGGAAGAAAGGTGTCACCAATCAATAGAGGCTGAGATGCCAGGACCATTGATCTGCATCTGCTTATTGCTGTTTCAAAAGAAAAACTGCAAGATTTGCTTTGCTGGTGGGATGATTGATGCATTTACCCATTGTTAGGACACCAATATTCATGCACCATAGACCTTGAACGGCAAATATTCCGATGAAACACTCTGCCAACTGGAACATTCATCTGCCTCTTCTTGGTCACTGCAGCCAAAGGTGACATTAACTATTTAAAAAAATTATTCGTTCATTAGGTGTGAGCACACTGGCAAAATCAGCATTTACTGCTCATCCCTAATTACCCTCGAGAAGGCAGTGGTGAGCCACCTTCTTGAATCTCTGCAGCCCATGTGGTGTGAGGGAAGGTGTTCCAAGATGTTGACCCAGCAACAGTGAAGGAATGGTGATATAGTTGCAAGTCAGGATGGTGGGTGTCTTGGAGGTGTTCCCGTGCATCTGCTGCTATTTTTCCTCTAGGCGGAAGAAGTTGTGGGTTTGGAAGATGCTGTTGATCTTGTAGATGGTACATGTGCTGCCTCAGTGTGCCAGTGGTGGAGGGAGTGAATGTTTAAGGTGGTGGATGGGTTGTGAATGAATTGGACTGCTTTGTCCTGGATGGTGTCGAGCTTCTTGAATGTTGTTGGAGCTGCATTCATCCAGGCAAGTGGAGAGTATTCCATCACATTCTTGACTTATGCCTTGTAGATGGCAGACAGGCTTTGGGAGTCAGGAGGTGAGATCTCACCTTGCCACAGAATTCCTAGCCTCTGACCTGCTCTTGTAGCCACAGTATTTATAGGGTTGGTCCAGTTCAGTCCCCGGTCAATGGTAACCTCCAGAATGTTGATAGTGGGTAAAGCATGGTAATGCATTGAATGTCAAGGGGAGATTCTCTCTTGTTGGAGATGGTCATTGCCAGGCACTTGAGTGGCATAAATGGTGCTTGTTACTAATCAGCCCAAGCCTGAATGTTGTCCAGGTCTTGCTGCATGTGGTGATGGACTGCTTCAGTATCTGAGGAGTTGCAAATGGTACTGAACATTGCGCAGTCACTAATCATTCACACTTCTGGCCTTATGATGGATGGGAGGTCATTAATGAACCAGCTGAAGATGGTTGGACTTTAGGAATGTAGCCTGAGGAACTCCTGCAGCAATGCCCTGGGAGTGAGTGATTGGCCTCCAACAACCACAACCACCTTCCTTTGACTCCAACCAGTGGAGAGTTTTCACCCTGGTTCCCATTGACTTCAATTTTGTTAAGGCTTCTTGATGCCACAAACAACCAAATGTTGCCTTGACATCAAGGGCAGACACTCTCACCTCACCTCTGGTATATAGTACTTTTGTCCATGTTTTGACCAAAGATGCAATAAGGTCTGGAGCTGAATGGCCCTGGAGGAATCCAAACTGAGCATCAGTGAACAGGCTATTGCTGAGTAAGTGCCACTTGATAGTGCTGCTTGGTTACTTAATGGGGCTTTAATAAAACAATGAACAGCTATTGAACTCAAGAGTTTTATATCATCGGCTGGCTGATCTCCCTAAAATCTTTGGCGAACTCTTGGCTGATGGGATCAGCTCATATTTTGCTGGAATTGTACATTATAAGCGAAAAAAACTCTGGATGCTGGAATACGAAACCAAACCAGAGGGCACTGCAATCATCCAGCAGGTCAGAGCCAAGACAACCACTGCCTTAGGCCCAGATCCTTTGTCAGTCTGACCCACTGAGAGTTTCTTGCATTGCCTCGTCTTGGCTGTAGATAAACCAGCACCAGCTTTGTCACTGAATGTCGTTTGTTTTCCATTCCAAAATTGCTTGCACAATGTCATCTTTGTTTGAAACTACTTTGAACAATTTCAGCAGGCTTACTGTGAAATGGAACTAATCTCGATTGCCTGGCAGAATAAAGGATATCACCGCCAGTGGGTAATAGAAATTGGAGGATAATTGAAAATTGCTGAAAGTTAAACTGCAGTGGTATAAATGATATGACCAAACAGCTACGATGCAGTGTATACTCACAGTGGTCCTGCACAAAGAGACCTTTCTGTTGTGGCCTCTCACTAGCCTGACTTGATTGGCTGTTCTCTGCAGGCCCTTGCTACAATTAAGATTAGTTCTTGTTTTATTTTATCTAATGAGGAATACATGAGCCTACACTTATATAGCACCTGTCACGACCACAGCCAATGAACTACTGCAGAGGCCTAGTCACTGTTGAAATTGTAGGAAATCTTTCGGCCAATTTGGGGTCAACTTTGCGGTAAGTTTAGTTACTTCCACATGACTGAACTCTTGCGCTGACCATGCCAGTCATTCTACGCCCCAATGACGGGCTAAAAACAATTTCTACCCAAAATAATTTTTCAGTAAAATCCCTGTATATAGAACAAAATGTTTTTTTTTAACTCCTTCAAGCGATGTGAACGTCGCTGGCTAGGTCAACATTTGTTTCCGATTCTTAATTGCCCTTGAGAAGATGGTGGTGAGCTGCTTTCTTGAACCGCTGCAGTCCATGTGGTGTAGGTCCACCCACAGTGCTGTTAGGGAGGGAGTTCCAGGATTTTGATCCAGTGACTGTGAAAGAACGGCGATATATTTCCAAGTCAGGATGGTGTGTGGCTTGGAGGGGAACTTGCAGGTGCTCTTGTTCCCATCCATCTACTGGCTTTGTCCTGTTCTAGGCAGTACAGGTCACAGGTTTGGAAGGTGCTGTTGGAGTACCCTTGGTGAGTTGCTGCAGTGCATGTTGTTGATGGTACACACTGCAGGAACAGCAGTCTCAGCAGCACAAGACATTGAAATAAGGAATTCCAGTATACCAAACGGGCGTGCTAACGCTACATACGTCAATGTTCATGTGTGTGGGGAATTGAAATTGCTTATTTGTTTTGATGTCTTGCGCTCAGAGGTATAATCAGAGCTTAATTGTTCTATTGTCAAGGAATGATGCCTCCAATATAGCATTCATTATATGAAGAATTTTTTGCAAGTGGATGATGCAGACGTTCTAGTTAAAGAGGAGGAATGTGAAATATTAGATACAATTAGCATAGTGAGAGAGGAAATACTGGGGTCTGGCATCCTTGAAGGTGGATAAATCACCAGGGCCAGGTGGATTGTATCTCAGGCTATTGAAGGAAGCCAGGGAGGAAATAGCGGATGCTCTAAGGATCATTTTCCAATCCTCACTACATACAAGCGAGGTCCCAGAGGATTGGAGGTCTGTGAACATTGTACCATTATTTAAAAAGGGTGCGAGAGGTAGGCCAGAAAATTACAGGCCGGTCAGTCTGATTTTGGTGGTGGGAAAATTATTGGAAACATTTCTGAGAGACTGGATAAACTGTCACTTAGAAAGGCACAGATTGATCAGGGATAGACAGCATGGTTTAGTTAGGGGTAGATTGTAACTTAATTCTTGATACTAACTTAATGGAATCTTTTGAGGAAGTAACAAGGAGGATTGATGAGGGTAGTGCAGTGGATGTTGTCTAAATGGATTTCAGTAAGGCATTTGACAAGGTCTCACATGGCAGACTGGTTGGGAAAGTGAGATCTCATGCGATACAGGGGAAGGTGGCGAGTTGGATCCAAAATTGTGGAATTCCCTCTCTAACGGCACTACATGGACTGCAGTGGTTCAAGAAGGCAGCTCACCACCACCTTCTCAAGGCCAGTTAGGGATGGGCAAAACATGCTGGCCCAGCCAGAGAAGCCCGCATCCCTTGAATGAATCAGAAAGAAATTGGCTCAGTGACAGGATGGATATTTTTGCGAATGGAAAACGGTTTCCAGTGATGTTCCACAGGGCTCAACGTTGAGGCCCTTGCTGCTTGTTGTATATATTAATGATTTAGACTTTAAATGTGGGATGCATGAATGGGAAATTTGCAGATGACACAAAAATTGGCCATGTAGTTGATAGTGAAGAGGATAGTTGTCGATTCCAGAATTATATCAATGGTTTGGTTGAGTGGGCAGAGAAGTGGCAAATAGAATTCAATCCGGAAAAGTGTGAGGTAATGCATTTGGGGAGGACAAAGCAAGGGAATACTCAATAAATGGGAAGTTATTGAGAGGTGTTGAGGAAGTCAGAGACCTTGGAGTGCATGTCCACAGATCCTTGAAAGTGGCAGGACAATGGACAAGGTGGTAAAGAAAGCATATGGAATGCTTTCCTTTATTGGGCGAGATATAGAATACAAAAGCAAGGATGTCATGATGGGATGGTATAAAACACTGGTGAGGCCACAGCTGAAATTTTGTGTATCGTTCTGGTCACCACATTACAGAAAGAACGTAATTGCTCTGGAGAGAGTGCAGAGGAGATTTACAAGAATGTTGCCAGGATTTGAAAATTGCAGCTATGAGGATAGGCCAGGATTGTTTTCCTTAGAACAGAGGAGGCTAGGGGGTGACATAATTGAGGTGTACAAAATTATGAGGGGCCTAGATAGGGTAAACAGAAAATACTTGTTTCCCCTAGCTGAGGGGTCAATTACCAGGGGGCATAGATTTAAGGTGATTGGTAGAAGGATTAGAGGGGACATGAGGAAAAACATTTTCACCCAGAGGGTGGTGGGCATCTGGAATTCATTGCCTAAGTTGGTGGCTGAGGCTGAAACTCTCAACTCATTTAAAAGGGACCTGGATCTGCATGTGAAGTGCTGTAACCTGCAAGGTTATGAACCAGGTGCTGGAAAATGGGATCAAAATGAGCGGCTAGTTTCTTTTTTCTCTTTTTGGCTGGCACAGACACGATGGGCTGAATGGCCTCTTTCTGCACCCTAACTTTTCTATGGTCCTATGATTCTGTGGAACTGAGCATGTGGGCAGTCAAAGTAGCTGCAGCAAATGACTGCCTTTGATAACACTCCCTTTGCACGAGTTGTAATTTTAACCTGCTGATGGTGTCATTGGGGCCCATCTTTAATTACAACTCAAGGCTTGCATAGAAAGCATGAGGAGCCAGGCTCCAAAGAAGCCTTGAAAGATAGATTAATTTTAATATATTTTTGAATTCCTTGTGAGACTGAACACACGAGTAGTGATTCCTTCGAACCCCACAAAGAATCTTTTGGCCTTTCCTTTACCCCGCCCCCCCTACCCCTACCCTCCTCCAACCACGAAACGCTTCTGTACCTTCTCTCAACCACTTGCCCAAGGTCCGTGGATCCATTCTTTGGGGGTCATGGACAGTGGCCTCCTGCTGACCAAAGTCCCACCCCTGTCCAGCAGCCCAAATCGTGTCACCTCGTGTCTGGATGGTAGACCGATGAGGTCCACACTAATGTCGCCCGGGAGTTTATAATCGAGGCTTTAGTGCTACAAATGTGCTACACATTCAGATGTGCGCGTTCCAAAAGTAATTAACTGAGAAAAAGCTGCAGCAAACTTCACACAACTGGGTTGCAATCGCACTGTGTGATATTAGTAATGAATGTATTAGCACATTCAGATGAATTTCCTTTCCCTGCCTTTAAAAACAAATGGCCTTTAATCCGACACACAGATCCTGAGAAGTAATTCCACTTTGCCCAAACATGGGCTTGTGTTTTCTTTCCTGATCATATATATATTATAATATATGTTTATATGAGTACTTCACTAAATTTCCATTTGTTCAGTGCATGTTAACCTTCATTGATTACTAAGGAACGTGGTGGGGCATGAGTCACTTCTAAACCATTTGAGGTGAAGGATTGAGTAGGGCAAGTTTTGACAGGCAACAGAGGAATAGAGCAGGCCCAGGAGAAAGTTATTTGCTCTGGTTTGACCATCACCATCTTTTTCTTCCTACTCAATGAAATGTAATTTAGCTATAAATTACAAGCAGCTTTCCTTTTTCTTCAATAGAATTCCACCTTAGCCTGTGACATTAGTTCCCTGTGCCCTCAAATATGAGCAAGGTGCAAATTTTCTGCCCAGTGTTTAATTCGTTCACCTCTAATCTTCACTCTTACTCTGTCACTGCCTTCATTATCTTCCCCTATTTTATTATTACTAAAATGGGCAATTCTCTGCTGACCTTCCTTCTGTTGTAATTCTTAAATACACCGGGCTGGATTTTCATCCTGGAGGCGGGGAGCGGGAGTTGGGAGAAAGTGCCCACAAAGGCGGGATCTTCATTGCTGGCGGTGGGTTGTGGGCTGGAGTTGGGTCAGTCTAACTGGGAAGGAGGTTGGAGGCAGCCACAGGGGCTGCCGGGTGCTAAGGAGGGGCCCACCTCGGTGCTGTGGGACTTCATCCCAGTTAAAATAAAAACAGAAAGGCCCTCCACCCCTCACAAAGTTAAGTAGTTTCAAGGGCTTATGGTTTCTGTTATTGATACTTTAAAGGGTCTGGACAACTGACACTGCCCTGTACTGATAACATTTTTTGACATAGTGAACAGTAAGTAATGAATTCCTTTTTTTAAAGCCTTTTTTTTTACCCATTCTACAGTCACTATAGAGATCAGTGGGTCTATACAGTGTATACAGGGTCAATGAGCATGGAAGTACCATAGCTTGGCATAAGGGGAGGTGATGGTGTATTGGTATTCTCGCTGGACTAGTAATCCAGAGTCCCGGGTTTTAATCCCGTCATGGCAGATTAAATAAAAGTTTGGAATTAGCAGTCTAATGAAACCATTGTTGTAAAAACCCCACTGGTTCACTAATGCCCTAACCTAGTCACTACCTACATGTGACTCCAGACCCATGACAATGTGGTCGACTCTTAAATGCCCTCTGAGCAAGGACTGTTGAGGCCCACATCCAATGAATAAAAAAGAGGGGTCACAGATCGACTTACTTTGGCATGAGGGGCTGTAGGGGTCCTTACTTTGAAATGGGGGTATATAGGTGGGAGCATTATCTTGGCATAGTGGGCATGAGGGCCAGGGGTTGGATGGGGGTCTTACCTTAGCATGAGGAGGATGTTTTAAAAGGTCCCTCATGCAGACTTGGGTTCATGACTCTCCTGAGGGGTCATGTACCATGACTCTTAAAAAATCTGGCTCAACTCCATGAAGATTGCGGGGGAGTACGACATGCCTATCTCCACAATGTAGCTGGCCAGGTGGGGAGTGCCAAGTGTGGGCTTTTGACCTCAACCGGCTATGGCACTCCATCCACTCCCATGGCATCTCATGCCCCCTTTAAAGGTACTTCGGAAAATCGGACAGTCCAGTAATGGGGTCGGGAACCCCAAAATAAAAACCAGCCCCCTTCCTTTTTATAATGGGCTCTCGAGCCATCCTGAGTTGCTGAAAATCCAGTCCACCATCTTACTCTCCCTAGCTCATCCCAACAACTACGTTGTGCTTAAACCCAATTCAGGTCATCTCTTATTCCAATTCATTTGTGTGCAGAATCACAAACTCTAAATCCTCTTTCCTCGCACCTACAACCAAGAGACTTTTCAAATGCCAGTTTTACTTAACTGACAAATAAAAGATATTCATTGGGTTTTTTTTTTTCCCTGCAGTGAGCACTGCAAAAGACTCTGCAACGTTTCTGCAGAGGGATATAGATAGGTTAAGTGAGTGGACAAAAAACTGGCAGGTGAGGAAAAATGTGGGCAAATGTGAGGTTGTCCACTTTGGCAGGAAGAACACAAAAGCAGAATATTGTTTAAATGGAGCAAGATTGCAAAATGCAGCAGTACACATCTGTGTGTCCCTGTACATGAATCATAAAAAGTTAGCATGTAAATACAACGAGTAATTAAGGAAGTAAATGGATTGTTGGCCTTTGTTGTAAGGGGGATGGAGTACAAAAGTAGGGATGTTTTGCAGCAGCTGTCCAGGGCGTTGGTGAGCCCACAAAGTGTATGTGAACAGTTTGGCTCTCCTTACTTAAGGAGGGATATACTTGCATTGGAAGCGATTCAGAGAAGATTCACTAGGCTGATTCCTGGGATGAAGGGGTTGTCTTATAAGGAAAGGTTACAGGTTGGTCCTGTTCTCAATGGAGTTTAGAAGAATGGGAGGTGATCTGATTGAAACATATAAGATCCTGAGGGGACTTGACAGAGTAGATGCTGAGAGGATGTTTCCCCTCATGGGGGAATTTAGAACTAAGGAACACAGTTTCAAAATAAGGTGTCTCCCATTTAAGATGGAGATGAGGAATTTCTTCTCTTCATGAGTCATTAGTTCTCTTCCACAGAGCACAGTGGGGGCTGAGTCATTCAGTATATTTTCAAGGCTGAGTTAGACATATTTTTGATTGACAGGGGTGTCTAAGGTTATGGGGGACAGGCAGGAAAGAGGAATCAAGGCCACAGTCAGGTCAGCCATGATCTTATCGAATGAGTTTGATAGGCTCCTGCTCTTATTCCTTATGATCTTAGTTATTATGATGTGGGATGTACTGTTTGAAGGGGTGGCGGAGGCAGATTTAATCACAACGTTCAAAAGGGAATTGGATATTTCCCGTGCTGGTTCATTCCTCAGGGCAATGCCTTGACCAATCAGAGTCAAGCTGCCTGGTTTAAATTTCAAACAATGCTTGACAGTTAACAGTCAGTCACCATTAACTGGTGCATTCTCCATGGCAATGGCTCTGCTAATCAGAGTCCACTTGCCAACCAGTCAGCACTCTCTTCTCATACAGTATAAAGTTGTTGCTTCCCCTGACATTAGTATTCTTGCAGTTGTCCTGATGAGTTCAAAACAAAAAGCATCAACCAAATGTCATTTTTCAGCAATACACAAGTTCTGTACTACCAAATTACTATTTGGAATTGGATGTGTACTTCAAAAAGAAAAGAAATACAGGACTATGGGGAAAGAGCAGGGTAGTGGAATGAAATTGATAACTCTTTCAAAGGGCACAGCTCTTTATGGGCTGAATGGCCTCTTTCAGAGCTGTAAGATGTTCAGTTACTCCTCATTTACTCTTTGGCAGCGTTCTACACACCGGTCTTGCCATTACACAAAAGGCTTCTTAATAAAGTCAAAATTGCAAGAGTGTGGATATTTCTGGTAAGGTAGGATGTAAGGTAGAAACAGATGAGTGACAGAGGGAGGGACTAACAGTTGCCAGCATGCAGATTAGGTGAATGAGAGCTCAGGACTTGTGAATAAGCAGAAAGAGAGATAACAGTCAAAAGGCCAAGCAGCTAAATTCAGCACCAGACCAGCCTAATGGTCATCCAGTGTTTCTCACTATGAAATTGTATCCCATTCCGGAGCTAAATCAAATGGACATATTGCAATCAATATCTGCATAAATTTAAATAGCTGTCTCAAAACTGCTCAGTACAGAAATTAGTTTCCTTTTCAAAGTAACTCGTTTATTTTTTTAACCCTCAGACTATTGTGATTATATGTTGTCTCTCCTCCTGCTTTGTATACCCTCAAGATTGGCTGTATGTCATCCTGGTTATGTCTTTAATGGTCTTGCTGCACTAGACTAATGTATTATTGATGCTTATCCAATTTATAGCCAGACTGTTGATGCAGCTGCTGTTGTGCGCGCAAGCGGTCCAAGAACTGCTGTGGCAGGCCATTAAAATGTGCCTGCCATTAGTTAGACTTGTCTTTGCCTGGTTAATCACCATGATATTTTCCATGAAAATGGCTAGAATTGAGAGATGAAAACAGCGCAGTACCCTCTAACGGGCATTTGGGAACAGGGCAGCGGGGCAAAGAAAAAGTTCACACTGTTGCAGAGAAGTTGACTGTTAGTCAATAACACCTACCGTAGCGGCGCTAAGCAGGTAATGGGACTGAAGTGGACAGATCATATCTATTGACGGTGAGTCCTTGTGTCTATCTTGCAAGCACAGGAACTTCATGTCATTCAACATATGTGAATAGTGAGCCAGACAGCGAGGTGTTGTTTTAGCAAAGCTAGCGGTGGAGCAGGCCACCTCACATAGCAACTTTCAGATTTCCAGCTTTAATGGCACGTCTGACCTTGTCTGAAGTTACTGTGGCGTTTGTTCATGGATAACTGGGAGTGCCATTAGCCTCCCCATTTCTTTGTCAACAATTTTTGAGCCATAACAGCACAGGGACAGCTTTCATTAAATGCAAAAGTTACAGAAAATTAAACTTTTTTATGTTTAGTAACTTTGTAACCTTCAACCAGCTATGTTTTATTCACTAGCAATTGCATTGTTGCACTCAATGATGTTTGTGGTGACATCTTTGTAATTTGAGTTCATTTGAATGTTTGAATATGGTCAGTGCTAATGCACTAAAGAATTCCTGTCCCTTTCACCTATTTATTAGTATGCCTGTCATGCACGAGCAATGCCCCACAGGAGAACTATTGATGTTATAGTGTGATTTGACTGTTGGCCCCTTTAATGGTCTCTACAGTATGGTATTGGTAACAGCAATGTGGAAAATTATCAACAGGCCAGCAGTTTGTACAAATCAGCACATCCGCAAAAACTTGGCAGTTGTTGAACAGGTGATGCTTTCTGTAATAGCCAGCTAAGAAAATGCATAGATAAAAACAAAAAGCTAAAAGCTACTGCGGATGCTGGAAATCCAAAACAAAAACAGAATTACCTGGAAAAACTCAGCAGGGTTCTGCCGAAGGGTCGTGAAAACTCGAAACGTTAACTGATTTCTTCTCCACCGATGCTGCCAGACCTGTTGAGTTTTTCCAGGTAATTCTGTTTTTGTTTAAGAAAATGCATTGCAGCTTTTCCACCTACAGTCTATAGGCTTTTTCTACCTAAAACCCAACATCATTTTCCCATTCACCTTGTCTTCTCTTCAGTTCTTTTCAACCAAGGTCATTTATTATATTTTGGGCCTTAATTTGAGTTTCTCAACTCCAAAGAAATCCCAATACCAAACCTTTCTCTACTAAATTGTAGACTTTATATTTCATTTTAAGTTCCAATCAGGGCCATTTGATGTGCTCGTATCCTTGACCCTTTTTAATACACCCAGACAACAGTATAAGTCTTTAATCTTTTGTTAGGGCTGTTTAACAATTAATTTTAAATCCTTGAACGTTTGGTTCAGTTTATTACTTTTATTCCATTTGATTTTTTAAAAATGTGTTTTCCTGCCCCAAGATTATTGCAAGGACTTTGAAAAGGAGGAAACTGAGGAATTTTCCCAGTGTGTGCACAGAGCTTGGTGAAGACAGAGTTGGGTAAATCTTCTAAACAGGATGGTGATGGGAATTGGCGAGAGTGGGAATTAGGTGTATAGGAAAATTAGGAACTAAGCATTTTAATCGGGAAGCGCGGGAGAGTAATTCATTAGCTCTGAAGGGATAAAATTAAAATTAACTAAGTAGAGGATACTAAAATTAAAAGTATCCAAATTGCAAATGATAAAAATCTGGTATGCTTAAATGAATAAGTAATAAATAGGAATATGGGGCTACATATATATCAGAAGCATAAATCAATAGGTTTTTAAGCAAAGTGATGGAACACTGCAACCTGTTGCCTGCAGTTCCTGTGCCATGTGGGATTGCCACAGTGGTTCATGTGTTCTCGACATCCAGATATGCAGGAAGTACCTCGAGTTGCAATAACTCAAGTTCAGGGTTTCTGAACTTGAGGAGAGGCTGAAATTTCTGTCGGGCAAAGAGTCGGCTGAGAATTTCCTACAGTGCGCATTCCAGGGGGTGGTCACTCCACAGCCAGCGAAAGTCCAAGTGTGGGTACGTGCATGGTCATCCGAGGATTGTAGCATGAAATGGTCAGTGCAGTAATCCTCCGGGAGTGCTGCTTTTCAGTATTGAATACCATTGAGGGTAGCGCAACCTCGGTGTGCAGCTTTTAAAATTCACTTACGGGATGTGGGCGTCGCTAACTAGGCCAGCATTTACTTCCCAGTCCTAATTGCTCTTGAGAAGGTGTTTATGAGTTGCCTTCTTGAATGACTGCAGTCCTGGTGGTGTAGTCCAGAACCAAGGGTCACAGTCTGAGGATATAGGGTAGACCATTTAGGACTGAGATGAGGAGAAATTCATTCACCCAGAGAGTGGTGGGCCTGTGGAATTTGTTACCACGGAAAGTTGTTGAGGTCAAAACATTGTATGCTTTCAAGAAGGAGTTAGATATAGCTCTTGGGACGAAAGGGATCAAAGGGTATGGGGAAAAAGCGGGAGCAGGCTATTGAGTTGGATGATCAGCCATGATCATAATGAATGGCGGAACAGGCTCGAAGGACCGAATAGCCTACTCTTGCTGCTAGTTTCTATGTTTCTAAAATGCTGTTAGGAAGGGAGTTCCAGGATTTTGACCCAGCGACAGTGAAGGAATGGCGATACATTTCCAAGTCAGGATGGTGAGTGGCTTGGAGGGGAACTCCCAGGTGGTGGTGTTCCCATCTATCTGCTGCTCTTGTCCTTCTGGTAGTGGTCGTGGGTTTGGAAGGTGCTGCCTAAGGAGCCTTGGTGAATTTCTGCAGTGCATCTTGTAGATGGTGCACACTGCTACTACTGTGCATCAGTGGTGGAGGGAGTGAATGTTTGTGGAAGGGGTGCCAGTCAAGTGGGCTGCTTTGTCATGCATGGGTGTCAAGCTCCTTGAATTTTGTTGAAGCTGCACTCATCCAGGCAAGTGGAGAGTATTCCATCACACTCCTGACTTGTGCCTTGTAGATAGTGGACAGGTTTCGGGAAGTCAGGATTGCAGGATTCCTAGCCTCTGACCTGCTTTTGTAGCCACAGTATTTATATGGTTAGTCCAGTTCAGTTTCTGATCAATGGTAACCTCCAAGATGTTGATAGTGGGGAATTCATTGATGGTAATGCCATTGAATGTCAAGGGGCAATGGTTAGATTCTCTCTTGTTGGAGATGGTCATTGCCTGGCTCTATGTGGTGTGAATGTTACTTGCCACTTGTCAGCCCAAGCCTGGATATTGTGCAGGCCTTGCTGCATTTGGACATGGACTGCTTCAGTATTTGGTGAGTCCTGAACGGTGCCAAACATTGTGCAATCATTTGCGAACATCCCCACTTCTGACCTCATGATGGGAGGAAGGTCATTGATGAAGCAGCTGAAGATGGTTGGGCCAAGGACACTACCCTGAGGTACTCTTGGAGTAACGTCCTGGAACTGAAATGATTGATCTCCAACAACCACAACCATCTTCCTTTGTGCTATATATGACTCTGACCAGTGGAGAGTTTTCCCCCTGATTCCCTTTAACTCCAATTTTGCCAGGCACCTTGATGCCACATTCGGTCAAATGCTGCCTTGATGTCAAGGACAATCACTCTCACCTCACCTCTGGAGTTCAGCTCCTTTGTCCATGTTGGAACCAAGGTTGTAATAAGGTCTAGAGTACATCCATGGCACTGTGAGACAAATAGCTGCAGAATATGTTTGGGGGCGTGGGGTGCACAGCAAAGTGTAGAAATGCAGAGGCCATAAAGGATTCTATAGGGAAATAAATTGGCACTTCAGCAACTGCCGACATATTCATATATTGTATTATCTCCTTGGTGCCAGGCTAAAGAGGAACCAATGTTGGCCTTGCCCAGTGAGCTTAAATCCCAAGAGAAAATAACTTCCCCAACATCAACATCCTGGGGACCGCTATTGACCAGAAGCCTAACTAGCCTAGCCACATTAATGTTGTAGTTACAACAGCAGGTGAAAGACTGTGTATTCTGCGGCGAGTGACTCCCTTCCTGACCCAACCTCTCCACTGCCACGCCCCCACCCCCCACCCAACCTCCACCCAAACCCTTTCAGTCATTTACAAAGCACAAATCAGGTGCGTAATGGAATATTCTCCACTTGCCTGGATGAGTGCAGCTCCAACAACACTCCAGAACCTGGTGGCATCCAAGACAAGGCAGCCGGCTTGATTGTCACTCCATTCATCACCTAAAACATTCACTCCCTCTACCACCAGCTCACTGTGACTGCAGTGTACATCAGATACACTGCCGTAGCTCACCAAGGGTCTTCGGCATTGCCTTCCAAACACATGACAGACAAGTGATTCACTTTGATAGGAAAGATGAAGAGAGGCAATATAAAGAATTTGGTAAAATTTTTAAGGGGTGCAGGAACAGAGAGGCCTGAGGGTTTACGCACGTAAGTCTGTGCAGGTAGCGTGATTGGTTTAGAAGGCTCCTAAAAAAGCAAATTGGATCCTGGACTTTAGAAACAGAGGTACGGGGGTAACTTTAACCTAACTCGCCAGGTTATAATCCACGTAGGATTTGGTGGAATGTTGATTTTACGCTCTGCCCAGTATTACTCCTTTGATAACAACAGCTAGTAAAATCAGGCAGGGTGTAAAGCCAGAGTTGCACTTGATCCCATGTTTCCCAATGGGCGGATTCGATTAAAATTGTGACCGCAGAGGACAAGAGCTTGGCAGTTATGATAAACCTTTACAAAATACTGGTTAGGCTCCAGCTTGCCACACTTCAGGAAGGTGTCAAGACCTTAGAAAGTGTGGAAAGAACATGGACAATAATGACAATGGGATGAAAGACTTCAGTTACATGGAGAGAATGGCGAAACTGGGGCTGCTCTCTTTTGAGCAGAGAGGTCAAGTTGAGGTTTGTTAGAGGTGTCCAACATCTTGAAGGATTTTGACAAAGTAAATAAGGCAAAACAGAAGGGCTTGACAATCAGAAGACACAGATTTAAACTAATAAAAACAGAAAGTGCTGGAAAAACTCAGCAGCTCCGGCAGCTTCAGTGCGGAACTGATTTCCGAAGAAGGGTCATGTTGGACTCGAAATGTTAACTCTGTTTCTCGCTCCACAGACACTGCCAGACCTGCTGAGTTTTTCCAGCACTTTCGGTTTATATTTCAGACCTCCAGCATCCGCAGTATTTTGCTTTCATTACGGATTCAAGGTAATTGGCAAAGGAACCAGATGTGATTAACGGAAAGCAAAATTTATAAAGTGAGTTGTCATGACCTGGATTGCACTACTTTTACATAAAAACATTGAACCTGGAGGGAAAAAAAGGGTGGTAGAAACAGATTCCATTGTACATTTCAAGAAGGAATTGGCTAAATACTTGAAAAGGAAAGACTTGCTGGGCTGTGGGGAAGAACAGGGGATTGGGACTAACTGGACAGCTAATTGGCTACAACACAGGCATGGTTGGGCTGAAAGGTCTCTTTCTGTACTGTATCATTCTATGATTCTGCAAACATATCAGGAGAGGCGTGCTATTTAATTTCTGCGGTATCTGCCTGTAACAAACCATAATATTTTTAAAGTTCCGATTACAGTGATAAAAAATAACTCACTGTCTTGACTTCTTTATGATAAGTGACAGATGGTAATGGCAGTTTGTAAAGAAGCAGCAAAAACCTCCTTTCAGATCAATGGAGGTCTATCCTCTTTACCCACACTAATTCTCTTAATTAACCCTTTCTTCAAAGCAGTCATTACATTTCAACAACCTGGAAAGGGCCAGTATTAGGGGTGGGGATGCTGGGGCAGTGGGGGGGGGTGGGGTCACTATCTTAACAGTCAAGCGTCAGGCCACACAACAACTTGAAGCATGTCCCTGGAGGAGAGCCACTGGAATTGTTCTTACTTGGTCTCAGGAATGTAACTATTGCAAGCTAAGATGTTTGCTGTCAAACTGCATTTCAGTATCATGGCGCTTGCTGAATGGTAAATTTTTCTCTGACCACTGGAGGAAAAGGATTTTGTTTCCTATTTTGCCTTAAGGTTTTTTTTTTATTCTGCCTGTTTTTTTTTTTGGCCTCCCTCGCAAGATTGATTTATTGCGGAGAGTAGGGTTGCCAACTCCCCAAGATTGCCCTGGCATCTCCAGGAATCAAAAAAAAGCTAATCAGCAGGACACTGTTGAAAGCAACCTAGGTTAAATAATCACTGGAACAAATAAAAAAATGTTTTCTTTAAAAAAGTTTCTTCTGAACACTTTTGTTTGCTAATTCTAAAAATATTGGACATGGGGGAGTAAAAACTGTTTGACTTTTTTTTGTTCTTTAACGGGATGTGGGTGGGGTGTCGTGGCGGGGCCAGCTTTTATTGCCCATCCCTAATTGCCCTTGAGAAAGTAGTGCTGAGCTGCCTTCTTGAACCGCTGCAGTCCCTGTGGTGTAGGTACACCCACAGTGCTGTTAGAGAGGGAGTTCCCAGATTTTGACCCAGCGACAGTGAAGGAACAGTGATATATTTCCAAGTCAGGGCTGGTGTGTGGCTTGGGGGTGGGGACTTGCAGTTGGTGGTGTTCCCATTTACCTACTGCCCTGGTCCTAGGTGGTAGAGGTGGTGGGTTTGGAAGGTGCTGTTGAAGGAGCCTTGATGAATTAACTGCAGTGCATCTGACTGACAGCCAAGAACCATCCAGTCAGGTAATGAAGACCTATTAACTTTCCAATTGGCGTGGGAAGAGTGTGTACCAGGTGGATTGATGTTTTGGGCAACCAATAGTGAGAGTGTGAAGGCGGTGAGTTTGAAGGCAGGAGGTCATATGATGAAACCTCCAAGATTATGGCCTGAATTTTATCCTTGGCTGGCGCGTGTGATCGGCAGGCCCGGGAGGGGCTGGGAAACGGACCACTGACCGCAATTTCACGCTGGCTGGCCAATTAACGGGCAGCCAGCGTGAAATGCACGCTGAAAAGCTCAGCACTGCCGGGGCAGGGGCAGGAAGAGGGCGGGTGCCGAATTCACCACGGGCATGGGGGAGCGCTGGGAGATGGCTCCCTGAAGGCAGACAGCTACCTCAGGGAGCTGCAGACTTGCAAATAATGAAATAAAGCTGTAAAAAGCTGCAAAAAAAAATGTCCATGCATCACAATCAAGCACCTGAAACCATACCCTAGATATTTATTTTTATTTTATTTCCCAACGGAGATTTCACCCCACCCTTGGATGAGGTTTGATGAGAAACGCAAAGGCTGCCTGGCCGAATCACCCAACCGCCAACCGTGAAGTTGGTCAGGCCATGAAAAATCGCAGACAATTGCGCCGTTAAAGGGCTTACTTGTCCCCTTAATTGTTGGTGGGTGCGCTTCTGTCTCTTACGTGCGCCTGCTGAGCGAAATGCGAGTGCGTGATGACATCAAGACGCTCGCCTGACGTCATCGGGCGCGATTTCACGCCTGATCGAGTTGGCCGCGCTACCACCTGTGAGACATAAAATTCTGCCCTATGTCCAATCAGAGTTGACATCACCAAGTAAGGGAGGTGGGTTTAATGGTATAGAGGTTGAACCATGTTGTCTCAGGACAGCTGATGTGATAGAACAGCTGAGGTTTTCCTTTACTTTCTCAAATGTACCTCCTAGCAGTTCAGAAAGATTAATCAACTGGCTATTGATGGACCAGAAACTGCTTCGTGCAAACTGGCTTAGTTTATGAAAGAAAGGATCATTCCGCTGTACTTGATTGTGACAACATTTTGCTATACGGCACGCTAGATAATGAGTCCGTGGTTCTGACAGTAGTGAAGTCAGCATGAAGCCTGAAAAAATAAGCAATGCTGCAAGAAAAATGGTTAAGCATATGAACTACATTTCTCCATATTACAACTGCGCATATTTCAGAACATTTGACAGCATTTGTGATTCTCTAACTTGCACTTGAATTGTAAAACTGAGGGTCGCAAGCCCAAAGCTGTCAAAGCTCAAAGAGACTGTGAAGAAGAAGAAATTTCCCCAGAAAGTGTTATACCACATGGAATAGACTCATGTCAGGAGCACTTAAAGCCTTATCAGTCTCCCTTTAAAAGGTAGCTGCAGTAATATCTAGGCTTGGAGTAGAAGGTTTATGGCAAAAATGCTAGGATAAGGCTGGCTTTGGACGATTAGTCCCAGCTCTTTCACGAACTTGAGAATGTTGTCTATAGAATGCAACAAATTGCAATAATAATTGAGAAGCTGACTGTCTTAGAGGGGTTGTTCCTTGATTCCCAGTATGAAAGAAGATTCACAGTTTCATGTCCTTGGAAATTTCATCTGTAGTTATCCCTACTCGCTGAGATAGGAGGGCTAGCGAAAGTGAAACTGAACGCTGCAATTTCTTGATGGTCCAAGGCGCTTTTCGTTTTCTTACCCTGTATTTCCCACAATGAGTTGTTACAAGCAGAAGAACAAAATGCCCTTTATTTAAATGGATTCTGCCATTCCTTTAAGGTTGCCTCAGGCTCATATCAATTTAAATGTAATCAAGCTCCACTGGGTTTCACCTGGTTGTTTTTTTTCCCCCCATTTAATTTTCTTATTGTTTAGATTTGCCCATTGCAAATGCTGATCCTACTAACAAGAGAGCGGGTACTTCATCACCCTCACGGTCTCAATATTATGGGGGGGGGCAGCGTAGGTGAAGGCGGGTGGGGGATGGTATTTCAGATAGGAATCCTGGAAGCCCAGCAGGCTGGGTATCTTTATTTTGGCAGTACCTCCACCCGGATAGCGGCCTGACTGACAGGCTTAGCTTCTTATCAGGTGGGGGGAGCACTGCAACATTCAGCAGACAGGGAGTTTACAGTTGCTCAAGGGAGTTTGGGAGGGGTCGGGGACAGTGGTGGGGGGAGCTTGGAACCCTGACGCCGGGGGAGGGGGTCCAACCACGGAAGCGAGGGAACTGGGTCTCTGATCCTGACCTTGACAGAGGGCCGGGGGCAGTGTGGGAGGAGGCGGGGGGGGGGGGTCCGATACTGGGAGGCTCTGATTCCCGATTGAGACGTATGTCCTTGGGCGTATGATCCCAGGAATTCAGGTAAGCTTGGTGGGCTGGGGGATGTACTCATGTTCTTTCTTCTTCACAAGCAGTGCTATGAGGTCACTTATCTTCTCCTCAAAGCAGTCCCCACCTCCCTTGTGCTAACGGGTTTCCCAAATCCTAGGAAACTTAGCCAGCTAGTGGTAAGCCTGTAAGGCCATTTAACATAAGGCAATTTACCGCCTTATTAACATGTTTAAATTTATAACCTGCCTCTTGGGTTACTTGTCCTGCCTCTGTTCAGCTCGGATCAGGGTTGGAAGCGAGTTCAGTTGGGATTGCGATTTTAAAAATTGTTACATCTCAGCTGACCTCAACCCAACCTTTCACCCCATACATCAAATATGAAGGAACCATATCGTTGTCGAAGAAAATGAAGAGAATTGCATTAAATCAAACATCAATCTTAAAATGGTTTTCAGACGGTATACTCAATGATGCTGTTTGTTATAGAGCCCTATGGCTTTGTTCCTGACACCCTGACAAGTTAAAACCGAGTTGAGACATGCACTGGAAGTTCCCTTTCTCTCCTGCCTGAAGGACCTCTTGAAGTATGTTTGCCTATTGCTAATCAATTCCCTCATGAGCATTCGCCAGTTGGTGCAATGTTGTATTCGCAATGGATTGCCAGGCTGACCCTTGAAGGCTCAAAACCAGTTCTAGCCTTCCAGTGCCGCTCCTTGACTCGCCATTAAATGGTGGCTCAAGACAGTGCTGGTTGAGTTGATTACCTACACAGTCCCAGCCCTCAACTGAATGCCCTTGTTCACTTGGCCAGACACAGATCATGAATGTACTGGCCCATAAATATTCATCCACTTTGAGTGCAGTGGCATTGCAGCAGGCCCTTTGTGAATTGTTACTTGTGAAAAATATGCAATGAGCAAATTCATTTCATTTTGTAAGTTAATTATGAATATGATAGTACATTATAATAGACAACATTTAGGTTTGCATTCCCAACCGTTATTGGCTCCAGGGGTTTGATCAGTAATGTCAATTTCTGATCTTCACCAGCAATTGGAACTAATTTAGAGTTCCAAGATTCTAGCCAAGTACTCATTAAATTAATGGAATCTCAAGTCAGCAATGCTGAACAAAATACATTTTTGAGTAATCTTTAATTATTAAGATTTTATTGGTTTACAACCTTGTTTCTTCCAGTGCTTTTTTGTTAAAGAGTGAATGGTGGCTTATGTAATGTAATGTTTCAGTTTTAATGTTTAAAATATTTTAATGGGTTATGGAAAATAATTTAGTTGAGGTTATTCTAGATGCCAAGAATCATTGTAAATGAGATATAAACATGTTCCTGTTTCTTTACAAAAGAATACTTTGACATATTCATCCCATGTTGTATCGCAAGCAGTTGCAAACGACGATGTCGATTGCACGTATTGTTATTCAGTGACTTATCTGTTTCCCTAGAGTCCACTCTACTTCTACCCAGTTAAAGCTGATTTGATCATGGAATCATGGACTTATACAGAATAGAAGGAGGCCATTTAACCTACTGTGGCTGTGTCAGCTCTTCATAAGAAATATCCAATTAATCCAACTCTCCTACGTTTATCCTGTCAGCCCTGCCAATTTGCCTCCTTCAAGCATTTATTCATTTCATTTTGAAAGTTACTACTGTATTTTCTTCACCCATTCAGCTTCAGTTTAGTTAAGATCATCTTACCTTTGATGTAGTTTCGATAAGCCCAGGTAATAAGGCACCTTTGGGGCTTTTAGTTTCATTGTTTTCATTTTCTTCGCCTCAGTTTAATCCATTCCACATCAGATCACCCTAACCCACTTCAACTCAGCCCATCGCACTCCAACTCAGTCCATCCCACGCCAGTTGAACCCAGTCCAGCTCAGCTCATCACATTCCACTGACGAAGTCTTCAGCCTTTTCCACTTCTTAAGTGCGCTCTATGTTCGATGAGAAAAGTTGAAAAGTGGATGAAATTGTTTTTCTTTGTTGTATAAGCCAGGAAAGTTACATTATATTATTGGTGAGACCACAGTCAACACTCAGCAACGTGTTTAGCAGTGCACTGCCTCATCCAGGTAGCTTTGGAAAGTAACATCTGGCCAAATCCAAGGGCTTCTTTCGCATGATTATCCAATGAATCCCTGATAGTTTATGGTGCTATCTCAAATGCTCAGCGTGCTGCCAGCTGGTAACATGCAGAAAACTGCACCGCAGCTACATCTGTTGATGTCACTAAGTCATAATTATTGTTGCATAATGTTATATAGGGCAGGATTTTCGGGTCGCGGGGCAGGCGTGGTGGGCGGGCCCAGGAGCGGCCGGGAAATGTGCCCCCGCCCGCGATCGGCCCCCAGCCCCGATTTCACACTGCGTGGCCAATTAACGGCCGGCCAGTGTGAAAGGCGCACTGAAAGGCCCAACGCTGCTGGGATTGGGGTGGGGTGGGGTGGGGTGCAGGAGGAGGGCGAGCGCTGAAGTCAGCATGGCTGCCGGGGAGCGCGGAGCGAAAGTGCCGTGAAGGCAGAGAGCTCCCTCAGGGAGCTGAAAAATTTAAAAGCCACAAAATAAACGTGACAAAATTCTGGAAAAAAATTTCCACCCACAAGAATCACTCGCCTAGGCGTACTGATGGTAAAAGATTCTGCCCAAACGTTTTTTATTCTTTTTATACGAATATCCAAAACCTTGGATGAGGTTTCCTCAAAAACCCAAAGGCCGCCCGGCCGATTCGCCCGCCTGCCAACCGTAACCTTGGACGGGCAGCGAAAAATCGCAGTTAATTCATATAATTAATAGGTCTCTTAATTGTCGGCGGGCGCGCTGCAGGCCTTCGCACGCACCTGCCGAAATATCGCACGAGTGCGTGATGAAGTCGGGACGATCGCCCAATGTCATTGCGTGTTATTCCACACTTGAGCGTGTCGGGCGCATGCCTGCACACTGAGCAAAAAATCCGTCCATAGAATCTGCAGCACTAAAACAAGGCCATTCGGCCTAACTGTTACATGTTGGTATTTTTATAAGCCACATGAGCCTCCTTCCATCCTACTTCACCCAACCCTATCAGCATATCCTTATATTTCTTTCTCACTCATGTATCACAGAATCACACAGTGCAGAAGAGGCCCTTCGGCCCATCGAGTCTGCACCGACACGTGAGAAACACCTGACCTACCTACCTAATCCCATTTACCAGCACTTGGCCCATAGCCTTGAATGTCATGACGTGGCAAGTGCTCACCCAGGTACTTTTTAAAGGATGTGAGGCAACCCATCTCCACCACCCTCCCAGGCAGCGCATTCCAGACCGTCACCACCCTCTGGGTAAAAAAGTTTTTCCTTACATCCCCCCTAAACGTCCTGCCCCTCACCTTGAACTTATGCCCCCTTGTGACTGACCCTTCAACTAAGGGGAACAGCTGCTCCCTATCCACCCTGTCCATGCCCCTCATAATCTTGTACACCTCGATCAAGTCACCCCTCAGTCTTCTCTGCTCCAACGAAAACAACCCAAGTCTGTCCAACCTCGCTTCATAACTTAAATGTTTCATCCCAGGCAACATCCTGGTGAATCTGCTCTGCACCCCCTCCAGTGCAATCACATCCTTCCTATAATGTGGTGACCAGAACTGCACACAGTACTCCAGCTGTGGCCTCACCAAGGTTCTATACAACTCCAACATGACCTCCCGACTTTTGTAATCTCTGCCTCGATTGGTCCTTATAGAATCCCCTTAAACACATCCGTGCACAAATGTATTGTTCCTTCAGTTTGGATGACCTCAAAAGCAGAAAAAATGCATTCTACCATGCCTGCCTGCTCTGTTGGCACACAAAGAATTGAAAGATTAAATTTCCCGACTTAGATATTACAAAAGAATAATGGATAGCTTGGAGTGATTTGAAAATTATAATTTCAGGTCACACTCGTAAACAATAAGAATCAAATTGCTGAACTGCAATCAATCAAACTCCCTTCCCCATCATCGGGTTAGGCGCTTTGTGATAACTCTCAGTACCTCGATTTCTCAAAGGCTCTGATTGTATCCTCATAAACTGCATACTCATGTCAAATAAGGTCCTTGCAATCAATTTTATAATCTTTAGCAAAGTTGTAGAAACATTAGACTATTTAGCCCCTCTAGCATTTTCCATCTTTCAAATGAATCACAGTTGATTTTTATATAACTCCCATCTACCCACCTTCTCCATGTCCCTTGATATTCTTACCCAACAAAAATATACAGATTGTGCCTTGCAAATTTCAATTGACCCTAAATCTGTAGCCATTTGGAGAAAGGAGCTCCAGGTTTCTAACGCCTCTTGCATGAGATAAAGCTTCCTAATTTCATTCCTAAATAGCCTAGTTCGAATTTATTCCTCTTGTGCTTCATCCCCCCCAGGAAATAGTTACTCTGGGCAAGAAATTGGGATCCATCTTTTGGGCGCTGAGTGCCCTTAAGCTCTGAAATGGCACCTACAGCACAGCTTTGGGGAAAATCACACTGGGCACCATGGGCGGGATTTTCTGGTCTCACCAGCGGTGGGTATTGTTGCAGGCAGGACAGGAGAAATTGGTGAGCAGCCAAAAGCCAATTGACCACTGGCCGCTCTCCAAATTTTCCCGTCTAGTCTGCAACGATACCCGCTGCTGTTGGGACTGGAAAATCCCAGCCCATATTGGTTAGGGCGTTACTGAGCACGCGGTGAATGGGCATCGTAAGTATGCAGAGCGGGCAGATCATGATGTAAATCAGTGGGCAACACTGATTTGACACCAGTGGTGCCATTTTGGTGCCCAGCTTCAGTTAATGCCTTCTTTTAACCTCACACAGTTGATCACATGTTCGCCAGCGGGAAGGACCCCAAAAACAGTGTTATTTAAGGGTTTCATCAGCTAATTAAAGGTTAGTTGCTGATTGATTTCTTCTGGCTGTTGCTTTGATTCGAGAAGAGATTGGTGCTTTCCATAGTTGTTTCAAGTTGCAAATTTCTGCAGAGAGTGATGTGGTAAGCGCTAGGAGATTTTGCTGACTTCAAGGCATCTGCCCAAATCAGTTGTTGTCAGACATGGGATGGGTTAATAAGCATTCCCATTGGAATAGATCATGACTGGGAGAATAAACAGAGGTCCTGTAGAGCAGGACAAGCTGCTGAAAGAGAGAGGAGGACTGGGGTGGCATTGCGGAAGGGAAGGGCTTGCAACAGGAGGCCATGGCCACCCAGGGTGTTCAGGGAACAATTCTACTACCTGAACCTCAGTGGATCATTGTGTGAGACATCTGCACATCAGTAAGGATGTCCTCAGTGAAATTTGCCACCCATTGAATCCACAACTGTAACCTCAGAGAAAGGCGAGGACAACATTCCCAGTGACTGTGAAGATGACCTTGGCAATGAACATTCGTGTGGCTGGCTCCTTCTGGACTGAAGCTGGAGATGTTTGCAACATCTCAGTTTTCCACCCACTGTTGCATTTAGTATGCCACTGAGGCTTTCTACTCAAGAGCTGACTACATTTCATTCTGCCTGTGCAGAGACAAGCAGAGAAAACGAGCGCATGAGGAATGTAGACTTCCCTATGGTAGAGGATGCTATAGACTGCATGTACATTGTTTTCCGGGCCCTGCATGTCAACTCTACCCTATACCAGAACTGACTGGGATTCCAGTTCCTCAATGTCCAGCTGGTGTGTGATCATGCACAGCAAGTCATACAAGGAACAAAGAACAAAGCACAAAGAAAAGTACAGCACAGGAACAGGCCCTTTGGCCCTCCAAGCCTGCGCCGATCATATTGCCTGTCAAACTAAAACATTTCTGGGGTCCGTATCCCTCTATTCCCATCCTATTCGTGTATTTGTCAAGCTGCCGCTTAAACACCACTATCGTACCTGCTCCCACCACCTCCTCTGGCAGCGAATTCCAGACACTCACTACCCTCTGCGTAAAAAACTTGCCCCGCACATCTCCTCTAAAGTTTCCTCCTCTCACCTTAAATCTATGTCCCCTAGTAATTGACTCTTCCACCCTGGGAAAAAGCTTCTGACTATACAGTTCAATGCCCGGTATCCCAGTAGCAATCATGAGGTCTTCATTCTCTGGCAGTCCAGTCAGCTACCTTTGGGGTACCGCAGCAAGCTAAATGATGGCTATTTGATGGTGAGGGCTTTCCACTGACCACATAGCTTTCGACTCCAGTGCGCAACCCACACACAGGTACGCAGCATGTGAATCGAGGTAAAGATACCCCAGTATCCTTTGTGTTATTGCGCTCGTGTTGATAGCTAAATGTTGAATTCAACTTGACCCGATCTGGGATATTTTTCATAACAAATGGACTGCAAGCCGTTTAAGAAGGCAGCTCTCCACCACCTTCTCAAAGGCAATTAGGGGTGGGCAATAAATGGTGGCCTAGCCAGCGATGCCCATATCCTATGAATGAATATATAAAAAATGTGAGAGCTATACTTTTTATATGTAAGGTTTCTGGTTTTCAGTGATTTTTTTTTAACTCCACTCTTCACTTTTAACATTTTGCTCCAAAATTGCTGCTTTTAGTTTTGCATCATTTAAAAAAAAAATAGAAATTAAAGGAAAATGCTGTTAAAACCTGGAAATTCCAAATATAAGGCACATTTGTAAAGTTAGTGGAAAGCTTCTTAATACAGCGAAGGCTAGGAGCGTGTGGAGTGTTGAGGTTAGGATTTTGTACTTTTGTCACAAAGGTGATTATTTCACTTCTATTCTACTGAACCTCCTTTTATGTTGGCACTCTTTGACAGCAAACGTTAATAAACATCAACAATCAAATTGCATTTTAATTGTTTTCCAGTATTCCAAATTGAGACATTTTCTGCTGGGGACAATTAATAGTTTTATTTGTTTAACTTGAAATCTGGACCCTCTAACTTTATGGTACAGAATAATGGATAGTCAGGAAATGAATTAGAGATCCATGAGATCCTTCTTTGATATGCTTATCGATGGGCATGTAAAACCAACTCAGTACTAATGTATATAATTCACCCAAGCTAACCATTATTCAATACACAGTCATTAATGTGGTAACATTACAGTCTTAATAAATCCACTTGTCTTTGGCAACATTAAGTCAGGAGAACTTTATACCAATTAACTTGGTAAATATCAATATTCTGATACAACCTGTAACTGCGATGACAGACATTACAAGACTTCTCAATTAGGGAAATCAATAGATTATCTGACATTTAGATTGTACTTTAGCCAACATGCACTTCTTTTTTGTTCATGGTATCAGTTCTCATCCAGTTGAACTTTCTGCACATTTAATCTGTTTTCTCTAATATTTCCAAATGATTTGTTATTTAGATCAACCATTAACTACTTTCTTTTAATAAGCAGTGGGTCTGAATATGCAATGATAGGCACCTGGTATTATCGGACACATAAGTTTCAAGCTTACTATAAAGTGTCCGAGGGGCCCAGTGTGTGTGTTCAGTGTAGAGTGCGTGCAGGCTATCATACCAATGAAGCATTTGCCTTATACTGCTGCCGGAGTGCCTGAGCAGTGTGTCAAACCAGCACAAAACCCTTGAAGCAGGTGCTGAGGGATTGCACAGACTTTTTGAATCTAGCTAGAAATGTGAAAATGGATAGCAAGAGTTTCCACAGGTACTTAAAAAGGAAAGGAGTAAGTAGAGTGAGTGTTGGTCCTCTAGAGAATGAGAATGGGGAGTTAAGAGTAGAAAATAAAGACAGGGTGGATGAAATGAACAAATATTTTGCCTCTGCCTTCACATAGAGGATACAAAAAACATTCCAGTAATAGCTGTAAATCAAGAGGTGGAAGGGAGAGAGGAACTTGGTGATATTACAATCACTAGGGAAGTGGTACTGAGCAACCTGATAGAGCTGCAGGCTGACAAGTCATTGGGTCCTGGTGGACTTCATCCTAGGGTCTTAAAAGAGGTGGCTAACGTGGGATGCGTTGGTGTTAATATTCCAAAATTCCCTAGATTCTGGATAGGTTCCATCAGACTGGAAAGTAGCAAATATAACCCCTCTATTCAAGACGGGAGGGAAGCAGAAAACAAGAAACTACAGGCCAGTCAGCTTGACGTCTGTAGTGGGGAAGGTGTTAGAATCGATCATTAAAGAGGTTATAACTGGGCACTTAGAAAAACTCAAGGCAATCAGGAAGAGTCAGCATGGTCCTGTGAAAGGGAAATTGTGTTAAACTAATTTATTAGAGTTCCTGGAAGGAGTCACATATGCTGTGGATAAAGCGGAGCCTGCAGACGTATATACGAATAAGGAGCAGAAGTAGGCCATTCGGCCCCTCGAGCCTGCTCCACCATTCAATAAGATCATGGCTGATCTGTTAGTTTTTCGAGTTCTACATTCCCATCTACCCCTGATAACCTTTGATTTCGTTGCCTAAAAAGAATCTATCTACCTCTGCCTTAAAAATATTCAGTGACCCTGCTTCCACTGCCTTCTGGGGCAGAGAGTTCAAAGTCACACAACCCTCTGGGAGAAAAAATTCCCCCTCATCTGTGTCCTAAAAGGGCGACACTTAATTTTAAAACGGTGCCCCCTAGTTCTGGAGTCACCCACAAGAGGAAACATCCTTTCCACATCCACCTTGTCAAGACCATTCAGGATCTTATATGCTTCAATTAAATCACCCCTCACTCTTCTAAGTTCCAGTGGAAACAAGCCCAGCCTGTCCAACCTTTCCTCATAAGACAACCCGCTCATTCCAGGTATCAATCAAGTAAACATCCTCTGAACTGCCTCCAATTCATTGACATAAATTGTAAAAAGTTGAGGCACCAGCACGGACCTGTAGGAACCTGCCAATCAGACAAAGACCCATTTATGCATACTCTCTGTTTTCTGCCAGCCAGCCAGTACTTGGATTTCCTGAAGGCATTTAATAAGGTGCCACATCAAAGGTTATTGCAGAAAATAAAATCTCATGGCGCAGGGAGTAACATATTAGCATGGACAGCTGTTTGGCTGGCAATGACTTAGATGAGGGAAGTGAAGGCATGGTAGATAAACTTGCAGACGACACAAAGATAGGTAGGAAAGTATGTTGTGAAGAAGACATAAGGAGTTTGCAGATGGATATAGACAGTTGAGTGAGTGGGCAAAAATCTGGAAGATGGGGTTTAAGGTGGGAAAATGTGATACTGTTCACTTTGGCAGGAAGAATAAAAAAAGCAGAGTATTACTTAAACAGAGAGCGACTGCAGAATTCAGAGGTGGAATAGCTGGAAAAACTCAGCAGGTCTGACAGCATCTGCGGAGAGGAACACAGTTAACGTTTCGAGTCCGTATGACTCTTCATCAGATTCTTGTTAGCCAAGGGAATCAAAGGGGTAGATGGGAATGTGGAACTTGGAAGACAAGCAGGTCAGCCATGATCTTATTGAATGGCGAAGCAGACTCAAGAGGCTGAATGCCTACTTCTGCTCCTATTTTGTAATTTTGTATGTAGATCAGAAGGGAAGATAAAAGTCCTGGTGCCTCTGCCTGATGAATCTCACTAACATGCATTGTTTGGATGACCTTTGTACACTTTGGCTTGCCGTACACATGAAACCTCAGATGTTTATCTATGCAAATAAAGGTCTTTGGCCATTTTATACACCACATTGAAACACGGGGCCGGATTTTCACCAAGCCTGGACAACTAGGGAGCCCTTTAAATGTGACAGGCAGGACCAGGTTCCGGGAATCTGCCTGTTGTTCAGGAGTGTCTTTAAAGGGTGTGGGCTGGTTCCTGTCGAAAGCCCGCATCTGGGACTGCCGACATGGCCGGTTCCACAACACGTCCTCCACAATTTTCATGGAATTGGGCCAGATTTTTAAAGAGTCGTGGTTCACAGCCCCTCAGAGGAGTCATGAACCCTGTCTGCATGAGGGAACCTTTTCAAAGGTAAAATCAAAAGATCCTCGCCCTTCCTCCCAAGCCCCCGTGGCCCCTTATGCCCCCTATGCCAAGCTCTGCCCTACCACCACACCGCCCCCCCCCCCCCCCACCCCCCACCCCCCCACCATGGCCCCTCATGACCCCTATGTCAAGCTCCGTCCTTCAATCCATGCCTATGGTCCCTCTTGTACCTTACGCCAAGCCCTTCCACCCACCCCCTGTGGTCCTTCATTCCCCCATGCCAAGCTCTACTCTTCCACCATCCCCCATGGCTCCTCAAGTGCCCCATGCCAAACTATGGCCCTTCCATGCTAATTGAGCTAATATACACTATCTCAAACCAATGAACCCTGTAGTGACAGTAGAATGTGTGTAAAAAAAAAACTTCAAAAAAGTAATTTATCCATATCTTTCTCCTATGTTGAAAAACGTCATTGTACTACCAGCTAATAAAAGTGTCAATCATCCAGACCCTTCAAAGTATCAGTAACAAAAACCAAAAACCCTTGGGCCAGGATTTCCCGGTCAGTGAACGGGGGGGTGGGGCCCGCTCGCTGACACATGAAATAAGGTGGGGTGACGTTGGGCAGAACTCCTGACATCACCCCACGTCATTTCAATTTTCAGGCAAAATTCTGCCCTTGAAACCACTTAACCTTGTGTAAATAAACAATGTGAAATTGATAGCAGAGATCAGAGCCTGAGCTGCTAATAAAGCAACATTTTCTCTGGAGCACAGCCATTTCAACAAACTTAGTGGACGTTGGGCTCTCAGCCAAGCCTCATTATGTCATAGGGGACAGGTGAGGACATGAGTTGGCATGGATGGGGCATGGGGAGTGTTTGGAGGGTGAGGTGGTGTGATGGGCAACGTCTGGAGGGTCTTTGTGTTTTCACTTTAACTGGGCCGTTGTCCTACTGCACAGAGGTGGACCTTTTAAACAGCCCAGCACCTGGCAGCCCCTGTGCCTTCCTCCAGTCTTCTTCCTGGGGTGGCAGGCCCGCCTCCAGTCCACACCCGCTCACTGGCAAGAAGGCCCTGCCTTTGCGGACATTTTCTGCTGAGGCAGGTGGGCCAAGCCGGGAATTTTCCTGACTCACGCTACCCGCCTCGAGGATGAAAATCAAGGCCATGGTGTCAGAAGTGAGTTGCTGGGATTTGAGAAGATGGCCTTCGTATTGAGAATGCCAGCTGTGAGGCAGCCAGCAGATGTGAAAACCATCAGAGGATAATTATGCCCTTTGGTATCCTGCCAGGGAAAATTTTGGTGCAATTTTGAGCAGAAATTTGACTTGTTAGGACTTGGCCATGCTTGGCTATGTGTGTATTATTGACTGGCTGCACTATTGCACAGGGCATTGATAGCTGGGTAAACCATGATGACTTCGAATTTTCCAGAGGTTCTCCCATGGAGATGAAGGGAGATTTGAGAGAAAATCGTCAATTCTTCCAGTCTCAGTGTCAGAATTATGAGATTGACACTGAGCTGAATAAGAAACCCTAGCAGATAAGAGTAACAATTCTGTTATTGATGATGGGGAAGGAGTGCTACAAGCTGTATCGCACCCTAGATCTCACTGAGGAGAAGAAACGCAAGATGTGTGAAATTTTGGAAGCTTTGAAGACACAGTTTGAATCCTCTACTAATGCCATTTATGAATACGATAGGCAGGATTTTACATAGAGGCAGTGACTCTGCTCGCTGGTCGGAAAGTTGGGGGCGAGCCCCCCTCCATCTGCCCTGGAAACAATGACTGGATTTTACATCCTCAGGCAATTGCCTGAAGTCGTGGGTGGGATCTTGCTGGAACCAATCAAACAGGCTCTGGTGAGGGGGGTGTGGGGGCATGTTGATCGTGAAGGCAGAACAGCTTTACTTGGTGCTGAGTAGGTTCTTGCTGATTTGGAGGGACTGCCCCCCCCCAACACCCCCCACTCCCACTCTCCACCCACACCATCCCCCTCCCCCTCCGATGTCCCAGGTTTGTAGGGAGGCTACCACATTTTACTGGGCGGCCTCCCCAGATGCCAGAGTGCCCTTTTAGCTCCTGGTAAAATACCAGTGGCAGAGGGAAGAGACCCTTCTGTGAACATTAATTGGCCACTTAAGGGCCTCAATTGGTCTAAGCATAGGTGGGTTACCCACCACCTACCCCAGCACTGGTAACATAACAGCAGAGGCGGGAAGGCAATGATCATGGCATCCCCCACCTCCCAGCCCTGTTCAACCAATGTGTTTGACATGAGCGCTCAGGAAGAGAAGCAGAATATTGATCACTATGTGACTGTACGGACACATCTAGCTGAGTACGGTGAGTTTGGGCAAATGAAGGATGATTTCAACAGAGGTAGGGTTGTCTTAGAAACTAGGGATCCTGCTGTGCATGCACGTTTGCTGATATAAGAGATGCTTACTGTTAAGAAAGCTATTGGCTTGAGCAGAAGCTCTGAGGTGGCTAATCATCAGCTGAAAATATTGATGAGGCTTTGCACGATGCTGAGATGGAGTCCAAATCTTCCAAGGATAAAAAGGAAGGGCAACTTTCAGAAGGGCTAGCAGAAAGATCAAGGCCAGAGTATTGGCTGTAATTTTTTTTTTTAAATTATTCATTCATGGGATGTGGGCCTCACTAGCCTGGCCAGCATTTATTACCCATCCTTATTACCCTAGTTCAGAGGGCATTTAAGAGTCAACCACACTGCTGTGGGTCTGGAGTCACATGTAGGCCAGACCAGGTAAGGATGGCAGATTTCCTTCCCTAAAGGACATTAGTGAACCAGATGGGTTTTTACATCAATTGACAATGGTTTCATGGTCATCATTAGACTTTAATTCCAGATTTTTGTTGAATTCAAATTCCATTATCTGCTGTTGTGGGATTTGAACACAGGTCCCCAGAGCATTACTCTCATTAGTAATCTAGCGACAATACCACCATGCCATTGCCGCCCCTTAAATATTGTGAGTACACTACAAGAAGGAAAAGGAAGCATGTTCGGTGTTGGGAGAGATGTGCTTAACTGTAGGAGGCTGAACCACTTTGCACACATGTATTTTGCTAGAAAGAAGAAAAGCAAACCTGTAAAGATGGGAAGATATCAGACGAAGATTCTGATGCATCCCTCTACACCCTAGAACAAATTGACACCATAAAGACTCGAGGTAGAAAGTGGTTTGTGTCTATTGGAATAGTGACTCCAAAGGAGCATATTAAACTGATGTGAAGCATCAGATAGACATTGGTTCTATGTGCCCCATGAGCTTTGTAGAGTTGTGTGAAATTGCCCAAGGTGGTGACCCGAAAATAACCCATCAAAGGTAAAGTTGAGGCTCTATGATGCTACGATGCTCACCCTAAGGGGACAAATTAAGCTGAGAGCCCAATGCAATGGGAAGGAAAAAGAACCTCAGTTTCAGATAGCGGACACTAAACAAACTCCCCTCATCTCGGTTGAAGCAAGTTAAAAGCTTGCACTGGTAGCCCTCCATGTACCAGAAGAGATTTGCGGTGTTTCACTTGGCCCCAAGCCAGTGACTGCTGAACAGATGCTGACAGATAACAAAGATGTTTTCTGAGGTCTTGGATATCTCCCTAGTGAATGGATTCTTGAAGCTGATGAGAGTGTGAGGCCAACTCAACATTTTCCGAGGAGAGTTACAGCTGCCCCCAAGTCCAGCCTGAAAGACAACATAGAGGAGCTTGAAAAGGTGGGTGTAATGAAGAAACTGACAACTCTCACAGACTGGATTAACAGCATGGTAGCAGTGAACAAACCTGCAAAGCTGAGAGTGTATTTAGATGCAAAGAACCTCAGTAAAGCTTTGGAGAGATCTCAAAACCCTATAACTACCATTGAAAAGATTTTGCCTTATCTTGCCGAGGCAAAGATCTTTACCCTAGATGCAAAGGGTGGACACTGGCAAGGATGAAAGCAGCAGCTTTTTGAGAGCTTTCTGGACTATATCTGGGAAATACAGATGGTTGCATATGTCGTTTGGAATTCCTAATGCGCTGTAAGACCACCAACGCAGACAGCATGAGTTAGTCAATGGTCTACCAGGAGTGGAAACAATCATGGCCTATCTTCTAGGCTATGGTTGTGGAGGCATGATGGATGTCATCATCACAGACCACGATCGGAATCTCAAGAGACTGCTAGAAAAAGCTCGGCAGGTGAACGTGCACCTGAATAAGAAAAAGTTGCAGCTGAAAATGACTGAAGTCAAGTACATTGGCCATGTACTGACAGTGAAAGAACTTTGCCCTGATCCTAATAAGGTGCAAGCTGTAGCAGAGATACAGCAACCAACAGATATGAAGACAATTCATTGAGTTGTTGGGTTTGTGGACTAGCTAGCTAAGTTCTTGCCCAATCTGTTGTCAGTGTATGAGCTTCTACGCAAGCCAACTGCAAAGGATATTCAATGGTTTTGGGGCACAAAACAAGAAGCAACTTTTACTCGCATCAAAAAACTAGTAATGATAATGCCAGTACTGTGGTACTATGATGTAGTCACCCTGCAGCGTGATGCCAGTGAGACAAAACTTGGGGTGAGGGATCAAGCTTGGGTAGATGTAGCAAATTAAGGGATAGAATCAAGGCAGGAGAACAAAATAGTAAAATGGGAAATGAGGGTCAGAGAATGCCAGGAAGGGACAGAGAGAAAAAATCTAAGAATTCACCAACAGTCATGTTACAAAGGTAACAAAAAGACAAATCTAAAGGCTCTATGCCTGAATGCACACAGCATTCATAAAAAGTAAATGAATTGATAGCGCACATTGAAGTAAATAAATATGATTTGAAAGCCATTACAGAGACGTGGCTGCAGGATGGCAAGGATTGGATCCTGAATACTGAAGAGTAAATGGGAATAGGAAGCTAGGTAAAAGTGGAGGGGTAGCAATGTTGATCAAGGATGGCACTGGGTGCAATAGTTAGAGATGACCTTTGTTCAGGACATCAGGTTGTAGAATTGGTTTGTGTGGAGATGAGAAATAGTAGGGGTAGGAAGTCACTAGTGGGAGTGCTCCACAGGCCACTAACAGTAATACAATGTAGGACAAAGTATGCAAGAAGAAATATTGGGTGCCTGTGATAAAGGGACAGCAATAATCATGGATGATTTTAATCTACGTATAACCTTGAAAAATCAGATTGGCAGTCGGAGCCTGGATGAGGAATTCATAGAATGCTTTCAAGATACTTTCTTGAGCAGCATGTTCTGGAACTAACCAGAGAGCATGTTATATTAGACTTTGTATTGTGTGATGTGACAGGATTAATGAATGACCTCGGAGGTAAGGGCACTCCTCGGTAGCAGTGGTCACAATATGAATGAATTTTACATCCAGTTTGAAAAGGAGAAGAGTGTGTCTAAGACTAGTATTTGAAATTTAAATAAAGCCAACGATGTGGGCATGAAAGCTGAGCTAGCTGAAGTGAACTTGAATACCAGGTTAGAGGATAGGTCAATAGAGAAGCAGTGGTTGACATTTAAGGGGATATTTCAGAATATTCAGAATAAGTATATTCCTATAATAAAGAAAAAATTCTAAAGGGAGGACCCACCATCCGTGTTTAACTATAGAAGTTAGGGAAAGCAGCAAACTTAAGGAAAAAGCATATAACTGCGCAAAGATGAGAGGCAGGTCAGATGATTGGTCAGAATATAAAGAACAGCAGAGAATGACTAAAAGGTTAACCAGGAGAAAGAAATTAGAGTATGAAAGGAAGCTAGTGAGAAATATAGAAACGGCTAGCAAGAATTCCTATAGGTATTTAAAAAGGAAAAAAGTAGGTAAAGTGAGTGTCAGTCCTCTAGGGAGTGACAGCCTGGAGTTAATAGTAGATAGTAAGGAAATGGCAGATGAAATGAACAAATACTTTGCTTCTGTCTTCACGACAGAGAATGCAAAAAACATTCCAGTAATAGCTGTAAGCCAGGAGGCGGAGGGGAGAGAGGAGCTTGGTGATGTTACAATCACTAGGGAAGTGGTACTGAGCAAACTGAAACTGATTTTTGGCCTTCTCGCCATTTTGTGCCCCCTGCCTACCATGATGCCCAACACCAATGGGGCCGGAAAATTCCGGCCATAGATAGGTTGAGTGAGTTGGCAGAAATCTGGCAGATGAAGTATAATGTGGGAAAATGTGAAGTTGTTCACTTTGGCAGCAAGAATAAAAAAGCAGAGTATTACTTAAACAGAGAATGACTGCAGAATTCCAGGGTGCAGAGTGATCTTGGTGTTCTAGTGCATGAGTGACAAAAAGTTAGTATACAGGTACAGCGAGTAATTAAGAAGGCTTACAGAATGCTATCCTTTATTATGAGAGGAATTGAACATAAAAGTAAGGATGTCATGCTTCAGTTTTACAGGGCATTGGTGAGACCGCATCTCGAATACCGTATGTAGTTTTGGTCTCCTTATTTAAGGAAGGATGTAAGTGCGTTGGATGCCATTCAGAGGAGGCCATTCAGAGGAGGTTTATTCAATTGATGCCTGGAATGAGTAGGTTGTCATATGAGGAAAGTGTAGACAGACTGGGCTTGTTTCCTTTGGAGTTTAGAAGAGTGAGGGGTGACTTGATTGAAGTACACAAGATCCTAAATAGTCTTGACAAGGTGGATGTGGAGAGGATGTTTCCTCTTGTGGGTGAGTCCAGAACTAGGGAGGCACTGTTTTAAAATTAGGGGTCACCCTTTTTGGACAGAGATGAGGAGAATTTTTTTCTCTCAGAGGGTTGTGCAACTTTGGAACTCCCTGCCTCAGAAGGCAGTGGAGGCCAGGTCACTGAATATTTTTAAGACAAGATAGATGCTTGTTAGGCAAGGGAATCAAAGATTATCGGGGGTAGATGGTAATACGGAACTTGAAACACAAACAGATCAGCCATGATCTTATTGAATGGTGGAGCAGGCTGAAGGGGCCGAATGGCCTACTTCTGCTCCTATTTTCTATATTTGTAAGGAGCAACCCTCATGCATTATGGGCAACTGGTTGAGTTTGCATCCAGAATGTTAATGCAAACTAATTAATGCAATGCATAGCTTGGGAAAGGGTATTGCCATTTTTTTTTCTGCTTGTGAGCATTTTATTCAGTACCTGGAGAGAGTTTGGGAAAGAGAAAGTGATGGTAGAGCCTGACCACAAGTCACTTCAAAGCATTTTGCTCAAACTGTTTCTATCTGCTCCAAAACGTTTGCAAAAGATGTTACATCATTTGCAGAGATATCACTTGGAAGTGAAGTACAAGCAGATGTACATCATCGACATCCTGTTTAAAGCTGCACTCCATATGAAAAAACTTGATGATACTGGCACAAAGTGTGAAATCTTCCAGATTCAACAGGAAGCAACAGCAGAACATGTTTTGTAAGTCATTACTGTAGCAGAGACATTGTACCTGACAGGCAAGCAACTTCATCATATACACGATGAGATGCCGCTCCTCAAGTGCTACAGGAAATAGTGATGAAAGGATGGTCTGAAACCATCAAGGAGCCATCTGACCCTATAATAGAGTATTGGGCATACAGAGATGAAGTGATCACTCAAGATGCATCTAGTACAATGGTACTGGGGTCTCATCTTTAAAGAGATGAGAAAAGAGATGCTGGAACACGTTTGTGCAAGCCATCAAGGAACCGAGTCTATCCTGAGGAAGGCAGAGAAGTGCTCTAAGTGGCCAAATGTGAGCAATAAGATTAAGGACCACATCAGGCAATGCAATGCTTGCAATGAACATCAAGCTGAGCAAGCTAAAGAGCCATTTAATATCCCAAACAGAGCATGGATTAAGCATGGAGTAGACATCTTCCCCCTCACTGAAACTGATTAAAAGGAAAACTGTGTGAAAAACATAAATAAAAATTGATGGCTACAATCTGAGGTAGAGTTATAATCTGATGTTAATCCTTATTTTAATCTGTGTACCTACACCATTGCCTGCTTTTGGGGTGGTGTATTCTTTCTTCCAAAGCTGATATATATCAAAATGGCATATTTCCTTTGTTTTTTTTTCTCTTCCTCAACCAAAGGTGCTAACTTTTGTTGAGGTATAGTTCCATAGGTGTCAAGCATTTTCAAAGCACAATCAGGGATTGTGTCACTCCCCACTGATACTCTCTCTCCCCCATGAAAAAGGGGAATGTTTGGGTAAATATTTTTGTACACTTTGGCTTGCCGTACACGTGTGACCTCTGATGCCAATGTATGCAAATAACCATTTTGTACACCAGATGAAACATGTGTATTGCACCTGGTGACCACACCCCACCTTTCAATTGGCGCTGACATTCCGATCCCAGTGCACTTGGTGCATCATGAGCAGTGCAGCCAAAAATTATGTAAGTTAGATAGCCTCCTGTTATCTGGCAAGATTGGCTCATTTGTGCACAGGCATGTGCAATACCTGGACAATGACAGAAACAAAGAAAAACTTACATTATGCCTTTCACAGTAAAGCGCTTACAGCCAATTAAATTCTTTTGAAGTGTAATCATCATTGTAATGTAGGAAATGTGACTATCAATTTGCACACAGCAAAATCCCTCAAACAGCAATGTGATAATGACCAGTTTTTTAATGATGTTGATTGAGGGATAATTATTATTCAGGAATAACCCCCGCCCCTTTCAAATATTGCCACAGGATCTTTTAGCTCTCCAAGAGAAAGCAGATAGGGCCTTGGTTTATTATTTCATCCAAAAAATTGCACCTTCAGTCGTAAATGCCAACTTAGACTTTCAGCTTAACCCCATGAAGTGGGGCTTGAATGCTCAACTGCTGACTTGGAGGCAAGAATGGTACCAACTAAGCAAATGCTGAAACTGTAGAACTAATGACAACGCATACTGGTTGCACTACCTGTTTCCATATGTTGTCGATTATACTGCATCGCGTTAATGTACATGTACTGGACTGCTGATAGGTATAATGTATTGTGATAAAACAGGGTAAACTTTCACTGTTGGGTGATTGCATGTGTACTGGGACCAATGATAGTTATAATGTAATATGTGATAACCAAGGGTAAAGGTGCAATGTAATATAATTGGACAATGGGTCTGAATTTTCACACTGTCTCTCTATCTTCCAGTAGCCTTTGATGACACGGAACCTCGATGCGTACCAATGAATGTTAAATTTAAAAAAAACACTCAGTAGAAATGTGCTGAGATTATGAAATGAGCTGAGCCCTTTGAAGTTGTAAAATGCTATTTCCAAAAATAATGAATCTGAATTAAATTTGATTTCCCTATTCCAGTATTTCCTAATGGAATATTGCATTCGGTTCTTTCTATATTTATATCCCTTACTTTTGCAATGCCTTCTCAGTATAACAAAGTGCCTCATTTCATTCTTCATTCCCCCCTCACAATTGTATTGATGTTACTTCTCGATGAGAAAAGGTCATCATTCAGTTTATATGTTAAATAACTGCACATTTTGGCCCAATATATACTGATTTCCTCTATCTTTCGCAATTCAATATAAATGTCAGAGTGTTAGGAGTCGCCCTTTATAATAATATAACATAAACCTAGGTAATAGACCATCACACTCTTCCCTGTTTTCTCAATAGCCTCTGATGGTATGCATCCCTGTGTGTGCTGATAGATGCTAAATTGGAAAAATGTATTCAACTGAAATGGATTGGTAATGATGTTGTGAGCTGTGACAGGGCACTTTATTATAGGCCTTCAATGTAATTCTCAAAATAATTCATTTCAATCGGTTTGGTTCCCAAATTACATGGACCGAATTGAATATTCCAGAAGCAATTTTACACAGACTCTTAAATTGTTTCCTCTGCTGTTATACAATGCCTATGTCTCTCCAATATATTATACTGCCTTGTGATACTGTTTATTTGGCATGAATAATGGCAGGAAAGCTAATTACTGGTCAGCTCTTGTATTCTAATCATGACGGCTTACAATCCGATGAACAATTGTTTCCTATGTCCATTAACCCCAGCCAAAAGTGCTCTTTTTTTTTTTAACTTCGCAACCAGCTTCTGTGGATCCTGGAGTTAAAGAAGAGTGTTTCAGCCCAGGACTTAAATATGCATGATTCAGCAATAGGAACATAGGAGCATAGGACGTCGGATCAGGGGTAGGAAATTTGGCCCTTCGAGCCTGTTCTGCCATTCAATAAGATCATGTCTGATTTGGTTGTGGTCCCAAGTTCCACCTTCCTGTCTGCTCCCCTCCCATAACCCTTAACTCGCTTATCTATCAAAAATCTACTTACATCAGCCTTGAATAAATTTAAAGACCCAGCCCCCCCACTCCTTTCTGGGGAAGAGAATTCCATGACCTTCTGAGAGAAAGAAATTCTCCTCATCTCTGTCTTAAAAGAGAGACCTCTTATTCCTCAACTCTATCCCCTCGTTTTAATCTCCCCCACAGGATGAAACATCCTCCCGGTCTCCGCCCTGTCAAGTCCCCTCAGGTTTTTATATGTTTCAATACGATCGCCTCTCATTCTTCTAAACTCCAGTGGGTACAGGACCAACCTGTTCAACCTTTCTTCATAAGATAAGCCCTTCATCCCAGGAATGAGTCGAGAGTGTTCACCTTGATGTACTTTTTCACTTTATGTTTTGGCTAAAGTACATGCATGCGTTTAATTTATATGAAAAAAAACTATTTGTAGGTAGGGCTGGTAAAAATGTTAAACACATACTCTTGCCTAAGCTGCGCTTGTGTGCTCACAGTTGATAACTCATAATGCTGATAAAATATATAATTAAGCACTTGAAGAACTGAAGCATTTGATTATAAACAGTGGATTTTAGAGGATTAGTCACACTTTTGTAGTTTATTACAAAATAAAAATGGCTACTGAAAGAACTATACTGTTACAACTGCATGAATTGAATCGTAGAAAGGTTATGGTTACACTTGGTAAAAACCAAAGGCTTATTGAGCAAATTTTATTCATGGTGTGAAAGGTACATTGCATAAACTGGTGATGAATTCTGTTTTTTTTCCCCCTGAAATTTCCATAAAATTGCTTGATTACCACTTAAAAGTGACTCACTTCCATTCTAAGATGTTGATATGTAAAGTAGTGAATATGATAGGAAAAGCAAAAGAAATTTACAGATTTTTAAAAATGCATTCTTTCATGGGATGTGGGTGTCACTGGCAAGGCCAGCATGTATTGTCCATCTCTAATTGCCCTTGAGAAGGTGGTGGTGAGCTGCCTTCTTGAACCGCTGCAGTCCGTGTGTTGCTTGACTAGTAACAGTGCTGTTAGTGAAGGAGTTCCAGGATTTTGACCCAGCGACAGTGAAGGAAGGCCAACATAGTTCCAAGTTAGGAGGTGTGTGACTTGAAGTGGAACTTGCGGGTGGTGGTGGTGTTCCCATGCATCTGCTGCCCTTGTCATTCTAGGTAGTAGAGTCTGTGGGTTTGTAAGGTGCTTTCAAAGGAGTTGCTAGAGTGCATCTTGGCGATGATATACACTGCTGCCATGGTATACCATCAGTGAGGGGATTGAATGCTTAAGGTGATGTGTGAAATACCAATCAAGTCAGCTCTTCTGATGAAGAGTCATGCGGACTCGAAACGTTAACTGTGTTCCTCTCCGCAGATGCTGTCAGACCTGCTGAGTTTTTCCAGCTGTTTTTGCTTTTACTTTGTCTTGGATATGTGTCGAGCTTCTTGAGTGTTGTTGGAGTGGCACTTGCCCAGGCAAGTGGGCAGTACTCAATCACACACTTGTGCCTTGTAGATTGTAAACAGATTTGGGGAATCAGCTGTTGAATTTCCAGCTTCTGACATGCTCCAAGCCACAATATTTATATACCAGGTGATGGCGTAGTGGTATTGTCGCTTGACTAGTAATCCAGAGACCCAGGGTAATGCTCTGGGGACCTGGGTTTGAATCCAGGCATAGCAGATGGTGGAATCTGAGTTCAATTTTTAAAAATCTGGAGTTAAAAGTCTAATGATAATTGTTGTAAAAACCCATTTGGTTCACCAATGCCCTTCCCTTAGGAAAGGAAACCTGTTGTCTTTACCTGGTCTGGCCTGCATGTGACCCCAGACCCTTAATAGCTTAGGAAGCCACTCAGTTGTATCAAACCACTACAAAGCCTCAAAAAAGGAAAGGAAACTGGACGGACCACCTGGTGTCGACCTAAGCACCAGAAACGACAACAGCAAAACTCAGCCCTGTCGACCCTGTAAAGTCCTCCTCACTAACATCTGGGGGCAAGCACCAAAATCTACAGGCGAGTCAAGCAACACAGAGTCATATCTTACAAATAATGCCCCAGACATCACTATCACCATCCCTGGGTATGTCTTGTCCCACCGGCAGGACGGGCCAAGCAGAGGTGGTGGCACAGTAGTATAAAGAAGGGAGAGAGTTGCCCTGGGAGACATCACCATTGACTCCGGACCCATTGAGTCTCATGTCATCAGGTCAAAAATCAGCAAGGAAACCTCCTGCTGATTACTACATACTCCCACCGCCTCCCCCCCCGCTCAGCTGATGAATCAGTGTTCCTCCATGTTGAACGCCACTTGGAAGAAGCACTGAGGGTGGCAAGGACGTAGAATGTACCCTGGGTCCATCACCAAGGGTAGCTTGGTAGCACTACTACTGATCGAGTCCTGCGACAGGTGATGAGGGAAAAAACAAACAACCTCGTCCTTACCAACCTGCCTGCCCCAGTTGCAACTGTCCATGAAAGTATCGGTAGGAGTGACCACCCTAGTGAGTGATCACTTGTGGAGATGAAGTCCCGCCTTCACGTTGAGGATACATTCAATCATTTGTGGCGCTACCACCATGCTAAATGGGATAGATTTCAAACAGATCTAGTAACTCAAGACTGGGCATCCATGAGGCACTGTGGGCCATCAGCAGCAGCAGAATTGTACTCAAACACAATCTGTAACCTCATGGCCCGGTATATCCCCCACTCTGCCATTACCATCCAGCCAGGGGATCAACCCTGGTTCAATGAAGAGTGCAGAAGGGCATGCAGGAGCAGCACCAGGCATACCTAAAAATGAGGTGTCAAACTAGTGAAGCTGTAACACAGGACTACTTGCATGCCAATCAGCATAAGCAGCAAGTAATAGACAGAGCTAAGAGATCCCACAACCAATGGATCAGATCTAAGCTCTGCAGTCCTGCCTCATCCAGCCGTAAATGATGGTGGACAATTAAACAACTCACTGGAGGAGGAGGCTCCACAAATATCCTCATTCTTAATAATGGGGGAGCCCAGCATATCAGTGCAAAAGATAAGGCTGAAGCATTTGCTACAATCTTCAGCCAGAAGTGCCGAGTGGATAATCCATCTCAGCCTCCTCCAGAGGTCTCCAGCATCAGAGATGCCAGTCTTCAGCCAATTCAGTTCACTGCATGTGATATCAAGAAATGGCTGAAGGCACTGGATACTGCAAAGAAAATGTGGCTTGACAATATTCCGGTAATAGTACTGAAGACTTGTACTCCAGAACTTGCCGCGCCCCTTGCCAAGCTGTTCCAGTACAGCTACAACAATGGCATCTACCTGGCTATGTGAGAAATTGCCCAGGTATGCCCTGTACATAAAAAGCAGGACAAATCCATCCCGGCCAATTAACGCCCCATCAGTCTACTCCCGATCATCAATATAATAATGGAAGGGCTCATCAACAGTGCTATCAAGTGGCACTTGTTTAGCAATAACCTGCCCACTGACACCCAGTTTGAGTTCCGCCAGGGCCACTCAGCTCCTGACCTCATTACAGCCTTGGTTCAAACGTGGACAAAAGAGCTGTATTCCCGAGGTGAGGCAAGAGAGACTGCCCTTGACATCAAGGCCACATTTGACCGAGTTTGGCATCAAGGAGCCCATTCAAAACTGGAATTAATGAGAATCAGGGGGAAAATTCTCCGCTGGTTGGAGTTATACCTAGCACAAAGAAAGTTGGTTGTGGTTGTTGGAGATTAGTCATCTCAGTTCCAGGACATCACTGCAGGAGTTCCTTAGGTTACTGTCCTCGGCCCAACTATCTTCAACTGCTTCATCAATGACCATCCTTCCATCATAAGGCCAGAAGTGGGGATGTTCGCTGATGATTGCACAATGTTCAGCAACATTCACGACTTCTCAGTTACTGAAGCAGTCCATGCCTAAATGCAACAAGACCTGGACAATATCCAGGCTTGGGCTGACAAGTGGCAAGTAACATTTTTGCCACACAAGTGCCAGGCAATGACCATCTCCAACAAGAGTGAATCTAACCATCGCCCTTTGACGTTCAATGGCATTGCCATCACTGAATCCCCCACTATCAACATCCTGGGGCTTACCATTGATCAGAAACTGAACATGACTAGCCGTATGAATAATGTGGCTACAAGAGCAAGTCAGAGGCTAGGAATCCTGTGACAAGTAACTCACCTCCTGACTCCCCAAAGCCTGTCCACCATCTACAAGGCACAAGTCAGGAGTGTGATGGAATACTCCTTACTTGCCTGGATGGGTGCAACTTCCACAACACTCAAGAAGCTTGGCACCATCCAGGACAAAGCAGCCCACTTGATTGACACCCCATCCACAAACATTCACTCTTTCCACCACAGATGCACAGTAGCAGCAGTGTGTACCATCTACAAGATGCACTGCAGGAATTCACCAAGGCTCCTTAGGCAGCATCTTCCAAACCCACGACCACTACCATCTAGAAGGACAAGGGCAGCAGATAGATGGGAACATCACCACCTGGAAGTTCCCCTCCAAGTCATTCACCATCCTGACTTGGAAATATATCCACGTTCCTTCACTGTCGCTGGGCCAAAATCCTGGAACTCCCTTCCTAACAGCACTGTGGGTGTACCTTCACTATATGGACTGCAGCAGTTCAAAATGGCAGCTCACCACCACCTTATCAAGGACAACTAGGGATGGGCAATAAATGCTGGCCCAGCCAACGAAGCCCACATTCCCAAATGAATTTAAAAAAGATCAGTATATAAAGGAGTAGACCACTTGCCCCCTCAAACCTGCTCCACCGTTTGATAAGATCATGGCTGATGATTGCGGCCTGAACTTTACTTTCCTGTCTGTGCTCTATAACTTTTGTCAGTCAAGAATCTATTGAACTCCGCCTTGAATATATTCAATGATTCAGCCTCCATTGCTCTCTGTTGTATAGAATTCCCCAGATTCACAGCCCTCTGATAAATAATTCTTCCTCATCTCAGTCTTAACTAGAAGTTCCCTTATTTTTAAAATGGTTTCCTCTAGTTCTACTCTCTCCCACAAGAGTAAACATCCTCTCAACATCCACCCTGTCAACTCTCCTCAGGATCTTACATGTTTCAATAAGATCACTTCTTATCCTTCTAAACACCAATGGATACAACCTCAACCAGTCTAATCTTTACTCAGACGATAACTCTTTCATATGGCTAGTCCAGTTGAATATTTGGTCAGTGGTAACCCCCAGGATGTTGAATGCAGGGATTCAGTCAGTGAACACTATATAGAGATTCTCCCTTGTTGGAGGTGATCATTGTCCTGCATTTGTGTTGTATGAATGTTACTTGCTACTTATTAGCCGATGCCAGAATGTTGTCCAGGTCTTGCTTCATGTGAGCATGAACTGCTTCAGTATCTGAGGAATTGCGAGTAGTACTGAACACAGTGCAATCATCAGACCACTTCTGAACACATGCTGGAGAGAAGGTCATTCATTGATGAAGCAGCTGATGATGGTTGGATCAAGGACACTACCCTGAGGAACTCTTGCAGTGCTGGGTATGAGATGATTAGCCTCCAACAACCACAACTATCTTCCTTTGTGCTTGGAATGAATCCAGTTAGTGGAGAAATTTCCCCCAGCTCCCATTGACTTCAGTTTTGCTAGGGCTCCTTGATGTCACTTTCAGTTAAATCTTGACTTGATGTCAAGGGCAGTCAGACTCTCACCTCACATCTTCAGTTTAGCTTTTTTTGTTCATATTTGGACCAAGGCTATAATGAGGTCTAGAGCTGAGTGGCCCTGGCGGAATTCAAATAGAGCATCAGTGAGCAGGTGGTCTCACTGTCAATAACATCTTCCATTACTTTGCTAATGATCGAGAGTGGACTAATGGGGCAGTAATTGATCAGCTTGGATTTGTCTTTCTTTGTAGATAGGACATATCTGGGCAATTTTCACATTGTCAGGTAGATGCTTGTGCTATAGTTGTACTGGAAATGCTTGGCTATGGGCGCAGCCAGTTCTGGAGCACAGATCTTCAGCACTACAGCTGGGATATTCCCATGACATTAAGCCTTGATAGCACCAGGAATGAGTCAAATTGCCTGAAGACTGGCACCTATGATGGTGACTCCTCTGGAAGAGGCTGAGATGGATCTGCCACTCAGTACTTCTGGCTGAAGATGGTTGCAAATTTTTCAACCTTGTCTTTTGCAATAAGTGCTGAGTTGCTCCATCATTGAGAATGGGGATATTTGTGGAGCTTCTTCCTCTGGTTAGTTGTTTGATTGTCCACCACATTTCAAGATTGGATGTTGAAGGACCCTTCACAACCCTCTCTCAGAGGGTTGTGAATCTTTGGAACTCTCATCTCCAGAGAGCGGTGGGGGCATCGTCAATGAATACTTTTAAGGCAGAGGTAAATAGATTCTTGACTAGCAAGGGAGTTAAAGGTTATTAGAGGTAGGCAGAATGTGGAGTTGAGGCCACAATCAGATCAGCCACGATCTTATTGAATGGTGGAGCAGGCTCAAGGGGCCGAATTGCCTACTCCTGCTCCTAATTCACATGCTCACATGTATGTTCATATGCAGAGCTTTGACCTGTTCCATTGATTGGGTGATCATTTAGCTCTGTCTCTAGCATACTGCTTTCACTGTTTAGCATGCATGTAGTCATGTGTTGTAGCTTCGCTAGGTTGGCACCTCATTTTTAACTAATGTCAGAAATTGTTCAATTTTTTTCACTTAGAAAAAAAATTGAAGAGGATGATATTTCCATCTGCAACAACTTGCATTTATATAGCACCCTTAACACAGAAAACCATCACAAGGCTTCACAAGAGTGAAATTAGACAAGAACCGGCACTGAATCCAAGGAAGAGATATTACATTGAATATACAGAACAGAAACAGGCCATTTTGCTCAACCAGTCCATGTTTGTGTTTATACTCCACTCGAGCCTTGTCCCATTCTTCCTTATCTAACTTGTAACAGTGTGACCCCCATTTCCTTCTCCCTCATATGCTTACCTAGCATCCTCTTAAATGCATCTATATCATTCACCTCAACTGCTCCCTGTGGTAGCGACCACCCCACCCATCAACACTCATCACTGGCCTGGGTCCCTTGGTGATCTTGGTCCTTTGTTGGGTACATTACTGGCAGCAGCCACCACCTCCCCCAATGGTGCTGCTGGGCAACGCACAGCTGCCAGCCTCTGATGGGCTGGCAACTTTCAGGGGGTGGGATTTCCGCCCCTGGGGCCCTTGATCCCAGGGAAAGTCTGCCACTGCCCAGTTAGGTGCAAGAATGGCACTTAATTCAGCCTGCCTTCCTGAAAGTAGGTGATGCTGGGCTCTTGCTGCCTCTCCAGCCAGTGGACGAGACTCCCATCACCTACATTAAATCTATTAGGTCACCCCACAGCCTTCTCTTTTAAGAGAAAGCAGACCCAGCCTATTCACCCTCTCCTGATAGGGACACATCTGGCTGGACCGGGAGCCAACATGGTACAACGAGCACAGGATTGATAGGCAAACACAACTTGGTACGTGTTATGACATGGGCAGCAGAACCTCAGTTGACCTCAAGTTTATGGAGGCTAGAAAATGGAAGACTGGCAGGAAAGCATTGGAGTAGAGTAGTTAAGTCCGACGCTTATACCGTGCCAGAGGGGACAATAAACATGGGTTACATTGTCTTTCATTTGTAAACTCTCAATCCCAAAGTCACTTTGTCCTGAACTAGTGTGACATTTTTCTTCTGTCAGACCAACTATCCCGTGCCTGTCTTGGTGAGATTGTCAAGATGGGATGAATATTCTGCTCCTGTGCTCCTGCTGAGAGCACATCATGAAATTTCACAGCATAGGTCACCATTCCATCTCCTTTAAATTCATCGACAGAAATTCATAGGCTGGCATTGCACAATTTCCCCTAGGTACTGCACTAGAAGCTCAGAATTGTAATGTTTTCTCCTGTATTGCTAAATTAAGGATAGTTTTGCAGTGTGTGCTCGTGGCTCCTTAGAACTAGGTTGAAATGGTCCAAAGACATTCCCATCAGTAGTTGTAAACCATAACAGTGCAGACATTCAACCACCTTTGGGCTAGACTTAAACTGAGGTCTCAAAGGTGGAGGCCTGGTGTCTAAAGGCACATATATACTTTCATTTCAGCTTCTTTGCAGGCTAAGAGATGAGTATGTGAGCAACGTACTGAAATTAGACAAGAACTGGCACTGAATCCAAGGAAGAGATATTACATTGAACACACAGAACAGAAACAGACCATTTCGCTCAACCAGTCCATGTTTGTGTTTATACTCCACTCGAGCCTCCTCCCATTCTTCCTTACCTAACTTGTAACAGTATGATTTCAGGTGATTTCACCAAGAAGCACACTGGGTAGAAATGAAATTCCACAGCTGGAGGTTCACATCTGGACTGTAGGTCCCAGCAAATCCAATTCTCTGCTGTACAGATCCGAAGTGCAGGACAATATGTAAACGTTTCCCATTGATGCAGATGACCATGTGGGCTAGCCTTGCAATTTTTAGGTAGGGCCAGCTTGCCCCCCCCTGCCAGTGTAGGTGCACCCTTGTCTCAGATGGACGCAATCGCAAAATTACCAGTCTTGTCATTTCCGGACTGACAGATCCATTTCACATAGATTGCAATCTTGCAGAGAAGGATTAGTAAAATGTCATCATAATCAGCTTGTGGCCTCGCCCCTCCTTCCCTGGAACCTCCTCAGAGCTCCGCGCTCCCCTAATTCTAGTCTCTTGCTCATTCCCCATTTTAATTGCTCCACCATTGGTGGCATTGCTTTTTAATTGCTTTTAAACTCTGGAATTCTCTCCCTAAATCTCTCTGCCTGTCTAACTCTGCTCCTCTCAGACACTCCTTAAAACCAACCTTTTCGACCAAACTTTCGGTCATCTGCCTTAATGGCCTGGATTTTCATCACCAAGGCGGGTAGCCTGAGTCGTAAAAATCCCCGGGTCAGTCCACCAGACTTGGGGGAAAGTACCCTCAGAGGTGGGATCTTCATTGCCGGGGTGTGAGGGTGGGGGGGGAAAGTGCCACCAGGGTTGCTGTTTGAGGAGGCAGGCTGTTTAAAGGACCCACCTTGGTGCAGTGTGGCTTCATCCCAGGTAAAATAAAAACAGAAAAGCCCCTCAGCCCTCACCCCTCATATCCCATCACACCCCACACAGCTCCCATGCCACCTTATATCCCCCACCCATCACTATGGACTTTCATGTCTCCAATTCCACCCAGTGCCCCATCCACCCATCCCCCGTGGCCTCTCATGTCTCCTATGCCAATCTTTGGCAGTCCAGCCTCCCCTCATGGCTTGTCAGGCCCCCTATGCCAAGCTATGGGGGGTGGATGGGAGCCTAGCTTGGCATAGGGGCTATGAGGAGGGCCTTTTGAACTCACCTTTTAAAAGGTCTCCTCATGCAGACTAGGGTTCACGACTCCCCTGAGGGGCCGCGAACCACAACTCTTTAAAAACCTGGCTCAACTCCATGAAAATTGCGGAGGAGTAGGGCATGCCTATCAATCTCTGCAATGGAGCCAGCACTCCCAAAAACCTGACAACCCAGGAATGGAATTGAGAACCTCACAATCGAGACCCAGCCACCATTTTTAAAGGGCTCTGGAGTCACCCCCAACTCGGTGAAAATCCATTCCAATATCCTTTTACCTCAGTGTCAAATTTTGATTGTTAATGCTGCTGTGAAGCAGCTTGGGATGTTTTGCTATGTTAAAGGTGTTAGATGTTGGGAAGAAGAATAAAAGCCAAACTTTTTTAACTGCAATGCCAGTGAACATGACCAGATAGATAATTGACAATAGCCTCTGCAGCAAACAACAAGAAGCCTAAATGGTCATTATTGTGTATTCTGTATCAGGCTTAAAGCTCAAAATGAGGCATTTCACACAAGATTTTCTAGTCATTGCTTGCCACAGCTACTTAGTGTTCTGTTTAGTCACTATTACAAGTGACTTGGACCATCTGGTTCAGTTTTCCTGGGAAATTAACTCATTATTTTCAAATCTGTTTAGGTCAGGGTTTCTCTCCCTTTTAAGATCTTAGTTTAAGGTAGTAGTGCGACATCATTTATCTGAAGTAGCTATCCCATCTAATCGTTCCTTTTGTGTGCACACTGTCAACAGAGGCAATGAAGCTCATTTAGCCCCCTCAGTGGCAACTCCCTAGCTGTAGCTGGCTCTAGATGGGTGGATAATCTCAGAAGCAAAATTTCCAATGTATCCAATCATAGCCCAACCCGTCCTGCTCAGAATTCAAATCAAATATCAAAACACACGGTCCTTCTGCATGACAGTTATCCAGCTTTTAATTCCCAGGGTCTTAATCAATGATGATCTGCTGATGGAGAAAGTAATATATTGCAGAGTATCTACAGCAGAGAAACAGGCCATTCAACCCAACTGGTCTATGTTGAAATAGTACAAACCCAACCGTTTTGTGTAAATATAGGTTTCTGTGAAAGGGATGTCAATACAACATTGAGAGGTTTGTGGTGAGGTTTCTATCTCAGAAAAGCCTTAAACTGCATGTTCTAAATTGGCCCAAATGCTATCACGTTGGCTGCTCAGGAACGTATTCCTGTCATTCCAAAACTGCAAACTAGTCTAAACATGGCTCTTTTCTTCCTATTTTGTCCCTTTCTCTCCTGAAGGTCATTGCTTATACAGAGCATTGCTCCACCAGTATATACTCAAGAGATCAGTCTTCTGTGTAAATCTAAGATAGTGAAGATTGGCAAACCATTCAACTGCATGCAACATAGCTAATCCCATTCTGTTCCTGTCCAACTGGAGCTGGAAGACAAACTAAACTAGTAACTTTTGTTGGAATGTCCAATGGCAAAGCCTATAGTAAGGCAGTGAATGCACTAATTTATAAGCTCAAACATCAGAGGCCACTGGACAGTCTTCAGGATGTGTGGAACTCTGGCTGACTCTGTCCTCCTAACCCTGGGTGAGGAGTGGGTACGTGGTCAGTCACTGCCCTAGGCTGACATCAGTCAGTTTAAAATCCACAAAACATTCAGACTGGGAATTTACCTGATTGGTATTACATAATACCCCACTTTACAGAACATCTTTCTGCTGAGCTGTTGGAAGGCCCTTGGTGATGGCTTTTGGTTGTAACATAGAATAGGTCTAACATTGTAAAGGTTTTCCAGCATACACTTACTGTCAACTATCATTTAGTTGCACCTTTACCTGTGTCCAATCCTAGCATGATCTCAAAAGGGTGGATACTGCAATGTCAGTGCACATTAAGTAGAACTCGAGCTTAACATTTTTGATCCCATGCTCTTTAGGCAATTGCACAGCAGGTTTTGCATGTTGAATAAATCTTCCTTGCCTCCTAGAATGAAAACAGGCATTTGCTCGTCTAATTATTTTGTGACAGATTAAATCCCCACATTGGATAATAGCCTCCTGATACACTATCATCTTAGAACTTCTTGACTTATTATTATTTACCCCTTTGCACATGATTTGTATTCTTGTTACTCCCACTCTCTCAATTATGTTTCATATTCTAATAACTTTAAACTCACAGTAAATAATGGAAATGGTACTGATCTAGAGATACTTTTAATCATTTATTTGAGAGGATGTGATTTCTGACAGGGTAGAAGGTAAGATTAACATGTATTCAGGAACAGTTACTTCAGGATACTCAAACCAACCATTGGCATTCAAACAACAGTGAACACACGGGCTCCTCAAATGATCTATCTATTACTTTCAATAAAATATGTAAGTGTCAAAGGATAACTGGAGCTGTTTTTGTAAAATTACTATCAAATGTCCAATGGCACTGTCTGTGGTAAACCTTGGAATACACTGGTTAGGAGATTAGGAATATTGGCTCAGAGTTTGCTAGGCTGAAGCATCTCATTGCATGCCCGATTAGTTAGACTTGTTCCTGCATAATTTCAGTTCAAAGTTGTTGGAAGGGAGAGCTGATAATAATACAGAATTGTTACAGCACAAAAGAAAACCATTTGGCCCATCGTGTCCACGCCTAGTGCCACTTCCCCATCTTCTGCCCATAGTCCTCCCCATTCTTCCTTTTCATATAACTATCCAATTCCCTATTATATCATTTGCAGGGAATAATGCTGAGTGAGGTTGAAAGAGAAAAAGATCTAGGTCTTATTGGACACTGATCACATAAGAACATGACCAACGTAAAGAAACTCTAGCTAAAGGTAGCAAGGTAATGGGATGTATTAATAGAACCATTCAGTATAAATCAAAGGATACCATGTTGCCACTATACAAGTCTCTAGTCAGAATGTATCTGCAGTACTGTGCCCAGTTTTGGTTCACTCACATGGTGAGTGATATTGTTGTCTTGGAAGCTCTGCAGAGGAGAGCTACAGCAATGATTCATCATCAACAACAAAAATAACAACTTGTATTATTTAGCACCTTTAATGTAATAAAGCACCCAAAGGTCCTTCACAGGAGCATTAAAGTGCAAAGTTTGGCAGCAGGGCAGAGATTAGGAGAATTTATTTTTCCCCTCGGAGGATTGTGTGACTTTGGAATTCTCTGCCTCAGAAGGTGGTGGAGGCGGGCTCATTGAATATTTTTAAGGCGGAGATAGATAGATTCTTGTTAGGCAAGGGGACCAGAGGTTATCAGGGGTAGATGGGAAATCAGAACGCGAAACACAAACAGATCAGCCATGGTATCATTGAACGGTGGAGCGGGTTCAAGGGGCCGAATGGCCTACTTCTGTTCTCATTTCCTATGTTCATAATTATATGGTCCCTCTTCAGTAGGTTTGTAGGCTGGTGGGGGAGGAGGCATCCCATCTGCCCCCAACCTGTCCGCAGTTTTACATGGGGCAGGCGAGGCCTCGGGCAGCCTGTCTGCCCCCGCCTCAGTTGAGGCCCTCAAGTGGACTCAATTTTGGGGCTGGCAGGAGTAGTTCAGGGGAAGTGGGGAAGACCAACAGATTACCCTGCTCAGGCCTTGGGTGGGAGGGGGTGTCTCCCTCAAGGACCTCTTTCCATATTGGGCCAAGGGCTGCCACCGCTCCCCCCCCCCACCCCGAGTGTTCCCTCCTCTCCGGCCTCTCCATCAAAGTCCCCACACCCTTCCACCCTTACCTCCCTGCTGCGAGACCCCCCCGCACTTTACCTGGTCCTGAACTTAGAATCTGTGGACTGCTCGTAGGCCCCGTCAGGCAATGGGACATTTGAGAATTTTGAGAATGATGAAACCAATGAACTAAATGATAGAGAAACCAAGTGCTAAACTGATAGCCGGTTGGTGAAGGATGAAACCAGTTTAGTTTACTCAGTTTAGATTTATTCAGAGTGAAACATTACAAGTACTTATGTGTAGATTATACACCTCAAATGCAAGCCCTCACCCCAGTGCCAGTGTCTCTTTTGAATATACCAAGTACAACAAACAAATGAACTAATAATCAAATTAATTAACAGCCTCATAAAGGAGCAAACTGGGACTTTTTAAATACTCTTGAGTACCAATAAAAGGAAATACACTAATGAACAAATTAACAGCCCCTTAAATGGGCACTGTAACAAAAAGACAACACTTTGAAGGAAGCCTGTCAAATTAAATTAAAATAATGTTCCTGGGGCACTCCAGCCCCTGCAGTGCCCACTGATCATGGAAGGCCTCAAACAAAAATTCTGGGTAAATAGCTTGTTTTTCTGCATTTCACGAGAAGAAAACAAATTGAGCTGAAAGTAACACTCGAACAGCGACTTGCACCCTGGATGAATAGTCTGATTCTCTACTGACTAAGCTACCTGAACTTCAAGTGTCTCTTTATATGTGCTCGCGTAGCAACCCAATCAATGCCCTCCACTTGCTTATAGCTAACTACAATTGATATACAATTAACAGGCTGAGTAGAAAGGTGAATTAGAGTGGTGAATTCAAAATCAAATCATGTACAAAACAAAATAAAGGAAGAGAGGTAGATAAACATTAGATTATGAGGGAAAGAGATAAAGAGACAGAAAAGAAAGGTGTAAAACAAAATAAAATTTGGCAATTGTAAAACCTCCAACAACAATGTACTGTCTGAAGGAAGGAGCCGCCCAATTCTTATTGTCAACTTTCTAGGGGAAAGTGGTTGGTTGGTAATCATGAACAATTATCACATTGTTTAAAAGGTATCTACGCTATTAATTACTAAATTAATTTTCTACATCAAGCTTAATGGGTGATTAATGTGCAAATGATAAAACCTCATAAAAAATCAAGAGGTGGTTCAGTGCAAGGTGCCATATTCACAAAGCTTAGAGCAGAGCAGAGCAAATCGTTTGCTGCTTGTGCATCATTCACACTCCATTATTTTTCAACAAATTCTGGATGATTATGGCAGCACAAAAGTATTATTCTTTAACTAAATTATAGGATTTGTCCCTTTAAGGCTGCACCTAATCTAATTGATCTTAAGTAAACAGTGGCTTGAGTTCATTCAAAGTTTAATTGCCAGGCAGGCTGGAGATTAAAACTCTTGAATTGGTTGGAAAATCAATGAAGAAGGGGAAGGCAGCTTGATATATTTTGTTGTTACTGAGGGTCTATGCAGATTTTGAACAGTTGTCTTTTCTCTTCGTACTCTTGTTTGTTTCTGAATGTGACATAGAGTTACATTAAACAGTGTGTGATGTCTAAACTGCAAGCATGGACGATGAAGACATGGGGCAAAATTTAGTGGTGCCTAAGGGTCCATACCCCCTGGCATGTATATCAGGGGCGAACTCGCCCCCGCTCTGGCAGGCTGCCCCACAGCCTTTAAACACTCGGCAGGGAGTTAAGGGGCTCAGAGAGAGACTTGCGCCCCCATCTGGGGAGGAAGACCCGCCTCTGAGAGCTGCTGATCAGTCAAGTGATCCCAGTAGTGCCACCAGGAGCAATGACCACTGATGGGAGTGCAGCCAGCCCCTGACAGAGATCGCTGCTGAAGCCAGGTGGGGAGATAAATCGGTGCGGGAGGAAGGGTGAGCCGTTTCGGCAGGCTGTGGTGAGGGGGTTGGGGTGCTGGGGTGGACAAGCCGGTGGAGAGGGGGGTGTGGGGGAGGTGAGGGGAAACCCAAGGTGCGGTGGATGATCTTGGGATTGTCTATAAAGACAGTCGTGCCCACCCCCTCCCCCACCAACCCCTTACCTGCAAGCAACCTGAGTAGTGAGGGCTTCCGGGCTTCCCACTCGGTGACTGCCTCTGCCCAACATGGGTTCAATAGCAGCAGTGGCAGGAAGAGGGAAGAGGCCCTTAAATGGCTATTAACTTGCCATTAAATGGCTTCAATTGGCCCACAGGCAGGCAGGCCTACCCACACCGCCCAACCACGTGTAAAATTGTGGTGGGGGCAGGTTGGTTTAGGGGGTGATGGTGGCGTAGTGGTAATGTCACTGGCCTATCTGGAGGCTCAGGCTAATGCTCTAGGGACATGAGTTCAAATCCCACCACAGCAGCTGGTGGAATTAAAATTTGATTAACAAATCTCGAATATAAAGCTAGTCGCAGTAATGGCGACCATGACGACTATCATCGATTGTTGTCCAAAACCCAGAAATCTGCCAACCTTACCTGGCCTCGCCTACATGTGGCTCCAGATCCACAGCAATGTGGTTGACTCTTAATTGTCATCAGTTCAAGGCCATCAGGGATGGGTAGCAAAGGCTGGCTTTGCCAGTGATGCCCACATCCCATGAAAGAGTAAAGAAAAAAAGGTGCAGGGAATGGCATGCATGGCATTACGCCCGCCTGCTGCCCACAGCAGGGGAGTGTAAAATTCTGACTGTGGAGAAAAACTCTTATGTCCAGCGGTACCTGCCCAGTGACGCAGATACCCGGAGCTTGTATCGGGGATTTAGGCATATGTCCAAATTTCAGGTGTGCATTCCTGGTGATCTAAATTCTGGCAGCAGGTGACAACTTACACCATGGCGTTATACGATGGGCTTACTTAACCTGCCTCTAAGCCCTGATCAGTAGCTGTCAACTGAAGTTCTAAATGTTCCTTTCAGGTTGAAGCAAAACACAAAAAAACCTCATGGAACTAAGCTTTCAGCTTGAGAATGAATGAAATGAAGCTTGAAAAAGCAAAATTATTATTAACCAAAAAACCTGTAAGTCAGCCAATAAATCAAAACCACAAAATAACAAAAATGGGCATATTTCACAAAATTGTAGAATGCTAACACCACTGAAGAAGGTCATTTTGCCCGTTTTATCCGCCCCCTTAACTAAGGAGGATTGGAAGATTATGGCCAGTACCTCCACGATTTCCACTCTTATTTTCCGAAGTATCCAGAGACGCATCTCATCTGGCCCTGGTTTCTTATCAACTTTAATTACAACCAGCTTTTCTAATACCTCCAGTTTATCAATTTTTCAGCTCAACTACCTCCTTTTTCACTATCACTTGGGCAGTACCTCAGGCTTGCCCTCTGTCTCCATGCATAGATCCTTTGGGTCCTTAATCAGCCCCACTCTTCCTTTTACTACCCTTTTAATATTTATATGCCTATAGAAGACTTTTGGGGTCCCTTGCCTGTTGACTGCCAGTCTCTTCTCATATTCTCACTTTGCTTGACAATTTTTGATTCCAGTTGACCTGGACCAAATCGATTCCTTCATTCTCTTTCCAGACCACCTAGTATCCAGGAAGATAGAATACTTAGTCCTGACAGTTTTTGATTCAAGTCTCCATAAACACCACAACGTCATACTCCCACGTGGCTACCTGTGCCTGTAGCCCATGAACACACTCCATGCTTTCATACATATGCACTTTAAACCAAATTTAGACCTGATTAAATCCCCAAAAAATTGCCCGGCAAGGAATTGGTTCCAATTCTGTTCAGGTCTGGCCTGTACAGGCCCCAACTTCTCCAGAACCAGACCCAACATCCCAGGACTCTAAAGTCCTCCTTCCTGCATCATCTCTCCAGCCACGCAGTCAGCGGTTGTGTCTTCCTATCTCTACACTTAGTAGCGCGTGGCAGTGGGAATAGTCTGGAGATTACTACCTCTGAGGTCCTGCTCGCCAGCCTCTTTTATAGCTTCCTAAAATCTGTCTTCATCCCTCTTTCTACCTATTTTGTTGGTACTGATATGGATCACGACCCCAGCTGATCTCAGAGTGCTCTGCAGCTGCTCAGTGACATCCTGGACCCTGGCCATGGTGCCCTGGACTTTGATCTGGCACACCCAGAGGAACCATCACTCTCACCAGTGTTCCGAACTGAATATCAATTGGAGAGTGAGATGCACTCGAGGCACTCCTGCACTACCTGACTGGTCCTCCTTGACTGCCTGCTGATCGCTCATTCCCTCTCTGCCTGTATAGCCTTTAGCTGCAGGCTGACCACATCCACAAACCATAAACCTATCTAGAAACCTCTCAACCTCTGGATGTACAGCAGTGACGCCAACTGCTGCTCAAACTACAAAATTCAGAGCTCAGTTGATGGCAATTCTCCCACATATAGATGCCCAGGTCATATCGAGCACCCTGGAGTTTCCACATGGAAGGGGATGTGCGCTGCATGGGTCTGAGTGGCCCTGCCATGCCTCCATTTATTAAACCATTAATTGTCTTAACAAAAATAAACTTAAGACTTAACTGAAGACTCACCAGCTACTCACCAATCAGCTGCTTCCCTTGTGCTTACATCACTTGATTTTATGGGCAGTTAACTTAAATGTTTTTCTTAACTCGCATTATCTGTATATCTCAGATTTTAATTTACTGAAAAATGTATACCCCTATTAGTGTTATTAACCCTAGTTATTTAATTTCAACATTATCCCCTGAATTTGATTGATTAATTAATTGAATGCTGATTGTAATTATATGATAACTTATCAATTTGGCTTAAGTTTTTAATTGTAATTAATTAATATGGTCTTAGAACCATAGAGAAGCTACAGAAAGAAGCTATTCAGCCCATTGTGTCTGTGCCGGCCGCAAAAGGAAACAAATAAAAAAAACGAGCTGCCCATTTTAGTGTTACCTTCCAGCACCTGGTCCGTAGCCTTTTTTCTAATTCATTCATGGGATACAGGCTTCGCTGGTTGGGCCAGCATTTATTGCCCATCCCTAGTTGCCCTTGCGAAGGTGGTGGTGAGCTGCCTTCTTGAACCGCTGCAGTCCATGTGGTGTAGGTACACCCACAGTGCTGTTAGGCAGGGAGTTCCAGGATTTCGATCCAGTGACAGTGAAGGAACGGTGGATAAGGGGGAACTTCCAGGTGGTGGCATTCCCTTCTGTCTGCTGCCCTTGTCCTTCTGGATGGTAGCGGTCCTGGGTTTGGACGGTGCTGTCGAAGGAGCCTTGGTGTATTCCTGCAGTGCATCTTGTAGATGGTACATGCTGCTACTACTGTGCATTGGTGGTGAAGGGAGTGAATGTTTGTACATGTGATGCCAGTCAAGCGGGCTGCTTTGTCCTGGACAGTGTCAAGCTTCCGAAAGCAGGTTGCAGCACTTTAGGTGCAGATCCAGGTACCTTTTAAATGAGTTTAGAGTTTCTGCCTTCACCACCAAATGAGGCAGTGAATCCCAAACACCCACCACCCTCTGGGTGAAGAAGTTTTTCCTCATGGCCCCTCTAATCCTTCTATCAATCACCTTAAATCTGTGCCCCTGGCAATTGACCTCTCTGCGGGAGGAATCAGGGCATCCCTGTCTACTCTTCTTAACTTATAGTTAATTATTTTAAATTAAAGTAAAGGCATGCCAGTAAACTCACCCCACGTGACTACTTGATGTATGATGCCACTTCACGCTAAAATTGTTTTTGCACTCCTGTTCAATTCAGGCTCCCAGCCAGTGCAACTCTGTTTTTGGCCTCTCCTTCTAGCCGATTATTCAAAGATTATTTTTAGTTATATTCTTATTTTTACTCATTAAGCTGTAAACATATTGGGACATTGCATTATGTTAAAGGCGCTGTATAAATTTAAGTTGTTGTTGTAAATTTAATACAGTGCTTTATAGTTTCCCGGTCCTAGTTTAAAACCACTGGCCTAATTTTTTAAAAACCTGTTGATACTCACCAACCAATCCTGTGACCTCATTCCATGCTTTTTTTAAAAATTCTTTCATGGGATGTGGACGTTGCTGGCTAGGCCAGCATTTGTTGATTTTTGGAAATACACCATGCGCCACTGTTGCTGGTGCCTTCAGTCAGGTTTGTGCTATTCCCCCCCCTCTCACTCCTTTATTTTCCTTTTCTGGTGCCTTTGATCAGGTCCATGCTGTTCCCACCCCTCTATCCCTTTTACTCTCCCCCGTCGCTGCTGGTGCCCCCGATCGTGTCCTCAAATTTCAACACACGCTGCTAACTGCAGCAGGGGCAGACAAGAGAAAAGGGCAGACAAATAGATGAGGAAAATCAGAGGGTGAAATACTTATCGAATATCAACTCTGAGTGGGTTAAGCCCCAATTTGTTTTGTACTTGAAGTGACCTCACTAATGTACAGGTAAGGGTGACAAAAAGGTCTGTATTCTTGACACAACTCTAGATCGAAGACCTTAGCAGACAGTTTTTGGTAAGCATGAAAAAAACAAACAACTGTGGAGTGCTGTGATATCATAATAATTGCCTGAAGGAAAGCTGCAGAATTGAAACGTCAAAATGGTATCTGTGTTATTGTCCTGCACCAACATACGTTTCCTAAAGACAATAGAACAATGTGAGCAGGTTTGAATTGAAGATCTTTTTCAGTTAACTTCCAGATTTGGCCTGGAATTAAATTTGATAGTATAAACAGGCACTAATAGAGATAGTGGTGACTACCAACTCAAACACGGACTGAATTACAATGGTGGTTACAGCAACACAGCTCATGTAGTGTTGAAGTAAAATGAGACTATCTTCCTCCGTGAGATGATCTCACACTGCTTATGAAGGTTTAGATCGGTTTAGTTAAGTAACTTGAAGCCACAGTCATACTAGACTTCAGGCATCAATATGATAAGCTGACTTCCTTATGCAGAAACATCACTTTAACTGATCTATTTCTACTTTTTCTTAGTAGGTATTGTAAGTTTTTTATCGTTAGCTACTTTAAAATGTCTGGCTTCAGAGTAAGTGGATTATTCAACAGACAGTTGAACACACACACATTCATCCCAGAAACCAGTAAGTTTCTAGGTTATCTTTTCATTTACAATCTTTTATTTTAGAAAGCATTACAAAGTATTTGCAGCACAGAAACAGATGGATGTGAGGAAAAACTGTGCCACTTTTATGCTGCATTCAAGCCTCTTCATCTAATAACAGCAATGTGTCCTTCTGTCCCTTTCTTACCCATGTGCTTATCTAGCTTCCACTTAAATACATCAATACTCTTCACTTCAACCACTTCTCATGGTAGTAAGTTCCACATTCTAATTGTTCTTCAAATAAAGAAGCTTCTCTTGGATTCACTGTTGGATTTATTAGTATCACAGAATTACACAGTGCAGAAGAGGCCCTTCGGCCCATCGAGTCTGCACTGACACGTGAGAAACACCTGACCTACCTACCTAATCCCATTTACCAGCACTTGGCCCATAGCCTTGAATGTTATGACGTGCCAAGTGCTCATCCAGGTACTTTTTAAAGGATGTGAGGCAACCCACCTCCACCACCCTCCCAGGCAGTGCATTCCAGACCGTCACCACCCTCTGGGTAAAAAAGTTTTTCCTCACATCCCCCCTTAAACCTCGTGCCGCTCACCTTGAACTTATGTCCGAGCTCTAGTTTTGCTGGTCTGCAGGTCGAAACATCTTCCCGATCCTATCACACTCTTTCATAACCTTTTTGAGTGCTTTTCGTAGCTCATTTAGTAGCACTGTCACCATTGAGTCATCAGGCTCAGGACATGAGCAAAAATCTCAAGGCTGCCACTCCAATGCAATACCGAGGCAGTGTTGCACTGTTAAGTGGTGATGCCTTTTGAATGAGATATTAAAATGAGGCCCTCTCCAGTGAACGTAAAAGATCCCGTGACACTATTTTGAAGAAGAGCAGGGGAGCTCTCCCGGGTCAATATTTATCCCTCAATCAACATCACAAAAATAGATTATTTCTATCACATTGTTGTTTGTGGGAGTTCACTGTGCTCAGATTGACTGCTGTGTTCCTACATTACAACAGTGACCACAAATCAGAAGGCATTTCATTGGCAGTGAAGTGTGTTAAGGTGTCCAGTGGTCATGAAACATACTATATAAATACAAACCTTTTTTACTTTTATAATCTTAAAGACCTCTATGATTTTAGTCCCTAAATTTGATATATCTCACAGTAAAATAGAGACTCAGACCAGGATTGAGAATAAAAAGCCACATTATTTGGTTTTGCTTAGAATTACATGGAATATACACCACAGAAACAGACCATTTGGCTCGAGCATAAATCAGCCTTTATGATCTGCTTGAGCATCACCCAATCCTTCCTCATTGAACTCCATCAACATAATTTTATGTTCTCTTCTTCCTCATACAAATGTATCTGTAATTTTCACCTTAACTAATTCCTGTGGTAACGAATGCCACTCTCACCACTCTTTGGGTAACAGAGTTTCTCCAGGATTTCTTGGTGATGATCTTATATTTATGACCTCTAGTTATGCTCTTCCCCATGTGTAAACTTTCTCTCTGAATCTACTTTATCAAAACCTTTCATAATTTTAAAGACCTCGATTACGTTTGCTAGGCAAAAATTAAACAGGCCTGTCAGTCCTCTTTTGGAAGGAATATATCATTCACCAGAGCATTGCTTTGTAAGACGTTTCTAACATAGTGGTGCATTTTCAGTCCTCAATATTTCCTATCAGTGTGAAGCTGTAAGAACATATAAAACCTTCTGTGTCAGAAGGTTCTGGGTTTAAGTCCCACTCCAGGACTCCAGCACAAAAATCAAGGCTGACACTCCCTTGCAGTACTGAGGGAGTGCTGCACTCCAGGAGGTTTTTTAAAATTCATTTACAGGATGTGGGCGTCACTGGCTAGGCCAGCACTTATTGCCCGTCCCTAATTGCCCTTGAGAAGGTGGTGGTCAGCTGCCTTCGTAAACCGCAGCAGTCCCTGTGGTGTAGGTACACCCACTGTGCCGTTAGGAAGGGAGTTCTAGGATTTTGACCCAGCGACAGTGAAGGAACGGCGATATATTTCCAAGTCAGGATGGTGAGTAGCTTGGAAGGAACTCCAGGTGATGGTGTTTCCATCTGTCTGCTGCCCTTGTCCGTCTAGATGGTAGTGGTTGTGGGTTTGGAAGGTGCCATCTAAGGAACCTTGCTGAGTTTCTGCAGTGTATCTTGTAGATGGTACACACTGCTGACACTGTGCATCAGTGGTGGAGGGAGTGAATGTTTGTGGAAGGGTTGCCAATAAGCAGGCTGCTTTGCCCTGGATGGTGTCAAGCTTCCTGAGTGCTGTTGGAGCTGCACTCATCCAGACAAATGGAGAGTATTCCATCACATTCCTGACTTGTACCTTGTAGATGGTGGACAGGTTTTGGGGAATCAGGAGGTGAGTTAATCATCACGGGATTCCCAGCCTCTGACCTGCTCTTGTAGCCACAGTGTTTATATGGTTAGTCCAATTCAGTTTCTGGTCAATGGTAACTCCCAGGATGTTGATAGTGGGGGGATTCAGTAATGGTAATGCCATTGAACATCAAGGGGCAATGGTTAGATTCTCTCTTGTTGGAGATGGTCATTGCCTGGCTATTATGTAGTGTGAATGTTACTTGCCACTGGATATTGTCCAGGCCTTGCTGCATTTGGACATGGACTGCTTCAGTATTTGGTGAGTCCTGAACGATGCCAAACATTGTGCAATCATTTGTGAACATCCCCACTTCTGACCTCATGATGGAAGGAAGGTCATTGATGAAGCAGCTGAAGATGGTTGGGCTGAGGACACTACCCTGAGGAACTCTTGCAGTGACGTTCTGGAACTGAAATGATTGATCTCCAACAACCACAACCATCTTCCTTTGTGCTAGATATGACTCTGACCAGCGGAGAGTTTTCCCCTTGATTCCCGTTAACTCCAATTTTGCCAGGCACCTTGATGCCACATTCCGTCAAATGCTGGTCATGGCCTGGTACCTGTGTGATGCGAATGTTACTTGCCACCTGTCAGTCCAAGCCTGGATATTGTCCAGGTCTTGCTGCATTTAGACATAGGCTGCTTTAGTATCTGAGGAGTCATGACTGGTGCTGAACATTGTGCAGTCATCAGCAAACATTCCCACTTCTGACCTTATGATGGAAGGAAGGTTGTTGATGAAGCAGCTGAAATGGTTGTGCCTAGGACACTAAGAGCTCCTGCAGTGATGCCTGGAACTGATATGATTGATCTCCAACAATTACAACCGTCTTCCTTTGCACAAGGTGTTGTATTTCAGACCTCACAAGATTTGTCGGTATAAAGACAGAACAACATTGTACAAATACTAAACTCTTAACGTGAAGGCATCATAAGGCTGTTTTGAGGCTTGCTAATTTGTTTTCCTGAATTCCTCAAGTTTTGACTATTTAAGTCAGAAAACATTTTTATGCAGCAAGTAGTTAGGACCTGTAATGCACTACCTGAGAGTGTGATGGAGGCAGGTTCAATTGTGGCTTTCAAAAGGGAATTGGATAAGTATCTGAGGATAAAAATATTCAGGGATGCAGGGAAAAGGCTGGGGGCAGGATTAGTGATATTGCTCTCTCAGAGGGTCAGCATGGACTCTAATGGGCTGAATGGCCTCCTATGGTGCTGTGTGTATTCTCTGATTGTATGACTCATTCGCTCAAATCATTTGAATGTAGTTCTCAACCAAGCGATTCATCTTTACTGTTACTGCATCAGAACCTCACCATTAACTCTGCGCAATAGCTTCCAAATGCTGCTAACTTAATGAAAATTATTCGGATTTGTCATTATTGTTTCTGCAATCTACTCATGTTAGATCATAAAGTATTCTAGTTATCATTTGAAGTATTAAAGTTATACGGAGATTAACTGTAGCTTTGAAGAAAACTGGTCTTTCCTCCTTCCATGTTTTCTTTCCTAAGGAGTGCAGCTCTTGATTTCTGCTGGGGTACAGTTCCATGGGAGTCAGCTGCCCTTCGATGCATCTCCAATATGCCAACTTTTTCATTGGTCACCCAAAACCATGGATGTTGGCAGGCTTTAAACAGACGAAGCATTGTTGTGTAGTGGCCTTCTTAGTGCAGGTTCACGTCAACTAACTCATCGCGGACCAAAACATTACATTTGAAAACTTCCCAGTCTGCCTTGTTTCATTTAACCCGACCTCCCAATTTGGGGAGCTAGGTCAACAGGTTTTATCGGTTTTTCTGGCCTAGGAATTGCTGGTAAATGAGCCAAGACAAAAAGCTGATGCTTCAGCCCAACGACAGTTTTTCAGCTTGTGCACGCATTTTCAGTGTGGTGCAATTTTAGATTTGCTCTCATAAAGGCTACAGTAATATTATCAGCAGTCTCCTTCTCATTATCTTACTTTCACACCTTTCTTTTTGGGAGAGGTAAGTTAGGTCGACACTCTGAGTGAAGGGAGACTGTAATTGAGTCAATCCACTGTGACAAGCTTGATAATATGACATCTCATCCAGTCAACACCACAGTGTTCCAGGGCCCTGTAGCTCTGGACTTGACTAAGTGGTGTGTGTCTCCATTGGTAGAATGGGAATTTCATATCAGGTATACAGTAACTCTAGAGAGAAAAGCAGAGTTAACATTTTGAGTCCAAATGACTCTTCTTTAGAACCATTTGACCATTCAACGGAATGGTTCAGCTCTGAAGAAGAGTCAAATTAGACTTGAAATGTTAACTCTGTTTCTCTCTCCACAGATACTGCCAGATGGGCTGAGTTTCTCCGACACTTTCTGTTTTCATTTTAGAGTTCCAGCATCCACAGCATTTTGCTTTTATTATACAGTAACTCCATGATTGTGTGTTCCTCGTAAGTTTGAATTGGGAACCCTTAAGCTGGAAGGATATGCTGAAAGGCTTTGGCGAAGTAGGGTGGGAGGAGGCTCAGATGGAGCGTGGTTGGGTTGAATGGCCTGTTAATGTGCTGTAAAATATTTAAGCAATGACATTTGCAATGGACTTCCAGTGACAAACAGGCCCCTCCTGGGACAGCAAAATATTGAAGGTTGCATGTGATGCTAGTGAGCAAGTTGTACTTCGGAGACCGGAGAATGAGTGTCACCTTGAAACGGGTGACACCAATGGAACTGCTTGCTGATCGAGACAACAGAAGCTGCTGCAGTAGACCAGCATCAAGCATGGCACTGAGGGCCGCCTGTCACGGCAACAGCTGCATTTCACAGTTTCACACAGATTGCTTTTAAAGTCAGATTTGGATGAATAATATTGTGCTTTCTTTGAGCTGGGCAGGCACATATTATCCTTTCAGATTCTAACTCCACTGATTGGACATATGCCAATTAGGAATATTTTAAATATTTTAAGTTGACGTGTGCCAAGCTGACAAGTTTGGAATGCTGTCAAGTATTATTTTATGAGTGGCGGCGAAATGATGGGATGGAACTGCCATGTTAGCCTCCGAAAGACATGGCGGTCTCTTTGAGAAGTGATGCTGTTAATAGTACGACTGCATGTTGCTCTAAATCATACATTTTTGGTATAAGGATTTCATTCCCATCAAGCCTGTGCAAAGTAAACAATTGGAGCTATCAGAATAGGTTCCCTGCTGTCTTTCTCTCTTGTTTCAGGTGGATCAGTGAGGGGCTGGGGGAAAAGGGGAAGTGTGGGTGTGGTGTAGGGTTGGTGTAGAAAATTGAACATTGAACACTTTCACCGCCCCCATCCCCGCCACCAACCCCGTTCTTCACTAAATGACCATGATAATTAAAACCTGACTGGACTTTTCAATGTGAATGGTAATAATGGAGCGATCACGTACGGCACAGTGTCATTATTTCCGTAGCAGTGCTAGACACAAGAAGTGTCAGTGTACCACAAGCCCACTGTTTTTGTGGGCCTCCAAAAGATGATTTAGATTTTAAAGGAGTGTACTTGAAGCTCATAGGCAGCAGGCAGGTGGGAGCAATATCACCTCCAAATTTCCCTCCAATTCACACACTCTCCCAATCTGGACATACATCACCATTCCTTCATCATTGCTCGATGAAAATTCTCGAACTCCCTGCCTCACAAATCTCCAAGATTGCCTTCAGCACACGGACCGCAGCAGTTCATGACGAAGACACCACCATCACCTTCTCTAGGGCAACTAGAAATGGGCAATAATCACCTTATTAGTGATGCCTATATGCTGCAAATTCACTTATTTTTCATTTGGACTGCATTTGCCTCTTTACTACCCAATCCATTAACTTGACTATGCTCTCCTGCAATCTGCCTGATTGTCATTCAGAGTTAGCTCCTAATTTGGTTTCCTGATATGGTCTGCCCAACAGAATTTTATCTCACGCCTGAGACCCTGAATCATTGAGAGTTTTTAAGTGCTTTCAATTTAGGCGTCATCTACAGTTAGGAGCAGGGAAGGCCACTATTAACTACCTTCAGGCAGATTAATTTCCAGCCGTGGTGATTTGAGAAACAATATTGATCACCTTTTTACACATCATACCACATTTATTCCCTTCACGACAATGTCTTTTTCTGATGCTTTGCTGTGTGATACTTTTGGTGGCCAGCTGTAGTTCTTTAACCTAGTTGAATGTGGTTCAGCCCATTACTCCTTCCCCAGACTGAATACAGTCATGGACCCCTCCCCATTCACTTACCCCTTTAAGCATTAGTTCCTTTTTTACTGCCCTGTCCCCAGTAGTTACATCAAATAGACTCGTGGAACATCTGGCTAACGTTGCATTTGCAATATTCGTTCCTGCTCACCCCTCAGTTTCATTTCTAAGATATCATCAGCCATCCCTGTTCTACACAGTAGCCATTGATTCCTCCTGATGAAGAATCATACGGACTCGAAATGTTAACTCCGTCTTCCTCTCCACAGATGCTGTCAGACCTGCTGAGTTTTTCCAGCTATTTTTGTTTCAGATTTCCAGCATCCGCAGTATTTTATTTTTATTTTAGCCATTGATTCCTATCCAAAGTTACACTATCACTCTCCAATCCATCAGTTGTAACTATATTAGAAGGAGGCTTTTGTTTTCCCATTGCCTGGAAACAAAAATACGAACATAAAAATTAAAAGCAGGAGTAGGCCACTTGGCCCCTCGAGCCTGCTCTGCCATTCAATAAAATCATGGCTGATCTGATTGTAACCTCAACTCCACATTCCCGCCTATCCCCGATAACCTTTCACCCCCTTGATTATCAAGAATCTATCTACTTCTGCTTTAAAAATTCCAAAGACTCTGTTTCCACTGCCTTTTGAGGAAGAGAGTTCCAAAGACTTACAACCATCTGAGAGAAAAAATTCTCCTCTGTCCTAAATGAGCAACCTCTTATTTTGAAACAGTGACCCCTAGTTCTAGATTCTCCAACAAGAGGAAACATCCCTTCCAGATCCACGCTGTCAGGACCCCTCAGGATCTTAACGGTTTCAATCAAGTCGCCTCTTACTCTTCTAAAGTCCAGCGGATACAAGCCTAGCCTATCCAACCTTCCCTCACAAGACAACCCACTTATTCCAGGTATTAGTCTAGTAAACCTTCTCTGAGCTGCTTCTAACGCATTTACACCCTTCCTTAAATAAAGAGACCAATACTGTACTCCAGATGTGGTCTCACCAATGCCCTGTATAACTGAAGCATAACCTCCCTGCTTTTGTATTCAATTCCCCTTGCAATAAATGATAACATTCTGTTAGCTTTCCTCATTACCTGCTGTATCTGCATACTAACCTTCATGCACAAAATGGACAATTTCACACATTATACTTCATTTGCCAGATTTTGGCCCACCCACTTAACCTGTCTATACCCCTTTGTAGCTGCCTTATGTCCTCTTCCCAACTTACTTTCCTACCTATCTTTGACTTAACATGTGATTTAGCAACCATACATTTAGTCCCTTCATCTAAGTCATTTATATAAATTGTAAAAAGCTGAGGCCCCAGCACTGATCCCTGTGGCACAACATTCATTACATCTTGCCTACCAGAAAATTACCCATTTACACCTACTTTCTGGTTCCTGTTAGCTAGTCGATCTTCTATCCATGCCAATATGTTACCCCTACACCATGAGCTTTTATTTTCTGCAATAACCTTTGATATGACATTCTATCAAATGCTTTCTGGAAATCTGAGTATAGTACATCCACTGGTTCCCCTTTATCCACAGCAGATGTTACTTCTTCAAAGAACTCCAATACATTGGTTAAACATGATTTCCCTTTCACAAAACCATGTTGACTCTGCCTGATTGCCTTGAATTTTTCTAAGTGCCCTGCTATAACACCTTTAATAATAGCTTCTAACACTTTCCTTATGACAGATATTAAGCCACCTGGCCTGTAGTTTCCCACTTTCTTGCTCCCTTTTTGAATAAAGGAGTTACATTCATTATTTTCCAATCTAAAGGAACCTCCGCCGAATCTAGGGAATTTTGGAAAATTAAAACCAACACATCAACTATCTCACTAGCCACTTCTTCTAAGGCCAAAGGATGAAGTCCATTAGGACCCGGGGACTTGTCAGCCCGCAGCTCCAACTGCAAAAAGAGCTTTGTTAACATAGAAAATAGGAGCAGGAGTAGGCCATTCTGCCCTTCGAGCCTGCTCCGCCATTCATTATGATCATGGCTGACCATCCAACTCAATAGCCTGCTTCCGCTTTCTCCCCATATCCTTTGATCCCTTTCGCCCTAAGAGCTCTATCTAACTCCTTCTGAGTTAATGAATCCACAACCTGACCCTATGCTACGATTGAGGGATTACCTTTTCACGGTATCCTCTAACAGTGCAGCAACAGCAGCCCGATTTAGAAACAAAGTGCTGTAAATTGATACTAAGTCAAATGAATGGGATGAAGCATCATGAATCCTGAGATAACAATTAATTACAGAAATATGTTTGAAGATTTCATGTCAGCCTCTTTCTTAAGTTGGTTTTGCTTTCATACAAATCTTCCACTTGTTTACTTTGATATCGATGCAGAGGTGTTCAAACAGCCTCAGGCTATTTATGAATTGCAATTGTTTATGAAATAATAATGGCTCAGATTAGAACCTGCGTGGAATTGAGTGAAGGTACAGTCTCCCAGCTCAGAACAATTTGTATCCTAACGCACTTGTTAGGAAATTCACGGGACAGGGTGGAATGCTGATTTTACAGCCCACACTGCATTACCCCTCTACTGACTGCCAAAGGACCCAATTCCATTAGTTTCCACACAAACCTGTTAGGTTAAAAAGACAATAGATTTTGTCTATAGTGAGGGATAAAGAATGAAAGAAAGGAAGACTTGCCTTTATATAGTTTCTTTCACAACTTAGTACGTCTCAAAGCACTTGATAGCCAATGAAGTACTTTTAGAGTCTAGTTACTTGTAATTAGGAACCAAGGCAACCAATTTATGCGTGACAAGCTCCTAAAACAGCAACGTGACAATGGCTAGACAGTCTGAAGTTTTTTCTAAATGATGTTCATTCAAGGATAAATATTGGTGAGCACACCTGGGATAACTCCCCTGCTCTTCTTCAAAGAAGTGCTAAAGGATCCTTTACATTCGCCTGAGCACAGACAGGGTCTTGGTTTAACATCCCATCTGAAAGCTGGGACCTCCAACAATGCAGTATTCCCTCAGTACTACACCTGAGTGTCAGGTGAAACGTAGGGAAGAATTTTCCCGTCAGTGAGCAAGGGTGGGGCCCGCTCACTAACACATAAAATGACGCACGGTGACATCAGGCGGGCGTCCCGTCGTCACCGTGTGTCATTTAGATTGTCAGTTCAGCGGGGGCGCAGTCGACGTGGCTCTGCATCCATCGAACTGTCAAAGGCCTATTGAGGCCATTAACAAAGTAATAAAACTTGTTAAGAATGCTGCCCGTCCAACCTTAAGGTTGGCGGATAGGCGAAGAGCCCAGGCGGCCTTCGCAATTTTCCTAGAACCTCATCCACGGGCAGGATGAGGTTTCATGAAGGGTTTATTAATTAAATAAAAATTTTTGAAAAAATTAATGGACATGCCCCAGCTCATGCGACAGTTTCACACGAGGGGACATGTCCTTAAAATTTTTTTTCACCTTTATTAAATTTTCCAGAACTTAAACTAATCTCCCTGAGGCACCTCTGTGTGTCAGGGAGATTTCTGCGCTCTTGGCGCAGGCCCCGACTCAGGGAATTACGCCCCCCCCCCCCCCCCCCCCCCCCGCCCCCGCCCCCGGCCCCCGCACAGGGAGCGCACAATGCTTCCAGAGGTGTGGCACGCTGGGCGGGCCTTAATTTTATTAACGTAAAACGGCGGCGCGCACCTGATTGGGGGCGCCGATCAGGTCCACGCTCGCTCCCGCCCACCCCGGCACAACCCCCCACCGACAGGGGTAAAATTAAGCCCATAGAAACATAGAAAATAGGAACAGGAGTAGGTTATTCGACCCTTCGAGCCTGCTTTGCCATTCAGTATGAACATGGGCTGATCCTCGATCTCACCGCCGTACTCCTGTGCTCTCCCCATACCCCCTTGACGCCTTTAGAGTCCAGAAATCTACCTGGATAAATAAATGATATAATAAAATAAATGAATAAACATAATAAATAAATATATATATATAGATAATAAGAAATAAGAAATAAATCCTTCTTAAATATATTCAGTGACTTGGCCTCCACAGCCTTCTGTAGTAAAGAATTCCATAGGTTCCCCACCCTCTGAGTGAAGAACTTTCTCTTCATCTCAGTCCTAAATGGTCTACCCTGTACCCTGAGACTGTCACCCCTTGTTCTAGCCTCCCAGCCAGAGGAAGTAGCATCTCTGCATCAAGTCTATCCGTCCCTGTCAGAAATTTACATGTGCTAATGAGATTTCCTCTCATTCTTCTAAACTTTTTTTTTTATTCATCCACGGGATGTGGGCATCGCTGGCTGGGCCAGCATTTATTGCCCATCCCTAGTTGCCCTTGAGAAGGTGGTAGTGAGCTGCCTTCTTGAAGTCCAGTGAATACAGGCCAAGTCAACTCAATCCCTCCTCATATGACAATCCTGCCATCCCAGGAATCAGTCTGGTGAACCTTCGCTGCATTCCTTCTATGAAAGTACACACTTTCTTAGGTAAGGAGACCAAAGTTGCACACAATACCCCAGGCGAGGTCTTACCAAGGCCCTGTACAGCTGCAGTAAGACATCCTTGCTCCTGTACTCAAGTCCTCTCGCAATGAAGGCCAACATACCATTTGCTTTTCTTAACTGCTTGCTGCACCTGCATGCTCACTTTCAGTGTACAAGGACACCCAGGTCCCTTTGTGCATCAACATTTCCCAATCTATCACTACTTAAATAATACTCTGCCATTCTGTTTTTCCTACCAAAGTGGATAAGGTCACACTTATCCACGTTATACTGCATCTGCCATGTATATGTCCACTCACTCAACCTGTCTAAATCGCCTTGAAGCCTCTTAACACCCTCCACATCACTCACATTCCCACCAAGTTTCGTGTTGTCAGAAAAATTGGAAATATTACAGTTGTTTCCCTCAACCAAATCACTGATGTATATTGTGAATAGCTGGGGCCCAAGCACTGATCCCTGCAGTACCTCATTAGTCACCACCTGCCACTCGAGGAAAGACCCATTTATTCCTACTGTCTGCTAACCAATTCTCAGTCCATGCCGATATATCACCCCACACACTAATCTTTTATGTGGGGCCATTTCAAAAGTTTTCTGAAAATCCAAATACACCACATCCACTGGTTCGCCCTTATCTATTCTGCTAGTTACATCCTCAAAAAAATCCACTAGGTTTGTCAAACTTGATTTCCCTTTCATAAATCCGTTTTGATTTTGCTTAATCCCATTGATAATTTCTAAGTGTCCTATTATCACATCCTTTGTAATAGCATCCAGCATTTTCCCTACTAATGATGTTAGGCTAACCAGTCTCCCTCCCTCCTTTTTTAAATAGTGAGGTTACATTTGCCACCCATCAATCTGTTGAGACTGTTCCAGAATCCGCAGAATTTTGGAAGATGACAATCAGTGCATCCACTATTTCCATGTCCACCTCCTTTAGTACTCTGGGATGTAGCTTATCGGGCCCTGGAGATTTATGGGCTTTCAGCCCCATTAATTTCTCCAGCACTATTATTTTAGTAATACTAATTTCATTCAATTCCTCCTTCTTACTAGACCCATGGTTCCCCTAGCATTTCTGCGACGTTATTTGTGTCTTCCTCCCTGAAGACAGAACAAAAGTAGTTGTTTAATTGCTCTGCCATTTCCTTGTTCTCTATTATGAATTTCCCTGTTTTGGACTGTAAGGGACCTACATTTGTCTTCACTGATCTTTTTCTTTTTACATACTTATAGAAGCTTTTACAGTCCACTTTTATGTTCCTTGCAAGTTTGCTCTCATACTCTACTTTTTCCCTCTTAATCAATCTCTCGGTCCACCTTTGCTGAATTCTAAACTGCTCCCAATCCTCAGGCTTGCTACTTTTTCTAGCAACTTTATATGACTCCTCTTTGTATTTAATACTATCATTAATTTCTTCTGTTAGCCATGATTAGGTCGCTTTTCCTGTTGTGTTTTTGTGCCAGAAAGGAATGTATAACTGTTGCAATGCATACATTAATTTCTTAAATATTAACCATAGTTTATCCGCTGCCATGCCTTTTAACGAAGTTCCCCAATCTATCATAGCCAACTCATGCCTCGTACCCTCATAGTTTCCTTTGTTAAGATTTGGGACCCTGGTTTCAGAATCGACTACTTTACTCTCCACCCTAAATTAAAAATCCTAGCATGTTATGGTCACTGTTCCATATAGGACCTCACACAACAAGATTATTAATTAACCCCTTCTCATTGCACAATACCAAATCTAGGATAGCCTGTTCCTTAGTTGGTTCCTCAACATACTGGTCTAAAAAACCATCTCGTACACACTCCTGGAATTCATCCGCCATTGTACAATTGCTAATTTGGTTTTCCCAATCCATATATAGATTAAAGTCACTCATGATCACTGTAGCACCCTTGTTACATGCATCTTTAATTTCCTGTTTAATGGCGTCCCCTACCTTATCACTACTGTTTGGAGGCTTATATACACAACTCCCAGTAATCTTTTCCGACCCTTGTTGCTTCTTAGCTCCACCCAAGCTGTTTTTACATCTAGATTTTCTGAACCAATATCCTCTTTCACTCTCGCATTGATTTCATCCTTAACTAACAACACCACACCACCTCCTTTTCCTTTTTGCCTGTCTGTCCTAAATATCGAGTACCCTTGGATATTCAGTTCCCAGCCTTGGTCACCCTGTAGCCATGTCTCTGTAACCGCTACCTGTTTACATCTATTTGTGCTGTTAATTCATCTACCTTATTGCAAATGCTCCGTGCATTTAGATACAATGCCTTTAGACTTGTCTTTTTAACATTTCTACACATCTTTTTTTGTACTATGGCCCTATTTGGCGCTAGCCCTTGTTTCCTCTGCTTTCTGCTTTTGCTTTCTACTTTCCTGTTGTTCATTCCTATCTTTGTTTCCCGCTCTTGTGTCTCCCTGCTCAGGTTCCCATCCACCTGCCAATCTTGTTTAAACCCTTCCCCCACAGTACTAGCGAATACCTCTGCGGGGATATTGGTCCTGGTCCTGCTGGGGTGCAACCCGTCCAGCTTGTACAGGTCCCATCTTCCCCAGAATCAGTCCCAGTGCCTCAGGAATCTAAATCCCTCCCTCCTGCACCATCTCTCCAGCCACACACTCATCTGGTCTATTCTCCTATTCCTGATCTCGATAGCACTGGGAGTAATCCTGAGATTACAACCTTTGAGGTCCTGCTTTTTAATTTATTTCCTAGCTCCCTATATTTTTCTTTCAGGACCTCATCCTTCTTTTTATGTATGTCGTTGGTACCAACATGGACCGCGACCTCTGGCAGTTCATCTTCTTCTTTCAGAATGTCTTGCAGCTGCTCATTGACATCTTTGACCCTGGCACCGAGGAGGCAACATACCACCCTGGTGTCACGTCTGTCTGTTCCCCTTACAATGAATCCCCTATTACCCTCCCATTCTTTTTTCTCCCCACTGTGCAGCTGAGCTTCTCGTGGTGCCATAGACTTGGCTCTTGCTGCATTCCCCTGAGAAACCATCTCCCCCAGCAGTATCAAAAATGGAAAATCTTTGGAGAGGGAGATGGACCCAGGGGACTCCTGCACTACCTGCCTAGAGCTTTGACTTTGTCTGGCAGTCACCCATTCCCTTTCTGTCTGTACATTCTTTACCTGCGGTTGTGACCACCTCACTTTATGTGCTATCCACGAAGATCTCATCCTTACGGATGCTCCACAGTGACTCCAGGTGCAGCTCCAGCTCCGAAACATGGATTTCGAGTATCTGCAGCTGGAGACACTTCTTGCACACATGGTTGCCCTGGACACTTGAAGTGTCCCTGACTTCCCACATCACACAGGAGGAGCTTTCCACTCAGCCGAGCTGCCCTGCCATGACGTACCCTTAAATTACTCCCTTTCATTTTACTTCCTCTAGTTTAGTTAATATTAAGGGTAGAAGAAATGCTTACCAGGTCACACTTACCAAGGCTGCCGCTCTTCTTATTGAGGAAAGGTAGAAAATTAAAGGATCATCTCCTTTCCTCTTCAGCGAAATCCCGCCAAACTCCAACTGAAGTACTCTGTTGCAGCCTAAAGCAGCACTGCGGATGGCTTGCTTTTATGCTGCCTGAGTCTAGCTTCTGAAAACCTGTTTCAGCCAGTTAACTAACTAACTAGCTGCAGCTGCAAGCAGAGCCTGTATAACCCCTGTTTTAAAGCTGGGCTAAAACTCACCTCCCAACCCAAAGAGCAACTTTTAGTTAGTTGCTAAATTAAAGAACGATTAGACTTCAGATAGAAATTAACCCTTAAAAGTCCCTCTCTCACCAAACTCCAGTTGAAGCACTCTAATGCAGCCCAAAGCAGCACTCCAGTGCAGACCTTAGATTCTTGTGGTCAAGTTTCTGCAGCAGGTCTTGAATCGACAATCTTCTGACATAGAGGTGAGAGTGCCACCAACTGAGCTCTAACGATCGGACCTCAGTGCCATCCTGGCAGCGGGCGACATGTCTAAAATGGCTGTCTGGAGGCAGATCACTGGCTTACCCACTGAGCTTACAAAGGTCAGGTAGCTGGAGGCTAACAGAGCAGCAGTTAGTCATGCCACAGGGGTTGGAGGAAGGCGGAGGTCAGGGATTCTGAAGGGTTTTGCGGTGAAGGGTTGGGGTAGGAAGGGTCAGGGCCCATACTTTATGACCTTCCAGGCTTCAAGAAGGTGGGTTTTAAGCATGCATGTCAGGGTCTTGGCTGGGTGCCCGCCAGGTTTGACTTGGGTGGTTTGGGGGTGGGTTGGGAGGGTGCATGTCGGGGGAGTGGAGTTAAGGAGAGGGTGTTGGGTAGTTGTCCTGGGTACTTGTTGTGCTCAGTAAGTGGTTAAAATTGCTTAAGAACAGAACTGAAACTAGAGACACATGACTTTGAATAGAATTAAAGCAGGTTTTCACTGCCATGAACGTCAAAGTATATTACAACAGATAATTTTTAGAGACCGGGCCGCTCTGCAGAACCGAGTGAAGACCCCACCCAAAACATTAATCCGACTTTTTAACGTTTCTAAATGCTGTCTGAATTGCTGTGTACTTCCATTATTTTATGGATTGAATTCAGATTTTGTGTTCATGGCTTCATTTGCAATATTTCAGTGCTTTAATATCTAACACGCTCCTTTCTTTTTAAAAAAAAAAGTTCAGTAGAAATTGGATGCTCACTGGGTAGTACTATTTTTACTCTAATTCTTAGAGAGTTATTTTGACCTTTCTCCTGCATGGGGGAAGCACTGACGGTCCATTGTTATTCACCAAGTGTGTTGCATTTATTCTTACACATGACGCTAACTTGGTAATGTAATTGCACCCAGGAGTGGACCGCGCACTGGGTTAACAAACGTCAGCTATGTATAATGCATTCCTAGCATATATTTTTCTGTAATTTTGTCCCTCAATTTTTAAGAGTGAAGGGAAGGAATATTGGTATCAGCTAGAGATGTTACAGTTCGAACGTTATTCGGTGGTACCGTGCACAGTCAGAGGTGGAGCTGTGCGATGTGATGGCAGACTGTTGTTCACATTGACGATTGGTTGTAACGCGAGTTTTCTGTCAGTCTTGCTGTCAGTAGGCGGCATCGGATGAAGGTGATACTGAAAAATATCAGCAATCAAAAATATCCCACAGCAGAGAGCTTCCTCGGTGGAGTTTGTCCCAACTGCCTGTCCTAGTGTTTTTCCGCAAAACAAGATGCTGGCATTTCTCTGATCCCTTTTCATTCTTGAAGAATTCAGTGGAGCTTGTCTGCATCATGACTCCAAGAAATAACAGGAAGATTTCTCATTTCCCATTTGTGTCAGACTGTCCTATAAATAGAAGCCTCTTCCCTGTGTCTGTGCTGTGCTCTAATTGTGTTCTACACTGTTCAGCAGTTTCAAGCATAGAAAAAAAAAAGTGATAGAAACCCTGTCAGATTCTCAGGAATACAGCCATGTAGTCCTCAAAGAGTTAAACTGTACATCAGTGACAAATGAAGTAGAATAACAACATTGCCCTCTAGATTTTCAACTGGTGTTATTTAATGCTGACATTAACTGATTCATTTTAAAAAGGTTGATGATAGTTAAAATAATGGCAAATTGGAAAATTTGTGGCTTTCGAGTTAAGCCTGCACATTAACATTGTCTCATTGTCCTGGGAAGCTTGCTTCCATGAATGACGTTTCGTAAAATTATTAATGTTTTCTTTATACGTGGGTTTACAGTTGCAGAAAAGGCAGGGTGCAAAGGAGCAAGTCTATTGGAAAGAGCCTGGTGCCTTTCACAACCTCAGGACGTCCAAAAGCATTTTAAAGTCAATGAAGTACTGTCATAGTTTAATCCCTATTGTAACGTAAGAAGAAACAGGGCAGCCAGCTTGCGGACAGCAAGAATTCCAGAACGGAAGAAATTTTCATGATTGTACTTAGAATGTCACAACAGCGAGAGTTCTTTCACGACCTCCCAAAGAACTTTATAGCCAAATGAATTAATTTAGAAGTGTGGTCTCTGTTGTAACGTAGGAACCATCAAAACTCCTAAATACATTTGCGAAGGAGGTTGATCATCCACTGTAAGTCCCTCCAATAAGGCAAGCAGTAAGAGCGGGAGAGTTTCCTGGTCAGCCAGAATCATGTAGGAGCTGCAGCAGAACAGCCATCCCACATTAAAAAACTCCATGCACAAGCCCTGGCCACGGGCTCTGGGGCAAACCTCCTCCTTGCTTCCAGAGACTGCTAGAGAGAGCGAGACATTTGTGAAGGTTTCTTCTGTTCAGTAAAGTCACAGACGTTTTATGTTAAGGAGTTAGTTTGCTCTTCAACTGCATGAAAGACTTCTCCAGTGAGTCCCTTGATGACTGAGATTGATTTTTTTTCCCCTCAGAATTAGTGCCCACAAAATGAACTGAGGGTCTCAAGATACACCAGGTTGGGGAATCTTGATGTACCAGATGAGAAATCCTCAGCTGGCATCAACATTGATAGCAAAGAAGAGAAAACCTTCATTAGTGTTCATGAGATAGACATGACATAAAATCTTTAACACAAAGAACTTCCAAAGTGCTTCTCAGCTAGATATAAGGGAAGCTGATAGGAGGGACCTTTGAAGAACTGAATTTTGGAAAGGCTTTAAAAGGGTGCGAAGTGGATGGAGAGGAAGGTTGAAGACGATGGTTTCAGTCTTCCTGATGTTGAACTAGAGAGAGTTGAGCCGGATCAAGAGAAGTGATTAGACAAATAGAGCTGGGCGCCATCAGTATACCTGTGAAAGGTAATCACATGTGTGAAACTATAACACTGGGCACGACATGTAGATAAAAGGGGAGGGGAAATGTGGATGGATCATGAGGAGGTGACAGGCGAGGGTAAAGATGCATTATTCGTGTTCTGGAAAGTAGTAATGGAACTGTGTGAGGAAGCCCAGTGAATTTTGAGATAGAGGAGCAGAATTGGAGAAGGATGGTCCACGCTGTTGACGCTATGGAGAGGCCAAGGAGGACGAAAGGAATTATTCCCGCTCCCCCAGTCCACCCCACTACTTACTGAGTTTTGGCATTGTTACTGCTTACAAATATAATTCATACCTGCCACAATATTGGAAAACAAAGATGAAGCCTAAGGTGAAGATAAGAGGAGGCCCTTACTATTTAGATTGAAACAAGAGGACCAGATAGATCAGTAAGTAGCTGATGTAAGGCTTGAATTTTAAAAGCTTGAAGATTATAGGGGAGAGACTGTGAGAAGAAAGGAGATTAACAGTTTTGAAGGAATTACTCTGATGAGAAGCTGGTGCGATGATTGTGTTGACCTTTCAGTCAAAGGAAGCCTTTTTCTAAGTTGCACCAACATTTTTGAGAGCACAAAGTGAGCATGGAGATGCAATTTACACATTAGATTTTACAGTGCTTAGTTTAAGGAATTGGTGGGCGAGGGGGTATGGGTGGGGTGGGTTGGTTGATGTCACCGTATTGGGGAAATTGTCCAGAACCCATGGTCCATGACCAGAAGTGGGTCAGTATGGAAGCTGGTGAAATTCCACTCAGACAGCCTGGCACTCCAGCACTTGATTTTCTCGCAGCAGAATGAACTTTCGCAACGGAGGTTTTATAAGTCTTTGAGTGAAAGTTCAAAAAATGATTAGGGAGTATAGGCAGTCAATGACTTTGAGAGGTTTGCCATATTACTCACTGTTTGTGCCTTCCTCGCACTTCTGCTAAAGAGCTTTGCAAGATGCTTCAACAAATGACAGTGCCCTTTAAATGCTTTGACCTACTTTACAACCATAAATATCACTGCTGGAATATGGGTTATTACTAACCAGCCTGACAAAAGTACAAACAAGCTGTGAACTTTGCCTTGTGTTGTTTCTATGCTGAATCTTAGAAATAATATGGTGGAAAAGGACGCCTCTTCTGAAGATTGGAGAGTTTGCTGCTTTCAGATCATTATGATATTGGCATTGTTCTCCAGTCTTTCTCTGATACGCTGGTGTGGTCAGGGATGGTCCGGGTCAGCCGGCTTGTAGGCCTCTGTTCGGACTTTGCAATGGCCAATGGTTGCCAACCCTGGTTAAATATAATCCTGGAATCTTCATCATTTGACCTCTTATGCCCAACCACCCCTACTGGGTCAAACAGCCTCATCTCCTCCCACCAGATACCCCACACCCCGCATCCCCATCTCTAATATTTTTACAACTAATAAGCAAAGTTGTTCAAAGAAAGTGTACCAAAAATAGCCACTTTTTTTTCCAAAAAAAATCTTTGCCCGCAGCAGTATCAGGAGAATACAGAACCTTCCTGGAGGGTTGGCAACCTGGTTCCCAGACCAGAACAATCCTGGGAATATTATCTTTGAGCGGCAAATACCCAATTGAAATTTTCGATTAAATGGCCATTTGCTGGTGGAAGGAGAGGGGGAGAAAATCTGTGGAGCATATTGAGGTGAAATGGGAAAGATTTTGATATTTACATTAAAAAAAAGGAACTTGCATTTATCTAGCACCTTGCACATCCTTAGAATGTCACTGAGTGTCTTTTTTTTAAGCCAGCCAAGTACTTTTGGAGTGCAACCACTGTTGTAATACAGGAGAATGTAATATAGCAGTATACAGTCTTATATGAACACAGTACCTCAAGCTCAAACAGGAATCCCAGTCCCTACCCTGTGAGAGCACAATATTCCTCATTCAGATTATTTCTTTTTACTGTCTGTCAATAGTACATAAGATCAAAATGCAATAGGGACCCCATATCCATGGCTAAATGTCCACTTACTTCTTTGTATTATCTAGCCTAATAAAAAGCATGTATTTTAAATTCTAATTATTTTCTCTAAAATGCACAGAAACAGACCAGGTATAGACACAGGCAGGCACACATAGACACACAAACACACACATTGAACTGCCTGCACTTTAAGCAGTTATATTGAGTTTGACACGCGAGCTTTGCCCGCCACATTAATTACCTGGAGCACGGACCTTAGGGAGGTCCCACCTGCCACGACTCCTTCCATCATTTACACAGAATCGCATCACACGTGAGCGGACGCACTATCTTATGAGTGCCGACAAAGCTCCTTTCTCCCTCCTGCCAGTGCTGCTGCATACCCGGTGCGACAGGGACAAACCTCAGTCAGTTGTCTCTAAAGCCTTGGCTGCCCAGTGTCGGTTGCCAGGCAGTTATCAGTTGCTGTGACGACTGCAGTGGGGTTGTAGCTCATTGAGGAGCAGAGGATTGTTAACCTTCCAATCTGCATCATCCTCTCTTCAGAGAAGACTGTCGTACTGTTTGCCTATCTATTTCTTTCTCTCTCTTTGTCTCCTGCCAGTGCTTTTACTGTGCATGTTATTTTTTTAAAATACTCACACGACTGCTGAGAGGACAGGGCTTCCTCTTTGCTTAAACACTCACATCCTGCAACCTCTGCGGTGGGTGCGAGTAGGTGAACATGACCACAGCAAAGGAAGGGACTGCTTCAGGGAAAGGGGTCCAGCAACAGGAACAGGTATTTCTGTATTCAGTTCAGACTTTTTTTTTAAAAATTACATTATTAATCTATCCAGTGGCATCAGTTTTTTTTTATTGTGCATCTGACGAATGGTAACACTCAGCACTGACTGGGGCATATTTTATCCATCAGGTCAAATATGCAAGTAAATAAGCAAGCTGATGGACTATGAGGGGGCTGCGGAGTGCTAGCCGGGAGTGGTGGGAGGGTTGGGGTGGGGTAGCTGCACAGTGGGGGGGACAAGGAGGTTATTTGTATCATAACTGTAAATATTTTCTGTCAACCTTAACCTTGCTGGTCAGGCACAAGCTTTACAGAGCATTGAAAAAGGTGACATATTATCAGCGATTTCCCAGCAACTGTGTTTAAACGGTGATAAAGTACCACTGGAGGTTACCTTAACGGGGGAGATGGAGATGTTAATTTTTTAGGAAGCTGAGCAGTCTTTGGATGTCGTCTGTGACTTTCTACATAGCATAGTTGCAGCTTGCATCAATTTTTCATACCAGCTGTGCATCACCAGTCAAGTGAAGTGAGCAACTTGTTCCTATATCAAATTGCACTGATTGTGTACGGCCACATACTCTGTCACTGACTCTCTGCTAATTCTAAATCTGTACCTGTTCCTTTCTTCTTTCGCATTGTCCATTTTTCCCCTACTTTCTTCTTGAGGAGAATTTTTTTGACACAGTTGTCATAGTCTGGAATGCACTGTCTGAAAGGGTAGTGGAAGCTGATTCAACTTATTAAAGGCAATTGCACATGTACTTGAATGGGAAACATTTGCGAGGCTGTAGGGAAAGAGCAGTGGGAGTGGGACGGATTGGTCAACGCTATCAAAGGGCTGGCACAGGTATGATGGGCTGAATGGCTACCTGTGTTGTATCATTCTATAATTCTTCCCTTTCTTTCTTTATTGTTTGCTGCTTCCCTGCTCCTTCGTTTCTGAACTCAAACCAAGCAGAGAAATGCTGTATCTTCCTCCAAGCTGGTTGGGGGAGTGGGATTTCAGGGTTGGGAAGGGTGGTGGGGTGCTGCAGATGGGAAAGGTTTGGGGAATTGATTGAGTGTGAAATGAGATGGAAGATTAGGCTTAATGGTGTCCACCTCTCTCTGCCTTAAACAGATTTGTCTAATAACAGAGAGATATTTTCAGCCAGAAGTACTGCAAGTAGATGTTCCGTTGCTGAATAAATATATGTAACAAGTGATCTGCACCAGTCTTAGCAAGAACAAAGCTGCTATTAAAAAATATGATATTACACAAACTTAACACAAGGGATATATCACTGTGTGAGACTATCACGAGGGGAAAAATAAAGTCAAATTTGTTTTGAAAGTTAAAGTAACAGCGAAATATAGTTCAGGTGGGTAACTGAATCATTTTTTACACTTATAAAGTGAGCATCCTACCACACATTTTCATGTGCTATATCTTCATGTGTTCAAGACGCTCGGTCTCAACACTATAGGCGCAGTAGTGCATACAAACATTTGACCTACGTCTTCAGTAACTGGAGGCGGGATTTTCCGGTCCCACCAGCAGCAGGCATCGGCGCAGGCTGGACAGAGAAATCTGGAGAGCGGCCAAAGGTCCATTGACTCTTGGCGGCCACTCTCCAAATTTTCCCGTCCCGCCCGCCATGATGGCTGCCGCTGGCAGGACGGGAAGACCCCGATCTGGGAATCCGTTGGTAGCGCTCCTGCCCCTGAGTCAGAAGGCGGAGGGTTCAAGCGCCACTTCAGAGATTTGAATATAAATTCCAGGCTGACACTTTGATGCATTACTGAGGGTGCGCTGCACTGTTGGAGGTGCGGTTGTTTGGATAAGACGTTAAACCAAGTATGAGAGCCTGCCGTCTCAGCTCTCAGGTGGACAGAAAAGATCCCTTGGTTCTATTTTGAAGCCATATAGAAGAGTGCTCCCTGACGTCCTCGTACAATCTTTATGTCTCAACCAACATCACCAACAACAGATTATCCAGTAATTATCTCATTGCTCTTTGTTGAGGTTTGCCGTGGTCCAATTAAAATTGGCCGCCACATTCCTTACATTGCAGCAGTGACTGCACTTTAAGAAGAAGTACTTCATTGGCTGTAAAGCACCTTATCATTCCTGAGTTTGTGAAAGATGCTATATAAATGCAAGCCCTTTCGTTCTTAATCATAATCTCTCAAAACATGGGTACGGTCAGCCCAGCTCCGTTTGCGAGTATTGAGGGTCAGAGTTGAAACAGCAGTATGACTTTCCCACGATAAGGCTTCACGTTAAAAACATTTGTGCAGCTCAGTAATCGTTGCCTCCTGTTTTTCCAAGACCACCCCAATTCTGGTGGGACTTGGCGGGGAGGGGGTGGGGGTGGGGGAGGTGTGGAGGTGGAGAATAAAAATTATTTTCTGTCCCCAGTGCTGATGCTACAATCTTCTCTTACTAGTGTTTGCACTAGCGAATAATCTATGAGCTTGATAAAGAAGGTGCTGTTGATGAGTTTCTACAATCACTAACGATTGTTTTATTTTTGCTTTTTGAGTGTTCCTTTCCTTTTGCAAGATTCCAAAAGGATCATAGAATTGTAGTGCACAGAAGGGGGCCATTCTTCCCCTCGTGCTTGTGCTGGCTCTTTGTAAGAGCTATCCAATTATTTCCACTCCCCGACTGCAGGCTTTTCCTTTTCAGGAATATATTTAATTCCCATTTGAAAGTCATTATTGAATCTCCTCCCACCATCCTTTCAGGCAGTGTATTCCAGACTGGCTGTGTTTAAAACAAAAAGACAGCATGAACAGCAGTCTTCTGCAGAGCCTCTCTGACAAAGCTATTATTGTAGCTGGATGTTTGCAAATGTGCAAAGGTGTCTCTGAGTGACTCTGCCCTCGACCCATACCCAGTACCTTTGTGGAAGTATGGAACTCATTCTGAATAGAATCTTGACTACCCACCAGATCACCAACAAACTGCACCAGCCAGACAGCACCCTCATACTGCCTTTGATAAACCCAGAACTGCTTACCCTCTCATGCCGTGCTTTCAAAGAGCCGTCACAGGTACAATGGGCCAAATGGCCTCCTGGTGTGCTGTTAGGTTCTGATTCTATTCTGCCAAGCATCGTTTGTGTGGATTTGTGTAACATGAAGGTCAAAGCCCATTTAGCTCCATTACTTTCTTTTAATTGCTGAAAAGGGTGACGTTTTGCTGAAGCTTTTCATATTACACTCATCGGGACAAACACAAGAATGCCAAATTTCAAATGATCACAGTAATTTATACCGCAGGTGAAAAGGGATGCTGATTGTTGGCAAGTCAACTCTGATTGGCTGAGACATTGCCATGGAAAAAGCACTGGGGAAGTATAATCACCCTACACTTCTGGGTAATTCAAAAGAAAAAGGCACAAGGCTTGAACATATTTGCTTTGTTTGTAGTGAACAGGTCCCTGCGTATGAATGTATGTTGCTTCTAGCAAAAGTAAATGGGCCATGTTACGAGCTCAACTGATTATCTTAAATTAGCTGTTAGTGTAGATATTAGCACACTCAAAATTGTTCAGCAAGTGCTGCCCAGTCAACAAATACATCTGACAGTGGATGTTTTGTTTTGGGTGTTGCAAGTGAGGGCTAGTTGTGTATGGTCTGTATTCTGTCTATTACAAACATCTGGAGGAATATGATTCAATCAGCCAATCATTGGGACGTATGACCTATGTACCTGGCATCGCACTGGCACTGAAATTGATAAATGATGTTGCTCAATTATGCAATAGGCAGAACGTCTTTTTGGGTTGATGGCAGCATCCTGTTAGTGGAAAATGCCACTCGCATAGCTGCTGCATAGTCATTTTCACAAGTTGCCTTGTGTATCATTCAAAAGAATGCATTTTGTTTTAATTCTCTCACAGGATGTGAGTGTCTCTGGTGAGGGCTCCATTTGTTGCCTATCCCTAATTGCCTTTGAGAAGATGGTGATGAGCCACCTCCTTGAACTGCTGCAGTCCACATGGTGTAAATAGACTCACAGTGCTATTAGTGGGGGACCCAACGACAATGAATGAATGGAGATATAGTTCCAAGTCAGGATAGCGTGTGACTTGAAGGGGAACTTGCAGGTGGTGATGTTTCCTTGCATCTGCTGCCCTTATCCTTCTAGGTGGTAGAGGTTGCGGGTTTGGAAGGTCCTGTTGAAGGAGCATTCGTCAGTTGCTGCAATACATCTTATAGACGGCAGACACTGCGGCCACTGTGCACTGGTGGTGGATGGAATGAATGTTTAAGTTGGTGGCTGGGGTGCCGATCAAGCGGACTGCTTTGTTTTGGACGGTGCCAAATTTCTTGTGTTGTTGGAGCTGCACTCATCCAGGTAATTGCATAGTATTCCATCAAACTCATGATTTGTGCCCTGTAAATGATGGACAAGCTTTGGGAAGTCAGGAGGTAATTTACTTTGTGTAGGATTCCCAGTTTCTAATCTGCTCTTGTAGCCACGGTATTTATGTGGCTGGTCCAGTTCGGTTTCCGGTGACGCTCAGGATATTAAAAATGGAGGAATTCAGCGATGATAATGCCATAGACTGTCAAGGGGAGGTGGTTATATCCTCCATCCTGGAAATGGTCATTGCCTGGCACTTATATCACATGGATGTTACGTGCCACTTATCAGCTCAAGCCTGAATGTTGCCTAGGTCTTTGGGCATGCAGGCATGTGAGTGCTTGAGTACCTGAAGAGAACTGAAAACTGCAATTATCAGTGAACATTCTCATTCCTGATATTATGATGGAGGGAAGGTCATTGATGAAGCAGCTGAAGATGGCTGGGTCTAGGACACTACTCTGAGGAACTCCTGCAGTGATGTCCCAGGGCTGAGATGACTGGTCTGCAACAGTCACAATCATCTTCCTTTGTGCTCGGCATGACTCTAACCAGCGGGGAGATTTCTCCCTGATTGCTATTAACTTTCATTTTGCTAGGGCTTGACATCAAGGGAGCATTTGAGTGAGTGTGGCATCAAGAAGATGCCACACTCGCTCAAATACTCCCTTGATGTCAAGGGCAGTTACTCTCACCTCACTTCCCCATGTCTGGACTGAGGCTATAATGAGTTCTTGAGTTGAATGGCCCTGGCAGAACCCAAACTGAGCATTGATGGACAGGATTTTGTTGTGAAAATGCCATTTATAGCACTGTTGACAGCACCTTACATCACTTTGCTGATGGTCGAGAGTGGACTGATGGGATGGTAATTGGCTGGATTGGATTTGTCTTTTCGTGGACAGGACATACCTGGGAAATTTTCCACATTGTCAGCTGGAGGCAAGTGTTGTAGCTTAATTTGAACAGATTGGCTAAGAGTGAGCCTATATATGGAGCACAACTCTTCAGTACTACTGCCGGGATTTCGTCAGGGTCCATAGCCTTTGCTGTATCCAATGCCTTCAACCGTTCCTTAATATCACATGGAATGAATCAAATTGTCTGAAGACTGTGTATCTGTGATGCTGGGGATCTCAGGAGGAGGCCAAGATGGATCAACTGCTTGGCATTTCTGACCAAAGAATGTTGCAAATGCTTCAGCCTTGTCTTTTACACTGATGTGTGGGCTCTCCTTTCATTGAGCATGGAGTTTTTGGAGCCTCCTCCTCCTGTTAGTTCTTCAGTTAACCATCACCATTCACAACTGGATCTAGCAGGATGACAGGGCTTTGATCCGATCTGTTGGTTGTGCGATCCTTTAGCTCGTCAATAGCATGCTGGCGTGATTCAGCATGACTAGTTAAGGGCTAGTCTTTGAAGAGTCTGTGGGACAGCTCTCCCAATTTTGGCACAAATCCCCAGATGTTAGTGAGGAGGGCTTTGCAGGGTTGACTGGGCAGTGTGTTGCCTTTGTATTTTCCAGTGCCTAGGTTGATGCCATGTTGGTCCATCCAGTTTTATGCCTTTTTCAGTTCCCTCTAACGGTTTGGTACAACTGAGTGGCTTGCAGGGCCATTTTAGAGGGCAGACAACAGTCAAGCACATTGCAGTGGCTCTGGAGTCACACGAGGACGAGAGCTGGTAAGGACAGAAGACTTTCTCCTCTGAAGCACATTGGTGAACTATAGCAATCCGGTAGTTTCATGATCATCATTACGAATGCTAGCCTTTTATTTCAGATTAATTAATTGAATTAAAATTTCCCCAACGCTGTGAAGGTATTTGAACTCATCTCTGTGGAGCATATCAATCCAGGCCTCTGGATTACTAGTGCAGTGACATTACTACTGTGCTACCATTGCCCCCTAAGTCTACTCCTTAAACAACCTTTCCTCTAATTAAAGATACAATAATATTGAATCTATAGAACAGATATGCACTTGAGACTTTTCTTCACTGACTTCAGAATCAATCTGCACATTGTGTTGCTTTGTTCCTTTGATGTTAACGCTCCATCTTACTAAGCGGAATCGGACTGTCGGAGAAGGTGTAAGATTCTTAAAGGTAGATAAGAGTGTGAGTTTCTTCATTCTTTCCCTTAATGGTAGCTGGCTTTGATCTGATAGAGACAGGACAAAGAACAGCCAAGCTTTACTCAATTCCAATTTCCAGAATTATAAAAACCCTGACTTTTGTCTGTTGCTCGGGAAAGACAAAACCCTGTTTGATAACATGTTGGGTGTGAGCCAGGGCTTTGTCTGTGACATCACTTCATTAACTGCAGCGGTTCTGAGTGAAGGTCGAGTTCAAATTGCGATAGTAGAATAGCCTCAAAAATCAGAAATGAGGTAATTTTGTTCAACCGCGAAATTTTGTCAGGAAATTAATCAATATACGTGTGTATTGTATGTTTGGGGGAATGGCAGGGCATCAATCATATAATTTCCTTTTCAATATTCTTAAAAGATATTTCCTTTGGTATATTTCAGCAATTAGTTAGAAACCATGCATGATTAGCGTTCAGTATTTAACAGGGCTGTGGGAAATTGTGTTTGTTTGGTGCCAGTGCCATGATTCCTTGTCGGTGTGTGCCTCTAACCTAGAAAGTAGGCCCAATCTAGGGCCCAGGTGCTGACATGCATGGTCAGCACACACCTCGACTGAGAGGTCCTCGAACCTTGGCAGCACCATCAAGCATTCACAGGCAGCCTGTCCAAGTGGAGAAATCAGTACCAGGCCTCCTACCTCAAGGAAATTCTAGCAGGAGGGGGAGGCTGATTGTGACTTCGATGGAGTCAGGGTAAACCTTGGCTGTGCCTGGTTCCGCCCACCTGTCATTAGCAGGGAGGGAATAATGCAATGAGGAATCCTAGGTGGAGCGTGCCTGACACTTATGCTGTTGACTGGGGCTGAATTTTGGGAAGGAATCCTTTAACATGCATAAGCTCTCTAATATATATATATAAGGAATCCACTTTAGACACCTTCTTGGGGCATTTAAAAAGCGCCTCACAAATTTAGCGGTGGGATCAGCATCTGCTTGGATTAGATGCAGACTATTCCGCTGCTAAATTGGTTAGCTTTGCCCTTGGCACGCAGGCTCCATGGGGCAGTCGGGAAGCCGATCGCCACTTGCGATCGGCACCGTACCGCCTGTGCGGGCGGGGGTGGGGAGGAGGAGGAGGGCGAGCGGGCCTAGCGCGAACTTCGCACATGCGCGTGAGAGAGCGCTTCAGTCTTCCTCAGGCACAGAGCTGCCTCAGGGAGATGAAGCACTGTTTTAAAAAAAAGGAAGAAAATAAAAATGTGATGAAACATGTCCCCTCATGTGTGTCACATGAGTAGGGGCATGTTTTTAATTCAAGCATAACATTTTTTAATTTTATTTTTATTCGCTTTGGGAAACCTCGTCCCGCCTGCGGATGGGGTTTCCTGAAAAGTGCAAAGGCCGCTTGGCCTTTTCGCCCGCCCGCCGACCGTAAGGTTGGACGGGCAGCGTAAATTTGAATTCAGTTACCTTTTTAACGGCCGTAACAGGCCTTTTAATTGTCGTTGGGTGCACTGCTGACTCCGGCGCACGGTCGCCGGACGAAATATTGCGGGGCTACGTGATAACGGCGGGACGCTCGCCCGACACGCGCCAGCCGGCCGAGCTTAATATTCCGCCCTATATGTAGATTGATTGTGGCATTATCCTTGGTCAGTCGGTCAATATGGCCAAGATTTTCGACATGACAGGGAGGCTCTCCGTCATGGCGAAAACCCCGGAAATGGCTGAAAATTCTAAGTTCCGCCCCCTCAACCTGGCATTTTTCATCTTTGCGTGGGCAGGAGTGGAGTCGGGCTGGGGTTCACACACGCTCTATTGGCGGAGGCAGTTGGCTGTTTCAATCACCAGCTGCCTCCACTGAAATGGGACTTTGGAAGGCCAGGAGTGCAAAACCCTGTGTGTGCAGATTAGAATAGGTAAGAGGAGGTCTGAACTTGTGAAATTGTTTGGATCGCCAGGGTACCCATTTGGGAATGTAAGGTACCCCTTTGGATAGGGGGTCCCAGAACGCCTTTGGAAGAGGTAAGGAACCCTTTGGGGTTGTTAAAATCAATCATGACTATGCATTTTTTAAACATTGGAACTGTCAAGCTGCCAAAGAACTGTCCAGCTGTCAAGGAACTATCTAACTGTAAAGGAACTGTCAAAGAACTGTCAAACCTGTCAAGGAAGTGCCCAAGAATACCCGGTGAGTTGGCATGCAGGGGAGTAAACATTAAAGGGTGGTGTGTGAGGGGCATGGGTTGTCATAGGGTGTAAAAGGGGCCATGTGGGGGGTGGGGGGCGGGTGCGGTGGGTGGAGGCATTGCTTGGAATAGGTTGACGTGGAAGGGGCACAAGGAGTGTGTGGTGGGGTGAGGGCTGGAGGGCGGTTTTTTGTTTTATTTATTTATTTATTTCATTTTTTGACCTTCTGCCCAGCCTGCCTCTGCACCCAGCAGCCTCCACACACGTTCCGGGGTCGCCTGCCCCAATTCCTCTTTCAGCCAACCTCCCCTGCCACCAACCGAAAATCCGAGCTGCGGGCAGACATTTTTAAAGGTTGGGTTCGCCAAGCCACAAAATCTCTCAGCTCTGTGCGCCTGACCTGGGGACAAAGGTCTGGGCCTACGTTTATTACATAAACAAGATGTGGAGTTGAGAAAGCTTTCAGAAATTCACTCCTCAAAGCCACCCACTGGTCAGAACCTACTACTGGAGTGTGGCACAGCAAAAATTATGGGACGCGTCGACATTCGGAAATGTCAGCAGAAAAGTAGGACCAAAAATCAAAGGGAGTAAGTTTTATGGACTTGAAATGAACTCCCTACAGAAGGATTGTAATTATATATAGATCGATGCACTGAAATGTGTTTGTGTGAATCAGTTTATTTCCCATGGCATTGATTGCAACAACAGAAAAATTTTCTATCTCTCTTGATATATATAACTGTCTACGCTTGTCTTTAATTTTGTGGATTACACTGTCCGCATCTTACTGTTTTCTATTCCCCCACTGCCTCTCTCCCTTTCTCACTCTGCCCTTTTGTCAATCATCGCTCTCTTCTCTTCTGTACGTCTCCCATGCTATGTCGTGTGTCTCTCTCTCTCTCTGTACCTGTCTGCATCTCCTTCTCTCTGTCCAAAGGCATGATTCTGCACTCCCTAGATGATGAGAAAATGGGGACTGCGATGTGGTGGCCCCAGCTCTGATCCACACTCACTCTGAGGGTGGCTCCTGGCTGGGAGCATGAGATACAGAAATCACCCCCGATACCTTCTGGGAAATGGGATAGAATCAGAGTGGCCCTGCTTGGCTCTAATATTTAAACCTTATATCCTTTTTCTCTTTCTGTATTTCTGCCGGTTTGTGTGCACGTCACATCCCTTCTTCATTCTCCTTTGTCATCTAATTATTCTTTAATCTTTTTGAACTTGATTGCTTTCTACTTTCCTTCTCATCTTCTATTGCTCCTTTGACTTTCACTCTGTATCTTCTTGTAAATTGACTTCTCTTCATTTGCAGGTTGAAATTCACTTTCCTTATGATTAAATGATCAGTCCCAGCTCTGGGCCCGTTCTCCGCTGGGTAGTTTTTGGTTTTCCGAAGCAGGATCTTCCTGGAATATATAGCCTTCAGGAGCGAGGTTCAATTCAGACAATTAAGAGGGAAACGAGAAATAAAAACAGAAAATGCTGGAAAAACTGGCAGCACCCGTGCAGAGAGAAACAGGGTTAACGTTTCGAGTCCACATGACATTTCCCTTCAGAGGGAAACAAGGCGACTTTTTTTTTATTATTTATTCATGGGATATGGGCGTCGCTGGCTGGGCCAGCATTTATTGCCCTTCCCTAATTGCCCTTGTTCAGAGGGCATTTAAGAGTCAACCATATTGCTGTGGGCCTGGAGTCACATGTCGGCCAGGTAAGGACAGCAGATTTCCTTCCCTGAAGGGCATAAGTGAACCAGATGGGTTTTTACAACAATCAGCAATGGTTACGTGTCATCATCATTTTAATTCCAAATTTTTATTAGATTCAAATTTCACCATCTGCTGTGGTGGGATTAGAACCTGGGTCCCCAGAGCCTTACCCTGGGATCTCTGGAATATTAATCCAGTGACAATGCCAATATGCCAAACACAAATACATGTGTGGATGCACTTGGGGAGAAAGGAAAACTTGGAGTGGGTCGACCAAAGAGAGAATGGGCATAAGGAGATCATTAGCTTTTTAAAATTGAGCACTATAAGTTTGTTTAAATAAATTCTAGAAAAGGAAAATAATTGAGAAATATTGACTTATGTTAAAAAATGGCTGTCTTGTGTATTCTTGTGGGATTGAGTATCACAGTTAGAGCTACCGTCTGTCGAGGATAGTCCTGGGGGAGAATTTTCGGCTCGGCGAGCAGGGGCGGGGCCTGGTCACCGAGGCGTTACATGACGCAGGGTAACGTCGGGCGTGCAGTCCTGACCTCACCGTGCATCATTTAGATTATCAGTTTGTCAAAGGCCTATTCAGGCCATTTAGCTTTCGATTCAAATAATTAACGGAGCTGCCCGTCCAACCTTAAGGTTGGCGGGGGGGCAGGCGAAGAGCCCAGGCGACCTTCGCGTTTTTCATGGAACCTCATCCACGGTCGGGATGAGGTTTCATGAATGATTTAAAATTTTCACAAAAAATTTGAATAAAGTTAATGCTCGTGTGACAGTTTCGCACAAGGGGCATGTCTTAAAAAATTTTCTGCCACTTTATTAAGCTTTTTACACTTTAAACTTATCTCCCCCGAGGCAGCTCTGTGCCTCAGGGAGATTTCTGCGCTCTTTTGAAACAGCGCACTTACACTCAGGTAACGCCTCTCCCACCCCCACCCACCCACCCGCACAGGGAGCACTCAGCGCTTCTGGATGCGCGTCACACTGGATGGGCCTTAATTGGCCCACCCACATAAAATGGCGGCGCGGACCCGATCGGGGGCGTGCCCGCCCGCCCGCACCCACCCCCTCACAATCCCACCCCCTAACGGGGAGAAAATTCTCCCCCTGGACTACCCAGGAATTAAGGATTAGTCTTCCGGATACTGTTACACGCAAAGTAGGATTTTAAAAAGATGTTTATTTGGCTTGGACACTTTCATTCACTAGAGCTAAGTGGAGGTGTGAAAAAAGCGGGCAGAGTGATTGAAGACAGGCGGTCATGTCGGGAAAGCGTTGAACCAATGTTAGTATGTATTTGGGGAAGTACAAAACTAAAGGCCTCGAGTACAAGATTGTCACCAAGAAATCAAATCGGGATTTCAGAAGGAGCTTCTTTACCCAGAGACTGTTGAAGATGTGGAACTCGCTACCTCATGGAATGGTTCAGTTAAACCTGTGTAGGTGCATTTAAGGGGAATCTAGATAAGCATATGAGAGAGAAGGGAATAGAGGGTAATGTCGATCGACTTAGAAAAGAAAGGATGAGAGGAAGCTCGAGTGCAGCATAAGCACTAGCATAGATTGGACAGATTGTTTACGTGTGGTATATTCAATGGAAATCTATGGAGAGGTAGTAGCGTGGTAGTAATGCCATTGGACTGGTGATCCAGGAACCCAGTTAATGTCCTGGGGACATGGAGCAGAATTTTCAGGTCGGCAGGAGGCAGGGGAGGGGTGTTGGGGGGGATGGATAGGCGGGTCCAAGAGCGGCCAGAGAAGGGCGCAGCTGAAATGCTCAGCGCTGCCAGGGTGGGGGTGGGAGGAGGGCGGGCGCTGACGTCAGTGCGGGCGCGGGCGTGCATGGAATGAAAGCTCCCTGAAGGCAGAGAGCTGCCTCGGGGAGCTGAAGACTTCAAAAGTATTAAATAAAGATTTTAAAATCGGAACAAAAACGCCCAAGCATCACGTACAGTCAGCTAAACATATACATTATAAAAATTCTGTCCATAGATTTTTATTTTTTTTTTAATTTACTAACGGAAACCTCATCCCGCCCTTGGATGAGGTTTCATGAAAAATGCAAAGGCCGCCTGGCCGACTTGCCTGTCCTCCAACTCTGAGGCTGGACTGACCATGAAAAATCGGGGGCAGCCACAACTTTTTGCCCTCTTAATTGTCGGCAGGTGCGCTTCTGACTTTTTGCACGGGTTCAGTGGCAGCTGGTAGAATTTAAATTCGGTTCTTAAAATCTGCTATCTAGAGTCAGTGATACTGACCATGAAACTATCATTGATTCTTGTAAAATTCCATCTGGTCCACTAATGTCCTTTAGGGATGGAAACCTGCATCCTTTCTGGCCTACATGTGACTCCGGACCCCACAGCAATGTGGTTGACTCTTAACAGGCAGAGACAGGAGAAATTAGAATGGAGAATTGGGAACGAGAAGCTAAATAATTACTTTGTGCCTGTTTTCAGGGGAAGATACAAGAAATCTTCCAGAAATAATAGCGAACCAAGGGATTAGTGAGGATGAGGAACTGAAGGAACTTAGTATTCGTAAAAAGGTATTGTTGAAATGAATGGGACTGAAAGTAGATAAATCCCTGAGACCCAATTATCTACCTCACAGAGTGTTGAAAGAGGTGGCTGTAGAGATAGTGGTTGCATTGGTGGTCATCTTCCAAAATTCTGTAGATTCTGGAATGGTTCCTGCAGATTGGAAGGGAGCAAATGTCATCCCACTATTTAAGAAGGGAGGGAGAGAGAAAACAGGGAACTACAGACCTTACAGGCCTTACATCAGTAGTATAGAAAATACTAGAATTTATTATTATAAAGGAGGCAATAACTGGAAACTTTGAAAATAATGATCTGATTGGGCAGAGTCTACGTGGACTGATGAAAGAGGAATCACATTTGAAAAACCTGTAGGGGCAAGATTCTGCCCTTGGCGGGGGTGCTCGGCGGGATTGGGCGGTTGGGAAGCCGACCGCCGCCCTCGATCAGCTCCACAACGTGATTTCATGTGGTCGGGCTAATTAAGGCCCGTCCTGTGTGGATCGCGAGCGGCAGCGCTGAGCGCTGCCTGTGCGAGTGAGGGGGAGAGGAGGGAGAGCCGGGTCTAGCGCGCAGTTCGCGCATGCACGAGAAAGAGCGCTTCAATCTCCCTGAGGCACGGAGCCGCTTCAGGGAGATTGAAGCGCTGTGTAAAAAAGAAAATGAAGAGAATAAAAATTTAATAAACCATGTCCCTTCATGCGACTCTGTCACATGAGCTGGGACACGTTTTTAATTCTAAAATAAAGTGTTTATTTAATGTTTATTTGCTTTAGGAAACCTCATCTCGCTCGTGGATGAGGTTTCCTAAAAAATGTAAAGGCCGCTTGGCCTTTTCGCCTGCCCACCAACTGTTAGGTTGGACAGGCAGCGTAAATTTGAATTAATTAGATTGTTAATGGCCTTAATAAAGGCCTTTTAATTATCGGCGGGCGTGCAGCTGACCCCGGCGTGCACCTGCCGAATGAAATATTGCGAGTCTGTGTGATGACGTCGGGATGCACACCCGACATCATCGCGCGTCATTTTACGCTCGGGCGTGTCGGGCACACGCCTGCATGCCGAGCATAATATTCTGCCCCAGGAGCTTTTTTGAGGATGTAACTAGCAGAATAGAAAAGGGGAACCAGTGGATTTTCAGCAAGCTGTTGATAAGTCACACACAGGAGGTCAATACCCAAAATTGGAACACGTGGGATAGGGGGTAATATACTGGCATGGATTGGAGGATTGGTTAATGGACAGAAAACAGAGAGTAGGAATAAACAAGCCTTTCTCGGGGTGGCAGGCTAGTGTGACTAGCGGGGCTCTGCAAGGATCAGATAATATATATCAATGATTTGGATTTGGGAACGAAATGTAACTTTGCAAATGACACAAAACTAGGTGGGAGTGTGAGCTGTGTGGAGGATGCAAAGAGGCTTCAAGGGGATTTTGACAGGTTGAGTGATTGGGCAAGAACATAGCAGATGGAATATAATGTGGATAACTAAGGTTAGTTGGAACAAGCAATTAGGAAGGAAAATGGTATGTTGGCCTTTATCACAAGAGGATTTGAGTACAGGAGTAAAGAGGTGTTTTTGCAATTGTCTAGAGACTTGGCGAGACCGCACCTAGAGTATTGTGTATAGTTTTGTTCCCCTTAACTAAGGAAGGATATACTTGCCATAGCGGGAATGCAGTGAAGGTTCACCAGACTGATTCCTGGGACGGCGGGACTATTTTATGAGGAGAGATTGAGGAACAGGGTATTCGCTAGAGTTTAGAAGAGGTGATCTCATTGAAATTTACAAAATTGTTAATGGGCTCGACAGAGTAGATGCAAAAAGGATGTTTCGTCTGACTGGGGGTCGAGAACCAGGGGACACAGTTTCAGAATGAAGTGGCAAGCCATTTAAGATTGAGATGAGGAGGAATTTCTTCACTCAGAGAGTTGTGAATCTGTATCCCAGAGGGCTGTGGAGGCTCAGTCATTGACTATGCTCAAGACACAGATGTGGGGATATATGTGGGGATATGAGGAGAGCGTGGGTAAATGGCGTTGAGGTAGATGACCGGCATGTTCTAGTAGAATGGCTGAACAGGCTCAGGGGGCCAGATGGTCTAATTTTGCTTTTATGTTCCTAATAGCCCCCTGAAATGGCCTAGCAAGCCACTCAGTTTAAGGGCAATTAGGGATGGGCAATAAGTGATGCCCACATCCCATGAAAGAATAAAAAAAAAGTACATAGGCTTACACAGAAATAAGCCATTCAGCCAACCTGTCTCTGCTGGCATTTATGCTTCATTTGAGATTCTTCCCACCTTTCCTTATCTAACTTTACTAGTGTAACCCTCTATTCCCTTCTCCCTCATATGCTCATCTTATCCCTTTACACTATTCACTTCAGCCACTCACTGTCTTAGGAAATTCCACATTCTCACTCTGTGGGTAAAGAAGGCTCTTCTGAATTCCCTATTGGATTTCTTAATGACTATCTTATATCAATGGCCTCTGATTTTACTCTTCCCCACAAGAAGAAACAATCTCTCTCTCTACTATATGAAATCCTTGCATATTTATTTTTAAAACAGCCTCTACTAGGTTACCTCTCAACCTTCTCTTTTCAAGACAAGGAACTGAGACACTGTCTGCTCTCTCAAGTAAACATTAAAAAAAATCCCATTGTCCTGGCTAATATTTACCCTTCAATCAAATATCACCAAAAGACAAGATTTGTCTGGTCATTATCACGTTGCTGTTTGTGGGGTCATGCAGTGCGCAAGTTGGTTGCTGTGTTTCCTACGCTGCAGCACTGTTTACACTTCAAAAGACTTGAGATGTTTTGATTTAGTGAAGCGTGCTCTATAAATGCAAGTCTTTCTTTTACACGATCACTCGGACAGCAATGCTTCTGTGCATTGCCTGTTAGTCATAAGTCTGCCCTTTATAAACAAATTTGCCATTTAGTTGGACACAGAGGGGATCTTCTCTGATGATCAGCGACCCTGCAATATTGGTATGTGGCCACTATTGATACCTCAGGGAGAGAGCACTTTGATAACAATTTCATCCTGCGAATAGGTTTGATTACTCACGATGGGCAAAGCTTTTAAAGTGAGTTTTATGGAGCACCACAGGTGGGATGTATCTTGTGTAGAGAAATGTAATACATATTTACATTAGACACATTGGCAGCATCATGTGTAATGTAAATAATGCAGGATAATTTTACAAGCTAGCCTCGAGCACATGCAGTGAAAATCAATCACACAATGTCGTGATTGTCTGGTCAGAAAGGATTGGAAGGCAGTGGACTTCGTGCCCCTGAATTGTCATCCAACCTTTTATTGGACGAGGCTGCTCACTGGCTGTGTGAACTCATGACATTTACCCCATACTGTGCACCAGGTGTAATATTTCCCAGTAGGATTGAGCAGGCATCGATATTGTAGGTCCATTTAATGTGGTCCCCACTCCTACAATCGCATTATGGCTACAGGCTTCACCCCAGCAGAGTTATCAGCCACACAGACCAGATGGTGCAAGTTGTAGTTTCTGGCCTGGCTGATCTTACTGGGGAAACAGATAGGGGTTTTCCAATTGGCAGCAGTCTCCCTGGGATAGACAAAGAACAAAAGGAGGTCACTTGGGAGTTCCAAGTCCGATTCTCTATCCAAGATGCAGGTTTGTGGCCAGATTAGGTGAAGATAGGTTATGATGCCCAGTCTGATTGAGTAGCTGTGAGACTCTCAGGTCTTGTGTGATAACTGATTACTGGAGTGTGATCCTGAGGGTCCTGTCATTTTCTGGAGGGAGTTGGCTGGCATTGTGATGTGTTATTATGGGCATGAGGGAGCTTGGGGTGGGGAGGGCGGGGAGTAGGGGAATTGTATTTAAATGGGTGCGAGGGAGTTGCAGAGGCTGTGATGTGTTCCGGGTGTGAGGCGGCTGGGGAAAAGCTTTATTATGGTCAGGATTTTACATTCGGTGTGCGGGGGTGGGCCCGACACGCCGGAACGTAAAATGATGCGTGACAGCATCGGACGTGCCTCCCAGCATCATCGCGCAGTCTCGCGATGTTTCGTTCAGCGGGTGCGCTCCAGAGTTGGCTGCGCGCCCGCCGATAATTAGAAAGCCTATTAAGGCCATTAGCAACCTCATTAACCCAAAATTTACGCTGCCCGTTGGCGGGCAGGCGAAAAGGCCAAGCAGCCTTTACGTTTTTTAAGAAACCTCATCCACGAGTGGGATGAGGTTTCCTAAAGCTTTCGCAAATTGAGTAAAAACTTTTTTTTGAAAAATAATAATATGTCCCATCTCACACGACAGAGTCACATGGGGGGACGTTTCATGAAATGTTTAATGTTTTTAATAATTTCTTCAAAAAGCGCTTCAATCTCCCTGAGGCATGGAACTGCCTCAGGGAGATTGAAGCGCTCTTACGTGCGTGTGCGCGAGAGAGCACTGGACCCGACTCTCCCTCCTCCCCCCCCAGCCCGTACAGGTAGCGCTCAGCACTACCGCTCGCCATCCACAGTGGGCGGGCCTCAATTGGCCCACGTGAAATCACAGCACCGAACCGATCGCCATGGGAAAAATTCAGGCCTGTGAGTGCGAGGGACCTGGGGAAGTTATGACGTGTTAGTATGGGAATGACGGAGCTGAGGGGAGTTGTGATGTGTTGTTATGCGGTTGAGGGAGCTAAGGAAGTGTTATGGGTGTCAGGCAACTGGAGAACTTGAGCAGAGCAACACACTGGAATGGCTCACAACCAATATCGTATTGCAATTATTAGCTAACTTATGCATGCTATGTTAATGAATGTGCTTGTCTGAATATTAAGGGAACAATCCAGGTTAAGACTCCGCTGTGATCTATCTGACAGTTGCCATAATTGTACAAAGTAAGTTTCAATCTCGGAAAGTTTTTGAGAATCAAGAATGTAATTGACACAACATTCCCTTTGTTCATTCTCTCCGTTTTAGTCTCATTTAAGATTATATTTAATTAAGCAGTGCGTGCTAATGATGTCATCTTGGAGACTGTGACCTGATAGGCAGACAGATCTTGATTAAGTGAGGGAGCCTGATTAACATCCATATTCAGGGCTCGATCAGGCCTGGGTTCATAACTGGATTTGTACTGATGATAATATAGTTTCTTCATGGTAAGGTTAAGTAATTCTTTGCAGCAAGCACCACAAATTATATTCTCAACTCTCACCGTTTAGACAAAATTATTTAGGACATGAGAAAATCAAAAATCTTGGTGATTTTTAAAAGATGACCTGTTGGGAAGACTTTGCCACTGCTCGCTTGTCATATCAATATTACACATCTCCAACATAGTGATCTTCAAGTGACAACATCCTGACCTGGATATATATCGCTGTCCCTCCATCATCGCTAGGTTAAAATCTTGGAACTCCTGACCTAACAGCTCTGTGGAAGTACCATCACCACTCAAGCTGAAGTGGTTCATGAAGAAGACACAATCTCGCCTTTTTTTAAGGGCAGCCTGCAGGAATGCGCAATGAATGCCAGCCTTATCAATGAGATTTTTTCATGGGATGAGGGAATCACTGGCAAAGCCAGCATTTATTACCATCCCTAATTGATGGTGAGCTGCCTTCTCAAACAGCTGCCGTCCATGTGATGTGGGTATACCCATAGTGCTGTTAGGAAGGGAGTTCTAGGATTTCGATCCCATAAGATGAAAGAATGGCAATATATTTCCAAGTCTGGATGTGTGTGACTTGGAGGATGATTTGAAGCTGGCAGTGTTCTACTGTCCTCCTAGGCAGTCAAGGCCATGGTTTAGAAAGAGCAGTTGAAGAAGCCTTGGCAAATTGCTGCAGTAATCTTGTAAATGGTACACACTGCCGCCACTGTGTGCTGGTGGCGGAGGAGGGAGTGAATATATTTAATCTTTTTTTATTGGTTCATGGGATGTGGGTGTTGCTGGCTAGGCCAACACTTATTGCCCATCCTTAATTACCCTTGAGAACTGAGTGGCCTGCTAGGCCATTTCAGAGGGCATTTAAGAATCAACCACCATGCTGTGGGTCTGGAGTCACATGTAGGCCAGACCAGGTAAGGATGGCAGATTTCCTTCCCTAAAGGACATTAGTGAACCAAATAGGTTTTAAGGACAATCAGCAATGGTTTCCTGGTCATCATTAGAATTTTAATTCCAGATTTTTTATTGAATTCAAATTTCACTATCTGCTGTGGTGGGATTCAAACTCAGGTCCCCAGAGAATTACCCAGAATATCTGGAGTACTATTCTGGTAACAGCGCTATCTAGGTTGATGGGTTGACATACATGGGTTGCTTTTTCCATGATGGTGCCAAGCTTCTTCAGTGTTTTTGGAGCTACATTCAAGGGTATATTCCAACCCACTACTAGCTGGTGCTTTGTAGATGATGGAAATGCTTTGGAAAGTCAGTAGGTGAGTTACTTGTCACAGGATATCCAGTTTCTGACTTCAACTTGTAGTGTCAGCATTTGTGTGGTTGGACCAGTTAAGTTTCTGGTCAATAGTGACCTGCCAGGATGTTGATGGCACAGGATTCAGCAATGATAATGGCAGTGAATGTCAAGGGGATGTGGGTAGACTCTTTCTTGTTGGAGCTGTTCATTACCAGGCACATCTGTAGCATGAGTGTTATCAAGCACGAATGTTGTCCAGGTTTTGATGCATGAGGGCACGGACAGCCTTATTATCTGGGGAGCTGCGAATGGAAATCAACACTGCAATCATCAGCGAACATCCCCATTCTGGCCTTATGATGGAGGGAAGGTCATTGGTGAAGCAGTTGAAGATGGTTGGGCATAGGACACTACCCTAAGGAACTTCTGCTCCTGCAGTGATGTCACTGAGATGACAGGCCTCCACAACCATCTTCTTTTGTACTAGGTATTAGTCTAACCAGCGGAGCGATTTATCCCTGATTCCCATTGATATCAATTTTACTAAGGCTGCATTATGCTACAGTCATTCAAATGCTTCTGTGATGACACCTCTGGAATTCAGCTCTTTTGTTTGGACCAAGGCTGTAACAAAGAATGGAATGTATATGAAAAATAAACACAACCAAGTACATTGTTCAACACTAATCTAAGGAAGAAAGGCTTGTATTTACATATTGCGTTTCACAACCTCAGGTTGTTCCAAAGTGATTTACCGTTAAGGGAGTAATTTGGAAGTGCAGTTACTGCTGCAATGTAGGAAACGCTGCAGCTGGCTTGCAAAAACAAGGCCTCACAAAGAACATTAATTAAATCACCAGATGATTTATTTTAGGTGTTTGGGGGGACAAATATTGGCCAGAACACTGGGAGAACTCCATTATTTTTCTTTAAATAATGTGGCAGGATCTCTATATCAGAGGGGAAAAGGGACTTTGGTTTAACATCTTAGCCAAAAGACAGCATCTTTTAAAAAATGTATTCTTTCGTGGAATGTGGGCATCACTGGCAAGGCCAGCATTTGTTGCCCATCCCTAATTGCTCTTGAACTGTGTAACTACATTGCTGTGGATCTGGAGTCACGTGTAGGCCAGCCAGACCAGGTAAGGGTGGCCGATTTCCTTCCTTAAAGGAACCAGATGAGTTTTTAATGACAACTGATGATCGTTTTGTTGTCACCATTACTGAGATAAGTTTTCAATTTCAGATTTATTAAATGAATTTAAATTCCACCAGCTGCCCTGGTAGGATTTGAAGCCATACCTCCAGAGCATTAGGCTGGGCCTCTGATTCATCAGTCCAGTGACATTACCACTACACCACCATCTTCCCCCTCCTCTGACACCACTGCACTGAAGAGCTAGCTTGGATTATGTGCTCATGCTTCTGAAGTGGGAGTTGAACCCACCACCTTCTGACTCAGAGGTGAGAGTGCTCATGCTGAACCACTCATCGCACAGTGCAGCTCAATCCATAAGCCGCTAAACCTTTCTATGTTGTTGAAATTGTGTTTTGATCGTGCTTGCCGTGTGCTGAGAACTACTATTTATGTGACTCCTGTCACATGGCTGAGGAAATAAGGCTTTATCCCAGTGTCCAGCTTGTGCTCCCAGCTCCCACACCACGCTGTTTACACAGTGTCTCTTGCCCAAAAAGCGGGTGTTCAGAGCAGGTAAGCTCTGTGGAAATTAGACATGTTTTAGAAATTTGGACATATTCCCAAAGCTGGTGATTCAAACAAAAAACAAAACAAAACAGTAAACACCTCCTTGGTGGCTCATGTTCACAAAGTTGCCTCCATTCTCTCCCACACAGAATCGAAGGTACACAAAATATCACCAATCCTGTGCTCACTGGACTATTAGGCACCGGACGCAGCTTATGGGTGGAATTTTACGTCCTCCGTCGCAGCGTGGGCGGGGTCATAAAATGCAGCGAACCAATCAAAAGCCCATTTGACTTCGGGGGGGGGACCGCAAAAGCCCACCAGCCGGAAATCCAGTCCCATGAGAACTTGCAAACAAGATGCATAAATGACAAACAGGCTGACCTCCACCACTGAATAAGCATGGATGCATTAAAAATACATTTAAAGTTGCTTAAATACCACCAGGAGACATTAATTAGGAACATCAGAACATTCAGCCCGTCAAGTCTATTCTGCCAAATTTAAAACCCGTTCACAGAGACGAGAATGTTTGTGGCCTCCTGATTGTTGGGTTATTGACTATCTCCTAAAAGTATTTTGAAGAAAACAAGTCTTTCAAAATAGTTAACAGAATGGAATTGACTCTATTACCACCTGCTTAGGAACATGTAAATTAGGAGCAGGAGTGGGCTATTCAACCCCTCAAGCCTGCTGCGCCATTCAGTAAAATCATGCCTGATCTGATTGTGGCCTCTGCTCCACCTTCTATCTACCTCCGAGCACCTTTGACTCCCTTGTTCGTCAAGAATCTATCTACCTCTGCCTCAAAGATATTCAATGACCCTACCTCCACCGCTCTCTGGAGACAAGAGTTCCAAAGGTTCACGACCCTCAGAGAGAAAAAAACTTCTTCTCATCTTCCCATCTTAAATGGGGCACCCCTTATTTTTAAACTGTGTCCCTGAGGCCCTTTGTCCTCTCACCTGCTCTTGATCTTTTCACTGAGAATTGTCGGCATGGCATTGGCTGTTTCAATTTCTCTGCCCCTCTCACCCACTCTCACCTGTCTCCTTCTGAACTTGCTACACTCTGTTCTCTTAGGTCGAACCCTGATTTTGTTATTAAAGCTGCCGACAATGATGACACTGTTGTTGTTGTCTGGTGTACTAACCTCTACCTAACAGAGGCTGAGTGCCAACCCTCGGACACTTCTTCCAACCTCCCCCTGGACCATGACCCCACCACTGAACATCAAGCCATTGTGTCCAGGACTGTCACTGACCTCATCTCTTTTGGAGATCTTCCCTCCACAGCTTCCAACCTCATAGTCTCCCAACCTTGGACGGCCCGCTTCTACCTCCTTCCCAAAATCCACAAACAGGACTGTCCTGGTAGACCCATTGTGTCAGCCTGTTCCTGCCCCACAGAACTCATTTCTTCCTATCTTGACTCCGTTCTCTTTCCCCTTGTCCAGTCTCTTCCACTTACATCCACGATTCCTCTGATGCCCTATGTCATATAAACAATTTCCAGTTCCCTGGCCATAACTGCCCCCTCTTCACCATGGATGTGCAATCCCTCTGCACCTCCATCCCCAACCAGGATGGTCTGGGAGTTCTCCACTTCTTCCTTGAACAGAGGCCTGAACAATCCCCATCCACCACCACTCTCCTCCGTCTGGCTGAACTTGTTCTCTCACTGAACAATTTCTCCTTAAACTTGTCTCACTTCCTCCAAATAAAAGGTGCGGCTATGGGTACCTGCATGGGTTCCAGTTATGCCTGTCTTCTTTATGGGGTATGTGGAACATTCCTTGTTCCAGTTTTACTCAGGCCCGACCCCACAACTCTTTTCGGTACATCAATGACTGTTTCGGTGCCACTTCATGCTCTCGTCTGGACCTGGAAAAATGTATCAATTTTGCTTCCAATTTCCATCCCTCCATCACCTTCACATGGTCCATCTCTGACACTTCCCTTCCTTGACTTCCCTGTCTCCATTTCTGGTGATAGACTGTCCACCAGTATTCATTACAAGCCCACCGACTCTCACAGCTACTCACACCCTGCTTCCTGTAAGGACTCCATCCCATTCTCTCAGTTCCTTTGCCTCTGTCGCATCTGTTCTGATGATGCCACTTTTTAAAACGGCAGACATGTCTTCCTTCTTCCTTAACTGAGGTTTCCCCCCCTACTGTGGTTGACAGGGCCCTCAACTAAGTCCAATCCATCTCCCGCACCTCTACCCTCACTCCTTCCTCTCCCTCCCAGAATCATGATAGGGTCCCCCTTGTCCTCACTTTTCATCCCACCAGCCTCTGCATTCAAAGGATTATCCTCTGCCATTTCCACCAACTCCAGCCTGATGCCACCACCAAACACATCTTCCCCTCACCTGCCCATCGGCATTCCGTAGGGACTGTTCCCTCTGGGACACCCTGGTCCACTCCTCCATCACCCCCAACACCTCATCCCCTTCCTATGGCACCTTCTCACGCTATCACAGAAGGTGCAACACCAGTCCCTTTACCTCCTCCCTCCTCACTGTCCAAGGGCCCAAACATTCCTTTCGGGTGAAGCAGCACTTCACTTGCACTTCCTTCAATTTGGTCGACTGAATTCGCTGCTCCCAATGTGATCTCCTCTACATTTGGGAGACCAAACGCAGACTGGGTGACCGCTTTGCGGAACACCTTCGGTCTGTCCACAAGTATGACCCAGACCTTCCTGTCGCTTGCCATTTCAACACACCACCCTGCTCTCATGCCCACATGTCCATCCTTGGCCTGCTGCAATGTTCCAGTGAAGCTCAACGCAAACTGGAGGAACAGCACCTCATCTTCCGATTAGGCACTTTACAGCCTTCTGGACTTAATAATGAGTTCAACAACTTCAGACCATGAACTTTCTGCTCCATCTTCGCCCCTTTTTTTTAAAATCCCTTTTTTTAATATTTTTAAATTTATTTTTATATTTTATTTTTTATTTACTTATTTTTATATTTTTTATCATTTTTTTAATCCCTTTTTTAAAATCTTTTTCCCCGACCACTGCCCCCTTCCCCCCACCCCCAACAGGGCCATCTGTCACTTGTTCAATCTGTTCTTTCACAGAATGCCGAGCCTTGTTCTGCTATTAACACATTCTGCTTTCTCACCTTTATGCCACTATCAGCACCAACAGCACCTTCCTTAGTTTTCACCACTACCATTGACACTCCCTTTGTCTTATGTCCATGACATCTTTGTCAATCTCTCCTTAGCCCCCACCTATTGCTGACCTTCTATTCTACTTTACCTGCTCCACCACCCCCCCACCCCATCAGGATAAATCCCATCTCATGTCTTCCTCTCTTTAGCTCTGAAGAATAGTCATACAGACTCGAAATGTTAACTTTGTTTCTCTCCCACCCCCCCATCAGATGCTGTGAGGCCTGCTGAGTTTTTCCAGCATTTTCTTTTCTGTATTTCAGATTTCCAACATCTGCAGTATTTTGCTTTTACCCGTAGTTCTAGTTCCTACCACAAGGGGAAACATCCTTTCAGCATCCACCCTGTCAAGTTCCCTCAAGATCTTATATGTTTCAATAAGATCATCCCACATTCTTCATTCATTCCAGTGGATACAGCCTGTCCAACACTTGCTCATAGAATAACCACTCCAACCCCCCCTGCTCCAACCCCACCATCCCAGGGTATCGGTGGAGTGAACAGTGATGACTGATAACTGGTATAAAGCACAATTGATTGAATCATATATTTTTAGAGCACGAAAGTCATTCAGTTCATGCTGGAAAGAACTGTTCACTTCTTCCATCTCCTTGCCCTTGCCTGCACCCTCTTCCACTTCAATTATTTATCCACTTACTGTTTAAGAACCCTTACAGATTCTGCTTCCCATCACCATTTCTGGTAATGGACCTAATGAACCCCTGTGTAAAAAAAAACACTCCAAATATCTCGCTTCTTTCTTTTGATGACCCCCCACTGATACCTGGGATGGTGGGGTTGGAGGGGAGGTGGGGGTGTTATTCTGTGAGTAAGTGTTGGACAGGCTGTATTGGAGTTTAGAAGATTGAGAGATGATTTTATTGAAACAGAAGGACCCACCAACCAATAAGTTTCTCTAGTTAACCTTACCAAAACCTTTCATTATTTTGAACACTTTTATTAGATCCCATGGTAATCTTTGTTCTGATGAAAACAGCCTTGGTGTCTTTATTTTCCTCTCAGAGTGAGAAATTGATCAACATCCATTGAACCATCAATGCTTCATTGAAATTCAAATTCTTACACGTTAACCTGAACTCCTTTGTATCACTCCACTTTGGAAGAGGTAACATTTTGGAATTTTGATGCAAATAAATCAGTCATCACAGGGAGTTTCTTTTTCAGCACCACAGAATAATTTGTAAGAAATGTCTGGTGCCAGGAATAACACGGGAACATTGATACCCACCCATTGTAGGTGTGGGTGAGCACATCAATCGCCCCCAATTTTAACACCAGTGTGGGAGGGGGCATTGGACAGGTGGGCAGAGGTTTGAGTTAGAAACATACCTGCAGCCCCCGAAATAAGGCCTAGGTTCTTTTACCTCCTGGGGCCTCATTTAAGATCTCGTTGGCCAATTCCCCGGCAATAGAAAATCACATAAGTCTTGGCAGGTTTGGCTGCTGGGGTTGGCTCATGGTCAGGGGGGTGAGGTGTATCTAGCAATCAGGGAAGGGACGCGTCTGCCTCAGGATAGACATAAGATTTTGTTGCAGGGTCCTGTTTCTGGTCCTCCTGACTCTTCAAGGAAAGACAGTGACAAAGCCTGCCCCTCCTTGGGCCTCTTCTGGTCCTGGTCCTTTTCAAAATATACTGAGTAAACACAGCATCATCCTTGACAATCAGTAACGATGCTTCTCGGCAAACAGTAAACTATCAATAACAAAAATAAAAATACCTGGAAAAACTCAGCAGGTCTGGCAGCATCTGCGGAGAGGAACACAGTTAACATTTCGAGTCTGCATGACTCTTCAACAGAACTGAGTAAAAATAGAAAAGAGGTGTAAACTATCAATGCCCCACAACTGAGTCCATGCTCAATAAAACAAACACATAGGGCCTCAGTAACAGTGATCGCATCTTCTACTGTGTAGCAACCGGCAAAAGCTATACCAATAGTCAGGGGTTCAAAATAGTCCTCTTCTTGTATTTATTCCCTGACCTACCTAGAAAGTTGTAAAAGTTGCTTGTACTATTGGAATTTTGCTGGAATAAAAGTCCTCATATTTGAAAGCAAAAATTGAAAACCGAAGCCTGAATTTTACGCTTGTCCCCCTCCCCCAGCGGGTTCTGAGGCGAGGGGGAGAGTGAAATTGCACGGACAGGATTCCCTCCAGATTCCCACCCGCCCCAACCAGGAGGCGATTTTACGGTGGGGCAGGCAGGGTCCCGGCCGGGAAGCCCACCTTTGACCCAATTAAGGCCATTAAGTGGCCAGTCAATGGCCGCTCGAGGGCCTTTTCCAACCCAGACTCAGTTTGTAAGCTGGCGGGCAGACGACAGGTCAGGAAGGGAAAACTAGAAAACAAAGTAAGTTCGATCTCAGGCGGGAAGGGGTTGGCGGGGAACGGGGGGGCGGGGCGCCTCCATCAGAAGCCTCCTTCTGAGGGGAGGGGGAGGGGGTGGGGGGTAGGGGGATGGGGAAGGTGGAGGGGGAAGGGGGAGGGGGGAGGGAGGGGGGAGGGGGGAGGGAGGGAGGGGGGCGGGGGGGAGGGAGGGGAGGGAGGTGGGGAATCCTCTCCTTAAGGCCCAGTGACCTCCAGACTTCCATCATCCCGCACCCACTGGCCTATCCCCCAAGACACCAATCATCCCGCTCGCAACCTTCCAGGCCTTCCCTACCCTGCACTGGGATCCCTGCCACTTACCTGTCCTCCAGTTCCCGAGACCTAGTGCCAAGCAGCTCCCTGCAGTGCCCCTTCCGACCACCGCAGCACTGTGCCTGGAGGGGCTGGAGAGCTGCCGGCCAATCAGATTGGCCGGCAGCTCTCCAAGGCAGGACTTCCTCCCGATTGAGGGGTGGAAGTCCTGCCTTCTGCCAATAAACGCTCGTTAAAGCGCATTATGGCATCAGGGAACATATCCCCGCCGACTCTCCGGATGGTGGATGTAGGTTTACATTCCCTTGAGTTGAAAGATTAAAGGGTTATCTAATTGAGGTGTTTAAGATGCTTAAATGATGGAAACTATTTCTTCTGCCAAGGGGCTTGTAAAGTGCATCATTTCACCATCTGAGTATCGCAACAAGTGGATTTTCATTCAAGAGACGCGTTTCTCTTCCCACTGGACCATAAGGTTGCCAATCCACCAATATTGTCCTGGGGGCCCTATCAATTCAAGGTTAGTGCACTATATATATATATGGTCACAGCTCCAAGCAACCCGGGAGATAAATCATTGAGGAGTTAACAAGACTGGCCTGTTTTCATAAGGGGGCAAAACATTAAAACTAGAGATAAAAGCAGAATACTGCGGATGCTGGAAATCTGAAATAAAAACAGAAAATGCTGGAAAAACTCAGCAGGTCTGACAGCATCTGCAGAGAGAGAGACAGTGTTAACATTTCGAGTCTGTATGATGAAGGAGAGTCTGAAGAAGAGTCGTACAGACTTGAAACGTTAACTCTGTTTCTCTCTCCACAGATGCTGCCAGACCTGCTGAGTTTTTCCAGCATTTTCTGTTTTTATTTCATTAAGATTAGAGCCTGGGTGTTCAGGAGTAATGTCAGGAAGCACTCCTTCACATAATAGGTAATGGAAATGTGGAACTTTCTTCCCCCAGAAAGCCGTTGAGACTAGGACACTTGAAAATTTTAAAACTAAGTTTGCTAGATTTTTAGTAAGCAAGGATATTGAGAGTTGCAGAACCAAAGTGACAGATGAAGTTACAGATCAGCCATGATCTAACTGAATGGCGGAACAGAATCATGGGGCTGAATGGCCTACTCCTGTTGCCATAAATGTACAGGGCAACGCTTTGTTGTGCTTGCCTTCAGGTGGAGGGTACAAGCACATTACAGTAACACCAACTGAAGAAAGGTCACCAATTTGCTAGTTCCTGATAAATTAGTTCCTGATAAATGTGCAGAGCATGGGCTAGATTCCCACTCATTCTTATTCAATCGGTGGAAAATCTAACTTACATTACAATCATTGATTTTCTTGTGTAGACATTATCATACATCAAGGGCTCTCTGTACACTAGCCACGAATGACCCAAATTGACAACTGATGCTGCTGAAATCACCCAAAACTGAACAAAAAGCTTTTCCTTCTGCAAATTCATTTTGTGTATTTTTTTAAACTGCCAACAACAGACAGTGATCTCAAACCTGTAATCTTATCTTCGGATAAAAAAACAAAAAAAAAGCTCTGGATTTGCCCTCATGCGGTTATCTGAACCCCTCGGTGAGATTACCGCTTTGGAATCACTGCCTCATAGACATCGCTGTATGTAACATCTGCCGCATAGTAAGGTCAATAATAAATGGGCAATATTGCCTGAGCTATCTCAGAAGCCAACAAATGTCCAGTCCTACGGATATCTTTGCCTTACATCAGCCAGTATTATTTTATAACTCAATTATCATGCAGTCCTGTTGTTTGCTGCAGTTGGGCTGCCGACTTTTTAGGGTGTATCCCTGAAGGTTTCAACACAACTGGTCCACCCAGTCAAACAGCCTTTTATCTCATCTCCAATATTTTTATAACTAACAAAGTGTTCAAAGAAAATGTAAATGAAAACAGGCCAGTCTTGTTAACTGCTCAATGATTTATCTCCCGGGTTGCTCGGAGCTGTGAACATATATATATATGTAGTGCACTAACCTTGAATTGATAGGGCCCCCAGAACAATATTGGCGGATTGGCAACCTTATGCTCCAGTGGGAAAAGAAACGCGTCTCTTGAATGAAAATCCACTTGTTGCGATAGTCAGATGGTGAACTGATGCACTTTACAAGGGAGCAGTAAGATGAGAGCTCATTCTACAGTCCCTCATGTAGCAAATGTTTGATCTTGAGAGTGCTGTTGTGGGAGAAACAGAATGGAAGCCAAGATTAAAGTTTTAAAAAAACATTCTTGCGATACATGCGACACTGACACGGCAGCAATTATTTCCCTGAGGACATAGCATGGGACTGATGTCACATGGGCAGTAATGGGTGGTGGGTGAGGGCATTCATGAACTTATTGGATTTTAGGACCAGATTTTCCTGGTCAGGTTCATGCCTTGCCAAGGAGGGCTTTGAACTCTCAGTCCCTGCATTATCAGTCCAGTAATGTAACCACTTGGATTCTATAGAAGGCACAGTTGTAGCACTCTTGCCTGTGAGGGTTGTGGGCTCAAGTCCCACTCCAGAGCCATGAGCATAAAGCTCAGCTGGCAATTTAATACAGCACGGATGGAGTGCTGCACTATCTGAGGTGCTGCTTTTTGAATTGGATGTTAAATTGAATTCTGTACATAAAAGATCCACATCACTATTTGATAAGAGTGGGACAGTTCTGCCTTGTCCAGGCCAATATTTAACCCCTCATTCAACACCTAAAATGGGTGATCTGGTCATTTATTTAGATGCTGTCAGACCTTATTGTGTGAAAATTAGCCGCCTCGTTCTTATTTTACAACAGTGACTACACTTCAGACGTACTCCAATGGCTGTAAGGCACTTTCAGACATCCTGAGGTCGTGAAGTATAAATGCACATTTATCTTTTTTATTAATCTAATGTGACTGTAGTGCACTAACCTGCTTAATAAGCTGTTCTGTGCAGCAGCTTAATTCTTGACACTGCCCCTTTAACTGTCCATGGCACTGGACCAGTCTGCTGAAGATGAAAGACATTAAAGTCTGAACGAATAATAATGGTGATGCGCAGCAATAAAAAGCCGGTTAGCAGCTAAGTGTCCAGGAACTGAAGTGCTCTAAAAAATTAGAAAAAAATAAATGAGGATTGAAACACCACTGTTGGGGTTAAGATGAGACCCTCTTGCTGGTGATGCATGAAGATGCAGCAGCCTATTTAACTGTGGTGTGGTAGTAGCCTCAGTTCTGTCTTCACGCCTTCACTGTAGCCGGGTATTTCTCTCCCTACGGAAGAGAAAAATTTGATAGGGAAAGCATTCAGAAAGTTCTCCCACATGCCTCCCAATAGGCAACCAGAAGTAGCACCAACAATGGTTTGGATTGGATGTTTTCCAATGCATTTTGGAACTCCAGTTGTTGCCATTGTCATGTCTCTCTGGGCTACCTTTTATACGGACATATTTATATAAGAAAAACTGCGACTGGGGAAATTCATGATTATGTCTTTATATATGTGACAGCTAGATAGTATGTAACATTCTTAAAGTAGCAACAATATACACTGCAAACTACACCCTTCAATTGTAGGAGACACGAGGTTATGGGAACCCTAGGTGAGAGGAGAAAACGGAAGCTTTGCGCTCTTTCATTCTTGGCTGTTTCAGATACTCAGCAGACCTGAAAACTCCCCAGTACAACAAACAATCAAACCATTCTGATGTTTCCACAAAAGTTAATATTTCTCTTGTGCAATATTGCAGAGTTTGCATAATGCAGAGAATTAAATGTCGCTGCAGCTTGATTCACATCGCTTGGTTAATTTGCGAACTGCAGCCACGTTGCTAAACCATGATATTCAAACAGCGACTTGGTGGAGGGTGAAGCAGAAAGATATTGACGATGGGGTTATCGGGAATTTTTTTCTTTCTCTCTTTGTTGTAAAGCACCTTAAAACAGCTCTGAATGTGGAAAATGTGAGGGACATGGAAGCAAATTGTTGAAGGGACCAGCAACACGAAATTACATTGTGCATCAAGTGTCAATTGTAGCACATCACTAATGTATTCATGTGGGTGCTATTTTAGCAAAACCGATAACCTGTTTAAATTAAAAAAAAATTGCAGAGGAATTTCAATTCACTTGGGTTGTCTGGTGTCATAGACATTGGGAAGATGGATGCCATTGCCTTTGGGTCCTCCCAGTAACTCTGTTTCCTTACCATTAACTACATTCCCTTCCTGGCTGCCACCTTACTGAACCTGAGCTGGAACCTTTGACTCCATATTCTTTTCACCATAATAACTGCCTGCTTCCACCTTTGTCACACCATCTATGTACACCCCTACCCCCAGCCAATCTTGCTAAAGTCCTCATCCTACAAACACAAATATTCCGATATTCTCCCTGCCACCTCCTCTTCTTCACTCTGTAAACTTCAGATGGATGTCTTTGTCCTGCCCAGGACCACGTCCTACTCACCCCAACACCTTAGTCTGCGCTGATCAGCATTGGCTACCAGTGCTCTAATGTATCAAATTTAATGTTCCCATTATGTTTAAATTTCTTTGTGTTTTTTCCTTTCCCTACCTCTTTAACGTCCTCCAGCCCTAAACCCCCAAAATCCCTGTACCTCTAACTCTGTTCTCTGCATCCACTGCACCCTTTACCCACTCTTATTGATGGTGCCTTTAGCTGCCTAGGACCCGCAGTCTGGAATATTCCACCTCCCCACCTTGCTCTCTGCCCTGATAATCCTATCAGGACCTCACAGGGTAGAATTTCCACAGGGCTTCCCTGATTTCTCACCACGACTTTGACAAACTAATTGGCCAAAACTGTTCAAATGGCCACTTTCTGAGCTAACTGTCAATCTTTGCTGAAGGTAACACTTCAAGTCAGAAATGTCCCCAAGGAAATTCCAGATGCCCCTCTTTTAGTCACCCTCCTTCTGTAACTCCACACCTGTTTTTTGTGACTGTACCGTAATGCACTTTGGAACACTTTTCCACATTAAACAACAATAACATTTTTCGTAAAAGCAAAATACTGCGGATGCTAGAAATCTGAAACAAAAGCAGAAAATGCTGGAAAAACTCAGCAGGTCTGGCAGCATCTGTGGAGAGAGAAACAGAGTTAATGCTTCGAGTCTATATGACCCTTCTTCAGAGCACAACATCTTTCATTGATATAGCATCTTCAATGTAGCAAAACATCCCAGAGGCGCTATATAAATGCAAATTGTTGTTGTTGATACCACCTGCTCCATGTCAATTGTGCAACTAATGTGACAAAAGGTGACATTTTACCTTTAAATTCATTCAATATACTTTTTTATTAGACTCATTCCAAGAAAATATTCTGAGCAGTGTGAAACCTATGCCAGCTGACATCACTGACTGGACACTATTCCCATTGATGCCAATTACTGCCCAATATTGAAAGTAATTTTCTCTTGTGACCACTTGAAGCAATCAAGATTCTAGCTTCAGTTAAAGGGCATCATAATGAATATGTAACAAAGGACGGAATCATCCCAGATTTGCACTAAGTGCAGTAGAGGACGGGTAAAACATTGTTTTACCCGCCGGCCACAATGGCAGGTTTTCACAGCACATCATCCCAAACCCACTGCATTAGTTATGCATTCCTGGGAAACATGCCTCTCATTCACGCGCCATGCCATCACCTCGCTGCTTCATCACGCCAGGCACCTTATTTAAAGTCTAGACATGTGCACACATCTCAGTGCTTCCAGCCCAGGACTACTGCTGGGAAGATGTCCACAAAAGACAAAAAAGACTGCAGCCGCCAGGTTTAGTGACACGTCACTGGAACGCCTTTTGGATGCCTTGGAGGCCCACCGCAATGTCCTCTACCCCCCCGCTCTGGCCGCAGGAGGCCCATCAGTATCACCACTCCGGCTTGGGAGATGGCGACAGCGGTGGTTAGTGCCAACCCTGAAGAGGTTCGCTATCCAGTGCAGAAAGAGGATGAATGATCTCATCTATTCTGCCAGGGTAAGGCAACCATCTCATGCCAAACACTCACACTCATAAGGCCATCACACATTCACTGGCATCTCACTCACTGCCGGCTCAAGGGACATCACCAGTCACTCTCTCACACACCCTCACATTTCCATCTGGCCTCATGGCCTCTGGAGACTTCCTCCTCAGCCCTCACCCTCTTGTGGCCACTTGCATAGATCAACATTTGTCCCCCCACACACACCCTGGGATATCCCCCTTCCCCAGTAATGCCCTCGCCCTGCAGCCTCTTCCCTTGCCTGAGGCCACTTCTCCCCTTTTCCCATCCGAGCTATAGATAGCCCTGCAGCCGTTGAAAAGCCACCCTCACCTTGTGGCTGGTCTCATAATTAGAAACCTGCCCTTGAGCCCTCCAAAACGTGATGTGGTGCTGCCTGCGAAGCCTGGTGCTGATGACCATGAGTGCTGCCCAACCAAGGTAGGCAAACAAGTGTCAAAGTCCCAATTGAAGTGCAGCTCGCCAGGTGCACATCGCTTATTTTCAGTTGTGAACCACCTGCTGGGCTGATCCAGCAAGATTCCGGCGAGCTGGGCTGATAATGATATGCAGATTTATTACGATCAAGTTCCCGATGTGCGGCGGTGGGAAATGCGGATTGCCATTGGTGAGACGAGTGGACAATTGCAAACTGGTTTCACGACATTGTGAAACCAATTTTTGGCCTTCCTGCCATATTGTCCGTTCACGCCCATCATGACGCCCAACACTAGCCCAATGTAATAGCTACTCATAACATTTCCATTCTGTTCAAAGTCAACCATCCTAATTTATGTTAAGGCACTCAAAGCAGATTGAGGCCAGCTTCAGGGTATTCTCATGTGACAAATGTCAAGAGTGGGATGCCTTCAGCTGTGGCTCAGTCGGTAGCATTCTCACCTCTCACTTACAAGGGTCTGGGTTCAAGTCTCACTCCAAGGCTTGAGCATGAAAAATCATGGGTGACACTCCTGTGCAATTCTGAGGGAATACTTCACTGTTGGAGGTGCCATCTCTTGGTTGAAAAGTTAAACTGAGGTCCCATCTGCCTGCTCAGGTGGATGTAAAAGATTCCATGGCACCATCTGAACAAGAGTAGGGGAGTTATCCTGGACAATAAACATCCACCAATCAACTTCACAAAAAAGATAGATTATCTGGTCATTATTACGTTGTTAACCACATTCATAAATGTTGGCGGAATACAGATGTTAGTCAGTGATGCTGACATGACCAAAGTCAAAACAGAGGGATAATAGAATATTAACTCGTCACACTCTTGTGTTTAAACCTGGACAGGGGTTCATAAAAGCTAAAAGAACCTGAACAGAAAGACAAGGTGTTGGTTTGAAGAATATAGAAACAAGGATCACTTCAAGACTTGGTGACCTGGGTTGTGAGGGGAGAGTTATTAAACTGGAATCATAGGCCCCAAAATTGATGGCCAGGCTTCCTGAGCATGGATGCAAAGCTTCGTGGTTCACAGAAAGTCTGTGCACTCTGGAGTTTGACATCAGAGCATGTGTATTTATTTTTTGACAGGAGCCCCTCCCAGCAGTCAGTCTGATAGACTTGGCTTCCATTCAAGCGGGGAGCACTCTAAAGCAGGCCACAGCTGCAGTTAAGGGTCTGATCCCCGATCGGGGAGGGGGAAGGGTGTGGTTTGGGTCCCAGGGACACAGGTAAAAATGAGGGTCAGAGGAAGAAAGCACTCTTGCTGCTCCTGATACACAAACGGTGCTGTAAGGGCACTTAGCTTTTCCCCAAAGCTGAACTCACCTCCATTGAGCGGCTGGGTTTCCTGAGACCTGAGAAACTCGGTTGGTTAGGGTTAAACCTGCAAGAGAAGTTTAATGTGAGGTTTCCAGACTCACTATAATATTTGAATGGCCAGCCACTCCCTGGGAGCAAACCTAACCCATCCATTTTTGGGGTTAAAATTCACCCCCTAGTTTTTTACAGCACTGAAGGAGGTCATTTGTCCATCACGCCTGCATCAGTTCTTTGAAAGACCTATCTAATTATTCTAACTTCCCTGCTCTTTTCCTTTATCTAAGGAGGGATGTACTTGCCATAGAGAGAGTGCAACAGAGGTTCACCCGATGAATTCATGAGATGGTGGGATTGTCGTTTGAGGAGATATTGAGGAGACTGGGTCTGCATTCCCTAGAATTTTGAAGAATGAGGGGTGACCGCATAGAAACTGACAAAATTCTTGCAGGGCATCACAGGGTAGATGTGGATAAGGTGTGTCCCATGGCTGGTGAGTCTAAAACCATGGGACATAATTTCATGATGAGGGGCAGGCCACTTAAGACTGAGATGAGGAGGAATCCCTTCACTCAGTGGGTGGTGACGCTTTGGAATTCTCTACCCCAGAGGGCTGTGGAAGCTCAATCATCGAGCTTGTTCAGGACAGAAATCAATAAATTTCTGGAGACTAATAACATCAAGGGATATGGAGGTAGCAGAATGTGGCAATGAGGAATATGCGGGAAAGTGGCATTGAGGTAGATGTTCATCCATGGTCTAATTGAATAGCGGAGCAGGCTCAAAGGGCTGAATGGCCTACTTCTATTTTTCTTCTTATGTTCCTATATAGTCCTGCATTTTTTCCCTTTCAAGTACATATTCAGTTTCCTTTTGAAATTTACTTTTGAATCTGCTTCCGCCTCTGTTTCAGGCAGTGTATCCCAAATTAGAACAACTCACTTTATAAATAAATTCTCCTCATCTTCCCCCGTTATTTGCCAATTATCTTAAACCAACCCACCACTGGAAACAGTTTCTTCTTAATTACCCTGTGAAAAGCCCTCATCATTTTGAGCACCTCCATTAAATCATCCCTAAACCTTCTGTGCTCTAAGGAGAACAACACAAGCTTCTCCGATCCCCTCACATAACTGAAGTCCCTTATTTCTGGTGCCGTTCCAGTAAATCTCCTCTGCGCTCTTTTCAAGGCCTCCCTGAAGTGCAGTGACCAAAATCAGGCTCAATACTCCACGTGGGGCCTAATCAGCAATTTAAAAATGTTTACCATAACATCCTCGCTTTTGTACTCTGTGCCTTGATCTATAAAGCCAAGGATTCCATACACTTTATTGTCAACCTTAGGAATTTGCCTTCCCAGATTCATGTACATGAAACCCTATACTCTGTTCCTACACCACCTTTAAAATTGTGCCATTTACCACCCCTTTTAAACTTGTATTTGGTATAAATGAAGATCAAGGGAGGCTATGGTCTATATGTTATTGGGATACTGACAGGTAAGGATAGCATTATGAACTTACAAATTAGAAGCCGGAGTAGGCTGATATAAGCAGAGTATTTATCTGGCAGATGGAATAGATAAACCAGCAGATACGTGTACAAAGGTAACAAGCCTCGAGGTAGAGCAGAGATCAGAAGAATTATTTTTCCCATAGAGCAGCAGTCACATGGAGCAGCTTGCAAAATTAATACTGCGTTGAACAACACCATTTAAAAAGGACCAAGTATGTAATGAGGTGTGAGCTCTTGTTCTAATGGATATGTCATGCAATGGAAAACAACCAGTGGTGTCTGAATGCTGTAGGCAGTGAGGTTAGAAAGATATTCTGGAATTTCATTTGAATACCTCAGGGAGTCAGTGGGGGCTTTGCTAAATAATTCACCCAAAAGAAACAAGTTGGGTCGATTCCATGAGAAGAGAGATTGTACATGATCTATGGAAAGAATTGGCTTGTTGTGCTGGAGGCTTTTTAAAAATTTTGTCCAATGCTTCCTTAATTCAATTGTTCATATTGTTCAAATGTTCTGCGTTTCACTGTTCCCTTGGTGTTTGATGTTTGTGATACCTGGATATGTGTGCTAAATTGCTCTCATATTAATGCGGCTAAGAGCGAACACACAATTTGTTCAATGTGAAGTGCTTGTGCTGTTTCTGTGATACAATTAGATGCTGTGTAAAGGCAGGCTTCTCTCTCTGTTTTGATTAGATAAATAGTAAGTAATCAACAATTTTGAAAATCAGAGCAATCCGGAAACTGCTTTCACTGGCAGTATGGTCAATAACCAGAGGACACAGGTTTAAGGTGATTGGCAAAAGCACCAGAGGCAACACGAGTCAACCTGCCTGATACAGGTTCAATAGCAGCCTTCTAAAAGGAACTGGATAAATGCTTTGAAGAGAAAACAATTTCAGGGGCATGGGGAAAGAGTAGGAGACTGAGACCAATGAGTTGCTCTTTGAAAGAATTAGCAGGCACACGATGGGCTGAATGGCCTCCTTCTTTGCTGTAAAATTCTATGCAAGTATTCAGGCAAAACACCTGCAAAATCAGGTCGACGAACTGGATAGCGTGCCTGGATGGCTGAAAACCATCTTCCTGCTAGATCCTATTTCCCCAACTCTCAGATGGCCAACATTCCAGGAGAGGACAAAGAAACCACTTCTGAGACACTCTGCAGCTCTCCTTGAAGCACGGCGGCAGTGACATTAATGACTGGGAGGAGCTTCCTACCAATCATTCAAAATGGCAACATCTTGTTCATCAAGCTGCATTATGCTTTGAGTCCAAATGCCGTAATGATGAGGCAGTATGTCGGCAGTGAAATGAAAAGGAAGCAAATCCTGCACTTCGGATCCCACTATCTCATGGGACATCCTGCCCCGTGCGCTCAAAGATCTGTGGGCTGAGAATCGGCCAGTCCAGTCACGTGAAAATACACGGCAGAAACTCATGACCCTGAGTAGATGTCATCCTCGAATCGAGGGACTGCCACTGATGACTATTAGGATTGCATATTAACAAGAGTTATAAATGACAAAATAGAAATAAATTGTGAGGGCATATTTAGGGTTGGACACTTATTTTATTCTATCTTGGAATGTAAGCTTTGCTGGAAAGGCCAGCATTTATTCCGCATCCCTAATTGCCCTTGAGGAAGTGGTGGTGAGCCATCTTCTTGAATTGCTGTAGTCCATATGATGGTGTAGGTACACCCACAGTGCCTTAAGGTAGAGAGTTCCAGGATTTTGACACAATGACAGTGAAGGAACAGCGATGTGGTTCCCAAACAGGATGATGTTTGGCTTGGAGTTGAACTTACAGGTGGTGGTGTACCCATGCATCTGTTGTCCTTGTTCTTCTAGGCAGTAGAGGTCATGGGTTTGAAAGGTGTTATCGAAGGAGCCTTGGTGAGTTGTTGCAGTGCATTTTGTACATGCTGCTGCCACTGTGCACTGGTGGTGGAGGGAGTAAATGTTTATAGCATTGAACAGGGTGCCAATCCAGCAGGCTGATTTGTCCTGGATCATGTTTAGCTTCTTGAGTGTTGTCATTTATCCAGGCTGCTGGAAAGTATCCCATCCCACTCCTGACTTGTGCCTGGTGGACTGGCTTTCGGGAGTTAGGAGGGAAGTTACTCTCTGCAGAACTCCCAGCCTCTGACCTACACTTGTAGCTAGAGTATTTACATGGCTGGCTCAGTTAGGTTCCTGGTCAATGGTGCCTCCCTCTCCCCTTCCCCACCTCAGGATGTTGATAATGGGGAATTCAGCAATGGTAAAGCCATTGAATGTCAAGGGAAGATGGCTGGATTCTTTCTGATTGGAGATGGTCATTGCCTGGCACTTGTGTGGTGTGAATGATACATTCCATTCCATGAATGTTGTCCAAGTCTTGCTGCATCTTGGAACAGACTGCTTCAATATCTGAGCAGTCACAAATGGTGCTGAAAATTGCAATCATCAGCAAACGTCCCCACTTAAGATTTTATGATTGAGGGAAGGTCATTAAAGAAGCAACTGAATATATTTGGTCCTAGGACACTACCCTGAGGAACTGCTGCAGTGATGTCCTGGAGCTGAGATGATTGGCCTCCAACAGCTACAACCATCTTCCTCTGTGCTAGGTATGACTCCAACCAGTGAAGAGTTTTCCCCTGATTCCTATGAACTTCAGTTTGAAGGGCTCCTTGATGAAAGATTGGATTTGTCCTTCTACTTGGTGCCAGAGCATACTTGGGCAATTTTCTACAGTGTTGTCAGTATACTGGCACAACTTGGCTGGGGGTGCAGTTAATTCTGGAGCACAAGTCTTCAGTACTACAGCCGGGATGTTTTGAGGGCCCATAACCAATATCCCTGTTGGCAGGTTGGATTTGTCCTGACTTTTGTGGACTGGACAAACCTGGGGCAATATTTCACAGTGTTATTGTATTGGAACAGCCTGCCATTCCATGATCTGTCCAAGTACTTTAAGGTGGCGTGGTGATATAGCATGGTAAATACTATGGCACAAATTGTTGCCAAAAGACCACATAAAATACTCCTGGTGATAATGAAAAGTTTTGCAAAAATAGTTTCAATGGATCATTCACTCTCTACAGGTAGTCCAGTTCAAATGTCCAGAGAGTGGTGGAGGCAGGGTCATCGAATATTTTGAAGATAGATTCTTGACTAACAAGGGGGTCAAAGGTTACCGGGGGTAGGCGGGAATATGGAGTTGCGGCCACAATACAGCCGTGATCTTATTGAATGGCAGAGCAGGCTCGAGGGGCCGAATGGCCTACTCCTGCTCCTAAGTCATATGTAGAATAAATCAATTCCCCATCTCATGACAATTTAAGGGATTTTTTAAAATTAACCTGACAGGATTGATGAGGGGAAAATAGAATAGCTATCCTGATGGGAGCTGTAGGCTCGTTGTTGGGTGATCAAATACCATGAGAGGATGCTGTGTTTACGAGCAAGGCATTTCGGGCCTGGTGGCCATTTCTTCGTTTACTTTTGGGTCTGATTTTTTTTCTACCAGACACTCCTTTTGGGCTTTTGACAATGAGGTGGTGAGTTTGAATGCCACTGGACATTTGTTATCTGCTGTGGAGACTTTTTAATTTGCTCTTGTCCGCTGTGAGGAAGAATCATAAACAGCAGGCAGTGGCGAATTGGTGGTCAGCATTGTTGTCAATGAGGGGCTCACTGCCAGCCGGTAACATGGATTTGGTTCTTAAATTCCGTACCCTCTTTTGTTAGATCTTGGATCCAACACAACAGCGACAACTTGGGCCCAGATTTTCGCTCTCAAGGTGGGTGGGCAGGGTCAGGAAAATATCCGCAGCCGCCTCACGAGAAGCAGGCATGTTGTTCCGGGTTTTCCTTCCGGGGGTGGGGGGGTGGGGGGGGGTGTGTGTGTGTGTGCTGGAGCCGGGCCTGCCGCACCCGGAAAGACTGCGGAGGCGGTCACAGGTGCTGCCAAGCGCTGAGTCGGGCTAGGCTCACCTCGCTGCTGTGGACTTCATCCCAGTTGTAATCAAGGCAGTTGAGCCCTCTAGCCCTCATTCCTCACACTCCCCTCACCCCACCCCCCCCCCCCCCCCCCCCACCCTATCCATGCTAACTCATGCTCCCACCCACCCTCATGACTGTTCATGCCCTCTATGCCAACCTATGCCTCACTACCCACCCCCAGGTCCCCTTATATTCCCTATGCCAATTTAATGTGAGACCATGCCAACCCTTCCACCACACCCACCAGCCTTTGACCTCAGGTGCTCCATGCCAACTCCTCCAGTGTAGGCCATGGGCAAACTTCAGCAGCCATGCTGAGATGAAACAAAATAACGTTCCAACTATCTATTGCAGACTTCAATATATTTAAAAAACGCTGTCACTGATAAAAGCCCATTCAATAGATTTAAATCCCTTCAAGTACGTAATCCTTTATAAAATCAAACATTCGTAGCCCCACATCAAAGACAGCTAATTCCTCTATAAGCTCTTGGTGCTGTCAATCAAATTTGTGAGCTTACAGCAGCCACCATCCCCCTCCACCTCATTGTAAAAATGATAGACTGTGGAAGTAGCCAAGCAGTAATAGCACTCTAATAATAGACCTCAGGCTTATGTCAACAAACAGCTATGGAAATTGTAAGTACCAGTTTTGTCAACTCAGAGACACAACAGGCTGTTTTTTTTCCAAAATTTAAAGAGTAATGGATTGAAATAACTTGACAGCTTGTCAGGTCCACAGACCTCATTCATCTTTTTATGCACACTCATGTCTGTTCTTAAAAATCGTAAGTAACACACTGCGGAAACGAACCTCATTCCAGCAAAACTGGGGTCTGTTTGAATTCAGCACCGAGTTCAAATGCCCCTGCTGGGTTCTGGTTGCCCTATCTGTGAATCATAGTCCACCCCCTTTCCCACCCTGGTGCAGAAAGGATCTGTCAGATATGGGGGCTGATCTGTGGTTTTGGCGCCATTTTGGCTAAGGCCGGGAGTCTCCACGACTCTGTGAAAATTAGGGCCTTAGAATTTTCATAGCATTTTAGACAGGAAAGAAATTTTCAGATTGAGAATTGGCCAGGCGGGCAGCATGGCTCATTGTCAACTTTGTTTAGAAAAGCATAGTTATCATTGTTGAACGAATACTTCACATCCGTCTTCACCCAAGAGAATGAGGATGAAGGTATGGAACTCAGGGAGAGAGACTGCGAGGTTCTTGAGCAAATTGATATAGGAAGTGACAAGGTATTGGAGATGTTGGCAGGCTTAAAAGTAGACAAATCTCCAGGTCTGGACGATTTGTGTCCCAGACTGTTGAGGGAGGCAAGGGAGGAGATCGCAGGGGCTCTGACCCAAATTTTTAATTCCTCTCTGGCCACGGGGGAGGTTCCAGAGGACTGGAGAACAGCTAATGTGGTTCCACTACTTAATAAGGGTTGTAGAAATAAGCCATGGAACTACAGACCAGTGAGTCTCACGTCAGTGGTAGGGAAACTATTGGAGAAAATTCATAAGGAGAGAATCTATCTTCAATTGGAGAGGCAAGGTTTGATCAGGGATAGTCAGCATGACTTTGTCAGAGGGAGGTCATGCCCAACAAATTTGATTGAACTTTTTGAGGAGGTGATCAGGTGTGTAGATGAGGGTAGTGCAGTTGATGTAGTTTATATGGATTTCAGCAAAGCCTTTGACAAGGTCCCACATGGGAGACTTATAAAAAAGGCAAATGCACATGGGATACAGGGTAATTTGATAAGGTGGATGCAAAATTGGCTTAGTTGTAGGATGCAGAGGGTGGTGACAGGAGGATGCTTTAGTGACTGGAAGCCAGTGTCCAGTGGTGTACCACAGGGATCTGTGCTGGGTCCCCTATTATTCGTCAATTATATAAACGACATAGATGACTATGTGGGCGGTAGGGTTAGTAAGTTTGTAGATGACACAAAGATTGGACGGGTGGTTAACAGTGAGGTTGAGTGTCTTGGGCTACAGGAAGATATAGATGGGATGGTCAAATGGGCAGATAAGTGGCAGATGGAATTTAACCCTGAAAAGTGTGAGGTGATACACTTTGGAAGGAGTAATTTGACAAGGAAGTATTCAATGAATGGCATGACACTAGGAAGTTCTGAGGAACAAAGGGACCTTGGCATGTGTGTCCAGAGATCTCTGAAGGCGGAGGGGCATGTTAGTGGGGTGGTCAAAAAGGCAATTGGGACACTTGCCTTTATCAATCAAGGCATAGATTACAAAAGTGGGGAGATCATGTTGGAGTTGTATAGAACCTTGGTGAGGCCACAGCTGGAGTACTGTGTGCAGTTCTGGTCACCACATTATAGGAAGGATGTGATTGCGTTGGAGGGGGTGCAGAGGAGATTCATCAGGATGTTGCCTGGGATGAAACATTTAGGTTATGAAAAGAGGTTGGATAGAATTGGGTTATTTTTGTTGGAGCAGAGAAGACTGAGGGGCAACCTGATTAAGGTGTACAAGATTATGAGGGGCATGGACAGGGTGGATAGGGAGCAGCTGTTCCCCTTAGTGGAAGGGTCAGTCACAAGGGGACATAAGTTCAAGGTGAGGGGCAGGAGGTTTAGGGGTATGTGAGGAAATACCTTTTTACCCAGAGGGAAGTGACGGTCTGGAATGCGCTGCCTGGGAGGGTGGTGGAGGCAGGTTGCCTCACATCCTTTAAAAAGTACCTGGATGAGCAATTGACACGTCATAACATTCAAGGCTATGGGCCAAGTGCTGGTAAATGGGATTAGGTAGGTAGATCAGGTGTTTCTCACGTGTCGGTGCAGACTGGATGGGCCAAAGGGCCTCTTCTGCACTGTGTGATTCTGTGATTCTGTGATTGCGTGTAATGGGACCACTGCAGCCACCACCAAAAATGTAAATTTATTTTAGAAAAAATACTTGCCTGCATGTGGAATGGTGAGTTGTGGGACTGTTTCTGCAACATTGATACCACAGCAGTGCAAAAAACTGTTGTCAGCTTCTGCTCATCTTCTCACCCCATCTCAAATTGCTTCCCTGCCTCTTCCGATTGTATCCCTCTCTGTCAGTTCCAACACCGCCCCCCCCCCCCCACCCCCCCCGCCCCCGCGATTGCCTTCCCTGCTCTTTCGGTCACATGTTCCCTCTTAATCACTTCTCGCCTTTGCTTATTGACCTTCCCCGTCACTTCTGATGGCCCCTCCAAATGTAGTGGCCCCTCCTCCCAATTGCCTGCCCCCTGCCTCCAGCTGGACTCAGCTTGGTCACCCCCTAGCTCCCACCTGTGCCCCCCCCCACCTTTTTCACAATGGTCACCAGCCTCCAATCACCTCCCCCCCTTCTGATCTCCTTTCCCTCTCTTGTTTGCCCCCAACTCCTCCCTGCCTATCAGTCTTCCCCTCCCTCTCCCAGATCTTACCTGAGAGTGAGATCCTCTTTGTTGGCGAGCTGCCTGTGGTTGGCCAGCATTCACCTGTAACTCACCAGCCTTGTGTGAAATTGGCACCAAGCCCAATATTGAGTGAGCTTTGCGCCTATCCACCTTGTGCAGGGATTGTTCCCTGTCCCCATCTTGCAGGCTGGCCCATCATGAGCCAATATCCAGTCCCGCCTGTTCTGGTTCTTTTCTGCTATATGCTGGGTTTATCAGTGAGGGTGCTCCAGAAAACTCAACAGTGGTGAATGGCAGATTTGCAGGAATCGGCACACTTCTGAATTTCCAGTTTGAGGGCAATTTGACTAACACACATTCAGCTGCCAAACTGATAAAAGTATCACGACTTAATATTGCCCAAAATAAATCTTCTTCCCTTACACATACATCATTTACCGCTGTTCAACTCATTTAAAACAGACATTAATAATTCAGTGATGTGCAGCTCACTGCACTTAAATATTTCAGCAGGCTTCCGAGAGATGCTGCATGAAACATTAATGGGATGTGTCCCACATACCTCAGTTGGTAAGTGCACTACCCAGTGAGAAGCTCACCACGTAGTTCTGAAAGATTCCAAGTTGAATCCCCCCCTGTTATGTAACTTTGCTCTTCTCAGTAATGGTGAAAATTGGCTTCAATACCCTAGACTTGAGGAGGAGAGAAATCAAACAACGTTCCAAGATTTCCATATCCATATCCATGTCCATGCCTAGCCACCCTCCCTGATTATTATGGGATGTCGAACAAGGACTCAGACAGCCTCCTGCTGACACTGCCTCCACTCATTGTCTGGACTAGTACACGCAAACAGGCCAAGGAACAGCCAACACCGGTCAGCACAAAGAAGTTACCGCATGAAAAGATGTCATCCGACTCAAATATGATGACATTTGCCCTTCACACAAGCAAATCATTCAAATTGCATTTTATCGTCGGTTCCCACAACCTTTCAACCACTTATCCAACTTAATTTCAAATGTTGACATATATGGATTCTGACTGAACGACTAACCCTACAAGTGAACTACACAGCCTCTCAGCTCCCTGTGTAAAGATGGTTCTCCTGTCCTCTTACATTTAAATCTTACATTTAATCTTGTATCTGGCCTGATCAATTAATGGAAGAGCTTGCGAGTTTCTTATCCTTTATTGATTTTAAATGCTTCCATTATATCAATCCATGATTCTCAGCCTTGCTTTCACGTCCCTCCATGGCCTTGTTCCTCCCTATCTCTCAAACCCTTCAACGTCCAAGATCTCTGCACCACTCCAGCTCTTACCTCTTGCACATTCCCGATTTCCTTTGCTTCACAATTGGCTGCTGAGCCTTCAGTTGCCCAGGCCTTCCCTAAACCTCTCCAGCTCTTCAGCTCAATCTCCGCCTTTAAACGTCTTCTTAAAATCTACTTCTTCTGACCAAGCTTTGGTCACCTGTCCTGATAACCCTTTATGTGGCTCGGTGTCAAGTTTTGTCTGATAATGCTTCCCTGAATGCACTTTGACACAATCAAGGTGCTATATAAACGTCGCTGTTATTCTAACAAAAAAAATGGCCCAATTCTTTTAGGGCTTTCTTCATACTTGTGTTTCCTCCTACCACATGGTATTCCAGTGAATCTGCATTGCACTGTCTTTAAAGTCCCAGAGAGCTTTTTGCTGTGTGGAACCCAAGTCTGCACACAGTATTCCCATTGTGGTTTTATTTAGGATGATCCTTATGATTTGACTCTTGCATTCTATACCTCTTGTGTTAAAATCCAGAATTTCATTCATCATTTTACAGTCTTATCAATCTGAGGTGCTGCCTTTAATGCCCTGTGAACCCCGACCCCCAAATCATTCTGTTCTTCCAAAGCACTGAGCTAACTTCAATTCAGACTTTAGGTACTGTGGTAAATTAAGTTTTTTTAAATGAAAATGTATTATCTCATGGCAGCTTTAGAAGAGGATAAAAGGAAAAGACATGTATTAAAATTCACAGTATTAGTAATTGTTAGTTCCTGCACCGATATTATAAAGCAGCCAGCTAACAACAATGGCATCACAACATAATCAAAGCCCTCCACACTGTGGAATTGTCAGGGCTGGCATTTAGGATAATTTAGAGTGACAGCAGTACAAACACCTTTAGATGTATAAAGCAGTGTTTATTAAAGGAATACATCTCAAAAAAAACGTGGCGTTTTTAACCCAAAATGAATGATTGATACTTTTAACAACTGATGCTTTGCAGACATACAGAGAATAGGTTTCTGAATGCTCATTGCTTTCACTTGCAGAAAGATAACATTTTGTAAGGCGAATTCATGCACATGGGATGTGCACAATTTGGGGAGCACATGGGAACCAAACTAGTGCTATTCAGTTGGATTTGTTGGGCATACTGCAGTCTCCTTTGAACCAATATTCATATTCACAATTGTTGAAATTTCTATAATTCTTGCGCACTATATTTTGACATCTGTAGTTAATACTGAATTATTGATTACTTTCAAGAGAAGTAGTCCTGTGTTGGAGGTCTTATGACCCTACCTCTGGACCAGAAGCTCTGGGTTCAAGTCCTACTTCAAGACTTAATGGCTATGGAAGGTGTGTCCATAATGTGGCCAAACAGGTTGATTATCAGCCTGTCAATCCTTCTAATATGCCTGATGGCAGGGAGAGTTTCCTGGTCATCCATGCTTCCCCAAGCATATGGGCAGCCTTCAGGAGGTACAGAAAATGCATGCGGGTTCAGGAGAATCCCTATATTCTGGTTGGCTCAGGGATAATGACCTTTAAGTGGCTCAATAATGAGCCTAATTAGAGGGTGTGTTCCCCACATGAGCCCATTCCTGCTGCTGACTTAATTGCTGGGGAGGGGGTGGGGGGATGGTGGTGGGGGTCAGTTTTCCTGATGGTGTATTGGGATGCGTGGCCTTGTTCCCCCACCCTCCCCCGATTATGCAGGCCCTCCTGCCACTTAGTACGCTCTAGCATGCTGCACAAAATCCAGTCCAATTCTGCTAAAATGCCAGAGCCATCTTTTGTTTCCTTACTTGACCCATTATACATCCCTTTTGATCTTAACCATTAAACCTTCTTGCCGTTTAATTTCCCCTGCCTTCCGCCCTAGCAGCTTCCCTTTTGTTCTTTCCTGCCCCCTCACCCCCATTCCCTGCCCCCGTAAAACCTTTTCCAGTTTTGAGGAAAGATCATCCACCTGAAACGTTGGGCAGGATTTTCCCCGCAGGCTTGATAACCCCACCATCATGGCCAAATAGAAGCTCGCACTGTGTGGCAGCGGTCACCCGGATGTGGTTTTCCCCCAATTGGGCCTTTGTGGCCTGTTGGCCGGCGCACTGCCCCAGATGAAGGGCCTCAGGCAGGTCTCGAAGCTGGAGAGCCAATAGGAGGCCCTGCAGCACTGTAGAAGCAGTAGGCTGGCTTTTCAAGTAAGTGAGGGTGAGTGTGCGCAAAGATGGAGCTGACCACTCCCCAGCTCTTAAAGCTTTGAAATAAAAAATGACCTCGGAAGTCAGGCTCACCATTGCTGAGGAGGAGCTCAGCAGGCAGGGAGGGCCTCTAAGCCTCACCGAGAGTGCTGGGCCCCCCAGGGTCGGCCACCGGGAGGCTGCCTCCAGGCAGCTACAATGTTCCCCTGGGACCTGAAGGCCAACTCGAAAATGCCAGTCGGCCTCCAACAGTAGGTCTGAACCGGCCTTTAATGAGGTTAAACTGCTTGCAGGAGGTGTTGTCCTGTCATAACACAGCCACCACCCGCCCCCGCCACCACCACCACGGACTCCCCCCCCCCCCCACCACCGCCACCACCTACCCCCCCCGCCACTGCCATCTACTCCCCCAACACCACCCGTACCCCCCACCACCAATCCCCCACCTCCCCCACCACCACCACCATCTAATCCCCCCACCACCTCCCCCACCGCCACCACCATCTAATCCCCCGCACCACCACCAACCCCCCACCTCCCCCACCACCTCCACCATCTAATCCCCCACACCACCACCACCCCACCACCTCCCCCACCACCACCACCATCTAATCCCCCCACTACCACCCCTCCACCTCCCCCACCACCACCACCATCTAATCTCCCCCACCACCACCAACCCCCCACCTCCCCCACCACCACCACCATCTAATCTCCCCCACCACCACCACCCCACCACCTCTCCCACCACCACCACCATCTAATCCCCCCACCACCACCCTTCCACCTCTCCCACCACCACCACCATCTAATCCCCCCACTACCACCCTTCCACCTCTCCCACCACCACCACCATCTAATCCCCCCACTACCACCCTTCCACCTCCCCCACCACCACCACCATATAATCCCCCCACCACCACCATCCCACCACCTCTCCCACCACCACCACCATATAATCCCCCCACCACCACCACATCCACCACCGCCAATTACCCCCCCCCCACCAACACCACCCAACCCCCACCACAGCCATCTACCCCCCCACCACCATCCACCCCTCCACCACCACCACCTCCCTCCCACCACCACCACCATCCCCCCAACACCACCACCACCCTACACCCCTCACCTCCGCCCCCACCCCCACCCCCCACCTCCTCCCCTCCTCGCCCTCCACCCCCCACCTTTCCCCCCCAACACCCTCCACCTCCGCTCCGCCCTGGGAAACCAATCAGTGCCGATCAGCTTATGTATCCGATGCCCCCGTGTTCACCAGCATCCGCGCCTAAAGACTCAGCCCATTAACTCCGGGCGGGATTTTCCAGTCCTGCAGCTGGCGGCAATTCCTGCTGCGGGGGGGTCTGGGAAACCCCGGCCTCTGTATCTTTCTTTTCTTCACAGATGCTACCGAAATTGTTTTGTTTGTTTTGTTATTACCAAAAACATTGTGGTTGGTGGGTGCTTGCCGTGTGCCTAAAAGAATTGATTGAAAAGCGCTTTGGGATGTACTGAGGTCATGGAAGGCACTCTATAAATGCAAGCTCTTTTCCTTTCTTGTTGGAAGCCATCTTGCAGGCATTGAAGAGTCAACCACGTTGCTTGGGAGTGTGGAGCCAGGCCAAGTAAAGGTGGCAGATTCCCTTCCCTAAAGGACACGAGTGAATCGGAAGGGTTTTTACAACAATCAGCTGGTTTCATCATCAGACTTTCCCTATTTTTACCAAATTCAAATTTCACAATCTACCGTTGTGAGATTTGAACTCAGAACATTACTCTGGGTCTTATAGAAGAATACTAGTCTAGTGATAATACCACTATGCCACTGCCTCCCTAACGATTGATGCAAAAAAAAAAAAAGTTTTTTTAATGCTGGCAATGTGCAATTATGTTTGAAATGTATTCAAATATCTGGCTAGATATTCAGAGACGATTTTATGGAAAGAAAGCGATATGCAAATGTCAGGACAATTCAGTCGCAGCTACATCACAAAGTGAGCTAATGATTGCGTTTTTGAAGGTCGATCTTCCACAGGCTTTTTGATCCAAATAGCTGCTAATGGAATACTTTGTTCTGTTCCTCTTAAGACTTTAATAGATGCTGCTCCTGGGATTAGATATAGAACTTCGCTGTGTATTAACTGTCTGAAAAGTGATAGCTGTTACACAAAACATTATCAGTTTAACATTTCACTAAAATCAGGCATGAGTTCTGTTCGTAGCTACATTTACAGAGGGCCTAAAGGTGGAATCTGCACTTTCTTTAAAGTAATAAATTAGCTATAAATTGTAGGGCACAGTGCAGTATTGTGCTGGACTTGCCAGGGTGGGGCATTTCGCAGGCGGACCCTGTTAGTTTGACTTTTTTTGCATCCTTCAGCTGGAAAAATGTTTGCGATGTATACTGCTTGGGAGTGCGAGCTGATGAAGGTGAGGGCAACGGGGCATCTGAGACCTCAGTGACTGGGGTGGGGGGAGGGATAGGGGGAGGGGGAGGTGCCAAAGGTCTATCTTATGAAATTTGCCATTCAGTGAAGCCATGGCTGATCAATGACCTAAACCCATCTCTGCGCCATTGCCCCATACCTCGTAGTACATTTGATTAATAGAAATCTACCAATCTCAGATTTAAAATTAACAGTTTATTCAGCATCAATTGTTGTTTGTTGAAGAGAATTCCAAACTTCTACCATCCTTTCTGCGTAGAAGCGTTTCCTAATTTTGCTCTCGAAAAGCCTGCCTCTAACTTTTAGGCTATGCCCTTAAGTTCTAAACCCCCCTCAACCATTGAAAATAGCTGCTCTCTATCTCCTTTATCAGTTCCCCTTGAAGCCTCGAAACCTTCAATCAAATCATTCCTTAATCTGCTAAATTCCAGAGAATGATGTGTAAAGGGGATGAGAGAAGCTATTAACATGGTGGGGGAGCAGCACGCATCAGCAGGTAACAGGAGTAAGGATCATTTTCTACATGGTCTGAAAACCCTGTGCACAGAGGGCTTACAGGAGATGTTGCCTCTGACGTACCTCCTGGGAGACAGAGGTATTTATAGGATAGCAGCATGCGGAAAAGTAAGCACAACAAAAGCCAGGCTTTGGACTGCACAGTGGTCTTCGCATGTATATTTGTTTCCCTGTAAACCAAGTGTAGCCCTGTGCAAAATAGTGTATTGCCTGCAGAGTAAACCTGTGGTGTGTTGGACAGAAAGCAAGTTACCTGCTGGGCCATGTACCTATGATAATACCTTTAGTCTCCCGTTTGTCCTTTAAGCTGCTCAATGGAATGTGGGAAAAGGCTGGAGGCAAAAATGTAAAGTCTGTCTCACCACCACCCCCACTATTCCCCTGCCATTGAGCCTGGTTCAGTTCCAAAACAGGTATGAGTAAAGTGACAGTTCTAGCATAGCTAAAATTTATGTATCTATATAATATATTATATTATATATATATATATTATGTTATACAAATATATTAAAACATAATTTAGCAAAAAGAAAGCCAGCTCACTGTGTAAAGTGCTTTGAGACATTTGGGTCACATGATAAGCTGTTATATTCATGCAATTATTTTGTTGACCAGAAGGACTTTGTGGTGCAGCAGCTTAAAATGGTGTTTGCACACTTCTGGAGCCTAGATTTGAATTTGCTTTTCTCTAGCACCTTTTAGAATGTCCCAAAGCACATCACAACCAAATAATTACTATTTAAAGTGTAGTCATCGTTGTTCTGTGGGCAAATGCAACAGCAAGATTCCACAAGGAGCAATCATGATGATTGACCATTTAATCTGTTTATGGTACAGCCCAGGTCCACTGCTTCTTTGAGTGCTGCTGTGGGATTTTTTACATCCACATGATAGGCAGACAGGACTTTGATTTAACATTTTCCAACAATGTAGCATCACCTCAGTACTGCACTAGGCTTCAGGCAAGGGCCTTATCTTTCCCTGGTAGCACACTGGTTATCCCTGTATGTGTCTTTCATGCAGTTGGTAATGCTTTTATTTTAAATAGTGTTAGAATAGCACACAGAGGAATTTTACACAAACGTGTTTGGGAGCGTGCTGCCAGGAGAATCTAGTTGGTCAGAAAATTCTTCATGCGTTAAGAGAAGAACAAGAAGTAGATTTCAAAAGTGGAAGCATAAAGAGTTGTGAAGTGACCTCTTGTTCTCCTTGACTGCTCATAGGGAAGGTGAACATTTGAGGACATTTCATGTTGGAGCTGGAGCTTTCTAACTAATTCAAGAGGCTGCAGCTCATACTAGCTTTGCCTAATTGCTGCTTTTACATTATAGAAAAGACTCTGGAAGATTTAGAATGAAAATTAGAATCTGTGAGAGCCTTAGAAATTAAATCCGTTATCTCATTGCTTCTGTTGGCTTGTAAATGGTGTTGTCAAGAAACAGGAAGATCAGCAAAATATCTATACTTAAATGTCACGGGAAACCCAAACAATAGCTGAGCTGAGTGACAACCAGAAAAAAAAAGACTAATTAGTCCTAAAAATAGCAGGACACTTTGACCAATAATGGAGAAACTGTCTTATTTGTGGGAATGCAGAGAGGCAATGTAGCTGAGATTTTTATTCACTCATTATTTAACTCTACATCCACTTTTTCAAATCAAATCACATGTGATACTGAGCGATCACCTGGACATCTTCCTGATATATATTATTAATAATCTGGGCTGTGGTGTGCAGGGCATGATTTCAAATTTGCAGATGATACGAAGATTGTTATCAACTGTGATGGGGATAGTCTTGAATTTCAAGGACATAGACATGTTGGTGGACGGGGGAGACAAGTGGCAGATGAAGTTCAATGCAGAGAAGTGTGAGGTGATTCGTTTTGGCAGGAAAGATATGGTGAGACAGTATGAAAAAAAGGGAGAGCCTCTAAAGGAGGTGCAGGAACAGAGGGACCTTAGTGTATGCGTACGTAGGTCATTGAAGATGGCAGAGCATGTTGAGAGATCAGTTAATAAAACATATAGTATCTTAGGCTTTATTAATGGGGCATTGAGTGCAAATGTAAGGAGGTTATGTTGAACTTGTATAAGATACTAATTAGACCTCATCTGGAGTAGTGCATCCAGTTCTGGGTGCCATGCTTGAGGAAGGATGTGAAGGCATTGGAGAGAGTACAGAAAAGTCTGAGAGGAGACTTGATAGAGGTTTTCAAGATCCTGAGGAGTATGGATAGGGTAAATAGTGAGAAACTGTTCCCATTCAAGAGAACATCAAGAACTAGAGGGCACAGATTCAAAATTATTGGCAAAAGGAGTAAATGTGATGTGAGGAAAAATTTTTTCACCCAGGGGGTGGTTGGAGTCGGGAACAAACTTCCTGAAAGGGTGGTGGAGGCAGCTTCAATCGAGGTATTCAGTAGGGAATTGGATTTCTACCTGAAAAGAGAGAATGTGCAAGGTTTCGGGGATAAGGCAGGGGAGTGGGGCTAGGTGGGTTGCACTTTCAGAGAACCAGTGCAGACTCGATGGGCTGAATGGCCTCCTTCTGCCATGCAAAGATACTGTGATACATCAATCCCAATTTTGCGTTTGAAACCTTAAAGTAAAGTCTTAAATGCTTCAATTGCATGACTGTCATTTTCCTATTCTAAAGTTAAATAATTTGTGTGGTGGAAAAAGGACTTGCTTATAGCACACTGCTTAACATGTTTTTGGGGGCGGGTGGTGGGGGTATTTGTGGACTGGATTAGAAGTTGAGGCGGGTGACCCAGGAAGAGCTGAGATGGATGTCAGGTGCAGAGGTGGGCTGGTTAGAAGGCCAGGCTCAGGGCTCCGGCACTGTGTCCAAAGTTTAAAAATACAGATTAAAACATGAATCATCCATCCAGCCCTCATCACTCACCCTCTCACACACTCTCCATGCCCCATCCATGCCAACTATGCCCCTCATGCCACTCATCCACCCCCATAAATCCTTATACACTCCATACCAACTATGCCCCCACCCACCTTCTATGGGTATTTATAGCCCCTAAGCCAATTTAGTGCTAACTCATGTGAACCCATTACTCAACACCTTTTTCCCTGACACCAACCATGCAAACTCGCCCAGTATCCACCATGGGCAAACCTTTGGACCAATTCAGAGATAAGATAAAATAAAGTTCTATAAAATAAATAGAATAAAGTATCTATTCCAGACTTTATTATTTTGAAAAAAGGACTCTCATTCTGAAAACCCCATTTACTACATTTACATTCCTTTAACTAAATATAGCTTTTTAACAACAAACATTTTATTCAAGTGCCTTATGACAACAAACATTGGGATTCATAGTTCCACATCAAAGGATCCATAACCACTTGAAGCTGTCAATCAAAATGTGAAAAAGCAGGCACCCTACTATGATAATGGATGGTTGTGAAACCAGTCATGTATGGCAACAGATTTATGGCAACAGACAGAGTGAAATAGCAAGCAGTATTTTTTAACACTCCAGCCATTTCTTTCAAAGATTTGAAGGGCAGGACTTTTAAATTCCTTGACAGCTTGACAGGTTCCTTTGACAGATGCTTCTGACTGTTTTCACAGTTGATTTTAACTAGTCTGTTGACAGTTCGAATGAGCTTAACAGTAATTTTTATGCATATTTTTGCCAACTTTTAACAATTCCAAAGGGCACCTGACATACCCAAAAGGACACCTGACCACCATAAAAGGTATTCTAGGATTATACCCCAAGGGACACCTTATCTCCCCAAGGGAAACAAAACCACAAAGTTTGAACCTGCCCACACCTGTACACTTCAGGTTTCACACTCCTGGCCTACCAAAACCCCACTTCATTGGAGGCAGCTGATGATTTAAATGACCAGTTGCCTCTGTAAACCATGCATGGACGAAATGTTTCCTGCCCTGAATCCTGCCCCCCTGCGAAAATGGGAATTTCTATTGTTCAGAGTTGGAACTTATGATTTTCGGCGGTTTCCACTGTTTTCGCCATGAGGGACAGCCTCTCTATTGTGGCAGAAATCTCGGTCAAAAGCCTAATATCTGAGAAACGGAGTAGAGGCCAAGCCCGGTAAGTGGAGCTGAACTGCTTCAGAATAGTAGAGCAAAGCATTGAGGAAGTTGAGCAGAGGGTGATTTCAGGAAGTAGAGCAGAAAGTGGATCGAGGCAATGAAGCAGGAGTAGGCAAGAGAAGAAGAATGAAAATTTGCCAATAGCAATAAAGGTAAGGGGCTAAATGATGCACACAATAATGTAGAAGCACATGGAAGAAAATCGGAGAGCTAGAATCACTGCAATAGAAAAATATAATGCTGTGACTGTAATTAAAACTGGGTTTCGCTTGGGCACAATGGGACCTAACAATCCAATTGACAACAAGCCTAGAAAAGATAGGCAATACAACAAAGAGCAGGCATTACGTTCTGACTCGAGAGGGTGAAAAATATGACAAGCAATAATGCAGAATCTGTGGATTGAGCTAAGGAATAAAAGGAGGCGAAACAACTGGACAACTCGGACACCAACAATCTCCTTAACAGACCCCTTCCTCCACCCACAACCCGCCCTCTCAGATGGAAATGAGTGTAGCTGCACAGGCGAGGAAAGTGACTACAAATGAAATTGATGGTTGGAATATTTGTGATGTTCCAGTTCTTAAACTTTGAAGCTAAATCCTCAAAAAGGTCGTGTAGTAGCTCAGGTCCCTTAAACAAATCTGTTTAACAGATCCCTGTTTGGAAACCTTTCAGTGCAGAAATGTTGATAGGTATATACCTCTCCCTGAAATAAACAGAAGCCGATGCTCTGTCCTTTGATTGCTATAGATCACAGCTTATGTACCAGCCAGATGTTCATGGCTTTGGTCATAATTAAACTAAAAATAATATCACCAATACACGCTACTGGGATGGATGGATTATTATGCAGGTTAAAACCATGAGGTTCTATGCACGGCTTATTCAGTCGGAATAATGCATTTTCCAGGATACCTAAGGACATGCAAAAGTTTCCAAATTGATCTATTTTTGTACTCAACCCCCCTGAGAAACAGAAATGGGTGTAGCTCTTGCAGGAGTTGATGCATATAGTGTTAATGTGGCTTATCTTAAATTCCTAATGGTAGGCACATCTGCACTGTTTAACCATCTGTTTCTTTGTTCACCTTCACCACAGAGTCAAAATGTCAGTGATCACTACTCGTAGAGCATTGTCTCTGAAAATAATCTTAACAAATGACAGAGTCGACCTAAAACAACAGTGAGGAACGCGATCCACCTGTCCTTTCTGGGACCGAATTAAAATTAAACAGCAGGGGGAGGGAAGAAATAATTAAACGTTTAGCCTTAACAGTGAGCATTTCAACAAAATGGCCGCCCCATCCCTCCCCCCCAACCCTTCAAAGTACAGCAGAGGGCTAATAATTTGGCCGTTGTTGTGTCACCTCTGGCACGGTGCCCTGGCAATGCTTCGGGCGTTAACAATTACATTCCTCATGTAAATGAGGCTTGCAGTAAATTGGGCTTAAGCAGTCTCAACTGACAGCTCCCTGGGACTGCTGAATATAGCTGTGTCAAAGTTCTTGCTGTAACCTTGTAGCTAGCTGGCTGTGACCCGTAACGCAGAGCAGTTGTAGTCCTTCAGCAGATGCTGCAACGTATTGACTGGTGTTATATTTTTATTGGGGTTGAGGAACGAATTCTATCTCAGCACGCTTAAGGTCAGGGGAGATTAGAAGAGTCAATACTCATTTCGAAACCTGCCTCTATTGGCCAAAGTGAAGTTTTGTTAAGAAAAGAGAAAATGTATTTTTCCTTAATTGGGTGCCATGCCCGATAGCATGAAAATTCCATTCAGTGTTGCATCATCAGCTCAATCCATGAACTAATCCACCTAAAAGCTGTGAAATATTCGTGACAAAATTGTAAATGTCTTTAAATGAAACTGTTGTCTAGTGATTATAGCAAATGTCTTTATTTATTCTAAGCGTCAATAACTTGCATTTACATAGCATCTTTGACATATTAAAACATCTGGAGGCGCTGCACTGAAGCATAATCAGACAAAGAAATTTGACACTGAGCCAAAGAAGGAGATATTACGGCCGGTGACCAAAAGCTTGACAAAGAGGTACGCTTTAGGCTGCCTCTTAATGGAGGAAAGGCAGAGAGATTTCAAGTAGGAATTCCAGAGCGCAGGGGTTTGTCAGCTGGAGGCACGCCTGCCAGCGGTGGAGCGAAGATATTCATGGATGCCCAAGCGGCAAGGCCTGGATTTTCACCGAGTCAAGGTGACTCGGAATGCCCGGTAAAAATGGCAGGTGGGTCCCGATTTCACGATTCCCGATCCCATTCCCGGGCTGGCTGATTTTCGGGACTGCCTTTAAAGGGTGTGGGCTGGTTCCTGTCAAAAGCCTGCATCTGGCACACCCACCCTGGTAGGCTCCATTGCGGAGATAGTTATCTCCGACTCCTCTGCAATTTTCATGGAGTCGTGGCAGGTTTTTAAAGACTCTTGGAGGAGTTGTGAACCTTAGTCTGCATGAGGGTACTCTTTTAAAGGTACGTTCAAAAAGTCCCCCTCATGCCCCCCTACGCCAAGTTCCGCCTGTCCGCCCACCTCCTATAGCCCCTCTTGTCCCCTATGCCAAGCTCTGCCCTTCCACTCACCCCCTATGGCCCCTCATGGTCCCTATGCCTATCTATGGCACTTCCACACCCAATAACCCACTATACACTGTCCAGAACCAATGAAACCTATACTGCATATTGGGATGTATTAAAAAAAGCTTTAAAAAGTAATTCATTCATAACTTTCTTCTACGTTGAAAAAAACTAATTTCTCCACAAGCTGATAAAAGTGCCAATCATGCAGACCCTTTAAAGTATCAATAACAAGAGCCACAAACTCCTGAAACCACTTAACTTGTGTAAGCAAACATTGTGAAATTGACAGCAGAGATCAGGGCGCTGGAGCTGTCATTCAAACAATGTTTTCTCTGGGGCCTTTCAGCCAAGTATACACAATGAGACTTGACAGAGAGCCCAGGCATCCATTAAGCTTGTTAAAACAGCTGCGCCCCCCCGGAGAAAACATTGTTTGATTGACAGCTTTTTTAATGGACATGGGTAGAAGGGCAGAGTTTGGCACAGGGGGTATGAGGGGGTCATTGTAGGGGTGGGTAGAAGGGCAGCACCTGGCATAGGAAGCATGAGAGGCCATAGGGGGTAGATGCAGGGCATGAGGTGGCAAGGATGGGGCCTGCGGAGTGTTTGGATGGTGAGACTGGAGGGCCTTTTTTTTCAACTGGGACAAAGTCCCATGACACCAAGGAGGATCTTCTAAACAGCCCACCTCCACACCCGGCTGCCCCTGTGGCTCGCTCCAAACTTCTTTCCGGTTCGGCTGGCCTGACTTCAGCCCGTACCTGCCTCCAGCAATGAAGATCCCGCCTTTGCGAACACTTTCTCCTGAAGTGGGCGGGCTGAGCCGGGAATTTTCCTGACCCCCGCTACCTGCCTTGAGGATGAAAATCCAGTCCAGGAATTGGAGTATTACAGGCATCTTGGCTGGTCACAGAGCTGGAGGAGGTTACAGAGATATGGAGGAGCAAGGCCCTTGGGGGGGCTTTGACCTGAGGAAGAGAAATTTTAAATCATGGAATTCAGTGGCCAGGAGCTCGCGTAAGTCAGTGGCGAACGAGACTTGAAGTGAGTTTGGTAGGTTTACACCTTTCAAAATAGAGCACAGAAGAATTTCATGTGTTCATTACTTGGGTCAGACAGCAGGATTTCAACCAGTGGATCGCCTTTCACTTCTGTTCCTCTGTTCTGTTTTGAGCTTTATTTCTGCAATAACTTTGTCCCTGCATTTATTTGAATTGCAAAAACCTGTCCCTACTGATCTATGTGCTCAAAGAAATGATGTATCAGTTAATTCTCAGTCATCGGGTAGTAATTTGGATTCCAAAGTGACTAGCTCTCCATTGAAAGTGGCACCACGCATTCCATTTGGAATATCAAAAAGCATTGCACCCCATAGGATTCCAATGAGCAATGGCTCACCATTACGTGAGCCTTTTGGAAACAATAATAATTGTTACATTAATGTAACTCCTAAATTATTACAGCACTTCAACTTTACTAAAGTTCCGTTTCGATCCAGCTGTCTCAATAAATCCATTTTTAATTCCAAATGAATGTAGCCATCTTTGATCATCAGGACATATCTTCACCATTTAAATTAATGTCCAACAGATGGAAGAGGGGTTTATATCAGACCATAAATTCCCTTAAGAGCCTAGAAAGAGGGTGATTATGCATTTCATATTTGCAGAGCCTCTTCATACTTTTTATATCTCTTTATACTTTATACGAGCATCTTGTGTTTCCTTGACTACATCAAGGGAAGAATTTTCCTCCCGTCGGAGGGGAAGTGCAGGAGTGGGCGTGTGCAGGCGTGCCTCCTGCTGCCATTTTACGTGGGCGGGCTAATTAAGGCCCGCCAACGTGACGTCTGCCAGGAAACGCTATGTGCTCCCTGTGCGGGCGGGTGGGGATTCCCTAAGCTGGGAGTGTGCTCTTTCGCGCATGCGCATGAAAGAGCGCACTCATCTCCCTGAGGCTAAGTGCTGCCTCAGGGAGATCGATGCCAAATTTAAAAATGGTCAATGGACAAAAATAAAATTTCCCTGACATGTCCCCTCATGTGACACTGTCACATGAGTTGGGATATGTCCATCACATCTATTCAAGCTTTTATTCAATTTTTAAAAACCCTCATGAACCCTCATCCCACCTGTGGATGAGGTTTCATGCCTTTTCTGAAGCCCGCCAGGGCTCCCGGCCTGCCCGCCAACCTTAATGTTTTACGGACAGGTCCGTTATCTACTTGAATTAGTTTTTGAATGGCCTCAATAGGCCGTTGACAGGTCGGCGGGCGCACAGCTGATTCGACCGCGCCCCCGCCAACCTGAAAATTGAAATGACGCGGGGTGAGGTCGGGAGTTCCGCCTGACGTCATCCCACGTCCTTTTACGCGTTGGCGAGTGGGTCCCGTCCCCCGCTCGCCGACCTCAATATCCTGGCCTAAAAAGACGTTTTAATCTTCAAAATGCTGCAATTCTCCTTACCATTCTCTCAAAAGGGTACCAAGGAAGACGTACAATCCAGAATCTCTTAAACCATTAAAAAAGTATACTCTCTGTGAAAGTGATAAGAGAAGAGCACAGATGCACTATGGAAAATTATATTCATAAATATGGGAAACCTTCCAAGTGCATCTGTCCTGAGAGCTTTGCAATGTATCCAGTCCTAGAGGCTGTAGTTAAAACTAATGGCTCAAAATTCAAATACATAATCTTCATTCACCTGCAGCCAATAAAATGTACCTCAGCTAATTAATCTGAATTTCCTAGCAAGCATCTTAGCAGACTAGGTCAGAATCCTGTTTTTGGTCTATCCCAATTATTGTTACCCAGTGTTTGAAACATTGGATCGATGGGTGATGTTGGGTGGGGGTCCGCTGAAGCATTAAGATAGCCTGAAACCCAACTCCAACCCCAACTCAATTTCAACGTCCAGTTTTAAGGGAGTAGGATGGAGGTGATTGATGTGGGAACGCAAGCAGCTAATGTGTTGCCTAAATATGTCAATGTGGCTGTGTGCCTCAAATTTAACCAGTTTTAATTTAAACACCAGCAGCACAATGCACTGGCTAATATTAGTCTTATCACTATTTCCATTCTTGTAGACTCACCATTTTAGTCCCTGTTTGTCTTAACATTAGGAGCGTAGGAAGGAACTTAGGAACAGGAGAAGGCCATTCAGAACTTTCTGTCATTCAGTTAGATCATGGTTGATCTTGATTTCAACTCCAATTACCTACATAGCATCTGTCACCCTTAATATCCTTGTGTAACAAAATTCTGTCATCTCAGTTTTGAATTTTTGACCAAGCCTAGCCTTTATAACTTTTTGAGGGGAGAGTTCCAGATTTCCACTACTGTTTGTGTGAATAAATGCTTCCTGATATTAGCCCTGAATGGGCTAGCTCTAATTTTAAGATTATGCTCCCTTATTCTGGATTCTGTCACCAGAGGAATTAGATTCCTGCTCCCTACTGTTACGGACATGGGAGGAGAGATAAACGGAAACCCCCCCAATCCCCGTTTCTTACTGGCCGTAGATGGTGTGGTTCTTAGAGATAAAGATGTGTGTGTTTCTGAGGGCCCAGAGTGTTTGGTCAAGTTAAATAACAGCAACAAGCTTTTGTGGGTTTAAATAAAGAGGATTATTTATTCATGCATTCACCCCGAAAGCCTAAAGGTTACATCAATCACTGAGCACTCTCACACGTACAACCACTCAAGAGAAAAAAAACAGTTAAAGACAATAGTATCCTTTTACAAGTTGAAAGAATAGCTCATAGTTCACGTGTCTGGCTTGCTGTAGCAGAAAAGTCATTGCGGGCCCGGTAAATAAAGGAGCCTTTTCCATCCTTGAGCTGGAATTTAGATGAGGTTAAATAGTTGAAGTCGAATGTCAGGATTATTGCAGGATTCCCTCGAAGAGATGAAGGTTCAGCAGGTCATGAAGCAAGGTGCTTGTGGTTTTCGTATCAGGAGGTCCAATTTCTTTACAGGTGGACTTGGATCGAGGAATCAGGCTGGGATGCTTTTTAAGATTTTACAGCCTCTTATTTTTAAAGGCAAAGATGACACAGCCCTTTTCTGCAGCTGCCATCTCTTTCGGTGTTTTCTGCAGATTGCCCTAAAAAACCCTTTTTTTAAAAAGAGTGACCGACATGGCTGCCAACCATATGTTCCTTCACGGCTCTATTCCAAATATAGTTTTTGTTTTCAGTTAGTTAGCTAGTGTTTGCAGACATCTCTCCTAGGAGTTTGAGACAGTCATCGTCTTGGTCTCAGAATGACCCATTCAAGTCTGGAAGGCATTAGGATGGTTTCAGGATATGGGTCTTCTCATATTTATTCTGGAATGTCCCTTTTTCCTGCTGAGACAGTGTGGCAGTGTTTTCTGAAATCCACAGACTGATGGTCAGGTAACCTCTTTGGCCTTTTACATCTAGCTTCCTGTTTTACTTTAAACTATGAGACCAAAGGTTTACACATCCTGGATGATATCCGCAAAGCTGAATCTTCCACACAGTCCCCAGCCTTGCCCACAATCTCTATACTTTAACCCATTGGGAGGAACTGGTCTCTTTCACCCAGGGATTCTGTCATTAACCCAAAGGAAAATTGGCATTCCCCTCCAGCTTTCAACTTTAACTCAGCCAGAAGCCTAAAAGGTTACACCTTCCCTGAACGATACTCCCAAGCTTTCCTCTTACTCAGCCCAACTGATCCCTTCTAGCCCCTGTTTATTCCTGTAGCACCGATCAGACTGCTCAGGGGAAAAGATGTAACTTCTCATTTGCTGACCAATGTCCGGCTGTGCAGTGAAGGACAAAGGAAAAATATGCCTTTCTTATACCCCCTGTACATGTGTTCAAAACTTGTGGCGATCAAGGATTGGTTGCATGCTGCACAGTCAGCTCTGTGCGTGGTCAAAGGTATTGTCATTCTTCATAGATGGATTCTCTATGGACTATTTCAAAATTACCTTTTTGACTGTTACAATACACCCAAAGAGGCCTAGCATTCTGCATGGTTGATAAGCATCATGCAGGTGCATCCTCATAGTTTTTCGAGGGTCCCCACTCCCCCTGGCCATAATGATAACCCCATGAAATCTGAGAAGTTTCAAAATTCCCTTAATTAGGTCCCTGTCAGTGTCTTGATATTCATAGGTTTTTTTACGTTCATTCACCGGTTGTGGGTGTTGCTGGCTAGGGCAGCATTTATTGCCCATTCCTAATTGCCCTTGAGTAGGTGGTGGTGAACTGCCTTCTTCAACCACTGCACTCCATGTGAAGTGTAGGTACAACCACAGTGCTGTTAGGTAGAGAGTTTGAGGATTTTGGCCCAGTGACGGTGAAGGAGCAGCGATATATTTCCAAGTCACGATGGTGAGTGTCTTGGAGGGGAACTTCCAGGTGGTAGTGTTCCCATCTATCTACTGCCCTTGTCCTTCTAAATGGTAGTGGTCGTGGGTTTGGAAGATGCTGTCTAAGGAGGATTAGTGAGTTCCTGAAGTGCATCTTGTAGATGGAACGCACTGCTGCCACTATGCGTCGATGGTGGAGGGAATGAATGTTGATGGATGTGGTGCCAATCAAGGGGGCTCCTTTGTCCTGGATGGTGTCAAGCTTCTTGGGTGTTGTTGGAGCAGCACTCATCCAGACAAGTGGAGAGTATTCCATCACACTCCTGACTTGTGCACGGTCAGCTCTGTGAGTGGTCAAAGATGTTGTCATTCCTCATAGCTGGATTCTCTAAGGACTTTCAAAATGACCTTTTTGACTGTTACAGTTTCAGTTAGTTAGCTAGTGTGTGCAGACATCTCCCCTTGTGCCTTGTAGATGGTGGACAGGTTTTGGGGAGTCAGGAGGTGAGTTACTCACCGCAAAATTCCTAGCCTCTGACCTGCTCTTGTAGCCACAGTATTTATATGGCTAGGCCAGTTTTGTGTCTGGTCAATGGTGACGCCCCAGGGTGTTAATAGTGGGGGATTCAGTGATGGTGATGGCATTGAATGTCAAGGCGTGGTGGTTAGATTCTCTCTTGTAGGAGATGGTCGTTGCCTGGCAATTGTATGACGCAAATGTTACTTGACACTTGTCAGCCCAAGCCTGGATATTGTCCTTGATGCATTTGGACATGGACTGCTTCAGTATCTGAGGAGTCGCAAATGGCGCTGAACAATGTGCAATCATCAACGAGCATCCCCACTTCTAACCTTATGATGGAAGGAAGGTCATTGGGGATATATTGAGGAGATATTGGTACCATTGGAATGTTTCCTGGCCTGTTATAATTACAGATTTTAGTCATTTTATTGCCCATATCCTGTTTCAGGACATTCCATACAAAGGTGAATTGACCAAGTTTTCCTTACTAAATTTTTGCTCCCTTAACCTTTGTGTTCCCATACGGATCAAGCTAGCAAATTCAACAGTGGTCAATCTGATTTAATATATTATGGTTTATGTATAATCTCACAGAATAACAGGTCATTGAAAATTAATCAATTACATCGTCATTTCAGGCTTTTCAGCCCATATTACAAAAAATGCTAGAGGGTGCGCTGGCCGCCTGGTCTGCTGCCAAGAGGCCAGCTTCACTCGTTGGCTGGGACTCAGTGGGGAGGCCCGACTGCTGACCATTTTCAGCTGGGTAACCGCACATCCCACCCCACTAGCCTCTTTGAAAATAAATCTAAGACAGGAACATGCCAGCAACCCGGTGTGCTAGCCAGCAGTTGAATGTAGCAGGTGCACCCGTAGGAGCAGAGGAACATCGGACTTAGGAGCAGAGATAGGCCATTCAGCCCTTCAACCCTGCTCCACCGTTCAATAAAAACATGGCTGAGCTGGCTGTGGTCTCAACCCCACTTGCTTGCACCCCATCACCCTCTACTCCCTAATCAAACAAAAATCTATCTAATTCAGCCTTCAATAAAGTTAAAGACAAAGCCCCTACTACCTTCTGGGGAAGAGAATTCCACACTCTAATGACCCCCTGAGAGAAAAAAAATTCTCATCACTTCTGTCTTAAATGGGAGACCTCTTATTCTTAAACCATGTCCCTGAATTCTAGTTTCCCCCACAAGAGGAAACATCCTCCCCGTATCCACCCTGTCAAGTTCTCTCAAGAACTTATATGTTTCAATAAGATCGCCATTCATTCTTCTAAACTCCAATGGGTATAGGCCTAACCTTGTCAACCTCTTTTCATAAGATAAGTCCTTCATCCCAGGAATGAGTCGAGTGAACCTTCTACTAACTGCTTCTAAAGCAATTATATATTTTTTTCAAATAAGGAGACCAAAGTTGTACATGGTATTCCAGATGTGACCTCACCAAAGCCCTGGACAGCTGCAATAAATGCCAATGTTCCATTTGTCTTCCCAATCGCTTGCTGTACCTGCACTCTGAATTTAAATGATTCATGCACCAGGACACCCAGATCCCTCTGTACTACCGAGTCCTGTAATCTCTCTCCATTTAAATAATATACTGCTTTTCCATTCCTCCTGCCAAAATGGACAAGTTCACATTTATACCTCATCTGCCAATTTTTTGCCCACTCATTAACCTATCTATATCCCTTTGCAGACTCTCTATCTCTTCTTGATAACTTACTTTCCTACCTATCTTGATGCCGTTGGTAAATTTAGCTGCCATACATTCAGCCCCTTCATCCAAATCATTGATATAGATTGTAAACAGCTGAAGGCCTAGCACTGATTCCCATGGCACTCCGTTGATTACAGCTTACCAAACCAAAAATAACCCATTTATCCTTACTCTCTGCTTCCTGTTAGCTAACTAATCCTTTTTCCATGCTAATACGTTACTCCCTACACCATGTGCTCTTACCTTTCACGTGGCATATTATCAAATGCCTTTTGGAAATCCAAGTGCACCACATCTACCAGTTCCCCTTTATTCACTTTGAATGTTACTTCATCAAAAAACTCTAATAGATTAGTTAAACACAATTTCCCTTCCACAGGGTCTGCCTGATTCCTTTATGATTATCTAAGTATCCTGCTATAACCTCCTTTAATAATGGATTCTAGCACTTTTTCCTGGCTTATAGTTTCCTGCTTTCTGCCTCCCTCCTTTCTTGCATAAAGGCATTACATTAGCTATTTTCTAACCCATTGGGACCTTTCCAGAATCTAAAGAATTTTGGAAGACTGTAATCAATGTACCTACTACCTGTACCACCACTTCTTTTAAGACCCTAGGGACTTGTCAGCCTTTAGGTCTAATAGTTTTCATAGCATCTTTTCTGTGGTGATGAAGATTGTTTTTAAGTTCATCCCTCCCTATTACCTCTTGATTTTCAATTATCTTTGGGAAGCTTTCTAAGTCTTCTACCATGAGCACAGACCCAAAATACCTGTTCAAGTCCTCCACCATTTCTTTGTCTTCCACTATCAATGCCCAAGGCTCACTCTATAGAGGACCAACACCAGCTTTAGTTACTCTTTTCCTATTCAAATACTTGTGGAAATTCTTACTTTCTGTTTTTACATTATTCGCTCACTTTCTCTCATCCTCTTCTTTTTGCCTCTTTATTATCTTTTTAGTCATTCATTGCGAGTTCTTAAAGTCCATCTAATCCTTTGGCCTACAACTATTCTTTGCAGACTTGTACAGTGTTTCTTTCAATTTAATAGTGTCCTTGACTTCCTTATTCAGCCATGGATGAGGTGTCCTTCTCAAAAAGCCTTTCTTTCTCACTGGGATAAATCTTTGCTGAGAGTTATTAAATATCTCCTTAAAAGTCTGTCACTGCAACTCTACTATCCTACCTTTAAACCTAGTTTCCTGGATCACCTTAGCCCACCTCCACTCTCGACTCCGCTCATGCCTCTGCTCCCATCTCCGCAGTCATTCCAAAATCCGGCCCATAATTTCTAACCTGCACATGTCAAGTCCGATGAATTTCTTTGGACGAATAGGATTTTTAAAAACCAATGCGAAAGAAACATTGGTACATGTAAATGGAAGATCGAACAGTGAGTACTGATTCCCCTCCTCTTCATTTGTTAACATAGAATTGCTTATTTCAGGGGAGATGGTGGTATACTGGTAATGTCACAGGACTAGTGGCCCAGGCTAATGATTTGGGGACAAGGGTTCAAGTCCCATCATGGCAATATGTGGAAGTTGAATTCAATTAATAAATCTGGAATTAGAAGCTAGTCTCAGTAATAATGACTATAGAACTATCACTGATTGTTGTAAGAACCCATCTGGTTCACTAGTGCCCTTTACAGAAAGAAATCTGCTGTCCTACATGTGACTCCAGACCCACAGCAATGTGGTTGACTCTTAACTGTTGTCTGAAACAGCTGAGCAAACCATTCAGTTCTAGGGCAATTGAGGATGGACAACAAGTGCTGGCTTTGTCAGAGACACCCTCATCCCACAAAAGAATAAATTACAGTGTGATCAGCCAGATTAGAGACTTATGCCCACTTTCCCTGGAACTTAATACTTTCACTCTCTCTAGCAATAAGGATGAGTGAATGAGTTTTAAGTCCTGCTGGAGCATTTCATGCCATATGTATTCCACTGTCCAGTTGGGAGAAGATATCATGGAGACAGGGTGATCATGTATTGGATTTCTATGGGCTTTGTAGCTTTGGGAGTACAAGAAATAGTACTGCATGTTGCAGTATGGGAGGTACATTTATGTACCTATTATCATTACGGATTCTTAACGAAGGGGAATAATGTCTCTGATGCAGTTTTATGTCTTTTAAAATGAAGAATGAGAAAATAATTTATATACAATACAATTTTCATTCTGGTTTTCATTCTAGTAATTAACTTAGTAATTAAACTGCAGTGTTGGATGCATCGGAATGAAAAGTCAGCAAATGTACAACAAGCATCTTAACTGCAGCACTACCCGAGAACTCATTCCAGTTTGAATTTTTAATACGCATGAATTAATATTCAGTGCTCTCACTAGAGCAGAACACTTCCACAATATGCAAACTACATTTTTAAAAATTATACCTTCATGGGGTGTGGGCATTGCTGGGTAGGCCAGCATTTATTGCCCATCCTAATTGCCCCTGTTCAGAGGGCATTTAAGAGTCAACCTCATTGCTGTAGGTCTGGAGTCACATGCGATGCAGCACATTTCTAAATACGTCCTTTCCTAACTAAACGTCCAATTAATAAATCCAACTGATGTTCCTTCTTCAAAATAACCATAGAACAATTATAGCAAAGTAGGAGGCCATTCAGTCCATTGTGTCTACGCCTGCTATTTGACAAATTAAATAAATGAGGTTAGACAAACAAGGCAGGGCTGGTGGTGTCTCGTGACTGCAACAAGTGGGAATCTGTGGAATACACTTCAATCCTGGTCAACCATATCTCCAGTAAATGTCTGCAGCTTGCGCAACCTCAGCTCAGGGTTGCTCAGCTGGAGTCTGATTCACAGGCATTGCAGAGCATCAGGGAGGTGGGGAGTTACCTGGACACTTTGTTCCAGGAGGCAGCCATAGCCTTTAGGTTAGATGGAACTTTAGAGTTGGTCAATGATCAGAGTCAGGTCTGACTGCGAGTCAGGCAGGTATGGGGAAATCCAGCATGTAGAGATGGAGGAGCCTCAGCCCCTGACTTTGACCAACTTGTTACTCATGTGGATGAGGAGAAGGGCTGCTGGATGGATGAGCAAACTGACCGCGGCACCGTAGTGCAGGATGCCATTCAAGTGGAGGGAGCAAAAAGGAATGTGTCGGTGATAGGAGACAGTCAGAAGGATAGATACTGTTCGCTGCAGCCACAACCGGGAGCTCCGAAGGTTGTGTTGCCTGCCTGGTGCCAGGTTTAAGGACATCTCCTTGCAGCTGGAGAGGAACCTGGAGTGGGGGTTGGGGGAGGGGGTGGGTGGGTGGTGCAAAATCCAGTTGTCATGGTTCGTAGGGGAGCCAACGACAGAGGTAGACCAAAGAGTAGTTTGAGGAGTTGTGGTCCAAATTAAAATGCAGAACATCAAAGAACATCGTGGGATTGTTACCTGAGCCATATACCAATTGGCATAGGATCAAACAGATTCAAGGATTAAATGCGCAGCTCAAAGAGTGGTGTGGGAAGAGGGGTTTTGATTTAAGTGGCACTGGCATCAGTACTCAGAGGAGAGGGAGCTACTTGAGGGGTTTGACTTAAACTGGGCTGTTCAATTGTGTATGTAGGGTTGTGGACAAGGCTTTAAACTAACAGAGTAGGGTTGAGGGGTGTGGTGGGGAGAGGGTTCAGGAGATTTAGAAATCCAAAGGGTTAGGTAGAGCCAACAGGACAGTGTAGTGATGTTGTAATGATCTTTATTATGGGTAAAGATAAGCAGAGTGGGACAGGAAAGGACAGAGAGTTTAACGTTAATTGTGCATCAGCAAATGAGGTCAATGCAGGAAATAGTAGCAAAGAAATTAAATTAAAGGTTATTTGTCTGAATGCAAGAAGCATCTGCAATAAGATAGATGAACTAATGCCACAAATAGAGGTAAATGGTTTAGATTTATTAGCCATTACAGAGACATGGGCCAGGACACATTTCTGGTCCCATCTGTGGCAGGAATTGGTGCAAATGGGACTGGAAAATTTGGAGAGCAACCAAAAGCCCATTGACCTTTGGCAGGAATTGGGACTGGAAAATCCTGCTCATTGTTGCAAGGTGATCCAGGTTGGGAAATAAATATTCCAGGGTACACAATATTCCACACTGGGCGGAATGTTTAGGTCAGTGGGCGGGTGCGATCGGTGGGTCTGGGATCAGCCAGGGAACGGACCTCCAACTGCGATTGGCCCTGAGAAGCTCAGCGCTGCCGGGCTGGTGGAGGGAGCGGGGCAGGTATGGGGAAACCAGCATGTACAGATGGAGGAGCCTCAGCCCCTGACTTTGTCCAACTTGTTACTCGTGTAAGGGTAGGAGGAGAAGGGCTGCTGGGTGGATGAGCAAACTGACCACGGCACCGTAGTGCAGGAGGCCTTTCAAGTGGGGGGAGCGAAAAGGACATGTGTTGGTGACAGGAGCATCTGAGTGGGCACGAGAGAGCACTGGCAGAAAGCTCGCTGGAGGCAGAGAGCTGCCTCAGGGAGCTGAAGACCTGAAAAGCATTAAATAAAGTTTTTAAAATCAGGGAAAAACTGTCCGAGCATCACAATCATTCACCTGAACATATTCATGATAAAAATGCTGTTCATAGATTTTTATTTTTCTTTCATTTTAGAACGGAAACCTCATCCCACCCTTGGGCGATGTTTCATGAAAAATGCAAGGTCCGCCTGGCCGATTCACCCGTCCGCCAACCGTCAGGTTGGACGGACCACGGAAAATTGGAGACAGTTGCACCCTTAGTCACCTTAATTGGCGTCTTAATTGTCGGCGGGCGCGCTTCCGACTTTCGTGTGCGCTCACCGACCAAAATATCCCGCGAGCGCTGGATGACGTCAGGACGCTCACCCGACGTCATCTCGCGTGATCCCGCGTCCGTTCGGGTTGGGAGCACGCCTGCCCGATCAGCGTAAAATTCTGCCCAATTTTCAGGAAGACAGGGAGAATTGCAAAGGACCAAAGGTAGCCCTGATACTAAAGCATGACATAAGGATCTGGGTTCAGAAGATCGTGAAGTAGAATCAGTATGCACGGAAATTAGGAACACCAAGGGCAGAATTTTACGGACCCGTTTCGGCGGGGACGAGGCCGTAAAATTGCTGCGGGCCGTTATAAATCCCACTGACGACAGCGGGAACGTAAAGTCCCGCTGTCGTAAAATTCTGCCCCAAGGGTAGGAAATGTGGTGGGGGTAGTTTAGAGGCCCCTAACAGAGCATTAAAGAAGAAGTTCTTGAAGCTTATAACAAAGGCAATATAATAATTGTGAGGGCTTTGACTTTCCCAATTTGTATGAAGAGTAAATTGCCAAGTGTGGTCTCGAATGAGAAGGGCAATCAGGAATGGGCAATAAATGCTGGCCTAGCCAGCAATGCCTACATTCCGTAAATGAATTAAAAAAAGGACCCTTGTCTGTGTTTTCAAACTTAAACTTAAACTCAAACAATTACATAGGTATGAGAGGAAAACTAAGGTTGATTGGGTTAGTAGACAGAAAGGTATGGTGGTAAATAAGCAGTGGGAAGAATTTTACTAAACAGTTCAAAATGTTCAACAAAAATATATTCCATTGAAAAACAAAAAATCAGCAAATAAGACCAATCCATGGCCCACTCGGGAAGTTAATGATAGTATTAGGGTTAAAAGAAAAAGGCTTATAATGTTGCAAGGAACAGTAGCGAATTTGAGGATTGGGAATGTATAAGAAAGCAACAAAGGGTCACCAAAAAGATGATAAAAGGGGAAAAAAAAAGAATATAAGAGTAAACTAGCCGGAGATATAAAAACAGATTATAAGAGCTTTGATAAGTATATAAAAAGGAAGAGAGTAGCTGAAGTAAATGGAGACTAAAGTAAGCAGAGACAGGAGAAATGATCATGGGGAATAAGGAAGCAGCAAAGACATTGAACATTTATTTTGCCCTAGATTTTTGCGGTGTCATGGAAACTCTATGGCGTATCCAAAATAGTGCTAGGAAGCTGGAACCTGAAGCCCAGACCTCATTTTTGAATATCCTATTTTTGCTGGTAGGGGAAAGGGGCAGGATGTGATTCACACATGGGGTAAGCCCAAACTCAGCAAGCTGATTTGAACTCATTGGTGATTTCAAACAGACCTTTTTTTGTGCTGGAATATGGGCCTCATACTGCAGTGTGAGAGTTACAGATCTTTAGAGTAGATGTAAATGCTTGTAAAGGGTGTATAAGGTCTGTGGAGTTGTCAAGCTTTCAAGTTATTAAAATCTCCAGCCCTTTAAAATTTGGGGGGAAAAAAACAACCTGCCTGTGTCTTTGAGTTGAAAAAAAAACTATGCCTGCTGTTTCAATAGATGTTTATTGATATAACCCAAAGTGTTATCATTATATGATTATTACTGCTTGATTGCTTCCACAACCTGTCATTATCACAGTGGTGGTTTGTAAGCTCACAGTTTGATTGACAGCTCCAAGAGGTTATTAAAGGACTAGATGTCTTTGATGTGAGCTTATGAATACAAATGTTTGTTTTCATAAAGGATTAAGCACTTGAGGGATTTAAATGTGCTGAATGATCTTTCATGAATAAGTTTTTTTTAATTTGATGAAGCCTGTGATACATACTTAGAACTTGAAGGGTGTAAGGGCAAAAGTGGCAAAAGGTGGGGGCATGAGTTGGAGTGAATTGGTGCTAAATTAGCACAGAGGCTATAAGGCATCATGGGGATGACTGGGGGCTCATGGGTTGGCACTATTTCAACACAAATTGAATACTTCCTAAATTACACAGTGACTATACTTCAAAAGCACTTCATTGCCTGTAAAGTGCCTTGGAATATCCTGAGGTTATGAAAGGCTCTACATAAATGCAAGTCTTTCTTTTTTAGCTTTCTGCCTTTCTTTCCTTTGATGGCAAGAATATTTAGTGGATGAGAAATATGAAACTATAATGAACAATTACGGGGCCAGACTTGCAGAGTTGGGAAGACTCCATGGATCTTTAAAAATGGTGAATGGGACCCAGCCATGTAGTCATCCCCCATTTCTGACAGATCCAATTTTTGCCAGTTGGTGACTCACATAGGTAGGAAACCCAAATTTAGCAGGGTTTTTGAACTCCGTGCTGTGTTCAAACAGGCTCCATTTTGGCTTATCCAAGGGCCTGAATGTACAATGTGGGAATCACAATTTAATGGAGTGGAAATATATGCTCTTGCAAGGCAGAAAAAGGCCATAGCTGTCAGTGAGAGTTTAAGAAAAAAACCTTTCCTGGGACTGTTTTCATTAACAGCCATATGTTAGAAGGAAAAAAGTAGCACCTGGTTGCAGTTTTAATAGATCTCCTTGTTGATATTTTAGCAAGGGCTATCTGTATGTCATCATGAATGCTTGGCTGAATTTCAACAGTGACAATTATCTCAGTAGGGCGTTCTGAGTTCACAGTTTGATTGACACATTAAAGAGGCTTTTAAAGGATTAGCTGTCTTTGATGTGGGGTCTGAAGAGAAGTTGATTTGTTTTCAAGAGAGATTAATCACTTGAGGAGATTGAAAAGCTTTGAATGGATTTTATAAATGGGGGTTGTTATTCAAGTGTGCAGGAGTGAGAGCTCTATTAAGTTGTTGGAAGCTCTTTTTTTGCTTGGCTCCTGAGGTCTTACCATGGTAGATTCTGGGTGATTGGCTATGGAGGTGACATGGAGGGTATGAGTGGCCATGGGGGTATGAGTGGGGGACATGAATTGACATGGAGGGTATGTTGCTCCATGAAGGGGGGGGCGGGGTTGAGGGGGTATGAGGGGTCAGAGATAGAAGGCCTCACAGCTTCTAAAACAACTGGAACAAACAAACTGGAACTGAGATGGGCCTTCTCACCTTCGCCCTTGCCTGACCCTGTGGCTGCCTACTCTCTGCTTCCAGGGTCGGCATGTCCAACTCTATCCCACCCTGGCCCCCGCCCCGTGGAGTGTAAATCATGTGTTTCGGGATACTTTTTAGAGATGGGTCTGGCGAGTTGGGAAATTTCCCGACTCGAGGTACCCCCCCCACAGTTCCAACCTCTGTGGCCAAAATCCGACCCTAGCTTTTCAATCAACACCCCCATCTTTTTCACCAGTCATAGCAAGAGAAGTAATAGATATAGTCACATAGAATCTCCACACGCCCCATAACAGATACATAGATTCATTTCAACAACCTGTTAGAATCACAAAATATTCCTCAGTTGAAAAATATGTCTCTGCTCATCCTTTCCCTGGGCCCTCAACAAGCTCCAGACCGCAGTCCCTTTCAAGTGGTGTGTATTGTATCTGCATATTATAAGTAGAGAGAGCCTTCTGACGGGAGTAAGTATACACACCAGGGTTTTCTCCTACACTGGGATGTTCCATGTTTCAGGGAATGGTCAGGAGGGTCTGAAATAAAAGCAGCCTTTGCATCAACACCGTGACTTTCGTGTTTATTCAGACATAACATCAAGGAAAGAGGGGAGGGAAATGTTTAAAACAAGAAATAACAGAGCTCCCAGCAGCCAGCAAACGTGCATATTTGGTCAGCCAAGCAATCCCTCTAGTGGAAAGATTATATTTAAAATGGATTTCTACAGATAGGCTTGAAGAGAATTTCTTGAGGCTGAAGCATCTCTTTCTTGTTTCCGTTATTTTTCTATCCTTTATTTTATCCGTATGTTTACCTGCTCGTCAGATTGTGAGGTAGCATACAGCGCACAATGAATATACCGAATATATCCCAGCCGTTCTTTTTCACATAGTCACGCTCATAGTCACACGGTCTGTTCTAATCCAGAAATCATGGCGAGGTCGCACAAGACTGAATCTGGTGATTTCACTTTAATTTCTGCGAAAGGTTGGGATGGAGGCGAGGACAGCGGGGTTACAACAAAACCAACCCCGCGCTTTGAACTGAGAAATGCAGCTGATGGACTGTAGCGAGGGATACCAACAGAGAAGAACAATGGAGAAGTATCAACGAGAGGAGTGCAAACTTGGTTTGTTCAAAATGCAGCTGGCAGCCTCGGCTGGAGAGGTTAGAATGGTGAGGATCGAGGGCCCCCCGTTTGCCTTCTCATGGTCTTGACTACCCATGCTGTTTCCTGTTCAGTGTCCATGGGCTGGATTTTACAAGCCACCATCCACCCCCACCTTCAAACCCGCCTGTAAAATGCAGGCCTCCGTCCTGTGAAGCTCTCCATTCCTTTACGTGGATGCTACATGCACGCGAGTTGTTTCTGTCAATGTTGGAAAATCCCATATTTTGTTGAAGGGGGAAGAAAACACTCAGGGAGCTGAAGGGTTGCACAGTTTGGACCGGACCCAAAGCTGAAGGTTTATGGATTACAAAGTAAGGACTTGAGGAGATGAAATTCAAAATTTAGCCTTTGGCCTGTATTTTATATATATATATATATAATATATATATGTAGAAGTGATAACTCTCCATTATACAGTTTCTGAGGCAATGTGCAACTCTCAGGTTGGTTATTCATAAACTATGAGATCCATTCTTAAGCTACCTTTCCGTGGGATAATTTTAAGTTTGAAAATATAACCTTATCAGCATAAACTTCTGTTTGAAGTGAATTACTGAGTTCTGCTCTGTGCACCTGAGCTCATCCAAGGCTCTCCTTCCTTATCCTAGCCCAGGGTTTTACGGCCCCTCCCACCCGGCGGGATATTACGGTCCCACTGAACTGAATGGAGATTTAAATAGCTCGCCGCACTCGCCTGGGAAGACATGCCGCGACGGGGCCGTAAAATCCTGGCCCTAATTTAATTTTACAATCCTCATCCTTGTACTCAAATCTCCCCATGGCTACCCCCACCCTTATCTCTGTAACCTCCACCAGCCCTACAACCCTCCAAGATTTATGTGCTCCTCCAATCCGGGCCTCTTCCACATCCCTGATTTTTCATCTCTGCATCTTTGGTGGTCATGCCTTCAGCTGCCTAGGCCCAGAGCTTGGAATTCCTTCCCTAAATCCCTCCTCCTCCTTTAAGTCACTCCTTAAAACCTACTTATTTGACCAAGCTTTTGGTCACCTGTCATAATATCTCTTCAGTGGGCTCAATGTCAAATTTTGTTTGATAATCGTTCTCGTGAGGGGACTTGGGACAGTGTTAAAGATGCTATATAAATGAAAGTTGTTGTTGTTCATCTGTCTTTTCTTTGTCTTGACAACGTTTATCTGTTTTACAACAGATGGACAAATTTGTATATCTTTCCAAATTTTGTCAATTGTGTGATGTGATTCACTTTTGACTCCAAGGTGATTTGGAGCTGAAGGCCAAACTGAATTAGTGAAATCAAGTGGACTCTTTGCAGACCAATACGGAATTTTGTTACTCAGGCAAATTGGACTTTGGTAATTGAGCAGCTAGTGCACTCACTGGCAGACAGCGGCCACTAACTATCAATCAGTGTTGTAATTAAGCTGCAATTACACCGTGTATTATAATCCTGAGAATGCTCCAAAAATGCTTATTGGATACTTGCTGTTTGAAGCTGTATTGCAAAAAAAAAATCAATTCCAATATATATATAGGGACATATAGGCTTAGTAGTTATGTTAATGGACTATGGCCAGTTAGAACTGTGAAAAGGAAAGGGAAGTTAGATGTTGGGCAGTAGTTTGCAAGGATATAATGGTTGGGAGTGAATTTTTCAAATAGATGGGAACATATCATCCAGAAACGGTGCTAAGAGGATCAGTTGGATGGTCAACATTTTAGTGGGAATGTGGTCAAGGGAGAAAGAGACAGATCTCATCGGCAAAATGAGCTTGAATAAGCTATTCTTTTTGTTAGTTCTCTCAGTCCCCTGAATTTCCACTTTTCCTTTCATTTCCTTTTAGTTTAGTAGCAATTTTGGTGTTTAAATACAGAAAATGATGACATCGCCACGTGTTGGAACTGAGTCGCACACCCAGGAGTGCGCACTAACACACGCCAGACTGTGCACTGATTTATATTTAGTGCAATGCAAAATTGAAGTCACTGATAAAATCTAGTTCTCGGATATTTAGTGGCCAATTATAACTTGCTAAGGCAGAACTATAGAATTTTGTTACTCAGGCAAATTGGACTTTGGTAATTGAGCAGCTAGTGCACTCACTGGCAGATAGCAGCCGCTAACTATCAATCAGTGTTGTAATTAAGCTGCAATTACACCGTGTATTATAATCCTGAGAATGCTCCAAAAATGCTTAGTAGTTATGTTAATGGACTATGGCCAGTGCTTTAACAGTGCTTGGTGGATTTGGTGTACAGAGGACTGAATGCAGCTCCATGTCACTACAATCTGCCAGCATCAAGTATCGCATTAGTAATGTAACAAAATATGAGCAATAAAACCTATTCATAAAACGACAACATAACTAGCTTGAAACATTTTGATTGAAAACATTGTTTGGTTTGAAATGTAATGATTGCAGTTTACTTCCAGATTGATCACGGGGCACAGAGGAGAACGCCTCTTGATATTTCCACACAAAATGTAATACTTTTTCATTAGCATAATTTGTAGTATAGCACAAGCGACTGAGGCCCATAATTAACATTAGCATCTTCAAGCATATTTTTGACTAGCTTTGACATTTTTGCCTCCCATTCCCCACCAAACAAAAAACTGTTAAAAACTCTTAGAAAACTTGACAGAGTAGATACTGAGATAAAAACAAAAAGCTAAAAGCTACTGCAGATGCTGGAAATCCAAAACAAAAACAGAATTACCTGGAAAAACTCAGCAGGTCTGGCAGCCTCGGTGGAGAAGAAATCAGTTAACGTTTTGAGTCTTCATGACCCTTCGGCAGAACTGAGTATAGTTAGGAGAAAGGTGAAATATAAGCTGGTCTAAGGTGGGGGGGGCGGGGGGGAGAGAGAAGTTGAGGGTGTGGTGATCGTGGAGATACGCGAGCAGTGATAGGAGCAGATAATCAAAAGATGTCACAGACAAAAGGATCAAAGAGGTGTTGAAGGTGGTGATATTGTCTAAGAAAAGTGCTAATTAAGAATGGAAGACAGGATACTCAAGGTACAGCTCTAGTGGGGGTGGGGTGGAAAGACTAACAAAGTTTTAGTTTTAGATTTAAAAATAATGGAAATAGGTGGGAAAAGAAGAATCTATATAAATTATTGAAAAAAAAGGGAGGGGGGAGAAACGGGGTGGTGATGGGGGGAGGGGGAGTTTAAGATCTAAAGTTGTTGAATTCAATATTCAGCCCGGAAGGCTGTAAAGTGCCTAGTCGGAAGATGAGGTGCTGTTCCTCCAGTTTGCGTTGGGCTTCACTGGAACAATGCAGCAAGCCAAGGACAGACATGTGGGCAAGAGAACAGGGTGGAGTGTTAAAATGGCAAGCGACAGGGAGGTTTGGGTCTTTCTTGCGGACAGACCGCAGGTGTTCTGCAAAGCGGTCGCCCAGTTTGCGTTTGGTCTCTCCAATGTAGAGGAGACCGCATTGGGAGCAACGAATGCAGTAGACTAAGTTAGGGGAAATGCAAGTGAAATGCTGCTTCACTTGAAAGGAGTGTTTGGGCACTTGGACGGTGAGGAGAGAGGAAGTGAAGGGGCAGGTGTTGCATCTTCTGCGTGGGCATGGGGAGGTGCCATAGGTGGGGGTTGAGGAGTAGGGGGTGATGGAGGAGTGGACCAGGGTGTCCCGGAGGGAACGATCCCTACGGAATGCCGTCAGGGGGGGGTGAAGGGAAGATGTGTTTGGTGGTGGCATCATGCTGGAGTTGGCGGAAATGGCGGAGGATGATCCTTTGAATGCGGAGGCTGGTGGGGTGATAAGTGAGGACAAGGGGGACCCTATCATGTTTCTGGGAAGGAGGAGAAGGCGTGAGGGAGGATGCGCGGGATATGGGCCGGACATGGTTGAGGGCCCTGTCAACGACCGTGGGTGGAAAACCTCGGTTAAGGAAGAAGGAGGACATGTCAGAGGAGCTGTTTTTGTAGGTAGCGTCATCAGAACAGATGCAACGGAGGCGAAGGAACTGAGAGAATGGGATGGAGTCCTTACAGGAAGTGGGGTGTGAGGAGCTGTAGTCGAGGTAGCTGTGGGAGTCGGTAGGCTTGTAATGGATATTGGTGGACAGTCTATCATCAGAAATTGAGACAGAGAGGTCAAGGAAGGGAAGAGAAGTGTCAGAGATGGACCAGATGAAAATGATGGAGGGGTGGAGATTGGAAGCAAAATTAATAAATTTTTCCAGGTCCCGACGAGAGCATGAAGCAGCACCGAAGTAATCATCGATGTACCGGAGAAAGAGTTGTGGGAGGGGGCCGGAGTAGGACTGGAACAAGGAATGTTCCACATACCCCATAAAGAGACAGGCATAGCTGGGGCCCATGCGGGTACCCATAGCCACACCTTTTATTTGGAGGAAGTGAGAGGAGTTAAAGGAGAAATTGTTCAGTGTGAGAACAAGTTCAGCCAGACGGAGGAGAGTAGTGGTGGATGGGGATTGTTCGGGCCTCTGTTCAAGGAAGAAGCTAAGGGCCCTCAGACCATCCTGGTGGGGGATGGAGGTGTAGAGGGATTGGACATCCATGGTGAAGAGGAAGCGGTTGGGGCCAGGGAACTGGAAATTGTTGATGTGACGTAAGGTGTCAGAGGAATCACGGATGTAGGTGGGAAGGGACTGGACAAGGGGAGAGAGAAGGGAGTCAAGATAACGAGAAATGAGTTCCGTGGGGCAGGAACAGGCTGACACGATCAGTCTGCCAGGACAGTTCTGTTTGTGGATTTTGGGTAGGAGATAGAAGCGGGCCGTCCGAGGTTGGGCGACTATCAAGTTGGAAGCTGTGGGAGGAAGATCTCCAGAGGAGATGAGGTCAGTGACAGTCCTGGAAACAATGGCTTGATGTTCTGTGGTGGGGTCATGGTCCAGGGAGAGGTAGGAGGAAGTGTCTGCGAGTTGACGCTCAGCCTTCGGGAGGTAGAGGTCAATGCGCCAGACAACAACAGTACCACCCTTGTCAGCGGGTTTGATGACAATGTTGGGGTTGGACCTGAGAGAACGGAGTGCAGTGAGTTCAGAGAGAGACAGATTAGAATGGGGGAGAGGAGCAGAGAAATTGAGACGGCTAATGTCACGCCGACAGTTCTCAATGAAAAGATCAAGAGAAGGTAAGAATCCAGAGGGAGGGGTCCAGGTGAAGGGAGAATATTGGAGGTGGGTAAAAGGATCCGTTGAACGGGGAGAGGACTCCTGCCCAAAGAAGTGAGCACGGAGACGAAGACGGCGGAAGAAGAGTTCAGCATCATGCCGAGCCCGAAATTCATTGAGATGAGGGCGTAAGGGTATGAAACTAAGTCCTTTGCTGAGCACTGAACGTTCAGCATCGGAGAGGGGAAGGTCAGGGGGTATAGTGAATACGCGGCTGGGGCTGGGATTGGGATTGGAAGATGGGGTGGGGACGGAGGGACAAGCAGGGGTGGAGGGTCCCAGATGGGTGTTGGTGTCGATGAGATACTGAGAGACTGTTTCCCCTCTGGCTTGGGACTCTAGAATGAGGAGTCACAATCTCAGGATAAGGGAGCTGGCCATTTAGGACTGAGATGAGGAGAATTTTCTTCAACTCAGAGGGCTGTTTGAATCTTTGAAATTCTCTACTCAGAGGGTCGTGGATGCTCCATCATTGAGTACATTCAAGGCTGAGATTTATAGATTTTTTGGCGTTAAATTAATCATGGGAAATGGGAATCGGGTGAGAAAGTGGAACTGAAACAGGAGATTGGTCTGAACTTACTAAATGGCTGAGCAGGTTCCAGGGGCTGAATGGCTCCCACTGTATTTCTTATGTTGTTAAGAAACACCCACATTCCGTTACTTACAAGGCCACTCGATTATTTACAATCACTGCAATGCACTCTGAACATGAGTTCAAGTCCAGCTCCAAACAATGTGACAACCATCTTCTCCAGCAATGTGAAATGAGTTTGGGAACTTTTAACCCAACTATGAGTCCGCACGATCCCTCAACGCAAAACCGACCCTAATTCAGCGTAAATTGGGATTCATTTAACAATTGCACTCAAGAGTTGGTGAGTGCACAAAATGGAGAAATGCCTCACTGGCACTTTTCAGAGGTTGGAGCTGAGATATTTTGGGGCAGAGTATAGGGAGCTTGGCTTTCCATTTGGTCATTCTGCACTGGCACTGAAGTGTCTAAAGTGAAAATTCTCTGTGCACTAAAGTCCCTCACCCAAATGAGCACCAAGAATATCACCCCTGTTCAGCTTCATTAGATGAATGACACCAAGGTAGAAGCATCTTTATAGTTACAGAGGTGTATTGCCTGTAGTTATTTACTTGGAACATCCTGCCTGTCTGCCATTCACTTGGGTCGTGGTTGATCAGTACCTCAATTCTATTTACCTGTTGGTGCTGCATATTCTAACATTCTTGTGTTTGAGGTGCTGTTGATGGCTATTGTTGAGTTCTTCTGAGGTAAGATTTGACATCAACTTTATTCAAAACATAAAGAATATCTATATCTAGAGTGAGACTTCATCCTTGCCATGAGGCTGATCATGATAGTCTTGTGATCTTACATCACTTCCCCAAGATGATGTGAACTGCCTCATTTACATACTCACGTTAACCCTTTACACGACACATATCACCGTCGCTAAGGAAAATATATCAAATCCCAGCTTTGAAAGTGCCAATTGATCCAGCATCCAAGTCCAAGTTCCATACTTCTGTCACCCTTTGTGTGAAAAAGTGTGCGCTGACTTAGCTCCTAAATGGTCTAGCTCCAATTTTAAAATAATGCCCTGGACTTGATTGTCTCACAGGAGGAAATAGCTTTTCTGTATCTACTCCTAATTCCTTCAACATTCTAAACGCCTTGATCAGATCACCCCTTAATCTTCTAAATTTAAGGGAATACTTTGCCTGGCAGGTAAACAAGTTAGGTTCATTGGCGTGAGTGAAACTATATGCTCTTTGTAAATATATTGCAAGGGGAATTTGATATTAGAAAAAACTTCACAGAGAATAATTCAATTTTCTTTGGTATTCAGTCCATTTTACAAAATGGGTATCTCTTTAAGATACTTCTGATGTCTTCTATTGATTGATTGGTTGACTTGCAAACGCACAGAATGATCTCTGTGTTTTATAATTCATTAGTCACGTGTTGCCTGTAGTCCTGGAGCACTCAGGCAAAGTGGATCAATTCGAAACCTCTGTCAAACATTAGCCGTATTGTCACAGAGACATTTCAAATCAATGAAAAGTAATTTTAACTGCTTGTAAACAAACAGCCCAATGCAATTTTGTTCTTTATTGCTTAATAAAACAGGAGCATGTCTTGGGAGATGGCATCTTTCAAATCTTGGGAGGAAAGTAAGTTTGGTTTTCATCCACTTCAAGCTTTGATCAGAGCACCGCTTCCTGTAGGGGCTTTTTTTCACATGAATACAGATTGATGAACAACCAAGGAAAGAAGTGGGCAGACGCTTGCGAAGTAAAGTCATAATCGCAAAGTTAGCAAAAATTATTTACAGACTTGGCTTGTTTCCACTGGAGTTTAGAAGAGTGAGGGGTGATTTGATTGAAGTATATAAGATCCTGAATGGCCTCGACAAGGTCGACGTGGAAAGGATGTTTCCTCTTTTGGGTGGGTCCAGAACTAGGGTTGCACTGTTTTAAAATTAGGGGTCGCCCTTTTAGGACGGAGATGAGGAGAAACTTTCTCTGTCAGAGGGTTCTGATGCTCTCTGCCTCAGAAGATGGCGGAAGTGGGGTCATTGAATATTCTTAAGGTGGAGGTAGATTCTCGTTAGGGAAGGGAATCAAAGACTATTGGGGGTAGATGGAAATGTGGAATTTGAAACACAAACTGATCAGCCATGATCTTGTTGAATGGTAGAGGAGGCTCCAAGGGACTTCTGTTCTTAGTTTGTACATCCATATGATGCGCTATGTGGTTCAGTGAAAGACACACTACTTTCATCAAAATTTATTATCCTGCTTAAATTTTGTCAAAACGTTCTTCTTTAATGTGACTAATTTAGTGGTATCATAGTGATATGCACTGAGGTAACTAATTTAGTGATATCATGCACAACCTATGCAGGACTGTGGGTCTGTGAGAACTGTATGGAGCAATTGGACAATTGAGCAAAATGGTTATACTTGTCATGGTCAAAACAAAATACTGGCAATGTTGGAAATCTAAAATAAAAACAGAAAATACTTGAAAGACTCAGCGGCAGGCAGAAACAGGCAGCATCTGTGGTGAGAGAAAGAGAGTTGAGGTTTCAGGTCGATGACCTTTCATCATGGGGAGACAAAATGGTACCAAAAGCAAAATACTATATTCAGACTTCGTGGAGTTTAGCAAGGTTTTTGACAAGGTATCACATAGCAGACCGGTCAGAAAAATAAAAAGTCATGGGATCCAAGGAAAAGTGACAAGCTGGATCCACCATTAATTCAGTGGCGGGAAGCGAAGGGCAACAGTCGACGGGTGTTTTCATGACTGGGAGGCTGTTCCCACTAGGGTGTGCTGGCTCCCTTGCTGTTTGTGGTATGTATCAATGATTTAGACTTCAATGCAAGAAGCACGATTAAGGAGTTTGCAGGTGATACAAAAATTGGTTGTGTGGTTGACAGTCAGGAACAAAGCCGTAGGCTGCAGGAAGATATCAATGGGAGAGGTCAGGTGGGCAGAAAAGAGGCAAATAGACAATCTGGAGAAGTGTGAGGTGATGAATTTGGGGAGGGCAAACAAGGCAAGGGAATACACACTAAATTCTTAAAAGTGTACAGAAACAGATAGACTACAGTGATTCAAGAAGGCGGCTCATCACCACCTTCTCAAGGACAGTTTTTCTTTTATTGATTCTTTCATGGGATGTGGGCACCACTGGCAAGGCCCATCCCTAATTGCCCTTGAACTGAGTGGCTTCTTAGGCCATTTCTGAGGGCAGTTAAGAGTCAACTACATTGTTGTGGGTTTAAGTCACATGTAGGGCAGACCAGGTAAGGATAGCAGATTTCCTTCCCTTAAGGACATTGGGATTGGGTAACAAGCGCTGGCTTTGCCAGCGATGCCTACACCCCATGACAATAATATAATAGTAGGGCATACAGTTCTGGTCACCACATTACAGAAAGGATGCGGTTGCACTAGAGAGGATACAGAGAAGATTTATGAGGATTTTGCCAGGAATGGAAATCTTAGCTCTGAGGAAAGATTGGATAGGTTGGGGTTGTTTCCTTAGGAACTTAGGAAGCTGAGGGGAGATTTAATTGAGGTGTATAAAATTATGAGGGACCAAGACAGAATGGGTATAAAAGATCCCTATTTCCCTTAACAGACAGGTCAATAACCAGGTGCATGAATTTAAAGTAATTGGTGGAAGGATTAGGAGAATTGAAGATAACTTTTTTACATAGAGTTTGTTGGAGGTCTAGAATGCACTGTCTGAAAGCATGGAAGAGGCGGAGACCCTCAAGGCATTTAAAAACATATTTGAAAATGCACTTGAAGTGCTGTAACCTGCAGAGCTACGGACCAGGAGCTGGAAAATGAGATTAAGCTGGTTACCTCTTTTGTGGCTGGCACGGACACGATGGGCTGAATGGCCCACTTCTGTGCAGTAAATTTTCTGTGTTTCTAGAGCACAGACTTTAATGTACTTTTTATAGAATTGTACAGCATAGAAGGCCATTCAGCCCATTCTCCCTGTTCTAGCTGCTTTAAAGAGCTATCCAATTTTATGTCGATTGTTTCATTAAAAATAGCATCTAAAACCAGTTGTAAAGGATAAGGAGTAGGGAGATGAGATCACTGAATATATTTCTGACAGTAATACGACCTGAAACTTATTTGGAAACCGATACTGTTATTTCAAAAGTGTGCATATCAAAAGTGATGATTTAAGCATTAATGGAAGAGACAGCACATTTTATTATTATGTGCACAGCATGAAAAAAGGATAATGCAAACGTGATGTTGGAATCAATTATTTATAAGAGAATGCATGCTTCATATTGATTACCTTTTATCACAGTATGCACAAGAGCTAATGTACATTGTTAAAAATGTGACTAATAAGTGTTTTTGGAGGTAGTGACACTTATGGGTTCTGTTGCTATCTACACACATTAAGCATACTGTCCTTTCACTGGGTGTGAAATTGCTTGTGGCATAATTTAACATGGCTCTAGAGCAGCCGTCCTCACAGATAACATGGCTTCAGCAGGATTATCTGGATTCACAGTTTGCTGACCCCCTAAGCTTGTGTGCAGCAAGTTTCACACATTGTTGCTCATTCAGCAGCTAAGAGCACTGCAATGTTCAGGTACCGTGCTGCACTTTTCCTGGCATGGTGATATTTAATAAAATATTTAATAAAATCACCCTTCCAATAGTGTGGATAGTTTCACAATGATGAATGCAGCTTTATAGTGCTTTTACCATTTTTCTGTCATTCCATTGAACTTTTTAATACAACAGAAGCCATGACAATCTCTTTAAATCTTGTATATTATACAACATAAGAACAAGGATGTTGGATCCTGGTCACCGGTTTGTTGGGACTTATGGGCTTGTTTTGGGATGGCCGAGTTGGTACGATAGGCAGAGTTGATCAGCAGACAGTTCTTAGGTGGAAACATTCTGTTTATTTACAAGGGTACTCAGCAGCGACGCTTGTCTGCTTTCAACTCAAACCCTGTCTCCATACTTCTCCTTACTAACTCAGACTACTGACTACAGAGGTAGCCCGCACTACTCCTCGATTGGATACATAAGATCATGTGATCTTCCTATATAACATCCTCCTTAAAGGTATATTACACATTACATAAAACCATAATTGCCACAAAGGAGTAGGCCATCCATCCCCTTGGGCCTCCTCTGCCATTCAATTGAGAACTGTGAGGAGCGTTGATAAACTTGGGCAGCCTGGAGGAATGGGAGGACAAGTGGCAGATTACAATTAATGTAAGGAAGTGTAAAGTACTAGCAAGAACAAGGTAGGATTTTGGTAGGAGGAATAAGGGGAGGCAATACAAAATAATGGGTACAATTTTAAAGGAGGTGCCGGAGCAGAGGGACCTGGGGGTATATATACACAAATCATTGAAGGTGACAGGGTGGGTTGAGAAAGTAATTAATAAACCATAAGGAATTCAGGGCTTTATAAATTGAAACATAAAATACAATGATAAGGAAGTTAGGATGAACCTATATAAAACCTGGTTCAGCCTCAACTGGAGTACTGTGTCCAATTCTGGGTACCACACCAGGAGGAATGTGAGGGCATTAGAGAGGGTGTAGAAAAAAATTACACCAACGGTTGCAGAGATGAGGGTCTTCAGCTAGGTGGATAGATTGAAGAAGCTGGCACTGTTCTCCTTGGGGAAGAGAAGATTAAGAGGATATTTGATAAAGGTTTTCAAAATCATGGACAGAGTAGATAGAGAGAAATGTTCCTGTTGGTGGAAGGATCAGAAAACCAGGGGACACCAATTTAAGATAATTGACAAAAGGAGCAATGGTGACTTGAGGAAAAACATTTCAAACTCACTTAATGGTCAATCGAAGCCATCAAGCGAGAATTGGAAACTGTGTGAAACAAAAAAATTTGCAGGGCTGTCGGGAAAAGGTGGGGGCGAGGGTTGCGGGTAGGGGACAACTAGGTGAGTTACAATTCCAGGGACACAATGGATCAAATAGTTTTCTTCTGCGCTGTAACCATTCTATGATCCTATGAATTACATTATGATTAATATGCACCCCAATTCCATTTCCCTTGCCTTTGCTCCACCTCCCTTGACAGCCTTACCTCACAAAAACTGTCTAACTTAGCCTTGAAAGATCCAACTGTCCCAGAATCTATACTTCCTTTGGTGGAGAGAGTTTCAAATTTTTACCATCCTTTGTGTGATAAACTGCCCTCGACAATCACTATCAGATTTAATGACTGTAGGAAATGCTGAAATATTATGAAAGTGTCAGTGGTCCAGCTGCTTCTTCATGTGTTATAAGAGGATAACATTTATAGAGGTCTATTTTTCTTCTTAATTAAGAAACATAGGTGAAGTATCAAGGTCTATTGGACAGTACACTAATTAAGCCACCTAGTTTTGCATAAAACCCTAATTCCTCTTATAACAAGAATCTGTTTAACTTATTAATAGGCAATGAATACTAATATTGACCTTCTCTTATATTTGATTTAACACATTATGGGCTAATGCCTGGACAGTGTAAGTACTATACAACTCAGAGTACCACGGATACTAATTTAGATACATTTGCAAATATATTTGCATAAACTATTAAGTATTCAATGAATAAATTACTACAAATTGTTCAGCTACTTAAGTCATATCAAACAATTCAATGTTTGCTAAGTATTTGTTCCTAAGTGTAGATTTGATTGACTTTGATCATTATTTGGCAAGTGATTTTTTTTTGCTGTACAAATCACCATTGCATCATTATGATTGAAATATTAAAGACATATTGGTTAACAATCAAGTAGCAATCAAGGTTCATTTTCGATTGGAGTAGTCAACCCACACCCCAATCCAAGCTGTTCCAGTACAGCTACAATACTGGCATCTACTCGACAATGTTGAAAATTGCTTAGGTATGTCCTGTCCACAGAAAGCAAGACAAATCCAACCTGGTCAATTACAGCCCCATCAGTCTACTCTAGATCATCAGCAAAGGGGACGTGGTCTGTGCTATCAAGTGGCACTTACACAGCAATAGCCTGCTCACTGATGCTCAGTTTGGGTTCCACCAGGGTCACTCTGCTTCAGACTTCACTATACTCTTGACCTAAACATGGACAAAATTGCTGAACTCAAAAGGTGAGGTGAGAGTGACTGCCCATGACATCAAGGCAGCATTTGACCTAGTGTGGCATCAAGGAGCATTAGCAATATTGAAGTCAATGGAAATCAGGGGTAAACTCCCTAGTAGATCGAGTCATACCTAGCATAAAGGAAGATGGTTCTGGTTGTTGAAGACCAATCATCTCACGCCCAGGATATCGCTAATGGGGTTCCTCAGGGTAGTGCCTCAGGCTCAACCATCTTCATTTGCTTCATCAATGACCTTCCCTCCATCATAAGGTGAGAAGTGGGGATGTTCGGTGACGATTGCACAATGTTCAATGCCATTTGCAGTTCCTCAGATACTGAAGCAGAAAGGCCAAGACAACATTCAGGCTTGGGTTGATATATAGCAAGTAACATTTGCATTACACAAGTGACAGCAAGACAGAATCTAATCATTTTCCTTTGACATTCAATGGCATTATCATCACTGAATCCCCCATCATCAGCATCCTGGGGTTGACCGTTGACCAGAAACTGAACTGGAAAAGCCATATAAATGCTTTGGTTATATGAGCAGGTCAGAGACGGGTGTGTTGCTACTGCAGCATGTGCGTGCTGCTGGACACCAAGGTGATCCAGGGTGAACACATCTGTAGTAAGTGTTTGCAGCTGGAGGAACTTCGGATCCGAGTTAAGGAGCTGGAGTCCGAGCTGCAGACTTTGCGCCACATCAGGGAGGGGGAAAGTTACCTGGACACTTTACTCCAGGAGGCGGTCACACCCCTCAGGTTAGGTAACTCAAATTTGGCCTGTGATCAGGGACAGGAGGGTGTGACTGCAGGTGAAGCAGGTTTGGGGACCCAGGGGGTAGCGCGTGAGGATCCTCGGCCCCTGCAACTGTCCAACAGTTACAAGGTTCTTGCAAGCTGTGTGGACAAGAGTGGGGACTTCAGGGAGGATGAGCGAACTGACTACGGCACTGTGGTACAGGGAGCCATTCAAGTGGGGGGAGGAAGTAGGAACATAGTAGTGGTAGGGGACATTATAATTAGGGGGATAGATACTGTTCTCCGCAGCCATGAACGTGAGTCCCGAAGGTTGTGTTGCCTGCCTGAGGACAGGGTTAAGGACATCTCCTCAGGGCTGGAGAGGAACCTGGAGTAAGAGAGGAGGGATCATCGTCCACGTTGATACCAATGACATTGATAGGACTAGAAAGGAGGTTCTGCTGAAAGAATTTTAACAATTAGGAACTAAATTAAAAAGCACAACCTCCAAGGTAATAATCTTGGGATTACTAAACTGAGCCATGGGCAAACTGGCATAGGGTAAATAAAGTCAAGGAGTTAAACGTGTGGTTCAAAGATTAATGTGGGAGGAATGGGGTTCAGGTCATGGGGCCCTGGTACCAGTACTGGGGTAAAAGGGAGCTGTTCAGGTGGGATGGGCTTCATTTGAACTGTGCTGAGACCAGTGTCCTGGCGATTCGAATAACTAGGGCTGTAGAGAGGGCTTTAAACTAAATTGGGTTGGTGGGGGAGGAGGGTTCTAGAAAGGAGATACGTAGGCTAACAAAGCGAAAGGATATGGCAGCATTGCAGGGCAACTATTTAGGTAATGATACGCAGAGTGTGACAGGAAAGGGCAGAGTGTACAAACATAAAAAAGCAGCACATAGGGTCAAAGGGGGGAAAAAATGTTAAAAAGGCAAAATTAATGGCTCTTTACTTAAATGCATGTAGTATTCGGAACAAAACAAATGAATTAGCTGCACAAATAGAGGTTACCGGGTATAATCTTAAAGCCATTACCGAGACGTGATACAAGGAGATCAAAGCTGGGAACTAAATATTCAGGGGCATGTGACTTTTCGAAAGGACAGGCAGGAAGGAAAGGGTGGTGGGGTAGCTTTGTTACCACGAGATGGAATAAGTATGATAGCAAGAAATGATCTTGGATCGGAAGATGTAGAATCCATTTGGGTTGGAGGTAAGAAATAACAAGGGGAATAAGACACTGGTAGGAGTAGTCTATAGGCCCCTAACAGAAGCTATACTGTAGGACAGAGAATAAATCAGGAGATAATATAGATTGGGAAAATCAAATTAGCAGAGGTAGCCACGAGTAAGAATTCATAGGGGCTGGGATTTTGCGGTCCCGTCGCGAGCGGGACCTGCCACGGGTGAGGCAGCGCCCCAGCCAGGAGTCCATTGACTTACAGTGGGACCAGAAGGTCGCGGCAGCGGGTGGGTGCAGAAAATCCCGCCGAGAGTGTATTCAGGACAGTTTTCAAGAACAATATGTTGTAGATCCAATCAGGGATCAGGCTATTTTGGATCTGGTAATGTGTGACGAAGCAAGTTTAATAAATTATCTCAGAGTAAAAGATCCCCTAGGGAACAGTGACCATAACATGGCAGAATTTAGCATTCAGTTTGAGAGTGAGAAACATGGGTTGGAAACAACTGTGCTAAACTTAAATAAGGATAATTACAAAGGAATGAGGGCAGAGTTGGCTGGAATGGACTGGGAGAGAAGCTTAGCAGAAAAGACAGTTGATGAACAATGGCAGACATTTAAGAAAATAGTTCATGACTAACAACAAAGATGTATCCCAGTGAAAAAGAAGGATTCTAGGAAGGTGATTAACAAACCATGGTTAACCAAGGAAGTTAAGGATAGTATCAAATTGAAAGAAAAAACATAATGTGACAAAGACTAATGGTAAACCAGAGGATTGGGAAAGTTTTAAAAACTAACAAAAGATGACAAAAAAAAAGTGAGAAAATAAACTTTGAGGATAAACTAGCAATATAAAAATGGACAGTAAGAGCTTCTCCAAATGTATAAAAGGGAAGAGGGTGGCCAAAGTGAACAAAGGCCCCTTAGAGAATGAGGCTGGGGAAATAATAATGGGGAACCGGGAAATGGCAGAGGAGTTGAATAAATACTTAGCATCAGTCTTCATGGTAAAAGACACAAAAAGCGTTCCAAAAATACTAAATAATCAAGGGGAAAAAGGGGTGGAGGAAATAAATAAAATAACTACCACTAGAGAAAAAGTACTAGGGAAACTAATGGTGCTAAAGGCTGATAGGTCCACTGGACTTGATAGGTTGCATCCTAGGATATTAAAGGATGTAGCTGCACAAATAGTGGATGCACTGGTAGTGATCTTCCAAGAATCCTTAGATTCTGGAAAAGTCACAGAAGATTGGAAAACTGCCAATGTAACACCCTTATTCCAACCGGGAGGGAGACAAAAAAAAACAGGTAACTATAGGCTGGTTAGCTTAACAACATTGAGAAAATGTTGGAGTCTATTATAAAGGACGTAATAGCAGAGCATTTAGAAATGCATAATATAATCAAGCAGAGTCAGCATGGCTTCAGGAGAGGAAATCATTCCTGACAAATTTATTAGAATTATTTGAGGAGGTAACAAGCAGGATAGATAAAGGCGAACCAGTAGATGTAATATATTTGGATTTCCAAAAGGCTTTTGATAAGGCTACTTAATAAGATAAGAGACGATGGTGTTGGGGGTAGTATATTAGCATGGATAGAGGATTAGCTAACTAATAGAAGACAGAGAGTTGGGGTAAGGAGGGCATTTTCGGGATGGCAACCTGTAACTAGCGAAATACCACAGGGATCTGTTCTGTGCTGGGGCCAAAATTATTTATATTATATATTAATGACTTAGATGAGGGAAGTGGATATACTATCACCAAGTTTGCGGATGACACAAAAATATCTGGGAAGGCAAGTGGTGAGAGTGACACAAAGAGTCTACAGAGGGATTAAGTGAGTGGGCAAAAACGTGGCAAGTGAAATATGATGTGGGAAAATGTGAGGTTATGCACTTTGGCAGGAAGAATAGAAGAACTGAATATTATTTAAACGGAGAAAGACTGCGGAAAGCTACAGCACAGAGGGATTTGGGGGTCCTCATGCATGAATCCTAAAAAGCTAACACACAAGTTCAGCAGGCAATAGGGAAGGCAAATGGAATGTTGGCCTTTATTTCAAAGGGAATGGAGTACAAAAATTGGGAAGTTTTGCTAAAACTATACAAGACACTAGTTACACCACACTTAGAATACTGTGGACAGTTTTGGTCCCCTTATCTAAGGAAAGATCTACTGGCATTGTAGGAAGTCCAGAGAAGGTTCACTAGATTGATCCCTGGTATGGAGGGATTTTCTTACGAGAAGAGGTTGAGTAGGTTGGGCCTGTACTCATTGGAGTTTAGAAAAATGAGAGGCGACCTTATTGAAACTTATAAGATTCTTAGGGTGCTTGACAGGGTAGGTGATGAGAGGTTGTTTCCCCTTGTGGGAGAGTCTAGGACCAGAGGGTATAATCTCAGAGTAAGGGGTCGCCCATTTAAGACATAGATGAGGAGGAATTTCATCTCTCAGAGGGTAGTGAATCTGTGGAATTCTTTACTGCAGAGGGCTGTGGAGGCTGGGTCGTTAAGTATATTCAAGGCTGATATAGACAGATTTTTAATCAGTAAGGGAATCAAGGGTTTTGGAGAAAAGGCAGGAAAGTGGAGTTGAGGATTATCAGATCAGCCATGAACCCATTGAATGGTGGAGCAGACTCGATGGGCTGAATGGCCAACTTCTGCTCCAATGTCTTATGGTCTAATTCTGGGTTGAGTAACCCATCTCTTGACTCCCCAAAGACTGCCCATCATCGACAAGGCACAAGTCAGGAGTCTGATGGAATACTGTCCACTCGCATGAATGAGTGCAGCTCCAACAGCACTCAAAAAACTTGATACTATATAGGGCAAAGCAACCCACTTGAACGGTACCCCAACCACCAACTTAAACATTCACTCCCTCCACCACTGATGCACCGTGACAGCAGTATGTACCATCTATAAGATGCAGTGCAACAATTTACCAAGCCTTCTTCTACAGCACCTTCCAAACCCTCAACCTCTACCACTAGAAGGACAAGGGCGGAAGATGCATGGAAACACCACCACCTTCAATTTCACCCCCAAGCCACAGTCCATCCTGAGGTGGAACTGTATCACTGTTCCTTCACTGTCGCTGGGTCAAAATCCTGGAACTCCCTTCCTAACAGCACACAAGATGGACTGGAGCAGTTCAAGAAGGCAGCTCACCACCACCTTCAAGGGTAATTAGGGATGGACAATAAATACAGGCCTTGCCAGCGATGCCGACATCCCACAAAAGAATTTGAAAAAAGAGTTCCTACCTCATTGCACATTGTACATGTGCTTCCATAAAATCTAGTTGTCGTAAGCGTGGAAAGTGTTAACTGCAGAATGCTGCAGTGAATCACGATGCTTCCTTGTTTAGATGCACAAGCAACATTTCCCTTATCTTGGGTTTACCTCTGAGAAATATTGACATTATGGGAACTGTAGATGCTGACAGATGCCTCCAAAAAGATTTTCTTATTCCCAAGGAAGGGATTATAGGCAATCTTAGATTTGTGTAGCTTTCCTATTAACTCATTGCAGATGGCCTAGAAGGATTTAGTGTTGCTAAGATAAACAAAGTGTTCATGAGGTTTATTTCACAACATTGTCAGTCATCATTTAAGAAACTATTGAAACAGTTACCATAACATTTAAGCCATTGAAAATCATTAACTTGCAAAGGGAATGACTAAAATCAATGATGACTTCAAATGGTGTCATTTTTTTTATTGCCTTTACAGTGGAACCTATGTTATCCACTATAATGGAAACGACAACCTTGGGATGTGGTGACACTGGGAAGCCCACAGTTATTGCCAAAATTCACTTGCCCTGAAAACCTGCTAGTGAGCCATCTTCTTGAAGCAATTGTGTTGCAGTTGAATGGTTTCACTTCATAAAGCATTCATGTTAAATTGCATAGTCATGTGCAGGTAGCAGGGCTCTTTCCCTGAAGGGGATTAATGAACCATCTGGATTTTTCTGACAAAATGGCAGCTTTCCTTTTCGCCCACAATTACCAGATTTATTGAGTTTAATTTTATAATTTATTATAGAGAGATGTAACCTCACAATTTATGAGTTGTCAGATCAGGACCATAACTACTATGCTACTATACGCAAATACAAATGGGCCAAATTTGTTCTTAAGATATCCTAAGAACAATGATGGAGAGAACAGTCTGAGCACCATATATTGAATGTAACACAGTAAAGGTATTGAACTCAACACGAATAGCAGATACTGTATGTAGCATTGCTTAGACAGAGAAATGGATTTATATCAGCAGGAAGAGGCCGATGTAGCCACCTGAACAACATGGTCACCTCTTGTGTAAACCTTCCTGCACAAAGATTCCAGAAGATTCTCAGGAAGTTTAATAATTGGGGTGCCACTGTATGCAGAAACATAGCCCTATATTTTGTCATTGACAGATCTTGAGAATGACCAACCATATTTGAATGAGTGCGAAAAATGGCACCCAGTAAAAATTAAAACCTCAATAGTTTTAGTGACTAGCTGTGGCCACTTGGTTCCTCACGTAATGAATTTACCATGAGGAAGAAATGACTTTTGCATAACCTCTTTATTACACTGTCTTTTACTCTTACATATTCATTTCAACCTCTACAAAGTTTTGCCAAAAGCTTCTTCTGTCAGTGCAAGCCATTTTGGACAATCACCAGGAGACTGGAGTTTCAAGGAAGATATCACTAACGGGTACAAGTAAGCATATGCTAAGTTAATCTTCAGGGCAGTTCACTGCCTGAAAAGGCATTCAGGGAAGGCAATCTGCCGTCCTTAGCTGGTCTGGCCTTCATGTGTCTCCAGACTCACAGCAATGTGGTTGGCTCTTAAATGCCCTCTGAAATAGCCTCACAAACCACTCAGGTCTCAAGGGCAATTAGGGATGGGCAATAAATGCTGGCCCAGCCAGTGACCTAGTGACTCCCCCATCCCATGAAAAGAATAAAAAAAAAGAGAAAATGTAGTTTGGATTAAAACCTAACTTCAGAACAAATCTATTGAAAGAAGATTTATGAGAGCAAGCTCCTGATTGATAAGTGAGACGTCTTTCCTGAGATCTTTTGAAATTTGTGAAAACATGGCCCAGATGCTTCCACCATGAAATCTCAAGGAAATACCATCAGTGTGCAACAGTAAGATTGAAACAAGTTGGAGCTGGGCTCCTTCATGCTTCACAAAATTGTGCACATGTTCTCTCACAGGCTGCCTGAGCATTTCCTGCCCATGAGCCTTGTTTGGTAGCCTGAGCCCTCAGAGTTAGCGTCTGAGTGCTCTGCAACTAGTAAACAACCATGCCCTCTGGCAAGCTGGCACTTGTGGCATCTGATTTCTCCCAATCCCCAACTCACCCACCCCTATCCCCCCCCAGCCCTCCAGTCCCACACAACCACCCTTGCTGCAGTGCACTTGTGCTCAGTGAGTCGCTACATATAGGCACCGAACCTGGCCTCTAAAGTACATGTAGTGCAAGTTTTTGAGCTGGTGCTTGCGAGGGTCGGGTCATTTGAGGCTGGATCATCTTGAAGGCTGATCCCATCTTCCTCAAGACTTAAATATTCCCAGCACCAGAAATAGCAGAGAGAGAAAAGGCTTAGCTTACAGTGTGATGGAAGAGAGAGAGAGAAGTGGTTGGTGAAAGTGTCTGCAGCCCATTGGCCAGTGTGTGTGGTGTGAAATACTTCTCAGAAGAGACAAATAGGATCAAGGAAGAATAAATGGTAAGCAACATCTCCTCCACCATTGCCAGTCACCACAGCCTGAATGGTGCTCCTGCTCAGGATAGCAAACACGCTTTCTTCAAGTGAAGAGAGGGTGTTCCCCCTGTGATGTCAGCTTGTTACCTGTTGTGTGTAACCTTCTCCTTCAAGAAGGAAGGGAGTGCGTTACTGACAGTCTTGTGTGATGTTTGGAGAATGTGCCTGTCATGGTGGAAAAACTGATGGTGTGTGTATAAGATGTGACTTATGGTTAATGAGGACTGCAAGAATGGTGAGCGCATGAGGAAAAAGGGGTGTGGTGAAGTGTAATGCGGTGATTGTAGGATAGTGAAGGAGAGGTAGTTCTGAGTGCTGTGAGCCATGATAAGTGGAGCCTGTGATTAAGTGATATGGGTGTGAGCAGAGAGGAGGAGAATAGTTTTCTTAATTTAACAGCTCCGGCGAGATCATTGAACATTTTCCAGTACTGCAGCATATCCCAGGTGCTAGGTTCCTGGCATTCACATACGTGACACTCTCTTCCCATTTCAGGTGAGGTTGATGCCAGGAGGGCATGCTACCTCCTGGGAGGGAAGGACATTCCCCCTTCTGCCCACTGTCTGTAACAGGATGACTGAGCCAGCAAAGTACCCTGGTGGTCTCTAAATGCTTACTCCAGCCATTTCCCTTTCCAAACATGTTTCCCTGGTGCCTGCGGCCGGAATGAATCTCCCCTTCAAGAGCTGGCTGCTTTTAAGTGGTGTCATAGAGGCCAATATCTCCCTCCTAGCCTTCGTAGGCCTGCAGCCAGTGAGTAGCATGGGTAGCAGTGGCTGCATGATTAAAATTACCAGGCAACATGAATATTATGCACGTAGCAGGTGGTGCCAGGTTGTGGTCAGATTTGGCACAGAATGTACAGCACTGAAACAGGTCATTCAAACCAACTGATTTGTGCCAGAGTTTATACTCCACACAAGCCTCCTGCCACACTATTTAATCTCACCCTGTCTGAATATCCTTCTGTTCCTTTCTCCATTATGTGTTTATCCAACTTCCCCCATAAAAGCATCTATGCTATTCATCTCAACCACTGCTTGTGGTGACAAGTTCCACATTCTAACCATTATCTGGGTAAAGAGTTACCTTCTGAATTTCTTTTTGGATTTATTGTTGACTATTTTATATTTATGGCCATTAGTTTTCATCTCCCTCACAAGTGGAAACATCTCTATGCATATCCTGTCGAACCCCTCCATCATTTTATTCTAGGCCATTACCTTCCAATGTCAGAAACAACACATAGGCCATCTTCATCACTCACAGAAACTGGTGAAACATCCTCATGCTTTGTTCAACTTGTGTTACCTTAAAAGGCAGATTCTCCAAGTTTGAGCATTTCCCTACATTCCAGGACTCAGGCTTGAGGTGGTAGCTTGCAATCTTGGAAAACAAAAACAGACACCTTTTGATTGGTTTCTCCTCAGATACCTTGGCCTGAACTTTGGCACAGCCAGAAAGGCTCTCCGCCCGCACAAAAATAGTGGCAGTAGCCCTACTCCGGAAGTCCCCCCTTGCTCTCCTGAACTCGGCCTCCACCATTTTTACAGTGCTGTGGGGTGGGGTGGGGGGTGGTGAGGAGAGGTGGTATGTGGAATGAACTGGTTGGAATTTGAGCGTGCGCATTTCCTGGAGGCAGCTGCCCAGATAAATCAGCAGCTGCCTCCATTCATGTGTTATGTTTGGTGAGGTAGGTATCTGAAACCCAAAGTGTGCAGATTAAAGCTGATCGGAGAGGTCTGAATTTAGTGGATATGTAGGAAACCCTTTTGGAGAGGTAAGGCACCCTTTGGATATGGTCCTGCGATACCTTTAGGAGGGGTCAGGTACCCTTTTGGATTGTTAAAAGTAGACATGAATGTCCCTAAAATGCGCATCAACAAATTGGAACTGTCAAAGTTGTCAAAGAATTGTAAAGTTGTCAAAGAACTTTAAAAACTCATTGGACCTGTTAAAGTTCATTGGAACTGTCAAAACTGCCAGGAGATTTAACTGCGCTGGGCTTTAAGTTAAAAAAAATTGTAGAGTTTTAAAAACATGTTTGCTATTTTACTCTGCCTGTTAACGTAAGCCTGAGGACTATTATAGGATTTGCGCTGCATAACTGATTTTACAGCCTAACATTATTTCAGTGGGATGCCTGTTAGGTGAACAGTTTGATTTACAGGTCCAAGTGGTTGTAGAATTGAAATGTTTGTTGTCATAAGAGATTTAAGCATTTGAATGAAACGTTTGTTTTCATAAGGAGAGGGATTAAGTACTTAAGTAAAATGCTCGTTTTCCTAAGAGGTTAGCTGAAGGAATTTCAAAGCATTGAATGAGTTTTCTTATCAATGAGAATGTTTTTTTAAAATAATGATGCCATCAATAGACACATGGGCCTGAATTTTTAGCTTGGCAGGCGGGTGCGATCGGGCGGAGAATGGACCGCCGGCAACCCATGATGAAAAGCTCAGCGTTGCCGGGGTAGGGACAGGAGGCGGGTGGGCGATGATGTTAATGCGGGCACAGGTGAGCGCTGAGAGAAAGCTGCCTGAAGGCAGAGAGCTGCCTTAGAGAGCTGCAGACCCGAAAATGTTCCAATAAAGTTTTAAAAAGCAGAAAAAAATGTCCGAGCATCACAATCAGGCATCTGAAAATATAGTTGATAAAAATGCTGCCCACAAATTTTTATTTTTATTTTTATTTTATTTCATAACGGAAACCCCAACCAGCCCTTGGATGAGGTTTCATGAAAAATGTAAAGGCCGCTCGGCTGATTTGCCCATCCGCCAACCGTAAGGTAGGACAGACAACGAAAAATAGCAGAAAAATTGGCTTAGTCGCCCTCTTAATTGTTGGCGGGCACCCTTCTGACTTACGTGCATGTCCACCGAGCGAAAAATCGCGCAAATGCACGATGACATTGGGGCACGATTTCACGCCCGCCTGATCAACATAAAATTCAGCCCATGAAGTTATGTCAGCATGGCCCCTGCGATCTGCCCTTGGTGGATACTAGGTGAGTTGACATAGAGGGGCTAAGGGCAAAGAGTGGTGGGTGGGGGCATGGGTTGGCATGTGTTGGCACTAAGTTGGCATGGGGTCTATAAAGGGCCCTGAGGATGAGTTGGGGGCATGGATTGGCATAGGCGGTATGAGGGGCCGTGGTGGTGTGTATATGTGTATAGGTTGGCATAGGGGGCATGAGAGACCGTGGGGAGCATGAGTTGGCACAAGTAGTATGAGGGGCTATGGGGTGAGTAGAGGGGCATAGGTGGCATAGAGGCTGTAAAGGGCCATGAGGGGGGCGGTGGTTGGGGGTTCTAAATCAGCACAGGGGCTATAAAGGATCATGGAGGTAGGTGGAGGGACTAGGTTGGCATGGGGACCATGAGAGGTAATGGGGGTGGGTGAGGGGACATGAGGTGGCACAGGTTGGCTTGGATAGGGTATAAGGAGTGTGTGGGGGTCTGAGGGCGTGCGAGAGGAGAAGGCTGGAGGCTTTCCTTTGTTTTATTCTTTTTTTTAAACAACTTCAATAAAATGTGGAGGCACTGAGGCAGGCCTTCTGCCCAGCCCACCTCCACACCCAGCAGCCTTTGCACTCATTCCGGGGTTGCCTAGCCTGATTCCCAGGGAACCCCATTGTCCTGGAATTAAATTCCCAACTTCTGGGGCACTTTCTCCTGGGCAGGCATTGCGGAGCCGGGATTTGTCCTGTGTCAGTGCTCCCAACCCAAGTGCAAAAGTTCAGGCTCTTATTGCTGATGATCTTACAACAACTACTTGCAATAATATCGTACCTTTAATGACGTATAAAGCGCCAAGGCACTTCACATGACCATCTACTGTCAAAATTTGATATAAATCCAGATGCTGCCCAGGCCATAGTGACAGAGGAGGAAACCCAGTCACTCGAAGGTTTTAAAATTGATAAGGATGAGGTATTGGTACTTAAGTTGATAAGGCACCAGCACCGGATGAGATACATCCAAGAATGTTGAAGAAGTGAGAGTGGAAATTGCAGAGGCACTGGCAGTAATCTTTCAATGTTCCCTGGATTTGGGGGAGGTGCCGGAGGACTGGAGAATTGCAAACATTACACCCTTGTTTAAAAAAGGTTGTAAAGATCTGCCCTGCAATTATAGGCCAGCCAGTTTAACTTCGGTGGTGGGGAAACTTCTAGAAAGAATTATTCAGGATATAATTAATAGTCACATGGCAAAACATGGATTGATTCGGAAGAGTCAGCATGGACTTGTTAAAGGAAAATTGTGTCTTACTAACTTGCTGGAGTTCTTTGAAGAGGTAACAGAGATGGTTGATGAGGGAAAGGCTGCTGATGTGATCTATATGGACTTCCAAAAGGCGTTCGATACAGTACCTCACAACAGACTTGTGAAGAAAGTTATAGGTCATGGAATGAAAGGGACAGTAGCAATGTGGATACAAAATTGGCTGAGGGATAGGAAACAGAGAGTATTGGTTAATGGGTATTTTTCGGGCTGGAAGAAGGTTTGTAGTGGAGTTCCCCAGGGGTCTGTATTAGAACCCTTGCTTTTCCTAATATATATTAATGATCTAGATCTTGGTGTGCAGGAGATAATTTCAAAGTTTGCGGAGGACAAAACTTGGGAGAATTGTAAACTGTGGGGAGGACAGGGTAGAACTTCAAAAGAATATTGACACATTGGTAGAGTGGGCAGATAGGTGGCTGATGAAGTTCAATGTGGAGAAATGTGAGGTGATTCACTTTGGTACAAAGAACATGGAAAGGTAGTATAAAATAAAGGATACTATTCTAAAGGGTGTGCAGGAGCAGAGAGATAAAAACAAAAAATTGCGGATGCTGGAAATCCAAAACAAAAACAGAAATACATGGAAAAACTCAGCAGAGAGACCTGGGTGTATATGTACATAAGTCATTAAAGGTGGCAAGACAGGTAGAGAGAGCTGTTACTAAAGCATCCAGTCTTCTAGGCTTCATTAATAGAGGCATAGAGCACAGGAGGTTATGATGAAGACACTGGTTAGACCTCAGTTGGAGTATTGTGTACAATTCTGGGCGCCACACTATAGGAAGGACATGAATGCATTGGAGAGAGTACAGAAGAGGTTTATGAGAATGGTTCCAGGGATGAAATACTTCAGCTATGAGGAAAGATTGGTGAAGTTGGGACTGTTTTCCTTGGAGCGGAGAAGGCTAAGCGACTTGATAAAAGTTTTCAAAATCATGAGGGGTCTGGACAGAAGTAGATAGGGAGAAACTGTTCCCACTCGTAAATGGATTGAGAACCAGAGGGCACAGTTTTAAAGTGTTTTGCAAAAGAAGCAAATGTGAGGTGAGAAAAGCTTTTTCACACAGTGAGTAAGGGTTTGGAATGCACTACCTGGAAGTGTGGTGGAGGCAGGTTCAATTGAGTCATTTGAGAGGGCATTAGATGATTATTTAAATTGAAACAATGTTCAGGGTTACGTGGAAAAGGCAGGAGATTGGCACTAAGTTCAAATGCTCGGAGAGCCGGTACAGATACGATGGGCTGAATGGCCTCCTTCTACACCGTAACAATTCTGTGATTCTGTGAGTAGGATAAGTGATGAAAAGCTTGATTAAAGCAGTAGTTTTTAAGCAGCTGTTTAAAGAAGAAAGGAGGAGGAGAGGCGAAGACATTTTGGAGGGGGAGAATTCACGAAGTGAAGGCCTAGACAGGTGAATTAAGCATGGAGTGGGGGAGGGAGGGGTAGGAGAGGGAGAATGTATCGAAGAATCTACCGTCTCAGAATCATTCTTTCCTGCACATTTTTACAAAAGCTTTGTGGAATGGAATTCCATTTCCACAATTCACGCGGCAGTCATCACTGCCCTTTACACCACAGGCGACATTGTTCAACTCTTCAGATACAGGCAGGATACATTGAACAATCAAACGCCAAAAGCTCTTTCCCCTTTCATCCACCTACTGCATAAAGTCCTGCAGGCAGCAATCATTCTCTTTGCAATACTGCCACCAATGAACAGAAGACCTAAACCAACCAATTAAATGCTCCCTGCAGTCACAACCATGGCAAACCGACTACTTGTAAGCAATTGTTTGGATATGACTGTTGGATGTCGATCATACCCATCAAGGCCCTGCTGTGTCCTCTGTTCTCCCCCACGCTAGTTCCACATCATGAATGAGGATGTCACTGCGTTCATCATATATGCAATGTCAAACTTAAACCCAATGCAAAATTAGTTCTCGAGAAGATTGGGAGTTAAGACAAACAGGGCTGCTGGCTCTGTTATTGTTCATCCTAAAGAACTTGGGAAATGGAGGCTGCATTATTCTAGCTGTTGACTCACATATAAAATAGCTTGTTATGATCTGGGAAAGTGTCAACTGTCTGGGTGTGGCGCCTGAATTTTTGAAAAAAGATCAAAGCCTCAGAAATAAAGAAGCCAAAGATTTTTTTTTAAAGCAAGGAAATCAAGGGATTTGGAGCTAAGGCAGTAAATGGAGTTCAGGTACAGAACAGCCATGGCCTAATTGAATGGTGGAACAGATTTGAGGGCCTACTCCTCATTCTAAGTCCCTATAGGCCAGTTAATTTGACCTGAGCTATATAAAAAAATACCTTAAGGAATTATTAGAGATATGCTTTACCATCAGTAGGATAGAGAAATTGATGATTCTCAATGTGGCTTTTAGAAACGTTGGGCCTATCTCACCAATTTAGTTGAATTTAGCTTGACTAGTGATGATAGCCTAGTCGATATTGTGCATCTGGATTTTCAGTAAAGTTCGACACAAACGGCTGCTGCATAAATTTGAGTACACTGGGGTTGGCAGTATTTTAATCTGCTTAAGCCTCCCCACCTCTCCACCTGTCTCCCCTCTGAAACGTTCCCTAAAACCTACCCCTTTGATCAAACTTTTGGTGGCCTTTCCCGATATCGCCTTATGGTAGCTCAGTGTCAAATTTTGTCTGATTACGCTCCAGTGAAGCAAATTTTACCATATTAAATGTGCTTTCTATCTATATATATATATATTCGCACAGGAATATAGCTAAGTACATATTAGGCTCATTTGAGACCTTTGCCAATATGAACCAGTAGATTCTTTTGCTCTTAACTTATGAGCCATAGGACAGATAGAAAGAAAAATTCATATAGCAACCCCCATGACCTCAGGGTGTCCCATCACGCTTCACAGCCAGTGATGTATCTTTGAAGTGCAGTCACTGGTGTAATGTAGGAAAATGTAAGGAAATATGGGAGCTAATTTTCACACAGCAGAGCCCTACAAACAGCAGCGAGAGGAATGACCAGAAAAGCTGATTTTGGTTGAGGGATAAATATTGGGTAGGATGCTGAGATAACTTCTATGCTCTTCTTCGAAGAGTGAATGTCCACCTGAGGGCACAAGTAGAAACCTTGGTTTAGTGAGTCATCCAAAAGCAGCACCTTTGACAGCGCAGCAGCATTCCTCGGTACTGCATTGGACTGTCAGCCTCGATTGTGTGCTCAACCCCTGAAGTGGGTTTGAACACAAAACCTACTACCTGAGATAAGATTGCCAGCAATGAGCCAAGGCTGAGACTTGGGTGCATAAGTGAAGGAATAATTGAAGATGAATTGGTTAGATTGCAATTTTCATACTATTAACCTTTCAATTACAGAAGTGACCTCAGTGCTAGAATGTGTCCTCTGTATTTAGATTCAGGCTTACAAAAGATTTATAATTGCTGAGCCCATAGAAGAACATTTTCCTGCTGGAGTCAATATTTGTACTGGTTCAATTACTTCTCCCCATATGCCTTAATTACTTCTAATTGTCTCTAGGTTTATTAATGTTATACTTTGATGAACAAATACCTGGATCAAAACATCATCTAAATCTAGTTCACCCTCTTTGATTTTGATGTTTGCATATTTGATTAGAGAATCTTAGTTTATAGCAACTGGTATAGATAATAGATATATCTATTACCGAACTAGTAATCCAAAGGGCTGGACTAGTAGTCCAGACAACATGAGTCCAAATCCCACTATAGCAATTTAAATTCAATCAGGTTAGAAAAATCTGGTAATGATAAAAGTGACCATGAAGGCTGTTGGATTATTGAAAAACTCAACTGGTTGTCTGATGTCCTCTCTTAGAGAAGAAAAGCTGCCATTTTTACACGTCTTGACCACTGTGTGACTCCAGCCCCTTGTCAGTGTGGTTTACCTTTAGCTGCCCTCCTGAAGTGACCCAACAAAGAGGGTAGGCCACCGCCACCTTCCCGGAGGCAATAGAGATGGGCAATAAGCTCCGGCCTTGCCAGCGATACCCACATCTTGAAAATGAATAAAATTTAAAAAGCCACCTCAATTCTCCGGATGTCAGACAAGGTGGAATCAAATGTGGACAGACAACAGTGGAAATAATTCTAGTTCTGTTGAAGGGTCATACGGACTCGAAACGTTAACAGTGTTCCTCTCCGCAGATGCTGTCAGACCTGCTGAGTTTTTCCAGGTATTTTTATTTTTGTAGTGGAAATAATGGGGTTGCTTTAGGTGCCATGAGATACAGGACACTCTAACTAGCTGCCACTCCTGATTAAATCTAATTAAATGTTTCTCAATTTATGCACTGAAGCATTTTGCAAACATGGGTCTGCTGCTACTTTCAAAATAATGTATATATTTCAAAATGGGAATTTTAAATTGAATGCGAGAAGAATGTGGGTGGGAAAATCTTTATAGGTACATGCCCACGAAGAAATTTAAACCTACCTGCATGTTATCAGTTCTATAGTGAATTTAACTTGGATTTCAAAGTATCACAGTGGATGGTGATGGGAGGTTTGGGGGCATGATGTAGTTAACAGACCACACAAATATTCCATAACTAACCAGACAGAAATTAAGTGCTTATTATTTGTTTTTGGCTTTATTTTTATGACTGTGCTATGTGTGCATGGTTTTGAGCTGATAACCTTAAACAGACAGTTTAATAAATAGCTAGCTGCTTGAAAACACTGAGACACTGACTCAGCAGCAGGTCTCAGATGATCTGCTTTTCCCTGCCCTGACTTGATAAGGACTTTACAAGCTAATATGTGCACAGGGATTTATCTTCTCAGGTGAAATGAATCTTTAGACTGCTAATTTATCTATCGGGTTACGAGTGACTTCTCCGAGCACACAGACAGAGTGGCAGCTTGACGCTTCCAGCAATGAGCCCGTAAAAATAAAATATGTCCGCATAACTACAGAGAATGTAGCACAGAAATGGGCCATTTGGCCCAACTGGTCTATGATGATTATCTATGCTCAACACAAGCCTCTTTCCACCCTGCTTCATCTAACCCAAGCAATGATAAGTAAGCGACAGCTGCTTCTGACTGAATCTAGTTTCAATTTGACGGACCAATAAAAGGGGTGGCAATAAAAAGAATCTGGGACTTCAAATGCCGTGCCATCAAAACATTTCTTTGCGTGTGCCGCATTTTCTGATTAGTGCTATCTGAGAGAATGGCAATTTTGAGCAGAATTGATCTTTATGACCAGAATCTTCGGGTTGGTGTGCAGGGGGCGGGCCCCGCTCGGTGACACGTAAAATGGCACACGGTGACATCGGGTGTGTGTCCCGATGGCACTGCGCAACATTCTGATCCTCAGTTTGGTGGGCGTACACCGGAGTTGGCTGCGCACCCGCCGAACTATTAAGGCCATTTAAATATCAATTAAACTAATTACCGGAGCTGCCCGTCCAACCTTAAGGTTGACGGGGGGCAGGCGAAGAGCCCAGGCGGCCTTCCCATTTATCATGAAACCTCATCCACGGGCGGGATGAGGTTTCATGAAGATTTTTAAAGTTTAATAAAAATTTCTAATAAAAGTCATAGACATGTCCCAGCTCATGTGACACTGTCACCTGAGGGGGCATGTGTTAACATTTTTTTTTCTTTATTTAAAATTTTCAAATTCAAACTAATCTCCCTGAGGCAGCTCCGCCCATGCGCGAAAAAGCACAGGCTCTGACTCAGCCTCCTCCCCCAGCCCACACAGGGAGCGCTCAGAGCATCTGGGTACATGTCACACTGGGTGGGCCAATTAAGGTCCGCCCACGTAAAATGGCAGCACACAGCTGATCGCGGATGGCGATCGGCTGCGCGCCCGCTCCCACCCAACCCCCCTGACGAGGAGAACATTTTCCTCTATGATTATTCATTTAGTGTTTATCAAGTTAGATTGTGTTAGTTTGGGGGTAATTAAATACTTTCCATTTTAGACCCCTATTAATTGATAGCAAGGATCCTCATGCCTGGTTAGATTCATTCGACTGAAAAAAGGGTTAGCACTGTCTATACTACCCAGAAATCTGACCAGTCCCACACTAAATTGCAGGTGGCTTCAGAGGAAGCAATCACTAACCAACACCAGCTTCAGCCATTTGGGCTCATGCCCAACAGGAACTGGACTGAGACTAGCCAAAGACATTTCATGTAGGGACCCAACGTGTGCTGTTACTTATGGCTTCATTTGGAATAAATCCTACGCACTTCTCAGGACTCTTCAGAATGTTACCTCATTGTTAGGAATGGTTTGGTGGAATGTTCATATGAGGCATTTTGAAGTTCTAGTCAGCTTGGGATGCTGTACAGTGAATATCTCGCACCCAGGCAGCTATTAAAACCAGGCAAATCGCATACATGGAAGAATTGGAATTGTGCTAAAATAAAGCCTTTTCTGTGGCTGAGTTCTACTGACTTGCCTCTAACATTATTGTCCTTAAACCAGAGATCTGTTAACTCAGATTTCTAGTTTGTGTGAATTGCAAATGTGAGGGACTAAGACCTTATTTAATTTTTTAAATAAAATATATAGAAGTATGCTCATTGCTATCTCTAAAAATTTCAAACTGGACAAAGACCTAAAATGGCTGAATCAATGTCTGTCTGTGACCCCGAACAAAAGAAACTACCTGGCAATATTGGATAGCCGCTAATGACCCCCTGTGGCTACCCAGACCAAATTCAAAAAGAGCTATACAAAGGCCATCTGCATTTCATAACCCTGGCTGGAGAACAGAAGTCTGCTAAGACAAAGGGCCCCGCAACCTTCCTGTCAATTCCTAATGGTTGAGACATTTAACAATCTCGGGGAGCCAGATAAGGCATACACGTCCTTTATCAAAGACAGTGTGAAGAGGTGGGAGTTATGTGGCATGGGCCTCTGACTTGTGGAAACAATAATATTGCCTTGTTGGACTGCAAAGTCTCAGTTTGCTTTTTACCACCTGACTAGCAGCCTCACAGACAAGAATCCCTGGACCAAGTTGGACACCTGGTCATTTCTACACTGTTTCTGATTGAAATTCTGTACAAGCGCCTACAAGACTGATTTATCTCTGCATGCCTATCTCACCGTGTGAAGTCAATACCACTGGAAAAGTGAACTATCCAGCATCAGTTTTCAACCCGCCGACATTTGTGAAGGGAAATTTCATTGGACTTTGATTCTGGACTCTGGAACCCACATGAAACAATATATTTTTTCTCTGTGGTCCCTGCACTGGAAATCTTTCTTTTCTCCATCCTTCTTTTACTGTAGGAATGTAAAGGTGGCAGCATTGCTCCTCCTGCATTTTGAATGTGTGCAAATAAGCTAACCCTTTGAGTTCATCTTATTGAGTTTTCTGCGGGGTTATTAATAGAAATTGGATCACACCAAACCTGAGAGGTTGGGAAATAAGCCACCGCTTATAAAGGGGGAAGCAAATCAAAACACCTTTCTGTTTATGGACGGGTGGTGAGGGAAGAAATTAGTGCTGTTTAAATTAACCCCCCCCTCCTATCCATAACACAAAGCAGTGGAAAGAGGTTTAATAGTTTGCAAAAGGTTTTATTGATATGAAAATTGGATTTTCTGCCATTGAGAACATGAGGATGCTTCACTCATGGTCATACTGAATGTTGAAAGCTGCCAAATGACACTAGGAGGAGACAGAAGGGTAATCTGAGGGAGCGTGGCATGAGATAATCAGATGTAGTCAAATATATGATAACATGTGTCTCAGCATATGAAGATAGAAGGGCAGCCAGAAGTTCATATATTTCACCGTGCAAGTTATGGTTTGGAGGGAGTAGGGTGAGCAGGTGAGTGGGTTTATGTTTGTAGAAGTACGTAAGTTCTCTTTAAAAATATTAAAATGCCGGGTTCAACCTGACAACTTTATCACCACACAAAATACAAAGTTGTATCTTCAACCGAGAACAAGTGACTGCAATTTAGTGCAGCTACGTGTGCTTCCACAGTGGGGATCAACGGAAGGCAAGCATGTAATGCATGAGCTGCTGCTGAGCCCTGCCCCTGTGAGCTGAATCGATTTGCGGGGACTGACTAGCGCTCAGCCGCTGCCAAGTTCAGGCCTTTTTCACCTTTAACTAGTGTCTTTATGTTACAGAATCAATAATTCAGTTGATCACAGATAGCTGAGGTAAGCAGTCCTGAGTGAAAAGGCATGACATTGAAGACACAAAAGGCTGCAGTCAAAACTACTTGGGAGAGAAATTGGGCGCAATGACTGCCGGTAGGATACCAAATGGCATTCTCAGCAGGACTGCGCACTTCTTCTTAGCGTGTGTGCAGTGAGCATCCACCAGAGATGTACAGAGCAGACTGTGCATTACATCAGAGTCCCACACTGATTGAATGCTGGCTCTACTATTTTGGAGCTCAACAATCCAGCTGATGCCTTTTCTTAAACTCACACAGCTGAACACGTGTTAAGCAACAAGAAGCACCTCCCATCAATGCTATTTAAATGGATTAATAATGACTTACAAATTGGTTGCTGGTTAATTTCTTTTGCTGTTGCAACAATTCTACTTTGGGTGCTTTCCTTAATTGTTTCATGCTTTAAAAGTCCAGAGGGAGTAGTGTGGAGTAGTGTGGTGTTGACGTGCTTTTGTGCAGAAACCGTAAAGTCAGCAAAACCAATTTCTCCCAGACCATGGGTGGATTAGTAGGCATTCCCCTGAAATAGAGCTTGGCTGGGAGAATGAGCAGAGGTCACGCTGAGCAGGACAAGCTACAAGAAGGGGGAGAAGAATTCTCGGAAGGAGACCATGTCCGCCCTGAACCTCAGTGATGAATAACAGTTGGAACTGTTATCGCACTTCACCAAGGAGGTGCTTACCAAAATTTGCTAACTGCTGTAGTTACCTCAGAGCATGGTAAGGACCACGTTGCCGATGGCTGCGAAGGTGACCATAGCAATGAACTTTTATGTGCCTGGCCCCTTGCTGGTGGGTGCTGGAGATATTGGCAACACCTCAAGTTAACCATGCACTGTTGCATAAGGGTGGTCACTGAGGCTCTCTATTCAAAGGGAGATATCTTCATTTCATTCCCTCTTGCCAGAGGCAAGTGGGCGGAGTGAGCATTCCAGGTTTTCCCATGGTGAAAGATGTCATTGACTCCATGCGCATCGCTTTGGAAACCAAAAGGGATTCCACTCCCTCAAGATCCAACTTGTGTGTGACCATTGCAGTGAATCATGAAGGTCAATGTTCAGTATCCTCACAGCAATCATGATGCCTTCATTCTGCGGCGGTCTGCTTTGCCAGCCACATTTGTGCTCATGACTCCAGTTTGCAACCCAAGCACATGTGCACAGCATGGATACAATGAGAGCCATGCTGCCACGAGATATGTGGTGGAGTAGATGATAGGCCGAGGGTTAATGTGCTGAACAAACAAATCCACTGCTTGAACCGCCCTGTAGGAGCCCTGCAGTGCTCTTTTGAGCAGGTCTCAAGATCTGTGGCAGTGTGCTGCGTGCTGCACAACTACCATTCAAACGGAACAGCCTTTACCACCAACTGGCTGAGGATGGCTGCAATGCTTCAGCCTTATCTTTTGCACTGATGTGCTGGGCTCCCCCATCATTGAGGACGGGGATATTTGTGGAGCCTCCTCCTCCAGTGAGTTGGTTAATTGTCCACTGCCATTCACGACTGGGCGTGGCAGGACTGCTGAGCTTAGATCTGATCCGTTGGTTGTGGAATCACGTAGCTCTGCCTGTTGCACTCTGTTTCTGCTGTTTGGTATGCAAGCAGTTCCGTGTTGTAGCTTCACCAGGTTGACATCTCATTTTTAGGTATGTCTGCTGCTGCCCCTAGCATGCCCTCCTGGTCTTCATTTAGCCCCCCTTGTGTCTTTTTAATATACAGGAATGCTTTAAATATGGCCTTTAGGTTTTCAGACGGTTACTACTGATGTATGACAAGTGGAAATGTTGCATTAATTGCTACAAGTTTTTCAAAAATAAACTTTAAAACATCAAACTAGCAATCTTTTATCAAAATGATAAACAAATTAGATTTGTTGTTGATTGCAATGATTTAGGGCATAGATAATGATAGCTCAACAGAAAGACCATCTTCTATTTAACAGCATAAGTTCTATGTGGGAAGTTAATGTTTTCACACACAGGCTGTCAAAATAGTTGCTTTTACCCTCGCCAGATGTCTTGCATACACACACCACAAAAATAAATCCCAACAAGGTTATTTTTTTTTTATTCAGCTTGAGGAAATTGTTTCAGATGAAAAGAAATTAAATGAATCAGACAACACCTCAAATTTAAAAGTTTTCATCCTTGTAATCAAATTCCTCCACGGCTTCAGCCCTCTCTATGTCTGTAATGTCCTCCAGTCCTACAATCCACGGAGATCCCTGCATTTCTCCAATTCAAACTTCTTGTGCTTTTTATGGTAGTATTATGGTTGTGTCACTGGTAGTGATCCAACAGTCTGGATGATTGATCCAGAGGTACGAGTTCAAATCCCACCACAGCATCTGGAGAATTTATATCCAATTAACTAAGTAGACCCAGAATTTTTATAAAAGAGCTTAGTATCTGTCATGATGACATTAAACTCTCGTATTGCTGTAAAAACACATCTGGTTCACCACATCCTTAAGTGAATCAGCTGTCCTTACCTGGTCTGGCCTGTATGTGACTCCAGATCCATAGCAACCTGGTTGTCCTCTGAAATGGGCCAAACGGCCACTCAGATATATTCAGGAAGGCGGTCCGCTATCACCTTTTCAAGGCCAATTAGGAATGGGCTATGAATGCTGACCTTGTCAGTGGCCACCACATCCTATGAATGAATGAAATAAAAAAACTTTGGTGGCCGTGCCTCAGCTGCCTTCGTCGTGAGCTCCAGAATTTCCTTTCTAAACCTTTCCACCTTGCTACCTCTTTCTTCTTCTCCTTTACTTAAAACCTAGCTCTTAGCCCAACCTTTTGGTCATAAGAACGTAAGAAATAGGAGCAGGATGAGAGCATTCATCCCCTCAAACCTCCTCCACCATTCAGTATGATCATGGCCGACATTCTATCTCAACTCCATTTTCCCTCCCAGTCCCCATATTCCTTGATTCCCCGAGAGACCAAAAATCTGTCTGTCCCAACCATAGATGTATTCAACAATGGAGTATCCACAACCCTCTGGGGCAGAGAATTCCAAAGGTTCACAACCCTTTGCGCGAATAAATTTCTCCTCATCTCAGCCCTAAATAAATGACCACTTACCTTGAGACCATGGCCCATGTTCTAGATTCTGCAGCCAGGGGAAACAACATCTTAGTGTATATACTGCCAAGCCTCTTCAGAAGCAGCAGTCTTAACATAGCCACACAAAGATAAGTGTCAAATCTTGTTCTAGATAATGCTGCCTTGGAACGTTTCATTACATTAAAGGTGCTATATTTATACAAATGGAGAAGGACTGCAGAATTCTGAGGTGCGGAGGGATCTAGGTGTTCTCGTGTATGAGTCACAAAAAAGTTAGTATGCAGGTACAGCAAGTAATTAAGGCGGCCAGTGGAATGCTATCCTTTATAGCGAGAGTAATTGAACATAAAAGTAAGGATGTTATGCTTCAGTTATGCAGGGCATTGGTGAGACTGCACCTGGAATACTGTGTGCAGTTTTGGTTTCCTTATTTAAGGAAGGATGTAAATGTATTGGAGACGGTTCAGAGGAGCTTTACTAGATTGATACCTGAAATGAGTGGGCTGACTTATAAGGAAAGGTTGGACAGACTAAGCTTGTTTCCACCAGAGTTTAGAAGAGTGATGGGTGATTTGGTTGAAGTATATAAGACCCTGAATGGTCTTGACAAGGTGGATGTCAAAAGGATGTTTCTTCTTGTGGGTGTGTCCAGAACCAGGAGGCGCTGTTTTAAAATTAGGGGTTGTCCTTTTAGTATGGAGATGAGGAGAAATTTTTTCTCTCAGAGGGTTGTGGGGCTTTGGAACTCTTTGCCTCAGAAGGCAGTGGAGGCAGGGTCATTGAATATTTTTAAGGCAGAGGCAGATAGATTCCCCTATCGAGCTCTCCTGTCCCACCCCCTTCTACCAGCTTACATTTCATCTCATTTCTGTATGTCTTAGTTCTGATGATGGGTCATTCGGACTCGAAACGTCAACTGTACCCCTCTCCGCAGATGCTGTCAGACCTGCTGAGTTTTTCCAGGTATTTTTGTTTTTGTTCTAGATTTCCAGCATCTGCAGTATTTTGCTTTTATCTTAGATAGATTCTTGTTAGGCAAGGGAACCAAAGGTTATCGGGTGGAGATGGGAATGTAGAACTCGAAACACAATCAGGTCAGCCATGATCTTATTGAATGGCAGAGCAGGCTCGAGGGGCAAAATAGCCTACTTCTGCTCCTATTTCCTATGTTTGTACAAGTTATTGTTGTTGACTCTGTGATTGAAAAGTTAAATGTCAGTGCACATCAACTAATCTAACAGCTCTCCAATTGATTAGTTAAGTTCTTTACTTAGAGATACTGAAGCCAGTTGTTACTCACCTACTTCCAAGACAATTAAAGCATGCCAGAGTTGGCTTTGGGAATAGGCAGAGGTCTGCTACCTCAGCACAGACTGGGGAATGTCCTGGCTTTTGTCATTCAGCTATTCACAGTCAGCTGAACTATTGGGAGGAGCCTTTCTGAGAATCCCAATCGAATGTTGAAATATTTGAAAGCTCACAACAACTTGCATTTAATAGCACCATTAAGAGTAAAATATCTTAAGGTGCTTCACATAACAAAAATTGACACTGAGCCACGCAGCAAGATGTTAGAACAGATGCTCAGGAAATGAGATAAGTTTCAATGAGTGTCTTAAAGGAGGAAAGAGGAGTAGAAAGGCAGAAAGAGGGATGGAACTCCAGAGCTTATGGCCTCAGCAGCTGCCAATAGTGGAATGATTAAAATTGGGCATGCTCAAGAGGTTAGAATTGGTGGAGCGCAGAAGCCTCGGAGGGTTGTAGAACTAGAAGACATTACAGAGATAGGGTAAGATGAGGCCAAGAAGGCATTATAACATAAAGATGAGAATTTTGAAATCGACGTGTGCCCTTGAGAGCCTGGATGTGCTTTGTAATGTAATTAAGTTATGGGACGGAATTTAATGCCCCCCCCTGGAATTAGAGGGGGGCATTTGATTGGGCCGGAGGATGCGTGGTGGAGATGCATCCAACTTCCTGACTGCCCCCTCCCACCACCCGCCCCAATCAAGCTCTGGGTGAGAAGGGTAGAGGGTGCCCTTCCTGTCCAGAAGCCAATTAAAGCGCTTAAATAGCTACTTAAGGTTTACTTAAGGATTTCATCCCGTCGCTGCTGTTATTCGGCTAGCAGTGGATAGGGAATTTGCCACACAGGAAGACCGCCCCCACCCACCCACCAGCTGTTTATTGACAGGGGGGCCCACTGGCTGGAGGACCTGTAGGAACCCCATGTCACTTGCCTTTGGGAGACCTAACACTATTTCAAGGCAAGACAGCGTCAGGCTAGCCATTGAATTAAGCCCCGAGCAGGAAGTCCCACCTCAGAAAGCTACCAGCCAATCAGAGGCCAGCAGCTGTCATGTACTAGCAGCAGCACCGGAAATGGTGGCTTCTGTTGGTATGGAACTCGGGCCTTCAGGAGGGGGTCAATGCTGAATCCCTGGAGAGAGGTGAGTGTGGGTGAATTGGGGAAGCAGAGACAAGGCTGGTAATGGCAAGTGAAGTTGGAGGGGTCGAAAGAAAGGGCAGGGAGACGGTTTTATACAGGCCCCAATCTTTCTAATGCCACATCCCTCGATCGGGCGCAGAGTACCGGAGAATGAGGGAACTGCACCCCCCAACCCCTCCCCCGCCCCCGCCCCCGACTAGGCTACAGGTAAACCCGAAAGGGCATGAAAGGCAAGTTCCCCGCCCACTGCTGGTTGAATACCACCGGCGGTGGGGTGAGGCCGTTAAGTGGCTACTTAAGGGCTTCTGTTGGCCTCCAGGCAGGATAGCCACCTTCCATCTTTCCTGGAGCTTGATCAGGGCAGGGAAAGCAGGAAGTCGGCGTAGTCTGCAAACCTGTGTCAGTAGCTAGTGACGTGCTGTTTTCAGAATTCAGCAACATTAGGATTTGCCTTCCTGGGTGAGTTTAAAATTCAGTCCTGCTGAAAGTGGACAGGGCAAAGTCAGCCTGAGAGTTGACTTTTGGTCGCAGATGACTCTTGGCGCATTGAGAAGTCTTGCTGAAGTTAGAGAGCTGGACTGCCCATCATAATCACTGGTTCGCAGGACAATAAAGCTTTATGCCATGACTATTTCCAAGAAGCTAATGTGAGGAAAAGCAGAGAAGGCTGGGTGCAATTGTATCAGTGGCAATTAAACGTGGAAATCTATACATTTTAATAATACCAAGATGCAAAAAAGTATTACACAGCCTGTAATGTTAATCATGAGGGAAATATTTACACCCCAGTCGCTTTCTTTTTCCCCCCGAGCTGAGAGCATAGGCAATTTGTTTTATCTCTCCAGTTCTTTAATTCAATGAGAGGAGATGTTGGGATATATTTCAATCCAAAACAATGCACTTACAAGATAAGGAAGGACCTTGCTTACAGCTCCCATTCAGGTAAAAAGCCAGGGCCAATGGAGCAGAACACCACGACCAAAGTTGATTCCAGTCGAGCGCTACAGTTCCATTTCCTCTCTTGGCCTCACCACTGCCTTTGTGTTATTGGGCTGCTTGTCCAAATGCCAGTGTTAGGTGAGCAGAAATTTCTTCCAGTTGAACATTTGGAAGATCAAATCCATTGTCTTCAGTCCCTGCCACAAACTCCTTTCCCCCTGCCACCAATTCATCCCCATTCCTGGCCACAGACTTTGGTTGAACCAGACTGCTCACAACCCAACATCTTATTTGACCCTAAGTTGCTCCTAACCCTTAACCTTCCGGCACCTACACTGCCTACTCCCATCTGTGGAATATTGCCTGTCACCACCATGTCTCATCCATGTTTTGCAACCTCCAACCTTGACTATTCCAATGTTCTCCTGGCCAACCTTCCATCTTCATGTGTACTTAATCTTGGCTGATGGGCTGGGGAAGTTCTGAGTGAGTACAAGAGCCAGAGGGAAGAGAAGGAGAAGGTGCAAGTAGCACTGACTGTGGTCCAAGACAGAAAGACTTGTGTGTGGTAGCTGTTGTTTCTCAGAAACATCTCAATGAATGAACTTTAATTATTGTTGTTGTTGTTATTATCATTATTATTATTATTATTATTATATTATATCTGATTATCAGATCGGCCATGATCTCATTGAATGGCGGAGCAGGCTCAATGGGTCGAATGGCCTACTTCTCTTATGTCTTAAGGTCTTAAACTACAGTCACCATTTTTATTTAGGCAAAAATGACAGCCGGTTTGCACATGGCAAAGTTCCATAAGCAACAGGAGGATAACCAGTTAATCATTTTTTGTTAATAGAGGAATAATAACCAGGGCAATAGGAGAACTCACTACTTTCGTACAAATAATACTATTGAACCTTTACTGCTCACCTAGATCACTGTAACAAGCAGATGGAGCTTCAAGTTTAAAATTTTATCTGTAGTATTGATAAAATAGAGACAACCTAGAGCTTGGAGGTTTGTGATGTGAGAGGATATGATGAACAAGTTCTTTTTTGCTATGTCCTGTCTAGAGGTTGAAGAGATACGTTTGAAGATTTCCCTATTGAAACATGTATATGTCAGTACAGGTCATCACTTGGCCTGTACATGTGATGGTTCTGTCCTTAGAATCAACATCTCATTGTTTCAGCTTCTGAACTCAGTTTGTTTCCCTTTGGCAACTGTCTCAGGCTGAACCAGATTACTGGCAAACTTGGTGCTGCATCTGACGCCGAGATGAGCTTCCAATGACACATCAGTGACATTATCAAGACCGCCTGTTCCTACATCTGTCACATTGCCTGATTCCACCCGTGCCACGGAAACCTTAATTCTTGCCTGTGTTGCCTTTAGAGTTGACTATTCCTCTGACCACTTGGCTCGCCTCCAGCTTCCATAAACTTAAGCTCATTCAAAACTCTACTGCTGGTGTCCTTAGTCGCACCAAGACCCATTCACCCATCATCCCTGTGCTCCTTGATCTACAATGACTCCACCTCAATTGTAAAATTCTTATCTGCGTTTTCAAATCCTCCGTAGCCTCACCTCTCCCTATGTGTCTGTGACTTCATCCAGCCCTAAAAACCCTTCATCATATCTGCGCTCCTCCAATTCTGGGCATTTCCCAACCCCAATTTTAATTGTGCCATCATTGGTGGCTGTGTCTTCAGCTGCCAAGGCCCTGAACTCTGGTATTCCCTTCCTACCTCTCCACCTCTCTACCTTTCTTTCCTAGTTTAATACTTTCCTTAAAATCTGCCTGGTCATCTGCCCTAATATTACTTTATGTGACTCGTTATCAAATTTTGTTTGATAAAATGAGGAGGTTATGTTAAAATTGTATAAATCATTGATTTGTCCTCAGCTGGCGTATTGCACCCAATTATGGGCACCACACTATTATTATCAGAAAAAGAAAGATGTGCACGGTTACACAAGGCGGGGGAAAGGAACTAGGTGCATTTCTCATTGGAGAGCTGGTGTAGACACGATGGGCCGAATGACCTCCTTCTGTACTGTAACAAATCTGTGATTCTGTAAAGCTCCTGTGAAACAGCTTGGGATGTTTTACAAAGCTAAAGGTGACATATAAATGCAAGTTGTCGTCGCGATACAGGAATACTCTGGTCTCAAGTTGAGTGGCCCAGCGATGAGCTTCTCTATGGTGATGTCTTAACTTGAAATCTGCCAAATATCCATGGCTGAGATGAATAACTCAGCTTGTGCAGCATTATCTGAGTCTTTCAAGGTAAAATATGTTTACTTGCGTTAAGTGAACTTCCGACATTAATCTTCTCACAGGATGAATAACAGAAAGTGCTGGCATGTGTTGGGTTCCTACGACATGGAAAGAAACCGCTATATATTTAAAAACTTTATCCTTCTTTATTTTTAAAACTAGTCTTTTTCTACTGAACAAAGAAAATTAAGATGGGTGCCACAATTCACCCGACCACAGGGTTGCCCCTCTGTCTGGGAGCTAGCCGCAGGAGTTTCAAGGGCGAAGGGGTTATTTTCTCAGTTTCTGGAACGTCACACCTCATTATGCCTGGAAAGCTACCAACAGACTCACATCAGACCTGGAACTGTTCAGACCAATTTCAAAGGGAACTGTGGAGACGTCATTTGCATTTTATAAGCCAACTTTTGGGTCCGCTGAGACAATGGTTTCTCGAATGCCAGACCCTCGACATAGATGGCACCCCTTTCAACAACTAATGACTGAGGCATTATCAGTCCTGAAACCAAAGCCAATTCCAGATGCTGGATAAACTTTCCTTTTGAAGCTATTGTGAAGGAGGAAGGTCACACGACGCAAGCCTCCGGCCTTTTAGACGGTTTAATATTACATCTCTGGCCTTCACAGCAGACTGCTGTTTTAACATCAACTGGACAGAACTCCTGCAGCTGGGCTGGGCAAACAGTCTCAGCTCCACGAAGCCTGCTTGATTTTTAAAAGTCTCTGACCAACACCTGCTAAGTGGTCGAAACACAGAAAAGCCCATTGTGCAGCAGCATCGCTCGTTTCGAGGATTTTCGTATCGTTTATCCAACCAGAAACAGATCAGAATGGAACCCCACCACAAAGGGAACACCCTCTGGACCTCACATGAACTAACATTAATTTCTTTGTGGTCTTTATACTGTAAAGCTCTTTTTCTCCACCCCTCCCTTCCCTTTACCGTGTGAATGTGCGGAGTGGGAAGTGGCGAACACTCCTTTTTCTGGGTTTTGAATGTGTAAAATAAACTAGCCTCCTGAGTTAAATCTAACTCGAGTTTGCTGTGGATTACTAGTAAAAATTGGATCACCAAAACCTAGGGATTGGGAAAACATGCCACCATCTGTTCTTTTACAAACCACTTCAAAACGACCTGCTGATGGACAGGTGATGAGGAAATCAGTGCAGTTTGAACTGTCACCTTCCTCTCCGTAACATAGCTTAGTCAGTAGTAGTCTTATCTTGAGCCAGAAGGATTTAAGACCCAAGTTTTGAAGCTGTGATTTAGACTGACACTCGAGTGCAGTGCTGAGGGGGTGCAGGGCGACTTATGTGGAGTTCAGAGGGAACGAAGGAGACGAGTTCAAAGGACCGCTGAGCTGAAAGAAGGAACATCAGATTTGTACTTAGCAGCTTATTTTCTCTCGGAAACATCTCATACACGACAATTCTGGAGCACAGCCATGGCCATATTGGCAAACATGGTAGCCATTTTGCACAACCCCGGACTCAGCAAACACTGCCGTGGGTGCCAACCTTTAGATGAGACACTGAGGGGAGATCCTGTTTGCTCATTCCGCCTGCTTCAATGAGCAGTGAACATCATGTGGTACCTTCAAAGTAGAACCGGGAGTTCTTCCAGTGTCCTCGGAATCATTCCATTTCTCGAGCAAAATGGGTTGATCGACCATTGATTGTTGTTTTTAGTGGAATCTTGAGGTGCGGCAAATGACTGGTGCATCTGTTTATGAAGAATAGTCACTGTATTTCAAAGTAATTCATTGCCAGTGAAGCGCTTTGGAATGTTTCTGAGATAGCTGATACATTGCTATAGAAATGTGCATTTCTCTCTTACCAATTCATAAACTAATATTAATCGTTTACAATTCAGCACAGAAACAAAACCCTTAGAAATTCTTAGCCATCATCTTGATATTACACTGATAGACCTCTATGAGAGAACATGATTTACTATCACACTGAGACCTTTCAGAGAGTGACAAGGCTCTTACAAAGAAAGTGCTTTTTCCTCAGAAATAACATAAATAAAAGCTGTTGCTGTGAGTGCTTCTCCCAAAGAAGGAACATTCATCATTTTATTCGTCAAAAAGTGACTCAGTGGAGTCATGAACACAGGCTGGTGCTGAATGCAGGGATTATATTTTTAACCGCAGGACCGAGAGATGTTGCATAAAAAGGAAAGAAATGAAATAATTTGAATTAACTGGAAAGGAATAGAGATGAAACAGCTTGAGTGTTCGAGTGAAGGGAGGTTTAGAAACCCAAAGAGAAAGGTGGAGGCATCAGTGTAGCAATGTGGGTAAAGACATGCAGAATGGGGAAGGAAGGGGCAGAGAGTTTCACAAAAAAATGTACATTGGCGAATAAGGTCATTGCAGGGAGCGCAAGTAAAAAAATGAAAATAAAGGTTCTTTTTCTGAATGCACGAAGCCTCTGCAGTAAGATAGATGAACTGGTGGCACAAGGAGAGGTAAATGATTAAAATCTAATCACTCCTCTGGTTACAAGGTGATGAAGGGTGGGAAGTAACTATTCCAGGGTACACAATATTTCGGAAAGACAGTGAACTCCAGGCCAGTTAGACTAACATCAATTGTTGGGAAAATGCTGGAATCTGTTAATAAAGAAGTCTTAACAATGCATTCAGAAAAGCATAGTATGATTAGGACAAGTCAATATGGTTTCACTAAAGGGAAATCCTGTTTGGAAAATTTGTTAAAGTTTTTTGATGATGTAGGTAGTAGGGTAGATAAAGGGGAACAGTAGATGTCGTAAACCTGGATTTCCAAAAGGCATTCGATAAGGTGCCTCACAAAAGGCAAGATAAGGGCCAGTGGAGTTGGAGGTAAATTTTAGCATGGATAGAGGGTTGATTAATGGATAGAAAGCAAAGAGCAGGCATAAATGAGGCTTTTTCAAGTTGGCAGGCAGTGGATAGTGGAGTGCCGCAAGGATCAGTGCTGGAGCCTTAGCTATTTACAATCTACGTTAGTGACTTAGCTGAAGAGACAGAGAGTAATGTATCTAAAGTTTGCTGATAATACCAAGCTAGCTGGCAAAGTAAGCTCTGGGGAGGACACAGAGGCTGCAAAGAGATATAGACTGGTTAAGTGAGTGGGCAACAAGATGGCAGGTGGTGAATAATGTAGGGAATGGTGAATTTATTCACTTTAGTCGTAAGAATAGAAATGCAGAATATTTTTTAAAAGGTGTGAAACTTGAGCATGTTGATGTTCAAAGAGACTTGGGTATGTTCATACAAGGAAAGCAGTAAGTCAGCATGCAGGTGTAACAAGCAATTAGGAAGGCAAATAGCATGTTGACCTTTATTGCAAGGGGATTGGTGTACAAGAATAAAGAAGTCTTGCTACAGTTGTATAGGGTTTTGGTGCCACCACATCTGGAGTACAGTATGCAATTTTGGTCTCCACACTTAGGAAAGGAAGTACTTACAATGGAGGTGGTACAGTGAAGGTTCATTAAATTGAACCCTAGGATGAGTGGGTTGTCCTATGATGAAAGGCTAAGTAAATTTTATTTTATATATTATTTATACTCTCTGGAGTTTAGAAGAATGAGAGGTGATCTCATTGAAACCTACAAAATTCTGAAGGGGCTTGAAAGGGTGGACACTAAAAGATTGTGTCCACTGGTCAGCAAGTCTAAAACATGGGGACACAATCTCAGGGTAAAGAGCTGATTATTTAGGACTAAGGTGAGGAGAAATTACTTGGCTCAAAAGGTTGTGAATCTTTGGAATTCTCTACCCCAGAGGGTTGTGGATGGTCCATCATTGAATCCATTTAAGGCTGAGGTAGGCTGATGCTTGCTCTTCCAGGGAATTAGGGGATATGGGGAGCAGGCAGGAAAATGGAGTTGAAGTCCAAGATCAGCCATGATCATATTGAATGGTGGAGTGAGCTAGATGGGCAATATCATCTACTTGTATTTCCATTTCCTGTGTGCTTGTGTTGTATAGCGCTTTTGGCAATCTTAGGTCATACCACAGTTTTGCCATCAAGGCCAGATGACACTGGGGGAGATGGTGGCATAGTGGTAGTTTCACTGAACTAGTAATCCAGAGGCCCAGGCTAATGCTCTGGGGACATGGGTTGAAATCCCCACCATAACAGTTGGTGGAATTTAAATTCAATTAATAAATCTGGAATATGAAGCTAGGCTTAGTAATGGTGACCATGAAACTATCATTGATTGTTGTAAAAACCCATTTGGTTCAGTAACGTTGCCTGATTTGGCTTACATGTGACTCCAGACCCTGAAATGGCCTAGCAAACCACTCAGTTCAAGGGAAATTAGGGATGAACAACAAATGCTGGCCTTGCCAGTGACATCAACATTCCATGAAAGAATAAATTTTTAAAAAATCACGACTAGCAAGCGCTCACTGAAAATGATTCTCAATTTTATGAGTGGATCTACAGGGAGAGTAGGGGATGGATCTTTGCTCCCAAGGCTGGTGGTTCGAGTTGAGAAATTTCCCAACTCGGCAGAACTGCCTCAGCTTTCATCCTCGGAAGCCAAACCGAGGCTAGTATAGGGGTGGACGAGTGCCAAGATGGGCTGAGGCCCACCTCAGTTCTCTGGGATTTTGATCCAGTTATTTTAGAAGCCCTTAGACCCTCTGGCCCTCTCCCCCAAACCCATTTATCCACAACCCCCCCATGCCCCTTCACACCCCTCCATGAAAACTTATACGCTAGGATCTCCCATACCACCCCCCCTCCGCCCTGCCCATGTCCACTAATATTGCCATCTCCCCATGTCTCCTCCATAGCCAGTCACCCAGTATCCACCATGAGCAGACATCAGGAGCCATATGGAGATGAAAAAAGCTTCTAATGATCACTTGATAGTGAAATACTCCCATTCATGATATCCATTCTAAGCTTTTATATCCCCTCATGTGTTCAATCTCATAAAAACAAACTTCTATTCAGACCCCATATTAGAGATAGTTTATCATTTAATAGCTTCCTTAAACAGTCAATAAAACTAGGAATTCAGAATCCTCTACAGAGATAATTGTAGTTTTTGAAACTCAGCCAAACATTCACAATGACATAAAAGTAATTGCTCTTGGAAAATATCAACAAAGAACTCTACCATTTGTTCCTGCAGTTTCAATATTTTTTCCTAACCTACACTAGATGGCCTATCAATTAAAGCAGTCCAGGAGACAGTGCTTTTTTAAAAACTCTTGCTGATTGCGTACACCTTTTATTAAGTTTAAAGAGCAAGGGATTTAAAAAAATTCAGATCATGGCACTTAAACAGACTTTATCCGCCCTTCAAGAACATTTATGTCTACTCCATTGTTTCATGACTCCCACACTATGAATTAAGGCCCTTGGAGCGGCCAAAAACACCAAGGCCAGAATTTTCCCGTCGGCGATTTGGGGGCGGGGCCTGCTTGCCGAAGCGAAAATGACGTGGGATGATGTCGGGCGGAACCCCCGATGTCATCTCGCCCCATTTAAATATTCAGGAAGGCAGGCGAACAGTGAAATCAGCTGTCCACCCGCCGACCTGTCAATGGCCAATTGAGGCCATTGACAGGATAATTAAGCCAATTAAAGGCCCTGCCCGTCCAACCTTAAGGCTGGCGGGCAGGCCAGGAGCCCCAGCGGGCTTCTGAAAAAGCATGAACCCTCATCCACCGGCGGGATGAGGTTTCATGTCTGTTTTTAAAAAGTTTAATAAACTTTATGTGATATTTATTAACATATCCCATCTCATATGAGATTGTCACATGAGGGGGACATGTTAATAATTTTTTTATTTTTCTATTTTTTAAGTTTATAAAACTTTCAGTGCTCTCCCTGAGACAGCACTTAGCCTCAGGGAGCTGTACGCTCTTTCGCGCGCATGCGTGAAAGAGCACACTTTGACAGTTGGGGAATCCCTCCCCCCCCCCAACACAGGAAGCGCATAGCGCTTCCCGTCAGGTGGCTCGCCCACTCAAAATGGCGGCGGAGCCCATATCGGTGGCAGCAATTGGCTGCCCGCTCGCCGCCAAGCCAGTGGGGCCCGCCCGCCCATCAAGGGCAAAATTCTGCCCTAAGTTCAAATGAGCCAGCTGAATTTGGGTTTCCCTTCTCTGTGAATCACACCCTGCCTCTTTCTCCCTGCCAGCAAAAATTGTCAGAAATTGGGGCTGACCCAATGTGTCCCCCCCCTGCCATTTTTAAAGTTTGGTGCCGTCTTCCCAGACTCTGTGAAGTTCCAGCCCGAGGAATAGGTTATAATATAAATGAGGGAGAGCTGGGTGCATAAGTCACAGGTCTCCATTTGAACCTAAGACCTGGACTCTAAGGAAACAGCCACCTAAAATTTTTTGAAAGTCTGAGTGTAAAGTAAAATAAAACACAATTTAGCCTCATAGCACCTTTCTTCAACCAATTCTTTTTGGTCCCAAGTGTAAAAGGAATAAGTTAAGAGGAAAGATTAGAGAAGCTCAAGTTAACACTGGAGGGGGCAAGAAGGCATCTCAATGAAGTACATGAAATATTAAATGCTGCTGGCGGGTAATTCAGAGCATATACCATTTTACACGAGAGGAATGTTGATACTCAGAATATATTGTAGTTAAGAAAGCAGGACTCACATTTATAGTTGTTTAATAGTACAGAACTTGAGTATGACTCATTCCTCAGGTCAATGCCCTGATCAATGAGGGACAAACTACCTGGTTTAAATTTCAAACATTGGCTGGCAGTTAACTGTCAGTCACCATCACTGGTGCATTCTCTATGGCAACGCCTGTACCAATCGGAGTCCACTTGCCAACCAATCAGTACTCTGTTCTCATACCGTATAGATTGTTGTTTTCCTCTTATGTTTGTATTCTTGTGAAGTGTCCTGATGAGTGCAAGACGAAAAGTTTTGACATTTGTTCAGCGATATTCTATGTAGCACCACACACGGCCTCCCAAAGTGCTTTACAGCCAATTAAGTACTTTTGAACTGCAGTAACTGTTGTAATGTAGGAAGCAAAGCAGCTGATCTGTGCACAGCAAAGCTTCTTAAACAGCAATGTGATAATGGCCAGATAACCTGTATTTCGACTGCAATTTTCTGTGACACTTTCTCTGCATCACAGCGCTTTCATTTTAATGAGCAGCATGTTTTGAAATGTTCGATGTTTTCAATCAGCCTAAGAGCGAGGACAACTTCTATCCGTTATAGCTGGTATGTTGTCTGTTTAACAGCAATTTTATCCAAGCTGTAATGTTAACCGGTGCTAAACTGAGTGCTTGCTGACTGTAGATTGATTATTACAGTAATCTTCCGGGAATGTTCATTCAATGTTGGGCAGGCTAAGACAGGCTGAACATTTTAAGACATGATGGGCACTTAGGGTAACCAGCTGCGATAAAATGTATTCCTGGAGATTTCATCACATACTTGCCCCTACGTTCCATCCATCAGTCGGCTGACGCACCCATCTTTGTGATGTACTGCCTTCCTACACCCATTGGAAAGCAAAAAGACTCATTACCCAATTGGATGATGCTTGACTGTCAGCTAAACAGCCTTTTCTTCCCCCCAATTTTCAATATTCTTTTATCGTGTAAAGATGAATGTTAACGAAAATGAATTTTTTTTTAATGCCGCTATGATATTTCTCCAAGGTTGCACACAGCAGTACCCTGGAGATTCCAGGCCAATCCTGGGGGGTTGGCAACCCTAGGGCACCGTAAGTAAAGTGCTGGAGTGCAAGATAAGTGTGTCCCATGAATTTTGCTGATGTTTGTTCCACCAAATCCCTCCTGGACTTGTGGTTCCTCTCCTCCTATGTCATTGTGCCTCTCCTGGCAACTGTAGAGATCAATTCAACTATTGATAGTAGTATGAAACAAGCAATATTGGATCAGCTGGCCTTTATGCATCTCATCCAATTTCCACTTCCACTGAAAAAGATGGGCAGGCTTGCATTTATCCAGCACTTTCCATGACCTCATGGCATTCCAAAGCACTTTACAGCCAATGAGGCACTTTTGAAGCAGGAAACACAGCAGCCAATTTGCACACAGCAAGCTCCCACAATCAGCAATGTGACCAGATAATCTCTTGTAGTGATGTTGACACCATTACCTACTGAGCATTAAATGGTAATTTATGATATTCTTGATTGGTCTCATTCTTACTTGCAATCTGACCCCTGCTCGGCACTGAACCTGTTCATTTTTGACTTCTTTCCACTTTTTTATGAGCATGATAGTTAAGCCGATCAGGTGCCCGTAATTAAGACACAGAAATTTGCTTATATACAGCAGTGGCACTCCTATTATATCCCATTATCTAATCTATAATTTCATATGCCCTGCCTCCTGATTCTGGTCCCCAGGGCTAAGGAGTTCAAGAGTACCCTCCCCCTCAATGGGCTGCCACTGCCACCCCTCTGTAAAATTCAAGACCCTCATTCCCAGTGCTGCTGAACCAATAGGATTACATTGCACTGCTCCCTAAGCTGAGTGTCACTACTTGTATATTGCCACAACTCAGCATTTCCTCCAATGCTACCGAACATCAAGAACCCAAATTCATTGCTACCAAACCCCAGGATCTCATCTAACTGCTGCCCGACTGAAAGACCCAACCCATTCTTACCAAAGGCCAAAACACCTGCCTCCATCTTGATGTGTCTTGTTATGTTTCCTGAACTTTAGAAAAACAGAAACGATAAAATTCTGCACAAAATTTTACAGAGCATCTTGGCCCAAATCTTCCAGTCTTCAGATTGTTGGAAACCGGACTGACAGTGGAAGATGCGTAACAGGACCCTGTGGAATTCCTGATGTGGGGGCATCTGTGGGAATTGCCCAGGAAGTTTAAACTTCTGATGGGCAAATCCCCCACTGCCCAGGATCCTCCGTGAATGTCCCCGACTCTGAGTTAGAATCAGAGACTTGCAACAGTTCCGCGCACCTTGCCTTGATAGTTACCCAGGGAATATTAGACAGTTTAAACCTGGCCTAAGACCTGGGTAACTCCACAACCAAAGCCCCCAATCATCTCCCTGTGACTCCTCAACTGCCCTACCTGACTACCCCCAATCACCTGACTACCATGGCCTGACTTGACTGCCCCCAAATACTTGACTACTCCCCCAACCTATTCCCCTGACTACCCTCTGACCTGATCTGACTACCCCTGACCACCCAACTACCTCCCCACGACCCACCTTATCCACCTCCCCCAATTACACAACTACCCACTCCACCCACCCACCTTACACACCTCACCCACTCACGTACCTACCTACCTCGCCCACTTCACTTACCTGCCCATTCACTCACTCACCTATTCACCCATTCTTTCATTCACCAATTCCCCCATTCACTTAATCCTTCACCTATTCACTGTAAATCACTCACTCATTCATTCATACAGTAATTCACTAACAGTATGTATGGGACATACAACACTCAGTACTAACATTTGCCGTTAAGGAAGAAAAACACCTCCATCATGTGCTTTTTCTATATTGCTATTATATATATTGCACTAGAGAGAATGCAGAGGAGACTTACCAGGATGTTGCCTGGGCTGGAGAGTTTTAGTTATGAGGAGAGATTGGATAGACTGGGGTTATTTTCCCTGGAGCAGAGGAGATTAAGGGAGGAGGACATGACTGAGGTGTATAAAATTATGAGGGGCATAGATAGGGTAGACAAGGAAGAACTTTTCCCCTTGGCGGAGGGATCAATAATCAGGGGGCATAGATTTAAATTAAGAGGCGCGAGGAAGAATTTTTTCACCCAGAGGGTGGTGGGAATCTGGAACTCACTGCCTGAAAGGGTGGTAGAGGCAGAAACCCTCATAACATTTAAGTAGTATTTGGATGTGCACTTGCGATGCCATGGCAAACAAGGCACTGTCTAGTGCTGGAAAATGGGATTAGAATAGTTAGGTACTTGTTTGACTGGCGCAGACTTGATGGGCCGAAGGGCCTTCTTCTGTGCTGTAGACCTCTATGACTCTATGACATGGGGTAGGATCTTCCTCCCGTCTCGGGGCGGGGGGTGGGGGGGGCTTGTGCGGGAGCGGGTGCGGGGCGGGGGGGCGGGTTCCTGATCAGCGTCCCCAGTCAGGGGCGCGCTGCCATTTTATGTGGGCGGGCCAATTAAGGCCCGCCCAGCGTGACATCCACCAGGAAGCGCTATGTGTTCCTTATGTGGAGGGGTGGGATTCCCTGAGCCGGGAGTGTGCTCTTTCGCGCATGCAAAAGTGCCGCCTCAGGGAGATCGGCTCAGGTTTGAAAGATCAAATAAAGATTAGAAAAAAAATTACAGATATGTCCCCCCATGTGCCACTGTCACATGAGCTGGGGCATGTCAATTTATTTTATTTAGACGTTTAATACAAATTTTAATACCCTCATGAAACCTCATCCCGTCCGTGGATGAGGTTTCATGTTTTTTCGGAAGCCCACCTGGGCTCCCGACCTGCCCGCCAACCTTAAGGTTGGACGGGCAGGTCCATTGATTGATTCACTTACTTTATTTATATGGCCTTAAGTGGCCATTGACAGGTCGGTGGGCCTGCAGCCAAGTCGGCTGCGCACCCGCTGACCTGAAAATGTAAATAACGCAGGGTGATGTCGGGACGCCTGCCCGATGTCACCCCACATCATTTTACGCATCAGCGAGCGGGCCCCACCCGCCTGCTCGCTGACCGGAAGATGCAGCTCATAGAAAAGCTTTGGGACCTTTAAACACTTGCCTGAAACAGAGCAGCTCATGCCTCAAAAAGGAAGCGTGTCCTGTGCACTGACACTGTTCGGGGTGGGTAGGTTGGTGAGTGGGCAAGTTGGGTGAGTGGGTAGCTGGTCTTCGGAGGGGGAATTAGTCGGGTGGTCGGGGAGGTAGTCAGGTTGTTGTGGGGTAGTTGGGTCCGGTTCGGGGGAGATATGGTCGGGAGTGTAAATCACACTAATTTACAACTTTTCAGGGCAAAACACAGAAAGGTGGAATTCCATCCCAAAACATTGGTAAATTCCCTGGAATACTACACAATCAGGATTCAATTTCACTTAACTCAATCACTATAAGTTATCATTCTGACACATGATATGTGGCGTAGCTTCCCTATTGTTATAAGAGCTCCGTGCGTTAAGCCCCTTTAGGAGTAGGACATTGAGAGATCTGCTCACCTGTATAAAAATCACGCGTCTCGCACTATACTTTGTCCGCAATAGTCAAGAGGTCACACACCAGATGGCCTACTTTTGTTGCAGAGACAAAGCTCTTGGAATTGAAGAGCAGAAGCAGATCCTGGGTGTTTTTGATGTGTGCCTTAAACTTATAAGCATTTCCAGTTTGCTCATTTCCTTCAGCAAGCAACACTTCAATTCTGCTTGGCCAGGTGCTGTACTTAAAGAAAACTGGCTTTGATACAGCTTCACCTTAGCAGCAGAATGAAGCAGATGTCGCCAGCCCTTATAAAACAGCGCATCAGCCCACTTACCCTGAGAAGTACTTTGCTTATATTTATAACATTTTATATCTGTAACCTAATCCTATTATTAAATTTGTAACATTACAAAAACTTGCATTTTATCTTTTTTTTCTCTCGGCTCCTCGTGTAAAATTTCAAGCAAAGCGATAGATGTAATTGGATGGCTCTTTGAAAGAGCCAGCATAGGCACAATGGACCGAGTGGCCATCTTCTATGCTGTTCGATTCTATGATTTTATGAAGTGTGGCGCTGCAGTTTTTGTCACACTTACTGAAAAAAAAAACAGTAATAAAGGGAAATGAAACATACCAGGAATGCACATTATTATAGAACTAGGATATCTGCACCTCCCAACAGACCTCTCTGTATAAATGACCTGTTTTCGGGTGCAAAACCAGCCAGGCGCCGCCTCTGTGTGTGGCCAACCTGGGAAACACAATGTTGGCTCAAGAGTGGGCCTCAGGCTTTGGTTACATTATCTGGATAAGTTGCAAGTACCTGCCATACCTCCACAGCTAGCTCGTCCGTTTTAAATAGTCGAATGGTAGGCAAATGCCTCTCCAGGCGAGAGGTGTGGAGCGGCAATAGGGGAAGGAGACAGTCACAAGTACTGTGGAATTAGGGGGCCCAGTCCTGCTACCCCTGACCACACAGCAACAATTTTGAGTGTTGTGTAAAAAGAAAAATTACCCTTTTTGAGGCAGCCGTTGTTTATTGCAATGACTACTGAAGAATCCTGTGCAGAGCAAGCCCGGCGCCTGCCCAGTTCATTGCAGCCCAGTTTCTACAAAGGAATAGCAAATGATGGTTAAACTCCCCATTTTTGCATGTATCCTGCTGGATTCCTGCTTTAGGTGGCAATTAGGTATGCCAGTCATGTGGCCTGACCTAATTTCAGAATAAGCAGCCCAACTTTGAGAGGAGGAATTCCTTCTCATCTCTTTCTTAGATCGGAGATCCCTTATTTATAAACTGTGCCCCTAGTTCTAGATTCCTGCTTGAGGGGTGCATCTTCTCAGTATCTACCCTGCCAAGTTCGCCCAGGATCTTATATGTTTCAATAGAATCACCTCTCATTCTTCTGAACTCCAATGAGTATAAGCTCAACTGCTCAACCTTTCCTCATAAGACAGCCCCTTCATCCCAGGAATCAACCTAATGAACCTCCTCTCAACTGCCTCCAATGCAAATATATCCCTCCTTAAATGAGCAGACCAAAGCTGTATGCAGTACACTAAGTGTGGTATCACCAATGCCCTGTACAGTTGTAGCAAGACTTTGATACTCTTATACTCCATCCCCCTTGCATTAAAGGCCAACATTTCATTCACCTTCTTCATTATTTGCTGTCCCTGCATACTGACTTTCTGTGATTCGTGTACAAGGACACCCAAATCCCTCTGTACTGCAGCATTCTATAGTCTCTCGCCATTTTAATAATATTCTGTTTTTCTATTCTTCCAACAAAGTGGAGAACTTCACATTTTCCCACATTACACTCCATCTGCCATTTTTTTGCCCACACACTATATATACAACATTGCTGACTCTTTATGCCCTCTTCACAATTTGTTTTTCTGCTTATCATTGCATCATCTGTAAATTTGGCTACTGTACACTCAGCCACTTCATCCAAGTCATTCATATAGATTATAAGTATTTGAGGGCCCAGCATTGATCCCTGTGGTACCACACAGCTTGCCAACCTGGAAATTACTTATTTATCCCAACTCTCTGTTTCCTGTTTGTTCCAATCATCTTTCCATGCTAATATATTACCCATGACACCATGGGCTCTTATCTTGTGTAGTAACCTTTTATGTGGCACTTTATCGAATGCCTTTTGGAAATCCAAGTACACCACATCTACCAGCTCCCCTTTATCCATGCTGCTTCTTACATTCTCAAAGAGTTTTTAATAAATATTTCAAACATGATTCCCCTTTCATAAAACCATGTTGACTCTGCTTGATTGTATTAATATTTTCTAAATATCCTGTTTCTACCTCATTAAAATGGATTCTAGCATTTTCCCAATCTCAGATGTTAGGCTAGCTGGCCTATAGTTTTCTGTTTTCTGTCTCCCTCTTTTCTTGAGTGAGGGTGTTGCATTTGCAGATTTCCAATATGTTGGGACTCATCCACAATCTAGGGAATGTTGGAAGATTACAACCAATCGCCATGGGCTGAATTTTGCCCTTGACGGGCGGGTGGGCTCCACCGACTCGGTGGCGGGCAGGCAGCTGATCGCCGCCACCGAAACGGGCCCCGCCGCCATTTTAAGTGGGTGGGCCAATTAAGGCCTGCCCAGCGTGATGCCCGATGGGAAGCGCTATGTGCTTCCTGTGCAGGTGGGGGGGGGAGGAGTTGGGGGGAGTGGATTCCCCAAATGCGAGAGCGCGCTCTTTCTCCCTGAGACTAAGTGCTGCCTCAGCGAGATCGCTGAAAGGTTGTCAAAGTGCAAAAATAGAAAAATAAAAGAATCTTTAACATGTCCCCCTCATGTGACAATGTCACACGAGATGGGATATGTTAATAAATTGCACAAAAGCTTTATTAAACTTTTTAAAATCCTACATGAAACCTCATCCCTCCAGTGGATGAGATTTCATGTTTTTTCAGAAGCCCGCTGGGGCTCCTGGCCTGCCTGCCAACCTTAAGGTTGGACGGGCAGGGTCTTTAAGTGGCTTAATGATCCTGCCAATGGCCTCAATTGGCCATTGACAGGTCGACGGGTGGACAGCTGATTGCGCTTTCCCCCCACCTTCCTGAATATTTAAATGGGGCGGGATGACATCGGGGGTTCCGTCCGACATCATCCCGTGTCATTTTCCTGTCGGCGAGTGGGCCCCGCACACAGTATTCTCACCCCTGACTTGTGTCTTGGGGAGGTGGATAGTCTTTGGGGAGTCAGGAGGATTCCTAGCCTCTGACCTGCTCTTGTGGTCACGGTATTTATATGGCTCGTCCAGTTCAGTTTCTGATCAATGGTAACCCCCAGGATGTTAATGGTGGGGGATTCATTGATAGTAATGCCATTGGACAGGATTTTGCCCTTGGTGGGGGTGCTCGGTGGGGGCGGGCAGGGGAAATGAGGAAGCTGGCCACCGTCTGCGATTGGCTCTGCGCCATGATTTAACGCTGGTGGGCCAATTAAGTCCCGCCCAGTGTGGAACGCGGGCGGCAGTGCTCAGCGCTGCCCGTGTGGGGGGGGGGGAGGAGGGCAAACAGTCCTAACGTGAACTTCGAGCATGTGCACAAAAGAGTTCTTCAATCTCCCTGAGGCACGGAGCTGTCTCAGGGAGATGAAGAGCTATTTAAAAAAAAAATAAAGGAAATAAAATTGTAATGAAACATGTCCCCTCGTGTGGCTCTGTCTCATGAGCTGGGACATATTTTTAATTCAAAAATGAAATTCGTATTTGATGTTTATTTGCTTTAGAAAACCTCATCCTGCCCATGGATGAGGTTTCCTAAAAAATGTTAAGGCCACTTGGCCATTTCACCTGCCCGCCAACCGTTAAGTTGGACGGCAGCATAAATTTGAATTTAATTAGCTTTTTAATGGCCTTAATAGGAAATATTGAGAGACTGCGTGATGATGTCGGGACGTTCGCCCGATGTCATTGCGTGTCATTTTATGCTCGGGCACGCACTTGCACACTGAGCATAATATTCTGCCCATTGAAAGTCAAGAGGCGATGGTTAGATTCTCTCTTGTTGGAGATGGTCACTGTCTGGCACTTGTGTGGCGCAAATGTTACTTGCCACTTGTCAGCCCAAGCCTGGGTATTGTCCAGGTCTTGCTGCATTTGGACATGGACTGTTTCAGTATCTGAGGAGTCACGAATGGTGCAATCATCAGTGAATATCCCCACTTCTGACCTTATGATGGAAGGAAGGTCATTGATGAGCCAGCTGAAGATAGTTGGGCCGAGGACACTATCCTGAGGAACTCCTGCAGTGATGTCCTGAAACTGAGATTATGACTCCAACCAGCGGAGAGTTTCCCCCCTGATTCCCATTGACTCCAGTTTTGCTGGGGCTTGTTGATGCCACACTCAGTCAAATGCAGCCTTGATGTCAAGGGCAGTCACTCTCACCTCACCTCAGGAGTTCAGCTCTTTTGCCCATGTTTGAACTAAGGCTGTAATGAGGCCAGGAGCTGAGTGGCCTGGCGGTTCCCAAACTGGGCATCAGTGAGCAGGATGTTGCTAAGCAAGTGCTGCTTGATCACACTGTTGATACTAATGATCGAGAGTGGACTGATGGGATGGTAATTGGCCAGGTTGGATTTGTCCTGCTTTTTGTGTACAGGACATACCTGAGTAATTTTCCACATAGCCGGGTAGATGCCAGTGTTGTAGCTGCACTGGAACAGCTTGGCTAGGGGCGCGGCAAGTTCTGGAGCACAAATCTTCAGTACTATTGCTGAAATATTGTCAGGGCCCATAGCCTTTGCAGTATCCAGTGCCTTCAGCTGTTTCTTGATAGCATGTGGAGTGAATTGAATTGACTGAAGACTGGCATCTCTGATGCTGGGGACCTCCGGAGGAGGCCGAGATGGATCATCCTCTCGGCACTTCTGGCTGAGATTTGTAGCAAATGCTTCAGCCTTATCTTTTGCACTGATGTGCTGGGCTCCTCCATCATTGGGGATGGGGATATTTGTGGAGCCTCCTCCTCCAGTGAGTTGGTTAATTGTCCACCAACATTCATGACTGGATGTGGCAGGACTGCAGAGCTTAGATCTGATCAGTTGCTTGTGAGATCACGTAGCTCTGTCTATCACTTGCCGCTTATGCTGTTTGGCACACAAGTAATCCTGTGTCACAGCTTCATCATTCGTTCGTGGGATTGGGCATCGCTGGCTAGGCCAGCATTTATTACCCATCCCTAATTGCCTCGTTCAGAGGACATTTTTAAGAGTTAACTACATTGCTGTGGGTCTGGAGTCACATGTAGGCCAGACCAGGTAAGGACATTAGTGAACCAGATGGGTGAACCAGTTGACACCTCATTTTTAGGCATGGTGTTGCTCCTGGCATGACCTCCTGCACACAGGGTTGATCCCCTGGCTTGATGGTAATGGTAGAGTGGGGGATATGCCAGGCCATGTGGTTATAGATTGTGTTCGAGTATCATTCTGCTACTGCCGATGGCCCACAGCATTATGCCCAGTCTTGAGTTGCTAGGTCTGTTTGAAACCCATCCCATTTGGCACAGTGGTAGTGCCACACAATATGATAGAGGGTGTCCTCAATGTGAAGGTGGGACTTGGTCTCCACATCGACTGTGCGGTGGTCACTCCTACTGTTACTGTCATGGACAGATGCATCTGCAGCAGGCAGGTTGTAGAGGATGAGGTCAAGTATGTTTTTCCCTCTTGCTGCTTCCATCACCACCTGCCGCATACCCAGTCTAGCAGTTATGTCCTTTAGGAATCGGCCAGCTTGGTCAGTAGTGGTACTACAGAGCCACTCTTGGTGATGGACATTGAAGTGCCCCACCCAGATTACATTCTGTGCCCTTGCCACCCTCAGTGCTTTCTCCAAGTGTTGTCCAACATGGAGGAGCACTGATTCATAAGCTGAGGGAGGGCGGTACGTGGTAATCAGCAGGAGGTTTCCTTGCTCATGTTTGACCTGATGCCATGAGACCTCATGGGGTCTGGAGTCGATGTTGAGGACTCCCAGGGCAACTCCCTCCCAAGTGTTTTCCTCTGTGCAGCCACCTCTGCTGGGCCTGTCCTGCCGGTGAGACAGGGCATAGCCAGGGATGGTGATGGTGGTTTCTGGGGCATTATGTGTAAGATATGATTCCACGAGGATTACTGTGTCAGGCTGTTACTTGACTCGTCCGTGGGACAGCTCTCCCAATTTTGGCACCAGCCCCCCAGATGTTAGTAAGGAAGACTTTACAGGGTCGACAGGACTGAATTTGCCATTGTCGTTTCCGGTGCCTGGATCGATACTGTGTGGTCCATCCAGTTTCATTCCTTTTTTATGGTTAGAAATAGTGTTTGTAGCATTAAAACATTAATATAACAACATTTGCAAGCACCTTTTTTAAGCGTGCCTATAAAATGCTATAAAATAAACATTTTCTGCACAGAAAATGCAATTTAAAATGTTTTCCATTAAAAAACCTGTGTCCATGTGAAAACCGTATGCTTCAGTGTAACATAGTTTGGTGTGCAGATGTATCACTGCAGGAGGAAAATAATCAATAAGGTAACAAGCTGTAGCAGCAAATTTGCAGCATCTGATTATGAAAAATCATTCATAGAACTATTGTTTTTATTGAAGAAATTAAAGTCAAGAAGCAACCTTTTTCAAGTGCTGGGAGTTGAGAATAATGTAGATGTAAGCAAGCTATCTCACTGGAACTGTGAACAATGAACTAGAGGAGGCACATGTGAAAACTAACAACTTTCGTGCAGGAGAAGATTAAAAGGAATTATTTTCTTCACAGAACAGTGGCTGTTTGAATTGATTCCTAACAAAAGCACTTAGTATTGAGTTAGCACAATCCTGAGCCGTTGGAATTGTAAAAAAAAAATGTCAAAGAAAACAACTAGCTGACAATGTCCAATGTAATTTATCAATGGAGTATTGCTTGACTTAGCAAAGGGAATACAGTTATGAAAGACATTGCTAGGGATCGCCATTTCAATAGACATAAGTTTCAAATCAGTGAGTTTGCTTCTGCAGAGAAGCAATTGAGGGATTTGGTGAGAAGGTGGAGCCGTTAATTCAATGCTCAATTATTTTAACTAAATACGTTAGGGGAAACCAGGAGCCAGACTTACAAATTGTGAAAGCGTAGAGCTAGGTTGAATGCTAGGTAGTCCTCTTTTTCACCAAAATATAGCCGGCATGTGGACCAGGTTGGCAGCTCATGTGTCGACTGCTTATTCACTGAATTCCTCTGTTCAGAGATCACCTTGCACAACAGCTAATAACACAAGGCAAGATCTCCCGGAGAAGTTTTGATCATCAAAGAGGGTTGAAGAGTAACATTCCAATTTGTCTTTTACCTTAATTGACCTTGGAGATTTTGAAAAATCTGGGCTTTTGCTTCCCCTGGCTCCAGATGGATGGACATGTCTGGATTGTGATGTATAAGGCATTGCAACTCAAGTGGTTGAACCAGTAGTTTTCTGCTTCTCCACAATTTTCATATGTTCTTATGTCATGGGATGGAGACAAGACTGAGATCTATTTTTAAAAATTTGTTCATGGGATGTGGGCAGCACTGGCTAGGCCAGAATTCATTACCCACATTCAGAGGGCATTTAAGAGTCAACCACATTGCTGTGGGTCTGGAGTCACATATAGGCCAGACCAAGTAAGGACAGCAGATTTCCTTCACCTAAAGGACATTAGTGAACCAGATGGGTTTTTATGACAATCAGCAATGGTTTCATGGTCATCATCAGACTTTTAATTCCAGATGTTTTTTTAATTATTGAATTCAAATTCTACCATCTGCTGGATTTGAACCCAGGTCCCCTAGAGAATTATCCTGGGTTTACTGAAATACTAGTCAGTGACAATACCACTATGCCACCACCTCCTCCAGTTTAGAAGGGACAAGCTTGTTTTGGTTAACAGCCTACTCCTGTTCCTAAAACTTCATGTTCCCTCATTGAGCATCCTTCTTGGCACAATATTTGTTCCAAACTGTGATCCAAAGCATTAATATTTTATCTTTCCAAAGTAAACTTCAATACCAAGGCTGAGTTTTCTTTTAGTCCTATTAGACAAAGTCATCATGAGAAAGCATTTCTCTAAGTTTTTGGTCATGCAGTAAATCACATTGATGTGTATATGATATAATAATGATGCATCATTGTTCTGACTCTTCTGCATCACATGGGGTTTGCAAAATATAAAAACAATATCCCTTTAAAAGTTTTCAATAGACATTTGAGTCATAGGGTATAAGAACAGGGAGGTTAGTCTTTTGGTAGAGTCATAGTCATAGAGTCATAGGGGTCTACAGCATTGAAAAAGGCCCTTCCGCCCATCAAGTCTGCGCCAATCAAACAAGTACCTAACTATTCTAATCCCATTTTCCAGCACTCGGCCCATAGCCTTGTATGCCATGGCATCACAAGTGCACATCCAAATACTTCTTAAATGTTATGAGGGTTTCTGCCTCGACCACCCTTTCAGGCAGTGAGTTCCAGATTCCCACTGCCCTCTGGGTGAAAAAATTCTTCCTCACATCCCCTCTAAACCTCCTGCCCCTTACCTTAAATCTATGCCCCCTCCACCAAGGGGAAATGTTCCTTCCTGTCTACCCTATCTCTGCCCCTCATAATTTTATACATCTCAATCATGTCCCCCCTCAATCTCCTCTGCTGCAGGGAAAATAATTCCAGTCTATCCAATCTCTCCTCATAGCTAAAACTCTCCAGCCCAGGCAACATCCTGATAAATCTCCTCTGCACTTTCTTTACTGCAATCACATCCCTCCTCTAATGCGGGTTCCAGAACTGCACGCAATATTCTAGCTGTGGCCTAACCAGCGTTTTATAGAGTTCCAGCATAACCTCCCTGCTCTCATATTCTATGCTTCGGCTAATAAAGGCAAGCATCCCATATGCCTTCTTAACCACCTTATCTACCTGTCCCGCTACCTTAAGGGACCGGTGGACATGCACACCAAGGTCCCTCTGATCCTTGGTACTGCCCAGGGTCCTGTCATTCATCGTGTATTCTTGTGCCTTGTTTGTCTTGCCGAGTGCATCACCTCACACTTATCCGGATTAAATTCCATTTGCCACTGATCAGCCCATCTGACCAGCCCGCCTATATCCTCCTGTAATCTAAGGCTACCCTCCTCACTATTTACCACCCCACCAATTTTCGTGTCATCCGCGAACTTCTGACCAACCCTCCTACATTCAAGTCTAAATCGTCTATATATACCACAAGCAGCAAGGGACCCAACACCGATCCCTGTGGAACCCCACTGGACGCGGGCATCCAGTCACAAAAACACCCCTTGATCATCACCCTCTGCTTCCTGCCACTCAGCCAATTCTGGATCCAATTTGCCAAATTTCCTTTGATCCGATGGGCTCTTATCTTCGTTATCAGTCTCCCATGCAGGACCTTATCAAAAGCAGAACTTGAATATTGCTGAAAAAAAGCCACACGATGTCGAAGCTTTTTGTCTTGCACTCATCAGGACAATTCACAAGAATACCAAATTGTAATGGGAACAACAATTTATACCGCATGAGGAGAGAGTGCTGATTGGTTGGCAAGTGGACCACTCAGAATCCACTTGCCAGTCAATCAGCACAATTCACATGCAGTATAGATTGTAGTTCCCTTTAAAACTTGGCATTCTTGTGAATTGTCCTGATGAGTGCAAGACAAAAAACTTCGACAGCAAACGTCTCTTATCAGAAACAGGGAGGTTGCGCTTGAAATGTATAAAACACTTATTAGATTGAAGCTGGGATACTACGTACAGTTCTGGTCACCACATTACAGGAAGGATGTGATCACATTAGAGAGGGTACAGAAGAAATAAACAAAGATGTGACCAGGAGTGGAAAATTTTGCCATGAAACAAGATTGGGTCGGCTCGGATTGTTTCCTTTGGAATAGTTGAGGTGAGGGGAGATTTAATTGAGGTGTATAAAATAATAAGGGGCCTAAATAGAGTGGATAGAAAGGGCTACTTCTGTTGGTAAGGAGCATAGATGTAAATTAAGTAGCAGAAGGATTAGAGGGGAGTTCAGAATTTTTTTTCACTCAGGAGGATGGTAGGGATGGTTCTGGATCTCACTGCATGAAAGGGTGGAAGAGGCAGATACCTTCATTGCATTAAAAAAATATTTGGCTGTACACATAGCCAGAGGGCTAAAGACCAAGAGCTGGAAAATGGAATTGGGCTTGATGGTTCTTTCTGCAGTTGGCACAGACTCAATGACTGTGCCGTAAATTTTCTATGTTTCTATGTATGACTAGAAAATACTGTTGCCAGTGTCAATGGGCAAACATCTAATGTGTTTGTATTGCATTTATTAATACACACTTTTCAGTGTGATGATAACTCCATTATGTTAATTGGGTCCACTTAATAGCAGACATAGGAATGTGGTACAAGCATGTTAAGTACTTTTCCAATTTCACCCACATTAGCGCCAGCCCATATCCTATTCCATATCCCTGTTTTAAAAAACACAAACTGTTCAATTGCCTGACTAGCAAATTATATTTCACATTTTCTCAATGGTTTCGTTAGCCCTAATGGACATCCAAAGTAGCAAATAATCTATTCTTAATAGCGGCATTTATTTTCTCTCTGGAAAGATCTAATTGAAGGTTGCTGATGACCTGCATTGTACTATACCCAATTGATCTTCACATTTACAGAAAGGGGTGAGGCAGCAATTGTTCACATGTTTATCCGAAAGTAATAAAGTACGCAGGCATGAAAATCACTCTCATTACAATATATTGTTTAATTCTGATGGGATTGAACATTATTCCTAAGATTAAAACAAAATAATAACTGTGAAATGCCTCAATTTTCAAAGCAAGCCTGTCAGGCCTCATGCAGTGAAATGACTTGATTTGTTTTTAACTCAATTTACCAGTTACACAGTATTCCTTTACAAAGTCCCCTGGTGCGTTGCAGTGGATCAAAGTCTCTTTGAATTTCTTTCCTGCACAACTCTTACCTTTGGTATTGTGTTGAATTTGTCAAGCATGTGTAAATGGCCAAATGGCCTCCCACTCTAATCAACTCTCAGCTATTCTTAGATGCTATATTTGTATGAAATAGAATTTAATACTTACAAAAGAGTGTTCCTTTCTGAAAGCTCTGTGTCCAATATCTTGCTGTCATTCTGTGAAAGTATTTCCATGAGACCATGTCATTCCTGCTGTGAAAACTGTTTCAGCTTTTTAAAGCTGTTTGCTAAAATTATATTGCTACAGTATGCTGTCAGTACTACTATTTTAATCTCTTTTTCCTCATATGATTAAACTTGTTGGGTGGAGTCCAAGGGAGGCCAGATTGTGCATCAGCTGTGGAAAGAATGGGCTGCATGACCCTCTCTTATTCCGTACCTTCTTATGCTTGCAGGTGACCTCACTCTAGGTTTAAAGGCTGTCAATGGTGTTGAGAAAATTAATCAAATATAGATTATGGCACAGAAGAAAACAAGCCGGCCCATGGTATTCATGTGGGCTGGAAAAGAGCCAGCCATTCAAATTTGCTTTTATATTTTTTCATGGGATGTGGGCATCACTGCCAAGGCCAGCATTTATTGCCCATCCCTAATTGCCCTCGAGAAGGTGGTGGTGAGCCGCCTTCACGAACCGCTGTAGTCCATGTGGTGTAGGTGCACCCACAGTGATGTTGGGGAGGGAGTTCCAGGGTTTTGACCCAGTGACAGTGGAGGAATGGCGATACATTTCCAAGTCAGGATGCTGTGTGGCTTGGGAGTGAGCTTGCAGGTGGCGGTGTTCCCGTGCACCTGCTGCCCTGGTCTTTCTGGGTGGCAGAAGTCGCGAGTTTCAAAGGTGCTGTCAAAGGCGCCTTGGTGAGATGCCACATCGCATCTTGGTGTATGGTGCACACTGCTGCCACTGTGCGGCAGTGGTGGAGGGAGTGAATGTTTAAGGTGGTGGATGGGGTGCCGATCAATCGGGCTGCTTCCTCCTGGATGGTATTGAGCTTCTTGAGTGTTGTTGGTGCTGCATTCACCCAGGCAAGTGGAGCGTATTCCATCACACTCCTGACTGGTGCCTTGTTGGTGATGGACAGACTTTGGGGGAGTGAGGTGGTGAGCTACTCACCACAGAATTCCCAGCCTCTGACCTGCTCCTGTAGCCACAGTATTTTTATGGCTGATAAAAGCAAAATACACCGGATGCTGGAAATCTGAAACAAAAACAGAAAATGCTGGAAAAACTCAGCAGGCCTGACAGCATCTGTGAAGAGAGAAAGCTCTGAAGAAGGGTCATACGGACTCGAAACATAGAAACTAGGAGCAGGAGTAGGCCATTCGGCCCTTCAAACCTGCTCCGCCATTCATTATGATCATCGCTGATCATCCAACTCAATATCCTGTTCCTGCTTTCTCCCCATACCCTTTGATCCCTTTCACCCCAAAACGCTAACTTTGTTTTTCTCTCTCCACAGATGTTGTCAGACCTGCTGAGTTTTTCCAACATTTTCTGTTGTTATTTTAATGGCTGGCCCAGTTAAGTCTCTGGTCAGTAGTCTGTTAAAAATTCATTCATGGGATGTGGGTGTCACTGGCTAGGCCATCATTTATTGCCCATCCCTAATTGCCCTTGAGCTGAATGGCTTGCTAGGTCCACTGTCAACCACATTGCTATGGGTTTGGAGTCACATGTAGGCCAGACCAGGTAAGGGCAGCAGATTTCCTACCCTAAAGGGCATTAGTGAACCAAAATAGGTTTGTTTTTTGCTGACGCTAGACAATATATTTTTAATGGTCATCATTAGGCTTTTAATCCCACATTTTCATTGAATTAAAATTCGACTATCTGCCCTGGTGGGATTCAGCACTGGGTCTCTGGATCACCAGTCCAGCGACAATACCGCTATGCCACTGCATCCCTCAGGAAGTTGATGCAGAGTGGTGGGTAATCAACGATGGTAATACCATTGAATGTCAAGGTGAGATGGTTAGATTCCCTTCTGTTGTGGATGATTCCTTGCCTGCAGGGCCCAGGAGAGGGGATGCAGACGGTGTCGAACACCGCGGCCCAGGGGCTAGGGGGAGCCCAGGCTCAGCGTTTTAAACAAAGTTTCTCATCAGCTAGAGCTGCAGACCTGAAAGACAGGCTTTTAAAAAAATCAGAACTGTCAGCCTGACTGTTCCAATTTTTCTTTAGAGCAGGTCTGTCAGATCACTTTCACCAAGTTGCTGTGCTGCTGCTTCCAACCCTCGGGCAGCTTTGTGGTTTTCTAAAGGGCTTTTAAAAAAACAAATCGGAACCACGAAGCTACCCAAAGGTCGGAAGTGGTCTCGGTTGAAAACCTGCTTGAAAAATGGCAAGTGAAATTCCTGTAATAATTCTAGAACCAACTGGATGCTGTGGGGGCAGAGCGGTGAGCAGTGAGGGAGTGGTGGGGTTTTGGTTGTGGGGGAGTGGTGAGGGTGTATGGGGGTGGTGGGGTGAGGGCATGGAGGAATGGGGATTTGATGGGCGGTGGCGGGGGTTGGTGTGGTGGTGGGGGATGAGGGGTTGGTGGGCAATGAGGAGGTGATGAGGGAGTGAGGGGGTCATGGGGTGTGGGGATGTGGGGGAGGGTGGGGTATGGTGGGGATGGTGAGAGGTGTGAGGGGGTGGTGTGGGGATGAGGGGGTGAAGTCATGGGGGGTGAGGAAATGGTGAGGGGTGGTGGGGTGGGGGGATGGTGGAGGTGTAGTTGCAGTGTGACGGGTTAGTGTGGAGGGGGTTGAGGTTTTGGTGGAGGGTGAGAGGGTGATGGGGGAGTGAGGGGATGGTGGGAGTGAGGACTGGAGGGATAAGGGAAAGGTGAGGAATGTTGGGGGTGAGGGGATGGTGGGGGTGTGGTGGAGATGTAACGGTTTGGTGTGGGGGATGAGGGAATGATGGGTTAGAGAGGTGCGGGGACGGTGGAGGGTGGTGGGGATGAGGGGCTGGTGGAGGGGTGTGTTGGTGTGGTGTGGGGGGGTGAGAGGATGGTGGAGGGTGAGGGGTTAAAGGGGCAGTGAGAGGGTGAGGGTGTGGGGGGTTTGAGGGGTGGTGGGGATGGTGGGGGTTTTGAGGGGGCGGTGTGGGGAGTAAGAGGTTGATGGTGTGGGGCAGTGAGTGGATGGTGGGGTGGTGGAGTTGTGAGGGGGTGGTGTCAGGGGTGGGTGAGGGGATGGTGAGGGTGAGGGGGTGGTGGGGTTGTGAAGGGGTGGCGTGAGGGGGTGATGGCGTGGGGAGGGTGAGGGATGTGAGGGGATGTGAGGGGTGGTAGGGGTGACAGGATGGTTGGGGGTGTGGTAGGGGTTGTTTGGAGGGTGAAGGGGTGGGGTTGTGAGGGGCTGGTGTTGTGGGGATCACTTTTAACGTTTAGTACCTCAAAATTAAATACTGTATTCTTCCCAAAATTCTCTTTTGAATTTAAACCAGCATGCAAATATCGGTTTAACTTTTCATTATACCCTAAAGTATGACGCGCTGTGTTGATGTACTGAAGGCTTGAGAATCTTGGGCCTCATCAAAATAAATAAGTAAGAAACTAAAAACTGGGACTGATGCAAAAAGGGTGTTACATCGCTATCACCCGTGTTATTACCCTTGCAACGTCTGGGAATGAAACCCCTATTTGTCACTAGGAGATTGATTAAAGAAAGGTTTTACAAATCTCTACTCTATCCTAGGTTCACCCCAAATAGGCTGTAAATTCACAGTGCACAACACCATTTATATGAAAGCTTCTGGGGGAAGGGGAAACAATCCAGTTCTTGAGTTAAGGCTGTACTGAATTTTTGTGCCATGTATCATTCTTCTCTGAAAAGTTCAGATCTACAATTCAATCCACATTTTTCCTGAGCTGCTTGTACATGGCTGATTGACAAATCCTGGGGATTGTAAGAGGAAGATGACATTTATGGTATATTGTGGGTTGTAGCCAGAGAAGTCAGAATGGTAAGGTTGTTTTAGCTACAGAGCTGAATTGTTTTGTAAAGGTAGTGATTTCTTTGCAACCACTTTCCTAACATCAGTTGATTGCTTTGTGATTCATTATCCTTAGAGAATCAGCATTGGGCCTCCGATTTCACCATTACTACTGTCACTCTGCCTACTGCATGCAGGTGCAATGAAAGGAAGATAAAACCTACACTTATACAACACTTTTACAATGGCTCAAAACACTTTACAGCCAATTCATCAGTTTTGAGTTATAGTCACTGGCGTAATGTAGGCAATGTTATCAAATGGAGGAGCAGGCTTGAGGGGCCAAATGGCTTACCCCTGGTCCGAATATGTGTGTTTGTATGTCATTCTAGATGGTGGGATGAGCTGGGCTAGATGGGCTTTGTCATCCATGATTATCTTGTGAACAGAGGGTGGAATCATGGCTGGAGTTCTGTTTATTTTGTTGCTATTGGAAGTTTACTGTGAGCAGGCTTTGTAGGGTGAGATTGCCAGGACAGAAATGCATAATGGGCTCATTGTGAATCTGTAACCTGTTTTACACTGCACATAATTCTCAAGAGTCTTTTTCATTGACTTCAATCTTGTCCTTCTGTCTACTTACCAATTAACCCACCCTATCTTGGTGCTTTTTATGAGCTTTTTGAAGTATTGAAATATTGTGATAAAGTTGTGTTGCAGAGTAGATATTGAAAATATATTGTGGAGAAGCAGCAATCAGCAGCATCTTCAGATGTGCTGATCAAGAAAACACAGGTGCAGTTGTGAACCATTCAGTCTTTGTCCTCTGGCCCCTTAAAAGCTGTGTTGCACAGAGACACCTGAGGTCTCCACTGCTTCTCACTGAAGTTGTTCAATCATTAAACTTTGTTGCTCAGGAGTCATTTGACCTTTCTACTCTAGAAAGAATCTGTAAGATGACTGATAAAATAGAATCCAATTACAACCTGTGTCTGGAATAATTACACTACATAATATCATGAACCCAGGCAGGAGAAAGTCTTCTACTTCTCCCTCAGAATAGGAAAGATCTTGTGCAGTTTATCTGGGTTGCAAGTATTGAATTTTTCCCCCAAATATGAGGTTACTGTCACCGTGTCCACATAGTGCAATGTGTGGAACATGTTAATGAGGGCTGAGGCAGTAACTGAAATCAGTGTTATTGTCTGCACAGTGTTATAAATAACTAATGGGATATTTTCCTGTCAAATTAACAATATTGCATGATGCTGTTTAAGTAAAATTTGTACTCTCTAGTTTGTTTGATAGTCACAGTGGGATCACCTACAGGACGCACCGCTAGAAAGGGGAAAAAATGTTATGCAAGATTGATGGGGAGGGTTAAAGTGAGAGGGTGAAAAGAAGGGCTGGGGAAACAGGAGAAGCCAAAGGGCCCATGATTTCTCTCCCTGGCTCTGATTTCCTGGCATTTGTCTTGCGCTAGTTCACCTTCCAGTTCTTAGTCCCTAACCTGTGGCTTACAGCACCTCAAGTCCATATCCAAGTGTTTTTTTTAACGCAATGAAGGTTTCTGCCTCTGCCGCCCTTTCAAATCCCCACCACCGTCTTGTCGTAAAGCTAATTGTAACATCATCTATGCCTTCCTTCCCACTAGGTATGACTATTCCAGTGCTCTCCATCTTTCTGTGAGTGTAGCTGTCCATCATTCATCCTCTGTAAACCTGAGTTTATCCAAAACCCTGCTGCCTATATCCTAAGTTGTACCAAGTCCCGTTCACCCATTACCTGATGGCCCTCATTGGCGCCTGGTCCAGCAAAGCAAAGATTTTAAAATTTTCATCCTTGTTTCCAAATCCCTCCATGGCCTTGGCATCTCCTTATCTTTCTAACTCCCTCCGGCCCTTCAACCTCTCTGCTGCTCCCATTCGAGTCTCTTGTGCTTCCCGGTTTTCATTGTTTCACACTTGGTGGTCGTGCCATCAGCTGCTTTGGCCCTAACCTCAGGAATTTTCCTCCTTAAACCACTCTGCCTCTCTACCTCACTTCCCTGATTTACTAAGCTCCTTAAAATATAACTTTGTGACCAAGCTTTGGTCCCCTGCCTTGACATCTCCTGCGTGCCGCAGTGCCACATTTTTATTTGATAACGTTCCTGTGAAGTGCCTTGGGATGTTTTCAACGTTCAAGGCACTTTATAAGTGCAAGTTGTTGTGCCTTAAAGAGTCCTTGATGCTTCATAGACTGAACACAGGACTAGATCCAGAGCTAGTTCAGAGCTGGTACAAATGAAAAGAATTCTATAGGCAGTATTTTCAGGTCGTCAGGTGGCACGGCGGGCGAGCCCCGTGGGCAGCCAGGAAATGGCCTGCTGCCCGCGATCAGCCCCCGATCTCAATTTCACGCCGACTGGCCAACTAACAACCAGCCAGCGTGAAAGGAGAGCTGAGAAACTCAGCGCTGCCGGGGTGAGGGCAGGGGGCGGGCGAGCGCAAAAGTCTGCACATGCGCTGGGGGATTGCGCACTGAAAGCTCCCTGAAGGCAGGGAACTGCCTCAGGGAGCTGAAGAATTTTAACATCAGACATGAAAATCTTGAAAATCGGAAAAAAAAATGCCCCCGCGTAGGACTCAGTCACATGAACAGAAACGTAATAACAATTATGTCAGAACATTGTTTTTTTAAAATTAATGTCGGAAACCCCATCCCGCTCATGGACGAGGTTTCCCGAAAAATGCAAAGGCCGGCTGGCCGATTCGCCCGCCCGCCAACCGTTACATTGGATGGGCAGCGAAAAATAGCACTTCATACTTTGATGGCCTTAATAGGCCCCTTAATTCTTGGCGGACGGGCTGCCGACTCCTGCATGCACCCGCCGACCTAAATATCGTACGAGTGCGCGATGATGTCGGGGCGGTCACCCGACACCGTCGCGCGCTATTTCACCCTCAGGCATGTGGGGAGCACGCCGGCAGGCCGAGCGCAAAATCCTGCCCTGTGTCCTGTAATTGTTCCGCTCATCTCCTTTTTGCCTCACTTAATGTTTTTTTTAACGACAGAATTCCTGTTCTGACTTTCCTTGGCTCCACCGCTTTATGCAGCCCACTGTGCTGAGTAATAGGAAGCTTCTTTTCACATTGGGCAACTAGCAGTCGCACTCTGAGCAGGAGAAACAGTCATTTATTTATTAGGTCTCTCCTGCTGCCAAGATGAGATGGCATTTCATCCAAAGGATTATTCAGTAATCATGCACAGCTGTTAAATCGATTATCACCCTGCTTCCTTCGAGTATAATAAAGATGGAACAAGCTAAAACATCAGATCCAGCAAATTAATATTTTTTTTCACTGGTTGATCATTGGTTCTGTCAATTTGCGACCAAGTGTTTGAACAGGCTGATTTCTATCTGCATCGGTGTATTCTGTGGGATGCTGTTGGTACACTGGAATATATTTCCCTCCATTCTTTGGTGTTACTCAAAAGTAGTTGGCACACATAGAGAGGTGAAACTATTTCTTCTAAATTTAGGAAACAGGGGGGAATATATGTCCCTGGAGCCCTGCTCCTTTGCTGCTGGTTCCCCATGAGGATAACCAAAAAAGTACTCTTCGCTGGAAACAGGTGAGTGAGCATGTGCTGCTCCTGGTCTGTCATCTTCTATCACCCAACTTAGCTGGAGTTGATTTAAAACCTTGAGTCCCTGTCTTCAATAAAAAATGGTAAGCTCTTGGAACAGAGTGAATCACAGAATTGTTACAGCGCAGGAGGAGGCCATTTGGCCCATTGTGTCTGCACCGGCCCTCCGAATGAGCAACTCACCTTGTGCCAATCCTGTGCCTTCTCCCCATAACCCTGCAAGTTCTTCCTTTTCAGATAACAGTCTGATTTCCTTTTGAATGCTTCCATCGAACCTGCTTCCACCACACTCCCAGGCAGCGCATTCCAAACCCAAGCTACTCGCTGTGTGAAAAAGTTTTTTCTCATATCACTTTTGCCTCTTTTACTAATTACTTTAAATCTCTGCCCTCTCATTCTCGATTCTTTCACGAGTGGGAACAGTTTCTCCCTATCTACTCTGTCCAGACCCCTCATGATTTTGAATATCTCTATCAAATCGCCTCTCAGCCTTCTTTTCTCTAAGGAAAACAGCCCCAACTTCTCCAATCTATCAACATAACTGAAGTTCCGCGACCCTGGAACCATTCTCATGAATCTTTTCTGTGCCCTCTTGAATGCTTTCACATCCTGCCTAAAGTGTGGTGCCCAGAACTGGATTTGAAACTCAAGCTGAGGCCGAACTAGTGACATATACAAGTTCAACATAACTTCCTTGCTCTTGTACTCTATAACTCTATTCATAAAGCCTAGGATACTGTATGCTTTATTAACCACACTCTCAACCTGAACTGCCGCCTCCAATGACTTATGCACATATACACTTGAGTCCCTCTGCTTCTGCACCCCCTTTAGAGTTGTACCCTTTGTTTTATATTGTCTCTCCATGGTCTTCCTACCAAAATGAATCACTTCACATTTCTCTGTATTGAACTTCATCTGCCATCTGTCCGTCTGGAGTAATTGTATGTAAAAGCCTTTCCTATTGTTTAAGGGATCACGTGATCGTACTGACAAATCAGCCCTAAGCGCGGGTAATCTTAGGGGGAGAGTTTTCTATTCGTGGACCTGATTCAAGCATGTAGCTTCTCCAGGAGCTCTGTAAATAAAGATAACTGTTTCATGTAAGAAACCTGTGCAGCACACCAAGTTTATTACAATTGGTGATGAGGATAAATAGCTCTGCCTCGCGAATGTGAGTATATCAATTTTCAAGGAACGAAAGAAAAGTATATTCACCAGTCATGCACTCTTCAGCAGAATCGACCCTTCTGACTCAGCCATGGAACACTGGAGCCATTACATAGAGCACCTAGGTTTCTATTTTGTGGAGGACAAAATAACAGCAGAGAAGCAGAAAGCAACTCCTCGAAGTGCCTTCAGGAACAAACATATAACCCCATCCTTAGTCTGACCGCCCCGAACGCACCCAATTCCAAGTCTTGTAATGCGCTGGTAGACCTTGTGAAGACACATTTTCAACCTAAGCCATTAGTAATTATGCAAGGATTTAAGTTGAACTCCAGAGTAAGGGCCCCGGGTGAGTCAATCGCAATGTATATCATGAAGTTAAAACCGTTGACTGAGCGCTGCAACTTCGGAGATACTCTCAATGACATGATGTGAGATTGTTTGGTTTGCAGGATACACGACAATGCCATTCAGCCCTTTTTACTTGCAGAAGTTATGATCAATCTGAAGCGCACCATGGAAATAGCGCGAGCAATGGAGAGTGCTGAGAGGGACTCGCAGGCATTGCAGGGTGTGCAACGTGGCACTGTTCTTCAGTTGGGGTGGGAACCTACTGCCGGGTGTGGCGCGAAAACCAGGGAGACAACTGCAAAGCGGGAAACAGTCGCTGCTGCTCGAGAAATGAAAACGAATACTGGAAGCATCTCATCAGCAATTCAGAAATTAATTTGTTACCGATGTGGGCGTAACCATGGCCAGGATCTTTGGATTGGGGGGGCGGTGCCCGCTTGCCGATGCATAAAATGACATGGGATGACGATGGGCAGAACTCCCGACGTCACCCCGCATCATTTCAATTTCCAGGTTGGCGGGGGCGCAGCCGAATCAGCTGTGCGCCCACTGACCTGTCAATGGCCTATTGAGGTCATTTAAAAAGTAATTGAAATAATGAATGGACCTGCCCATCTAACCTTAAGGTTGGCGGGCAGGCCGGGAGCCCTGGCGGGCTTAAGAAAAAGCATGAAACCTCATCCACGGGCGGGATGAGGTTACATGAGGGTTTTTAAAAATGTAATAAATATTTGATCAAAAGTGATGGACATGTCCCAACTCATGTGACAATGTCACATGAGGGGACATGTCAAGGAAATTTTGTCTGTGTACCTTGACCATTTTTAAATTTGGCGCCGATCTCCCTGAGGCAGCACTTAGCCTCAGGGAGATGAGTGCACTCTTTTGCACACATGCACGAAAGAGCACACTCTTGGCTGAGGGAATCTCCCCCCGCCCACACAGGGAGTGCATAGCGACGCATAAAATGATGCGGGATGACGTTGGGCGGAACTCCCGAAGTCACCCCGCCCCGTATAAATTTTCAGAATCAGCTGACCGGTCAATGGCCAATTGAGGCCATTGACAGAATCAGTAAAGTAATTAGTGGACCTGCCCGTCCAACCTTAAGGTTGGTGGGCAGGCCAGGAGCCCTGGTGGGCGTTAGAAAAAGCATGAAGCCTCATCCACGGGCGGGATGAGGTTTCATGTAGGTTTTAAAAAATGTAATATCAGTTTTTTTGAAAGTGGTGGACATGTCCCAACTCATGTGACAGTGTCACATGCGGGGACATGTCAGGGAAATTTTTTCTTTCTATTTTTAAGATTTTTTATTGTGGCGCCGATCTCCCTGAGGCAGCACTTAGCCTCAGGGAGATGAATGCGCTCTTTCATGCGCATGAGCGAAAGAGCGCACTCTCGGCTCAGGGAATCCCCCTGCATAGCGCTTCCTTGCAGACGTCACGCTGGGCGGGCCATAATTGGCCCACCAACATAAAATGGCAGCGCGCCCCCAATCGGGGGCGCCGATTGGAGGCGCACCTCCACTCGCTATCTCCTAAACTTCCCTCCTGACAGGGGGAAAATTCTGCCCATGACATTAGACACGGGAGCCTTGACCATAGTGGTGGGAGAACACACATTTAAATACCTAAATGAAGGTACCCAGCCACAGAATCTGGAGCAAACCACTGCTCAGCTGAAGACGTACACTGGAGAGTCAATACAGATAAAAGCCATCGCCACAGTACCTGTGTCCTAAAGGCAACACTCAGCCCAGCTTCCAGTAATCACTATAACAGGTGAAGGACCTAGGCCAGGATTTTCCCCTCGGCGATTTGGGGGCGGGGCCCGCTCGCCAAGGGGAAAATGATGCGGGATGACACCGGGCGGAACCCCCGACATCATCCCGGTCCCTTTAAATATTCACGAAGGCGGGTTGACAGCGAAATCAGCTGTCTGCCCGCCGACCTGTCAATGGCCAATTAAGGGCATTGACAGGCTAATTAACCTTATTAAACACCCTGCCCAGCCAACCTTAAGGCTGGCGGGCAGGCCAGGAGTCCCAGCGGGCAGCAGATTATTAATGAAAGTTCATCCACTGGAGGGATGAAGTTTCAAGTCTGTTTTTTAAAAAATGTAATAAATTTTACGTGTTTATTATTAACATGTCCCATCTCATTTCATGACATTGTCACATGAGGGGGACATGTTAATAATTTTAATATTTAACTATTTTTAGAGTTTACTTACCTGTCACGAATCTCCCTGAGATAGGACTTTGCTTCAGGGAGCAGCGCACTTTGACAATTGGGAATTCCCTCCACACCCCCCCCCCCGCACAGGAAGCGTTGGGCAGGTCGCTGGGCGGGCCTTAATTGGCCCACCCACTCAAAATGATGGCGGGCCCCGTTTTGGCGACGGGGTTTGGCTGCCTGCCCACTGCCAAGCTGGTGGGGCCCGCCCGCCCATCGAGGTAAGAATTCTGCCCCTAGTCTTTTGGGCCGCAATTGGTTAAAAGAAATTAAGCTCAATTGGTCAGAAATTTTTCAAGTTAGAACAAGGGGGATTCCTGAGCTATTAAGGAAGTATGACAACGTATTTATTGATGAATTGGGAAAGATAAAAAGCCCACAAGCAAAATTATGTGTAGATTTGGAGGCGACAGCCTGGTTCTTTAAGGCCAGACCTGTGCCTTACACCCTAAAGGAGAAGGTGAATGCAGAATTGTGCCACTTATAGAAGTTAGGCATAATCTAGTCAGTCTAATTTTCAGAATGGGCAGCACCCATAGTTTCTGTGATGAAACCAGATCAAACTATTTGCATTTGCGGAGACTATAAGTTGACTGTGAACAAGGCTGCTAAACTAGATAAATATCCTATCCCGAGGATTGAAGATTTGTGTGCTAAGGTTGCTGGAGGAAAGTCCTATGCCAAACTGGACATGAGCCATGTATACCAACAGCTAGAGCTGGACAGCATGCCTACAGGGTATGTAACCATCAACATGCTCAAGGGCCTGTACCAATATACACACCCGCCCTTTGGTGTATCATCTGCATGTGCAATCTTCCAAAGGACCATGGAAAGCCTACTACAAGGACTGTCCTGAGTTGTAGTGTACCTGGATGATGTCCTGATCACAGGATCAACGGAAGTCGAACATTTGGCCAACCTAGAAGAGGTTTTAAGAAGATTTTTGGAAGCTGGCGTATGATTGAAGAAAGAGAAGTGTATTTTCCAAGCGACTGACGTCACTTGTTTGGGTCATCAAATGGATGGCCAAGGGTTGCGTCCAGTAGAGGAGAAAGTCAGGGCAGTCAAGGAGGTGCCCTCTCCTACCAATTTCATTGAACTTAAATCTTTTTTGGGCATGATAAATTATCACGGTTGCTTCTTCCCAACTTGTCAACGCTGTTAGCTCCTTTACACTTATTATTTAAAAAGCCATAGATGGTCATGGAAGGCGCAACCAGAAGAAGCCTTTGTAAAAGTCAAGAAGCTATTACACTCATCTTGTCTACAAGTACATCATGACCCACCAGAAGAATCAATATTAACTTGTGATGCATCTTTTTACGCGGTGGGACAAGTGTTGCCACACAGGATGGAAGATGGTTCCGAAAGTTCAACTGGCTACGTCTCCAGAACCCTCTCTGCAGCCGAGAAGGGTTATTCACAACTTGACAAAAAAGGTTTATCCATAATACTTAGAGTAAAGAAATTCCATCAATATTTGCATGGTTGACATTTCACCATAGTGTTAGACCACAAGCCACTAATGTGTTTATTTAGTGAAGATAAAGTAATTCCACAGATAGCCTCTGCCAGACTTCAACGATGGGCCTTGATTTTGTTGGCATATGAGTACACCTTTATGCAGTGTCCTGGTGTGCATATTGTAAATGCAGACACTCTCAGTCATCTTCCTTTGCCAGATAGCATTATACATGCTCCAGTGCCACAAGAAGTTGTACTTGCAATGAATTTCCTGGACTCTTTGCCAGTCTGTGCGAAGCAAATAAAGAATTGGATAAACGGGTATCTAATTTTATCAAAGGTCCTGAGACCAGGTACTGCAAGGATGGTCGAATGCACCAGTCTCTGAAGAGATAAAACCATTCTATGCCTGTAAAACTGAATTAAGTTGTCAAGATGGAATCTTGTTGTGGGGAGTGAGAACCGTCATCCCTCCACAAGGAAGAGAACCACTCTTGACAGAGCTTCACAGCGCACATCCAGGCATTTCGAAGATGAAGATGCTTGCGCGAAGCTATATCTGGTGGCCAGGTAGAGACAGTGATATAGAAAAAATGGATAAACACTGTCTCCATTGTCAGCAATGACAGAAGTTGCCCGTTTCAGTTTCACCGCATCCATGGAAGTGGCCTGGTCGATCCTGGGCTATACTTCATACAGACTATGTAGGTCCATTTTTAGGTAGCATGTTTTTAATTGATCATCGATGCACATTCTAAATGGATGGATGTGTATGAAGTTAGATCACCGATATCGTTTACAACTATTGAAAGCTGCACCAATGTTTTAGTGTACGAGGCCTACCAGAAGTCATTTTTCAGATAATGGTACTGCCTCCACTAGTACAGAGATTCATTAGTTTAAATGGAATTAAGTATATTAAAACAGCACCGTATCATCCCTTATCCAATGAGTTAGCAGAAAGAATAGTACAAACCTTTAAAACAGGAATGAATAAGTTATCTGAAGGAACGTTGTAAACACAAATTTCACGGTTTCTTCTCAGCTATCGCGCGACTCCTCATGCAACTAGGGTTCAATACTATCTGAATTATTGATGAAACACTGCCTTCATGCAAGGTTGAGTCTGCTGTTTCCAAACTTAGAGGGGAAGGTAGAGAAGAACCAGAGTAGTCAGAAAGTAAACCGTGATATTCACAGCAAAGCTCAAAGATTTACTGTGGGAGAGACAGCTTTCGTGCAAAGTTTTGGAAATGGACCTTGTTGGGTTCCTGATATAATTGTCTCTGAAACTGGACCTTTGTCATACCAAGTGGAAGTGGAAAATTGGATTGTTCGAAAACTTGCGAATCATCTAAGAAGTAGAGAGATACTCCGACAACCAATTATTCCACCTGAAATTGATGTTGAACCTTTAATCCCTGAGGTGCCAGATCGACATAGAAAAGACATACCTGATGTCCCTGTTGAAGTAAATAAATCTGAACTGCTATTGTCTAGGGATGTCCCAGATGCTGCAATTCCTAATCATGTTGATCCAGTGGTAGAACCTCAAGTTGTAGAGCTGCATCGCTCTAACTGATTTAGAAAACCACCTCAGAGACCTAATCTATAATCGCATGACCTGTGTATATATGTATATGTTATGGATTAAGATATTCTTGTAAATAAGAAATGTAAAAAAAAATAAAGGGGGAGGAATTTAGCAATTGTAAGTAAAAGCTTTTCCTACTGTTTAAGGGATCACATGATTGTACTGACGAATCAGCCCTAAGCGTGGGTAATCTTAGGGTCATAGTTTTCTAATCATGGACGTGGTTTAAGCATGTAGCCTCTTCAGGAGCTCTGTAAATAAAGTTAACTGTTTCAAGTAAGAAAGCTGTCCGGTATACCAAGTTGATTACAGTGCCCATCCCACCAATTTGTCTATGTTCTTTTGAAGTTCTACAAAACCCTCCTCACAGTTCACAATGCTTCCAAGTTCTATATCATCCACAAACTTTGAAATTGTGCCTTTACACCAAGGTCTAGGTCATTAATATATATCAGGAAAAGCAAGGGCCCCAACACTGACCCCTAGGAAACTCCACTACAAATCTTCCTCCAGCATAAAAAAACACCCATTAACCACTACTCTTTGTTTCTTGTTGTCCAGCCAATTCTGTATCCATGAGCTATAATGTTGCTCACAAGTCTGCAGTGCAGCACTGCATGAAATGTCTTTTGGAAGTCTATGTACATCAATGGTATTTTCCTCATTAACCCTATTTGTTACTTCTTCAAAAAGCTCCAGCAAGTTAGTTAAACATGATCGTCCCTTAAGAAATCCATGCTGGCTTTCCTTAATTAACCTTCATTTGACCATGTGACTATTAATTTTGTCCCAAATTATTTTTTCTAGAAGCTTCCCCACTACCAAAGTTAAACTGCCTGTTCTTTTTTGGCTGCTTGCTGGTCACCCATTCCCTCTCTGCCTGTGTACTCTTAAACTGTGGAGTGACCACACCTATAAATGTAGTATCCACTTAGTCTCAGCCTTATAGTTGCACCATAGTAATGTCAGCTGCTGGTCAAGTTCCGAAACCTGGATTTCAAGTTGCTGTAACTTATAACACTTCCTATATGAATGGTTGTCCAGGACATGGGAAGCATCTTGGAGTTCCCACATTGTACAGGATGTGCACTCTAGCGGTTGGTGCAGCTTTCCCTTTTCTTTATTGAATAGTTAACCTTGCTACTGCCAAAAACCCTTCCCAATATTGATATATAAACACAGCTCAGACTGTCTACGGGCAACATGAGCAGCAGCGGTGACTCTCCTCTGCTCTCTGAAATCTCGTCCCTTCTCTCACTGTTTTTATAGCCCTTCTGCTCTCTGAAATCTTGTCTCTTCTCTCACTGTCTTATCGCCCCTCTGCTCTCCAAAATCTCGTCCCTTCTCTCACTGTTTTCATAGCCCCTCTGCTCTCCAAAATCTCGTCCCTTCTCTCACTGTTTTCATAGCCCCTCTGCTCTCCAAAATCTCGTCCCTTCTCTCACTGTTTTTATAGCCCCTCTGCTCTCCAAAATCTCGTCCCTTCTCTCACTGTTTTATGGCCCCTCTGCTTTCCAAAATCTCGTTCCTTCTCTCACTGTTTTCATAGCCCCTCTGCTCTCTGAAATCTCATCCCTTCTCTCACTGTTTATATAGCTCCTCTGCTCTCCCAGTGCTAGGATTATTCATCCATTAATGCTGCTGTGAAGGTTCCTTACCTTCATAAATGGATTAATGAAAATTAGTAAAACAATCTTTTTAATAAAAGGGGATTTTTGCTTGAGAAGGTCAATAATGAGGAACTTGTATGTGTTCATGATTTTACACCACTTCAATTTTGGCATTAGTTGGCGTATCAAAGGATAAGATTTGAGGTATCACATGACAGAGACAGAATTGAATGAAACAGCCAGGTTTCTAGCCCAAGATATGGTAGCTCAATATATCGAAAATGAAACCAGATTGGAGACAGCCTGCTAAGTGCAAATGGTACTCGAGCAGAATGAGTCAAATTTCACACAAAGCATTTCAGACCTTGCAGCTTTGACTTTCCCTAATTTACCAATTAAAAATAAGAAAGAAAGATGAGAATTTACATAGCACCTCCCAGGATGTCCCAAAGAACTTCATAACCAATAAAGTTCTCTTTGAAGTCTAGTCACTATTGTAATGTAGTATGGTCAGTTCTCCTCCAAAATTTCTTCTCTTGTGCCTCCAAAGCTACAAGTGTCCTCTTATATTTAATTCTTCCCCTTTGCATCCTCACTTGCTTGGAAGCAATGTACATCACAGAGCCTCTGAACTATTTCTTTTCCAGGACTTCAAAACCGTGGAACACATAATTCCGTTGGTTGTTCCTCCCACCTACAACCTTTAAGCCTTTAAAACAGAAGCTTAGCATTGTCTAACCCCTGCTCTGTATTATCTCATTATTTTGCTCTTTTCTGCCCAGGCAGCATGCTCCCTTTGGAACCTTTACCTTACTTTCTCAAGACTAATTAAAAATAAGATGCATTACAGGAAAAATGCGCTTTGTAGTAGCTTCAATTAGTTTGAATATTAATAGTTTTGTACTAGAATTCACCCACTCAGTATAAATGCAGGAAAAAAGATGACTGCAGCCACTAATTGCCTTCATTTTATTACTCGTTGTGCTGTAATTTGCTTCAAAAGCTTAATTGCCCACCAAGAAAAATCCATTCCGATAATGAGCTGAAGGAATGGCCATTTCGTACTGCAAGTGCAATGCCCTCGTATTTCGGAGCCAAGGAACAAACATTTGTACAATGATAATACACAGGAAGGGACCATCAACCTACCAGTCAAATGGTCTCCAAGCCACCTCCAAACCATGACAACCATTGTTGGAGGAAAGGGTTAAAGTTCAAATAAAAAGACCATCGACAGGAAACAGTTGATGGAATTTGAAGCTCTCGCTAGTGGCGAGCTTGGAGGCGGGAAGGGCATTTACTTAGTTGGGATTATGGCATGAACTCCGCCTCCTTCCTGCCTCCACCTGAAATAAACTCAGGACGGGAAGGCCCAGGTCAACCTTCCTGCCCCTCCAGGGAGGTGTCAGCTGTGGCTCAGTTCATAGCACCCTCGCCTTTGAATCAGAGGGTTGTGGGTTCATGTCCCACTCCCGGAAACCAAGAACTGTGATTGTACTCGAAAGAGTTGCAATCTGTGACTGTTGATAACTCAAAAGAGTTTCCTGCCCCTCCAGCAATTGCAGCTCATAAGTGGTTATTAATTGACCACTCATTGACTAAGTGCCTCGTCCCTCCAGTGCTGGCATGTTGCCATGACAGGCAGACAGCCTGTCAGTCCCCCGGGGAGGTTCCTCAATCAAAGGCACTCAGTGCCTATTCGAGGGGCAGGGCATCAGGAGTGGGGTGCATGGGTGGTTGCTGAGAGCCACACCCATGCTCTTACTTCTGACCCCCCTGCACCCTCTCCCCATGACCGCCCCCCCACCCCCCCCTCACAAAAACCCCCTCCCACATTACTTACCTGTGTCCTGGGTTGTTCTGCGACCCTGGAGCTGTTCTTCCAACAGTGGCCACAGCCTCCCCTGAGGCACTGCTGAGCGCAAGAACTGCCGGCCTCTGATTGGCTGGTAGCTCTCATTAGCGGAACTTCCGCCCCTGGCGTCTTGTTTCCAGGGAATGCCCGCTGCTGGCTTCGTGGCTTGTGGTTTGGCAGGCCTTCCGGAAAAGAGGCACTGGCTCCCCCAACTGACAGGCGAGACCCTGATGCCTCAACAAGATTCCTCCCAATGTCATTGCTCTGAAGTGTCTGGGTTTAAGACAGAAACAATTTAGACTTTATTCTTGTTTCATTCACAATGGGTTTTTGTTTGGAAAGTTGTTTAAATATAAATATATAGAGAGATATACGTACACACACACACACATATGTATATATAAATTATGGGAAATTCAGGTGGTATTAGTATTTCATGCTAAGTACTGTAATCATTTGCATTGTTTTGTGCCAGTGGGTTTTAGTAAACAGAAATGCAGTATGTATTTTTCCACTTCCATTCAATTTGAATTCTGGGTGGTAGTGGGTGGTGGGGGGTTGGGTGGCAGGTGGTGAAAATTTCTTCAGAGTTTCTCCTGTTCTGTTACTGGGACTTCACCAAAAGTGCATTGGAAATCCTTTTTATGCACCGAACAGCTGCTTCTGCTTACCAACTGAAATGAAAATCGGGAGAGAGGAGGTTGATTACTCACTATCACAGTTTTATGTTATCGCACAAAGTCCTCGTCTAACCCACACACTTTTACACATCTTGTTCCTGTGCTGTATTTATTACCATTGTTACGACACAGCAGTTGGTAAAGGCTGAGTTGTTTAAATCCCAGAGGGAAACTTGAACAACTGTCATGACCTATATCTTCAAATGGTAGGTTTGAGATGCAGCTCTGAATTCAGGAATAAGACCACCGGGCATCGAAAGGTTTTTTTTAATATAAAACTAAATTAAACATTTATTAATTTAACAACAACTTAAACACACACACATGTCTACAAATTACTATCATAATAACTTTTAAATAAATCCACAAATTAATCACTCTCAGGTAAATCTTCACCAAGGCAACAGTAACCCATAGACTTTAAACAGACACCAGGCAAAGCACATTTGGTCTTACAACTTCAAAATGAGGTTCCTTGCAATTTGATTCCTTTGCAGACAGAGTTATGGGCTTACAGGCTGGTTAGATCTTAAATGCCTCTGACTTACACACAAACTCCTTTCTGTTTATACCTAGCTTTCCCTTTGAATGTAAATTTTCCATTGTATTACTAGGTTTTTTAATTTCACCTCTCCTAACAATAAACCCTTTCATTCCACCAATTTTATTAGTAATGTAAACACATTGCTTGTTGTCTCCTAGCTAGGTGCAAGATTTTACCCATTCTTTTGAAAAATGCAAATTTACACTTTACCTTTTAACTTCCTTAAATTTATCTAATTAACATCTCAAACTGCTATACATCAAAGCACCCAGACTAGCTGGCTTTAATCCAATTAAGCCACGCACAGACACGTGCATAGACACAGACCTTACTGCAATTCCAATTTAAAAATCATTTCCAATAACATTATAGACATTAATATCTCTTCGTGACAACCATACAAACAACTGATGTTTGTTCATAACTCTCTTCAACTTTCATAATAGATAAAAGACACTTGTATTTATTCATTTGAAAACTGGCTAAATATTGCTTCTTTTTGACAATCTAAGAAACTATAGCAGTCACACTCCACCCATCATGATTTTTGGTTCATTAGTTAATAAGCTCAAGTGGTAAAATATAGAGAACTCAGGATTATAGTGCATTGGACACTGGCCTCTTTTCACAGCTTCATATACATCCATGCACTGATGAGAAGGATATCTCTGTCACAATGAGGATTGTCATCAGAGTCCAGTACGTATATTTAAAGAGGACCCCGCCAGCTTGGGATAAGTTCCTTGCTGCCTGCAATTTAACATGGGGAATGTTGGTCAGATTTGGGCATGCAAGGAGTGCATACATTTACCCCTCCACTTTAATTACCCAAACCTGGGGGAGTATTTTTCCTATGGCGGGCGGGCTGGGCGGGAACGGGCGGAGGCAGGCATGGAGCCGATTGCCGCTCATGACCGGCTGCGCACCACGATCAAACGCAGGCAGGTCAATTAAGGCCCGCCCAGTGTAACGCGCAGCTGGTAGTGCTCAGCACTACCTGTGTGGCTGGGGGGGAGGAGGGAGAGTTGGGGCCTGCGCTCCTTCACGCGTGCGCGCGGAAGAGCGCAGCAATCTCCCTGAGGCAGCTCCGTGCCTCAGGGAGATTGAATGGATTATAACACTTTTTAATAAATAAAGTAAATATTTATTTAAACATGTCCCCTCATGGGACAGTGTCACATGAGCTGGGACATATTTGTGACGTGTGGAAAATTTATTGATTTACTTTATTTATCCTACCCGTGGATGAGGTTTCCTGAAAAATGCGAAGGCCGCTTGGGCTCTTCGCCTGCCCACCAGCCTTAAGGTTGGACGAGCAGTGTTCTTAACTAGTTTAATTATTCGGCGTGCACCCGCCGAACAAAATATCAAAATGATGCACCTTGACATCGGGACGCACGCCTGACATCATCACATGTCACTTTACGCGTTGGCGTGTCAGGCCCGCCCCCGCACCCTGACTGGAAGATTCAGTCCCTGGTTTCTGGGCAGGCAGGGGAGTTAAAATAGAAGCCAGCGCGTCTAGAATGGCAGGTTTTCTGTCTTGTATCGACTGGTTATATTCATTCCTGTCTGACTTTACCTCATTTACTTCATCACGTGGGTGACTCTTAACTACCCTCTGAAGTGGCCCAGATAGCCACCCAGTTGTATCAAACCATGCCCACCACTTTCTTAAGGCAGCTAGGCACAGGAACACCATCACTTCTAAGTCATACACTACCCTGACTTGGAAATATATCGCCATCCCTTCACTGTCGCTGGGTCAGAATACTGGAACCCCCTCCCTAGCAGTACTGTGGGACGGACACTCCATGGATTGCAGTGGTTCAAGAAGGCCCAGCACAAGCACAGCAATTTGGGATAGACAAAATATGCCGACCCTCCCATCCTGAGAATACATATAAAAAACCTCAGTCAGGCCATTAGTCTACCTTTGAAAATCAGGTTTTACTACCTATCATAGAGTGCCCTTTCTTTCTCTGCATATTTAAGTTGCAGAGGTGGTGTTTCACAAGGCGAGGAGCTGAGAACACTCCTGTTTTCTATTTACATCAACTCGGGAATTGAAAGTACAATTTCAAAATTTACACCAAATGGGGGAGTTGGTTGATATAGAGGAGGAACGTGACAAAATACAGGAAGACATTAATAATCTTGGAAATGGGCATTTAATGGTCAAACAAGCTTCAGTATAGATATGTGTATTTGGCAGGCAGAATAAAGAAGCCAGATACTGCTTGAAAGATAAGTATTTAAGTGGGTAGAGAGTAAATGTATCTAGGGTACTGGAGCACAAATCAGTAAAAGTAGCAACACAGGTTAATAAAGCCATAAATAATGCAAACATAACACTGAGATTTATTTCTAGTGCGATAGAATTGAAAAGCAGGGGCATTATATTTAGCTTGTTGGCTAGACCATATTTGGAGTAACTGTGAACAGTCCTGGTTGTAAAAAGGTTATGGAGGCACTGCAGAAGATGCAAAGAAGATATATTGGGATGATGCCAGAACTGAGAGGTTATACCTGTCAGGGAAGATTTCTCTAGGGAAGACCTGATTGACGACTTCAAGATTATAGGCAGGTTGTCTTATGAGGAACGGCTGGACAAGCTAGGCTTGTATATGCTGGAGTTGAGAAGGGTAAGAGGCAACTTGATTGAACATACAAACATACGAATTAGGAGCAGGAGTTGGCCATTCAGCCCCTCGAGCCTGCTCCGCCATTTAATATGATTGTGGCTGATCTGATTGCAACCTCAACTCCACATCCCTACCTACTCCCGATAACCTTTCACCCCCTTGTTAATCAAGAATCTACCTGGCTCTGCCTTAAAAACATTCAAAGACTCTGCTTCCACCGCCTTTTGAGGAAGAGAGTTCCAAAGACTCACAACCCTCTGAGAGAAAAAAATTTCCTCATCTCTGTCTTAAATGAGCGACCCCTTTATTTTTAAGCTGTGGCCCCTAGTTCTAGATTCTCCCACAAGAGGAAATATCCTCTCCATAACCACCCTGTCAAGACCCTTCAGGATCTTATATGTTTCAATCAATTTCAATCTTATGGGCAGAATTTTACGCTGATTGGACGGGTGCTCGCCCGATCCGATTGGGCGTGAAATCGCGTGATGTCATCCCGCACTCACGCGATACTTCGGTCGGTGGGCGCACACAAAAGCCAGAAGTGCGCCCGCCGACAATTAAGAGGGCAGGCCAGGCGGTCTTTGCATTTTTCAGCAAACCCCATCCACGGGTGGGATGAGATTTCCGTGATGAAATAAACTATAAATAAATTTCCCTGGACAGCATTTTCGTACGCTAAATTTTCAGGTGACTGATTATGACGCACGGACACTTTTTATTTCAGCTTTTGAAATCTTTATTTTATTTTTTGCTGTTTCGGGTTTTCAGCTTCCTGTGGCAACTCTCTCAGCCTTCAGGGAGCTTTCTGTCAGCGCTGGCCCGTGCCCACATTGACGTCATCGCCCGCCCTCTTCCCACCCACACCCCAGCAGCGCTGAGCTTCTCAGCACGTGTTTCACGCTGGCTGGCTGTCCATTGGCAGTTTCCCCCCGGCCGATCCTGGGTCCGCCGACCTGCAAATTCAGGCCTGTATGTTCCAAGCAGTTCAGAGGTTTGCGAGACTAATACCAGGAATGGGCGGGCTGTCTTATGAGGAAAGGTTGGACAGGTTAGGCTTGTATCCACTGGAATTTAGAAGAGTAAGAGGCGACTTACCAGCATAGACCAGTTGGCTCAAATGGCATAGTTCTGTGTTGTAAATACTATGGCATACAAGGCAATATTACATAACGATCAAAAAGTAATAGACAGACTTCTGCGCATTCAATGAGCCTCTAATAAATCTAATTTAGGAGCTCAGTGATCAAAGCACTGACAACCTTGTGATCCATTTCCTACCTCCCCTCAAACGGTCTAAGAAACAGTGTTCCATCTGAAACCTGAATCTTCCGGTCGGTGACGCGTAAAGGACACGGGGCGACGTCAGGCATGCGTCCTGACGTCACCGCACGTCATTCCGATCTTCAGTTCGGCGGGAAGCGCACCAGAGTCGGCTGCGTGCACCCGCTAAATGGTCAAAGGCCTGTTAAGGCCGTTAATAACCTAATTAAGATGATTGTCTGGGCTGCTCGTCCAACCTTAAGGTCGGCGGGGGGCAGGCGAAGAGCCCAGGCGGCCTTCGCATTTTTCATGGAGCCTCATCCACGGGCGGGATGAGGTTTCATGAAGCGTTTATAACTGTGATAAAATTTTTTATTAAAGTTTATTGACATGTCCCAGCTCATGTGACACTGTCACATGAGGGGATATGTCTGAATAATGTTTTAAATTCTCTTTTTCAGGTTTTCCAAATCAAATTATTCTCCCTGAGGAGCTCCGTGCTCCCTCCGAGGCCCCGACTCTCCCTCCTCCCCCTGACCTCACAGGTAGCGCTGAGCCCTTCCGGGTGTGCGTCGCACTTGGCGGGCCTTAATTGGCCCGCCCACGCAAAATGGCGGCATGCAGCCAATTGCGGGTGGCGATCGGCTGCGCGTCTGCCCGCTTCCGCTCCTGCCCCAGCCCGCCCGACGGGGAGAAAATTCTCCCCCATGTTTTCCGCTCCCTGAATGAACCATCACTCTTGAAGTGATTCAGCACCTGGCTCTGCTTTTCTGTTTGACATGCCAAGAGCCTTGGTATGTATGGCGTAAGTGATGTAAGTCAAATGGTATCAGGTCAAACATGGGCATGGAAACCTCCCGCTGATTACCACATACTACTCGTCCCCTACCGCCCCTCAGTTGATGAATCAGTGCTCCTCCATGTTGAGCACCACTTGGAGGAAACACTGAAGGTGACTTGGGCACAGAATGTACTTTGGATGGGGGACTTGAATGTCCATCACCAAGAGTGGCTCGGTAGCACCACTACTGACCGAGCTGGCTGAGTGCTGAAGGACGTAACTGCTGGGTCTACAGGCAGGTGGTGAGGGATTCAACAAGAGGGAAAAACACACTTGACCTCATCCTCACCCTGCTGCCTGCCGCAGATGTATTTGTTCATGACAACATTGGTAGGAGCGACCATGGCACAGCCCTTGTGGAGATGAAGTCCCGTCTTCACACTGAGGATACCCTCCATTATGCTATGTGGCACTACCACCATGCTAAATGGGATAGATTTCAAATCAATCCAGCAACTCACAATTGGGCATTTGTGAGGCGCTGTGGGCCATCAGCAGCAGCAGAATTGCACTCGATGGCCGGAGTTTTCCGGCCCTGTTGGCGTCGGGCATCATTTTGGGTGGGCGGGGGGGGGTGGGGGGGGGGTGGGGGATATAATATGGCGGGAAGGCCAAAAATCGTCTTTATGCCATCTTGAAACCAATTTGCGATCGTCCGCTCCACTGTCAGTATCAGCTGCATTTCCTGCTCTACCGTCAGTATCAGCTGCATTTCCTGCTCCACTGTCAGTATCAGCTGCATTTCCTGCTCCACTGTCAGTATCAGCTGCATTTCCCGCTCCACCGTCAGTATCAGCTGCATTTCCTGCTCCACCGTCAGTAGCAGCTGCATTTCCTGCTCCACCATCAGCAGCAGCTGCATTTCCTGCTCCACTGTCAGTAGCAGCTGCATTTCCTGCTCCACCGTCAGCAGCAGCTGCATTGCCCGCTCCACTGTCAGTAATAGCTGCATTTCCTGCTCCACCGTCAGTAGCAGCTGCATTTCCTGCCCCACCGTCAGTAGCAGCTGCATTTCCTGCCCCACCGTCAGTAGCAGCTGCATTTCCCGCTCCACCGTCAGTAGCAGCTGCATTTCCCGCTCCACCGTCAGTAGCAGCTGCATTTCCCGCTCCACCGTCAGTAGCAGCTGCATTTCCCGCTCCACTGTCAGTAGCAGCTGCATTTCCCACTCCACCGTCAGCAGCAGCTGCATTTCCCACTCCACCGTCAGTAGCAGCTGTATTTCCCGCTCCACCGTCAGTAGCAGCTGCATTTCCCGCTCCACTGTCAGTAGCAGCTGCATTTCCCGCTCCACCGTCAGTAGCAGCTGCATTTCCTGCTCCACCGTCAGTAGCAGTTGCATTTCCTGCTCCACCGTCAGTAGCCGTTGCATGTCGGGAACATCATTTTATTCGCCTGCATCTAATTATAAACCCTGCTCGCCGGAATCATTCCCCACACAAATGTACCGCCCACGTCGGAGTGACTTCAGGATGGCCTGCTTCCCCAATAACGATGCTGGCCTCGCCAGTGATGCCCATACCTCATGAAAGAAGTTAAAAAAGGAGAAAGTAAGCAATGGATTACATTTTTTCAAAGCTTGTTTTGGCACGTCCCACTTTACACTGTGGCTTTCATTGGCTCTTGGAAGCGTACAGCGGGTCAATGGGCATGGAGGTGCCAGAGCCTGGCACAGTGGGCATGAGGGACCTGAAGGGGTGGGTGGAAGGGCAGAATTTGGCATGGGGGGTGCATGAGGGAACATGGGGTGTGCAGGGGGCATGAGATGACATGGATGGAGCATGGGTAGTGTATGGAGGGTGAAAGGGGCGTGAGGGGTGTGGCCTTTGTGTCTTTTCACTGGGACTAAGTCACACAGCGTCGAGGTGGGACTTTTAAAAGGGTGCCTCAGCACCCGGCAGCCCCTGTGGCTTCTTCCGCACTCCTTCCCGGGTCGGCTGGCCAGACTCCAGTTCACACACGGTCCCCCAGCAATGAAGGTTCCATCTTTACGGGCACTTTCCCTTGAAGCGGGCAGGGTGAGCCAGGAATTTTCCCGTCTCCCCCTACCCAGTTCGAGGATGAAAATTTAGGCCTTATTCAGAAAATAGCTTAGTGGAATGTTTCATGATTTGTGAAAAGAATCATTCTGGCTCTCATGACGTTGTCTCCGAGTGTAACTGATTCTTCTCGATGATCTCACTACTGTGATGCTGCTTGTTTCTTACTCTTTCTTTGTTCCTGCAATCTTTCAGCTTCTGAACACCCGAGCTTAGGCACCCAGTTTATTACTACTTGATTTGTCTGCCTTCCGCCGTTCCTTGTTCGGTCTTGATAGTGTCCCAGACCTCTGGCCCTTGACCCCCTCACCTCCATTTCTCAATTTAAAAAAAATAGCAAAATGGGCTTAACAGAGTTGTTCTCTACAACATTGTGCCCATCAAAATTCTTAGTTTGTTCATGCATGGAGAACAGGTAGAAAAATATTATTCAAAATGCTTCCAGCTGTATTGTTAGATACAGTTCATCAATTGGGAGAATGTGTTATTGATGAAAATAGTGGCCCTTTAAGCAGTGTGTAAGGATTGAGAGAAATACGTATGTAATTTTTTGATAATTCACACAATAAGGCTTTCTGATAGATTGCAACCTCTGATGTATGTTAGCTCATTTCAATGGTCCTTCTTTAAGGTGACCCTTTATAATACACTTTGCTTTGTTATAGCAGGTAAGAAAGACATTGTGCATACAGTATATAATATTAACAGTGTAAAAATGATGGTACATGCATTACTAGCACATTTTAGAGGTTATTTCACACATTGTACTTCCTATTAAACTCTACCAGCTAAGTTCAGTATAATAGTATCTTGGGACACTGGAGACAGCCGAGACACGTGGTGTATTCGGCTAAGTTCAACTAAGGTCAGGAACAAAGCAGTAGTAAAATGAGACCATTTAATTTAGACTGCTAAAATTGTACTGTTTTACATTGAATATTAAGGCAGGCTGCAAAGAAATGATTTGCTTGAAGGTGCAATTTGATAAAGCTGTCTGACCGGGGAAAGGGACACCATATGGGTGACTTCACTGACCTTGGGAAAGTCAAAGGTCACTAATGGTGATTCCTGCATGTGCGTGCTCAAATGTGCGTGTTTATTGTGTGTGTGTATATTGGTGTGTGTGTGTGTGTATATATATTGGATGAGGGACAGATCAGGCCTAACCTCACTTCTCCAACCATTCAATTCCCTGTCGCTAGTCCCCATCTAGGTTTACACACAAAAAGTGCTCACCTGAGTTCGGTGCTGCCACATCACATCTTAAGCCCATACTTCCAGTGGAGGTGGGACAATTAGAGGCAGCACAGAGGGAAGAGGGAACAGTAAAGCACCACATTTTGCTGACAACAAGGGAGGGAGACCTTGATCTCTTGCAAAGTGGCAGGTCCGGGCACCAAGATTCGGCAGTGCGCGATCAGCGCCTGCTCCGAATCAATAGGCCCAAACAGCAACGGAAATGAATCTTCCAGCCCCATTTACACACTCGTGAACTGCCAACCACTGGCAGTGCCTCCACTGGCAAGTCACCTGTACACCATCTGTCTGTCTGCCTCACTGGCAGTGGTGCTTAGCTAAGCCCTGGGATGGGGTGTTTGGAGCCGGCTAGCGAGGGAGGGTGGTAGAGGTGATGGCAACTCCTGCAGAGTCACAGGAACATCCCTGCTCCCTCTTGCTCCACAGAAATTGATAAAGAATCACTAGCAGGGCCCTTCAACAGGTGTCACTCCCTTCATTTACATACATAAGACAGCTAACACATGTTTTGGCTTTTGCTTCGGATCTCTAAAAAAAGGCCCCACCAATTTAGCAGTAGGGCCACACAGTCCATTCATTGTAAAATTGGTGCAGTTTTTTGTTGGTTTTACATCCAATTAAACACCTACCTCATTGTCTCTGTGCTTTTAAGTGCAGCTGTATGTAGTGCGTGTAATGTTTAATCATGTCATAATCTGGCCCGAATAGATGATGCATGTCATGTGTTTGCCTTTACTCATGAACTGACAACATTGTTTCTTCCTACAGGAGCTGGTGGGCAGTAACCCTCCTCAAAGAAACTGGAAAGGAATAGCAATCGCACTTCTCGTGATCCTGGTCATCTGCTCACTGATTGTAACCTCAGTCATCCTCCTTACTGAACGTGAGCAGCTTCAATACTTAATTTCTCTGTGAGAAGCATAATAGTTTGGAACCAAAATGTTGGGTCACATGGAACTTGTTGTTTAAATGAGGCTGGGTGCCCAAATTGGGAGATGTACACGTGTCATTATTAGGCAACAAATTGCTATGCTGTTTTTATGATGGTGCAGAGTCCCAAATAACCAATGGAAGATAGGTGCCCTTTGACTCTAATAGGAAAAAAAGACCTGTGGATTTATATAGACATCTGGATTTCTCTTTGGTCCCACTGCTAAATTTGTGGGGCTCTTTCTTCTTTTAGAGAGAATGTTTCTTTTTGTGAGGAAGAGCATAACTAGAGGCCATCAATAGAAGGTTGATGACCAAGAAATCCAATAGGGAATCCAGAAGAAATTCCTTTACCTAAAGAGTGGTGAGAATGTGGAGCTCGTTACCATCGGGAGTGGTTGAAGGGAATAGAGTAGAAGCATCTAAGGGGAAGTTAGACAATTATGTGAGGGAGGAGGGAATAGAAAATCACGATAATAGATTTAGATGAGAAAAGATGGAAGGAGGCTGAAGTGGAGCATTAGCACCTGCATGGACTAGTTGGGCCAAATGGCCTGTTTCTGTGTCGTATATCCTATGTACACCTCTTTGTGCACAATGAATTGCTTTTGGAACGATTGTCTTTTGTTGTGTTAACAAATGCAGCAGCCCAATAGCATACACGAAGAATGGAGACGAATGGCTGGAAAGAAGAATTGTTCTGTTTGCGATGTGAAAAGGGAATAAAATAACTTGCTTTTATTCAGAAGCTTCCAAATCTTCACAATGCTCCAGGAGTCACAGGCCAAGAAATCTCTTCTTGAAGTGTAGTTACCGTCATTACATAGGCAAATACAGCAGCTAATGTACACACAGCAATGTCCCACAATCCGCAGTGAGATAAATCTCCAGTTAGTTTGGGCGAGGGACATCAGGAGACCTCCCCTGCTGCTCTTCTTTGAAAGTGCCATGGGACCCTGAGCAAGCAGGTTTAACATTTCATCAGAAAAGCACTCCCTCAATAGTGCACTGATGCGTCAAGCTAAATTGTTTGTTCAACTCATGGAGCAGACTTAGAACCCATAATATTTTGTAAATGTATTACTGCTGACAGCAAGTGGAGCATTTTTTTTCTCTTCTGTCCAATTGTTTGATAAGCAGGACATTTCCCTCCACCTCTCCAAATAGCTTCATGAGATCTTGAACATCTACCAGTGGATAGGCCCTTGGTTTACCATTTTATCAATTGAGCAGCACTTCTGAGAATGCAGGACTCCCAGCAGTTAATTTGCGCACGGAGAAGTCTCACAAACACCCAATGACGTAAAGACCAGACTACCTGTTTGAGGTAGTGATTAACAGTAAACAGCTGGCTAGGGCAGGAGGAGAACTGCAAATATTGCTAAAATGAGAGCAAAATATTGCAGATGCTGGAGAGCTGAAATAAAAACAGAGTGCGGAATTTTACGGCCCCTCCCACCAGCGAGAGTTTCCAGTCCCGCTGAAGTCAGTGGACTTTTGAACCCCCCGCTGCGTTTTACAGCCCCGCCCCCCACCACAACCAGCCCATAAAATTCCGCCAGGAGAAACTCAGCCGATCTGGCAACATCTGTGGAGAGAGAAAACAGAGTTAACGTTTTAAGCCCAGTGTGACTCCTCTTTGGAACTAGTAGCACAGAATCTTTTTACATCCTCTGGAGAAGGGAAGACAGGGCCTGAGTTTGACATCTCATCTGAAAGACGGCACCTGCAGCAGTGTAGGCCGACAGTCCCTCGGTGCTTCACTGGATTGTCAGCTTCGGTTACACCCTCAGGTTTACCTGCAGCGGGGCTTGGACCCAGAACTTTCTGACTCATGGGCCAGGATTTTCCGGTCATCGGGCGGGCTCAGCGGTGGATGGGGAGGGGGCGGCTGCGAATTCACGCTGGCTAGCCCCAATTGATAGCTATCCAGCGTGAAACGTGCTTAACGCTGCCGGTGTTAGGGGGGGCGGAGGAGGGCGAGTGCAGAACTTCGCTCATGCGTGCGGGTGGACACGGTGAAAGCTCCCTGACGCGCAGAGCTGCCTTAGGGAGCTGAAGATTTTCCAAATAAACAATAAAGGATTTAAAAATGTTCCAAAACACGTCCCCTCGTGTGACTCTGTCACATGAGCAAGGGACATGTTAGAGATGAGTGCAAAAATTTTTCTTTTTATATATATAACCACCTCATCCTGCCCGTGGATGAGGTTTTGCCAAAAATGCAAAGGCCGGCTTTGCCTTTTCGCCTGCCCGACAAGCGAACGGTTGGACGGGCAGCGGAAAAATTCTGATCAATTAACAGGGCCGCTCAGTTGTCGCCGGGCACGCTGTGCTGACTCCCGCGCGCGCTCGCCGGCCGAAATATCGCGCGTCATCTTGCACTCGTTAGGGTCGGGCACACGCCCACCCGACGAGCGCAATATTCCGCCATCAGGCAAGGCTACCATCACTGAGCTAAGGCTGACACTTGCTGCCGACTAAGTAACATTGTAGGTGAAGGCTGAAATTTTTGTTCACTGTGATATCCGTTTGAAAAAAACTTGCAATTTGTTTTTGATCTTCTGAAAGCCCCTTCAGATCGCGAGGCAGAGAGTAATGTCTGTAATTTCAGACAGCAACATGATACAGCTTGGCAAAACAAGGGAGAGGAACACAAATGAATGCTCAGTTCACAGTGTACTTACACCTTCAGCAACATTTGATAAGTGTTTTAGCAAAATTCTTTTGTCACATTAATGGATCGCTTCATAACGGTGTTACCAGAACTAAAAGCGGTGTGAAGCTCAAATTGTTTTGCATTGAGGATTGGATTCAGCCGTCCTAATGTGTACAATGACTGATAGACAATGCGAATTTTGTGCAAAAAATACCATCTTCATGCTTGCTTCCCAATATCGATGTCATCACCGAATTAAGTGACAGAATTTGGATGACTGCTTCGACTCTTTAAAAAAACAAAGTCAAGGACAATGTAGGAGTGACAGCTCTTCAGGACAGCACCTGTTCCAAATTCTTACACATCATTTCAAATGTGCATTCTTTTGCTTCATTACGATTAATTCATCACTTATAACATTAAAGCAGTTTTGCAGCTATGTGCTGATTGGTTCTCAGTGTTAAAGTTTGCTGACTTTGTACATCACAAGGAACACCTGACGTATTTGATGTTCCATCTGCATTTTCCTTCTGCCCTCGGTGTCCATGCAGCTTTCAAAACTAATGTCGTTGAAGACAGAGATAAAAGCAAAAAACTGCGGATGCTGGAAATCCAAAACAAAAATAGAAACAGAAATACCTGGAGAAACTCAGCAGGTCTGGCAGCATCGGCGGAGAAGAGCACAGTTGACGTTTCGAGTCCTCATGACCCTTCAACAGAACTAAGTAAATATAGGAAAGGGGTGAAATATGGGCTGGTTTAAGTGGGTGGCACGGGGGGTGGGTGTTGTTGGGACAAGCAGCTAGTAATAGGTGGAGATAACCAAAAGATGTCACAGACAAAAGAACAAAAAGGTGTTGAAGGTGGTGATATTATCTAAAGGAATGTGCTAATTAAGAGCAGAGAGCAGGACAGATAAGGTACAGATAGCTCTAGTGGGGGTGGGGTGAAATAATACTAAAAGGGCATAAAAGGTAGAAATAAACAATGGGTGGAAATACATTTAAAAATAATGGAAATAGGTGGGAAAAGAAAAATCCATATAAATTATTGGAAAAAACAAAAAGGAGGGGGAAGAAACGGAAAGGGGGTGGGGATGGAGGAGAGGGTTCAAGATCTAAAATTGTTGAACTCAATATTCAGTCCAGAAGGCTGTAAAGTGCCTAGTCGGAAGATGAGGTGCTGTTCCTCCAGTTTGCATTGAGCTTCACTGGAACAATGCAGCAAGCCAAGGACAGACATGTGGGCATGAGAGCAGGGTGGAGTGTTGAAATGGCAAGTGACAGGGAGGTCTGGGTAATGCTTGCGGACAGACTGAAGGTGTTCTGCAAAGCGGTCACCCAGTCTGCGTTTGGTCTCTCCAATGTAGAGGAAACCGCATTGGGAGCAACGAATGCAGTAGACTAAGTTGAGGGAAGTGCAAGTGAAATGCTGCTTCACTTGAAAGGAGTGTTTGGGCCCTTGGACGGTGAGGAGAGAGGAAGTGAAGGGGCAGGTGTTGCATCTTCTGCATTTGCATGGGAAGGTGCCGTGGGAGGGGGTTGAGGAGTAGGGGGTGATGGAGGAGTGGACCAGGGTGTCCTGGAGGGAACGATCCCTACGGAATGCCACCAGCGGGGGTGAAGGGAAGATGTGTTTGGTGGTGGCATCATGCTGGAGTTGGCGGAAATGGCGGAGGATGATCCTTTGAATGCGGAGGCTGGTGGGGTGATAAGTGAGGAAAAGGGGGACCCTATCATGTTTCTGGGAGGGAGGAGAAGGTGTGAGGGTGGATGTGCGGGAGATGGACCGGACATGGTTGAGGGCCCTGTCAACTACCGTGGGTGGAAAACCTCGGTTAAGGAAGAAGGAGGACATATCAGAGAAACTGTTTTTGAAAGTGGCATCATCAGAACAGATGCGACGGAGGCAAAGGAACTGAGAGAATGGGATGGAGTCCTTACAGGAAGCGGGGTGTGAGGAGCTGTAGTCGAGGTAGCTGTGGGAGTCGGTAGGCTTGTAATGGATATTGGTGGACAGTCTATCACCAGAAATTGAGACAGAGAGGTCAAGGAAGGGAAGGGAAGTGTCAGAGATGGACAATGTGAAAATGATGGAGGGTGGAGATTGGAAGCAAAATTAATAAATTTTTCCAGGTCCCGACGAGAGCATGAAGCAGCACCGAAGTAATCATCGATGTACCGGAGAAAGAGTTGTGGGAGGGAGCCGGAGTAGGACTGGAACAAGGAATGTTCCACATACCCCATAAAGAGAGAGGCATAACTGTGGCCCCTGCGGGTACCCATAGCCACACCTTTTATTTGGAGGAAGTGAAAGGAGTTAAAGGAGAAATTGTTCAGTGTGAGAACAAGTTCAGCCAGACGGAGGAGAGTAGTGGTGGATGGGGATTGTTCGGGCTTCTGTTTGAGGAAGAAGTGGAAAGCCCTTAGGCCATCCCATTGGGGGATGGAGGTGTAGAGGGATTGGACATCCATGGTGAAGAGGAGGCGGTTGGGGCCAGGGAACTGAAAATTGTTGATGTGACGTAAGGTGTCAGAGGAATCACAGATGTAGGTGGGAAGGGAGTGGACAAGGTCATCTCCTCTGGAGATCTTCCTTCCACAGCTTCAAACCTCATAGTCACTCAACCTCCGTCGGCCCGCTTCTACCTCCTACCCAAAATCCACAAACAGGACTGTCCCAACAGACCGATCGTGTAAGCCTGTTCCTGCCCCACGGATCTCATTTCTCGCTATCTTGACTCCCTTCTCTCTCCCCTTATCCATTACTGGCTGCTTGTCCTAACAACACCCCCCCACCCCCTTAAACCAGCTTATATTTCACCCCTTTCCTATTTTTACTTAGTTCTGTTGAATGGTCATGAGGACCTGAAACGTCAACTGTGCTCTTCTCCGCAGATGCTGCCAGACCTGCTGAGTTTTTCCAGGTATTTCTGTTTCTGTTTTTGTTTTGTTGTTGAAGACAGATTGGGAAGCAAAGGAAACCCGAATATTATGACTAGCATTTTGCCTCAAATAGTAAAAAAATGTACTGCCTAAAAACCAGAATACGTTTTAGAGATTTTTGGCTGAATTTCTAGGCCCTGATGGGGATTAACCCAGAGGGGTGGGGGTGGCGAGCACTGAAGTTTGTGCCACCGGCCAGCGTGCAAGTTTGTTGGCACCGTGCTGACCCCCCCCCACCCCCCCCGCCATTTTTCCAGAGGCAGGATTGGTGGCTGGCAAGCCGACCTTCCTGCAAGCATTGGATTGCCAATTGAACCAGCCGAAGGCCAATCAAGGCCTGGAAATATGCCGCCAATCTTCAAGCGTTCCGAGGCATCGGGAGGACTGTTGCCGCCTGGGGTCCAGCATTCCAGGCAGGCTTAGAAGCCCTCCCTGCCTGCTTGCCTTCTGCTGCAACCACAGGCCACCCAGTGGAGGCACTCCCCCTCCACAGTGGTTTCTAGGCTGCATTTTTATTTAAAATTAAACAAAGTTGGGGCACCCTCTCTCTCACTTACCTTAAAAGGCAGCCTGCTGTTTATTCAGAGCTGCAGGGCCTTCTATTGGCCCTCCAATTTCAACAGCCTACTTTAAGGATGGGGAGCCTGCCCTCTGGCCAGTAAATGGCCAATTCAGAGAACATCACAGTCACGTGACAATTCCCTACATGGTGTGGTCTTCTGACCCCCCATTTGACCCTGTGGGTGAGGCCCCAAAGCCTACGGGGAGAATCCTGCCCTTTGTTTTGGTTGAGTTGGGAGTCTGCTACATTCAGAAACCAAATTCCCAAGCGGTAATTTCTTTGATATATTATGAAGCATGTATTCTCCTGGTGACACACTGCACTTGTCTAAGCCAGAGAATTTAAATACTGCTAGAAACAACAAAGATTTATGGATCCCCAATTGTATGAAGGGCATTGCTTCAGTTTGATTGCAGGATGCTTATCTGTTAGTAAGATCATTCAGCCCATCTTAATATGAAGAACAACTCTTCATTCCTCCTACCGCTGCACCTAAATTTTTCTTAAATATTTCCAAGGTTTTCACTTTCCCACTCTTATCGATCCGAAGTCCATTCCAAGTGTCGATTATTCTTTGAGTGGAGAGTAGTCTAAGTAGCCTTCACGCCACACAAGTGCCAGGCATTGACCATCTCCAACAAGAGAGAATCTAATCATCTCCACTTGACGTTCAATGGCATTGCCATCACTGAATCCTCCACCATCAACATTGTGGATTTTACCATTGACCAGAAACTGAACTGGACTAGCCATACAAATACTGTGGCTACAAGAGCAGGTCAGAGGCTGGGAATCCTGGAGCGAGTAACTTACCTCCTGACTCCCCAAAACCTGTCCACTATCTACAAGGCACAAGTCAGGAGTGTGATGGAATACTCCCCACTTGCCTGGATGAGCACTCAGGTAATGCTGAAGAAGCTGGACACCATCCAGGACAAAGCTGACCACTTTATTAGCACCCCATTCATCACCTTAAACATTTTCTCCCTCCACCATTGACACACAGTGGCAGCAGTGTGTGCCACATACAAGTCCAGGGTAATGCTCTGGGTCCCCAGAGCATTACCCTGGACTGGTAATCCAGAGACCCAGGGTAATGCTCTGGGGACCCGGGTTCGAATCCCACCACGGCAGATGGTGGAATTTGAATTCAGTAAAAGCCTGGAATTAAAAAGTCTAATGATGACCATGAAACCATTATCGATTGTTGTAAAAGCCCATCTGGTTCACGAATGTTCTTTAGGGAAGGAAATCTGTTGTCCTTACCTGGTCTGACCTACATGTGACTCCAGATACACAGCAATGTGGGTGACTCTTAAAATGCCCTCTGAACAAGGGCAATTAGAGACGGACAATAAATGCTGGCCTAGTCAGCAACACCCACATCCCATGAGTAAATATAAAAAATAGATGCACCGCAATAACTCACCAAGGCTCCTTCGACAGCATCTTCCAAACCTGCGACCTCTACCACCTAGAAAGTCAAGGGCAGCAAATGCACAGGAGCACCACCACCTGCAAGTTCCCCTCCAAATCACACACCTTGGAACTATATTGCCATTCCTCTGCTGTTGCTGGCACTCCCTCTCTAAAAGCACTGGGGTATTCCTACAACACAGGGACTGCAGCAGTTCAAGAAGGCAATTCATCATCACCTTCTCAAGGGCAATTAAGGGTGGACAATAAATGCTGGCCACATCCCATGAACGAATAAAAAGAAGCTATTTCTAAAGCTTTTTTTTTTAACACATCCTACGAGCGTACAATGACCTATAGGGTTCATTGGTTCCATAAAGTTAATAGAGGGTCAATGGGCATGGAAGTGCCATAGTTTGGCATGGAGGGCATAAACAGCCATAGGGGGTGGATGGGGAGAATGAGGTCACATGGATGGGGCATGGGGAGTGTTTGGGGGGTGGGGAGGTGTGAAGGGTGAGGGCTGGAGGACTTTTGTGTTTAAGGAACCTAGAAACATAGGAGCAGGAGGAGGCCATTCAACGCATTGAACCAGCTCCACCATTCAATACGATCATGGCTGATCATCCACGTCAATGGCTTTTTCTCACACTATCCTCACATCCTTTTATGTCATGGGTATTCAGAAATCTACCAATCTCTGCTTTAAACATACTCAGTGACTGAGCATCCACAGCCCTCTAGGGTAGAGAATTCCAAAGATTCACAACCCTCTGAGTAAAAAAAAAATTCTCCTCATCTTGGTCCTAAGTGGCTTCCCCATTATTTTGAAATTGTGCCCCCTGGTTCCAGACTCCCCAACCAGGAGAAACATCTTACTTGCATCTACCCCGTCTATCTCTTTAAGTATTTTGTTGGTTTCAATGCGATCACCTCTCATTCTTCGAAACTCTGGGGAATACAGGCCCAGTTACCCCAATCTCTCTTCATAGGACTGTCCCTCCATCCCCAGAACAAGTCTGGTGAAATTTCGTTATACTCCCTCTATGGCAATAATGTCTTTCCTAAGGTAAGGAGACCAAAACTGCACATAATACTGCAGGTGCAGTCGAACTAGGGTTCTGTACAATTGTAGTAAGACTTCACTTACTCTTGTATTCAAGTCCTCTTGTGATAAAGGCTAACATACCATGACCCTTCCAGCTGCAGGTTAGCTTTCAGTGACTTATTGACAAGGACACCCAGGTCCCTTTGTACATCTACACTTTCTAATCTCTTACCATTTAGGAAACACTTTGCACATCTGTTCCTCCTGCCAAACTGGATAACCTCACATTTTTCCACATTATATTCCATCTGCCACATTCTTGCCCACTCACTTAAGTCTGTCCAAACCCCCTTGTAGCAGCTTTGCATCTTCCTCACGACACACATTCCCACCTAGCTTTGTGTCATCTGCAAACTTGGAACTATCACATTTGCTACCCACATTCAAACCATTGAAATATATTATGAACAGCTGGGCCTCCTTATGGTGCCCCACTAGTCACAGCCTGCCAACGCGAGAGTGACCTGTTTGTTCCTACTCTGTTTTCTGCCTGTTAGCCAATCCTTAAACCATGCCAGTATATTACCTCCCACTCCTGTGCTTTAATTTTGCTAATCAACCTCCTGTGGGCGACTTTATCAGAATCCTTCTGGAAACCCAAGTATACTATGTCCACTGACTCCCCTTCATCAATTCTGTTAGTAACATCCTCAAAAAACTCCAACAGGTTCGTCAAACATTGTTTCCCATTCATAAATCCATGTTGTCTATGCCCAATCAGATCATGATTATCTAAGTGTCCATTTATCACATCCTTTAAACAGATTCCAGCATCTTCCTTACTACTGATGTAAGGCTAACAGGTCTGTAGTTCCCTGTTTACTCGCTCCCTCCCTTCTTAAATAGTGGGGTGACATTTACTACCTTCCAATCTGCAGGAACCATTTCCGAATCTATAGAATTTTGGAAGATGATCACCAATGCAACCACTGCCTCCATAGTGCATCACTATCTCCATAGCAACCTCTTTCAACACTCTGGGATGTTGAATATCAGGTCCCACAGGGACTTAACAACCTTCAGTCCCATTAATTTCTCCAATACAACCTTCTTACTAATACTGATTTCCTTCAATTCCTCATTTGCCCTAGTTCCTTGGATCTCAAATTCTGGGAGATTTCTTGTATCTTCCTCAGTGAAGACAGACACAATGTAATCATTTAACTTCTCTGCCAATTTCTCTATTTTTTTTAATTCATTCACGGGATGTGGGCTTTGCTGGCTGGGCCAGCATTTATTGCCCATCCCTAGCTGTCCTTGAGAAGGTGGTAGTAAGCTGCCTTCTTGAACTGCTGCAGCCCATGCGGTATAGGTACACTAATGGTGCGTTAGGGAGGATTTTGACACAGTGAAGGAACGGCGATATATTTCCAAGTCAGTATGGTGAGTGGCTTGGAGGGGAACTTCCAGGTGGTGGTGTTCCCATCTATCTGCAGCCTTTGTCCTTCTAGATGGTAGTGGTCGTGGGTTTGGAAGGTGCTGTCTAAGGAGCCTTGGTGAATTCCTATTATATTCCTATTTATCCCCCATTATAAATTCTCCTGACTCTGCCTGTAATGGACCCACATTTGTCTTAACCAAATGTTTCCTTTTTAAGTACCTAAAGAAGCTTTTACATCCATTTTTATGTTTTTTGCAAGTTTACATTCGTATTCCATTCTTCCATTCTTTATTAGTTTCTTGGTCCTCCTTTGCTGTATTCTAAAATGATCCCAATCCTCGGGTTTACTACTATTTCTGGCAACTTTATAGGCCTTTTCTTTTAATCTTTTACAACTTTTAACTTCCTTTGTTAGACACGGTTGACTGACTTCTTTTTTGGGATTTTGTGCCTTGAAGGAATGTATAATTGCTGTAAATTATATAATAATTCTTTACAGACTTACATTGCCTGTGTACCATCATACCTTGTAATGAATTTTCCCAACCTACCTCAGTCAATTTGCACCTCAGACCTCTATAATTTCCTTTGTTCAAACTTAACACCCTGGTTTCAGATTGAGCTACCTCTCTTTCAAACATAATGTAAAATTCTATCATGTTGTGGTCACTCATTCCTAAAAGGTTATTTATCAACTAGGTTATTAATTAGCCCTTTCTTGTTGCATAATACTATACTGTTCTCAGGTTTTGTCCTCAACATACTGCTCTAGAAAACCATCCACACTCCAGAAACTTGTCTTTCACAGCATTAGTGTTCATTAGGTTTATTCAGTCTATAAGCAGACTGAAGTCACCCATGGTTACTGTATTACCCATGCTACATGCTCCTCTAGCCTCCTGATCAATACCATGCCCCACACTACCATTACAGTTTGGTGGCCTATAAAAAATTCCTACCAACCTTTGCTGCTCCTTGCTGTTTCTTAGCTCCACCCAAACAGACCCCACATCTTGTTTTTACGATCTGAGATCCTCCCTTACTAACGTACTGATCCCATCCCCTATTATCAGTGCAAGACCACCTCCTTTTCCTTTTTGCCTGTTTTTCCTAAATGTCGAATATCCTTGAATATTCAGTTCCCAGTCTTGGTCACCCTGTAGCCATAATGGCAATTTGATCATATCCATTTACCTCTAAATTATCTACCTTGTTGCGAATGACCCGTGCATTCAGGTAGGAAGCCTTAACTTTGTATTTTTAACATTATTCCACATTCTAACCCTATCCAAATCTCCATTATTCAAATGTCCATTATCCAGAGTCTCCATTATCCCCACTCTCTGTTATCCACACTCACCATTAACCCCATTCTCCATTATTCTCACTCTCCCATTATCCCCACTCTCCGTATCCCCACTCTATTATCCACAGCCCTGCTATCCCACATTCTCCGCTATTCCCACTCCCTGTTATCTACACTCCTGGTAATCCCCACTCTATTATCCGCACTCTTCATCATACTTACTCTTCATTATCTACACTCCCCATTATCCCCACTCTCCACTATCCCTAGTCCACGATATCCTCACTCCCATTATTCACACTATCCATTATCTGGAATCTCCATTATCTCCACTCTCCATTATCCTGAATCTCCATTATTTCCATTCTCCATTATCCCCACCCTCTACTGTCCCTGTTCTCCGCTGTCCCTGCTCTCCATTGTCCCCACTCTCCGCTATCGCCACTCTCCATTATCCCCACTCTCTGTTACCCCCACTCGCCATTAACCCCACTGTCCATCATCCCCACCATTATCCCTGCTGTCCATTATCCAGAATCTCCATTATCCACACTCTACATTATCCACACTCTCTATTAACCCCACCCTCTGCTATCCCCACATTCCGCTCTCCATTATCCATACTCTCCGTTATCCACACTCCCCATTATCCACACTCTCTATTAACCCCACCCTCTGCTATTCCCACATTTCGCTCTCCCCACTCTCTGGTTCCCCACTCTCCACTATCGCTTCTCTCTATTATCTCCACTTTCCATTATCTGGAATCCCCATTATACTGAATGTCCATTATTCCCACTTTTCATTATCCCCACTCTCAATTATCTCCACTCCCCGTTATCCCCACTCCCGGCTATCTACACTCCCCGTTTTCCTCACTCCCTGTTAGTCCTACTGTTTGCTATCCCCACTCTATGACCCACATTTCCAATTCACCGCGCTCTCCATTATCCCCACTCCATTACCCCCACTCTCCGCTATCCACGCACGTCTTTCTGTGAGTCGTGCTGTGCTGATTTGGCCACATATTTCAATGTTCACTTTGTTTTGCCGATTGCCGTTTTTGGAGATTCGACACGTTTACCCTTTCCCAAGAACATTCTTCAGCCTGCCTCCTTCCTAATTCCAACCTCTGCCTGGCCTTCAATCAATGGCTTCCTGAAGAGTGCCGACTTGAGACACAGTGGGGAAAAGACAACATTTCTATTTTAGGAGCTCGCTTAGCTCTTTTTTTTTTTCTGTGTGCTCTTGACACTTTGAGACAACTGATGGAATCCTTGACATCCTTAAAATGAAATTCAAGGACAGGACAACTTTGCTTTGTTCACACAGCCAGACAATGCACCCAGTACACACGACAATAATTGGTCGATGCTGTTCTTACACTACGCCAACGCTTTCAAGCTTCAGTTGTAATTTTTTGTATTTTCTTTTTCTATCATGTCCTGTTATACAAGCTGCATCAAAGATTAATTTTTGTTGCAACAGTAATTTCATTCAGACCACGTAATCCGTGCTCCACTGCGTGCTGGTGTAGAAACACAGCTTGACCTATATTTCTCTTTTCATGAAAAAAGCCTTCACACCTGTATTTTACTACAATAAAAAAGGAACTTTTTTCTCAACTGTTGGTAAATAGGAAAAGCAGGAGTAGCAAAGCAAGATGTAAGATGAGAAACGACTGTCAGTTCTAATAGTTGACAATTGTTTTTTGTGAGCCCCGTCCACTGTTTTTTTCATGGGATGTGGTTGTAGCTGGCAAGGCCAGCATTCATTGCCCATCCCTAATTGCCACCAACTGTGTACTGGGCAGTTAAGAGTCAGCCACATTTCTAGGGGTTTGGAGTCACATGTAGGCCAGACCAGGTAAGGATGGTAGATTTCCTTCCCTAAAGGACATTAGTGAACCTGATGGGTTTTTACAATGATTGACAATGGTTTCATAGTCATTATTACTGAGACTCCAGATTTTTTTATTGAATTTAAATTCTGCCAGCTGCCATTGTGGGACTTGAACCCATGCCCCCAGAGCATTAGCCTAGCTTTCTGGATTATTGCTGTTGACATTGCCACTACGCCACCAACTCCCCCAAACATTAAACCACTTCACTCCTTTACTAAATAAGTAGACAGAAGCATGTCATACAAACATGATCATCCACTCTTATCACCAACAATAATTACCAGCTGACATTCTTTAACATAGAATTCTTACACTTCATTTTTGTTTAAGATATAGTATTTTGTAATGTATAAAAGCACTGGAAAACGTGCAACAAGTTTGGCTAGTATGACACAGGAACTGAGAGATTGTAGCTATTAAGAAAGGTTAAACAGCCTGGTCTCTTTTCTTCAAAAAAGAGAAGGCTGAGGGGGTAACCTGTTTGAGATCTTTGTAATAGCACCCTCTTGTGGCCATTTGTTTATGTATGTATATAAGCAAACCAGAATAAACCAGTTTCAGTTGGGTATCAGAACTCCACGGCATGAATTTTACCTTTGGTAGGCGTGCGCGATCGGTGGGCCCAGGAACAGTGGGGAAAGGAGCCCCCCACTGCAATTGGCCCCCAACCATGATTTCATGTTGGCTGGCCAATTAACGGCCAGCCAGCATGAAACACGCGCTGAAAAGCTCAGCGCTGCAAGGATGGGGGCGGGAAGAGGGCGGGCGATGACATTTTCATGGGTGCGGGTGAGCATTGTGAGAAAGCTCCCTGAAAGCCGACAGCTGCCTCAGCGAGCGGCCGACCTGAAAGTGTTAAAACAAAGGTTTAAAAAGCTGATGTCCATGCATCATCGTCGATCACCTGAAAATATAGCTGATAAAAATGCTGTCCACAGATATTTATTTTAATTTTATTTCATAACGGAAATTTCACTCTGTCCTTGGATGAGGTTTGATGAAAAATGTAAAGGCCGCCTGGCCGATTTGCCCATCCGCCAACCATAAAGGTTGGACGGGCCACGAAAAATTGGAGACAATTGCGCCGTTAATGGGCTTCAAGTTTTCCAGGAAACCTCATCCACGGGCGGGATGAGGTTTCCTGAAGGTTTTATAAAATTAATAAATAAATTTGGTGAACTTGACAAACATGTCCCAGCTCATGTGGCACTGTCCCATGAGGGGACATGTCTAAATCATTTTTTACTTCATTTACCACAAAATTTTTTGAACCACTTAATCTCCCTGAGGCAACGCCATGCCTCAGGGAGATTGCTACACTTTTTCGTACGCATGGACAAAAGAGCGCAAGCCCCGATTCTCCCTCCTCCCCCCACCCGCACAGGTAGAGCTGAGCACTACTGGCTACGCATTACGCTGGGCGGGCCTTAATTGGCTCGCCCATATAAAATGGCGGCGCGCAGCCGATTGCGGGCGGCGATCGGCTCCACGACCACCCACTCCCGCTCCTACCAAGCCCACCCAACATAGGTTAGATGCAGCCCTACGTAATTCTACGTTGAAGCTTACAAAAATTCCTTATGAAAGGATGAGACGACGTACCGTTGATTATAGTATCGACCATTAATGTAAGAATTCCATCATAGAACACATAATATGAAGTAGAAGGGCAATCTGCCTATTCTTATTTGTCTTATTAATAGACATGCATGGAACCTAAATAGGGATAGTAAGGGCATCTTTGCAGAAAACCACAACGACTATTATAAGTAATAGGGAAATGTAAAGTATTACTTCACATTCATTAAGTGTGACTCAGTGGTCAGAAGGGTCAAGAATTGGCATAAGCTTTTCAGAGTAGGCACAAAGATGGAAATGGAATGATTTTAGATCCAGGGAGTCCAGCAAGGGAAAACAGCTCGCCCATTGAAATTCCTCCTGAAGCATGCAGTCGTATTGGTTAGAGGGATATCTACTAGGGATATCTACTTTGCAATTTGCTCTCGAGTGCTTTCAGTTTGAGTTAGGCTGCTGCATTGATGGGACTGTCGTTTCATCTGGTCAAAAGCTAAGCCAGTGCGGAACTGAGAGGACCCAGATTTGATCTATGGCAGGTGCTGAGTTGGCCCTTTGCAACACGCTTAGTGATAAGGATGCTGCCTTGGGCTGTTACATCTTCAGGTTAGGGAGATTGATTGAAGTTCCCACTTCAGATTGCTGACTCTGGACCTTTGCTGGAAATGTGCATGAGTTGATGTAAGCTTAGAACAACGGGTTGTTGGTTTAAGTTCCTCTCCTTGAGTACATAATCCAGGCTGACACTCCAGCACAGTACTGGACGTGTGTTACGCTGTTAGAGGTGCCATCTTTTGGGTAGAATGTTGAACCGAGCCTGAGACTGCCCTCTCGGGATTGATGCAAAAGACGCCATAGTGCTATTTGAAGAAGTACAGGGGGATTCGCCCCAATGCCCTGGTCAATATTTCTACCAAAATCAACATCAGGAAAACAGATCATCTGGTCATTGTCACATTGCTGTTTCTGGAACTTTACAGTCGCAAAAATGTTAGGATATAGGAAAAATAATAATTTAGAAAAGACTGCTCATCTTTCCCTGACAACTGAGTTTCTCTGGATCTGCACCATTTTCTGTTCTCTTGAATTACTCCTTTAAATAACAAGGAACAGATGTTACAAGTTTTCTTCCACAGTGTAGTAAAAGATTCTTGACCAAATTCTTAATGTGGTTATTTATTTTCTCAAAGTGTTTTCACTTGCTCTAGAAACACATGATGCAATATGAATTATACCATCGGGCCACTTGTAGATGGCCTCACTGTGACTAATAATCCAGGACTACTGTCAAAAAGAAAAGTTTATGAAACACATGAAAACAGCACTTAAAAATGACCAAAAAATGTAATGAGCTACAAATAGCAGGTTAAAGAGGACTCGGGAGGCGGGGTAAGGATTGGGAGATGCTTGTGGGGAAGGGAGGTGGTGTGCCTACTTGATGAGAAAAAAGTACTGAAACATATGTGTCGATTTGGCCACTTTAACATTTGGGAGGATACAACAGCAACAACAACTTGCATTTATATTGCGTTTTTAGCATTGCGAACCATCCCAAGACGCTTCACAGGAGTATTATCAAACAAAATTTGACCCCTTGCCACATAAGGAGATATTGGGGCAGCTGAAGAAAAGCTTGGTGAAAGAAGTAGGTCTGAAGGACTGCCTTAAAGAAGGAGCGAGAGACTTAGAGAGGTTTAGGGAGGGAATTTATTTTTATTCTTTCACGGGGTTCGAGCCTAGCCAGCTAGGCCAGCATTTATTGGCCATCCCTAGTTACCCTTGAGAAGGTGGTGGTGAGCTGCCTTCTTGAACCGCTGCGGTCCATGTGGTGTAGGTACACCCACAGTGCTGTTAGGAAGGGGGTTCCAGGATTTTGACCCAGCGACAGTGGGGGAATGGCGATGTATTTCCAAGTCAGGATGGTGAGTGGCTTGGAGGGGAACTTCCAGGTGGTGGCGTTCCCATGCGTCTGCCGATTCCCGTATAAGTTAGATTTATTCCTTACGGCATCATAGGCAGTTCCTGATTAATACGTCTTTCTGTGTAAAAAGATTCCATTGACAGGACCAATAGGAAGGCCATATATAACTTAATTTAGTAAATGTATTAAGTTTAAGTAATGTAATGTTCCACACAGGCAGATTTTATTGGTATGGTCATCTCACTACACGGAGTAGCCATTTTGTGCAAGAGTTTAAAAAGGCTGATTGCGAGTGATACGACAGCCTATTTAAAATGTCTTCTGATTTTTATTTCCAATGACTTAAGGCCCACATTCCTGAGGTCCTGGGAAGGGATAGTTCGGATTCGAAGAGAGTCTGAGAAACATGAAAGGTCAAGTCGAACGGGTTCTGTGGTTTTAATTAAATTCATTCTTGCTGTACCAAGAGCAGGCATCTTTTATGTTAGTAGGAATTGTAACCAGAACTGCAACCCACGCAGAGCTGAGGAGAAAGTATAATCTTTACAATTTGGCTAACACTGATCTCTCCTGTCAGACCTTTAAGAACAGTAATGCGAGTACGATAGTTTCCAAACGAATCAATTATACCATCATGAACGTAATTTTAATCATGTCATCAACCTCAAGGCACAGCAGAACCGGAATATTGATTCAGCCATCACTTTTGCTGGAGACAGAGCACATGTATATGTTCTGTCTGCAATGTATTGCCTACTCTTGACCAGAACTTGCAGCTATGTATAAGCTTCGCTTTTCATCGTAGCACTGTCTGCGGTACCTGGTGGGGAACGTTTTATAAATTGCACCACAACTCCCTTAGAGAATTATCAGAAGAACACGTGGCTGTCCTTAACCCGCCATGTTTGAAGGGGATTCTCAAAGCCTGTATCACCTGCCAGAACTCTGCCCACAACAGGGATGACAGTGGACTAGGCAACCCACTGCCATTACCAGTAGTCCACTGCGCCCTTAAGTTAATGTCCTTCAAGGAAGGGGATTGCCAACCCCCTACCTGGCCTGGCCTACATATTGCTCTAGCTCCACTATATTTGGCTGCCTTTTTAGCACCCTCAGGGCAACAAGAGAGAGCCAATAAATTCTGCCTTGCCAGCCTCACCCACATTGTGTGGGGGGAAAAAAAAGGATATTGGCACCAATTGACATCCAGGCGGGAAGGCCGCCCACAAGCCTTCCCACCCTGGACTTATTTGGGTGGAGGCAGGAAGGTGGAGGATTCCCTACCCGGCATCTTCCCCCACAGCACCCTCCAGCCCTCTTAAATGCTCCTCACTGCCTCCAAACCTGACGCCTAAATTCTGCCCACGCTCATTGGTGTTTTTTTGTTACACTGAAGAGTTTGACTCATCAAAGTGTCATTAACTCAACATCTGCTGTAGAAAACATTGCTGATCAATTCAGTGAGCAAGATGTTTCGAAAGTGAATGACGTATTTGGACATAAAGCACACCAGAGTTAGAAGACACTGCTGTGGCATCTCACAATCATGGCAGTTTGAGGTATCTGATGGGGAGAAGAAGAAGGGAGACCACCTTGAAAGCTTATCTCCAGTGAATAAGACTCTAAAAACTTCTGGCCTTTGGAGTTTCATAAAGACTGATTTGCAATTTGCTGAATAGCAGAGGCTGTGACAATGGAGAGCTCTGCTAAAGTAAGACATGACAAGACGGCCTCATTAGTAACAAAGGGGGATGAATAAGGCTCCACTGAAATAGCACATAGTAGGTATTTAGTTGTCAGAGCAGTTGTCTTATCCATCACAGTAATACATGCTCTTGCTCGAATTCATGTACCTCATCCTCAAATTCAAATTAAGCCCATCAGATTGATTTAAAGGTAGGTTATCATTTTGAAGAGAGCTCAATGTGAGGAGTTACTGAAGAAGAATTATTTATTGAAATGTAGGCAAATCTGTCTGAAGAGCCTTCAATAACAGAACATAGATGTTGCCACATTACCTGATTCAACTATATACTGTCAGACAAAGAGCAATAGAATACATTGAGATAAAAGGTAGTTCTAAACTGAAACATCATTGCTATGTGTCAATCAAAATGTAAAGGGGTAAACTTCCCTGATAACCATTGGGTAAAGGTTTCTTCTTGTCCCACATATAGCAAAAGCTAGAGAAAAAGTACTGAAAATGCTGGAAATCTGAATGAAAGTAAAAATACTGTATTAGCAATAAACAACAGGTGTGGGAATGGAAAATACATAAGGCCCTTTTTAGAATGAATAAATAAAAGGGATGAGGAATGTAAGAACACAGGATTGACGCCTTTACAAGAATATTTAAGGACTCCAGATGAATTTTTAATCTCATCTCATTAATTTCTCAGTAAAGACCCATCTGAGTTGTACCACCTCGTCTACGCCTAGTAGTTAATGATGCTTAAATTTAGCTCTTCAAACTCTTTTACCCAAACCAGTTCAGGTTATATTACCATTTCCCCGACTAACTTCCTATCAGCAGCCTTAAAAGCTACTGAGTAAATGGCAATTATCAAAGAAGAAGTCAGAACTAACAATTGTTTATTAACCTTAGAATCTTCAAACCTAAAGTTTTAATACTGGTTAGAAAAATAATTTGTAGATACAGTTAATTGACAAAAGCAATGCAAAGGCCATTGGGTCATGTGACAGCAATTCAGCATTACCTATGTGTTGATTATAAATTTATGGTCTGAGATTGATGTAAATTTATTTTATAAAATATGAACAAATTAATAATGCACTGGAAGTTTCTTTTTTGTTCATGAGAGGTGGATGTCACTGGCTAGGCCAGCATTTATTGCCCACACCTAATTGCCCTTGTTCAGAGGGCATTTAAGAGTCAACCACATTGCTGTCAGTTTGGAATCACATGTAGGCCAGACCAGGTAAGGGCAGCAGATTTCCTTCCCTAAAGGGCATTAGTGAACCAGATGTTTTTTTTTACAGCAATCAACAATGGTTTCACGGTCAACATCAGACTTTTTAATCCTAAGAATTCAAACCCAGGTCCCCAGAGCATTACCCTAGGGGGAGAATTTTCTCCCTGTTGGGCGGGCCACCCGCGATCGGCTGCGCGCCGCCATTTTACGTGGATGGGCCAATTAAGGCCCGCCTAGCATGACGTGTGCCTGGTAGCAGTGCTCCCTGTGCGGGCGGGGGGAGGAGGGAGAGTCGGGGCCTGCGCTCTTTCACGCATGCGGGCGAAAGAGCGCAGAAATCTCCCCGAGGCATGGAGTTGCCTCAGGGAGATTAACTTCAGTTTAAAAGTTGGGGGAAAAAAATTATTCAGACATGTCGCCTCGTGTGACAGTATCACATGAGCTGGAACATGTTTATGAATTTTCATTTAAAGAATTATTTAATTAATAAAACCTTCATGAAACCTCATCTCACCCGTGGATGAGGCTTCATGCGAAATGCGAAGGCCGCCTGGGCTCTTCTCCTGGCCGCCAACCCTAAGGTTGGACGGGCAGCTTTCTCAATTGGGTTAATAGTTTTATTAATGGCCTTAACAGGCCTTTGACAATTCAGCGGGCGCGCAGCCGACTCTGGTGCGCGCCTGCCGAACAGAAGACCAGAATGACGCGCGGTGAGGCCGGGACACACCTCTGACTTCACCAGGCGTCATTTTACGTGTCGGTGTGCGGGGCCCGCCTCCACATGCCGAACAGGAGATTCTGGCCTAGGTCTCTGGATTACCAGCCCAATGACAATACCACTATGCCACCACCTCCCCACGTACACTAAAATTCTTCTATTGAGCTATAGAAAAAGAAAAGCATAAACAGTTACAATCAAAAGCCCTGCTATTATTTCGCAGAATATGTTTACGTATATTTCATTTCGTCCACTCTACTATTTCAGAAGCTGATGCTCACTAAACCAATTGAAAATTCCAACTGAGGTTCAAACACCGACAACTTTGATCTGAAAATATTCCTAAACTGTTACTGGTACTTCCTGAATTTAAATAAGAGTCAGCCACACTCAAAGATAACAAACTGTCATAAATCATCTTGCCTGTGTCAGCCGCAGGTAACTTAGCCCCCCCCTTAGGTCTTGCAGATAACTGAAGTAGCTTGAAGTATTTGCATCGTGTTAAGTGTGGTAGAAGATTCCAGCTGCAGTTGGCTTTTAAAGTCCTTGGTGTGGATTTGTGCTTAGCAGCAAAGGAATGGCACTTGCTGTTCACTATGAGAAATGTTTCCCACATAGCTTTAGCAGGCTTTAGTGCCCAGACCTACTCTTTCCAACGGCAATTTATATTTGGCACCTTTTACAGGGGATCTACCTGTGAGCAGGGAAATCAACAGGGAGTCAATCGGTTTGAAGGATTCTCACAGACAGCAAAGCTTGAGAAAAATAGATGTACATATTCTATTTAAATCATTGTGGTGGTGGTGTGTCACAGGTCACACATGCTGTGGCAAAATGCATGTTGTTGTCTGGAGCCATGGTAGCGGCTCTAACTTGCTTTCCATCACTTGGCTGCCTAGGAATCTCTCCCACTCTTCCTGCCTGCCATTGGCATATGTTGGAAGGATTTGCAGGTTGAAAATCAGCCTGTTTGGCCCCATTATGAGTGCACCTTCCGTGGTCATCGAGTTCTGGGGTGGGACTCAAACCTGGAGCTCCTGACTCAGTGGCAGGAACGCTACCCACTGAGTCACAAGACTTCCAAATCATTATACAGAGAGCAAAATAAAGATTGGGACATACGCATAGGATTAAGGGTGAAACCCAAATAGGAAAACGAAAACTGATACAGAAATATTTTAACTTTTAGTTAAAATTCTGCAACGTTTAACTTTTCTTCTTTGGGAATAAGACTCCAAACTTCTAAAATGACATTTTCAGGGCAAGAGAGGTTGTTCATTAGTAATTATGACTTACTATACAATTAAAAACTCAGTTAATTCCAATTGAACAAGACCTCAGTTTTTCACCAGTCTTTACAGTGACACTGGTGAACAACTAATTGAAGCCCATGCCTTAGCAGTGATCCCTGTGCTGATTCCATTCATGAAGACCCTGTGGAGGAGCAAGGTATCTCTGACCGAAACCTGTGGGATTTACCAGTGCATGTATGGACACCAGGAGCGGCTGTCAATTTGACCTAGTAATAATGGCAAATGTTGAGAGCCTAACCTTTATTACCCCTGCAAATTGTTTGTCATTTGTTTAAGCCAAGACAAGACAAATAAATTATTTCACTTCTAATTGAATTTTAATGCAAACAGCTGCCCTGGTGGGATTTGAACCCCGGAGCATTAGCCTAGCACCTTTGGATTATTAGTCCAGTAATATTACCACTATGCCACCACCTTCCTCCTAAACATGCCAGGGGTCAATGGTTTAAGATTACTGTCAACACATGTCAATGCATCAGCATTTCAGGAGTAAAATAAACTTTCTTCACTGGAATTGGATGTTGTCTCTCCAGCTTATTTAGAACATTTGGATTAGCAGATAAATGTTAGGACGAATTAGATCAGTCTCGGGGTGAGATTGGAGACAACAAGAACCTAGAGCTTGGACAGGGGTGGGGGGCATTGTTGGAGCCAATCAAATTGGTTGGATGATGGTACTGTAACAAATCACTCAGCTCTTAACGCTGCAAATTATTAGTTGCATATAAACATCAGACAGAAAATAATTTGATGAGCTGCAGTTACAGGCCTCTTTATTCAGTGTTTTTTTTCCCCAAGTAAATTATACACGTGATATAAATGGCTAAAATGGAGGCTTGAAGGAATGCCACCTGTTGTCTTTATGTGAAGGTTAATATTCTTTGAGACTGGTTGAGGCAATGAGGATGTTTCCTGGTGTGAACGAACTTTATTTGAGCATTCCTGTCACTTGCAAAATTGCCACAATTTGGAAGTAAGATTGGAAGTGAGGTTGGACAGTTGACAGGCTTTACTCACATAGAGTTAGGTAGTATTTGAGCACAGAAACAGGCCATTTGGCCCAACTGGTCTATGTCATTATTCAAGCTCCACTAGAGCCTCCGTCCATCTAACTGTATCACAAGAATTAGGAGCAGGGGTAGGCCATTCTGTCCCTCCAGCCAGCTCCACCATTCAATGTGATCATGGCTGATCTGACCGTGGTCTCAACTCCAGTTTCCTGTCTGCCTCCCATAACTCTCAACTCCCTTGTCTATCAAAAATCTGTCTAACTCTGCCTTGAGTATATTCACTGTCCCAGTCTCCACTGTTACTGGGAAGAGAAGTCCACAAACTAACAACCCTCAGAGAAAGAAGTTTCTCCTCATCTCAGTCTTAAATGGGAGACCCATACTTTTTAAACTGTGACCCCTAGTACTCCTCTCTGCCACAAGAGGAAACATACTCCTTCTATCCACCCTGTCAAGTCCCCTCAGGATCTTATATGTTTCAATAAGATCACCTCTCATTCTTCTAAACTCCAAAGGGTATAGGCCCAACCTGCTCAATCTTTTCTTAGAAGACCTTAATTTTCTCCTTCATCCCAGGAAGCAGTCGAGTGAACCTTCTCTGAACTGCTTCTAATGCAATTATATCATTTCTAAAGTAAGGAGACCAAAGCCGTACACAGTACTCCAGATGCGGCCTCACCAAGGCCCTGTACATAAGACCATAAGACGTAGGAGCAGAAGTAGGCCATTCGGCCCATCGAGACTGCTCCGCCATTCAATGAGATCATGGCTGATCTGATAATCCTCAACTCCACTTTCCTGCCTTTTCCCCATAACCTTTGATTCCCTTACTGATTAAAGATCTGTCTGTCTCAGCCTTGAATATAGTTAATGACCCAACCTCTACAGCCCTCTGTGGTAAAGAATTCCACCCTCTGAGAGAAGGAATTCCTCCTCATCTCTGTTTTAAATGGGCGACCCCTTACTCTGAGATTATGCCCTCTGGTACTAGACTCTCCCACAAGGGAAAACAACCTCTCAGCATCTACCCTGTCAAGCCCCCTAAGAATCTTACATGTTTCAATAAGGTCGCCTCTCATTCTTCTAAACTTCATTCTTCTAAACTCCAATGAGTACAACCCCAACCTACTCAACCTCTCCTCATAAGAAAATCCCTCCATACCCAGGATCAACCGAGTGAACCTTCTCTGGACTGCCTCCAATGCCAGCATATCTTTCCTTAGATAAGGGGACCAAAGCTGTTCACAGTATTTTAGGTGTGCTCTAACTAGTGCCTTGTATATTTTTAGTAAAACTTTCCTATTTTTATACTCCATTCCCTTTACTTGATTCCCCTTGCAATACACAACATTCCATCAACCTTCTTAATCACTTGCTGTATTGCATACCAATGTTTTGTGACTCATGCACCAGGACACCTAGATCCCTCTGTACCGTAGAGGTCTGCAGCCTCTCTCCATTCAAATAATATACTGCATTTCTATAAAAGCAAAAATTGCGGATGCTGGAAATCCAAAACAAAAATAAAAATACCTGGAAAAACTCAGCAGGTCTGACAGCATCTGCAGAGAGGAATACAGTTAACTTTTCGAGTCCGTATGACTCTTCAACAGAACTAAGGAAAAATAGAATTGTAATAAAATTTTTCCTTAGTTCTGTTGAAGAGTCATACGGACTCGAAACATTAACTGTGTTCCTCTCTGCAGATGCTGTCAGACCTGCCGAGTTTTTCCTGGTATTTTTATTTTTATACTGCATTTCTACCCTTCCTTTCAAAGTGGACCAGTTCAATTTTTCTCACATTATACTCAAAGCGGCAAAAGTTTTGCCCACTCCCTTAACCTATCTAAATCCTTTTGTAGACTACTTATGTCCTCTTGTCATCAGCAAATTTAGCCACCACACCTTCAGCCCCTCCATCCATGCCATTGATATAGATTGTAAATAGTTGAGGCCCCAGCACTGATCCCAGTGGAACTCAATTAGTAACAGCTTGCCAACTCGAAAATAACCCATTTACCCCTAACCTCTGATCCCTGTTGGCTAAACAATCCCCTCTCCATGCGAAAACATTACCCCCTACACCATGAGCTCTTATTTTGTGAAGTAACTCTGATGTGGCACCTTGTCGAATGTCTTTTGGAAATTCAAGTTTGCCGGTATACATCTGTTGGCTCCCCTTTATCCTCGTTGCTTGTTACTTCCTCGAAGAACTCTAATAAATTAGTTAAAAATGATTTTCCTTTGCGCAAAACCGTGTTGTCTCTGCCTGATTATATTATGATTTTCTAAATGTCCTGCAATTACCTCCTTAATAATGGATTCTAGCATTTTCCCTGTGACAGCTGTTACGTTAACTGGTCTATAGTTTCCTGCTTTTTGTGTCCCTCCTTTCTTGAATAGCGGTGTCACATTAGCAATTTTCCACTCTGCTGGGACCTTTCCAGAATCTAGGGAATTTTGGAAGATCACATCCAATGCATCTATTATCTCTGCAGCCACTTCTTTAAGAACCTAGAATTAAAGCTGTCAGGTCCAGGGAACTTGTCAACCTTCATTCCGAATAGTTTCCCCAGTACCTTTACCCTAGTGATTGTCATTGTTTTAAGTTACCCCGTCCTTTTTACCTCATGATTTTCAAGTGTTCCTGATGTGTTTTTTGTAGCTTCCACAGTCAAATCAGACACAAAACCTTCAGCATAACCTTTTATTCCTGTCATCCTCAAGTACTCATCTAGGTTCCCCTTAAAGGAATCTATTTTATACACCTTGCAGTAACTAGTTCCATGTTCTCTCTGGGTCAAGAGGTTCCTTCTGAATTCCTTACTGAATTTACTAGTGACTATCATATGTTTATAGTTTCTTTTCTTTTAAAAAAATATACTGAGAACTTGTCTCAAAACTAAAGTAAGTTGGAGAAATCTGTCAAATCAGGTGTCACGAAACAAATGTTTCAACAGAAAGGAGCTGCAATATAAATCCCGCGTCTTCAGCTCTACATCTGCCAGGGCTGTAAACCTTTCTTTGTGTACTTCAATAAAAATGATATAAGACATAGAGGTAATTGCAGCTTGAGCTTTGATAACTGCAATTTCAGTCTCACTCTTTGTCTGTGCACACCCTAAGGCTGGCATTCAACTTTTTGGAGCTGTCTCAGTTTTCTCATAGCTGCTTGTCAGATTTAGCTAGCTATCTGGGTTGATAATGCACATAATCTGATGGTGCACTGAGTAAATTAAAGCTATCCATGTTTAACTTTTGTGAGAAAAACATTTTATCAGCTATTTCGAAAGGATGTATGTTATTGTCTAATCAACTCATGCTTTAAAATTTACTTCGTCAAGGCTTAATATACAAACGGTGAACAGGGTCATCATATGATGGGCTAAACCATATAAAACAAATAGATTAATGTCCATATTAAATGGCAGGCAGAGAAATTCTCAACCAAAGCTTTGTTCGCTGATATGAGAATAAAATTACAGGATCAAAGACGCATACAGCACAGAAGAGGGCTGTTCAGCCCATCATGCCTGTACCAGCTCTTTAAAAGAGCTAAAAACAAAAAACTACTGCGGATGCTGGAAATCCAAAACAAAAACAGAATTACCTGGAAAAACTCAGCAGGTCTGGCAGCATCGGTGGAGAAGAAAAGAGTCGACGTTTCGGGTCCACACGACCCTTCAACAGAACTGAAGTATAGTTAGGAGAGGGGTGAAATATAAGTTTGTTTAAGGTGGGGGGTGGGGGGAGAGAAGTTGAGGGTGGAGTGGTTGTAGGGACAAGCAAGCATTGATAGGAGCAGATAATCAAAAGATGTCACAGACAAAAGGATCAAAGAGGTGTTGAAAGTGGTGATATTATCTAAGAAAAGTGCTAATTAAGAATGGATGGCAGGACACTCAAGTTACAGCTCTAGTGGGGGTGGGGTGGAAAGACTGACAAGGTATTAGTTGTAGGTTTAAAAATAATGGAAATAGGTGGGAAAAGAAAAATCTATATAAATTATTGAAAACAAAAAAAAACAAAAGGGAGGGGGAGGAAACGGGATGGGGATGGGGGGAGGGGGAATTTAAGATCTAAAGTTGTTGAATTCAATATTCAGCCCGGAAGGCTGTAAAGTGCCTAGTCGGAAGATGAGGTGCTGTTCCTCTAGTTTGCGTTGGGCTTCACTGGAACAATGCAGCAAGCCAAGGACAGACATGTGGGCAAGAGAGCAGGGTGGAGTGTTAAAATGGCAACGACAGGGATGTTTGGGTCTTTCTTGCGGACAGACCGCAGGTGTTCTGCAAAGCGGTCGCCCAGTTTGCGTTTGGTCTCTCCAATGTAGAGGAGACCGCATTGGGAGCAACGAATGCAGTAGACTAAGTTAGGGGAAATGCAAGTGAAATGCTGCTTCACTTGAAAGGAGTGTTTGGGCCCTTGGACGGTGAGGAGAGAGGAAGTGATGGGGCAGGTGTTGCATCTTCTGCGTGGGCATGGGGAGGTGCCATAGGTGGGGGTTGAGGAGTAGTGGGTGATGGAGGAGTGGACCAGGGTGTCCCGGAGGGAACGATCCCTACGGAATGCCGCCAGGGGGGGTGAAGGGAAGAGTGTTTGGTCATGGCATCATGCTGGAGTTGGCGGAAATGGCGGAGGATGATCCTTTGAATGCGGAGGCTGGTGGGGTGATAAGTGAGGACAAGGGGGAGCCTATCATGTTTCTGGGAGGGAGGAGAAGGCGTGAGGGTGGATGCGCGGGAGATGGGCCGGACACGGTTGAGGGCCCTGTCAACGACCGTGGGTGGAAAACCTCGGTTAAGGAAGAAGGAGGACATGTCAGAGGAACTGTTTTTGAAGGTAGCGTCATCAGAACAGATGCGACGGAGGCTTAAAAGAGCTATCCAATTAGTTCTATAACACTGCCCTTTACACATAGCCTTTTGCATTTTTACTATACAGTAATTATCCAATTCCTGTTGCCTAGTTTATTTGCCATGTCTCTTTAATGTGTTATCGATTCTTCTGTTATTGGAAACAGTTTCTCCTACATTTATTCTATTAAAACTCTTTATGATCTTGACCACCTCTATTAAATCTCCCCTTAACCGTCTTTACTCTGAGAAGGACAACCCCAGCTTCTCTTGTCTCTATGTGGCTGAAGTCCCACATCCTTAGTACCTTGCTAAAAAAAATCTTCTCTGCACCCTCTCCAAGACATTGTCATCCTTTTAATGTGTGGTCCCCTGAATTGAGCATGGCACTTCAGCTGGGACCTAAGCAGTGCTTTATAAAGATTTAGTATAATTTCCCTGTTTGTGTACTCTAAGCCCCTGTTTACAGAGGCTCTCAATTCATTTGCTTCAATTTTTGATTGTGGGGGGTGGGTACACAATTTTCAATATGCCCGTGTAGATTCAGATCAAGGTGAGCAGCATGAGGTGTACATACTGCATTTGAATGATTGTGATGGCTGTTTGGGTCTCCAGCACTACTCGTTGTTTCTTAACACTACTGGCGAGCTCTGCGCACAGCAGGAGGTGCCAGTGCTGTTGTTTGCAAATCACAAGGAACAGACAGCCTGCTCTTCATAAAGGTAGGCTGCCTCTTAAAGGAAAGTTTGATCATTGCTGCAATGGAAATTGTTGGAAATTGAATGCCAGGGAAGACATAGTGATCCATAATGATGGGTACAATGCAAGAGGCATTAATGCCGAAGCTGGATACAAGGAGAGATGCCCTGGTTCTGTGGGGGCTAGGAGAACCTCAAGGAGGGAGTTGGAGGTTAATTCCATAGAATCATAGAAAAGTTACAGCACAGAAGGAGGCCATTCGGCCCATCTTGTCCATGCCAGCCCGAGGACGCCCAGGTGCCCTAACCCTGGCGTCTGGAGCCAAGAACCTGGCAGTATTACCATAAGAGGTCTAATGACTTCATGTCTATGGTCGAGGTCAGTGAATGCATCTTCACATGACATCTACCTAGCCTCTCATGCTGCAATACACCACAACCCGATCACTCACTCAACCCGCCTAACATCCAGACAGTCCGCCTCACCCTCACACAGCTACCGATGCTGCCAGCCTCATGCCCACCTGCCTCCACAGACCTCCAGCTATTCAGTTATGGAAGCCATATCACTCAAACGTAATGGTGCGCAATCACTGGCACTCTGCCCTTTGTCTCACAGGGCAAGGTAACACACAATGGAAGGAAGCAGAGCAGAGCTAGTAATGGACATAAACATCTGCATCTTTTTATTATTTGTTCATGGGATCGCTGGCTTGGCCAGCGTTTATTACTCAGAGGGCATTTTAGAGTCAACCACATTGCTGTAGGTCTGGAGTCACATGTAGGTCAGACCAGGTAAGGGTGGCAAATTTCCTTCCCTAAAGGGCATGAGTGAACCAGGTGGGTTTTTACAAAAATCAGCAATGGTTTCATGGACTTTTAATTCCAGATTTTTATTGGATTCAAATTTTGCCATGTGCCATGGTGGGATTCAAACCCAGGTCCCCAGAGCGTTAACCTGGGTCTCAAGAGCACTGGACTGGTAACAATACCACTATGCCCACTATGCCACCACCTCCCCTTGCTATCCCCTGAGCCTTATAGACAAGGTGGTTCTCTGAATCATGGTTTTATCTGCGACTGGGCCCATAGCATCCAACATCACTGAAGAACATTCAGGATGATGATATCTTCCTGCCTCATATCCCTCTCACCCTCATCCTGCTTTCTGGCCTGATGACCTAGCTGCTGATGCTGGTGTAACTATGGGCCTCCTGCTTCCCTCTCCAACCCCCTTCCCTCACACCAATCTTGTCCTTTTCAGATCCTGCTTTCACAGACCCAAGAACTGTTGCCTGCCCAGCAACAGGATCCCCAGGAGAAAAAAAGTGCAACAGCACAGCACTGATGAAGAAACACTGTGATTTCATCCGACAATCATGGCCACCAGCTCCGATACTGGGACTGCACCTACTTTGGAGGCCCGCATAGAGTTGGCATCAGCAGGTGGTGAGTCACAGGGCACAAATGGGCAGTAGCCAGGACAGGGATAAGGGATGGCTCGAGGGTGAGGTGGCAGACGAGTCCTGTGAGAGGAGTCAGATGAGGACCTCAATGTGGCATAAAAGAGAACACTGAATGGGCAGGTACACCAAGATTCCTGATACATTTGCCCATCTGCCAGACAAACTCCTGCCACTATCACGGAGCTTGGAGTTGTCCAGTTCCAGGTTGGTAGAGGGAATGGCGCAGAGGTTGCCCTCTCTGTAGCCTCTGTTCTAACCCCAGTTCCTCTTCATGGGCCAAATGGCCTACTCCTGCTCCTTTTCCTTAAGTTATGATCTACCTTTTTGGCTGCAGACCCAGAGGCACTGCCACTGCTGCCCCCTGATGCAGTACTTTTTGTGCACAATTCACATACTCCTCTGCCAATTTTTAATTCATTTAGGGTACCACTGGCAAGGCCAGTATTTATTGCCCATCCCTAATTGGCCTTGAGAAAGTGGTGGTGAGCTGCTGCCTCCTTGAATCGCTGCACTCCATGTGCTGTTGGGTACATCTACAGTGCTGTTAGGAAGAGAATTCCAAGATTTTGACCCAATGACAGTGAAGGAATTGCAATTTAGTTCTAAATCAGGATGGTGTGTGACTTGGAGGGGAACTTGCAGGTGATGATGTTCGCATGCGTCTGCTAACCTTGTTTGTCTAAGTGGTCAAGGTTGTGGGTCTGTAAGGTGCTGCTGAAGGAGCCTTGGTAAGTTGTTGCAGTTCACCTTGTACATGGTATGCACTGCTACCACTGTGTGCCGGTGACGGAGAGAGTGAACGTTAAATCTGGCAAATGAAGGAACTCACTAAAACACCACCAAAAACATTCCAGGGTACCTTCAAACACTTTTCAAGAGAAAATGTTCCATAACGTGCGCACATAGGAATTTGGAGCCGGAATAGGCCATTCGACCCTTCAAGCCTATTCTGCCCTTTGATAAGATCATGGCTTATCTGATTGTGGCCTCAACTCTACTTCCCTCTATACCCTTTGACTCCCTTGTCATTCAAAAATCTATCTAACTCAGCCTTAAAAATATTTAATGATCCAGATCTACTGCTTTCAGGGGAAGAGAATTCCACAGTCTAATAACCCTCCTGAAGAAAACTTTTTCTCCTCATCTTGATCTTCAGCGTGAGACCTCTTATTTTAAACTATGACCCCTAGTTCTAATCTCTCTAATGAGGGGAAACATCCTCTCAGCATCCAGACTTACAAGTCTCCTAAGGCTCTTATTTGTTTCAATAAGATCACCTCTCATTCTTCTAAAACTCAATGGATACAGGAACAACCTCCCAACCTTTCTCATAAGATAGCCCCTTCATCCCAGGAATCAGTTGAGTCAAGCTTCTCTGAACTGCTTCTAATGCAATTATATCCTTTCTTAAGTAATACGACCAAAATTGTACACAGTACTCCACATGTGGGGTGGAATTTTCCGTGCCTGCTGGCGTCGGGCGTGTTTGGCTGTGTGAGCAGACAATATGGCGAGAAGGCCAAAAGTCGGTTTCACAATGTTGTGAAAGCAGTTTGCAATCGTCCGCTCTGCCCGTCAATGGCGTGCTGCTTTTCCTGGCTTCAGACGTCAGGAACCTCACTGCAGTACATCTGCATATCATTAAGTTATGATCTCAGCTGAGGTTACCCCTGGTCAAGCCTGATCCCAGGGTGGAACCCAGCTTGATAGATCCTAACTTTTACTTGTTTGTTTAGATACGTGGAGAGTGGCTACCGAACAGAGGCACAGGAGTCAGCTAATGAACTTTTAACAAAAGAATAAAACATTTATTCAACAAGAAAATATTAACTATATCACAATACTCCTTCACCCACAACAATACCTTTACATATGTATACAGATTTGTAAGGATAAGACAAGTTATCTTATACTCTAATGCACACAGTATGTACTTAGTCTGTGTAAACCTGTGGCACCCTGTCGTCAGACACACCACACTCTGAAACCAAGTGACAGATGCCACCTCAACCAAATGCTCTGGATCTCTCCTCAACTCCCCCCGGAGGCTTGTCACATTGTGAGCCAACTGGTCTCACTGAACTCCGTCTTTCACATTAGGGTTTACAATCTCACTCTCCAAGACTTCGCCTTGGAATCTTCTTCCAAACCAATGCTTTCTATCAGACACCTTCTGCAAGGGTTCACCTCCAGGGTTTCAAACTCTCCTTCCGATGTTCCTCTCCCCTGGGTCACCACAAACATTCAAGCTGTCTTCCACGCACTCTGTTTCACCAATTCAGGGGCCCTGGACTGAGACACTTGCCTTTATCTTGTGCAGGAACCAAGGTTTCACATCTGAGTGACATGAACAGTGGTCATCAGAACAAGGAGCCATAGGCAAGGAGACATTCTTGGGAGCTTATTTACAATAGTGAACATTATAGACGAGTGATTAATACCTGTGTCCATGCAGTGCGATTGCATCTTCTTAACCATCCTAATCCTACCGCAATGTCTTTGTGCTCCCCCAACATCCACAGCGGAGGTGGAGGCAGCCTGCTGACTGCTACACCCTGTCTGTGATGACCTTGACCGGCATCCTATGGAGGCCCGAGAACTGGAGGGCCCTGGCCTACTTTTGGGGTCCTGCTGTGTGGCAGTGGCACCCTCCTCGGCCTGTGGAGCAGGAGCTGCTGGGGCCACAGGAAGAGGGGCTTTCGGTGGGCTGGACGCTCTCGGAGTCACCTGAGTGGATTGCCCCGGGGTTTTCACCTGCTGATCCTCCTCCCTATGGGTGCCCGAGGGCCCTAGGCTGACTCCTTGAGGAGAAGGGATAGCTGGAGTGAGATGGAGATGCCCTGCTCCCCTCTCACTTACATACTGTTGGTGGCCAACTATGACACCAGTGATGCGTGCAGCAGTGCAGGCGCGATGTCCTGAACCGAGGTGTCCATGATGGCCGCATCCATAGCAGTGTTGATGTTGGCGTTCTGGCATGCCGGTGGTATTACCTCAGCCTGAAGGCATACGGACTCCTCCATCGCGCCTTCCAATCTCCCTTCCTGATGTTCCCAAGCTTGCCTTTGCAGCTCCAGCAACTGAGGTATGACCGAGTCCAGAGGCTTGTCATCTGACTCAGACTCAGCAAATTTTTGGCCTCCAGCGGTCCTCCGAGTGCTGGCCCTGCCGCCACCTGCTGTGTATTAGACAGTGCGATGTGCTCACCAGATTGTGATTCCAGGGCTACTCTAAAGCTAGGTCCCACCGAGGCGTTTGTCTCTGCACGAGGGTGTGGATGAGCAACATGATTGGTCTTCAATGAAGGTGCCTTCAGATTTCTCTTCAGAGGTTTCTTTGGAGCTTGATTAGAGGCCCTGGGTTATGGACTCGCTTGGCTGTTTCCCAGATGTGCCTGCAAAAGCAAGGAGATATAATTAGTGCATGGCAGTGGCCTGTGAAACAGGACACATCACTCCCAGCGTGGTTGTCTGATCGATGTTGCACTGCTGGATCCTCACTTGATAGAGCAGCGCCGACCTCACTGTCAACACAAGAACGGTCCAGATCCTCGCCGGCCAGCTGGATGGGTCTTATTTTCAATGTCCGTGAGGTCCTTGATGTCAGGCGTTCGTCTTCCAGTCTGCGACCTCTACCTCTTGCTGTGTGCCAGCTTGTCCAGCATGAATAGAAATGGAGAGAGTGTAAGCAGGACGCCCGCCAGGCCAGATGATAAGTAAGCCTGGCATATGTGGGTGGTGAGTTGTCCCACAGACAGGCTGAGGACAATGAAGGTTTTTATGAGAGGGTGAGTGGTGATGTCCCTTGAACTAGCACTGAGTGAGATCCCTGTGGATGTGTGATGGGTTTGTGAGTGTGTGAGTTCAGAGTGACGAGAAGAGTGACTTACCCTGGAAGAACGGAAGAGATCATTCATCCTTTCTCGGCACTGGGTGGCTGCCTCTGTTTTTAGGACGTTGGCGCTGACCACCACTGCCGCCACCTCCCATGCTGGATTCGTGATGTTGCTGCCCACCCTGTGGCCAGGGCAGGGGTAGGTGACATCACGGCCGGCCTCCAATGCGTCCAAAAGACACTCGAGGAACGCGTCAGTAAATCAGGGGGGGGCTGCAGTCTTCTTGCCTTTCGGGACCCTGTCTTCTTTGCAGTAGTCGTGGACTGGAAGCACTGAGAGGTGAGCGTGCGACTGCACTTTAAATATGGTGCCTGGTGTGATGAAGCGGCGAGGTGTTGGTGTGGCAGCCGCCATCGAACGAGAACCCACCAGCCATCGCAATGACGTTTTTCCTGGGAATGCCTAATTAATGAGGTGGGATTGGGACAATATGGCGTCAAAATGGCGTCAAGATGGCGTGAAAAGCCACCATTGCGGCTGACGGGTAAAACATCCTATTTCCTGCCTGTGACCGCACTTTGTGCACGTCTGGGATGATTCTGCCCATGCTCTCACCAATCCTTATACAACCGTAGCAAAACTTTGATATTCCATTCCCTTTGCAATAAATGAGATAATTCCAGTTGCCTTCCTAATCATTTGCTGTACCTGCATGCTAACGTGTTGTGGTTTATGTACCAGGACACCCAGTTCCTTCCGTACTGTAAAGTTCAGCTATCCCTCTCTATTTAACTAATATGCTGCTTTTCAAGCCTTCCTTTCAAAGTGGACAAGATGACATTTTCCCACTTTATACTCCATCTGCCAAATCTTTTTTCACTCATTTAACCTATCTATATGCCTTTTTTAGACTCCTTTTGTCCTGATCACAATTTACTTACCAACCTATTTTTGTGTCATCAGCAAATTTAGCAACCATGGGCAGAATTTTACATTCGGCGTGCGGGCACGCGCCTGACACGCCGGAACATAAAATAACGCACAGGGACGTCGGACAGAGGCAAAGTACTTTAGTACCTCAGCCGTGCCCTCTATCTCTACAAGATCTCCTTTTTGATCCCTAATTAGTCCCACACTACCTCTGACTACCCTTTTACTACTCACATGTTTGTAAAAGACTTTTGGGCTACTTTTTATGTTAACCAATAACCTATTCTCTTGAACTCTCTTTTCCTCAATCCTTCCTGTTTTGGTTCTCCTCTGTTCGTTTTGTATTCCAGGTGGTTCGCAACTCTATTGTGAGCCTGACAATTTTTTTAAGCTACTTTTTTTTGTTTTCATTTTAACTCCTATATCTTTAGTTATCCAAGGAGCTTCCTTTCCCCCTTGTGGTAATGTATCAAGTCTGTACCCACACCATCTCCTTGTTGAGGCCCTCCCATTGCTCATTTAGCGGTTTACCTGTTACTCTTTGATTCCAAACCACCTGGACCAGATCCCCTTTGCAACTAACTGAAGTGACCTTTCCTCCAGCTGCGTATTTCCACATTTGATTTTTTTTCCTTGTCCTTTTCCATAACTACAAATCTAATGATATTGTGATCACTGTTTCCCAGATGGTCCCCCACCGAAGCAGGCTCCACTTCATTCCCCGGAACCATATCCAGAACACCCTCATCCCTCCTTCGACTGCAGATGAACTGATTTAAAAAAAAATTCTCGTGCAAAGATGTTCTGATTTCCTCCCCCTCTTTTCCCCTTCACCCGAATTTCCCCAGCCTATGTTAGGATAATTGAAGTTCCACATTTTTACTCCTTGGTAAATCTGGTCCTCTATCTCCCACTATTTGGTGGCCGACAGAGTGCGCCTAAAAACTTACTAGCTCTTCTATTGTTCCTTAATTTTAGCTAAATAGATTCTGTCCTTGAACCCTCCACTGCATTATCCCTTTCTAGTACCATAGCATTATCTCTGATCAATAATGCCACCACAACCACCCCCCACTGCCCATTCCCTCAGCCTTTTCTTGCAGTTATTACACTCTGGTCTCCTTTGAGGTTTTTGCCTCAGTAGCACACTGACTCTGCTGTATCTGTGAAGGCTTCTGTCGGACTGAAATTCTTAAAAATTCATTCACGGGATGTGGGCGTCGCTGGCTAAGCCAACATTTATTGCCCATCCCTTAAGTGCCCTTGTTCAGAGGGCAGTTAAGAGTCAACCACGTTACTGTGGGTCTGGAGTCACATGTAGGCCAGACCAGGTAAGGACGGCAGATTCTCTTCCCTAAAAGGACATGAGTGAACCAGATGGGTTTCCATGATGACCGACGATGGTTTTGCGGTCATCATTAGACTTTTTAATTCCAGATTTTTATCGCACTCAAATTCCAACATCTGCCGTGACGGGATTGATTGGTAACCCTCCTCCTCAATTCACCTGCTGTCCCTAACTGGACGGCAAACCTGAACGCGATCTGCTAATGGGCTGCCTTCCAGAAAATTCGATCCGGAAGACACGCGGCTCTGGCGGTCGCGTTACGGACCCCTAACCGGCCCAGGCAGCCGAAAATATTCTACATCCGGGAAACTCAGCCCATTGAGTGCCCAACCCCATCTCCACCTTTCTGAGAAAAATCCCTGACGTTGACACTAAATCACCATCCCACTTGGCTGCTTGTGTCTGTGGCTCACCAACCTCCAAGTACACGCACACATGCACTCCACACCTACCTGTAGATTGCCTTGCATTTCCCTTTGGTCCCTTCTATTTCTGAACTACTTTTTTTATTCCTGTGCTATTGTCTCTCCTCATGCTCTGTGCACTTTGTTTCTTCTCTTTAATGCTTCACTCTGCTGTCCGTCCCCCTGGCAATACACAACTTGTGCATTGATTACAAAACAAAAACTGAAACAGAAATACCTGGAAAAACTCAGCAGGTCTGGCAGCATCGGCGGAGAAGAGCACAGTTGACGTTTCGAGTCCTCATGACCCTTCAACAGGACTAAGTAAAAATAGTCAACTGTTGAAGGGTCGTGAGGACTCGAAACGTCAACTGTGCTCTTCTCCGCCGATGCTGCCAGACCTGCTGAGTTTTTCCAGGTATTTCTGTTTCTGATTTTGTTTTGGATTTCCAGCATCCGCAGTTCTTTGCTTTTATCTTTGTGCATTGATTAGCTTTGCATACAGTGATTGCACAATACGTTCGAAAATTCCACGCGAGATTTTTACAGGAGTTCGCCGATTATGTTGCAAACCAAACAATTCAGATGCCCGAGCTCATAATTCACAAAAGACAAGTTAAGATCTAGCCATGGGAGTTTGAGAACTTGAATTCAGTTTTTTTTAAAAAAATCTCTGGAAATGAAGAAAATTGCTGGTCACAGTGTAACATGACCACTTATGCTGCCGGCTGCTGTAAATCCCACACTGGCTCATTAATGTCCTTTAGGGAAGGAACCCTGACCTCCTTCCCCGGTCATTCAGTCCCACAACAACATAGGGGTCTCTTAGGCCCCATCTGTATGGCCAAAAAAATCCGCTCGGTTGTATTCCCACTTTCCCAGGGCAGTAGGAATGGGCAGCAAATGCCAGCCTGGCCAGCGAGACCTAGGTCCGAGGAATACATGTTTAAAAAATTAGATTTATTGCTGGTACACTGCTGTTGGAATTTTATCCAGGGTGAGTTACACTACTAGTGGGAATTCATTCAGGGTTTATATACTAGTAGCTGAACGTCCCAACTTACAGATATTTGACCAATCATTGAAACTAAAGTAGAACATGACCTACAGAATTTAAAAAAAAAACAAATTACTGGCATTGGTGGAAATCAGAATAATAAACAGCAAAAGCTGCACACTCATAGCAGGTCAGTCAGCATCTGAGGGGAGAATATACATGTGATATTTCAGGCCTCAACCCTTCTTTAGACCTGAAAGAAAGTAAGGGGACGAGTATGTTAAATTGCCTCAGGGAAAGTGAAGAAAACAAAACATAGCAATAGGCAACCACACAGAGGAAGTATCTGTGGAATGATTGCTAGTGTGACAGACCATCTCAGTCAGCCAAGTGGGAGATGGATGCATTAAAGAAATAAAAGGCATCATTGAAAGAGATGACATGTGCACAGCGAAGATAGATTAAGGCCTAAGGCAAATGGGAGATAAAAGGAGAGATAGAAAACACAGAAAAGTTTGAGGATCAGGTTTGAGATTGAGATAGAAGATGCTGGTAAAATTTATAAGGGCTGCTATTTTGTCAGGCCAATGGGGTTCTTATCCACCAGTCGGAGAACTAGCGGCAAATCATCGACCGTTCCCTGGAAGAGACCCGACGGAATCAAGTGCCCTTTGGGCACTTGAGTGGCCACCATTGGGCCTTCCCTGTTATTGAGGACCTGGTGGTGGAAGTCCTGCCTGCCAAGAGCTGCTGGCCAATCAGATTCTGTCTGCTCGCCATTGCCACCAGCGCCAGCAGGAGCAGTGGCTACTGGCAGTAATGCTCCCACCAGAGGCTGTGCATCACCAAGGGAGCCCAGGCCATAAGTGAGTAATGGCAGGATAAGAGTTGCAGAAGAGGGGAGAGGGGGGCCGGAGGCAAAGCAGGGGCGTAGCTTTCAGTGGCCACCCGTCCAGACAGATGCTGGGTCCCTTGATCGGGCACAAAGAGCCTGACTATGAGGAATCATGCAAACCTATGAACATACGAATTAGAGAGGGAGTAGGCCACTCGGCCCTTCGAGCCTGCTCAGCCATCCAATAAGATCATGGCTGATCTGAATGTAACCTCAACTCCATATTCCCGCCTATCGCCGATGAGCTTTTACCCCCTTGTTTAAGAAGAATCTATCTAGTTCTGCCTTAAAAACGTTCTGCTTCCAATTCCTTTTGAGGAACATAGATCCAAAGACTCACGACCTTCTGAGAGAAAATTCTCCTCATCTCTGTCTTAGGCGGGTGGCCCCTTATTTTTAAACAGTGACCCCTAGTTCTAGATTCTCCCTCAAGAGGAAACATCCTCTCCACATCCACCCTGTCAACACCCCTCGAGATCTTAAAGGTTTCGATCAAGTCGCCTCTTGCTCTTCTAAACTCTAGCGGATACAAGCCTAACCTGTCCAACCTTTCCTCATAAGAAACCTACCCATTCTAGGTGTTAGCCTATTAAACCTTCTCTGAACTGCTTCTAATGCATTACATCTTTCCTTAAATAAGGAGACCAATACTGTACACAGTACTCCAGAGGTGGCCTCACCAGTGCCCTGTAAAACTGAAGCATAACCTCCTTTCTTTTGTATTCAATTTCCTTCACAATAAAAGATAACATTCTATTAGCTTTCCTAATTACTTGCTGTACCTGCATACTAACCTCTTGTGATTCATGAACTAGGGCACCCAGATCCCCCTGCATCTCACAGCCCTGCAATCTCACATCATTTAGATAATATGCTTCTTTCTTATTTTTCCTGCCAAAGTGCACAACTTCACATTTTCCCACATTATACTCTATTTGCCAGACCTTTTGCCCACTCACTGAACCTGTCTACATCCCTTTGTAGCCTCCATATGTCCTCTTCACAACTTAGATTCCTATCCATCTTTGTGTCATCAGTGCATTAGCAATCAAATCTTCGGTCCCTTCATCCAAGTCATTTACATAAATTGTAAAAGTTAAAGTCCCAGCACTGATCCCTGTGGCACACGGCTTGTTACATCTTGCCAACCAGAAAATTACATATTTATGCCTACTCTCTGCTTCCTGTCAGCCAGCCAATTTTCTTTCCATGCCAATATGTTACCCCCTACAACGTGAGTTTTTATTTTCTGCAATACACTTTGATGTGACACATTATCAAACACCTTTTGGAAATCTAAGTACAGTACATCCACCGGTTCCCCTTTATCTATGGCACACGTTACTTCTTCAGAGAACTCCAATAAATTGGTTAAACATGATTTCCCTTTCACAAAACCATGTTGACTCGAAAATGCTCTGCTCTAACATCTTTAATAACAGCTTCTAACATTTTCCCCATGACAGATGTTAAACTAACTGGCATCTAGTTTCCTGCTTTCTTTCTCCCTCCCTTTTTGAATAAAGGAGTTATTGTCACTATTGTCCAATTGAATGGGACCTTCCCCGAATCTTGGGAATTTTGGAAAATTAAAACCAATACATCAACTCTCTCACTAGCCACTTCTTTTAAGACCCTAGGAAGAAGTCCATCAGGGCCCAGGGACTTGTCAGCCCACAGCTCCAACAATTTGCTCGGTACCATTTCCTTTGTGATTGAAAATTCTTGAGTTCCTCCCTCCCTTCCATCTCCTGATTTACAGATATATCTGGGATGTTACTTGTATCCTCTATAGTGAAGACCAATGCAAAATAGCTGTTCAATTCATCTGCCATCTTCTTATTTTCCATTATTGATTCCTCAGACTCACTTTCTCTAGGACCAACGCTCACTTTGCTAACTCCTTTCTCTTTTAAATAGCTACAGAAACTCTTACTATCTGTTTTTATATTTCTAGCTAGCTTTCTCTCATATTCTAATTTTTCCCTCTTTTTTTGTCATTCTTTGCTTTTTTATTTGTTCTGTCCAATCTTCTGACCTGCCACCCATATTTGTGCAATTATATGATTTGACATTAAGTTTGATACTATCTTTACCTTTTTTAGTTAACCATGGATGGTAGGTCCTCCCCTTGGAATTTTTCTTTCTCATTGGAATGTACCTATTCTGTGTATTCTGAAATTTCCCCTTAAATGCCTGCCATTGTATCTCTATTGACCTATCCCTTAACCTAATTTGCCAGTTTGCTTTAACTAGCTGTGCTTTCATGCCCTCATAATTGCCCTTATTTAAGTTTAAAATACTAGGTTTAGACCCATACTTCTCTCCCTCAAACTGAATGTAAAATTCAGTCATATGATCAGAGCTACCTTGGGACACCTTCACTATGAGGTCGGTAATTAATCCTATCTCATGGCACAATACCAGGTCTAGTATAGCTTGCTACAAAAATAAAAATAGCTGAAAAAAGTTTTTCCAGCTATTTTTATTTTTATTACAGATTTCCAGCATCCGCAGTATTTTGCTTTTATCCTAGTATAGTCTGCTCCCTGGTTGGTGCCAGAATGTACTGTTCTAAGAAACTATCCCAAAAACATTCTATGGATTCCTCATCCAGGCTACCTTTGCCCATCTGATTTTTCCAGTCTATATGTAGATTATAATCCCCCATGATTATTGTTGTGCCTTTCTGACAAACTCCCATTATTTCTTCCTTTATATCCCATCCTACCATCTGGCTACTGTTAGGCAGCTTATTCACCACTCCCACAAGCCAGTCCCTCATGTTATGTTCGAGGTCAGTCACCTCAGCTCCAGGGCATCACTGCAGGAGTTCCTCAGAGTACTGTCCTCGGCCCTGGCTCAAGCATCTTCAGCTGCTTGATCAATGACCTTCCTTCCATCATAAGGTCAGAAGTGAGGATGTTCGCTGATGATTGCATAATGTTCAGCACCATACGCAACTCCTCAGATACTGAAGCAGTCTATGTGCAAATGCAGCAAGACCTGGACAATATCCATGCTTGGGCTGACAAGTAACATTCGCACCACACAACTGTCAGGCAATGACCATCTCTAACAAGAGAGAATCCAATCATCGCCCCTTAATGTTCAATGGCATTACCATCACCGAATCCCCCACTAGCAACATCCTGGGGGTTACTGTTGACCAGAAACTGAACTGGACTAGCCATATAAATAATGTGGCTACAAGAGCAGGTCAGAGGCTAGGAATAGTGCAAAAAGTAACCCGGACTCCCCAAAGCCTGTCCACCATCTACAACGCACAAGTCAGGAGTGTGATGGAATACTCCTCACTTGCCTGGATGAGTGCAGCTCCCACAACACTCAATAAGCTTTATACCATCCAGGTGAAGGCAACCCACTTGATTGGCACCACACCCACAAACATTCGCTCCCTCCACCACTGACACACAGTAGCAGCAGTGTGTACCATCTACAAGATGCACTGCAGGGATTCACCAAGGCTCCTTCAACAGCACCTTCCAAACCCACGACCACTACCATCTAGAAGGACAAGGGCAGCAGATAGATGGGAATACCACTACCTAGAATTTCCCATCCAAGTCACTCACCATCCTGACTTGGAAATATATCGCCATTCCTTCACTGTCGCTGGGTCAAAATCCTGGAACTCTGTTCCTAACAGCACTGTGGGTGTACCTACACCTTCAAGAAGGCAGCTTCTCAAGGCAACTAGGGATGGGCAATAAATGCTGGCCCAGGCAGCAAAGCCCAAATCCTATGAATGAATAAAAAAAAGTGACTTCTTGCCTTTATCATTTCTCATCTCTAACCAAACAGCTTCTACATCCTGATTTCCTGAACTCAGATCATCTCTCTCTATTGTGCTAATAACATCAATAATTAACAGAGCCAGTCCTCCTCCTTGTCTTAGTTTCCTGTCTCTCAATATTCAGGTCCCAATCTGTTATCCTGCAGCCATGTCTATGTAATGGTTCTCAGATGGTACTTATTTGTTTCTATTTGCGCTATCAATTCATTTGTTTTGTTTCAAATGCTACATGCATTCAGGTACAGTGCCTTTAGTTTTGTTGTTTTATTATTTTTGTAGCGTCTAGCTTTATTTGCTAATTTACTTGTGGATTTGTACTCTCTGTCCCTTCTTGTCACATGCTATAGTCTATTTATCCCTTCCCATATTAATACCTTTCTCTCTTGCCTTGTCCCTACTCTTTGGTTTACCACAGCTTCCCAAATTTGATGCCTTACCCCAACTATTTAGTGAAAAACCATCTCTACTTTCCTAGTTATGCGGCTCACTAGAGCACTGGTCCCAGTATGGTTCAGGTGTAGACCATCCCAATGGTACAACCCCAACTTTCCCCAGTGCTGGTGCCAGTGCCCACGATCCAGAACCCACTTTTGCCAGACCAGTCTTTGAGCCACACATTCATCTCTCTAATTTTATTTACCCTACGTCAACTTGCACGTGGTTCAAGTAATATCCAGAGATTATTGACTTTGAGGTTCTGCTTTTTAATTTAGTGCCTACCTCCTCATACTCTCTCTGCAGAACCCCTTTCCTAGTCTTACCTATGTCATTGGTACCTACAGGAACATTGAGCACCGGATCCTCCCTCTCCCACTGCAAGTTCAGCCCTAAGTAGATCCTGAACTCTGACACCAGGCAGGCAACACAGCTGTCTAGACTCATGCTCTCGACCCCAGAGAACAGTACCTATCCCCCTGACTATCCTGTTTCCTTTCACTACCGCATTCCTCTTCATTCCCCCCACATGAGTGGCATCCTTGACCATGGTCAGTCCACTCATCCACCGTTCAGTCCTTTTCCTCGCCCATACAGATAGCAAACACCTTGTGCCTGTTGGACAAAATCAGGGGCGAAGATCCTCTATCACTATAAGCTGGTTCCCCGTACCTGCCCGACTTGCAGTCACACCTTCCTGTCCCTGACCATTGACCAACTCTAAAGTTCTGCCTAACCTAAGAGGTGTGACTCCCTCCTGGAACAAAGTGTCCAGGTAACTCTCTCCCCCGCTGATGCCCGGCAATGTCCGCAACTCAGACTCCAGCTCAGCAACTTGGGAGCCCAAGTTGCCAAAGCTGCCGACGCTTTCTGCAGACATGGTTGTCTGGGATTGCAGTGCATCCCACAGACTCCCACATGCTGCAGTCATGGCACACCACCAGCCCTGCCATTTCTGTCCAACCTTATTTATTTAATTAGTCAATTAGTTAATAACTTACACGGATAATGTCATAGAAAGTTGCACTCACCCAGCTCGGAGACAAGGAAGGAAGCTCACCAACCTCTGGAGGCTGGAATAAAGTAGAAAAAGAAGCACCATGTTCCTCCTCGAATGGCCTCGAATTCCCACCTGAACCAAATTCCCAGCTCCTCAATCATTCTACATCTCACTCAAGCATAACCTCATGCCGGGTGCCCCTTTCTGCCCTGGGAAGACGCTGATAAATCCAACAGGGTTTTCTGGGAGGCTTTCGGAGGGCGTGGGAAAAGCTGTGCGGCCTTCACTTAATCCCAGAGCTGCCACTAAATTGCGATGGGATTAGGGTTAATGAATGTCATTTGGCTCACTAATTGACACCCTACCCCAGCGGATGGGAACCCCGCATCAGCCCCTTCTGTCACCCCCCCTCCCCGCACCCCCCAACTTAATCAGAGGACATTTTCCCACTGCCGGGAGACTAACTGGTAGAATTTGCCCGAGTCCTATCAGATAATCACTGCTCGAGTTTGAATTTGTGTCATCAGTTATTGGTTAGAGCAATGGGAATAGAAATTATAGCAGACATGTTGGCTACATCCCACGTCAGGTGCAAGAATCAGGTATTGGCTGGAACAATGGAAATACTCAAGCTGTATAACTCAACTATTTGAGATTGTCTAAATCATGCTGCTCCCTTCATAATATTAACTGCTTAACATTTAAAGCATCAAGAAGGCCATTATGTCAAGTCTGGAGGTTGGGGGGAGGAGGAACTCACTTTAATATGCATTCTAGGTTTCCAATGATATCACTCACAAAGAAAGGGGACACGTTGCGCTGGATTTTACAGCACCCTGCTGGACACGTTTTTGGCAGGGGGGGCACGTAAAAAATGTTGAGTCCTACCCACCTGTTCCCCATAATATAGCGGGGGGTGGGGGTGTGGGTAACCCACCCCTAGGCTGCCAGTCCTTCAGCCACTTGAGGCCCTTAACTGCCCAATTAATTGGCAATTAAGAGCCTCAATCCACCTCCACGGCCATATAATGCTGGGCAGTGGCAGGCAGGCCAGAGTGCAAAGGCCATTTTTGAAATGGCTGCAATGAGAAGGCTGGCAGGAAGGGGGTGGCTGGTCAACCGGGGGTGCCCTGTGCCCATTGGTGGGGGCAACCCCCCCCACCCCAAAGATGTCTTCCCGCTTTTGTTCTTCCAAGCTTGCCCTCCAAAACTCAGGCCCCCACACCCCTCTCCCTGCTCCCTAGGCTCTCTGATCCCTTCAGCCCGAAAAGCCCGGCACTACCCTGCCTCCAGTCATCATGATCTTCTTCGCAAGGAATGGTTGCAGTCCCAGCAGTGCCCACTGATCTCTGGCGATGCTGCGACTGCTATAGCTGCCAGCCAGTCAGGCTGGCCAACAACTCTTGAGGGCTGTACTTCCTGTCCACTGAGGGTCAGAAGTCTGACCCTCACCTTGTTTAGGCCGCTTGCAGCGTATTATTTCTGCGGGCGAGCTTTTTAAAAGTCAGTCCATTTGGGGCGCTGGAGGTGGGGAGCAGGGGGTATGGAGTGTAGCAGTCCACCCCACTATGAAATCCAGCCCAATATTTCAGGGAACAGACCTCCAGAGGGATAACATTTACGGAGGTTAAGTTTGATCACCTTAGGTCTGGAAGAAACCAGCTTGTAGTGAATCTATAGTATAACCGTATTACTATTGGTGTCTGAATAATAAATGTGTACTTGGACAACACACACATGAGAGCCTGAATCACACGGGATTATTTAACTGTTTAAAAGATTTCCTAATGCAAACAAGGGACCTCTCCTACGATTACGTGGGCCTGGCTGCTCTGTTACCCGCCGGCATGGGCTGCATTACATACAGAATCACAGAATTTTTACAGCGCAGAAGGAGGCCATTCGGCCCATCACGTCCGCATCGCCTTTCCCAATGAACAATTCACTTAGTGCCATTGTCCCGCCTTCCCCCCCCATGACGCTGAACATTCTCCCATTTCAGATAACAGTCCAGTTCCCTTTTGAACGCTTCATTCGAGCCTGCCTCGACTCTCAGGCAGTGCATTCCAAACCCTAACAACTCACTGCGTGAAAAGGATTTTTCTCACATCACTTTTGCTTCCCTTGCCGATTACTCTAAATCTGAGACCTCTCGTTCTCGATCCTTTCGTAAGTGGGAACAATGTCAGCTGTCGCTTCTCTTGCTTCTTAGTCAGAATGTTGGTTGTTCAAATCTCATTCCAGAGATCTGAATACAAAATCTAGTCTAACATTCCCATGCAGCTCTGAGGAAGTACCGCACCTTTGGAGCCGCCACCTTTCTTCTTCTTCTTGAGCTCGCTTCCTGAAGGCAGCTCCAACCCACAGTGTCATGACCTCCACCATGGGGAGGACAAGGAAGCAGCCCCCAAACCCACCCCAGCCGGAATGGGGATCAGGGGGTGCTGTTGGAACACAGGGACTTAGGAGCAGGAATAGGCCATTTGGCCCTTCGGGCCTGCTGTGTCACTCGATAAGATCACAGCTGATTTGATTGTGGTCTCAACTTCACTTTCCTTTCTGCCCCTCATAACCCTTGACTCCCTTGTCTGTCAAAAATCTAATTAACTCACCCTTAAATAAATTCAATGACCCAACCTCCACTGCTTCCTGCAGAAGCAAAGTCCACATTCTAACGACCCTCTGGGGGAAAAAAAATTCTCCTCATCTCCGTCTTAAAAGGGAGACCTCTTTTTCTTAAACAGTGTCCCTTAGTTCTCGTCTCCACCACAAGAGGAAACATCCTCTTAGTATCCACTCTATCAAGTCCCCCCAGGATCTTATATGTTTCAATAAGATCACCCCTCAATGGGTATATGCCCAACCTGTTCAACCTTTCTTTATAAGATAAGCCTGCATTACATAAGAATATATTACTTCTTTCAATGACATCACAAACTATTATAGTTAACCCTTTGGGACTTGGTCTAACATACTCTACCACACTACACACAGCACTCCAGGTGTATCTCACTAAGGCCCTGTACAGCTGCAGTAAAACTCCCCTGCTTTTATATTCCATTCGCCTTGCAATAAATGTCAATATTCCATTTGCCTTCCTAATCTCTTGCTGTACTTACATACTAACCTTTCATGATTCATGTACCAGACACCCTCTGTGCCACCAAGTTCTGCAAACTCTCACTGCTTAAACAGTAGACTGCTTTTCTATTCTTCCTGTCAAAGCAGCCAACTTCAATTTTCCTCACATTATGCTCTATCTGCCACTTTCTTCCCACTCACTTAACCTTGTAGTTTCCTAAACACCTATTGACAACTTACTGTCCTATATATCTTGATGTCATTGGCAAATTTAGCTACCAGTCATTTGGTTCCTTCATCTAAGTCATTGATACAGATTGTAAATAGTTAACGCCTCAATACGAATCCATGGGGAGAATTTCCTCCCCTTCGGGGGCGGTTGGGCGGGAGCGGGCACGGGCGGGCCTGCAGCTGATGGCCGCCCGCGATTGGCTGGGTGCCGCCATTTTAAGTGAGTGGGCCACTTAAGAGCTGTGGAAATCTCCCTGAGGCACAGAGCTACCTCAGGGAGATTAGTTTAAGTTCTGAAAATTTTAATAAAGAAAATTAAATAAATTGAAGACATGTCCCTTCATGTGAAAGTGTCATATGAGCTGGGGCATGTCTATGAATGTTATTAAAATTTTTTATAAAACTTTAAGTACCATCATGAAAAGTTATCCTGCCTGTGGATGAGGTTCCATGATAAATGCGAAGGCTGCTTGGGCTCTTCCCTTGCCCGCCAACCTTAAGGTTGGACGGGCAGCTCAGTTTATTGTTTTAATTGATATTTAAATGGTCTTAATAGGCCTTTGGTAGTTTGGCGGGTGCGCGTCCGCCGAACTGAAAATCTGAATGGCGCCCGGTGACTTCGGGACGCGCGCCCAACGTCATCGCACATCATTTTACACGTTGGTGAGCAGGCCCTACCCCCGCTCGCCAACCTGAAAATTCTGCTGCATGTGGCACTCCACTAGTTGCAGCTTGCCGATCTGAAAAAGACATATTTATCCCTACTCTCTGCTTCCTGTTATCTAACCAACCCTTTATACATGTTAATATGTTACCCCCTGCACCTTGAGCTGCTTTTTTCTGTAGTAACCTTTGATATGGCACCTTACAAATGCCTTTTGGAAATCCAAGTACACCACATCTATAGGTTCCCCTTTATCCAGCTTGCTTGTTATTTCCTCAACCAACTCTAATTAATTAGTTAAACACCATTTCCCTCTCACAAAACCATGTTGACTCTCCCTGATCCCATTATGATTTTCTAAGTATCCTTCTACAATCTCATTAATAAGAAATTCTAGATATTAGGCTAACTGGCCTATAGTTTCCTGCTTTCTGTCTCCTTCCTTGAATAAAGGTTGGATATTTTCCAATCCGCCGCACCCTTCCAGAATCTAAAGAATTTTGGAAGATTATAATCAATGCCCCTACTATCTTTGCAACCACTCCTTTTAAGACCCTAGTGTAGAGGCCATCAGGCCCTGGGGACTAGTCAGCCTTTATGTCTAAAACTTTTCCCAGTACCTTTTCCCTGACGATGGTAATTGTTTTAAGTTCCTCCCTCCCTTTCACCTTTTGATTTACAAGTGTCTTTGCAAAGTTTTCTAAGTCTTCTGCAGTGAAGACAGACATAAATTACCTGTTCAACACTTCCATAGTTTCCTTGTTTTCCATTATCAATTCCCCAGACTCACTCTCTGGAGGGCCAGCACTGGATTTAGTTATTCTTTTTCCGGCAAGTTTTTCTACCAATGTCATCTGCTGCGATTGACAAGTCATGTATCTGTGAAAAGAAAAATATATCTTACCTGTTGGACCCTGCCTCAAATGGAGATGGTAAATTAGATATCACATCGGCATTACAATTACCTTCCGATCGCCTGTACTTAATGGTGTGCTGATAAGCAATATCAAATCTCATCCCTGCATTCAGGCTGCAGCTAAAGTGGATATCAGAGATTTTGGATTCAAAATAGCCATCAATGACTTATGATCACTTTAGATCGTGAAACTAGGACTAAAGAAGTATTTATGAAATCTTCTTATTCCAAAATTCAAAGTCAGCGCTTCACATTCTATCTGAGCATAATTTCGCTCACTTGCACTGAGGCCACATGAGATAAATGTAATTGGCCATCCTCCCCATCATCCAACACATGAGAGATCACAGCACCTACTCCGCATGGAGATGCATCACATGCTAGCTTAATCTTTGTACCATCTGCTAATTTACTTTTATGTAACTTGAATGCTTCATCACATTCCCTTGTCCAATTCCACAGAACACCATTCCTCAAAGTTCAATCAAAATGGCTACAATGAGGTTGCCAAATTTGGTATGAATTTACCGTAGTAATTCATTAGGCCCAAAAAGGATCTGAGCTCAGAGATATTTTGAGGGTGTGGTGCATTTCTTATTGCTTGAACCTTACCCTCGGTTGGATGTAACCCATCTTTCTCTGCCCTGTGACCAAACAGAATTTTGAAATATTTCACATTTATGCGCCTTTGTCCAAACTCCATGCTTTTCCAAATGTTGGAGCACCTTTTTCAACCTGCCATCATGGGCCTGCCTTTCGGAGCTGAAATAGGTATGACATCCAAATAGCACATACTCTCTTCTCTTGCAAACTTTAGTTCATTGCCCCTTGGAAAATCCCGGGGCTGAAGGAACACCAAATGGCAGCCTATGAAACTGAAATAGACCCATGACTGTATTAATAGTCAAATACAACCTAGACTCATTGTCGAACTCAAGTTGCAGGTAGGCATTTGTCAGGTCTAACTTTGAGAAAACCTGGCCTCCTGACAACATTGGGAACAGATCCTCCACGTTTGGTAAAATATCGGGTGGATTACAGTCCAGTACCTGATTTACGGTTACCTTATAATCCCCACACATTCTTACATGATCATCTGACTTTGGTACCATCACAATGGGAGTAGCCCAATTACCCAGCTTTACCTGAGAGACAATGTTCTCAGCCTCAAGTTTTTTCAGCTCTTGCTCTACTTTCTCTTAGAGAATAGGGCACTTGAACGAGGTGTGCAATAAACTTGTCTTGCATTCCCCTGAGCCTGGACTTTAGCCTTGTACTCTTGAATTGGTTTGGCGATTTCACTGATTACCTGAGGGTGCTTGTCGATTACATCATCATGTGATGTGAGTTTTGCTTCAACACAAAAAAACCCATTCTGTTTTAACTTAGGTGTTGTTAACCAGTTTCTTCCTAACAAGGCTGGTTTTTCACCCCTCATTACAATGATGAGCAATTTTGCACATTGCTCATTATATGAGACTGGAGCCAACACACCTCTCGTTAGGGGAATTGTCCCTCCTCCATAACTTTGCAATTCTATGTGTGATTTCTCCAGCTGATGTTGATTCAGTTTTTCATGGTATGTTGATTCAGGAATCATGCCAACTGATACACCTGTGTTGACCTCCATGTTTACCGGAGCTCCATCCAAAGCGACTTTTTTTCAATTCATTCATGGGATATGGGCATCGTTGGCTAGGCCAGCATTTATTCCCCATCCCTAATAACCCTTGAGAAGATGGTGGTGAGCTGCTTTCTTGAACTGCTGCTGTCCATGTGGTGAAGGTACACCCACAGTGCTGTTAAGAAGGGAGTTCCAGGATTTTGACTCAGCGACATTGAAGGAATGGTGATATATTTCCATGTCAGGGTGGTGAGAGGCTTGGAGGGGAACTTCCATGTGGTGGCCTTCCCAAGTATCTGATGCCCTTGTCCTTCTAGATGGTAATGGTCATGGGCTTGGATGCTGTCTAAGGACCCTTGGTGAGTTCCTGCAGTGCATCTTGTAGATGGGGTACACTGCTACCACTATGTGTCGCTGGTGGAGGGAGTGGATGTTTGTGGATGGGGTGCCAATCAAGTGGGCTGCCTTGTCCTGGATAGTGTCAAGCTCCTTGAGTATTGTTGGAGCTGCACTCATCCAGGCAAGAGGGAACTTATTTGGACAACGATGCCTTGCGAAGTTCCACTAGACATCCTTGTGCTTTGGATCATATGGTCTGAACTGACCCCTCATTTACCTGCTGCTGTTCGACAACTGTATGCAGTGACTGCCATTTCCTCCAGTCAGCATTTCTTTCATTTACATTCTTCCGACATGCCTTGGCAAGATGATCCTTCTTCTTGTTGCTGTAACACTCTGCCTTCAGAAATGGACAATTCCGTGCCCAACGTTGGACTGTCGGAAGTTAACTTTGACAATGTCAGCAACTTACTGTGACTGCATTCACTTTTTACACCATACACAAATCTGGGCTGCAATGCTCTCTCTTGAAATTCTCCAAAATTACAATGAACGGACAGCTTTTTCAAAGCCATGATAACATCTCCAATGTCCTCACTGGGCAACTGATTCCTTGTTCCAAACCAAGCTATACACAGGACTACTTGCATGCCAAACAGCATAAGCAGCAAGTGATAGACAGAGCAAAGTGGTCCCACAACCAACTGATCAGATCTAAGGTCTGCAGTCCTGCCACATCCAGGCATGAATGGTGGTGGACAATTAAACAACTCACTGGAGGAGGAGGCTCCACAAATATCCCCATCCTCAATGATGGAGGAGCCAAACACCTCAGTGCAAAAGATAAGGCTGATGAAGCATTTGCTACAATCTTCAGCTGGAAGTGCAGAGTTGATAATCCATCTTGGCCTTCTCCACAGGTCCCCAACATCACAGATGCCAATCTTCAGCCAATTCAATTCACTCCACGTGATATCAAGAAACAGCTGAAGGCACTGGATACTGCAAAGCTCTGGGGCCTGACAATATTCCGGCAATTGTACTGAAGACTTGTGCTCCAGAACTTGCTGCACCCCTAGCCAAGTTCCTGTACAGCTACAACACTGGCTATATGGAAAATTGCCCAGGTAGGCCCTGTACACAAAAAGCAGGACAAACCCAACCCTGCCCCATCAGGCTACTCTCCATCATCAGTAAAGTAATGGAAGGGGTCATCAACGGTGCTACCAAGCGGCACTTGCTTAGCTATAACATGCTCACTGATGCCCAGTTTGGGTACCATCAGTGCCGCTCAGCTCCTGACCTCATTACAGCCTTTGTTCAAACATGGACAAAAGAGCTGGACTCCTGAGGTGAAGTGAGAGTGACCGCGCTTGACATCAAGGCTGCATTTGACCAAGTGTGGCATCAAGGAGCCCGAGCAAAACTGGAGTCAATGGGAATCAGGGGAAAACTCTCCACTGGTTGGAGTCAAACCTAGCACAAAGGAAGATGGTTGTGGTTGTTGGTGGTCAATCATCTCAGTTCCAGGACATCACTACAGGAGTTCCTCAGGGTAGTGTCCTAGGCCCAACCATCTTCAGCTGCTTCATCAATCACCTTCCTTCCATCATAAGGTCAGGAGTGGGGATGTGCACTGATGATTGCACAATGTTCAGCACCATTCGTGACTCCTCAGATCCTGAAGCAGTCCATGTCCAAATGCAGCAAGACCTGGACAATATCCAGGCTTGGGCTGACAAGTGGCAATTAACATTCGCGCCACACAAGTGTCAGGCAATGATCACCTCCAACAAGAGAGAATCTAACCATAGCCCCTTAATGTTCAATGGCATTACCATCACCGAGTCCCCCATTATCAGCATCCTGGTGGTTACCATTGACTAGAAACTGAGCTGGACTAGCCACATAAATACTGTGGCTGCAAGAGCAGGTCAGAGGCTAGGAATCATGCGGCGAGTAACCCACCTCCTGACTCCCCAATGCTTGTCTACCATTTACTAGGCACAAGTCAGGAGTGTGATGGAATACTCCCCACTTGCTTGGATGAGTGCAGCTCCTACAACACTCAAGAAGCTTGACATCATCCAGGGCAAAGCAGCCCGCTTGTTTGGCACCACATCACAAACATTCACTCCCTCCACCACCAAAGCACAATAGCAGCAGTGTGTACCATCTACAAGATGTACTGCAGGAATTCACCAAGGCTCCTGAGACAACACCTTTCAAAACCATGACCACTACCGTCTAGAAGGACAAGGGCAGCAGATAGATGGGAACACCGCCACCTGAAATTTCCCCTCCCAGTCATTCACCATCCTGACTTGGAAATATATCGCTGTTCCTTCACTGTTGCTGTGTCAAAATCCTGGAACTCCCTCCCTAACACACCATTGGTGTACCTATACCACATGGACTTCAGCAGTTCAAGAAGACAGATCACCACCATCTTCTCAAGGGCAACTAGGGATGGGCAATAACTGTTGGCCCAGCCAGCGAAGCCCACATCCCATGAACGAATAAAGAAAAATAGATTTCTGCAATCTCCAATGGCTTTTGACTGTAGTGCTGCTCAAGCTTACACAAAATGTCTAACAGTGGTTTGCTTTTTGGCTTAGCAGGGGTGAATTCTTGAGAGTTTCATACACTTCTGGACCTACTCCAGTCAAAAATATAACAGTTTTCCTCTCCCCCCCCCACCCCCAGTGTCTAATTAATACCTGGATTATCAGGATCATTGAGCATATTATCATCAGTGAAAAACATCTCTAGCTGCTCCACATACACACTGAAAGACTCTCGTTCATGGCTATAATTTACCAGTTGCCAAATAATGCCAGTTGATATAGCCATCTTTAAAGGTCAGTCCACCCATGTGTAAAAACAGCCTTTTGTTTTTAAGACCAGATTTTTAAGCCTATTTCTCAGCAAAAAAACCTCCTCCAATGCAAATTTGTTTGGCAAGGGAAATCTATAATCCCACCCTTGTCACCACACTGTGATATCTTGGAACAAAAACACTGATGCAAACAGAGCTTGAGTGCCAACCGAACTGGTTTATTCTGGTTTTGGTTTGTATACAAATGTAGATGAATGGCCACAAGAGAGTGCTGTTACAATATTAAGTTGAGGCTCCATCTGCTCTGTCAAGTGTTCATAAAAGAGCAGGGCAGTTTTTCCCAGTGTCCCACCCATATGTATCCCTCAACCAACACCACTAAAGCAGATGATCTGGTCATATCACATTGCCGTTTATAGGAGCTTGGTGTTCACAAATGGCTGCCATGTTTCCCACATTAATGCAGTGACTACATTTTAAAAGCACTTTATTATATGTAAAGTGCTTTGGGACAACCTGAGGTTATGAAAAGCAATATATGGGTGGAACTTAATACATCACTCGGAAGTGGGCTGAGAGGCAGGAGTTGAATCAAGAGGGAAGGGGTAGTGGAGAGCCCATTGCCTTCCCAACTTCACCAATTATGTTGGAGGCAGGGAAAGTTGAGGATGGCCTTTCTGCTTTTAGGCCACGTGAGGCTATTATGTGGTAAAATAATGGTCACTTAAGTGCCGTTCGTATTATACTAGCAGCACCTGAGCTATGCACCATGTGGGGAGGATGATCTATAAAAACTGTCAACTTCCCTAAAGGCTTGGTAGGGGATGGTCTCCTGATCGGGCACCCTGTGACCCACTCCAGTGGCAAACACCATCCCTGTGAAATACTTCCCACTGCCCTCATGCCTGATGCCCCCTCCCCCCCACCCCTCCTCACTGAACCCTGCCTGGCTGGCCCCGGCGAGCTCCACAAACTCACCTTGATTCCAGGACCGCTTCCATGTGACTGGTCTGGGCCTGTTGCAGTACCAGCAGTGGCCACTGCTCCACGTGGCACTGCTCGACTGAAGTGGTGTAGGTTCTAATTGGCCGCCAGCTCTTGGAGACGTGATTTCGGCCCTTAAAGGGAGGCCTGATTGCCAGTGAATTCCATCGGGGCTTCTGAAAATGGCCGCGGCGGTGGGGATGCTGAGGGGGTGGGGGGTTGTTGCAGTGGATGGCTTACCACTGCATCCATTAAATTCAGCCCCATAAATACAATTCTTCCTTTTAATAATGGGTCCACCAACTCCAGGTCACGCCCTCACCTCTTGGGGTTGTGTTCTGTCAAAGGATCTCCTTTCATACAATCTACAACCTACTTTCACCTTACCTCTGACCCATCCTGGACGCAAGCAGGTCCACACCTCACCTCCAAATTTTTCCTCTTCCTACCCCACTGCATAACATCAGTATCACCCACTGCAAAGGAAACAGAGAATGTAGCTCAAACCTGAGGTCACTGATCTTAATGCACAGACAAGAGTGAAATGGAAAGGGTAGCGGAGAGATAGCTTGCTTTGAATTTCATTGGAACTATGTAAGAGGTCAAGGACAGAGAATTGGAAGGGGAGGGGAGAATTCAAGCTGCAAAACACACATAGCTCACCATTATATTTGTGCACAGAATGGAGATGTTCAACTGAGCAGTTATTTGTATTTGCTGTTCTCAGTGAAGACAGGGCTATTATGAGCAGTGAAAACTGTTCATTAGATTAACGAAGCACTCTTATGTATGGCAGGATTGTACAAAGCCTTAAACCATGTGATGTGAAGGGAGGTGAATGGGTATGCATTCACTGGTGGAATGCGTTTCCTTACCTCTCCCACCTAAAGATTTGAACCTTTATTGATTTGAAAGTATTATCTCTAGCAAACTGCAGGCATAGCAGATGGTGAACTGTGCATAATATTGTTCTGATAGCATGATATAATTTTCTAGAATTGCTACCATGGCAACACTATATTAATGGTGTCTCATAGGGATTAACAACCTTTCCTGTGTTTTTCCACCGATAATGCTTCAGCAGCCCCACGCTAAAGGTCACACTTTTTAAAAAAAATTGATCACCACTCCTGTCTTGAGATGCCAAAGCACACAAATGCAAATTGTATAGATCATGCGAGTGCGCAAAACCATAGCAGAGAATTAAATTCTGTAATTCTAGGAAAAGGTGTGGAATTCTGGGAGAGCATTCTAATAGCATTTGAGCACTGCAGTACACAGTAGAAACAATATGGCCCAAAATCCCATGAGACCCTCGAACTGACTTCCAGCTGCAGGTCCTATTCTTCGTTATATTTCCACAAGTCCAGCCTCTTCAAACAGAAAAACAGTTCTCCTTGGCATCGTACTTGGTGGCTAACACAAAGCAGGCTTTTACTCTGCATTGCACAGCAGCAGCTGTTAATGGTCTCTCTCCCCAGGTCTCTGAGTCTGAGAGTCCATGTGCAGAAAGACCAGCTGCCCCTCTTTCGCATCAAGGTGTAAAACTGGCACTTAATTTTCTATAAGTTTCAGTCTAGGCCTCTTTTCCCATGACAACCAAATCAGATGGGGCTGTCCCCAGGCTGAGTTGAGTGTGATTTCACTATCCGTGATTCCAGGGCATTCTGTTTCACCTTAAATTAAAGGAGACAGTTTAAAACATAACCGCCATATAAAGTCTTGCATTCGTACGAAAGAAAATGAAAAAGGCACGATTTTGCCTTCTGCCCCGATGTTTTTTCCTCCCAAGTTTCTTGCAGCAGTGCCCTGGAGATTGATCTTCAATTCCTGGAGATGCCAGGGCAAACAATGTGGTACTCACACTTAATGCATGCCTGCTTCATATCGGTGCCCATTATACTGAGAACAGTGGACGTTAAACTGGCTGGAACCCCAGTGGATAATGACATCTCACCAGTCCTATCTCTTCAGTGGCATCATTACTGTAGGAGATAATGCTAAAAAGTTCACTTGTCCAAACCATTGCTGGGAAATATTGTTGCTTGTCAAAGGTGACAGGGTCCCATGTTGCACGATCATGCATCAACCTCTGGAACCCAGAAGAGTCAATAACAGTCCGGATTCACTGAAAAGAAAGGTGAAACTTTGAGTCCTCTAGTGCAGCAACAACAACTTTCGTAGCATCTTTAAATACAGAAAAGTATGCCACATCATCTCATAAGACACGATGCAATAATACATGCCTAGCCAAATAAGAGGGGGAACAAAATGGTTGGTCAAAGAGCTGTGCTTTAAGAAGGTAAAGCGATTTGCAATAAGTTAGAGAGGGGATCCCAGAGATGGAGTCTTAGTTGGTTGAAGGCATGGCTGCAAATGGTGGGGTGAAGGGAGGGACAGAGGTCAGAGTCAAATGAAGAGAGAGAGTTTGGTGGAGTTTTAGCGCTGGATGAAGGAGGGGAAAGGGACATGGCGTCATTTAAACTTGAGGTAGGGAATTTTAAATTTTAGGACCAGGAGCAATTGCTGGTTATCAAGGATTGGGTAATGATTGCGTGGAATAGAGTGCAGGCAATGGAGTTTGAATGAGCTGAACTTTACAGATGATGAAAGACAGCAGGCTATCTAACGAGAAAACAGTAAAAACTGGGAAGTAAGAATACTGGTCTGAACTGCCCTTGTCTACCTTAAAACGGAACACCAGTGAAACTGGGGAATAAGAGTGGTCTGGGCGCCTTGGAGTGACAAAAACATGGATGCAGGTTTCAATGGTACGTAGGCTGAAGTATTGCAGAGGCAGCTGATTTAATAAAACTAGCGGTCTTTAGAATGGAGAAGAGAATGTACTGGAAACTCAGCTTCGAATCAAATAGGACAACAAAGGTTGCGGATAGCTTGGTTTCAATACTGCCCCAAAGATGCGCTGGGGAACACCCCCTCCCGGAAATCCCCACATAAAGATTGCACGGTAATAGCCCGGGAGTTGTCCACCACCCCCACCTTGGACTGCCCTCCACACCCCTTACCACACCCCCACCTCCCTGACTACACCCCCACCCCCCTGTCTACACCCCCACCCCCTAGTCTACACCCCCACGCCCCTGACTACACCCCCACCCCCCTGACTACACCCCCACCCCCCTGACTACACCCCCACCCCCTGTCTACACCCCCACCCCCTGTCTACACTCCCATTCCCCTGACTACACCCCCACCCCCCTGACTACACCCCCACCCCCCTGTCTACACCCCCATCCCCCGACTACACCCCCATCCCCCTGACTACACCCCCATCCCCCGACTACACCCCCATCCCCCGACTACACCCCCATCCCCCGACTACACCCCCACTCCCGACTACACCCCCACCCCCCTGACAACACCCCCACCCGCCTGACTACACCCCCACCCCCCTGACTACACCCCCACCCCCCTGATTACATCCCCACCCCCCTGTCTACACTCCCACCCCCCTGTCTACACTCCCATTCCCCTGACTACACTCCCATTCCCCTGACTACACCCCCACCCCCCTGACTACACCCCCACCCCGCTGACTGCACCCCCACCCCCTTACTACACCCCCACTCCCGACTACACACCCACCCTCCTGACTACACCCCCACCCCCCTGACTACACCCCCACCCCCCTGACTACACCCCCACCCCCCTTACTACACCCCCACCCCCCTTACTACACCCCCACCCCCCCTGACTACACCCACACCCCCCTGACTACACCCCCACCCCCGTCTGCACTCCCACCCCCCTGTCTACACTCCCATTCCCCTGACTACACTCCCATTCCCCTGACTACACCCCCACCCCCCTGACTACACCCCCACCCCCCTGACTACACCCCCATTCCCCTGACTACACCCCCACCCCCCTGACTACACCCCCACCCCCCTGACTACACCCCCATCCCCCTGACTACACCCCCACCCCCCTGACTACTCCCCCACCCCCCTGACTACACCCCCACCCCCCCTGACTACACCCCCACCCCCCTTACTACATCCCCATCCCCCCTTACTACACCCCCACCCCCCTGACTACACCCCCACCCCCCTTACTACACCCCCACCCCCCTGACTACACCCCCACCCCCCTGACTACACCCCCACCCCCCTGACTACACTCCCACCCCCCTTACTACACCCCCACCCCCCTTACTACACCCCCACCCCCCCTGACTACACCCCCACCCCCCTTACTACACCCCCACCCCCCCTGACTACACCCCCACCCCCCTGACTACACCCCCACCCCCGTCTGCACTCCCACCCCCCTGTCTACACTCCCATTCCCCTGACTACACTCCCATTCCCCTGACTACACCCCCACCCCCCTGACTACACCCCCACCCCCCTGACTACACCCCCATTCCCCTGACTACACCCCCACCCCCCTGACTACACCCCCACCCCCCTGACTACACCCCCATCCCCCTGACTACACCCCCACCCCCCTGACTACTCCCCCACCCCCCTGACTACACCCCCACCCCCCCTGACTACACCCCCACCCCCCTTACTACATCCCCATCCCCCCTTACTACACCCCCACCCCCCTGACTACACCCCCACCCCCCTTACTACACCCCCACCCCCCTGACTACACCCCCACCCCCCTGACTACACCCCCACCCCCCTGACTACACTCCCACCCCCCTTACTACACCCCCACCCCCCTTACTACACCCCCACCCCCCCTGACTACACCCCCACCCCCCTGACTACACCCCCACCCCCCTGACTACACCCCCACCCCCCTGACTACACCCCCACCCCCCTTACTACACCCCCATCCCCCTGACTACACCCCACACCCCTGACTACAACCCCACCCCCCTGACTACACCCCCACCCCCCTGACTACACCCCCACCCCCCTCATTGCCCTCACCCCCCTGACTACACCCCCATCCCCCTGACTACACCCCCACCCCCCTGACTACACCCCCACCCCCCTCATTGCCCTCACCACCCACGACTACACCCCCCAGCCACCAACTACACCCCCACCCCCCTGACTACACCCCCACCCCGACTACACACCCACTCCCCCTCTGCACCCCATAACTATACCCTCACCCCTCTGACTACAGCCCCACCCGCCTGACTACACCCCCACCCACCTGACTATACCCCCATCTTCCTGACTACACCCCCACCCCCCTCATTGCCTTCACCATCCATGACAACACCCACCACCTACCCTGACTACACTCCCCAGCCACCAACTACACTCCCACCCCCTGATTCCCCTCCCCACCCCGACTACACACCCACTCCCCCGACCACCCTCTACACCCCATAACTATACCCCCACCCCTCTGACTACAGCCCCACCCTTGACTGCCCTGTTGAATGCCCACCTACACACCGCGCCACCAGAATATGCCCACGACTCCGACTGCCCTCTCTAACTGCTGATTCCCCTCCCTACCCATGACTACCTCAACCCACTCCACTGACCACCTGACCCCTCAAATGGAAACCCCCCACTGACCAACCCACAATGACCACAACCCCCCTTGACCACTTGAGCCCCTCCAGTGACCACTCAACCCCCTCCCACTATCCACCCGACCCTCCTTCACGGTCCACCTGACCCTGCCCCACTGACCATCTGACATCCCCCATTGACCACCCAACCCCCCTCCCACTAGCCACCCGCCACATCCCCCCACTGACCATCTGACATCCCCCACTGACCACCCAACCCCCCTCCCACTGGCCACCCACAACATCCCCCCACTGACCATCCAACACTCCTCCACTGACCACCAACACCCCCTCCACTGATCACCCAAACATCTCTACTAACCAAACAACATCCCCCACCACCACCACTGACCACCTGACCCTCCTCTACCGAGAACTCGACACCCACCAACTGACCACCCTAACTGTCCCCATTGACCACCCAGCTCCCTCATCCACCTGCCCACCCCCCACTGATCACCTGACCTCCTCCCCTGACCCCACCCCCCCCACCCCCCCCACCTCCAATCCTACTCACTTATCTTGCACACTTACTTTCTCCCTGGCTTCTCAAAGTGGCTGGACCTTTAAACGTACCTGCTTTATGGCAGTCAGTGCTGCAAAAAAGAGAGCATGTCTTCCATGCCTTGGACTCAGCTGTCCTCAATACAAGGCCTTGGGAACCACTGCACTGTCCCTTTCTCACCCGGCTCGAGTCGGAAGGTCAGGCAAAGAAGGTGCAGTTTCATTTTTGGGTAAGTAACGAGGAGTGGACTGGCAATCTCGGATTTCCACTCCAGAGGAGCTATGGTCCATAGAGTAGACTTTGGGGGTAACTCACATATAATAAGTGAAATAGGGGGAAAAACCACAGTGCCACAATTTCCTCACATGAATAAGGGGACTATTTGAAAAACGCATTTTGCATGAGAAATGTTAGCAGATGGAACGTTATCTTCTCCGGATATTCTCACCAACAGGCAGGATGCAGTTGATTCAGGCTGCTCTGCTCAGGAAGCTACCACAGATCAGCACTTACAATTTGACACCCCTGTTCTCATCAGCACCACAACATCTGTGACACGAAACCTAGTGAGTTGTACGACTTTGTAATAAATCACAAAAGGAGTCCACAAAAGCCTTGCCCAAGGGTAGCTGATGCAAATGTTCTCAAACTTAATGGAAATGATCCCACCAAAAATATTCCCATTGTACTGGTAACTCACCAATACAGAGAATTAACTGCATGCCTATGAAGCTTCTCCTGTCATCATTCTTCTTAGCCTTTGATACTTTGTTTTTTCTTTCACTGCACTGCCACTTCTTTTTCCTTCATGCGTTTCTCTCTCCTTTCCTCTGCCCTCTTTTGCCTCTCTGTTTTTCTGTCTTTCCTGTTTCATTTTTGTTTTGCTCTCCCTAACCTCACCTTTCTTCCTCTCCCTTCTGATTCACTTCTACATCCTTTGCCTGCTTCACCTTCTCTGTTATTTGCCAAGAGCAAGCAATACACGGAGAATAGAGAAATGCTGGCAGATTTGAGCAACCATACAGTTCTTAATTCTCATCTATGTATGCCTATGCTCATTGGTTCCAGCAATGCCTCAATTTTTAAAATTCTCATCCTTGTTTTCAAATCCCTCCATTCAAAGCCCTTCCCAATCTCTTGCCCTCCTCCATGTCAACAAACCACCAAGCTATCTAGTGTAAATATGGAGTCAGAGCCCAAAGTGAATGGAGGCTCCCTCCTTTAGATTTGGAGAGGGGGGTGAATCACTGCTCTTTCTGAGTGGATGGGATGAGTTGGTTTGAGTGATCTGCCTCATGTGTCTAGTTTGTGATCTTGTAATACAAACAGCCTGCATTTAAGCTGATGAAATGAGACCAAATGCACAATAATTAACATTTCTCTTTGTTAGTCAAATAGAAACAGGAAACAGTCATTCAACCCCTCAAGCTCAATTTAGCCCATTATAAATATGAAGTTTCTAAGTTTGTTATGTTTTGGCACTGTCTGTTTAATTAAAGGTAAAACAGAGTAGTGAAGTGGGTCGTGTGACCTTCTTCGAATCCTGCTTGACAGCAAGCCTTGGTTGCAATGGGGATAGTGAGGCCCAGACTGCTTTAGTCTCCAAGTCTTATAGGGAGGTGTTAGGAGTGTCAGGTTTTATAAATAGTTATATTTTAAACTGTCTATTTAATTCCAAGTTAGAATGGAGTTGTTGGGGGAGGGGATGGTCGAGGATAGCTAATTAGCATTTGTCTGTTACAAGGCCCATGTTTCTATGGAGACGGGCTTTAGAGGGGATGTGTCCATAGCAAGCCATTGTAATATCGGGTAGGATCTTTCGTAAGATATCCCTGAACCTCAGAGACAGGTAATTCTGCAAGAACCTGAGAGAGAGAGAGAGGGAGAGAGCAGATGAAGGCAACCAGTCTCTATTGTTCACCATGCAGAAGGCAGGTGGGAGCTTGGATTAAAGAGACCAAGTTCATGAGGATTTAAATAAAGCTGGAAGATTCACCTAGCTTTGGCTAGAGGGAGGAATCTCCAGGATAACCTGCATGTACATGTCAGCTCTGGGATATTTGAAGTTGCCCAGCTAGAAAAGGGAAAAGGGAGCAAGCTATTAGGAGCTGAGAATGGCTTTGGACTAGTTTCTGGAAATGAAGTATACATTTAAGGGACAGAATAAAGGTGTAATTGTGGAGGGGAATTTTCAGACATTTTAAAAGTTAAACGGGAGATCTTTTCTGTATTTTAGAGTACAAGCTGCCTATCGAATTGTGCTTAGTCAATGTTGCCTTTAGCTTGTTTATGACAGAAAAAGTCTTAAACCTCGGAATCTTGCCATGTGAACCTTCCAGTCAGCCACTTAAAATTCAAATATGTCTTTAAAAGCTATTGGTCTCTACGGGGCTTGTAATAAGCTTTGACAACTTTTTGGGAGAGTGAGTTGATGTGAGCATAAGTGTGTTCCCTCATATATCAACTTTCAGCCAAGGTCTTTAGTTTGCACTTTTCACATGTGGCACTTTTTGTCTCATTTAAAATTTCAAAACAAGCAACAAAAATTAAAAGCGTTTCTTGATTCTTAACACCTCCCTCTTTCTCGTCCTCAGACATTCTTTTCCTGAGCTGCCATGGTCCTCTCTGTCTCTGGATATATAACAATAAATAAGTCTAATTGTTCTTTGTTATTTTGCATCTGTTCACAGCTGAAGATAACAGCCTGGCATTGAAGGCGAAGGTGAGAATTGAGGATCTCTTCAGCGAAGAATTCCAGATTCACGATGTAGAGGCCAAGTGGATTAACGGTAGGTAGAGTGATGGGTTTATCAGGTGGGGAGGTCTAGGAAAGTGCCATGGTCAAAATGTACAACAAAGGATGTGTAAAATATGTGTACTATTGGCACTACCCCATGTACACATGCAGGCACACAAATTAAGAATTTGTCTGTTCTTTGCAAGGTGACATTGCAAGAGCGTTTGTGAATATCTCCTCTTATTTCTTCTTCCTCTGGAAAATAGTGTTTGTAGGTTTGCTAGATATTTCAGACAAAGCAAATCATTGCAATGCGTTTCTGGTGTCACCAAGGAATTTTTATCCCGTGAAGGCAGACTTCACATTTGCGCTGTACTGATTCCAGGCTTCTTTGCCAAAAAAAAAATGCATTGTTCTGAACTGAATTTGTTATCAAGCTGAAGGATCAGGTCATGAACAGTTTCAGGTCTAATGGGGTCTTAAGATTTCGGAGAGATTGCATATAATGCCATGGTAAATTAAAAGAGTAAGAATAATAATGGTATTTTATTCAACAACCTTTATCTCAGCCTAAAGGCTGAATTGAAATGTAATTTTATTCAGGCCAAGTAATTAGTTAAAAACCTGCAAACACATAACAATCATGTATTAAGAGAAAAAAATAAACAATTTCAGCAGCAGACAGGAAAGTGGTGGACGGGATATGTTGAATTACAATTATATTAAAATCATAAATAAAATATTCCTACACTACAAGCACTGAAGCACAAACAAACTTAATCATTTAAGCACTTCATTGAGGACCTGAATCATGTGAGGAATAGGGTTGCATTGGGACCTTTCCAACCTGCGTCTTACAGGGTTGAATTAAGTGGAACTTCTGAGTTGCCTAGGAAGAGTAGAATAAAACTGCCCAGTGTAGCATTTAATTGCCCCTGCTCGCCATTGTTCTTCATCACTCTTGGTTTGTTGCTCCAGAACTCAAGAGCCCCTGAAGTTGAATTCCTACTATGGCTGCGATGCAGATTTTCTATTCCGATTTGCAAATGAAGGTTGCTACTGAAAAGAGGGAGAGATTTACATTGGCACCACATTGTTTGCAAAGATGCAGGTCTCTGTTGTGGAGGAGAGTACTTGTGACCATGTGGCGAGCATGCTGTATACAGCTTTGGGCCTACCACATAGCCTTACTGCAATTCAAGGCCTAGTGGCTTCTAGCCCTGACAATCAAGAGCTCAGTCATCTAAGTCATTCAGCACTTGCTATCAAAAAAAATCCAACACAGTAATAAACAATTTGTGATGTCTGGATTATTATTTAATTGGTTTAGGAATGATCTGGAGTTGTTAAATCCCACTTTGTCTGCTGTGTAACTAGGATTTCAACATGTGTTGCTCAAATAATAGGAGGGTGGGGTCTTGGGAGGGGTGGTGAAGAGATGAGCGGTTGGAAATAGAGGGGGAAGGAGAGGGGGGGGCGTGAAGAGAGGGGGGGGCGTGAAGAGAGGGGGCGTGAAGAGATGGGGCGTGAAGAGATGGGGCGTGAAGAGATGGGGCGTGAAGGGTGGGTGAAGAGAGGGTGAGGCAAAGAGAGCGGGAAAGACGGAAGAGGGAGAGAGGGAAAGCGGAGAGAGGGGGAGAGGGGGGAGAGAGAGAGAGAGGAGGGGAGAGAGAGAGAGGAGGGGAGAGGGATAAGGAAACAAAGGAGAGGGGGCTAAAGAGGAGAGAGCACAGGGAGCAGGGGAAGAGAGAGGGAGAGAGAGAGGGAGGAGAGAGAGAGTGGGGAGGGTGCAGGGAGAAATACAGCATGTGAGGAATAGGGATGTTTACTGATGATTGCACAATGTTCAGCACCATTCATAGAAACATAGAAAATAGGAGCCGGATTAGGCCATTCGGCCCTTCGAGCCTACTCCGCCATTCATTATGATCATGGCTGATCATCCAACTCAATAGCCTGCTCCCACTTTCTCCCCATATCCTTTGATCCCTTTTGCCCTAAGACGCCCCAATCTAACTCCTTCTTGAAAACATACAATGTTTTGGCCTCAACTACTTTCTGTGGTAGCGAATTCCACAGGCTCACCACTCTCTGGGTGAAGAAATTTCCCCTCATCTCAGTTCTAAATGATCTACCCCATATCCTCAGACTGTGACCTCTGGTTCCTGACTCCTCCACCATTGGGAACATCCTTCCTGCATCTACCCTGTCTAGTAGTCCTGTTAGAATTTTGTAGGTTTCTATGAGATCCCCCCTCATTCGCGACTCCTCAGATACTGAAGCAGTTCATGTCCAAATGCAGCAAGACCTGGACAATATCCAGGCTTGGGCGGACAAGTGGCAAGTAACATTTGTGCCACACAAGTGTCAGGCAATGACCATCTCCAACAAAAGAGAATCTAACCATCGCTCCTTAATGTTCAATGGCATTACCATCACTGAATATCCCACTATCAACATCCTGGGGGTTACCATTGACTAGAAACTGAACTGGACTAGCCATATAAATACTATGGCTACAAGAGCAAGTCAGAGACTAGGAATCATGCGACGAGTAACTCACCTCTTGACTCCTCAAAGCCTGACCACCATCTACAAGGCACAAGTCAAGAATGTAATGGAATACTCCCCACTTGCCAGCATGAGTGCAGCTCCTACAACACTGAAGAAGCTGGACACCATTCAGGGGAAAGCAGGCCGCTTGATTGGCACCACATCTACAAACATTCACTCCCTCCACCACCAACGCACAGTAGCAGCAGTGTGTACCATCTACATGATACACTGCAGGAATTCACCGAGGCTCCTTAGACAGCCCCTTGCAAGCCCACGACCACTACCACCTAGAAGGACAAGGGCAGCAGATAAATGGGAACACCACCACCTGGAAGTTCCCCTCCAAGTCACTCACTACCCTGACTTGGAAACATATCGCCGTTCCTTCACTGTCGCTGGGTCAAAATCCTGGAACTGCCTCCCTAACAGCACTGTGGGTGTACCTACACCACATGGACTGCAGTGATTCACGAAGGCAGCTCACCACCACCTTCTCAAGGGCAACTAGGGCTGGGCAATAAATGCTGGCCCAGGCAGCGAAGCCCACATCCCGTGAATGAATATAAAAGAACCTGAATAGCACTGACCTTTTGTACTTGTCCTTCTCTTAGTATAAACCATCTGCAAGTGGTCCAATTGCAATTATCCATGGAAAAACCTAGCTAGAATTAGATTCGTGACAGACCAAAATGCTTGAAATTTGTTCCGAGTGAAAACCATGCTGGTGCTGCAATTGCCACATGGCCGAGACAGGAAGTAGCTCTAGCGAACTGGGGGAAATTGGGGGCAGAAGCTGCAAAGGCTCATGGGACTTTGAGTTATCTTATGCCTGCAAAACCTATTGTGTTGTATCAATTGAATTAATTGGTTTGAATGATGGAGGCAGGTAAAATTCTGCTGGAAAAAAAGGTACATTTTGTTGAGGGTGGGGCATACTGCTGACACTCATGACCAGGAAAGCAGGGACATTAGGGAACCAACTGGATATCCCGCACCTCCATGCCCGCACCACTCACCCACAGGCCCACCAGAACCTTGCACCTCCGTGCCCACTAGACCCCCGCACCCATGGGCCTATCGGACCCCCTGCAGCCACGGGCCAGCCAAATTCCCCCCCCCCCACCCCCCCCCTGACACCTTGATGCTTGCTGGGCCTCCAGCACCTGTGGGCCTGGCAGCATCCCCACACACATGGGCCTGGTGGACTGCCCACACGCTCGGGCCTGGCAGACCACCCAACTCAGTCCCACATGGCCTCTGGACACCCCTGTCCACCTGGGCCTGTGGGACTACCCACCGCCACGCTTGTTGTGCGAGACACTGGCCAGCAGTCCAAATTCCAGGACAAGCGAGGAAAGTACATATTGGACGGTTGGCCGCGTCGGTTGCACATGGGCATACACAAAAATGGAGAACACTAGTCTGATATGAGGCATGTGTGACACTCAGAACGCAGGCGACCATACCGGAGAATAACAGTGTCTGGACTTCAGACAGCCAGCTCCCAGTTAAGTCAACTGCTTCCAGTAAATCACAACCATCCGCAGCCAATGTTGGCTGACAAAATCAAGTGGCACTGATTTCCAGCTGGATTTCCCAGTTCTTCTGGTTGCTCCCAGTGCACTGGGGTCATTTTGGTAAGAACCCTGTTCGATACGGCTGCCGTTTTCACTAGTTTCAGCTGATTTTCATTGGCGGGGTGAATCAACATGCGCTCTTCAAATACATAACCAGTGAGAATGGGTTCAAATGAATTGTAAAGTGAAGGCAGAAAGTAAAGAGTAAATGATGAACCTCTCCTGCAGCTTCTGTGTGATTTACATCATTATAAAGAATAGAGCACAGAAGAATAAATTCCAAATTCCAGTGGGAAATTTGTAAGTAATTTACATTAGATCTTTGGTCTTTGATACTTTGAGACTAGAGGGAGCCTTGTTCCAAAGCATGTGTTTTTATTATTCTTGTAAAAGAAACTGAAATGCACAAAGCAAAGCAGTTCAAATACAAAACTTATACAAATAAACAGTAAATAAGGCATTTATGGGCAACCTTTTTTTATTCGTTTATGGGACATGGGAATCGCTGGCTAGACCAGCATTTATTGGTCATCCCTAGTTGCCCTTGAGAAGGTGGCGATGATCTGCCTTCTTGAACCGCTGCAGTCCATGTGGTGTAGGTACACCCACAGTGCTGTTACGGAGGGAGTTCCAAGATTTTGACCCAGCGACAGTGATGGAACAGCGATATATTTCTGAGTCAAGGTGGTGAGTGGCTTGGAGGGGAACTGCCAGGTGGTGGTGTTTCCATGAGCCTGCTGCCCTTATCCATCTAGATGGTGGCAGTTGTGGGTTTTGAAGGTGCTGTTTAAGGAAGCCTGGTGGGTTCCTGCAGTGCATCTTGTAGATGGTGCACACTGCTGCTAATGTACGTCGGTGGTGGAGGGAGTGAATGTTTTTGGAAAAGGTGCCAATCAAGTGGACTGCATTGTCCTGGACGGTGTCAACCTTCTTGAGTGTTGTGGGAGCTGCACTCATCCAGGCAAATGAAAAATATTCCATCACACTCCTGACTTGTGCCTTGTAGATGGTGGACAGGCTTTGGGGAGTCAGAAGATAAGTTACTCACCGCAGGATTCCTAGCCTCTGACCTAACTAACATCCCAAGGTTTTGAGATGATCAGGCTCGATGTACCTTTCCTTTACACTTGACTGCATCCAGTTCTGCTCCGAGAGCTTACTAAAAATCTAGGCTCTGCGTCTCCCTTTATAAAGATTAAAAAGACACCCTAGTTACTACCTGTCCTTGTTCCCCTGGTAGCCTCTTATCAGTTGTGTTCTCTGGGGTAGAATGTCCGTTTGGGCACAAGCAGCAGTTCCAGTGTGAGTTTTGCTCAAAATAGTGCCTGCTTTAAAAAGTCTTTTCTTCAATGGGCGGAATTTCGCGGTCCCTCCCGATTTTCCAGTCCCGCCGAAGTCAATGGACTTCTAAATGGCTCGTCGCATTTTCCCGCCCCGCCCCCATCGCGACAGGGCTGTAAAATTCTGATACATGAGATTCCATTCACTCGTTTGCATACGGCCGAATGCAACAGGCAGTGTTTTAAACCGTAACTTACTCAAAAAGAAGAAGTATTGCTTCGTAAAATGCTCCTTGATCTATTTAACAGCCGCAACTTGGTGCAGTTTGATTAATACAGCTGAAGAAGCGTTTAGCTCAAAAAAATGACCGTTTTAAATCACAGTGTCAATCCATCATACATTAGTAACCAACTGTGATTTTAAATTACTGAAAATTACTTCTAAAACAAAACTATTTTCTAGTTTGATTGGGGTACAGCATAGTCAGTTCTTTATTAACTTCAAAAAATACATTCAAAACCTTTTGAAATGTACCTATCACTGTCCTTCCATCCAGTGTAATTTCTCCTCAAAACTCTGTGAATGAGCACAATTCGCAGAAGCCCCCAGTGACAATTAGTCCACCCAGTGAGGTGGTGGGGGGTGGGGGTGGGTGGTGGAGTGGAGGGTGGGGGTGGTGTTGAGGGTGTGGAGGGCATGGCAAGTGTTTTGTATGAGGGCTGGTTCTAGCGTGATGGTTTTTAAAACTGGCACAATAGATCACAGAAAGGCAAGTTGTGCTGAATTCTGTTTGTGCTAAAATACCGCGATCTTTTGTGCTTGATCTCAGGGGAGTTGCACTGGAAAAAACCATTGCAGTCGAACAGAAACTCCAGGCTCTCAAGTCTCGTATTCTGTCACAACATCTTAAGGCCGCCCTCAAAACCTGACCTCTGACTCCTCCAAGCCTTCCCAAAACCGTCCAGTAAAGTATAAGATATCAAAACCGAATGGGTGCCTCCTTAAATTGAATGCTCCGAGGACAGACTTGACAAGACAATAGGCGGAATTGTCCCAGATTTGCACTAAGTGTGGTAGCGGGCGTGAAAATAGACATTTCACTCGCTGGCAATGGAGGGGTTTTCACACCGTATTGTCCACTTCCCGCCTCATTAATTATTCAGCCACAGGAAATACGCCATCTTGTTGATGGGCAGCCCCTGAATCACTCACCACACCATTACCTCACCATTTGCTCACTCCATGCGCCATATCTAAACTGCAGTTGCGCACACAGTTCTCAATGTTTGCAGCCCAGGACTGCTACAGTCAAGACATGGCCCTGAAAGCCAAGAAGAGTTCAGTGACCCATCACTGGAATGCCTTTTGGAGGCCCGCCGTGATGTACTCCACCTCCACTCTGGCCACTGGAGATCCAGCAATCTCATCACTCCAGGCGGTGATGTGGTGGCGCTGGTTGTCAGTGCCAATGCTGCACCGAGTAGGTTGGCCATCCAGTGCAGAAAGAGGATGAATGATCTCATCCGTGCCGCCAGAGTAAGGAAACCATCCCATCACTCTAAACTCACACACTCACAAGCCCATCACACATTCATTAACATCTCACTCTCTGCCAACTCAAGGGACAATAGCACTCACTCTCTCACACACACCCTCACACCTCCATCTGGCCCTATCGTCTCTAGGGACTGTCTCCTCAGCCCTCAACCTCTTGAGGCCACTTGCACAGAGCAACATGTGCCCTGCACACCCTGGGATATCCCCCCTTCCCCAGTACAGTCTTCAACATGCAGCCTCTTCCCTTGCCTGAGGCCACTTCTCCCCCTTTCTCAAGCAAGTCCTAGTCCTGCAGCCATTGAAAAGCCACCCCCGCCTTATGGCTGGTCTGGTAAGTAGAGACCTGCCCGTGAGCCTCCCTAACAGTGATGTGATGCTGCCTGCGAACCCTGGCGCTGATGACCATGCAGCACACCCAAAGCAAAGTAAACAAACAAACCTCGAAGTCCCAAGCAAAGTGCCGTTCACCAGGTGCATGTTGCTTGTGTACAGTTGTGAAACACATTGGTGTAATGGTCCAGCATGGGGGGAGGATTCTGGTGAGCAGGACTTATAATGAGATGCTAAAGTATTGAAATTAGGTTCCTGACGTGTGGTGGCGGGAAACGCGGCCCGCCATCGACGGGTGGAGCGGACAGTCGCAAACCAGGTTTTACAATAGCGTAAAACCAATTTCTGGCCTTCATGCCATATTGTCCACTCACGCCCGCCATGACGCCCGCCGGCAGTGGAGTGGAAAATTCCAGCCAAAGTTTCAATCTTTAGAAACCTAATTGTTAATGATGACACATTCAAATGCAAAACCTTATGCTAAAATAGAAGCCTTATTCCAAAATGGAAGGCTGCAAAAGTACTTTGCTCATGGAACTGAGATTGAAGAGAAGCTCAGTGATCAGGTTAATAATTCTCTGACCTGCGCTTCTTCTGAGTATGGAAGCACAGAAGAATTGAGCTTACCTGAAGACATGACACTAACTTCAGTGAGAAACAGGTTCGCTTGGATTTCTTAAATTCCTTCTTAGAGTTCATTCCTAGGATGTGGGTATCTCTGGCAAGGTCAGGTTTATTGTCTATCCCTCACTGGCCTGACTGAGTTATGGACACAACCATACTAGTGTAAGAGTGGAGTCACATATAGGCCAGACTGGATAACGACTGCAGGTTTTCTTCCCTAAGGACATTAATGAGCCAAATGGCCCATTTGCAATCATCTGGAATCTTCATGATCACTTTTATTGATATCAGCTTTTTATTTCTAGGCTTATTAACTTGATGCAAGATTGCTACCCCAGTGACATAACCATGGCACAACTATTTCTCTTCACTATTTCTGGAATGCATTCCCTATAACCTAGTGTACGTGACAGCATGTATGCATCTGTGTATGTCTGAATCTCCTCGTCATTCCTATATCTGGTTGTGGGGTAAACGTTATCCTGACCGCCCTCACTTAAGATTTGCAGACTTGTTTTCACTCACTACATAATTTAACCATGTTGAAACAGTCAGCTAACCTGTTGTTTAGAGGCCTGCCAGCTAATGCTGTGTGAAATGGTGGTGTAGTGGTAATGTCACTAGACTACTAATTGAGGGGCCAAGGCTAATTGTCTCGGGACATGGGTTCAAATCCTGCCACAGCAGCTGGTGGGATTTGTATTCAGTTAATAAAGCTGTAATATAGAATGAGTCTAGGCAGACACACCCATTAGGATAAGATCTCCTGCTTAGGAAGGACTGTAACTGAGACAGGGCAGGGGACCCAGAGGGCAGGAGTGTCAGTCTCTGCAATTGTACAAGAGGTTTGAGGTTCTTTGGATGAGAGTAGGGGCTGCAGGGTGGATGAGTTGACTGACTATGGCACTGTGGTAAAGGAAGCCATTCAAGTGGGGGGGAGCACAAAGGAATTTAATGTTAGTAGGGGACAGTAGAGTAAAAGAGATTGACACTGTCCTGTAGCAAGGAGTGAGAGTCCAAACGACTATGCTGCCTGCCTGGTGCCGGAGTTTGGGAATATTTGCTCAGGGTTGGAGAGGAACTTGCAGTGGGAGGGGGAGGATCCTGTGTTCCATGTTGGTACTCACAACATAGGCAGGATGAGGAAGGAGGCTTTGCATCATCAGTATGAGGGATTAGGCACCCAATTAAGAAACAGAACATGCAAATTGGCATAGGACAAATAAGATTAAAGAAATGAATGCATCCCTGAAAGACAGGTGTGGGAGAAGTGAGTTCCAGATTGAGGGGCACTGGCACCAGTATTGGGGAAAGTGGGATCTGTGCCACTGGGATGGTCTACACCTGAACCATGTTGGGGCTGGTGTCCTCGCCAGCCTTATCAAATGCCTCCTGGAAATCTAAGTACAGCACACCCACCAGTTCCCCTTTATCCACAGCAATGTGACTCCTTCAAGGAACTCCAATAAATTGGTTAAACATGATTTCCCTTCCCCAAAACCATGTTGACCCTGCCTGATTGCTATGATTTTTTTCTAAGTGCCCTGCTATAACATCTTTAATAATAGCTTCTAACATTTTCCCAATGACCGTTGTTAGGCTAACTGGCCTGTATTTTCTAGCTTTCTGTCTTCCTCCCTTTTGGAATAAAGGTGTTAAATTAGCTATTTTCCAATCTAATGGAACCATCTCCAAATCTAGGGAAGATTGGAGAATGAAAACCAATGCATCAGCTATCTTACTAGCCACTTCTTTCAAGACCTTAGGGTGAAGTGAATCTGAACCCATGGATTTGTCAGCCCGCAGCCCCAACAATTTGTTCAAACCCACTTCCCTAGTGATAATAACTTTCCCGAATTCCGCCCTCCCTCCCATTTCCTGATTTACAGCTATTTATGGCATCTTACTTTTGTTGATGCAAAATACCTCTTCAAAATTCACCTGCCATCTCCCTACTTTCCATTGTCAATTCCCCAGATGCACTTTCTATAGGACTAACGCTCACTTTGTTAACTTTTCTTATTTAAATATCTATAGAAACCCTTACTATCTGTCTTTATAATACTAGCTAGCTTTCTCTTGTACTCTAATTCCCCCCCACCTTATTAATCTTTCTGTCATTCTTTGCTGTTCTTTATATGCTTTCCAATGGCGGAGCAGGCTCAAGGGGCCAAGTGGCCTACTCCTGCTCCTAATTTGCACGTTCGCATGTTTGTATATTTCATCTGAGTAATGGTGACCATGACAGCTGTCATCAGTTGTTGTGAAAACCCATCTGGTTCACTAATGCCCTTTAGAGAAGGAAATATGCCATCCTTACCTGGTCTGGCCTACATGTGACTCCAGGTCCACAGCAATATGCTGACTCTTTAATGACCTCTGAAATGGCCTCGCAAGCCACTTAGTTCAAGGGCACTTAGGGGATGGTGCCATGAAAATATAATAATTTTCATAGCATTATAGTAATGTATTGTAAAGGTAGGTTAATAGTGAGGTTTGGATTAGTTTCTCTGTGTGTAGGTGTGTATGTAGGTTTTAATTGAATTACAGACAGCTGGCCCAGCTGCTTTGATGTATCAGAAGGGAAACTAGGTTTGAAATGCTAAATATATAAACATGGTTGAAGTTTTAGAATGTGAGGTGTGAAGAACATTTGCGTTTTTAGATAAACCAGAGTCATGGATTTCAAAGAGATGGTAAGGTGTTACACCTAGCCAACAGAGGCTAAGCCAAACAGTGTGTTTATTTTTCCCAAAGACTATTGATAATATGAGTACTATGAAAGATTTATGTTATGAAAAAAGTAAACTTGCAAAGAGATATTTAAACAATGGGATTTACATTAGAAAGGGAGAAACATGTATAAAGGAGATGAGGCTATGTGTAAAGGAGAAAGCATCCTAAGATTTGTTAGGAAATAGAGATAGTTTAAGTAAGTTATATTTATATTTTGTGGGTTTTCGGAATGAGTATTAGCTTTAAAGTTTAAGTTTGATTTGTATTTCTGTGTCTGTGTGTTAAGAAAGGTCAAATGGAGTTTTAGTTTCACTTTAGAATGGTGCTTACATTTCTAATGAGGAGCTTTACAACCCCTAAAGAAAAAGTAAACGTATGAGGATAGAAGGATTGGACTGTTGCCTAGCAAGAGGGGCTCAGAGAGGCAGGTTCCTCCCACAGACACACACCCAGAAGAAGAGAAACAGCTGTTTGTTTTGGAAGCTGCCTGAGTTCAGTTGATTTTAAGGCAGCTATGAAGCCGATACAGCCTAAAAAGGGACAGATAGCAAGTTGCAAGCTAAGGAAAACCCAACAAGCCCAGGGGAGTGGAAGAAGAGAAAGTCCAAAGAAGACCTTCTAGTCAAATGAAGGACAGGAACCTGGGAAAAGGTCCTGCTATGTGAAGTTAAGAGTGAGGGGCAGAGAGAAAGGCTCCAAGTTGCATATTTAAAGACAGAAAAGCTGCAGAAAGCAGATTTGAAGTGAGAACAGCTTGCAAGAGGAAAGAATATTCAAAGAGACAACAGAAGGTCTGTAACTCTTTGCTATGGGCATGTGAAGCAGTGGTGTAATGTTGATGGCTGAGTCAAAGAAACAGAGTGTTTGGAAGACAGCTTGAATGCATGTTGTGACCCAGGGGAGAGGAACATCAGAAGGAGAGTTTGAACCCTCAAAGTGAACAAGGTGAACCTTTGTGGAAGGCATCTGAGAGAAAGCATCAGTTTGGGAGAAGATTCAAAGGCAAGGTCTTGGAGAGTGGAGATTGGAAACCCTTGTGCCCTTGTGTGAAGGACGAATTCGGTGAGACCGGTTGGCTCACGGTGTGTCAAGCATCTGGTGGGGTGGCGGGGGGGGGGGGGGCGATGAGGAGAGATCCACAGCATCTGGTTGAGGTGGCATCTGATTTCAGAGTGTGGTGTGCCTGACCACAGGGTGCCATAGGTTTACATGGACTATGTACTTACTGTGTGCATTAGAGTAAAAGATAGCTTTTGTAACTTGCCTTATCCTTACAAATCTGTATATATCTGTAAAGGTACAGTTGTAGGTGAAGGAGTATTGCAACATAGTTCATTTTTCTTGTTTAATAGATGTTTCATTCTTCTGTTAAAAGTTCATCAGCTGACTCCTGTGACTCTGCTCAGTAGCTACTTTCCACGTATCTAAACAAACAAACAAAAGTTAGGATCTATCAAGCTGGGTTCCACTCTGGGATCAGGCTTGTCCAGGGGTAAGTTTAGCTGGGGCTCATAATAGATCAGTGTGAAAAGACTCCAGCCTCTATGCACCAAGCTGCTGTCTCCAGGAACCGAAGCTAAGAGAATTCACTTGAATATCACTGTCCAGAGTATTGTGTGCTTTGCCTGGGTCAGTTAAAATCTATGTTGTTTTAGTGTTGCCTAAACGAGGGTGTAATTGGGAGTCAGATTAATTAGGGGAGCTAAGAATTATCATCGTAGTAATTTGTAGACCTATGTATGTGCTTAAAATCTTTTTTTAAACTAATAAATGTTTAATTTAGTTTTGTAAAATAAAACATCTAAGACTCAGTGGACTTATCACTACTGAATTCAAGGCCAGAATTTTCGGCTCAGCGAGCGGGGGTGGGGACCGCTCGCCGAGGCGTAAAATGACGCGGGGTGATGACGGGTGTGCATCCCTACGTCACTGTGCATAATTTATGTGACACTGTGACATGAGGGGACATGTCTTAAGATTTTTTATTTTCTTCATTTAGACTTTTAAAACTTAAACTAATTTCTCTGAGGCACCTTTGTACCTCAGGGAGATATCTGTGCTCTTTTGCGTGCGATGCATGAAAGAGCGCAGGCCCCGACTCAGGGAATCCACCCCCCCCCGCCCCTTCCCACCCCACACAGGGAGCGCTCAGCATTGGCCTGCCCACGTAAAATGGCGGCCAGACCTGATCGGGGGCGCCAATCGGGCTTGCGCCCACCCCCGCCCGCTCCTGCACAACCCCCCCGACAGGGGGAATATTTTCCCCCAAGGCACACTTCTCAAAATAAAAATACAAATTGCAAAACAGATGTGGCAGCTGTTTCAAGTTTCCCTCTGGGATTTACGCAGCTCAGCATTTTCCATTCGCTGTGCCATAACAGATGGGCAACAAATTGCCTTTCCAGCGACACCCATATCCCATGAAAAAATATTTAGAAAGTCTTGTAGTATCCGATGTATTAGTAACATCACTTTAAAAATATTCTATGGTTGTTTTGTGCTGGGCAGGTACTGCATGAGGGTATCAGCATACTTTGCATTAATATATAACCATAGAGAATATGTTAAAACTAGTTGCAAAATGAGCATTAAAGCAGAGAGTAAAGGATCTGTAGAAATGTAGGGACTGTAAGATGAAAGGTCACCGCCTATCTAGTTGGCCTTCTAACTTATTGATACAACGATAATGGAATTGTTGACTGATCATAGCAATCAACTAGCCTATGTGATTTGTAATCTCTCTCACATCTTCATTGCTATGTTCATTGTAGGCCAGAGCCAGACAGCTTAGCACAGCTTTAAGGTACTTACAAAGCTAGCATCTTTATAAATGCAATGCAGAGAATTTGAAGGGGGTTGGTGAGACCACGCCTAGAGTACTATGTACAGTTTTGGTCACCTTACTTAAGGAGGGACATACTTACATTGAAATCAGTTCAAAGAAGGTTCACCAGGCTGATTCCTGGGATGAGATTCTGAAGGGCTTGGCAGCGTAGACACTGAGAGGATGTTTCCCCTTGTGGGGGAATCTAGAAAAAGGGGGCATAGTTTTCAAATAAGGGGCCTTCCATTTAAGATGGAGGTGAAGAAGAATTTCTTCTCTCATAGGCTCATTAGTGTTTGAAACTCTCTTCCCAGCGAGCACTGGAGGGTGGGTCATTGAATATATTCAAGGCTGAGTTAGACAGATTTTTGATTGACAGAGGAGTCAAGGGCTATGGGGGGCAGGCAGGAAAGTGGAGTTAAGGCCACTATCAAATCAGCCATGATCTTATTGCATGGTGGAGCAGGCTCGAGGGCTGAGTGGCCTACTCTTATTTCTTACGTCCTTACGAACTCGGCCACAGAGTAACAATAACCGGGATCTCAGCTTTTTGTAGAAACATTATGGCCAACCTGATCGAGCTATTTGAGTTTGTCCTTTACTTTTCTCGAGCCGGCAACATCCACCTTGACTCGAGTAATAACTGTGGCTTGCTCCATAATAACGTTCCTGCTGCACATTATTAGCACTGCCCTTGGCAGGTCACCCTAGCACAGCTGAAACAAGTCCATAAGTTCCAACTGAAATGTAATCTAAAGCTCATAACCAATATAAATTGGATCACCAAGAAGCAGCATGACAAATCATTCATGAGCAAAGAACTTGTTGCATTTCTTTTTATTACAAGAACTTCCCAAGGTTGGTTTGTTTAAATTGAAGCCTTGTTGCAAACTACTCTGGAGATTCCGCCTGTCACCTTTTCACCACTATGAACCTACCCCAAGTCCTGGAGATAGGATTATTCACATGATAGGGATGGCCACTCACAATGGCACTGGAACTACAGAGGCAGCCACCCATTAGATCTAGGTCACTCCCAGGATTACGAACATTATGAGGTTCAGGTCTCAGCTAGCATTACAGCAAAGGTCCTGCCATCTTCCCATCAGGAGGAACATAATCCAAACACCCAACCACCAACTGTTGTCATGTTTCCAGTATCTGTTTACAGAGCACAGTTGGAGAAAACTGAGAGCTGATCAAAGGATTAAAAACATAGGACAATGTGGAAGGAGGTACAATTAGCCAGGTCTGCTACTTCTACAAAGCACAGACTGTAAAGGACATCAGGGACTTTACTCAATGAATTTAACTTCAGGGGAAGATTTTGTGCAGTATCTCACTGTATTAGGGCAAAATGCCAAAATATACATTCATCCTCACATTCCTATTGTTCAGGTCTGGTGTGCTGTCCTCGAGCCAACATTGCCACCCGCCCAACCATATTCAATAGAAACTGTTGTGTTCCACAGTCAGAATAAGCAAACCACATATTTGTCAAACTTGTTTCCGAAGAAGGCGAAATGATTTTGTTGGAAATCTGGCCCACAGATCTGCCAAATCATGGGAATAAAACGTGTTGCTAGGAGTCACACTGGAGACCGACCATAGAATCCCAGAATATCACAGCATAGATAGAAGAGGCTATTCGGCCTAAGCTAGTCTGTGCAAGGCCTTTCGAAAATCGTGTAAAAACAAAAAACATTGAAAATATTCAGCACCCGCGGAGAGAGAAACAGAGTTGATAACCTTGCGTCAGAACTGGAAAAAGTTTGAGATGTAACAGATTTTAAGCAAATGCAGAGACAGGGAAAGGGCCAGGAGGAAGCTGGTGGAAAGGACAGAATGGAGGGTCTGTGATCGGGTGGCAGAAAGGCAGGAGAGGTGATGATGCAGAGAAAAAGGAGATGGTGATGCGGGAGAACTAAAGAAATAAATATGGGTCTAGAGGTGTAAATGAGAATTGCAGAATCATCCCGGAGGACCGCTTTTTTTGCTCTGGACAGCAGTTGTTGATGATTCTGCTTTTCACGTTATTGGCCAGTCAGCTGCCCAACAACCTCGGTGGGAGGCACACACCCAATTGAGGGCTGAGCCTCTTTGACATTCTGCTGGCAGACCACAGGCAGGAAACAGGAGACACATTTGGGGGCCAGGCCCAACCCGCTGACTCTGGCCCACCTCAATATCGGATTGAACCTCTGCACCAGAAGAAAGCTAACCTGGTTGGTGTGGTGGGGGGGGGCGGTGTGCTGGGCGATCAAGGGAGCGACAGCAGTCCAGGTTGATTTTGTGAAGCTCACAGGAGAACTCTTACTCCTACCAGTCCCACAAAAATGAACACAAACTTACCCGGAAGCTCCTCTTCATCTGAACCTATAACTGATACTCTACACGGTACTGTGCTAAACAGGCAAATGGGGTCCTTCATACAGTCATAAGTAAGAGACCAAGATCCAAGGTTGGATCCAAAATTGGCTGAGAAGCAGGAAGCGGAAGGTGATGGTAGAGGGATGTCTCTGTGACTGGAAGTCTGTTTCCAGTGGGGTTCCACAGGGCTCAGTGCTGGGGCCCTTGCTGTTTGTGGTGTACATAAATGATTCAGACTTAAATGTAGGGGGTATGATCAAGAAGTTCGCGGATGACATGAAAATTGGTAGGATGATATATAGTGAGGAGGATATCCGTAAACTGCAGAAGGATATCAATTAATTGGTCAGGTGGGCAGAGCGGTGGCAAATGGAATTCAATCTGGTAATGCACTTGGGGAGGGCTAACAAGGCAAGAGATTACACTATGGATGGTAGGACCCTGGAAAGCACTGAAGATCAGAGGGACCTTGGTGTGCATATCCACAGATCCCTGAAGGTAGCAGGTAGATAAGGTGGTTAAGAAGGCATTTGGGATACTTGCCTTTATTAGCCAAGGCATAAAATACAAGAGCAGGGAGGTTATGCTGGAACTGTACAAAACGCTGGTTAGGCCACAACTGGAGTACTGTGTGCAGTTCTCTTCACCACATTATAGGAAGGATGTGATTGCATTGGAGAGGGGGCAGAGAAGATTTACCAGGATGCTGCCTGTAGGTCTGAGCTATGAGGAAAGATTGGATAGGCTGGAGTTGTTTTACTTGGAGCAACAAAGGTTGAGGGAGGACTTGATAGAGGTGCATAAGATTATGAGGGACATAAATAGAGTGGATAGGAAGGCACTTTTTCCATTAGTAGAGGGGTCAATAACCAGGGGCCATAGATTTGAGTTAAGAGGTAGAAGGCTAAGAGGGGAGTTGAGGAGAAATTTCTTCACCCAGAGCGTGGTGGGAGTCTGGAACTCACTGCCTGAAAGGGTGGTTCATTCATTTAAATGGACCTACTGCATGACTCAGTTGTGTATTTTTGCATTACTAGAACCAGAGTGCTTTTCACTTTCAGCATTGCACTGTTAAATTGATCCTGTCCTACTACTGGCCATTGCCTCAGCAATCCAAATTATGCATTGGTATATTCAGAGGACAAAGCATTGTGAGAGTGTTTGCCTTGGTTGGACAAATGACTTTTGTTATTTATGGAGCAAACTTGAATGCTTCCAATACAGAACTTTGTTAAAGGATGGGAAACCCTGGGTTGAGAGAGGAAAGGCATGATGGCCCCAATTTCCATAGATGTGGGGCTGGATTTTCACTGAGTCAGGATGACTTGTCAGCCCTTTGATAATGGTGGGCAACCCCATTCCCAGAGTTTCTGATTTTCAGAAGTGCCTTTCAAGGGTGTGTGCTGGTTCCGGTTGCAAGTCCACACCCTGCACTCCCTACCTGGCTGGCTCCCTTGCGGAGATAGGTATGTCCTACTCCTGCACAATTTTCATGAAGTCCGACCAGGTTTTCAAAGAGCCGTGGTCATGGCACCTCAGAAGTGCCATAAACCATTGTTTGCATGAGGGAAACTTTTGAAAGATAAATTCAAAAGGTCCCCCCCCGGCATGCCCCCATGCCAAGTATGTCCCCAAACAACCTTTAGAGCCCTCATGCCCTCCATACCAAACTGTGGCACTTACATACCCATTCAGCCAATGCACACAGTATAGAACCAATGAACCATGTAGTGACTGTAGGATGTGTGAAAAAAGCTTTAAAAAAAATCATTCATTGATAACTTTCCACTTTAAAAAAAATCATTTTTACTACAGCCCAATAAAAGTGTCAATCATCCAAAGCCTTTAAAGTATCAATAGCTGAAACTGCAAACATTTGAAACCTCTTTATTTTTTTATAAATAAACATTATACATTTGTCAGTATAGATTAGAGAGTCAGAACTGCCAATCAAGTAATGTTTTCCCAGGGGCTCTTTTGTTTTAGTACTTTAACGGATTTCTGAGCTGTCAGTGAAGCATACATAATAAGGTCATAGGGGATGGGGGCATGCCTGAGCATCGGGGCACGAGGGGCCATAGGCATTTTTAGAGGGCATACCTCAGCATGGTGGGCATTAGGGACGAAGAGGGTTGTTTGGGGGGCATTCCTTAACTTGGGACATGAGGAGCCATAGGGGGGCATAGCTCAGCATCAGGGGGGAGGGGGGCATGAGAAACCATAGGAGCTGTTTGAGGGGCATAGTTTGGCATGGGGGCATGAACAGCCATAGGAGGTGGGTGAGGGCATGATAGGGCATGGGGAATGTGTGGCAGGTGAGGGGGTGTGAGGGGTGTGGGCTGAACGGCCTTTCTGTTTTTATTTTAACTGGGAATGAAGTCCCACAGCACCAAGGCGGGACTTTTAACTGCCCGCCTCCATACCCAGCAGCCCCTCTGGTTGCCTTTGAACTTTTTCCCGGGTCGGCTGACCCAACTTCCCAATTTCAGCCTGCATTTGTCCCCCCACAATGATAATCCAATCCTTGCTGGCACTTTTCCCTGAGGGGTGGGCAGGCCAAGCTAGGAATTTTCCTGACTACCCGCCTCAAGGATGAAAATCGGGCCCTAAAGAACATAGGAGCAAGCGTAGGCCACTCAGCCCCTTGAGCCTGTCCCCCATTCATGATCATGGCTGATCATCTACCTCAAAGTCATTTTCCTGCCCTCTCCCCAAATCCCTTGATGTCATTAATATTTAGAAATTTATCAATCTCTGTCTCGAAATGCTCAATGATTGAGCTTCCACAGCCTTCTTGGGTAGCGAATTCCAAAGACTCACTACCCATTGACTGAAGTAATTCCACCTCATCTTGGTCCTAAATGGCTTGTCCCTTAGTCTGAGACTGTGTTTCTTGATTCTAGATCCCCCAGCCAAGGGAAACATCCTTTCTGCATCTACCCTGTCACACCCTGTAACAATTTTGTAAATTTCATTGACATCACCTCTAATTCTTCTAAACTCTAGAGAATACAGGCCCAGTCTCCTCAATCTCTTCTCATAGAACAGTCCCACCATCCCAGGAATTAGTCTGGTCAACCTCCAATGCACTCCCTCGATGGCAAGTATATCCTTCCATAGGTAAGGGGACCAAAACTGCACACAATACTGCAGGCACGTTCTCACCAAGGGTCTATACAATTGTAGCAAGACATATTTACCCCTGTACTCAAATCCTTTTGCGATAAAGACCAACATACCATTTGCCTACCTTGCTGCACCTGCATGTTAGCTTTTAGTGGCTTAAGAACAAGGACACCCAGGTCCCCTTGAACATTAGCACTTCCTAACCTCTCACCATTTAAGAAATACTCTGCATGCCATTCCTCCTACCAAAGTGGATAACCTTGCACTTATCCACATTATATTCCATCTGCTATGTTCTTTCCCACTCACTAAGCCATATCCAAATCCCCTTGAAGCCTCTGCATCATCCTCGCAACACACATTCCCAACTAGTTTTGTTCCATCAGCAAATTTGGAAATATTACATTTGGTCCCCACAACCAAATCATTGATATATATTGTGGACAGTTGGGGTCCAAGTACTGATCCTTACGGTACCCCACTAGTCACAGCCTGCCAACCTGAGAATGCTCTGCTTAATCCTACTATCTGTTTCTTTCCATTAACCAATCCTCAGTCCATGCCGGTATATTACCACCTATCCCTTCTTATCAAAAGCCTCTGCAAATCCAAATACACATCTATTTGTTCCCCCTTATCTATTCTGCTGGTAACATCCTCAAAAAAACTCCAGTCAGTTTGTCAAACATAATTTCCCTTTCAGAAATCCATGTTGACTCTGCCCAGTCAGACCATTATTATCTAGGAGTCTAGTTATCTCATCCTTTATAAAAGATTGTAGTATGTTCCCTACTACAGACATCAGGCTAACAGATCTGTCGTTCCCTGTTTTCTCTCTCCCTCCTTTCTTAAATAGTGGGGTTATATCTGCATCTTTCCAATCTGCAGGCACCATTCCTGAGTCTACAGAATTTTGAAAGATGACCCCACCAATGCAACCACTATCTCTATAGGCACCCCTTTCATCATCGGTCCCGGGGGTTTATCAACTTTCAGTCCGATTAATTTCTCCAGTGCTACGTTTTTACTAATACTAATTTCTTTCGGTTCCTCATTCCCACTAGTCCCTTGGTTCCCTATTATTTCTGGAAGTTTTTTTTGTATCTTCCTCCGTGAAGACAGACACAAAGTAATTATATAGCTTCTCTGCCGTTTCCCTACTCCAATTATAAATTCTCTTTTCTCTGCCTGTAATGGGCCCAGAGTTGTCTTTGCTGAACTTTTCCTTTTTACATACCAGAGAAGTTTTTGCAGCCTGTCTTTATTTTTCTTGCTAGTTTACGTTCATTCTATTCTCCCTTTATCAGTTTCTTGGTTCTCCTTTGCTGAATTCTAAAATTGTCCCAATCCTCAGGTTTACTGCTTTTTTTTAGCAACTTCATAAGCCTCTTCCTTTGATCTATTACTATTTTCAACGTCCTTTGTTAGTCATGGTTGACTCACTTTTACTGTTGGGATTTTGTTGTTTAAAGGAATGTATTTTTGTTATTAACCATGTATTAATTCTTTAAATACTAGCTAGTGCCTATCTACTGTCATGCATTTTAATGTATTTTCTCAAACTGCTACAACCAACTTGCCTCTCATAGCTTCATACTTTCCTTTGTTTAGAGTTAAGCCCCTAGTTTTGACTGAACTACATAAATTTCAAACTCCATGTACAATTCCACCATATTATGGTCACTCTTCTCTAAATGTTCTTTACAATTCAAATATTAATTAGTCCTTTCTTGTTGCATAATGCTAGATCTAAAATAGTTTGTTCCTCATTTGGTTCCTCAGCATTCTGCTGGAGAAAACCACCTCGTACACATGCTGTTCCCAATACCCCAGAAATCTAAAGCCTTCCCTCCGACATTATTTCTCCAGCCATGTGTTCATTCATTCAATCCTCATATTTCTATGTTCACCAGCAAGTGGTACTGGGAGTAACCCTCAGATCACTGCCTTAGCGGTCCTGATTTTCAATCTCTTTCCTAGCTTCCTAAAATGTGTTTTCAGGACCTCACCCCTCTTTCTGCTTATCTCATTGGTACCAATATGGTCCATGACCTCTGGCTGCTCACCCTTCCCCAGAATAATGTCCAGTAGTCACTGAATGACATTCTTGATCCTGGCAACAGGAAGGCAACATACCATCCTAGAGTCACATCTACAGCCACAGAAAAGCCTATCCGTTCTCCCATCTATTGAATCCCCTGCCACTATTGCTCTTCCAGTCTTTTCCTCCTGACCTCTGCAGCTGAGCCACCCATTGTGCAGCAAACCTGGCTTTGGTGGCACTCCTCTAAGGAACCATCACCTTCACCAGGATCCAAAACAGAAAACTAATTAATGAGCAAGATAGATTCAAGGGACTTCTGTACTACCTGCCTGATACTCCTAGACTGCCTGGTGGTCACCCATTTCCTCTTTGCCTGCATACTTCTAACCTGCGGTGTGACCACCTCCTTAAACGGGCTATCCACATAGTTCTCAGCTTTGTAGATACACTGCAGCCATCGCTCAGGTTCTGAAACCCAGAGCTCAAGTTTCTGCAGCCAGTGAGGTTTCCTGCACATGTGTTTGTCTAGGCCATGTGAAGTGTCTAGACTCCCCACAAGCCACAGGATGCACATTCCAGGTGGCTGAGCTGCCCTGCCATGTCTTAAGCTTACTTTCAAACTATTTACTATGAACTATATAAACTATAGGTCAGAAGTGTGGATGTTCACGATAATTGCACAATGTTCAGCACCATTTACGACTCCTCAGATACTGAAGCAGTTCATGTCCAAATGCAGCAAGACCTGGACAATATCTAGGCTTGGGCTGACAAGTGACAAGTAACATTTGCGCCACACAAGTGTCAGGCAATGACCATCTCCAACAAGAGAGAATCTAACCATGATGTTCAATGGCATTACCATCACTGAATCCCCCACTATCAACATCCTGGGGGGTTACCATTGATCAGAAACTGAGCTGAACTAGCCATATAAATACTGTGGTTACAAGAGCAGGTCAGGGGCTAGATTTCATGTGACGAGTAACTCACCTCCTGGCTCCCCAAAGCCTCTCCACCATCTACAAGCCACAAGTCAGGAGTGTGATGGAAAACTCTCCACTTGCCTGGATGAGTGCAGCTTCTACAACACTGAAGAAGCTGCACACCGTCCAGGACAAAGCATGCTGCTTAATTGGCACCACATCCACAAACATTCACTCATTCCACCACTGATGCACAGCAGCAGCAATGTGTACCATCTACAAGATGCACTGCAGGAATTCACCGAGACTCCTTAGACAGCACCTTGCAAACCCACGACCACAGTCATCTAGAACGACAAGGGCAGTAAATAGATGGGAACACCACCACCTGGAAGTTCCCCTCCAAGCTACTCACCATCCTGACTTGGAAATATATCGCCATTCCTTCACTGTTGCTGTGTCAAAACTCTGGAACTCCTTTCCTAACAGCACTGTGGGCGTACCTATGCCTCATGGACTGCAGCGGTTCAAGACCACTATCTTCTCAAGGGCAACTAGGGATGGGCAATAAATGCTGGCCCAGCCAGGGAAGCCCACATCCCGTGAATGAATAAATAAAAACTGGAGACTAGGTAGTGGAAATTAGAAATTAGTCAACCTTACTCAAAAATCAGCTCCTTCTCCTGTGCCAAAAGGTAGGTGACTAAAGGTTATGTAAAACTTTTATGTTTTACCATAATCCAGCTATTTGCACATCTTTCCTAAAATTAGTGAATTAAATTAGCTATTTGCACACAACTTTTACAGTAGATACTCACTGAACAATCAACTTAGGAATTTGCTATGATGTCACTTTTAACAGCGAGCGAGTGAGAGAGAAACAGCATGGTCATTTACAGCAAGAGAGTGAGGGAGAAACAGCGTGGTCATTTATAGTGAGAGAGTGTGAGAGAAACAGCGTGGTCATTTACAGTGAGAGAGTGCGAGGAAATCAGCATGGTCATTTACAGCAAGAGAGTGTGAGAGAAGCAGTGTGGTCATTTACAGTGAGAGAGTGTGAGAGAAACAGCGTGGTCATTTACAGTGAGAGAGTGCGAGGGAATCAGCATGGTCATTTACAGCAAGAGAGTGTGAGGGAAACAGCATTGTCCTTTACAGTGAGAAAGTGTGAGAGAATCAGCGTGGTTATTTACAGCGAGAGAGTGAGAGAGAAACAGTGTGGTCATTTACAGCGAGAGAGTGAGAGAAACAGGTGGTCATTTACAGTGAGAGAGTGAGAGAAACAGCGTGGTTATTTACAGTGAGAGAGTGTGAGAGAAACAGCGTGGTCATTTACAGTGAGAGATTGTGAGAGAAACAGCTGGTCATTTACAGTGAGAGAGTGCGAGAGAAACAGCGTGGTCATTTACATTGAGAGAGTGAGAGAAACAGCGTGGTTATTTACAGTGAGAAAGTGTGAGAGAAACAGCGTGGTTATTTACAGTGAGAGAGTGCGAGAGAAACAGGTGGTTATTTACAGTGAGAGAGTGAGAGAAACAGCGTGGTCATTTACATTGAGAGAGTGAGAGAAACAGCGTGGTCATTTACAGTGAGAGAGTGTGAGGGAAACAGCGTGGTCATTTACAGTGAGAGAGTGTGAGAGAAACAGCGTGGTCATTTACAGTGAGAGAGTGTGAGGGAAACAGCGTGGTCATTTTCATTGAGAGTGTGAGAGAAACAGCGTGGTCATTTACAGTGAGAGAGTGTGAGGGAAACAGCGTGGTCATTTACATTGAGAGATTGAGAGAAACAGCGTTGTCATTTACTGTGAGAGAGTGTGAGAGAAACAGCGTGGTCATTTACAGTGAGAGAGTGTGAGAGAAACAGCGTGGTCATTTACAGTGAGAGAGTGTGAGAGAAACAGCGTGGTCATTTACTGTGAGAGAGTGTGAGAGAAACAGCGTGGTCATTTACAGTGAGAGAGTGTGAGAGAAACAGGTGGTCATTTACATTGAGAGAGTGAGAGAAACAGTGTGGTTATTTACTGTGAGAGACTGTGAGAGAAACAGGTGGTCATTTACAGTGAGAGAGTGCGAGGGAAACAGCGTGGTCATTTACAGTGAGAGAGTGCGAGAGAAACAGGTGGTTATTTACAGTGAGAGAGTGTGAGAGAATCAGGTGGTCATTTACAGTGAGAGAGTGTGAGAGAAACAGCGTGGTCATTTACAGTGAGAGAGTGTGAGAGAAACAGCGTGGTCATTTACAGTGAGAGATTGTGAGAGAAACAGCGTGGTCATTTACAGTAAGAGAGTGTGAGATAAACAGGTGGTCATTTACAGTGAGAGAGTGAGAGAAACAGCGTGGTCATTTACAGGGAGAGAGTGTGAGAGAAACAGCGTGGTCATTTACAGTGAGAGAGTGTGAGAGAAACAGCGTGGTCATTTACAGTGTGAGAGAGTGAGAGAAACAGGTGGTCATTTACACTGAGAGAGTGAGAGAGAAACAGCGTGGTCATTTACTGTGAGAGAGTGTGAGAGAAACAGCGTGGTTATTTACAGTGAGAGAGTGTGAGAGAAACAGGTGGTCATTTAAAGTGAGAGAGTGAGAGAAACAGCGTGCTCATTTACAGTGAGAGAGTGTGAGAGAAACAGCGTGGTCATTTACAGTGAGAGAGTGTGAGAGAAACAGGTGGTCATTTAAAGTGAGAGAGTGTGAGAGAAACAGGTGGTCATTTACAGTGAGAGAGTGTGAGAGAAACAGCGTGGTTATTTACAGTGAGAGAGTGAGAGAAACAGCGTGGTTATTTACAGTGAGAGAGTGTGAGAGAAACAGCGTGGTCATTTACAGTGAGAGAGTGAGAGAAACAGCGTGGTCATTTACAGTGAGACAGTGTGAGAGAAACAGCATGGTCATTTACAGTGAGAGAGTGTGAGAGAAACAGCGTGGTCATTTACAGTGAGAGAGTGTGAGAGAAACAACGTGGTCATTTACATTGAGAGAGTGAGAGAAACAGGTGGTCATTTACATTGAGAGAGTGAGAGAAACAGCGTGGTCATTTACAGTGAGAGAGTGTGAGAGAAACAGGTGGTCATTTACAGTGAGAGAGTGTGAGAGAAACAGTGTGGTCATTTACAGTGAGAGAGTGTGAGAGAAACAGCGTGGTCATTTACAGTGAGAGATTGTGAGAGAAACAGCGTGGTCATTTACAGTGAGAGAGTGTGAGAGAAACAGCGTGGTCATTTACAGTGAGAGAGTGTGAGAGAAACAGCGTGGTCATTTACAGTGAGAGAGTGTGAGAGAAACAGCGTGGTTATTTACAGTGAGAGAGTGTGAGAGAAACAGCGTGGTCATTTACAGTGAGAGAGCGTGAGAGAAACAGCGTGGTCATTTACAGTGAGAGAGTGTGAGAGAAACAGGTGGTCATTTACAGTGAGAGAGTGTGAGAGAAACAGCGTGGTCATTTACAGTGAGAGAGTGTGAGAGAAACAGGTGGTCATTTACAGTGAGAGAGTGAGAGAGAAACAGCATGGTCATTTACATTGAGAGAGTGAGAGAAACAGCGTGGTCATTTACAGTGAGAGTGTGTGAGAGAAACAGGTGGTCATTTACAGTGAGAGAGTGAGAGAGAAACAGCGTGGTCATTTACATTGAGAGAGTGAGAGAAACAGCGTGGTCATTTACAGTGAGATAGTGTGAGAGAAACAGCGTGGTCATTTACAGTGAGAGAGTGTGAGAGAAACAGCGTGGTCATTTACAGCGAGAGAGTGAGGGAAACAGCGTGGTCATTTACAGTGAGAGAGTGTGAGGGAAACAGCGTGGTTATTTACAGGGAGAGAGTGTGAGAGAAACAGCGTGGTCATTTACAGTGAGAGAGTATGAGAGAAACAGGTGGTCATTTACAGTGAGAGAGTGTGAGGGAAACAGCGTGGTTATTTACAGTGAGAGAGTGTGAGAGAAACAGCATGGTCATTTACAGTGAGAGAGTGTGAGGGAAACAGCGTGGTTATTTACAGTGAGAGAGTGTGAGAGAAACAGGTGGTCATTTACAGTGAGAGAGTGTAAGAGAAACAGCGTGGTCATTTACAGTGAGAGATTGTGAGAGAAACAGGTGGTCATTTACAGTGAGAGAGTGTGAGGGACACAGCGTGGTTATTTACATTGAGAGAGTGAGAGAGAATCAGCGTGGTCATTTACAGTGAGAGAGTGTGAGAGAAACAGCGTGGTCATTTACAGTGAGAGAGTGAGAGAGAAACAGGTGGTCATTTACAGTGAGAGAGTGTGAGAGAAACAAGTGGTCATTTACAGTGAGAGAGTGTGAGAGAAACAGCGTGGTCATTTACAGTGAGAGAGTGTGAGAGAAACAGGCGGTCATTTACAGTGAGAGAGCATGAGAGAAACAGGTGGTCATTTACAGCAAGAGAGTGTGAAAGAAACAGCGTGGTCATTTACAGTGAGAGAGTGAGAGACAAACAGATTGCCATTTAGAGTGAAAGGGTGTGAGAGAAACAGGTGGTCATTTACAGTGAGAGAGTGAGAGAAACAGGTGGTCATTTACAGTGAGAGAGTGTGAGAGAAACAGCGTGGTCATTTACAGTGAGAGGGTGTGAGACAAACAGCGTGGTCATTTACAGTGAGAGAGTGTGAGAGAAACAGGTGGTCATTTACAGTGAGAGAGTGTGAGACAAACAGCGTGGTCATTTACAGTGAGAGAGTGTGAGAGAAACAGCGTGGTCATTTACAGTGAGAGAGTGAGGGAGAAACAGCATGGTTATTTACAGTGAGAGAGTGTGAGAGAAACAGCGTGGTCATTTACAGTGAGAGAGTGTGAGAGAAACAGCGTGGTCATTTATAGTGAGAGAGTGTGAGAGAAACAGCGTGGTCATTTACAGTGAGAGATTGTGAGAGAAACAGCGTGGTCATTTACAGTGAGAGAGTGTGAGAGAAACAGGTGGTCATTTACAGTGAGAGAGTGAGAGAAACAGCGTGGTCATTTACAGGGAGAGAGTGTGAGAGAAACAGCGTGGTCATTTACAGTGAGAGAGTGTGAGAGAAACAGCGTGGTCATTTACAGTGCAAGAGAGTGAGAGAAACAGGTGGTCATTTACAGTGAGAGAGTGAGAGAGAAACAGCGTGGTCATTTACTGTGAGAGAGTGTGAGAGAAACAGCATGGTTATTTGCAGCGAGAGAGTGTGAGAGAAACAGCGTGGTCATTTACAGTGAGAGAGTGTGAGAGAAACAGCGTGGTTATTTACAGTGAGAGAGTGTGAGAGAAACAGCGTGGTCATTTACAGTGAGAGAGTGTGAGAGAAACAGGTGGTCATTTACAGTGAGAGAGTGTGAGAGAAACAGGTGTCATTTACATTGAGAGAGTGAGAGAAACAGTGTGGTTATTTTCTGTGAGAGACTGTGAGAGAAACAGGTGGTCATTTACAGTGAGAGAGTGCGAGAGAAACAGGTGGTCATTTACATTGAGAGAGTGAGAGAAACAGCGTGGTTATTTACAGTGAGAGACTGTGAGAGAAACAGGTGGTCATTTACAGTGAGAGAGTGAGAGAAACAGCGTGGTCATTTACAGTGAGAGAGTGCGAGAGAAACAAGTGGTTATTTACAGTGAGAGAGTGTGAGAGAATCAGGTGGTCATTTACAGTGAGAGAGTGTGAGAGAAACAGCGTGGTCATTTACAGTGAGAGAGTGTGAGAGAAACAGCGTGGTCATTTACAGTGAGAGAGTGTGAGAGAAACAGCGTGGTCATTTACAGTGAGAGAGTGAGGGAGAAACAGCATGGTCATTTACAGTGAGAGAGTGTGAGAGAAACAGTGTGGTCATTTACAGTGAGAGAGTGTGAGAGAAACAGCATGGTCATTTACAGTGAGAGAGTGTGAGAGAAACAGGTGGTCATTTACAGTGAGAGAGTGAGAGAGAAACCACGTGGTCATTTACAGTGAGAGAGTGTGAGGGAAACAGCGTGGTCATTTACAGTGAGAGAGTGTGAGAGAAACAGGTGGTCATTTACAGTGAGACAGTGTGAGAGAAAAAGCGTGGTCATTTACAGTGAGAGAATGTGAGAGAAACAGCGTGGTCATTTACATTGAGATAGTGAGAGAAACAGCGTGGTCATTTACAGTGAGAGAGTGTGAGAGAAACAGCGTGGTCATTTATAGTGAGAGAGTGCGAGGGAATCAGCGTGGTCATTTACAGTGAGAGAGTGTGAGAGAAACAGGTGGTCATTTACAGTGAGAGAGTGAGAGAAACAGCGTGGTCATTTACAGCGAGAGAGTGTGAGAAAAACAGCGTGGTCATTTACAGTGAGAGAGTGAGAGAAACAGCGTGGTCATTTATAGTGAGAGAGTGAGAGAGAAACAGGTGGTCATTTAAGTGAGAGAGTGAGAGAGAAACCACGTGGTCATTTACAGTGAGAGAGTGTGAGAGAAACAGGTGGTCATTCACAGTGAGAGAGTGTGAGAGAAACAGCGTGGTCATTTACAGTGAGAGAGTGTGAGAGAAACAGCGTGGTCATTTACAGTGAGAGAGTGTGAGAGAAACAGCGTGGTCATTTACAGTGAGAGAGTGTGAGAGAAACAGGTGGTCATTTACAGTGAGAGAGTGTGAGAGAAACAGCATGGTTATTTACAGTGAGAGAATGTGAGAGCAACAGGTGGTCATTTACAGTGAGAGAGTGAGAGAAACAGCGTGGTCATTTACAGTGAGAGAGTGTGAGAGAAACAGCGTGGTCATTTACAGTGAGAGAGTGTGAGAGAAACAGCGTGGTCATTTACAGTGAGAGAGTGAGGGAGAAACAGCATGGTCATTTACAGTGAGAGAGTGTGAGAGAAACAGCGTGGTCATTTACAGTGAGAGAGTGTGAGAGAAACAGCGTGGTCATTTACAGTGAGAGAGTGTGAGAGAAACAGGTGGTTATTTACAGTGAGAGAGTGAGAGAGAAACCACGTGGTCATTTACAGTGAGAGAGTGTGAGGGAAACAGCGTGGTCATTTACAGTGAGAGAGTGTGAGAGAAACAGGTGGTCATTTACAGTGAGAGAGTGTGAGAGAAACAGCGTGGTCATTTACAGTGAGAGAATGTGAGAGAAACAGTGTGGTCATTTACATTGAGATAGTGAGAGAAACAGCGTGGTCATTTACAGTGAGAGAGTGTGAGAGAAACAGCGTGGTCATTTATAGTGAGAGAGTGCGAGGGAATCAGCGTGGTCATTTACAGTGAGAGAGTGTGAGAGAAACAGGTGGTCATTTACAGTGAGAGAGTGAGAGAAACAGCGTGGTCATTTACAGCGAGAGAGTGTGAGAAAAACAGCGTGGTCATTTACAGTGAGAGAGTGAGAGAAACAGCGTGGTCATTTATAGTGAGAGAGTGAGAGAGAAACAGGTGGTCATTTAAGTGAGAGAGTGAGAGAGAAACCACGTGGTCATTTACAGTGAGAGAGTGTGAGAGAAACAGGTGGTCATTCACAGTGAGAGAGTGTGAGAGAAACAGCGTGGTCATTTACAGTGAGAGAGTGTGAGAGAAACAGCGTGGTCATTTACAGTGAGAGAGTGTGAGAGAAACAGGTGGTCATTTACAGTGAGAGAGTGTGAGAGAAACAGGTGGTCATTTACAGTGAGAGAGTGTGAGAGAAACAGCGTGGTCATTTATAGTGAGAGAGTGCGAGGGAATCAGCGTGGTCATTTGCAGCGAGAGAGTGTGAGGGAAACAGCGTGGTCATTTACAGTGAGAGAGTGAGAGAAACAGCGTGGTCATTTATAGTGAGAGAGTGAGAGAGAAACAGCGTGGTCATTTACAGTGAGAGAGTGTGAGAGAAACAGCGTGGTCATTTACAGTGAGAGAGTGTGAGAGAAACAGCGTGGTCATTTACAGTGAGAGGGTGTGAGACAAACAGCATGGTTATTTACAATGAGAGAATGTGAGAGAAACAGGTGGTCATTTACAGTGAGAGAGTGTGAGACAAACAGCGTGGTCATTTACAGTGAGAGAGTGAGAGAAACAGCATGGTCATTTACAGTGAGAGAGTGTGAGAGAAACAGGTGGTCATTTACATTGAGAGAGTGAGAGAAACAGCGTGGTCATTTACAGTGAGACAGTGTGAGAGAAACAGCGTGGTCATTTACAGTGAGAGAGTGTGAGAGAAACAGGTGGTCATTTACAGGGAGAGAGTGTGAGAGAAACAGCGTGGTCATTTACAGGGCGAGTGTGTGAGATAGGCATGGCCATTTAGAGTGAGACAGTGAGAAAGAAACAGCATTGTCAGTTACAGGGAGAGTGTGAGAGAAGTGGGGTCATTTATAGTGAGAGAGTGAGAGAGAAACAGCAGGGCCATTTACAGCGAGAGAGTGAGAGAGAATCAGTGTGGTCATTTACAGTGGCGAGTGTGAGAGAAGCAGCAGGTTATTTACAGGAAGCGGGTGTGAAATGAGTGGGGCCTTTAACATTGAGAAAGTGAGGGATGAGTGTGAGACCTTTAAAGAGCGCGAGAGGGAAAAGAGCATGGAGAACAGCTGATCAGTGAGTAGGATTAGTGTGTATTTCTAGCCTTTAAAGTAAAGTAAGATATTTTGTTTGTGTTTACATCTGTAGTCTTTTTTTCTCCTTTTCTTAAAGATAGCTTGTTAAGTACAAGGTTGAAAACTGGTGTGCATAAAAATAATTATAATAAAGTGTAAAGAGTGGGGATACTAGAGTAATTAATTAATAAATTGAATAAAATACGATAGTGATGGTAGGACGGGTGACGTGTTGCTGTTGCAACATGTGGGTGCTGCTGGACACCAAGGTGATCCAGAGCGAACACATCTGTACAAAGTGTTTGTAGCTCGAGGAATTTTGGTTCCGAGTTAAGGAGCTGGAGACCGAGCTGGAGACATTGCGCCACATCAGGGAGGGCGAAAGTTACCTGGACAGTTCGCTCCAGGAAGGGGTCATACCCCTCAGTTTAGGTAGTTAAAATTTGGTCTGTGATCAGGGACAGGAGGGCGTGACTGCAGGTGAAGCAGGTTTGGGGACCCAGAGGGTAGTGTTCGGGAGCCTCACCCTCTGCAACTGTCCAACAGTTACAAGGCTCTTGCAGGCTGTGTGGATGAGAGCGGGGACTACAGGGAGGATGACCGTACTGACCACGGCACCGTAGTACAGGGAGCCATTCAAGTGGGGGGAGGAAATGGGAGCAGAGTAGTGGTAGGGGATGGTATAATTAGGGGGATAGAAACTGTTCTCTGCAGCCGTGAGCGTGAGTCTTGAAGGCTGTGTTGCCTGCCCGGTGCCAGGGTTAAGGACATCTCCTCAAGGCTGGAGAGGAACTTGGAGTGGAAGGGGAAGGATCCACTTATCGTTATCCACATTGGCACCAATGACATTGGTAAGACTAGAAAGGGGGTTCTGCTGAAAGAATTTGAACAGTTAGGAGCTGCATTAAAAAACAGAACCTCCAAGGTAATAATCCCAGGATTACTTCCTGAAGTACATGCAAACTGGCATAGGGTAAATAAAGTCAAGGAGTTAAATGTGTGGCTCAAAGATTGGTGCGGGAGGAATGAGTTTCAGTTCCTGGGGCACTGGCACCAGAACTGGGGTAGAAGGCAGCGGTTCTGGTGGGAAGGGCTTCACTTGAACTGGGCTGGGACCAGTGTCCTGGCAATTCGAATAAGTAGGGCTGTAGAGAGGGCTTTAAGCTAAATTGGGTTGGGGGGAGGGAAGGGTTCTGGAGAAGGGATACGTAAGTTAACAAAGCAAAAGGATATGGCGGTCTTGCAGGGCAACTATTTAGGTATTGATACCCAGAGTGCGACAGGAAGGGACAGAGTGTACAAACATAAAAAAACAGCAGCAAATAGGGTCAAAGGGGGGAAAAATGGTAAAAAGGCAAAATTAATGGCTCTTTACTTAAATGCAGGTAGTATTCAGAGCAAAATAAATGAATTAACAGCACAAATAGAGGTTAATGGATATGATCTTATAGCCATTATGGAGACGCAATTACAAGGAGATCAAAGCTGGGAACTAAATATTCAGGGGTATGTGACTTTTTGAAAGGACAGGAGGAAGGAAAGGTTGGTGGGTAGCTTTGTTAGTACAAGATGGAATAAGTGCGATAGAAAGAAAGGACCTTGGATCGGAAGATGTAGAATCCATATGGGTGGAGGTAAGAATTAGCAAGGGGAAGAAGACACTGGTGACAGTAGCTATACTGTAGGACAGAGAATAAATCAGGAGATAATGAGGGCATATAAAAGGCTACTTTAATTATGGGTGACTTTAATCTTCATGTGGCTTGGGTAAATCAAACTGGCAGAGGTAGACACAAGCAAGAATCCATAGAGTGTATTCGGGACAGTTTTTGGATCATTACTGTGTAACGAGGCAGGTTTAATAAATGATCTCAGAGTAAAGGATCCCCTAGGAAACAGTGACCATAATATGGTAGAATTTAGCATTCGGTTTGAGAGTAAGAAACTTGTGTCAGAAACAACTGTGCTAAACTTAAATAAGGGCAATTACAATGGAATGAGGGCAAAGTTGGCTGGAGTGCACTGGGAAAGCAGTTTAGCAGAAAGGCTGGCTGATGAACAATGCCAGACGTTTAAGAAAATAGTTCATGACTATCAACAAAGATGTTTCCCAGTGAGGAAGAAGGATTCAAGGAAGGGGATAAACCAACCATGGTTAACCAAGGAAGTTAAGGACAGTATCAAATTGAAAGAAAAAACAGACAATGTGGCAAAGATTAGTTGTAAGTAGTGGGAAAGTTTTAAAAACCAAGAAAAGATGACCAAAAAAAAAAGAGGGAGAAAATAAACTTTGCGGGTAAACTAGCAAGTAATATAAAAATGGACAGTAAGAACTTCTTTAAATATACAAAAAGGAAGAGAGAGGCCAAAGTGAACCCCTTAGAGAATGAGGCTGGGAAATAATGGGGAAACCAGGAAATGGCAGAGGAGTTGAATAAATACTTTCCTTCAGTCTTTACAGTAGAAGATACTAATTGCATTCCAAAAATACTAAATAATCAAGGGGCAAAATTTAGGCGGGGGGTGGGGAGTGGGGGGAGGTGGGGGGGCGGCGGGGAAAGGAAATAAATACAATAACCATCACTAGAGAAAATGTCACTATCACTAGGGAAACTAATGGGGCTAAAGGCCGATAAATCGCCTGGACCTGATGGGTTGCATCCTAGGATAATAAAGGAAGCAGCTACAGAGATATTGGATGCACTGGTAGTAATCTTCCAAGAATCCTTAGATTCTGGAAAAGCCCTAGAGGATTGGGGAACAGCCAATGCAACAGGCTTTATTCAAAGAGGGAGGGAGACAAAAAGCATTTATAAAGGATGTAATAACAGAGCATTTGAAATACATAATCTAATCAAGCAGAGTCAGCATGGCTTCATGAAGGGAAATCATGCCTAACAAATTTATTAGAATTCTTTGAGGAAGTAACAAGCAGGATAGATAAAGGGGAACCCGTAGATGTAATATATTTGGATTTCCAAAAGGCGTTCGATAAGGTACCGCTCATAAGGCTACTTAATAAGAGCCCATGGTGTTGGGGGTAGTATATTAGCATTGATAGAGGATTGGCTAACTAATAGAAGACAGAGAGTTGGGATAAGGGGAGCATTTTTGGGATGGCATCCTGTAACTAGTGAAGTGCCACAGGGAGCAGTGCTGGGGCCTCAATTATTTACAATATATATTAATGACTTTGATAAGGGAAGTGAATGTACTATCGCTAAGTTTGCGGATGACACAAAAATAGATGGGAAGGCAAGTGGTGAGGGTGACACAAGGAGTCTACAGAGGGATATAGGCAGGTTAAGTGAGTGGGCAAAAACTTGGCAAATATAATATAATGTGGGAAAATGTGAGGTTATGCACTTTGGCAGGAAGAATAGAGGAGCTGAATATTATTTAAATGGAGAAAGACTATAGAAAGCTACAGCAGAGAGGGATTTTGGAGTCCTTGTGCATGAATCCTAAAATGCTAACATACAAGTTCAGCAGGTAACAGGGAAGGCAAATGGAATGTTTGCCTTTATTTCAAAGGGAATGGAGTATAAAAATAAGGAGGCCTGCTAAAACTATACAAGGCTCTAGTTAGACCACACCTAGAATGCTGTGAACAGTTTTGGTCCCCTTATCTAAGGAAAGATATACTGGCATTGGAGGCAGCCCAGAGAAAGTTCACTAGGCTGGTCCTGGGTATGGAGGGATTTTCTCAGGAGGAGAGGTTGAGTAGGTTGGGCCTGTAATCATTGGAATTTAGAAGAATGAGAGGCAACTTTATTGAAACATATAAGGGGGCTTGACTGGGTAGATGCTGAGAGGTTGTTTCCCCTTGTGGGAGAGTCTAAGACCAGAGGGCATAATCCCAGAGTAAGGGGGTGCCAATTTCAAACAGAGATGAGGAGGAATTTCTTCTCTCAGAGGGTAGTGAATCTGTGGAATTCTTTACTGCAGACGGTTATAGAGGCTGGGTCGTTAAGTATATTCAAGGCTGAGACAGACAGATTTTTAATCCGTAAGGAAATCAAGGGTTATGGGGAAAGGCAGGAAAGTGTTAAGGATTATCAGATCAGCCATAATCTCATTGAATGGCTCAGAAGACTCGATGGGCCAAATGGCCTACTTCTGTTCCTACGTCTTATGGTCTTATGGACTTTATTTCACCCTTCATTCAAACTCAGCGCACACTGATCCAAGCAGTTGAATGGTATGTCCCCCTGACTGCCAGTTAATGTAGGCCTTGGCCCCAATTTATTACCTCCCACTCTAGACTCGTCCCACACAGATCTGCCACCTCTCTGACTCCCAGGTAAGTCCCACTTTCATCCTCATAGGCTGCAAGAACCTCGAACCAATCAGTTCTCTGTTTTCCTGTGATGTCACGCTAGGTTTTTCTCAGAATGTGGTTGGTCCACTCTGGGGCCACAGACTGGGCTGACTGCTTGTCTCAGGGTCCTCCTCTTGCCCACTCCTCTAGGTGCTGCTGACTGCCTGTCTCAGGGTCCTCCTCTCGCCCACTTCTCTAGGTGCTGCTCACTGACTGTCTCAGGGTCCTCCTCTCGCCCACTCCTCTAGGTGCTGCTGACTGCCTGTCTCAGGGTCCTCCTCTCGCCCACTTCTCTAGGTGCTGCTCACTGACTGTCTCAGGGTCCTCCTCTCGCCCACTCCTCTAGGTGCTGCTGACTGCCTGTCTCAGGGTCCTCCTCTCGCCCACTTCTCTAGGTGCTGCTCACTGACTGTCTCAGGGTCCTCCTCTTGCCCACTCCTCTAGGTGCTGCTGACTGCCTGTCTCAGGGTCCTCCTCTCGCCCATTCCTCTCGGTGCTGCTGACTGCCTGTCTCAAGGTCCTCCTCTCGCCCACTCCTCTAGGTGCTGCTGACTGCCTGTCTCAGGGCCCTCCTCTCGCCCACTCCTCTAGGTGCTGCTGACTACCTGTCTCTGGGTCCTCCTCCTCACTCACTACTCTAGGTGCTGCTGACTGCTTGTCTCAGGGTCCTCCTCTCGCCCACTCCTCTAGGTGCTGCTGACTGCCTGTCTCAGGGTCCTCCTCTCGCCCACTCCTCTAGGTGCTGCTGACTGCCTGTCTCTAGGTCCTCCTCCTCACTCACTACTCTAGGTGCTGCTGACTGCCTGTCTCAGGGTCCTCCTCTCGCCCACTCCTCTAGGTGCTGCTGACTGCCTATCTCAGGGTCCTCCTCTCGCCCATTCCTCTAGGTGCTGCTGACTGCCTGTCTCAGGGTCCTCCTCTCACCCTCTCCTCTAGGTGCTGCCTGCTGCCTGTCTCAGGGTCCTCCTCTCGCCCACCCCTCTAGGTGCTGCTGACTGCCTGTCTCAGGGTCCTCCTCTCGCCCACTCCTCTAGGTGCTGCTGACTGCCTGTCTTAGGGTCCTCCTCTCACTCGCTCCTCTAGGTGCTGCCGACCTCCTGTCTCAGTGTCCTCCTCTTGCCCACTCCTCTCTTAAAGCTCCAAGCTTTGCAATAGGAGTGCTAACAGGATAGATAAATTATACTTCATCTTTTCTTGGTGAATAATCATACATAATTTCTTTGCTACTTATATTTGTCTTCCTTCCCTAGTGTATTGCTGAACAAGATGAATATTTTGAGGACCCTCAATTATCCAGCAAAGTGTATAATTACTGGACGGACGCTTTGCTGTGGCAAATCTTTTATATACCCTTGCAATAGTTAGATTTGAAAAAAATAAATTAAATTAAAATTAAACCTTTTAAATCAATTATCTTATTTGCCAGCTTATATATTTGTCAAAGAAAAATAAAATGTATGTAGCGTCTTTCACAACCTCAGGATGTCAGAAAGTGCTTCAAGGCCAATGAAACCTTTTGAAGTGTAGGTACCTGTGATAATGTAGGAAATGTGGCAGCCAACTTGCACACAGCAAGATCCCATTCGCATTGATGAAATCATCTGAGTTTTTTTTTAAAGCAGTCTAAATTGTCCATGGTAAATTTTCGGAAATGACTGTTTGTTCTCAGTCCGCTGTTCTCCGATAGTCTTCCGAACGCACATCACCATTTTTAAACTGCAGGATATAATTGCAGACTGCCACTTGGGAACTCATGTGCAACCACCATTTGCTGCATAACCCTGCAGGCCAGAGATAATTCATTATATTACCTAATGCAGCAAATTAGCAATTCTCTATGCAGAATGCGGTCTTATAAATTATACATGTGAATTTTTTTACCAAGAAGGGATTACTTCATGAGGAAGAATGCTGTGAAAAGAATTAAATCCACCATGACTAGTAACTTGAATGTTCAGTATGTGTTTAAGAGAAGAAAGAGCTTGCCTTTATATCGCACCTGACATTACTTCAGGACTTCCCAAGTCGATTAATAATCCTTTATGTACTTTCAAAGTATAGGTCCTGTTGTAATATTGGATAAGTGGCAGCCAATTTGTGCACAGAAGTCCCACAAACAGCAGTGAGATAGGGCCCAGCTCATCTGATTCTTTCCTATTGAAATTGGGTGAGGCATAAATATTTGACCAAGACACCGAGGAGAACTCCCCTCCTCTTCTTCAAAATAGTGCGATGGGGTCTTTTCTTCTTCACCTGAGTGGCAGACAGAGGTTCAATTTAACATCTTACCTGAAAGACAGTGGGCGGAATTGTCCGCTCCCATTGGCGGCGGGTGTGCTTGGCGGTGTGAGTGGACAACGTGGAGGGAAGGCCAAAAATCATGTTTCACGGCGTCGTGAAACCAGTTTGCAACTGTCCACTCTGCCCGTCAATGGCGGGCTGCATTTCCCACCATCTGAAGTCAAGAATTTCATTGTAATACTCCTCTATATCATTTTCAGCCCAGCTCACCGGAATCACCGCCCCCAATGCTGGATCCTCCGGGCACAACCCCGAGGTGTCTCACAACTGAACATAAGCGATATAGGTGGGAACACCACCGCCTGGAATTTTCCCTCCAAGTCACTCACCGTCCTGACTTGGAAATATATCGCCATTCCTTCACTGTCGCTGGGTCAAAATCCTGGAACTCCCACTCTAACAGCACTGTGGGTGTACCTACACCACATGGACTGCAGCAGTTCAAGATGGTAGCTCACCACCATCTGCTCAAGGGCAATTAGGGATGGACAATAAACACTGGCCCAGCCAGCAAAACCCACATCCCGTGAATGAATAAAAGAAAACATGCAACGAAAACGAAAATTCAGCAGGTCTGACAGCATCTGTGGAGAGAAAGACAGAGTTAACATTTCAAGTCCATATGACTCTTCTTCAGAGCATGCACCTGGTGAGCTGAACTTCGCTTGAGACTTTAAAGCTTGTTTGCCTACCTTGCTTCGGGCAACACTCGCAGTCATCAGTGGCAGGCTTCGCAGGCAGCACCACATCACTTTTAGAGGGGTTCACGTGGGTAGATCTCTCCTTATGATACCAGCCCTAAGGCCGGGATGGCTTTTCAATGGCTGCAGGGATAGGTCTTGCTTGGGGAAGGAGGAGAAGTGGCCTCAGGCAAGGGAAGAGGCTGCAGGGCGAGGGCTGTACTGGGGAAGGGGAGTATCCCACAATGTGTGTGGGGACACATGTTGACCTCTGCAAGTGGCCTCAAGAGGGTGAGAACTGAGGAGGCAGTTTCCAGGGGAGATGAGGCCAGATGGAGATGTGGAGATGTAGTTACCTGTGGCCTGGGTCACTCCGCGATCCTGGGACTCCGGTGCTTGTCCTTCTGGCAGCAGCCTCAGCGGTGTTGCTGAGCACAAGAGCTCCTGGCTCTGATTGGCCAGCAGCTCTCGGTAGGCAAGATTTCCGGGCTTTTATTCCAGGGGAAGGCCCTGGCCTTGCCACTGCCTGATTGGTGTGCGGTTCAGTGGGCCTTCCTGAAAAGAGGCAGCACACGGGTCTCTCGCCTGCTCTCCACACACAGATGCCCCAAGATTCTGCCCAATGCCTCTGACACTGCAGTGCTCCCTCAGTATTGTAGTGAAGTGACAGCCTAAATTTTTGTTCTTAAGTCTCCAGAGTGGAACTTGAACCCAAAACCTTCTAACTCAAAGGCAAGAACATTACCATTGAGCCACAGCTAACACACAAACATAGCAAGGCCATGAGAATGCAGGCTGTGCAGCAAAAAGAGAAGCTAAAAGGAGAAGGAAATGCAAACTATTCATCCCACTAAGTCTTTAGTGTGTCTTTCCTGCACACCAAATCATCTGGTCTAATCCCAATCTCCTGTTCAGTCTCAATAGCCTTTAATATTCCTCTTATTCAAGCAACAACTAATTACCTTTTAAAAGTTCTTATGAACATCGGTAGCAGAAAATTGCAAAATCTCTTCTGAGCAAAGATATGTTTTCTCACTTTCTGTTTACTTCTTTATGTAATTGTTGAGTTTGTGCCCACATTTTCCTTTAGTGCTTATTGGAAGCAATCCATCACTTCTCACCCCAGCGTAACCCTTCATAACCTTCAAGATCTCTACCAGGTGATTGCTTCCTTTGCTCAGCCCTTGTGTAAAAAAAACTGTAACTTCTCACACCTATCTATCACATCCATAACTGTTAGTACCCCAAGTGAATCTGCTCTGTTCCCTTCCCGTTGCCTTTATACGTTCCCTGTGATGGGATGCCAAAATGCCACACAAAGCTCCCACCGCAGTCTCATGAAAGCCTTCCCCGATTCTTCTTCCACGCCTCTAGACACAAAACCAAGCATTGCGCTTGCCGTTTATAGGAGTTTATCTATGTGCTGCCAGCTTTAATGACTCCTGTACAAACACACCAAGGTCCCTCTGCACCTTCACTCCATCTGAAATCATAAGGCCCTTTCCCAATTATTTTCGAGGCAGTTGACAGCTGTTTTTAAAATAATGCAAGTTTTCCAATTTGTTGACATGTTTTCCCAGAGGCAGGTAGTTCTGGATGAACAGTCAGGCAAACCCATTAAAATGAATTCGACCGTTACAAATTTCACAATCTTCTCCGTTGGCAGATATATCTAGATTTTTACTTTGGAGAACACTTTGATTCAAATTAATTCTCAAATGTGCCTTCCCTTTCAAACCGCTCTGAAATAGATGCATTCACTTAGTACAGCTATTGCCGGGTGGAGCCCTGAAGCCAATGGATAAGTGAGTCACGCTGTCAGACTTGGAGCAGAATGCGCTCGGTCAGTAGGGTCAGACTGGAGGCTGACACACCTGCTTAATCCAATTGTGCTGTTATATTTATTCTATTAGAGTGACGAATGAGGCCTTATACTAATGAATAAATATGAGTCAGAAGTTTCCACAGTTTTCCTTTCGATCTATTTCGCCCAGAATCGGCCAAATAGCGCAAAAGGTCGTGGAATTTAAAGCGCATGTCAGTCAGGGCAAACCGAGGGCGGACTTTTCCGTGCCCGTTGGTGGCGGGCATGTTCGGCAGCATCAGCGGACAATATGGCGACAAGGCCAGAAATCGGTTTCACGACATCATGAAACCAGTTTGCGATCGTCTGCTCAGCCCATCGATGGTGGGCCATGTTTCCCGCCATCGGACTTTGGGAACCTCATTGTAATACGTCTGCATATAATTATAAAGCCCTCTGGAGTCATATCCCCTCCCCCGCTGGATTGTCCACCCACACTGGCGTGCATACGCCATCATGTTTCACAACAGCATGTATAAGGCGTGCACTTGGCGAGCTGCACTTTGTGTGGAATTCGGAGGTGAGTGCAGAGTAACGTTGCACAGCGCTTGCCCCGGTCGCCTGTTGGACTTCAAGGTTGAGGCGCGTGGAGAGGGACATTCTTCTGCAGCTGAGATAGTTCAGACGCAGCCACAGTGACATGAGTGGAGTCGGGCCTCTAGTTTATCTGCCCACTCAAGCAATGCAGAGGCATGAAAATGCCACCAAGTGCTCCGGAGCTTTTCACCCCTCGGGCACAGACTGCAAACGAGTGAGAGTTTTAGTGGACTGCAGAACAGTTGGAGGACTGGGCACGTTGTGCAATCTCCTTACGAAAGCCTGCCATGGGGCAGTCACTGGTGGAGGTGCTCACAGCCCCTTGCAATATCATCACCCCGGTTTGGACCAGTCTCCCCCATCGTTCAAGCTAACAGTGCAGCCTTGCAGCGCGGGTTAGGAGAATGCCTGTGCCTGAACTGGGGAGACAGCATGCAGTCCAATGGGCAAAGCTGCAGCCAATCAGTCAGGTGGAAAGGGGCGGAGGTTTTTGGGGTTTTGGGCTACCATGCAGTGCACTAAACTCCGGCCATCCAAGTGGTGGCCAGCACTCACTTGGGTGTGTTAAGGGGCCTTCAGACTTAACCAACAGAGGTTCTCAGTATACCCAAGCTAACCCATGCATCTCCCTCTTTTATCCTGCAGGAGGAGTACATCAGGAGCATGGAGCCTGGTGACATAGCTGTGTGCCTTATAGTGGGCAGGGAGCAGAGACGAATGAGAAGACAGTGACGGAGGCGCCTAGCTGCACAGAGGGAGGACAGCACCCTCATGAAGGAGGGGTGGCTGGGGCTCCCTCACATGCCATTGAAGAGCCACAGCAAGCCATTATTGGTCGGCGCCTAGCTAGGCCGAGGGTCTACAGATGCCGCCTTTCATTCCTGCAGATGACCGACAACCAGTGTCGCTGAAGACTGCGCATGTCTAGGGAACTGGCTGGTCACATCTGCCAGCTACTGCAGGATTTGGTGCCAAGGGGACATAGAGGGCATCCACTGCCAGTGGCCGTGAAAGTGCCCGCAGCACTCAATTTTTACACCAGTGTCTCCTTTGGTGACCTCTGTGGGATATCACAAGCCTCCACCCACAAATACATCTATGAGGTCACGGAAGCCATTTCGCAAGGGCACACAACTTTGTGCATTTTGCCCAGGACCAAGAGAGCTAGGATGCAAGGGTGGCTGGATTTGCCCAGATCTCGGGTTTCCCACAGGTGCAGGGTGCCATCAACTGCAGTCACGTGGCGCTCAGATCTCCGCTGCAACAAGTGGTCAACTATGTAAACTGCAAGGGCCTCCATTCGCTGAACGTGCAGCTGGTGTGCAATCACCACAAAAGCATCCTGCAGGTCTGCGCACGGTTTCCAGGGAGTGTCCACTACACTTACATCCTCAGTCGGTCATTGATTGCTGACATCATCCAGGGTCCATAGAGGCTGCATTGTTGGCTCCTCGGGGACAAGGGCTACTCACAGAGGATGTGGTTCATGCGGCGGCCTCAGACTGCAGCAGAGTGATGGTTTAATGAGGCTCATGCTGCAACTCCCAGATTGGTGGAGCAAACCACCGGGATGCTGAAGATGAGGTTCTGGTGCCTGGACCGGTCTGGTGGAGCCCTGCAACATAGCCCGCAGAGGGTGCCATGAATTGGCGTGACCTGCTGTGCCCTTTGTGCTGCAACGGGGAGAGGAGCTGGCTGAGGAAGGGATGCAGAAGCTGTAGGTCCCCTTCGATGAGGACAATGTTGACAGCAGTGAGGGTGAGGAGGTCCTCAAAGGCGACAATGATGATGTTGAGGCCCTCACACTGGCCAGACGAGGCAGGCCCACTCAAGAACTCCTCATATCTCCTAGATTTGTGGAGGATGATGACAAGATGCAGTGAAGAGACACCATAGATCCTCACATTGCATCTGTGAGCGTTTGACTCCAGTCTGGCTTATGGCAACACACATACCCTCTGTGATAATGCTCCTGTCATTGAGACACAGTGGAGGCCCTAATAGTCACCCAGTTTCAGGAGAATGATGATGACATGCAGTGAGGAAACTCCATAAATCTTCACATAGCCCCTGAGAATGTCTGGCTCCTGTCTGGCCGAGGGCAGTTCCCTTGCGCCCTGTGATCAGTGTCATATCATGGAGATGCAGCCATGAAACTTTAAAAGCACCTGAACCTTTGTCAGCCTTCAGCACCTGTTCTCTACAGGAGCACAGCATCAGTGGTCACAGATACTGAAGAGATGGGGGCCTGCCCCACCATAAAGATGCTGAGAGCACACACAGACAGAGTGACAGAACTCTTTGATGCCTGCCCACTACATTCTGGCAGCAATGACAAGCACCATTGAGGTGCAGGCATCAGTAATATGTTCACGAGTGTGAGGCCAGACTATCACTTTGATCTAAAGGCTGCACAGAGCACAGGGAAGAGGCCCTGGACTGAAACATCTGCCTTTATCTTGTGCAGGAACCAAGGTTTCACATCTGAGTGACATGGACACTGCTCATCAGAACAAGGAACCATAGGCAGGGAGACATTCTTGGGAATTTATTTACAATAGTGAACATTATGTACAAGTGATTAACATCCGTGCCCATACTGCACAGCTACATCTTCTAAACTTTCCTAACCCTGTTGCTACATCTTGGTGCTCCCCGGACATCCACAGCGGAGTTGGAGGCAGCCTGCTGACTGCTACGCCCTGTCTGTGATGACCTTGGTGGGCTGAGACCTGGAGGGCTCCGGCCAGCTTTCAGGGTCCTGCTGTCTGACAGTGGCACCCTCTTCGGCCTGTGGAGCTGGAGTTGCTGAGGTCACAGGAAGATGGGGAGTTGGATGGGCCGGACACTCTCGGAGTCACCTGGATGGATGGGCCCGGAGTGTGCATCTGTGGATCCTCCTCCCTATGGGAGCCCGGGGCCCCTGGCTGTCTCCTTGAGGAGCAGGGGTAGCTGGAGTGAGGTTAAGCTGCCCCATGCCCTTCTCGCGTACACACTGTTGGAGGCCAACTATGACATCAGTGATGGAGTTCAGCCCAAGCAGCAGTGCAGGACCGAAGTCCTAGACCAAGGTCTCCATGTCGGCTCCCATCCTACCAGTGATGACCTCGGTGCATTGGCATGCCAGTACTATCATCTCAGCCTGAAAGTGGATGGACTCCTCCATCATGCTTTGCCTGTGGAGCTGAAGCTGCTGAGGTCACAGGAAGAGGGGATTCGGGATGGGCCAGACACTCCTGGAGTCACAAGAATGGTTGGCTCAAAGGGATACATCTGCTGATTCTCCTCCCTATGGGTGCCTGATGGCCCCTGGCTGACTCCTTGAGGAGAAGGGTAGCTGGAGTGAGACCGAGCTGCCCCACACCCCTCTCACGTCCATGCTGTTGGAGGCTAACTATGGCGTCGGTGATAGAGTTCCGCCTATGCAGCAGTGCAGAAGCAACGTCCTGGACCAAGGCCTCCATGGCGGCCGCCATCCTACCAGTGATGTCTTCAGTGCATTGGCATGCCGGTGCTATCACCTCAGCCTGAAGGTGGACGGACTCCTCCATCGTGCTTTGCAATATGAGGAGTGAAGCAGACATCCCTTCCCGAGCTTGCCTTTGCAGCTTCAGCAACTGTGACATGACCCAGTCTAGAGGCTCATCATCTGACTCGGACTTAGCAAATTTCTGGCCTCCAGCAGTTTTCCAAGTGCTGGACACCTTGAAAGTCCCTGCTGCTGCCTGCTGTGGATCAGAATAGTGCGATGTGCTCACCAGATTGTGATCCTAAGGCTATTCTAAAGCTATGTCCCAGCGAGGTGTGTGTCTCTGTGCTGGTGGAGGGTGTGGGTGAGCACTGTGATGGGGTTTCAGGGAGAGTTTCAGCAGATTCCTCTTCTGAGCTCCCCTCAGGGCTTGACTGGAGGCCCTGGATTGTGGACTCCATCGGCTGTTTCCCAGATGTATGGCAGTGGCCTGTGAAACAGGACACATCACTCACAGCATGGTTGTCCGATGGATGTTGCACTGCTGGATCCTCACTTGGTAGAGCACCATCGACCTCACCGTCAGCACAGGACTGGTTCAGGTCCTCATCAGTTGGCAGGTTGGCTCTGTTTTCAAAGTCCATGAGGACCTTGATTTCAGGCATTCCTGCACCGGCCTGCGACCTTCCCCTGTTGTTGTGTGCCAGCTTATCCTGCATGGATAGAGATGTAGAGAGTGTAAGCAGGATGCCTGCCAGGCCAGATGATAAATATGTCTGGTATGTGTGGTTGGTGAATGGTCCCACGGACGGGATGAGGACAATGAAGGTGTGTGTGAGAGGGTGAATGATGATGTCTCTTGAACTGCCAGAGAGCGAGGGCCCTGTGGATGTGTGATGTGTTTGTGAGTGTGTGAGTTGAGAGTGATGAGAAGAGTGACTTACTCTGGTGGAACGGAGGAGATCATTCATCCTCTTGTGGCACTGGGTGGCTGTCCTCTTTTTTTAGGACGTTGGCACTGACCACTGCTACCACTGCCTCCCAAGGCAGATTGGTGATGTTGCTGTCCATCCTGCGGCCAGAGCGGGGGTAGAGGACATCACGGCGAGCCTCCACTGCGTCCAAAAGGCGCTCGAGGGACACGTCATTGAACCTGGGGGCTGCAGTCCTTTTGCCTTTCGGGGCCATGTCTTCCGTGCAGCAGTCCTGGGCTGGAAGCGCTGAGTTGTGTACGCATGGCTGCACTTTAAACATGGCGCCTGGCGTGATGAAGCGAAAAGGTGATGGCGTGGCGGGTGAATGAGAACCTGCCCCCATGGGACAGCGTATTTCCCGGGAATGCATAATTAATGCGGCAGGTTTGGGATGATATGGCGTGCGGCCGGTGAGTAAAACTTTTTCCCTGCCCGCTGCTGCATCTAGTGCAAATCTGCCACTCCTGCCCACAAAACTGGCTGCCACCACAGGATAAATTAATCAGCATCGGGGGTTTCTGCCAATTTCATCCATTGCAGACCTTTCACCGGGCTCTTAAACTTAAGAGTTTTTAGCTGCAACAACACCACTAGGCATATTCTAAAAGTTATTAGGTATTTTGTACTTTACTAAGAAACTGACTACTAGTAACCGGAAAATGGTCCTGTATGCTTTTTTTTTAAAGAGTCTTATCCAATTATTTAAAATTGGGCTCTCACAGGTAGTGGGCTGGATTGAAAATGCTTATTTTTGTGATAAACGTGTTTTCAACTGCACTGACAAAACTGCACCAAGCTACCACACTTAAATATATCGAGGAATAGTTTTTAGTACGCATTTTCTAAAAGGATTATGCCCTAAAATGCTGGCTGTTTGCCTTGGTTCACAGCAGGTTTTATGTGTAGCAATGCGCAAATGTGTTTGAATGGAAGCTGTAGAAGGGGCTTATCCAAAACATGGCCCTCAGGCCGGATGTGGCACACGAAAACCACCCAATGTGGCCGACGGAGGTAGTTTTCAAAATGTCAGTAAGCGCAGTGGAAGATTCTGAAAGAAACTGCTCCTCCAATCACAGGCCGGTCCTCTCCCGTGGTTGCTCACTGATAGGCTCACTCGTGAGCCTATCAGCAGCAAATGTGGGAGAGAAGCTGCCTGTCATTGGAGGAGCAACAACACCCAGAAGCGAGTGGGCTCCACAAAAAGAGGTACTGGTTAGGGGTTGGGAGAGAGAGTGAGGGTGCCGTGCCAGGTCGGGGAAGGAGAGACTCAATGCCAGGCTGTGCCTGGGCTGGGGTGGGGGAGGGAGAGACTTGCTGCCGGGCTGGAAAAGCTGGGTGCAATGGTGCCGAGTGGGTGGGGATGTGGTGAGGGGATGCGGTTGGGGGTGGTGCAGTGGGGTGTGTGTGTGGTGAGGCTGAAGAGACTCACTGTCCAGGGGTGTGGGAGAGAGTGAGTTGAGTGAGTGTGGGAGACAGAGTGAGGGAATGAGTGGGTTTGGGAGAGGGAGTGTGAATGAGTGAGTATGGGACTGGGGAAGAGTGAGTTTGGGAGATTGACAGAGTGAGTGAGTATGGGAGTGTGTGTGTGTGGGGCGGGTGGGCTCACTCACAGTCTCAGGATGCCCACTCACCTTCACCTCACACAATCAACACACAATCACACCCACAGTGAGTGATGGTGAGTGAGTGAGCATCAAGAGATTGGGAGTGAGCCAGTCAAACAGACTTGGTCTTGACATTGCTTTATTTTTGCTCAGCAAGTTGCTTCTGTTCTTCATACCTCAACTTTAGGAGAGGTGATGGTGTAGTGGTATTGTAGCTGGACTAGTAATCCAGAGACTTAGGGTAATCCTCCAGAGGGAACCCAGGTTCAAATCCTGCTACAGCAGATGGTGGAAATTGAATAAAAATCTGGAATTAAAAAGTCTAATGATGACCATGAAACCATTGTCAATTGTTGTAAAAAAAAACCCATCTGGTTCACTAATGTCTTTTAGGGAAGGAAATCTGCTGTCCTTACCTGGTCTGGCCTACATATGTGACTCCAGACCCACAGCAATGTGGCTGACTCTTAAATGCCCTCTGGACAAGGGTAATTAAGGATGGGCAATAAATGCTGGCCTAGCCAGTGACACCCACATCCCATGAATGAATTAAAAAAAACCTTTATTTTCAAATTCACATTTGATGTTGTGCCAAACCTTATCTCTCTGAAATTTGCTCATTGGTCCCGTGAGTGAGAAGAAAATGGAAATGTAGCCCCCCCCCTCCCCCACCCACAAGTGAAGAGGTTGGACAAGCCTGCTTTGGAACATAAGTGCTTCTCAAACTAGTGCCATTTTGAGCCTATTGCACCCAAATTGGAGGCTTTTGACCATCATTCTATGTTAAACTGGGTTCTGCCCAATGTATGTGTCAGGAAGATATAATGATTTTCATAATGTAATTGGAATTTATTGCAAAGTAGAGTAATAGTAGGGTCTGTGTCTATGGGTCTCCGTGTGAGTGTGTGTGTGGGACTCAATTGAATTAAAGGCAGATGATCTGAAGGCTTTGATGTAACAGAAGATAAACTAGGTTGGAAATGTTAAGTAGGTAAATATGGGGGAAGTTTTAGGATATTAGGTGTAAAGGGAACAATTGCATATTAAAATAAACTTAGCTGGATTGAATTTAAAAGAGGGAGTAAAATATTACACCTAGCCAGGAGAAGTTAAGAAATGGTGTGTTTACTTTTCCCAAAGATTATTGGTATTATGAGAGATTTTTGTTATTAGGGAGGTAAAGTCATAAGACATAGTGAAACAATGGGAATTTGCATTCAAAGAGGAAAATATGGATAAAGGAGAGAAGGCTGTGTGCAAGGGAAGGCATCCTAGGATCTAAAACAAGTGTGAAAAAGCCTCCAGCATCTACCCCTCAAAGTACTGAAGTTAAGAAAACTCACTTTGAAATGGATTGTTCAGGGTATTGTGTTTCTTTGCCTGGGTCTTTTAAAATCAATGTGTCTTATTGTTGCTTTAACGAAAGTATAGCTGGGAGTTAGATTAACTAGGGGATTTAGAAATTATCATAGTAGTAATTTGTAGATCTATGCGTGTACTTAAAATCATTTCTTCTATTAATACAGGTATATTTTAGTTTTATAAGAAAGGTATAAGACTCAGTGGTCTTATTACTACTTGAAATTTATAGAAATTACAAAACATTTGTGGCAGTTGTTTCAAGTTTCCCTTTGGGACTTGAGCAGCTCAGCATTTACCATCAGCTGTGCCATAATAGCATGGTTTTTATTTTTGTATGGAAAAGGTATGCTTTTCTGGTGCAGCAGAAATACTGCAACCATTTACTCCCAGGAAGAAAAATCAATTTCTTTATTTCATAGATAAACTAGCAGCTGTCCTGTGTTTTTGCTCACAGTGAGTCAGTTATTTCAATGGCGTTCAAATCGATGAAACGAAAAGGGGTAAAGTGTTACAAGAAGTAAGTGTGACATTTCATGTGGCAGAATTAATTGTTATATTGGATAAATATTTGAAAACAAAAGGATAGAAAAGACTGTGAAATGAGATTCGAATAGGGAGCTCGCAAGCCTTGTATTATTTTATATATGACTTACCTATCAAAGTAATAATAAAAAATTACAGACCTATCACTAACAGTCGATGAAGAGGTATTGAATTATTTTTGGTAGACGAGAACAAACAAAACTGATTTCTTGGCATGCCTCTTTTTCTAATTCCTGTTCCTAGATCTCAAAATTGTGAAACTCCTTTCTCTGACCTCCCTGCTTCTTACTATCTTTAGGACTTTCATTATCTCTGTAATTATCCTGATTTCTCTCCTACCATTTTCAATTTTAGTGATGTCTGGCCCTTGCTCCTTTGCCTCCATGTCTTAGTAAGAAAGAATTTAAAAGACTTCCATGATGCACTAATTCAACCCTCAGACTCTTCTTCATGGACCATACAGCACCATAAAGAGTGGAAGGAGGGGCCCCAATCGGCTGCGCACCGTCATTTTATGTGGGAGGGCCAATTAAGGCCAACCTAGTGTGACGCACACCCGGAAGCACTGAGCCCTTCCTGTACGGGTGTGGGGGGATTCCCTGAGTTGGAGCTTGCACTCTTTAGCGCATGTGCGTGAAAGAGTGCAGAAATCTCCCTGAGGCACCTCTGTGCCTCAGGGAGATTAGTTTAAGTTCTGAAAAATTTATAAGAGGAAAAGAAAATTTTAAGGACAGGTCCCCTCATGTGAAACTGTCACATGAGCTGGGGCATGTCCATTAATTTTTTCAAAGTTTTTTATATAATTAATAAACCCTTCATGAAACCTCATCCTGCCCGTGGAATGAAAAATGTGAAGGCCGCCTGGGCTCTTCGCTTGCCCGCCAACCTTAAGGTTGGACGGGCAGCATTCTTAACAACTTTAATTACTCTCTTAATGGCCTTAATAAGCCTTTGACAGCTGGCTGTGCGCCCACCGAACTGACAATCTAAATGACATGCGATGACGTTGGGATGCACGCCCGACGTCACCACGCGTCACTTTATACGTTGGCGAATGGGCCCCGTCCCCACTTGCCGATCCGAAAATTCCGTCCTTGGTTGCAAAACAAGTGTAACCTCATCGAAAAATAAGAATTGATACCCTTAGCTTTCTGGAGATAACCTTGTGAAGCTGTAATATGAAAATTATTGGACAATGCTTAATATATTCTTATGCCACCCACTTCCATCCAGCTAACCTGTGTTAGTTTCCCCCCTCATCTTGTTGAAATTAAATTGTTTCCACTCCCAACACTTTTTGTCTTTGTCTCTAGCTTTTGTTTTTCAATTTTTCATTGCAAATCAGAATCAGGACTCAATGGGAGAGAGGGAAACCTTTAAAATTGGATCTAAAAATACATAAACTGAAAGAAAGAACTGTCTATGTTTCTGAAAGATGTTTGGCTTAGTCATGGGTTTCTGAAAGTCAATTTTGTTTGACATATCAATGCTTCAAGGCAAGTAAGAAGCAGTAAATTCTCACCATGGTGCAAATGTTGCAGTGCGGGTGTTCCTTCACTTTCAATCTCTGCTGTACTTTGTGAATTCAATAGGGTGCAAAGAAAAGCTTTTCAGGTCCATGATCACACAGGAGGATAAGTGGATTGAGGTTACACCATTAGTGCCATATATGCACTCAATCCTGATTTAAAGTTGAAAATCAAAGGCCTTTAATGTCTCAGGGAGTTGGTTTCCTGCAATGTTGTCATGCAAAGAAAAGGAGGAGGTGGACATTTCCTCTTTGTTCGCAAGAAGGTAGAACCATAAATCAATTACAACATTGTACAAGGATTCTAAAAGAACCTGCACACTGCTTCGCTAGAAGTACTGACAAGAAGGGGGCTGGAGGTGGTTAGCTCAGTTGACTAGATGGCTAGTGAGTGGTACAAAATAACAGCTCAATCCCTGTACCAGCTCAGGTCGTTTTTGTGGCCAGCCTCCTTGCCTTACGCCATCACACTATTGTGGCACAATCCATGGTGAGCAAACCTGGGAAAACAACGATGCTACACAAAGAGAGAATGATGAGAAGAAGCAGTCCAAGAAGACCACCCACAGAGAGAATGAAACATACAAAACAAACACTGGGGAGGCAAGTAATTCAAGCCCACACCTGATCAGTATCACAGCAAGGATCAACATCGATCCATCCTCCTTTGATGGAGGGACGCTGGGGTTTGTAGTGGGATTGCATAGAATTTGCAGCATAGAAACTGGCCATTCCGCCCAGCTGGTTTATACCCCACAAGCCTCCTCTAATGTGATTTAATTTCACACTATCAACATGTCCTTCTATGCTTTTGATGCTCATGTCCTTAGCTAGCTTCCCCTCAAATGCACTTATAAGGACCGGCACATGGGCCAGGCAGTTAGCGGTAGGTATAGTTGCTCATTTACTGTTTTACCGGCCAGTCTTTCTTTCCGATCCATCTGTTCCCGATCCCTTTCCAACCCACTGAAATTGCCTCTCCTCCAGATGAGTGTTTTCACGTTTGACTGCTCCTTTGTCTTTTTCATAAGGAAATAACTAAAGAAATAGGAGCAGGGGTAGGCTATGTGGCCCCTCATGCTTTCTGCACCATTTCCAATTACATCATGCTGCTCTTCACCTTCCTGCAATATCCCCCCGTATAACTTGAAATAAAAACAGAACATGCTGGAAATACTCAGCAGGCCTGGCAGCATCGATGGAGAGAGAAACAGAGTTAACGTTTTGAGCCAAATGTGACTCTTCTTCCAAGGATGCTGCCAGATTTGTTGAGTTTTTCCAGCACTTTCAGTTTTTATTTCAAACTTCCAACATCCGCAGTGTTTCGCTTTAATTTTAACCCCATGATAACTCGATTCCCTTAGTATCCAAAAAAATCTATCAATCTCTGATTTGAATATACAACTGAGCATCCACTGTTGTCTAGGCTGAAGAATTCCAAAGGTTTTAACTCAATGAGTGAAGACATTTCTCCTTGGAGGAGGTCGCGTAGCGAGCTGTTGCTGAACAGTGAGGCGATATGTCGGGCAGATTGTGATATCTCCCAACACAGCCGAATCTGTAGATGACACCAACTGAACCGTTACATCAAATGGAGATTTCTCCTACCTGGGCCCTCAAAGGTTTCCTGTCGCAGTATTCACATATCTGGCAATGCTGGCCCGTTCAATTGCAGCCCTCCCACAGAAAGACTGCGTGCAGGATTTCAGCTTTTAACCAGAGCCTTCTGCCCATTAGATGTGGCACCTTTTCCTGCCACGTGATCTGGCAGCAAGCCTACTTCACATATACTCATGAGCCTTCAGCTGCATTTAGGCGACCACACCCTTTCCACTCCCCCACCACCCCCTCCACCACCAGATTCTGCACTTCTCCAGGGCCTGGCAGCAGACTCATTGATGGTACGGCAAAAATTCTGTCCCTTGTCTCAGTCCAAACTGACCTAACCCTTATTCTGAGAGTGGGGGACCTCCAACCAGACATGCCCACCCGCCCAAGCTACCATCATGACCCAACATGACTACCATGCAACCCAACTACAACCCACCACACGACTACCCCCCAATCTGCCCTGACCACCAGACTAACCCCCCACCGCAGCCAACTGGACCCAATAACACCACCCCCACCAAGTCCTGACTACACTCCCCCACCCAGCTAACCCCCGACCACAGCTGACTACCCCCGACCACCCGACAAACCCCCAACCACCTGACTGCCCATTTACCCACCTCACCCACCTACCCATATACCCACTCATCACCTACCGACCTCACCTACCTGTCCACCTCACCCACTCATCCACCTACTCACTCTTCACTCATTCCTCCACTCACTCATTCACTTACTCAAACTCAAAGACTGGACCTTCAAATTTACCAGACAGAATACGGCAGCTGGTACCAAAAAAGGGGGCATGTCCTGTCTTCCTCCAACGCTTCTCCACTTCAATGGAGTTCCCTTGATGAAGATCCCAGAAGAAATGCTCAGCAGCACCAGGTCAGGAGAATGTTTGCACATGGTTCCAGTGTGCACAGCATTGCTGTTGGTCAGATTTGGGTCAATATTGTTATGATCCCAGTTGATGTTAATACTGGACAAGTCAGATCCCAGAGTGAAACCTGGCTTGATAGATTCTAACATTGTTTTTTTGAACCTGTGGAAGAAGGCTACTGAACAAATTCACAGGAGTCTGCTGATGAACTTTTAACATAAGGAATAGAACATTTATTAAACAAGAAAAATTAACTATATTACACCATACAAAAAGGTTACAAAGATCTCAACACAAACACAAGAAAATGATTCAAATATTCATTCTTCATTCACCCCAGCTATATCTTTACAGGTACATACAAATTTGGAAAGAAAAAACAATTTATAATATCTATCCTATACGCTAATGCTCAAGGTGAGTATGTGATACATATAAATTAACAGGCAAACTGTTGTCAGACATGTCACACTCCAAAGTAAATGACAGATGTGACAGAAGCAGATTCCATGGATACCTCAACAACCCATCAGGACATCACACTGTGAGCCAACTAATCTCACTGAAACTCTGTCTTTCTCACAAGGGCTTCCAATCTCCACGTTTGAAGAACTCGCCTTGGAATTCTCTCCAAACACTGGCCCCACTCAGATGGCTTCAACAAGGATCTACCTCCAGCGTTTGAATCTTGCCGTCTGAGATTCCTTTCCTTTGTATCTCTGCGTATACAAGCTCCTATACGGAGCAGGGTGGAGCGGTTGATGAATATGAGTTTCCTGCCAGTGATTCTGTTTGATATAAAACACTCCTTGTATTGGGGGAAGTCCAGTTTCTAGATCGAGTTGGCTTTCCAAGCACAATTTCAGATCTTCGGCCATGCCAAGCAGAATACCACCACTCCAAAGGGGTACCTTTGCCCCTGCGGCTTGCAGCATGAAGTTACCAACCTTTGGCTGTCCTCTTGGATCTTCAGGGCTTCCCTTAAGCCCACTACCCTTCAAGTCTGCCCCTCGCAGCTCTCTCTTTAACTCGGAGCCTATTTCACTGCTCATTTCTCTCAACTTTACTTAACAGGATCTTTATCTGATCTCGGTCCTTGTCCTTTGTCTGGGACTGTCTTCTGGGTCGTCTTTCTATCCCACTCTTTGGTTTGGGACAAATTTGCCTGCAAATTTGCCCCTCTATCTCTTTCACAATATTTGGTGGCCTATAGTGTACACCCAGCACTGTAATAGCTCCTCTATTGTTTCCTAATTCTAACAAAATAGTTTCTGTCTTTGAACCTTCAAGGACATCATCCTGTTCTAGTGTTATTGAGGTAACTTTCATCAATATTGCCATCAACCTTTTTCCTCCCTTTCCCTATCTTTCTGGATTGCTTTTTAGCCAAGAAAATGAACTGCCCAAACAACCTCAAATCAGCCTCCACCACTTTGTTTGAGCTAGGTCCCTGTTATTGCCACTATATCATAATCTCGTGTGCCTGTAAGCTCACCAATCTTATTTATCATGCTGCGTGCACATTCGTATCTTAGTCTGCCTCGCATTTTCCCCCTGTCTGATCCCTCTTATTTCTGAACTACTCTTTATTCTGGAGTATGTCTGCTGAGCCCTGTTTGCCAGCAGCTGGCGTGAGCTGAATATTTAAAGAATGTACTGTTGTGTTTCAGAGAGTCAGGGCAGGTGGCAATGCTGGCTTTCTCAATGGTGAAATTGTGTTTTGATCGAAGTATTCAGGCAGTCGAAGGCTGGAGGGCATCCAGGGGCGATTCAGGACATCTGCACCCTGTGCTCAGAGCATCTTGCCGGCCCTGAACGCAGCATACATGAACAAGACAAAAAAAAAAAGGAAGCACAGATGGTAAACTGTGTGTAATTTGGAGCTGTGCTGCATGGGGAAACAGGACTAGCCATTTTGGAGGAAAAACAGAAATACACAACAGTAAAAAAAAAAGGACAAGTTAGTTTTTTTTGGGTTTGACCCTTTGCGGGAATTGAAAATGAAAAGATAAGCATACGGTGTGGCACGGTTTGTAAATTAGAGGGAAGATTAAAGCGAGGGAGAGAAACAACAGATACTGTAGTCACACATAAGAACATAAGAACTAGGAGCAGGAGTAGGCAATTCAGCCCCTCTAGTCTACCCCACCATTCAATACGATCATGGCTGATCTCATTTTGGCCTCAACTCCAATTTCCCACTCTCTCCCCATAATCTTTCTACCCGTTGCTAATTAAAAATCTGTCCATCTCCTCTTTAAATTTATTCAGTGTCCCGGCATCCACTGCACTCTGAGGTAGTTATTTCCACAAGTTCACGACCCTTTGGGAAAAGTAATTCCTCCTCATCTCTGATTTAAATCTACCGCCCCTTAGCCTAAAACTATGGCCTCTTGTTCTAGAATGCCCCACAAGGGGAAACATCCGCTCCATGTCTACTTTGTCTATCTCCATTAGCATCTTATATACCTCAATTAGATCTCCTCTCATCCTTCTAAACTCTAGAGAGTATAGGTCTAAACTGCTCAATCTCTCCTCATAAGACAAGCCCCGCATCTCTGAAATCAATCTAGTGAACCTCCTCTGAACCACTTCCAATGCAACTACATCCTTCCTCAAGTAAGGAGACCAAAACTGTGCACAGTACTCCAGGTGCAGTCTCACCAGTGCCTTGTACAGTTGCAACAACACTTCCCTATTTTTATACTCTATTCCTTTAGCAATAATGCTTCAGTGCAGAGGGATCTGGGTGTCCTCGTGCATGAATCGCTGAAAGCTAGTATGCAGGAACAGCAGGTAATAAGGAAGGCAAATGGAATTTTGGCATTTATTGCTAAAGCCAATCCTCTATCCAAGCTAATATATTACCCCTAACTCCATGTGATCTTATCTTGTGTATTAATCTTTTGTGCAGCACCTTATCAAAGGCCTTCTGGAAGTCCAGATATACTACATCTACAGGATCCCCATTATTCACTTATCTTGTCACATCTTTAAAGAACTCTAGCACATTAGTCAAACATGATTTACACTTCTTAAAGCCATGCTGACTCTGATGGATTGCATTTTGACTTTCCAAATGCCCCATAGCTACTTCCTTAATAATGGATTCCAACAATTTCCCAACGACAGACGTTAAACTAACCGGTCTGTAGTTTCCTACTTTCTGCCTCTCCCCCTTTTTGAATAAGGGTGTTATAAGGTCGTGATACACATTGGTACAAACGACATAAATAAAAAAGGGATGTGGTTCTAAAAGCAGAATATAGGGAGTTAAGAAGTAAGTTGAAAAGTAGGACCACAAAGGTAGTGATCTCAGGATTACTACTAGTGCCACGTGGTAGTCAGAGTAGAAATAGCAGGATATATCGTATGAATACGTGGCTGAAGAGATGGTGTGAGGGGGAGGGTTTCAGATTCCTGGGGCATTGGCACCAGTTCTGGGTGAGGTGGGATCAGTACAAACTGGACACCTGGGCAGAACCGGGACTGATGTCCTGGGGGGAACATTTGCTAGAGTGGTTGGGAGGGTTTAAACTAAAATGGCAGGGGTATGGGAACCTATGCAAGGAGTAAGAGGAAGGGGAATCAATGACAAGAACAAAAGACAGAAAGGGGAATAAGAAAAGCGATAGGCAGAGAAATCAAGGGCAAGAATCAAACAGGACCTCAGTGAAAAATAATGGGAACAGGACAAGTAATGTTAAAAAGACAAGCCTTAAGGCTTTGTGCCTTAATGTGAGGAGCATTCGCAATAAAGTGGATGAATTAACCATGCAAATAGATGTGAACAGGTATGATATAGTCAGGATTACAGAGACATGGCTGCAGGGTGATCAGGGATGGGAACTGAACATCCAGGGTATTCAGTATTTAGGAAGGACAGACAAAAAGGAAAAGGTGGTGGAGTTGCATTGCTGGTTAAAGAGGAAATTAACGCAATAATGAGGCTCCGACGATGTGGAATCTGTATGGGTAGAGATGAGAAACTCCAAGGGGCAAAAAACGTTAGTGGGGGTTGTATATAGACCCCCAAACTGTAGTGGTGATGTTGGGAATGGCATTAAACAGGAGATTAGAGATGCATGCAATAAAAGAACATCTGTAATTATGGGTGACTTTAATCTGCATATAGATTGGGCAAATCAAATTAGTAAGAATACCGTAGAAGAGGAATTCCTGGAGTGTATACACGATGATTTTCTGGACCAACACGTTGAGGAACTAACGAGAGAACAGGCCATCCTCAACTGGGTATTGTGTAATGAGAAAGGAATAATTGGCAATTTAGTTGTGCGAGGCCCCTTGGGGATGAGCGACCATAATATGATAGAATTCTTCATCAAGATGGAGAGTGATGTAGTTGATTCTGAGACTAGGGTTTTGAATCTTAATAAAGGAAACTACGATGGCGTGAGACGCGAGTTGGCTATGATGGATTGGGAAACGTTACTTAAAGGGATGACAGTGGATAGGCAATGGCAAACATTCAAAGAGCGCATGGGTGAACTGCAACAATTCTTTATTCCTGTCTGGTGCAGAAGTAAAATAGAAAAGGTGGCCAAACTGTGGCTTGCAAGGGAAATTAGAGATAGTATTAGATCCAAGGAAGAGGCATACAAATTGGCCAGAAAAAACAACAGACCTGAGGATTGGGAGCACTTTAGAATTCAGTAAAGGAGGACCAAGGGATTGATTAAGAAGGGGAAAATAGAGTACGAGAATAAGCTTGCGGGAACATTAAAACCGACTGTAAAAGTTTCTATAGGTATGTGAAGAGAAAAAGATTGGTGAAGACTAATTATAATCTCTTACAGTCAGAAACAGGGGAATTTATGATGGGGAACAAAGAAATGCCTGACCAACTAAATACATACTTTGGTTCTGTCTTCACAAAGGAGGACACAAATAACATAACAGAAATGTTTGGGAACACAGGGTTTAGTGAGAGGGAGGAACTGAAAGAAATCAGTATTACTAGGAAAATGGTGTTGGGGAAATTGATGGGATTGAAGGCTGATAAATCCCCAGGGCCTGATAATCTACATCCCAGAGTACTTAAGGAAGTGGCCCCAGAAATAGTGGATGCATCGGTGGTCATTTTCTGAGATTCTATAGACTCTGGAACAGTTCCTACAGATTGGAGGGTGGCTAATGTAACCCCACTATTTAAAAAGGGAGGTAGAGAGAAAACATGGAATTATAGACCAGTCAGCCTGACGTCGGTAGTGGGGAAAATTCTAGGGTCCATTTTAAAAGATTTAATAGCTGAGCACTTGGAAAACAGTGGCAGAATCAGACAGAGTCAGCATGAATTTACGAAAGGGAAATCATGCTTGACAAATCTACTGGAATTTTTCAATAATGTATCTAATAGAGTTGATGAGGGGGAGCCAGTGGATGTGGTTTATTTGGACTTTCAGAAGGCTTTCAACAAAGTCCCACTTTAGAGAGTGGGTACTGTATTGATATGGATAGAAAACTGGTTGGCAGACAGGAAACAAAGAGTAGGAATAAATGGGTCTTTTTTTGAATGGCAGGCAGTGACTAATGGGGTACCGCAGGGATCGGTGCTGGGACCCCAGCTATTCACAATATATATTAATGACTTAGATGAGGGAACTAAATGTAATATCTCCAAATTTGCAGATGACACAAAGCTGGGTGGGAGGGTGAGCTGTGAGGAGGATGTAGAAATGCTTCAGTGTAATTTGGACAAGCTGAGTGAGTGGGCAAATGCATGGCAGATGCAGTATAATGTGAATAAATGTGAGGTTATCCACTTTGGTAGCAAAAACAGGAAGGCAGATTATTATCTGAATGGCTATAAATTGAGAGAGGGGAATGTGCAACGAGACCTGGGTGTCCTCGTACACCAGTCGCTCAAGGTAAGCATGCAGGTGCAGCAGGCAAATGAGGCAAATGATATGTTGGCCTTCATAGTGAGAGGATTCGAGTACAGGAGCAGGGATGTCTTGCTGCAATTATACAGAGTCTTGGTGAGACCACACTTGGAATATTGTGTGCAGTTATGGTCTCCTTATCTGAGGAAGGATGTTCTTGCTATAGAGGGAGCGCAGTGAAGGTTTACCCGACTGATTCCTGGGATCGCGGGACTGACATATGAGGAGAGATTGAGTCGATTAGGATTATATTCGCTGGAGTTCAGAAGAATGAGGGGGGATTTCATAGAAACCTATAAAATTCTAACAGGACTAGACAGGGTAGATGTAGGAAGGATGTTTCCGATGGTGGGGGTGTCCAGAATCAGGGGTCACAGTCTGAGGATACAGGGTAGACCATTTAGTACTGAGATGAGGAGAAATTTCTTCACCCAGAGAGTGGTGAGCCTGTGGAATTCGCTACCACAGAAAGTAGTTGAGGCCAAAACATTGTATGTTTTCAAGAAGGAGTTAGATATAGCTCTTGGGGCAAAGGGGATCAAGGGATATGGGGAGAAAGTGGGAGCAGGCTATTGAGTTGGATGATCAGCCATGATCATAATGAATGGCGGAGCAGGCTCGAAGGGCCGAATGGCCTACTCCTGCTCCTATTTTCCGTGTTTCTATGTTTTAATGTTACCATTTTTCCAATCCACTGGAACCTTTCCAGAATCCAGTAAATTTTGGAATATTATAGCCAATGTATCCTCTTTCTCCACTGCCACTTCCTTTAAGACCCTGGGACTTGTCACCCTTTAATCCCAACAGTTTGCTCAGTACTTTTTCTCTAGAGATGGTGATTGTTCTAAGTTTCTCCTTCTCTATACCCTCTGCACTACCTGTTACTATTGGCTGGTACTAGTGTCCTCCACCATGAAAACTGAGGCAAAATATTGATTTAGCGTCCCTGCCATTTCTGCATTCCCCATTATTAACTCTCCAGTCTCATCCTCCAAGGGACCAACATTCACTTTAGCTACTCTCTTTCCTTTTATATACATGTAGAAGCTTTTGCTATCAGTTTTTGCATTTTGCGCTAGTTTTCTTTCATAATTTACCCTTGTTCTTTTTATCATCTGTTTTAGTAACCCTTTGTTGATCTTTAAAAGTTTCCCAATCTTCCAGCCTGCCACTGACCTTTTTGCAATTTGGTTTGCCTTAGTTTTTGCCTTTATGTTATCTTTAACTTCCTTGCTTAGCCATGGATGCTTTTTCCCTCTCTTATCATCTTTCTTCCTCTTTGGAATATATTTTACTTGGGAAGAATTGAATATCTCCTTAAATATCTGCCACTGTTCATCAACTGTCCTACCTTGTAGTCTTCCTGCCCAGTCCACTAGGGCCAAATCTGCCCTCATTCCTATGTAGTTACCTTTGTTTAACTCGAGAACACTAGTGTGGGACTCAAGTTTCTCGCTCTCAAACTGAACTTGAAATTCTAGCATGCTATGATCACTCTTCCCTAGAGGATCCTTTACTATGAGATCATTAATTAATCCTGTCTCATTACACAAAACCAAATCCAGAATAGCCTGCTCTCTGGTTGGTTCCACAACATATTGCTCCAAGAAACAATCTCTAATACACTCTATGAACTCTCCCTCGAGGCTACCCTTGCCAATTTGATTAGTCCAGTCTATCTGCATATTAAAATCACCCATGATTATTGCTGTGCCTTTCTTACATCCCCCCCAGTGTTTCCTGGTTTATACTGTGCCCTACTGCTGAACTACTGTTTGGGGACCTATAGATTACTCCCGTCAGGGACTTATTTCCCTTGCTATTTCTTATTTCTACCCAGACTGACTCTACGTCTTGCTCTCCAGTGCCTGTATCATTCCTCACTATAGCACTGATCTCTTCCTTTACTAACAAAGCTACACCACCTCCTTTTCCTTCCAGCCTATCCATCCAAAACACTGAATACTCTTGGATATTCAACTCCCAAGCCTGTTCTCCCTGTAGCCACGTCTCAGTAATCGCCACCAAATCATATCTATTTATCTCTATTTGTGCTGTTAACTCATTAGTTTTATTCCGAATGCTACGCGCATTCAGATACAAAGCCTTTAAGTTTGCCCTATTGTCAACTTTCCCTACTCTTATATGATTCTTTGGTGCAATATGGCGTTCACACACTCCGTCCCTTCCTTTTTGGTAACAATCAGCCTCGTCACTAACCTGCACTCTTACCCTCTCCTTGAACTTTGATTTTTTATATTTCCATGCAACTGAACCCTCCCCCCCACTATTTAGTTTAAAGCCCTATCTACAACCCTAGTTATGCAATTCGCCAGGTCACTGTTCCCAGCATGATTCAAGTGGAGCCCGTCTGAACGGAATAGCTCCCTCTTTCCCCAGTACTGGTGCCAATGTCCCATGAATTCTAACCCATTTCTCCCACACCAATCTTTGAGCCACACATTTACCTCTTTAATATTATTGACCCTGTGCCAATTAGCTCGTAGCTCAGGTAGTGATCCAGAGATTATTACCATTTTGGTTCTGCTTTTTAATTTAGCCCCTAGCTGCTCGTATTCCCTCAGCAGAACCTCTTTCCTCGTTCTACCTATATCGTTGGTACCTACGTAGACCACGACAATTGGATCTTTCCCCTCCCACTCCAAGTTTCTCTGCAGCCCTGATGAGATATCCTTAACCCTGGCACCAGGTAGGCAACACAGCCTTCAAGACTCTCGATCCTGGCTACAGAGAACAGTAACTATTCTCCTAACTGTACTATCCCCGATTACAACTACGTTTCTCTTTTCTCCCCCCACTTGAATGGCTCCCTGTACCACGGTGCTATGGTCAGTTTGCTCATCCTCGCTACAGTTCCCACTCTCGCCCACACAGGGAGCAAGAATCTCGATTGGATAAGGGCAAGGGCTGAGGCTCCTGCAGTGCTACTTCCTGGATCCCTCTGCCTGCCTCACTCATAGTCACACCCTCCTGTCCCTGATCACTGGCCAAATTTAAGGTAGTTAATCTAAGGGGTGTGATTGTCTCCTGAAACACAGCGTCCAGGTAACTCTCCCCCTCCCTGTTGTGTCACAGCGTCCGAAGCTCAGACTCCAGCTTATCAACTCTGAGCTGGAGTTCCTTGAACAACCAACATTTGCTACAGATGTGGTCACTAGGAACCACAATGGGGTCCACCAGCTCCCACATCATGCAGCTACAACACATCGCCTGGCCCTGCATCTCTATTTTATTTAATTAGTTTTCAATTTGTTTTTAAGTTTCCTACTGGTCTTTAGTTTATCAATCTGTAAAATATTTCTCCTATTTACCTTTAATCTGAAAGCAAGTTAGAATAGAGATTCAAAATACACTTTTTAAAATGAACTGGAACTCACTGTCTCTGCTGAAGTGTTAGGCTTCTGACCCTGGGACCCAGTAGTCACCTTTAATCTGAAATCAACTTCGGATAGGTAGTTCAAACTAGCAGTTACTTACCAACCAATGAATTTGCAGTTTTCCTGTGATGTCACTCTTTGTTTTTTTTCACTTGGCGACAGTGACTGCAGAGGACACTCTTCCCAAACTGCTTCCTGGCGACAGTGACTGCAGAGAACACTCTTCCCAGACACAGGAGGAGTCCACGGGTCTAATGACCAGCAAACCAGTTATCAAGAAACAGTTTTGTGATATAAAAGGCCATCTCAATGAGGCAGTGGAAATTGTTTTCAAAAAGAATAAAAGAATCTTTAGGTAGCTAAGAGGCAGAAAATACGAGAAAATGGGAAAAGTTTGAGAAAGAGGTAAAAAGCAAAGCCAAAGGAAAAAAAAAACTCAGGAGCAAGAGACCAAAAAATGGTCAGCAAAACAGAGTGGACCATTCAATCCTGGAAATGCTGACCCAACTTATTGGTGCAAACCCTATCCTCCCACCAGCAGTGTGCTTGGATCACACGTCAGCCTGCATCCCATCCCTCTGGAGACTGACAAGGCACACTCTGACTTGAGTGTGCACTATCCACAAGAGGCACTGCAGCAAACTGTCCAAGGGGTTTCTTTGACAGCATCTCCCAAACCAATGACCTTTACCACCTGGAAGGACGAGGGCAGAAAATGTATGGGAACACCACCTCCTCTAAGTTTCCTTCCAAGGCACACACAATGCTGACCGGCACTTGGTCAAACCTTGGAGCTCCCTCCCTAACAGCACTAGAGGGGCTTCATGATACTGGCTGCAGCAGTTCAACTTTCCACCTTTTCAAGTGACTGCCACATCCAGAGAATGAGAACTTTTGAAAAACCATTCTAAACCTTTACATTATCGTTTTGTACAGATGTTATATTCTGCCTTTTTTTCTTCTCATTTTTACCCAATTATGGTGAAGGAACGACAATAGTGTTCCAAATCAGGATGGTCTGTGGCTTGGAGGGGAACTTGAAGGTGGTGGTGTTCCCATCCAACTGCTTTTTGTTTTATTCTTCCATGAGATGTCGGAGTCACAGACAAGGCCAGCATTTGTTGCCCATCCCCAATTGCCCTTCAACTGAATGGCTTGCTGGGTCACTTCAGTGGCCAGTTAAGAGTCAACCAGATTGCTGTGTATCTGGAGTCATATGCAGGCCTGAGCAGGTAAGGATGGTAGATTTCCTTCTCTAAAGCATATACGCAAACGAGGTGGGTTTTTATAATAATCGGCAATAGTTGTCATGGTCACCACAACTGAAACTAGCATTATATTCCACATTTATTGATTGAAATTAAATTCCACCAGCTGCCATGGTGGGATTTAAACCCACGTTCCGAGAGCATTAACCTGGGCCTCTCGATTATAGTTCCAGTGATATTCCCACGACACCAAAATCTCTCTTCTTGTCCTCAAAAGCAGTAATATCAGGATTACTCCTAGTGCCACTTCCCAGCGAGCATAGGAATAGGAGGATTGAATGATTGAACACGTGAACACCTGGCTGGAGAATTGGTGTAGGAGGGAGGGTATCATGGTTCTGAAGCATGGGGACCAGTTCTGGGGCAGGTGGGACCTGTACAAGATATATGGGTTGCACCTTAGTAGGACCAGGACTAACATCCCCACAGGGAGAGTTGCTGGTGCTGCTGGGGAGGATTTAAACTAGATTGACAGGGTTATGGGAACTTGAGAGGGAGCTCAGATTGGAGGAAAGCAGAACTGGTAACAGGAAGTAGAAAAGAAGCGTGAGGAATTACAAGGCAGGCAAAGCAAAGGCAGGCGTCAAATCGGATCAGAATGTAGAATAATGTTAAAAAGACAAAGTTAAGGGCAGTCTATCTGAATGCACACTGCATTTGCAACAAGGTGGATGACTTGAAGACAAAACAGAGGTAAATCGGTATTATTTAATTGCCATACAAAGATATGGTTACAGGATGACCAGGACAGGGAACCAAATGTTCAAGGATATTCATCATTTAGGAAGAATAGGAAAAAAGGAAAATAAGGTGGGTAGTGCGGCTAATAAGCAACAAGATCATGCAGTACATGAGTGAGAGAGGATCTTAGGTCAAAGGATCAAGATGTAGAATCAGTTTGGGTGGAGCTAGGAAACAGCAAAGGGCAGTAAGCATTAGTGCGAGTTGTTTATAGGCCACCCAGAGGGCTGTTAGGGAGGGTGTTCCAGAATTTTGACCCAGCAACAGTGGGGGATGGCGATGTATTTCCAAGACGGGATGGTGAGTGGCTTGGAGGGGATCTTCCAGGTGGTGTTGTTGACATGCATCTGCTGCTCTTGTCCATCTCGAAAGTAGTAGTCGTGGGTTTGGAAGGTACGACCTAAGAAGCCTTGGTGAGTTTCTTGTAGATGGTACACACTGCTGCCACTGTTCATTGGTGGTGGAGGGAGTGAACGTTTGTGGATGGGGTGCCAATTAAGTGGGCTGCTTTGCCTGGATGGTGTCAAAATTCTTTAGTGTTGGTGGAGGTGCACTCATCCAAGCAAGTAGAGAGTACTCCATTACACTCCTAACTTGTGCCTTGGAGATGGTGGACAGGCTTTGGGGTGTCAGGAGTTGAATTAATTGGCACAGGATTCCTAGCCTCTAACCTGCTCTTGTAGCCACAATATTTATATGGCTAGTCCAGCTCAGTTTCTGGTCAATGGTAACGCCCAGGATGTTGAGAGTGGGGGGTTCAGCAATGGTATGTAGGGAAAACAACAATTTATACTGTATGTTAAGAGAGTGCTGATTGGTTGGCAAGTGACATTGCCATGGAGAATGTACTAGTGATGGTAACTGATGGTTAACTGCCAAGCATTGTTAGAAATTTAAACCAGGCAGCTTGACCCTGATTGGTCAAGGCATTGCCCTGAGGAATGAGTCAACGAATGGCAGTCACTTTTTTTGTTTAGCTGAAACAGGCACAATGTGTGTACATGTTCTTCATCTCTGCAAGAACAGGGCCCTGTGTATTAATATATGTAGCTTCCAGTACACACAAATATGCCAGACTGTGAGCCCGACTGACAATCTTAAATTGGATGTTGGCGTAATTCTTAGCACACTGAGGATTATTTAACAAATGTTGTCTAATCACGGAATCACATTTAATGTTGGACACTGTTTTGAGTTTTGCAAGCACGGGCTGGTTGGGTACAGTCTGTACCTTGCCCGTTGTGAACAGCGGCTGGGATATGCTGTTTGATACGATCCACCGGTCTTTGGGATGTACGGCCCACATACTTGGCATTGCACTGGCACTGAAATTCATATACCACATTATTCATTTGTGTGATAGGCAGAGTGTCTTTTTATCCTGCAGGATAATGGCTACCCTGATCAGATCATTTTGCACTGTATATTATGCAAATTCATGAACGGGCCCAAGGCCATCACTTTCAGCCCTGAAAAGTGCCCAGTCTATTTCAGATTACCCTGGAACGGCAAGATATCTCAAAACATTTGAGCAACAGGTGAAGCTTGCACTTTCATACTGCTACTACGCAGGAGCAACATGAGTGGCATTCACCACTAACAGGATGCTGCCGCCAAGCCAAAAATACTTTTTTTGTTGGTTTTCCCTTATATTGGTATTCTTGCAAAGTATCTGATGAGTGCAAGATGGAAAGCTTCGACATGTCCCTTTTTTCAGCAATACATTAGATAGGTAGAAGGTATTCTCTCACTATTGCTAAATGCGAAAGCTGGTTTTAAAATATTAATAGGCTTCACAAAACATCTCCCTCAGCATTCTGACAGAAAAAAATGATTTTTTTTTCTATGTTACAATAAGCTGCATAAGAAATAAAATCAGCCTGAGCAGTGGCTCCATTAGTCTAGAGTTTCCTCAGCCATACACAATTCCTGACTTGATTAAGTGCCTTAGCTTCACACTTTACTTGCAATCAGTGCAGGAGTCATTTAGTGTGTCAATTATTCCAGACAAATTGAAGTTATCATGCATGAGGACTTCAAATATGTTGCACATCAGCTGGAAACTCTTTCGAGTTGTCAACAGTCACAGATTGCAACTCTTTTGAGTACAATCACAGTTCTTGGTTTCCGGGAGTGGGACATGAACCCACAACCCTCTGATTCAAAGGCGAGGGTGCTATGAACTGATGTGACGTTAGGCTCAAAGCTTCCAGAATACATAATGGGCACGTGTTAATGTTAAACCAACGACAACCTATACGTGATTGGTGGAAATCAACTTCCTGCTAATTGACTGCAGTAACAACAACATGACTATCACAAATCTTCCCATGTAAGAGTTATGGTGTAACTGCACACAGGTAGTTAACGTCTGGTAATATTTAGCAGCACAAAGTTGACCATAACTAGGATAACACTAAAACATACAATGAAACATAAGCTTTTGAGGTAGTGTGCAATTTTTTCAAGAGGGCAAAACAGGCCGTATCGCATAGGTCACCTGTTTCATTGTCCGCCTACCCCCTACCCCACCACCCTTCCCCCCAAACCTGTGATCAATCCCACTTGACTTCATGCATTTCTATCCCGTAATGGCTGCTTTGTTTGTGAAGAGAGGGATGTGAAACAATGTCAGTTCAGTAGAATTAAATTCCTTTCCCATGTCTAAGAGTATCACTATTGAAAGGAAAGTTGGGGAAACTCTCCCAGTTTGCTGGTCAACATTTACCCCTTATTAACAGAGATAAAATGATCACTTATCTCATTGCTGAATTTTGGATCTTGCTGTGCACCAATTGGCTGCCACACCTTGTTACGTCTTCACAAAAACTGCTCATAAAAAGTGCTTTGGGACGTCCTTAGGTCACAAAAGATGCCATATAAATGCACTTTCTTTTTATTTCTCATCACTAAATTACCTGCAAGAGTGAAGACTTTTGATTTTATCTTAGCTGATTTCTTTACTGGGCCCCCAAACTGTTGAGCCTGGATTTTCAGCGAGTCAGACACTTGGTAGACTTAAAAAATGGCAGGTGGGACCCAGTTCCAGGATCCGTGCCCTAATTCCCATTTCTGGCAACTTTTGCCAGCCAGGGGTAAAGGTGCGGCTAGTGAGCCCTCACGCAGCAGACCAACTCCATTGTTGGAGTGTGAAATTTAAACACACCCGCACTACTTGTGGAGTCAAGCCCCTTCTGTAAGCACCCCTGGTCCACGGCCTCTCAGAGGAGTCCTGTCCCAAGTGGGAACCGCCTGTTCCTGGAATTCTTTCATGTATAGGCTTTGAAATGCAAAAAAACCTGTTCTTTTTGTGTCAGTAGTTAGATGCTGTGTTTCTACTGCCGTGGTTGATCACAGGGCTCTGTCCTAGAAAGATATGTTGACCAATGCATTGCTCAGCGTTGTGTAAATGCTTGAGATATATTAGAATAATTTTCCCATCGTGAGAAGTGTTATTATGCATTCAAAACCAAAGAAAACACTGCTTGGGAACTCTGCTGTCATGATTTGAGGTTATTTAAATGTCCAAAGTGTTTTAAATTTGAAAAGAAAAAAAACTGGTCTGCAGCTTTCACTAAGAGAAAAAAAAAAGACACTTGATCCTGGACTGTTTTGATTGGCAAGCCATCTGGTGTAGCTTAGAAAAAAAAACAATAGCTATCATTTTTTGTAGTTTCAATAGACTCCATCATTTCCATTTATAATGTTTTGACAACTGGAGTCATTACAAATGCTTGGCTGAGTTTCAAAAGCTGTAGAACCATATACCTCAGCTGGGGTTGTGTAGACAGTTTGATTGACTGTTTTAAGAGGTTATTAAAGGAATATATGCCTTTTATGTGGTCATTGAATAAGTATTTGTTTGTACAACAGATTATTTGAGGGGATTTAAATTTTTTGAATGGCTTCTCTGAATGGATGTTTTGTTTCAGTATGAAGTGTGTTTGAGTGAGAGCTCAATTAGATTGTTAGAAGTTTATTTTTTATGTCCATTTCAAAGACATGGCTCCTGAGGCCATCCCACAGTGGATACTGCATGAGTGGCTATGGAGGATACATGGGCGGGGGGATATGAGTGGGCATGGGGCATATGAACGACCATGGGAGGCATGGAGGGGGAATGAGGTATATGAGAGGACAAGGGGTGGGGATGAAGGATATGCGGGGAATTGAGAGGGCATGGAAGGGTGTGAGGGAGCATTGGGGTCATCTAGGTTGGGAGGGGGTGAGGGTTTGAGGGCCTGACGTTCATCATTGCAGCTGGCCCGTTGTGCCAGTAAACAGAGGTGAGCATTCCAGCCTGCAGCCGCACCATCCTCTTTGCCACTTTGGGCCTGCTTCTGGAGATGAGGGCCTGACTCCATCATACCCCCACCTTCCCGCAACAAAAATATGGTGGGCAGGGGCCTTTTTGAAGGAGACAGATCTGCTAAATCAGCAAGTTTCTGATGGCCTCTCATCTTGAGTTCTCTATTTTAAAAAAAGTCTATGATGTGGAATGAAGCTCTCTTTACCCTGCTCTAACAACACAGCTTAACTCCAATTTCAGCATCACTGCTATTGTACCAGTGTGAGACTTGCAGCTCTATAGGTTAAGTAAGTTAGGTCATTACATTCAAGGCTCTATGTAAATACAAGTTGTTCTTGTTGTGTTCACACCAGCCACTTGGCCAAGATTTAAACGGAGTTGTTTTGATGAAAGAATGAAAACAGGTGCTAAATTAGAGCCGTGTTAATAAGACACGCCTGTTTAAAAGCCTGGACTCAGCCCACAATTTCAGGCCTAATTCTTAATTATCTTAATTTGAATTTGCCTGGAAGTGCTAAAGCAGAAACATTGGCAAGTTTAACACTCAAGTGCTCATTAGACTCAATTTTCGAGGAGCAGTATATGTGTGCTCCACTCACCCACTTCCACCAAAGGTGTGTAATGGGCTAGCTAATACACAACACCAGGATTTAGGATGTCCTGGGGACTGAGTGAGAGGTTCTTGAAAATAGCACTGGAGGTTATGATGGGGGAGGAGGACTCCTCTATCCACAGTGGGGATGGAAGCAGTCCAGCTTGCCCTCCTGTACATCCTGCCCCTCTCTCCTGTAGCAACAGGTCCTGTTCTGTCTTGCCCAACGTCCTCCTCCCATTCACCTTGCAGACTAAGTGAGACCCCTAGAAAGATGTTCATGTTCAAGCACCCTCTTTCTCCTGTGACTCCTATATGCTGGACAAAAAGGTAGAGTAGCATAGAATTCATTTTTTGGGGGGTGAAACCCTCTGTGAATTTCTGAAATAAACGTTGACAGATTATTGATTAATCCTTGATAAAGTGTCTGCCCATGTGTTTCAAAAGACTCTTCAAACCTCCAGCAGCAAGTGAACACTAAAATGCGATATGCCTTTAAGTGGTGCTCAAAATTCCCTGTAATAACTTGTTTACTCCCAATCAGCTGGTCACTACAAGGAGAGGGTGTTTGGCCAAGCGCTGACCATCAAAATGCCCTGTAACCATGTTAATGAGTGCTATCGGGCAACTTAAATGGCATTAAACCCTTAACAATCATTCCAGCCCAAACTTCAGCTCCTTTATCAAAATGGTGTCTTCGCTAGACCCAGGCGAACCCACTGTTTCAGCTCCAGATCCCATCTTGGTCTTCTCAGGCATTCTTTACCACCTGAAGGAACTGTCAAAACACCCCCATGTTTCTGCGCCACTGACAGGTGAAGTGTGACACTCTATTCAAGTGAAATGAGGCCTGCATGGAACTGGATGAAGTATGCCTTCACTTATGTTATGAGACTATCCGGCTTGTCACTAGGGTACTTCACCCGTCAACCTAGTCAGGATTTAAGACCAAGTGCCAAAAGGTTAATGGACTACGTTCTAACTAAACAGCAATGTCTGATTTCAATGGCTTTGATCTGATCTTGGAGTACAAATGATTTTGTTAACCATTTAAGCTTCGGTTTCATGTTTCCTGCCATTTTCAAACACCCTTGGTTTGATGGTTGGCTATTAATTGCTCACATGGATTTATTGTCCTCTACTTTCATTTATCCACCTGTAGCCCAAGTAGCTATAAAAATAAGAGTGGATTTGAATAACTGCAGTCCTTGTAAAGCATTTTTGCATTTTGTTTAATGGTAAGTTTTTCTTAGCAGCATCTTACCTGTATTCCGTTCCAGACATAATAGTACGTGTATTTTTTTATTTATTGTTTCACGGGATGTGGGTGTCTCTGGCAATGCCAGCATTTGTTGCCCATCCCTAATTGCCCTTTCAGAGCAGTTGAGTCAGCCACATTGCTGTGGGTCTGGAGTCACATGGAGGCCAGACCAGGACAGCAGACTTCTTTCCCTATGACATTAGTGAACCAGATGGGTTTTTAGGAGAATTAATAATAGTTTCGTGGTGACTATCAACGAGCCTAGTGACTAGTTTATGTTCCAGATTTTATTGATTCCATGTTGGTGAATTTGGTTCCATTGGGTCCATACTGCTTAACTATTGTGAATTATCTTCTAAATTTCAATACAATGAATTAAGCATAACAAATGTTTCAAATCAAATGATCTTTGATGACAGTCCTGCAACTAATTGATCCTTTTCCCTGTACGCTTCTGAACCCTGCATTTAGGCTGAAATGTGGGTCAGAAACCTGGCCTCAGTAGGGAGGGTGGGGAAACTGCCTTCCATTGTGGTTTTTCCCTGGGATGGCCAATTAATGGCCAGAGGTTGGGCTTGCCATCTAATTAAAGACACCGGGTGAGCCCTTGAACCTTGAGGGCTATCAGAGGCCATCCAGCTTGTAAGAAGCAGCAGGCTGCAATGCTCGGTAACGTCAGGGAATGGGCACCTCAAGATGTAGAAGGAAGAGGTGCACAATCGTGAGGGGAGACTTTGGCCTGAGTGAGACAGAGACCGAGCGAGTATACTTGGGAATTTGGTTCAAAGTGGGGATTCAGTGCATAGGGGGAAAGAGGAGCTTTAGGTAAGGCTTACTGCAAAGAGTGTGAATTAGAATAGAGTGCTGGGAGTTAATGCTAGGGAAGGAAGGGAAAGAGGTGCTCTTTTGCTTTCTGCTAACTTTCTTGGCTACAGGAGAAGAAGATAGTTATTTAGTGAGTATCTGCTAAGTGACTCAGGTTTATTCCATTCCTCAGGTTCAAAATAGTCTAGCAACTGGTGGTAAGGTTAATAGAATATAAAAACAAAAGTAAAATATATAATTGAATAAAATAATTAAATAGTTAATTTGAACACATTAAGGATGTCAGGGCAGGTGATGTGTCACAGCTGCAGCATGTGGGAGCTTCTGGATGCCAGTTTGATCCAGGACAAACACGTCTGCAGTAAGTGTTTGAAGTCTGAGCAGCTTCAGCTCAGAGTTTATGAGCTGGAGGCTGAATTACAGACACTGTGACATATCAGGGAAAGGGAATGTTACCTAGATTCTATGTACCAGAACTCAGTCACACCTCTTAGGACAGGGTCTTCTGACCTGTTCAGTGGTCAGGGACAGGAGAGTGTGACTGCGAGTGATGCAGGTAAGGGGACTCAGCGGTAATCATGGGAGATTTTAATTTACATTTAGATGGGCAAAGATAGCTTAAATGAGGAGTACATTGAATGTTTTCGGGATAGTTTCATAGAACAGCATGTTCTGAAGCCAACCAGAGAGCAGGCTATACTAGAGCTGGTGTCGTGCAATGAGATAGGAGTAATTAATGATTTCACAGTGAAGGTGCCCCGAGGTAGCAGCGACTGTAATATGATTGAATTTTACATTCAGTCTGAGGGAGAGAGGAGTGGGTCTGAGACTAAGTTTTTAAACTTAAAGAAGGGCAATTATGAGGGCATGAAAGCAGAGCTGGCAAAAGTGAATTGGCAAATTAGGTTAAGGGATAGTTCAATAGAGATGCAGTGGCTAATAGTTAAGGGGATATTTCAGAATACACAGAATAGATATATTCCAATGAAAAGTCCAAGGAACGGACACACCATCCGTGGTTAACTAGAAAGGTTAAAGATAGTATCAAACTTTTTTAAAAAGCATATAATTGCGCAAAGACAGGTGCAGGTCAGAAGATTGGACAGAATATAAGGAACAGCAAAGAGGGACTAAAAGATTAATAAGGAACAAAAAATTAGAGTGTGAGAGAAAGCTAGCCAGAATATAAACACAGATAGGAAGAGGTTTTTTTAATAAATATTTAAAAAAGAAAAGAGTTAACAAAGTGAGCTTTGTTCCTAGAGAAAGTGAGTCTGGAGAATTGATAAAGAAAACAAGGAGATGGCAGATGAATTGAACAGGTATTTTGCATCAGTTTTCATTATAGAGGATACAAGTGACATCCCAGGAGCAGCTATAAACTGGGAAATGGGAGTGGGGAAGGAAGTCAGGAAAATTACAGTCACCAGAGAAGTGGTACTGAGTAAATCAGCCCAGGTCCTGATGGACATCATCCTAGGGTCTTAAAAGAAGTGTCTAGTGAGGTAGTTGATGCATTGGTTTTAATTTTCTAAAGCTCCCGAGATTCAGAGAAGGTCCCAATAGATTGGAAGATAGCAAAACGTATCTCAATTATTCAAAAAGGGGGGAGACAGAAAGCGGGAAACTACAGGCCAGTTAGCTTAACATCTGTCGTAGGGAAAATATTAGAAGCTATTATTAAAGAAGTTATAACAGGGCACTTGGATAAGCTGAAGCTCATCAGGCAGAGTCAACATGGTTTTGTGAAAGGGAAATCATGTTTAACCAACTTATTGGAGTTCTTTGAGGAAGTAACATGCGCTGTGAATAAAGTGGAACTGGTGGATGTACTGTACTTAGCTTTCCAGAAGGCATTTGATAAGGTGCCACATCAAAGTATATTGCAGAAAATAAAAATTCACGTTGTAGGGGGTAACATATTGGCAGGGATAGAAGATTGGCTGGCTAACAGGAAGCAGAGAGTAGGCATAAATGGGTCTTTTTCAGGTTGGCAAGATGTAATGAGTGGTGTGCCACAGAGATCAGTGCTGGGACCTCAGCTCTTTACAATTTATATAAATGACTTGGATGAAGGGATGGATAGGATGGTTGCCAAATTATCTGATCATACAAAGATAGGTAGGAAAGTAAGTTGTGAAGAGGACATAAGGAAGCTACAAAAAGAAATAGATAGGTTAAGTGGATGGACAAAGATCTGGCAAATGGAGCATAGCGTGGGAAAATGTGAAATTGTCAATTTTGGCAGGAAGAATAAAGGAGAAGCATATTATCTAAATGGTGAGCGATTGCAGAGCTCTGGGGTGCAGAGATGAATGGGTGCCCGCGTGCACGAATCAGAAAAGGCTAGTATGCAAGTACAGCAAGTGATTTGGAAAGCTAACAGAGTGTTATCATTTATTGCAAAGGGAATTGAATACAAAAGTAGGGAGGTTATGCTTCGGTTATACAGGGCACTAGTGAGACCACATTTGGAGTACTGTGTACAGTATTGGTCGCCTTATTTACGGAAGGATGTAAATGCATTGGAAGCAGTTCAGAGAAGGTTTACCAGGCTAATACCTGGAATGGGCGGGTTGTCTTATGAGGAAAGGTTGGAGAGACTAGCTTTGTACCACTGAAGTTTAGGAGAGTAAGAGGCAACTTGATTGAAACATATAAGATCCTGAGGGGCCTTGACAGGGTGGATGTGGAGAGGATATTTCCTCTTGTGGAAGAATCTAGAACTAGGGGCAACTCTTTAGAAATAAGGGGTCGCTCATTTTAAAATGAGGTGAATTTTTTTTCATTCAGAGGGTCGTGAGTTTTCAGAACTCTCTTCCTGAAAAGGTGCTGAAGCAGAGTCTTTGAATATTTTTAACGCAAAGTTAGATAGATTCTTGGTAATCAAGGGGGTGATAGGTTTTCGGGGGTGGCGGATGCAGATTTGAGGTTACTATCAGATCAGCCCCAATCATATTAAATGGCAGAGCAGGCTCAAGGGGCTGAATAGCCCACTCCTGCTCCTTGTCCCTATGTCCTTACTGGAGTGTTTGTTTAAAAGTTAAATTTTTGCAACCAGGCCACCACTGTGGTGGGGGAGTTGCAGGGGAGCCCCACTATCAGGCAGCCTATGGCTGTCCCTGCACCAATGCAGGCGTAGAGGGCATCTAGGTCCACCTAGAGTGTTGGTGCAGTATCAGCTCTCTTCAGGCACCTAAACTGTACCCCGCTTCCTGTGGGAACATGGAGACTTACTGGAAAATCCCAGTCGGCCCCTTTTAGTTGACTCAGTGGCCATTAATGAGCTGAATTAGCTACCCGTCACATGTGGGCAGGTGACCCTGCCTCCCTCCATCCCCTCTCCAGGAAGACCGCCTGTGGGAGCAGGATGGAGCTGGAAATTGGCATGCTGGCCATAGGCCCACTTAAGCTCCCTCCTGCCTCCATTCCCGGCCTTAGCAGGAGCTCAAAGTCCTTCTTGTAGCCTCTGTGTGCAATTAAGGTCAAACTGAGGGATGGTTGGTTGAGAGGGAGTGTGTGAGGGGTTGGGGGAAGGTCTAGTTCACATCTCTTGAAGGGAGTGATTAATGCCAGGGGCTGAATGTTACAGTGTGGGGTGGTGAGGCAGGGGTGCCTAACGAGGTGAGAATGGAACTTCCATCCCTGTTCAGAAAGTCCCACCCTCGAGAGCTGCTGACCAATCTGAGTGCCTGACAGCTGGGACTATACTCAGTCCCCGAGTGGAAGAGAAGATGGAGACTGGACTCGGCTAAGTCCTGGCTTTTTCGGAGGGAGGGATTGGAGACACTGGGGAGGGAGGTGTGGGAGGTCGCTTTTTTGAGGCTGGGGGTGAAGGCCAAAGTGGGGGTACCACCTTGGAGGGGGATGCCGCCGATGCGCACCAGGGGCCTCCCAAAGGAGGTACTTCCGCTCCCCATGTTTTTACCTCAGCTGGTGAAAAAGCACTTACCACTGGCATCCACTTTCCACCACCCACCATATTATGGCAGCGGGGACAGAAACAGGCCCTTAAGTGGCCTTTAATTGGCCAGTTAGGGGCCTCATTAGGCCTAAGTGTGGGCGAGCCGGTTGATGCGTTACACACCCACTTTATTATGGGGGACAGCTCGGGGATGGGCGAGAAGGCTGTGAGCTAGCAATGTCCTGTTTTATGTGGCCCCCCCATCTCAAACATTCCCAGGGGAGGGCTTAAAATTCTTGCTCCATCCCCCCCATTGCCCCCTAGAACACGAGGGTACAGTTCCACAGGTACTTCCCTTGCCTTGCCCAAGTAATGATTCCTTGTGTGAATGACTGGAAAGTGAATGTTATCTTGCTGTTCCACTATGCTGGCGTCACAAATGTGTGCAATGTGATTCTTCAATGGTATCTACATGAGTACACTTGCAGGAAGGGTGACTGAACAGTGATCAAGAATGGAAAACGAGGCTGATTTTCCTCTTGCACTACTGTGAGCAGCAAATTAGCACAAATTTGTTGACCTAGATTTTGCAGTCACCAACAAAGCAATGGCATTTGCCACTCACATGGAAGAAAGCTCTTGTTGTTTTTTTATTCATTCATGGGATCTGGACATCGCTGGCTAGGCCAGCATTTATTGCGCATCCCTGGTTGCCCTTGAGAAGGTGGTGGTGAGCTGCCTTCTTGAACCGCAGCAGTCCATGTGGTGTAGGTACACCCACAGTGCTGTTAGGAAGGGAGTCCCAGGATTTTGATCCAGGGACAGTGAAGGAACAGTGATATAGTTCCCAGTCAGGATGGTGAGTAGCTTGGAGGAGAACTTTCAGGTGGTGGTGTTCCTATGCTCTTGCTGTCCTTGTTCTTCTAGATAGTAGCGGTCAAGTATTTGGAAGACACTGCCTAAGGAGCCTTGGTGAGTTTCTGCAGTGCATCTTGTAGATGGTACACACTGCTGCCACTGTGCTGTGGTGTAGGGAGTGAATGTTTGTGGAAGGGGTGCAACTCAAGTAGGCTGCTTTGTCCTGGACGGTGTCAAGCTTCCTGGGTGTTGTTGGAGCTGCACACATCCAGGCAAGTGGGGAGTATTCCATCCCACTCCTGACTTGTGCCTTGTAGATGCTGGACAGGCTTTGGGGAGTCAGGAGGTGAGTTACTCGTCGCAGGATTCCTAGCCTCTAACCTGCTCTTGTAGCCACAGTAGTTTAGTTTCTGGTCAGTGGTAACTCCCAGGATATATATAGCGGGGATTCAGTGATGGTAATGCCATTGAATGTCAAGGAGCAATGGTTAAATTCTATCTTGTTGGAGATGGTCATTGCCTGACACTTGTATGACGTGAATTTTACTTGCCACTTGTCAGCCCAAGCCTGGTTATTGCCCTGGCCTTGCTGCATTTGGACATGGACTGCTTCAGTATCTGAGGAGTCGCGAATGTTACTGAACATTGTGCAATCATCAGCGAACACCTCCACTTCTGACCTTGTGATGGAAGGAAGGTCATTGATGAAGCAGCTGAAGATGTTTGGGTCTAGGACACTACCCTGAGGAACTCCTGCAGTGATGTCCTGGAGCTGAGATGACTGACCTCCAACAACCTCAACCATCTTCCGTTGTGCTAGGTATGACTCCAACCAGTGGAGAGTTTTCCCCCTGATTCCCATTGACTCCTCTTTTGCTAGGGCTCCTTGATGCCACATTCAGTCAAATGCTGCCTCGATGTCAAGGGCAGTCACTCTCACCTCACCTCGGGAGTTCAGCTCTTTTATCCATGTTTGAACCAAGGCTGTAATGAAGTCAGGAGCTGACTGCCCCTGGCGGATCCCAAACTGAGCTTCAGTGTGCAGGTTATTGCTAAGCAAGTGCCACTTGATAGCATTGTTGATTACCCGTTCCATCTTTACTGATAATCGGAAGTAGACTGATGGGGCTGTAATTGCCAGATTGGATTTGTCCTGCTTTTTGTGTGCTGGACACACCTGAGCAATTTTCCATATAGCCAGGTAGATGCCAGTGAAGTAGCTATACTGGAACAGCTTGGGTACGGGCATGGCCAGTTTTGAAGCACCAGTCTTCAGTACTGATTCTTCAACTGAGTGGCACCGTACGTGGTAATCAGCAGGAGGTTTCCTTTCCTGTGTTTAACATGATGCCATGAGATTCATGGGGTCCACAGTCGACGTTGAGGGCTCCCAGGGCAACTCCCTCCCAACTGTATACCACTGTGCTGCCACCCCTGCTGGGTCTGTCCTGCCAGTGGGACAGATGGTGTCTGGGAAATTATCTGTAAGGCCTGATTCCATGAGTATGACTATGTCAGGCTGCTGCTTGACTAGTCTGTGAGACAGCTCTCCCAATTTTGGCACTAGCCCCCAGATGTTAGTAAGGAGGACTTTGGAGGGTTGACGGGACTGAGTTTACCGTTGTCATTTCCGGTGCCTAGGTCGATGCCGGGTTTCATTCCTTATGGGCTTATTAGTGGTTTGGTACAACTGAGTGATGTGCTGGGCCATTTCAGAGGGCAGTTAACATTGCTGTGGGTCTCGAGTCACATGTAGGCCGGGTAAGGACGGCAGATTTCCTTCCCAAAAGGACACAAGTGAACCAGATGGGGCTTTACGGCAATTGTTTCATGGTCAACATTAGACATTTAATTCCAGATTTTTATTGAATTCAATTTGAATCCCACTATCTGCCATGGTGGGATTCAAACTTGGGCCCCCAGAGCACTACCCTCAGTCTCTGGGTTACTGATCCAGTGACAATATCACTACACCACCGCCTGCATACCATATCCAATATGAGCAGAGACTTTGGCAGAATGCAGCACAGTTCAGTAATCTATGAAACACTAAAATCATCATTTTGATTTTGATGTGCAATAAAACAATGCAGGCAAACAACAAAACCCTGAAACATAATGCAGTTTCTCAGTTGGGAGTCTGTCGAGCCTTTAAGGTGCAGTTATGAATAAAATGTGCAAGCCAGCTTGGTTTTTCCCTGATCTTCAGTAAAGAAAAAATCCGACGTGGTGGAATTGGCTTTAATAAGCTCGCTTTAATAAGCGAGCTTATTAAAAATATGCATTAGGAGCAGCAATTTGCTGCTTAAGTATAAAATACAGGCTTGAATCGATAAAACGTGGAATTGCAAAAACAAAGTCACCTCTGACACTCTGAAGTGACACTTTTTGTTTAAAATGCATCAGAAGAACAATTGTAGGCCTGATTAAACACTGAAAGTGAGCCGCGAGATGAGAGCCCATGACCCTTCATCTGATAAAGCTTCGGGATAAATAGGTAGATTGAATATAAATTGGCTAAATTGCTTGACAGACTGAACATGCCGTTTAAGTTTATAGTGCTCGAGTCTTGATAGCCTTCCACTGTGAATAATTTCTTCATTTCATCTTCGAAGCAACCCTAAAATAGATCAAAAGAATTTAAACTGCCAACCAAAAACATGCAGAATTATCCACATTTGTCAAATTGTTTCTCATGGATCGAATCAAGGGAGAGATTTTTGCACCTGATTTAAATTGGCAAGTGTTGAAATTGCTGAGCAAAATGAGGGCAGAAATTCAGACGTTTTTGCACTTGATATAGTTCAATCAACAGAGCAGAAGCAGAAGAACCGGTCCTGCTTAAAGATTTTAGCAAAACAAGCTTTGTTCTTGATATGGATGCAAAGTCCCAACACCAGAGAATTGAACATAACTTTAAAAATACAAAAATTAAAAAAATATTAACATGTCCGCCTCATGTGACAATGTCACACGAGATGGGACATATTAATAAAGACCACATAAACTTTATTAATTTTTTAAAACACGGACATAAAACTTAATCCCGCCAGTGGATGAAGTTTCATCAATAATCTGGAGCCCGCTGGGGCTCCTGGCCTGCCCGCCAGCCTTAAGGTTGGATGGGCAGGGTCTTTAATTACTTTAAATAGCCTGTCAATGGCCTCAATTGGCCATTGACAGGTCGGCGGGCGGGCAGCTGATTTCGCTGTCCGCCTGCCTTCCTAAAAATTTAAATGGACTGGAATGACGTCGGGGATTCCTCCCAACATCATCCCGCGTCGTTTTCCCCTCGGCAACCGGGCCCCGCCATTAACTCTGTTTTTCTCTTCACAGATGCTGCCAGACCTGCTGAGTTTTTCCAACATTCTCTGGTTTTAATCCAAGCCTTGATTGGCAAGTGGCAGATACTGTTCATGCTGTGTAAGTGACAAAAGGAGAAGACCCAATCACCTCCTTGTGACCACCTGAAGACCACTATCACTCAGTACATACCATAAACATCCTGGGGGATCACTGCTAACCTGTGTGTGTGTTTCACATGGGTGAAAAACACATCCAGTTTATCAGTTGTTAGTCAATAATCTATTGGCTATACTTGTCACTGTGCTTGGGGTGGGAAAGGAAAGTCACACGCATAGCCTAAACAAATATTGTAGCAAGTGTATTTTCTATCACTACATTATAAATGTTATATTATTCTTCTGCAATATGATAAATTCCATTACCAAGAACAAAATGTTAAAAAATGGTTCAATACTCCGTGAAGCACGAAAGCTGTGCAATAAAATATGCAGGTAAGCAACAAAAGCTCAAAACTTAATATTGTTTCTCAGCTGGAGATCTATGTAGCCTGCAAAGCACATTTAAGGCTAGGTGGCCAACCATATCAACACAGTGGCTGGAGATTCGGGTTGGAGGCTGGATATTCTGTGACAATGACTCCTCAAAGTCTCTCCACGACCTACAAGACTCAAGCCAGAATTGTGATGCAGTCTTCAGCACTCATCTGGTGGCTGCATCAAAACTCAAGAGGCTCTGTATCATCGAAGACAGGGCAGTCTGTTAGGTATCCATCCCCTCCAGCACAGGTGCACTGTGGCTGCTGTACGTGGCAACTGCAGGATCATTATTGCATCTTACCAAGTTTACATCAACAGCACCTCCAATCACAGTGACCTCCACTACTGACAAAAAAATACAAAAGCAAATCTGTCATAGGAACATGATCACCTCCAGATTCCCCTCCAAGCCACTCACCATCTTGATTTGAATCCTTGGGCAAAAGTCCTGGAATTCCCTATGGGATGCCATCATGAAAGCAGCATGAGGCTGCGTGTCTTACTTCTTGACTCCCCAAACCTTGCCCACCGCTTGCAAGCACAAGTCAGGAGTACGATGGAATGCTCTCCACTTGCCTGGCTGAGTGCAGCTCCAACAATGCTCAAAAAGCTCGACACCATTCAGGACAAAGAGGCCCACTTGATTGGCACCCCATCCACCACCTTAAACATTCACACTGAAGTTCTGTGGTAGCAGTGTGTACCATCTACAAGATGTATTGCAGAAATCCAACAACGGTCCCTTTTTAATGAAATTTAAATTTGAGGCTGAGACTGCACATGCCACTAGGATCATCTCTTTATAAGCCACTAAATTACCAGTCACAAAATCAGGCACCCTGCTAATTGGTCAAGCGGGGCCAGTCGTCCATTTAAATGAGAGATTCCTTCTTGCTGGCTGGACCTCATACACCAGAACAAAATTACATTGCATTTGACCATTTCTGAATTACCATCCTCTTCAGAGAAGTATAGGGACTTTTAGATGATAAAGGACCAAGGTGTGTCTAATTTTCTTTTTTACAGTGTCAGTTGTGGCTCAGTTGGAAGCACTCTCGCCTCTGAGTCAATAGACTTTGGATTCAAACCCCACACAAAAATCTAGACTGCCTTTCCTGTACTGTCTTTTGGCTGAGACATTAATCTAAGCCCCATCTACCCTCTCAGGGTGACATCAAAGGTCTTGAGGCACTACTTTGAAGAGTAGAGAGTTCTCCCAGTCTTCTCCCAATATTTATCCTTCAATCAAAAATGACTAAAACAAAACAGATATCTGACCATTATCACGTTAATTCTTTATGGGTGCTTGCTGTGTGCAAATTGACTGCAGCATTTCCCATCTTACAGCAGTGACTGCACTTGAAAAGTATTTAATTGGCAGTAAAGTGCCTGAGTTTGTGAAAGACGGTGTCTAACTGTACGTCTTTTTTGTAACTTCCTGGTCAGTGCCTAGGGTGCATGATACCAATGATAATGGAATCATTGACAAATCATAACAATCAATTTCTCTCAATTAATCTACAACAAGAGAAAAACCACAGCGGTGGACAATTTTTAGAACCAGAGGCCCAACGTTACCTGTTTCTCACAAATATCTTACACTTAGCACATATCATGTCTCAAATTACTTATGTGTTGTATCCCAAAATGTTATTTTCTGAAAGAAATTGATCTTATTTGCATTTGATTGGACCAATACTCACTGCTTCCAGCCTCTCCCTGGGGTAGCCAGTTGCATTCTATCTTTACTCCATTCTGTCTCCCCCTGTCCAGTCCCTTCCCACCTACATCCGCGATTCCTCTGACACCTTACATCATATCAACAATTTCCAGTTCCCTGGCCCCAACTGCCTCTTCACCATGGACGTCCAATCCCTCTACACCTCCATCCCCCACCGAGATGGTCTGAGGGCTCTCCGCTTCTTCCTCGAATAGAGGCCCGAATAATCCCCATCCACCACTACTTTCCTCCGTCTGGCTGAACTTGTTCCCTCATTGAACAATTTCTCCTTAAACTCCTCTCACTTCCTCCAAATAAAAGGTGTGGCTATGGGTACCCACATGGGTCCCTGCTATGCCTGTCTCTTTATGGGGTATGTGGAACATTCCTTGTTCCAGTCCTACTCTGGCCCCCTCCCACAACTCTTTCTCCAATACATCGATGATCGCTTCGGTGCTGCTTCATACTCTTGCCTGGACCTGGAAAAATGTATTAATTTTGCTTCCAATTTCCACCCCTCCATCATTTTCACATGGTCCATCTCTGACACTTCCCTTCCCTTCCTTGACCTCTCTGTCTCAATTTCTGATGATAGACTGTCCACCAATATTCATTACAAGCCCACTGACTCCCACAGCTACCTTGGCTGCAGCTCCTCACACGCCTCTTCCTGTAAGGACTCCATCCCATTCTCTCAGTTCCTTCACCTCCGTCGCATCTGTTCTGATGAGACCACTTTCAAAAACAGTTCCTCTGACATGTCTTCCTTCTTCCTTAACCGAGGTTTTCCACCCACGGTGGTTGACAGGGCCCTCAGCCGTGTCCGACCCATCTCCCGCGCATCTGCCCTCAAACCTTCCTCTCCCTCCCAGAACCATGATAGAGTCCCCCTTGTCCTCACTTATCACCCCACCAGCCTCCGCATTCAAAAGATCATCCTCCGCCATTTCTGCCAACTCCAGCATGATGCCACCACCATACACATCTTCCCTTCACCCCCCCGGCGGCATTCCGCAGGGATCGTTCCCTCTGGGAAACCCTAGTCCACTCTTCCATCACCCCCTACACCTCAACCCCCTCCCACGGCACCTTCCCATGCAACCGCAGAAGGTGCAACACCTGCCCCTTTACTTCCCCTCTCCTCACCGTCCAAGGGCCAAAACACTCCTTTCAAGTGAAGCAGCATTTCACTTGCACTTCCCTCAATTTAGTCTACTGCATTCGCTGCTCCCAATGCGGTTTCCTCTACATTGGAGAGACCAAACGCAGACTGGGTGACCGCTTTGCAGAACACCTTCGGTCTGTCCGCAAGCATGACCCAGACCTCCCTGTCACTTGCCATTTCAACACTCCACCCTGCTCTCATGCCCATATGTCCGTCCTTGGCCTGCTGCAATGTTCCAGTGAAGCTCAACGCAAACTAGAGGAACAGCAACTCATCTTCCGACTAGGCACTTTACAGCCTTCCGGACTGAATATTGAGTTCAACAACTTTAGATCATGAACTCTCTCCTCCATCCCCACCCCCTTTTTTCCAAAAATTTATATAGATTTTTCTTTTCCCGCCTATTTCCATTATTTTTAAATGTATTTCCATCCATTGTTTTATCCCTATCTTTTAGCCTATTTTGATCCCTTCCCCTCACCCCACCCCCACTAGGGCTATCTGTTCCTTGCTCATCCTGCTTTCTACCCTTAATGTCACCTATTAGCACATTTCTTAGCTAATATCACCACCGTCAACACCTCTTTGTCCTTTTGTCTATGACATCTTTTGGCTATCTCCACCTATCACTGGCCCTCTATCCAGCTCTACCTGTTCCACCCCCCCTTAAACCAGCTTATATTTCACCTCTTTTGTATTTTTCCTTAGTTCTGTTGAAGGGTCATACAGACTCAAAACGTTAACTGTGTTCCTCTCCGCAGATGCTGTCAGACCTGCTGAGTTTTTCCAGGTATTTTTATTTTTATTTTTGTTTTGGATTTCCAGCATCCGCAGTTATTTGCTTTTAGCCTGTTCCATTGACTGACCATTCCTTCCGCTGAAATATTGTTTTTGCAGATTCATTTTGAAATCACCACCTCTGCCTCCGCGCCACCCCCTCCCCCACTTCAAGAACAAGCTGCATCTTCTGGTTACGCTGTTCTGTACAAGATATAATAGCTTGTCATGGTCTGCATTATGTCGTCCCTTTGGACTCCTACAAACAGCAATCATGTTGTTCACAGATCCGTTCAGAATGTTGAATTGAGTATCTGAAGAGCTTGGCATGGTACAGCAAGCCTCAAATTGTATTAAAGGTGATGATTCTATGCCAGCGACACTGCTTTGTAGGGAGTCTGCAGATATCCAGATCTATCAGACAGAAGTTGTCAAAAATGATATTCTCACCATTATGAAAATCTGTTAACTTTATAGGTTCAGATATTTTCCCCCCCAAATCTTTTTCAATATTCATCCCACCGACACCCCCCCACCCACCCCCACCCCTTATTTTAATAGACAATATATTATTTTTCGGGTAGCTAAGGATACCATAATATTTTGTGGCATTGCTATTTGCCCCTAAATATAACATGTTAACAGGTACTAATTACAAACCTTCTGAGAATTACATTATGCAGTGTATGAATAACACAGATGGAATGCAATGTCATATGTTAGCTTTTGACCTGGATCATTTTGTCAGAATCTGTCGTGTTTGGATTGTGTTAATTAGCTCATAAATGTGTGCAAAATCAATCAATGACCATGAGACAATTAAGCTCTCAAGCAAAATTTCACTTACTCAATGTTTAATCCTCCAAATTTGATACAGTACTTACAAATCAAGTAAATTTAGTCAGAGAAAAGAAATATTTAAAGTTACAATCAAATTTCCCTTGTTGCATTCAAAATCCATTATAACTCACCACATGTTATACCATTCTGAGTTGTTTCTGATCAAAATGTTCATACATGGCATATTGGCATATGTAAACATAACTTAACCATACCTTGTCACGCTATTTCTGCATCACTGTAGAATATATATGCAGTCTATAAGTTACAGTGACCCAGACTTTGCAGTTAGCAGTGAGGACTGTGAGGACAACAGTGCACGCTATGGAGGGAGCAGGGAATCACTGACAATACCTTCTGGATTCCTATGTTTAGCTGCCCAGATGCTGAAGTTGCTGACAGTTTCGCCATCATTATAACTGCAAAATCCGGGCTAATGAAACTCTCGAGGTGGGTGAGTCATATCAGTCATCCAGCTTTTACTTTCTCAAGTTCCTCATCCCTCCTTTCTGAGCTCACGATCTAGGGGAAAACATAATTTATTTCTATAATAAAATTAAAAAACTGCGGATGCTGGAAATCCAAAACAAAAACAAAAATACCTGGAAAAACTCAGCAAGTCTGGCAGCATCTGCAGAGAGGAACACAGTTAACGTTCTATCTCTTGTAGGAGCATAGGGACCGAAGTAGGCTATTCAGCCTCCCCAATGTTTCATGCCATGATAAAGATGCAGGTGTTTATTTCAAGTGAGGTTTCCACTGTCTCTTTCCCTCTCTCTTTCTCTCTCTCTCTCTCTCTCTAATGCTTTGATGGAGAGAAAACATTTGCCCATGTGCTTTTTAACTCTCCTACATATGTCTCCTTTACAGTTGATCATAGGTTCTCATACCAATTTTTCCTCTTTAAATTCACTAAAGACTGTTGAAGGCATTATTTGACTGGAACTGTAACAATATTGGGATGTTTAAAATGTGCATCAGATGCCAATTAACCTGTGTTTATGTTGCAGTTTGTTTTGCCACTTCTCTTCCATGAGCTGTGCCGGACATGAGGTGATTTTGACTTTTGAGAGATAGTGTAAGGCCAGTGATATCAGAGCAGCTGGCCAATATACATCTCTCCCAGTTTCCCTTTCTCTTGAAGTCAATATTGAGAATGAATGGACGTCAGCAATTTTACACTATCTCACAAAGTCAAAATCGCATGCAATGTTACCATTCATTGTGAACTAATTAAGCAGATATTGTAAATGGATTCAAGCTTGGTATGCGGGGCTGATCTGCCTAAAAGAGACAATCCTTGACTGAGGTCTTACAATGAAATAAAAGAGGATGACTGAGCCATTTCCTGCCTGTCCATCACCCTATCTGTATTACACTTTGTGGATCGCAACTTCTCAAATGCAGATTTTTTTCAGTTTATTGACTCAGGTTTAATATTGATCATGTGGAAATAAAGCATAAATGAACAGATATGGCAGTTTAAAAAAATATGAACCAAAAATGGTCAATCAACTAAAGCTTAAAAAAAATTGCAAATGAGAACCAATAAAATCACTCGAAAAAAGTCAGTGAATTTGGTATGAGCGCCCATGAATTTTTCCAGTAAAGATAGGAACAGGATTAAACATCATTCCACCATTCTGTTAACCATTGAAGCTCTTAATAGTAGAAGAATAGTCATTCATTCATGTGTGCTCTGTCTGAAGTTAGGTTCTTGGCTCATTGTCAGCTGATGCTTCATCCTGAGCTGTCTCCTTGGTGCTTTTTTCACTGGTGGTTGGTCATTGCCTTCCACCCTCAGGGGAAGGCCGAGGAGGCAGGTCCCAAGCCTACCACAGCCAGAACGGGAATCAAACCCGCATTATTGTTGGCATTATTCTGAACCACCTACTAGCCATCTAGCCAAGTGAACTAACTGGCCCTATAGCCACAGTACTTGACTATTTCCAAGTGTCTACCTCCCTCTGAGACAGATCATTAGACTTGGTATATTTGTCCTTCTGGGGCGGTGAGCTTGCAAAGTTGACAACTTATTTTTGTGAAGGTTTTTCTTCCTTAATTTGCCTTCTCCTGATGGAACCCAAATTATTTTGTTATGGATACGCTTGCTGGCAGCAAGGGTTGTTTTGGATTGACCGTATTTCCCCTCATAATTTCAATTAGATCATCCCTTAATTTCTTGATCCTTAGGGAATATAGCCCAATTTTATCCAATGTCTCATAATAGTGCAGCCCCTTCACTGCAAGTATCAAGTTGGTGGACAGTCATTGGATTTACTCCAATATCTCCTCTCCCTTTTTTGGTTGTTTTTTGGTAATGTCTGTTAGCTTTTGGTGACTTTTTATTCATTGATGGGTTGTGAGCATCACTGGGAAGGCCAGGATTTATTGCCCATCTGTAATTGCCTTTGAGAAGATGCTAGTGAGCCACCTCCTTGAGCCACTTCAGTCCATGAACTGAAGCTACTCCCACAGTGCTGTTAGGGTGGGTGTTCCAGGATTTTGGCTCAGCACCAGTGAAGGAATAATGATTCATGTCCAAGTCAGGATAGTGTGTGACTCAGAGAGGAGGTTGCAGGTGGTGGTGTCCCCTTGCATCTGCTGCCCTTGTCCTTCTAAGTGGTAGAAGTTTTGGGTTTCAGAGGTGCTGTACCTAAACCCATGCTGTACCTGGCCTGGAAGTGTTTGATAAGCACAGTGTAGAGGGAGCTTAACTCTGTATCTAACCCCATGCTGTACCTGCCCCGGCAGTGTTTGATGGGGACAGTGTAGATGCAGCTTTACTCTGTATCTAACCCCGTGCTGTACCTGTGCTGGGAGGGTTTGATGGGGACAGTGTAGATGCAGCTTTACTCTGTATCTAACCCCGTGCTGTACCTGTGCTGGGAGGGTTTGATGGGGACAGTGTAGATGCAGCTTTACTCTGTATCTAACCCCGTGCTGTACCTGTGCTGGGAGGGTTTGATGGGGACAGTGTAGATGCAGCTTTACTCTGTATCTAATCCCATGCTGTACTTGCTCTGGGATTGTTTGATGGGGACAGTGCAGAGGGAGCTTTACTCTGTATTTAACCCCGTGCTGTTCCTGCTGCAGTGCATCTCGTGAATGGTACACACTGTTGCCAGATTATGCCGTTGGTAGAGGAAGTTACTGTTTTAGGAGGCGGATGGGGTGCCGATCAAACAGGCTGCATTTTTTGGGATGGTGTCAAACATCTTGAGTGTTTTAGGCAAGTGGAGAGTATTCCATCACACTGCTGACTCATCTTGTAGATAGCGAATAGGCTTTGGGGAGTTAGGAAGTGAGTTACTCGCTGCAGAATACCCGGTATAGTTATGAAGTTGAAATCCAATATCCTTGTACTCATCTAACCCCCCCCGCCCTTTCCATTTAGAATGTATTCTATTTGCCATTCTTATGTCCAAAGTGCAGTACCTCAGATATCAAAACGCATCTTTGTTCCACCTAAATCTAATCTCCTGATCATAATTACACTGTATAATGTACAGCCTAGGATCACCTACAAGCTTGTCTCTATTTCAAAACCAGGTTATTTGTAAATAGATTGAAAAACTGGCTTTCCGGCACCAATCCCGACAGAGTGTTGTTACTTGGCACTGCCTGACAATCCAAAAATATCCCTTTTATCTCATCTCCCTGCCTCGTATCTCCTAACCAGTTTCTTATCCATATCAAAAAGTTGCTTTCAATTCCATGCATCTCAATTTCAGTTTGTAATCTTTTTCATGGAATCTCATCAAAAACCATTTGAAAAATCCATGTATACAACACCACTGATCTTCCTACACAGAGATTCTGTCAAAAATAACTTTTAGGTTTGTTGGAAATGACCTGCCTTTCAAAAAAATCATATAACTCTCTTTAATCAATTTATGCCTTTGGAAGTGCTCGCTTAGTCTACCCTTAATGGTGGAAACCAGAAATTTTTCAATGTTAGGCTAATGTTCAGCTCACTGGCATATAGTTACACACCTTTTCTTTCTCGTAGATTTATATGGAATTGCATAGTATGTACAGCAGAGAAAGGGGCCATTCTGCCCAACAGGTCTGTGCTGGTGTTTACGCTCCACACAAGCTGAAAATCAGAAGGTGAACGAGAGAAAGGAACTTGGTGAAGTTGAAATTGCTAGGGAAATGGTACAGAGCAAATTGATGGAGCTGCAGGCTGGCAAGTCTCTGGGTCCCAATGGACTACATCCTACAGTCTTAAAAGAGTTGGCTAATGAGGGAGTCGAGGTGCTGGTGTTAATTTTCCAAACTTCGCTGGATTCTGAGAAGGTTCCATCAGATTGGAAAGTAGCAAATATAACCCTTATATTCAAGAAAGGAGGGAGCCAGAAAACAGGAAACTATAGGCCAATTAGCTTGACATCTGTTGTATAGAAGTTATTCGAATTGATCATTAAGGAGGTTATAGCTGGGCACTTAGAAGAACTCAAGGCAATAGGGAAGAGTCAGCATAATTTTGTGAAAGGAAAATCATGTTTAACCAAATTATTGGAGTTTTTTGAAGGAGTAACATGCGCAGTGGATAAAGGGGAGCCTGTAGAAGTACTGTACTTGGATTTCCAGAAGGCATTTGATAAGGTGCCACATCAAAGATTATTATGGAAAATAAAAGCACACGGCATAGTGGGTAACATATTAGCCTGGATAGAAGATTGGCTGGCTGGCAGAAAGCAGAGATTATGCATAAATGGGTCTTTTTCTGATTGGCAGGATGTGATGAGTGGAGTCCCACAGGGGTCTGTACTGGGGCCTCAGCTTTTTACAATTTACATCAATGACTTAGATGAGGGGAGTGAAGACATGGTAGCTAAATTTGTAGGTGACACAAAGATAGGTAGGAAAGTATGTTGTGAAGAGGACATGAGGAGGTTGCAGATGGATATAGATAGGTTGAGTGAGTGGGCAAAGATCAATCAAATGGAGTTTAATGTGGGAAAATGTGAAGTTGTTCACTTTGGCAGGAAGAACAAAAAAGCAGAGTATTACTTAAATGGAGAATGGCTGCATAATTCTGAGGTGCAGAGGGATCTTGGTACATGAGTCACAACAAGTTAGTATGCAGGTAGAGCAAGTAATTAAGAAGACTAATGGAATGCTATTCTTTATTACGAGAGAGATTGAACATAAAAGTAAGGATGTTATGCTTCAGTTATACAGGGCATTGGTGAGACTGCACCTCAAATACTGTGTGCAGTTTTGGTCTCCTTATTTAGGGGAGGATGTAAATGCATTGGAGGCGGTTCAGAGGAGGTTTACTAGATTGACACCTGGAATGAGTGGGTTGTCTTATGAGGAAAGGTTGGATAGACTGGGCTAGTTATCACTCAAGTTTAGAAGAGTGAGGGGTGATTTGATTGAAGTATACAAGATCTTGAACAGTCTTGACAAGGTAGACATCGAAAGGATGTTTCCTCTGTGGGTGACTCCAGAACTAGGGGCACTGTTTTAAAATTAGGGATCGCCCTTTTAGGACAGAAATGGGGAGAATTTTTTTCTCTCAGAGAGTTGTGCGACTTTGGAACATTCTGCCTCAGAAGGTGGTGAAGCCGGGGTCACTGAATATATTTAAGGCAGAGGTAGACAGATTCTTGTCAGGCAAGGGAATCAAAGATTATCGGGGTTAGATCGGAATGTGGAAATCAAAACACAAAAAGATCAGCCATGATCTTATTGAATGGTGGAGCAGGCTCAAGGGGCCGAATGGTCTACTCATGTTACTAATTCTTATGTTCTAAGCCTCCACTCGCATTACCTTATCTCATTCTATCAATTCAACCTTCCATTCTTTTCTCGTTTGTGTTTATCTAACCTCCTTGTAAATATAGCTTTGGTGTTCACCTCGACTACCCCTTGTGATAGGGAGTTCCACATCTAACCAAGATTTTCCTGAATTCACTATTGAATTTACCTGATACTCAAGGCCCAAATTCTGGTCTCGCCTGCAATTGCAAACATCGCCTCTACATCTACGCTATCAAACCCTTTCATAATCTTAAAAATCTCTACCAGGTCACTTCTCAGTTCCGGTATCATGTTAGTAACCCTTTTTTGCACCTTCTCTGTAACAGTTTTTTAATATTGAGATCAGATTTTTTTTTTAATCCTTTCATGGGATGTGGGTGTCACTGGCAAGCCCATCCTAATTGCCCATCCATAATTGCCCTTGAACTGAGTGGCTTACTAGGCCACTTCAGGGGGCAGTGAAGAGCCATCTACCTTGAGTAACATGTCTCAATTATCCGCAGTCACAGGTAGGAAAGGATGATTTAGGAAAGGGAAGGTTTCCTTCTCTAAAGGGCATTAGTCAACCAGATGGTTTTCACAACAATCAATGATAGTTGTCATGGTCACCATGAGATGAGCTTTATAATTCCAGATTTATTAATTAAATTCAAATTCCACCAGCTGCCATGTGTGTGTCCCCAGAGCATTAGCCTCTGGATTACTAATCTAGTGACGTTACCAATACACTAGCATTTACCCCTGCTAAAATGTTAGCAGTACTCCACGTGTGGTATACCAAGGCTTTAAACAGGTTTCACAGAACTCTGCTTTTCAATTCTATCGCTCAAGAAATCAGCCCTCCTGCTTGGTTGCGTTTTTAATGGCTTTATTGAGCTCTGCTGCTACTTTTAGTGATTTATGTATTTATGTCCCAATATCCCTCTGTTCCTCTACCCTATTTAGGAAATTTTTTTTCAAGAAGTATGAGGTCTCCTTATTCTCCCTACCAAAATGTATTGCCTTGCACTTATCTATATTGAAATTAATTTGCCCATTACACGGATTTTTTAATGTTTTCCTGTAACTTGTTGCATTCCTCTACATTAACTGTATGCCCGAGTTTGGTGTCCTGGAATTCCCTCCTTCTGCATCCTTCCCTTTCTTTAGGGCCATCCTTAAAACTCACTTTTTTGAGCCAGCCTTTGGTCTCCCTTCCTATTACCTTTTCAGCTAGATGCCCGCATTCATATGCTTCACTGTATTCTCACACGGTTAGCACAGCTGAAAGCTTCACCTTCACTACTTATAGTTAGCACACACAGCCAGTTAGTCAACCATGACAGCCACACTCACTGACACGCTGAGGTGTTGTTGACCCTTTTGCCAGTGGCAGAGCTGAATCATTTGAAGACGACATTAACCTCATACCAGCTTCTCCTTCACACATCCCACTTTCTCCTCTTCCCTCAATCCCTTCTGACTCAGAACTGCAAATGGTGTAAGTAAACACCTCTTGCATTCCTCTAAGTCTTCTCTCACCATAACCTTACTCTTGTGCCTTTCTCCTTTCAGATACCTGATACAATTCCTGTGGAGAAACTATAAACCAAAATAACTAAATTTATTGAATGACTCCCAAATAAACAAATTACAAACAAGATTGCACTTTTTGTAGCTTTTACTTTGACACAGATCAGAACCAAGGCAAATTATTCACATCCAAATGATACCTCGAATAAAAAAGTAAATTTCACTTTAAATAGTTGTTACAACAAAGATGCCCCTTATGCAATCACGAACGCCTGCATTACTCCCCGCAGACATGAGGCAGTGTGTAGCTACATAGTTCCACAATATGATGTTCTTTATCCATGCAGGGTAGGTCAGGAATCATATCTGATGGCAGATTTCACCTCCAGCTTTCATGGGTATGATTATGATCAGTGAGGCACACTTCTATGAACCCTCACTCTTCTGGGTCACAACAGTTCTGATGGTGTAGCTTGCCAGAGTTCCTTTTCAACCAAAAGACCAATAACATCTGAATAGCCAATAGAAGCCCATCCTTCTGGGCACACATTGGTCTTCGCCATCACCTACATACCCAATGGACCCCTACCAAATACTACAGATGATGAACCTGGTCACCTTCACTTTGAAGGATGAACAGGACTGGGGTAACACGGTAAAGAGGCACACAGAAGACAGGCATAAGGAAATGCACAATGTTGATTAGTTTATGTTTATCTGCAATACGGCATCATTTCATATGTAAGTTTGTTTTGGAATGTGCTGGTGTTTATTTTTGCATTTCGGCCCAGTTGATGACATGATGGCTAGTACTGGGAAGGAGTTTGGGACTGCTGGTGAATAAGGAATTAGGGCACAGTGACAGGTATCTAACTTGAATTAGCTCTTCACGTATATCCAAGGCTGAAATAGGCTGTCTAAATTCCTGCGTCTCTTCCTCTTCTTATTTCTCCTCCTCCTTCTCCCTCCTCCTCCTCATACTGCTGCTCCTCAGTTGCAGATCTGATAGCTGGTGGCATGGGCTGCCCCCTCATGATTGCGAGGTTGTGCAGCATGCAACCGACCACCATGAATCAAAAGACCCGTTCAGCTGATACTGCAGCCTTCCTCCAGAGTCCTCCAGGCAGTGGAATTGTTGCTTCAGCTCCTAATAGTCTGCTCTGTCATATTTCTAGTAGCACTATGGCTCTTATTGGATGCCTGTTGCATATGTGTGCATGGGTTTAGCACTAGTCATGAGCCATATCATCAGTGGATAATTCTGGACACCTGGCAGCCAGCCTTTGCTTTGCTGCGGTGGCTCAGATACAGCTGGCATAGCAGGCTGTTGCAGAATGAAGGCATCATGATTGCTGCTAGGATACTAGGCATTTACCAGTATGATAAATAAACCTAAGGTCACACACCAGCCTGCTATTTAGGGAATAGACTCCTTTCCTGTTCCAGTACATGGCAGAGTTGTCATGTGATACCCACAAAGCAATGTGCATGCAGTCAATGGCATCCTGCACCATATAATCCTTGAAAACCTTCACACCACATGCCCATGGCAAGAGGGAATGAAATCTCTTTATGCAACTTTGGATGGCAAACTGCGAGACGTTGTTAATATCTCCATTTCCAGCCTGGAAGTAGCCAGACTCATAAACATTCATTGCCACTGTCACCTTCACAGCCGCTAGCAATGCAGGCCTTTCCCTGCTCTGAGGTTGCAGTTTTGGCAGAAAACTTGGCAGATTTCAGTGAGGACATCCTTATTGGAATGCAGATATCTCACACATTGTTCCTTGATGGGTATGAGTAGGAGAGTTGCTTTCTGAACACCTGGGTGGAGATGGCCTTCTGCTGTGAGCCCTTCTCCTCCTCCTCCCTCTTCCAGCAATTTATCCTGCTCTGCATGGTCTCTGCTAATTATTATTTCAAGAGAAATGGCTACTTGTGCACCCATGTCTAGGAACAACTGATTTGTGCCGAAGCCTTGAAGCCAATGTAAAATCCTTCAGCACTGGCCCTGGCCATATCACTCCCTTTAGACCTTTGCTACTTGAAACAACTATGTAAAGCACCAAATTCTTGTAGATTTGTAGCATTAGACAAAATAAATCAACTTATAAGGTAGTTGATTATCCTTTTAAGTAGCACTGGTATGGTTCCTTCCTGCTGCTGAAAACATAAGAGAGGACGTTAGCTAGAGTGTGGCAGTACTGGCATCATAATAACATTGTACACTGATTGACTTCATAATCTGCCTGCTCTGTATACTTCCAGCAGACATTAGCTGTGTGCATGTTAACGCCAAGACAGTATCTAGCAATTCACAGCAATTTTGTGAATGTATGCAGTGGGATTTGGTTCCATCACAGCATCTGTAGCCCTGAAATAACAGGTTCCTAATAGCCCAATTTTGCACCCATTACGTAATATCTAGAACGATGTAGACTCTGGTGACACTCCTGTTATAGAGAAGTACTGATGACTGTGTCGACAGCTACTTTAGAGCCCACTTGTGGTGCACAGTTTTTAATTGTATTTTCAAAAGCCTACTTTGTTCATATTTTATGAAACCATTTTGATTACACAGTGCTCGAGGGTGCATTGATACTTTAAGGTTTTTCATGCATGGCTGATTTGCTCTGGGGGAAGAGCAGTTTAAGGATTAAAGTACTTTGTTTTCAGGAGACTAACCATTAAGACAAAAAAACACAATTAAGTGGCTACAGTTCAATGCTAAATGGCAGGATCATTGAAATTTCAGTACAGAAGGGGCTCATTTGACCCATTACACCAATGCTTGCTCTTCAACAGGAGCTGTTCTTTCTCGCTATCCTAGGTAATTGTGGAATGATGTATAATTGCATTTGGAACAGAATTTTGAAGTAGGAATTGGACATAAAACAGAAGGGCATTATTACATTAATGTAGATTACCGGAACATAGCTCACCACAGATCACGGAAATTATTTCAACTAGAAGGGATATAACACATTCAAGAAAGGGCAAGAGGTGACAGGTAGCTTTATATATTCAGCATTTATGGAAATTAAAATAGCTGAAGTAATATCTCCCAGTCAAAAGAATGATGTGGGGCAATTTTAATTTAACTTTCCCGTCAAGAAACTGATGTGATTAGGAGCAACATTGGTTTTTGCACCTGGTACAGACTTTACTCGCCATTAATGTCAACGTACATTAATATTGGGTGGGATGCAAAACCAGCATAGCGCTTGATCCTGTGGGTTTTTTACCCAGTAAGTTAGGTTAGAGTTAGCCTCAATGGCAAAACAAAAACAGAATTACCTGGAAAAACTCAGCAGGTCTGGCAGCATCGGCGGAGAAGAAAAGAGTTGATGTTTCGAGTCCTCATGATTCTTCAACAGAACTGAGTAATATTAGGAGAGGGGTGAAATATAAGCTGGTTTAAGGTGGGGGGGTGGGGTGAGGAGAGTGAAGTTGGGGTGGGGGGTGGTGGTTGTAGGGACAAGCAAGCAGCAATAGGAGCAGATAATCAAAAGATGTCACAGACAAATGAACAAAGAGGTGTTGAAGGTGGTGATATTATCTAAACGAATGTGCTAACTAAGAATGGATGGCAGGACGCACAAGGTATAGCTCTAGTGGGGATGGGGGTGGGGGTGGGGTGGAAAGACCAACAGGGCATTAAAGGTATAGATTTAAAAATAATGGAAATAGGCGGGAAAAGAAAAATCTATATAAATTATTGGAAAAAACAAAAGGGAGGGGGAAGAAATGGAAAGGGGGTGGGGATGGAGGACGGAGTTCAAGATCTAAAGTTGTTGAATTCAATATTCAGTCCGGAAGGCTGTAAAGTGCCTAGTCTGAAGATGAGATGCTGTTCCTCCAGTTTGCGTTGGGCTTCACTGGAACAATGCAGCAAGCCGAGGACAGCCCAACTTCTCTCCCCCCACCCCCCCCCCACCTTAAACCAGCTTATATTTCACCCCTCTCCTAATATTACTCAGTTCTGTGGAAGGGTCATGAGGACTCGAAACGTCAACGCTTTTCTTCTCCGCCGATGCTGCCAGACCTGCTGAGTTTTTCCAGGTAATTCTGTTTTTGTTTTGGATTTCCAGCATCCGCAGTTTTTTGTTTTTAGCCTCAATGGCGTCTGGCTCAAGTATAACAGAAAAATAGGATTATCAATGTCCAATCAAGGGGTCAGGATCTGCTACCGATCAACCCCACCCTCTCTGTCAGGGAAAGGAATATAACAGCATGTAGTACAATGTGCTAAAAAAAGGGTATGTGCTTACAAAAGTATGGTATATGTCAAATTTCAAATATGCACTTGCAGCAGGTGACATTCTCTGCCAAGAGTACAAATTTGGAAAATTGCTCCCAATGTCTTATATAAGACTAATTTGACATTTATGATTATTTAGCTAGCAGCGCCAAAACAACAATTTCAAATTTCAAATAGGCAAACTTTTATGGAATCAAGGATGAATTCAAATAAATTAATTGCCATTTATTGCTGAATAATATCTTTGCTGAAGGAAAGAATTGGGCACCTTTGAACTTCATACTTGCATCTATTCAATAGTAAATATCCAAGAAAAATATACAAAAAAAAAATCAAACCTTCTTGAAAATGGGTGAATAGAGCAATTAAAACAAAGCTAAGGAAGGAGATCAAGCTGTTCAATGCCTAGGCAAAGATAAGGAATGCATTGCGTAGAGACTTGGAATGCTCTCAAGCAGCATAGAAATCTATTAGGAATTAACATGTGAAGTATAATTGTTTAAAACAAAATCAATATGACTTAAAAAATAATTTGAGAGAAAGTTAGAATTCTACATTAGAAAAGTAATGGTGAAATCAAAGATGATTAGAAAGTTCCAAATGCTATTCAATACACAGCTCACAGTTCAATTTCAGTACACATCTGAACTGAGTGTGACAGATGAAAAATTAAAAATGTCTTAAGACTAACATATCTTGTGAAGCAAGTAATATAATTCCTAAAATACTGAGGAGATTAGGGGAGGCACAATTGGCTGTAATGCAGGGATTATTGAATGCTGATGGCATTCCAAAGGCTTTGAAGTGAAATGTGCCAAATTTGACCCAGACAACTATAGACCTTTTAGCCTCACCTTAGTGACAGATAACGTAATGGAAATGGTTCTAAGTAGTGGAATGGAGGGGTAGCGGAATGATAAATATTTGGAATAATCTCTTAAACATGTTAACAGAGACAAAAGGATCAGAGGTGTGAATAGTCAACCTGGATTTAGGAGGAGAGGCTCTTACCTGATAAAATAGCTCAACTTCTCTGATGATATCACAACTAGCAGTGGAATTATCTCTGGCATGGATCATTAGGGCTTTGAACAGATTTTGACAAAACAGCCACATCAAAGAGTTCCAATTAAACTGAAAGCCTAGGGGCTCCTTGTTAGAACACGAGATTAGATAAGTGGTTAAAAGATGAGGAACACAGGATACTCATGAATGGTGTAGTATCATTTGAGTAGGGAAGATGGTGAATGGAGACAAGCCTGGAGTTATATGGTCTGCATTCTATATTTAAGAAAATGTAAGCTCATCAGGTTTACAGAAGAAACTAAGATTGTGACAACAGTAAAGACTGAGAAGTCAGTTTGTAATTTGTAGAATGATTCACGTTACATAGTATTGAATAGCTAGATAGAATTTTTTTTAAATATAAAAATGTCATGACACAGATTTGCATAGTTCTAGTCAAGGCTTTGGGAAAGGAGTTGGAAAGTGTGATTAGGTTTGCATTGCTCCAACAAAGGTTGGCATGGTGGACTGAAGAGTTGAATAGCCTCTTACTGGGCTGTAAACATGACAAAGTGATAATTCCCCAGGTATGACCTGGTCCATAAAAAAGGACAAATCCAATCTGGCCAATTACTGCCCCTTCAGTCCTCCATCAGTGATCAGCAAAGTAATGGGAGGTGTCATTGACAGTGTATCAAGCAGCACTCACTCATCAGTAACCTGCTCACTGTTGCTCAGTTTGGGGTCTGGCAGCACCACTCAGCTCCAAACTTCGTTACAGCCTTAGTTCATACATGGTCAAAAGAGCTGAGTTCCAAATATGAGGCGAAACCCTTGACATCAGCCAGCATTTGACCAAGTGTGGCATCAAGGAGCACTAATATAATCAAAGTTAATAGGCCTCAGGAGGGTTTGGGGGAGTGGAAATTCTCCCCCAAGTGGAGCCATACAGAGGAAGGTGGTTGCAGTTGTCGGAGGTCAATCATCTCAGTCCCAGGGCATTGCTGCAGGAGTTCCTCAGGGTAATGTTCTAGGCTCAGCCAAGTTCAGCTGTGATTTTGCCTCTATAAGGCTGGAAGCGGGGATATTCTCTGATAATTGATTTAATTTTCATTTGCAACTCCTCAGATATTGAAACATGTAGAAAGATCTGGACAATATTCAGGCTTGGGCCGGTAAGTGGCAAGTCACATTAGCACCTCACAAGTGCAATGCAATAACTATCCCCAACAAGAGTGTGTCTAACTGTCTGCCCTTGACATTCAATGCCATTACCATCCCTGAATTGCCCACCATCAACATCCTGGGGGGTTACTAATGACCAGAAACAATCAGAGGCCTTCCAGCTTGAAGGGAACAGCAGGCTTCAGTGGATGGTAAGTAAGGCAGAGGGTGCTTCAGATGGAAGCATGCTCGCTCTCTCCAATTTTTTAAAACCTTTATTTAAAAAATAGGTTCAGCAGCCAGACACCAGTGTAGTGGGGAAGCCCCTCTACCGAGCAGCCTATGGATGCTCCTACACCCTGGCAGGCAGAGAGGGCCTTTACACCTGCCAATAGAGTGGTGGCCTCCTTGCCTGTTGCTGGATAATTAAAGTGGCCACCACCACCTGCAGGAAACTCTTTCGAGTTATCAACAGTCACAGATTGCATCTCTTTCAAGTACAATCACAGTTCTTGGTTTCCGGGAGTAGGACATGAACCCACAACCCTCTGATTCAAAGGCGAGGGTGCTATGAACTGAGCCACAGCTGACGAGGCTGACAGCTTCCTTTAATTGGCCTCAATTAGACTCTAAATGAGCCTGTTCGGCTATGTGCAAAAATGGCCTGGATGAAGGATGGAACTGGGGAACTGGTACCCTAGCCAACAGAGCAATATGTAGTTCCCGCCTGCCTCCAATGCAGGCCCTAGGCGAGCCTGAAAATCTAACCCTTGGCATCCATACCTTTTTATTTTTTTCCTCTAAAATACTTTGGGAAACTTTGCCCTAAGGCACTGTATAAATGCAAGTTGTAGATGTCGATATACATTTGGAATAACCTGCCAAATAAAGTAGTGGAAACAAAAACATTCGAGGTGTTCAAAATGCTTGTGCACCAGTATAGAGTGACGTGAGAGCAATGGGGCTGACAGCTTGAGTTAAGGGATTGAGCATTAAAGAATGACAAGAGAAGCGGGTTGCCTCACATCCTTTAAAAAGTACCTGAATGAGCACCTGGCACGTCATAACATTCAAGGCTACGGGCCAAGTGCTGGTAAATGGGATTAGGCAGGTAGGTCAGGTGTTTCTCACGTGTCGGTGTAGACTCGATGGGCCGAAGGGCCTCTTCTGCACTGTGTGATTCTGTGAAGCCAAAGCTCTCCATATTCTACCCATTCTCTGAATGAATAGGTTTCTCCTGAATCCCTAATTGAATTTATTTGACTATCTTAAGTATATGACCCTGAGATTTTGACTGCCTCACAAGTAAAAACATCTCTTTGTCTGCATTATCAAGCTTCTTCATAATCCTAAAGACCTCTATTATGTCACGTCTCAACCTCAACATTGAGGAGAAAAACTGAACTACTACTTTCAGATACACTATGGTAACAGGACAACAGGACACAGTTTCTGGATTGTGATGGACCAGTTTAGGATGGACATCAGAACTGTTGGATGAGGTTGCAATCTTCATCTCGACCAGATGGATCCTATATTGGAAAAACAGTGGGTCGGAATGGAGCTGAGCCCGATTCAAACACTGCTTTCCCAGAGGGCATCTCTGGAATCCCAACTCCTCCAGTTCACACTCTGATTTTCAAAGGGAGAGCAGGAAACTCTTTCAAGTTATCAACAGTCACAGATTGCAACTCTTTCAAGTACAATCACAGTTCTTGGTTTCCGGGAGTGGGACATGAACCCACAACCCTCTGATTCAAAGGCGAGCGTGCTATGAACTGAGCCACAGCTCACACTCAAACTCTTTCGAGTTATCAACAGTCGTAGATTGCAACTCTTTCGAGTACAATCACAGTTCTTGGTTTCCGGGAGTGGGACATGAACCCGCAACCCTCTGATTCAAAGGCGAGGGTGCTATGAACTGAGCCACAGCTGACACCTCAAGGGGAACAGAGAACCAGCTCACCTCCAATTAAGGACCCTTGAGGAGCTTGTTAATGGGCTGGAGAGAACGAGAATGCAATTATCAACTGTGAATTTGGCAATCCCGAACGGCCAGGCGCATGTCAGCACAAAGTTGTTGGGTTCAAAGCAGGGGCAAAGTGAAGCTTTTTATTTTAATGCAGCGAAAAATATCGGTACTTGGGGGACCTTGCACTGCATTGTGCTCATTACATTGGATTTGGCTGTTTGTCTACTTTCATAAGCAGTTATGCCTGTCTTCAGCAAGGCAGCAGCAGGCCCCATTTTGGCATCCCTCTCCCTTTGACACTCGCAATCTGCAGGCAGCTCCCATCTTCTGGAGACGCTCGGTGCAACTAACTGGGTGCCGCAGTAGCGCCGAGCTCAACTCCAGATAATTGAGGCATTTACATTTCCAAATAGTGTCGCATGAGAATCGCAGGTTGCAGGGTGTGGCTTGGGACCCACAGATTGTCCAGGACTCAAACCTGCTTTGAAAATCCAACCCAGTATGTTTCAAATTCTCAAAAAAAAAATCAAATGGACCAAAGGCCCTCTGTCACCTAAAGCAACCTAGGGCAGGATTTTCCTGTCGGTGAGCAGGGGGGCGGGGTGGGGTCAGCTCACTGACGCGTAAAATGATGCACAGTGACATTGGGCGGAACTCCCGACATCACCATACCCCATTTAAATGTCCCGGTAGGTGGGGGCGCAGTGAAATCAGCTGTGCGCCCGCCGACCTACCAATGGCCAATTGAGACCATCGACAGAGTCATTTAGCTAATTAATGGACCTGCCCTTCCAACCTTAAGGTTGATGGGCAGGCCAGGAGCCCCGGCGGGAACTAGAAAAAGCAGGAAGCCTCATCCACGGGCGGGATGAGGTTTCATGTAGGTTTTTAATAATGTTATTAAAGTTTTTTTTTAAATTATGGACATGTCCCAACTCGTGACAGTCTGAAGGAATGGTGGTATAGTTCCATGTCAGGATGTTGTGTGACTTGGAGGGGAGCGTCCAGGTGGTTGTGCTCCCATGCATCTTGCCCTTCTAGGTGGTAGAGGTCGCGGGTTTGGAAGGTGCTGTCGAAGGAGCCTTGGTGAATTCCTGCAGTGCATCTTGCAAATGGTACACACTGCTGCTACCGTGCGTCGGTGGTAGAGGAAGTGGATGTCGGAGGTGGTAAATGTGGCACCAATCAAGTGGGCTGGTTTGTCCTGGATGGTGTCGAGCTTCTTGAGTGTTGATGGAGCTGCACTCACCCAGGCGAGTGGAAAGTATTTAATCACACTCCTGACACGTGCCTTGTAGATTGTGGACAAGATTTGGGGAGTCAGGAGGTAAGTTACTCCCTGCAGAATTCCTAGCCTCTGACCTGCTCTTGTAGCCGCAGGGCAAAATATTACGCTCGACATGCGTGCGCGCACCCAACACGCCCAAGTGTAAAATGACACGCGATGACATCGGGCATGCGGCCTGACATCATCGCGCAGTCTCGCGATATTTCATTCGGCGGGCATAGACTGGAGTCGTCTCCGTGCCTGCCAATAATTAAATGGCTTATTAAGGCCATTAACAATCTAATTAATTTCAAATTTACACCAAGCGGGCTTTACATTTTTTAGGAAATTGCATCCATGAGCGGGATAAGGTTTCCTGAAGCAAATAAACATTAAATAAAAACTTTATTTTTGAATTAAAAACATGTCCCAGCTCATGAGTCACATGAGGGGACATGTTTTATTAAATTTTCATTCTCTTTAAGTTATTTTCACACCGCGCTTCAATCTCCCTGAAGCAGCTCCGTGCCTCAGGGAGATTGAAGAGCTCTTTCCCGTGCATGCGCGAACTGTGCGCTAGGCCTGGCTCTCCCTCCCCCCCCCCGCCCGCACAGGCAGCGCCCAGCACTGCCGCTCGCGACCCACACAGGGTGGGGCTTAATTGGCCCGCCCGCGTGAAATCGCGTTGCGGAGCTGATCGCAGTCAGCGGTCAGCTTCCTGACTGTCCCCGCTCACCCCCGCCAAGCACCTCCGCCAAGGGCAAAATACTACCCAAAGTATTTATATGGCTAGTCCAATTCAGTTTCTGGTCAATGGTAATGCCCAGGATGTTGATAGTGGGAGATGTAGCAATGGTAATGCCATTTGAATGTCAAGGGGAGATGGTTAGATTGTCCCTTGTTGGAGATGGTCTTTGCCTGGCACTTGTGTGGTTTTGAATCTCCACTGGAATGAATTGCATTATGAGGGCGATATTTTCACCAGTATTTTCGGGGGATGAAGTTGATTATTTTAAGATGGCCCACGGAACTGTATAAGCAACATTTCAGCATCAGGAAATTCATCGATTGATCCAAAACACAATTGTTACTCAACAGAGAGGGAATATAGAGTTGGATTTACCAGCCCTATCGGGATGGGCTGGGAGGTGTTCCTTTTTCATTCATTCATGGGATGTGGGTGTCAGTGGCTTGGCCAGTATTTATTGCCTATCCCTAATTACCCTTGAGAAGGTGGTGGTGAGCTGCCATCTTGAATCGCTCTAGTCCATGTGGTGTAGGTACACCCACAGTGCTGTCAGGGAGGGAGTTTCAAGATTTTGACCCAGTGACAGTGAAGGAATGACAATATATTTCCAAGTCAGGATGGTGAGTGGCTTAGAGGGGAACATGCAGGTGGCAGTGTTCCCATCTATCTCCTGTCCTCCTCCTTTTAGACGGTAGTGGTTGTGGGTTTGGAAGGTGCTGTCTAAGGAGGCTTGGGTGGGGGAGGGGGTGCCATAAAATGGTGCAGGAAGGCAAGGGACATGCCCATTGTCTTCTTGCTGCCGTGTCATCTTGCCAACAGCAGGGAAGATGGCGTATGGTCCTCCTAAGTGGCCAATTAAGGGCCTCCTCCCGCCTCTGTTGGCATTTTACCAGTGGCCTCCTTTTTGGCTTCAAGGACGACACTCACATTTGGGCATTTTTTGGCTTGTGCAAGGGTGCCCCCTTGGAAAAAGCACTGCCTGACTCATCAACACCCTCTCCCTCACTGGGGCCTACCTGACTGGCCCCAGCATTCCCAGACCCCGCTCGCGGTGATGCTGCTCAGTTGCCAATCCTCTGATTGGCTGGCAGTCCTTGGGGGCTGAAGCCGCCCTGGTGGCTGACAAGATGTGGTCCCAAGTCACCAAAGCAGTATTGACCCCCCCTCCCCACTTTCAGATCTTTCGGTGGGACCTCCAATACCAGTATTAAATTCAGCCCATAATGTTTGCCCACAGAAAGAGTGCCCCGATGTCAGAGAATCTTCTTTAGGTGAAGGCTTAAATATTCAAGGCCCATTTCTTCTGTGAAGGATAATGCAGAGTAGGCAATGTGTTGGCCACTATCTGCAAGAAGCTAAATGAATCCACTCAGTTTCACAAATAACCTGACTGTCCTATGAGTCTGATAGTCGGTAGTAGGTCAAAGCAGAAGCATATTTTGTATAAGAAGATTGACAGATTTTGAGTTGGACCTTGATGTTATCGCACTGTCTCCAATTTATTGAATCAAGATGAAGGATAGTGCAAGGATGAATAGTAACAGCAGTGCATACTCAGTCTCCTTCATGCAATCCACTGTACAAGGTTTAACTATTATGGCAACAATTTTATGCCTGAATATTAACTGTCCCCTGCATGTGACCGAGCAAAGCTGTCAGTTGTATCATAGGCTTCTCAGGGCAATGAGGGATGGGCAGTAGATGCCAGCCTTGTCACAGTTCAAGAATGAATTTATAAGCAAAAGCCTGATATAGTGGTTCTACTGATGGAAAGGAAAATAGACTACGTAGAGTGAATTCCACAATCACAGGGCTCTGGTATAGAACAGTGCACCCAGAGGGAAAGCCTAGGTCGGGAACTTGAGAGTCCAGACCTGTATGCCCGAGACTGCTGGGCTGTGGCATCATATGTACTATGCCAGAGGAGTCTCATATATAGTGGATGGGTTGCAAAAGATGAGCATGATCCCAGCAGATTGGAAGTTAGCAAATGTAGCACTACTATTCAAGAAAGGAGGGAGAGAGACACAGTGAACTACAGGCCAGTTAACCTGACATCAGTCACCAGTCAATGCTAGAATCTATCATTAAGGAAGTCTTAACAATTCACTTAGAAAATCATGGTATGATCAGACAATGTCAACGTGGTCTTATAATAGGGAAAAGTATCAGAGATTTTTGAGGATGTAACCAGTAGAATAGGTAAAGGGGAACCAGACTTGGCTTATCAAAAAGCATTCAACAAGGCACCACACAAGATAAAGGTTCATGAAGTTGGAAGTAATATATTAGCATAGGTAGAGGACTGGCTAGGATAGGAAGCAAAGAGGGTATTTTCAAGTCAGCAGGCTGTGACTAATGGGAGTGCCACAAATATCAGTGCTAGGTCCTCAGCTGTTTACAATCCATGTCAATGACTTCGACAAAGCGACAGAGAATTACATATCTAAGTTTGCTGATGATACGAAGCTAGATGGGAATGTAGGCTGTGAGGAAGATACAAAGCAACTGCAAAGAAATTTCGACAAGCGAATGGATAATAAGGTGACAGATGGGGTACGTGGGGAAGTGTGAGGTTATTCAATTTGGTTATAAGAATAGAAAAGCAGAATATATTTAAAAAGGCACAAAGTAGTAAATATTAACATTCAGAGAGATTTGGGTGTGCCTATATAAGGAACACAGAAAGCTAATATGCAAGTACAGCAAGCAATTAGGAAGACAAATGGCATGTTGGCCTTTATTGCAAGGGAACTGGAGTACAAGATTAAGGAAGCCTGCAATGGCATAGAGCTTTGGTGAATCAACACCTGGAGTAGTCTGTGCAGTTTTATCTAAGGAAGGATGTACTTGCCTTGGAGGCAGTACTGCCACCATGTTTTGTTGTGTGATAGGGGTTTAGATGGGGTTTGGTGATTGTCTAGTCTCCCAAAAAATATGCTGCTTGAGTCCATAGTCTTTTTAATCAGAGCTGTTTATTTACAGTATATATTTACAAAGTCCAACCTCCATACGAGGTAGGAGCTTCTACTCTCTTCAAGATCTCTCTTACTTCTCAGTCATGTGATGTGACATCGTTATTACTTCTGCACCATGTATGCTCCTGATAACCCTTTACCCCACAAAAGGTTCACTAAATTTGTCACTGGGATGAGAGGGTTGTCCTATGATGTGAGGCTGAGTAAATTGAGTCTATATTCTCTGGAGTTTAGGAGAATGAGAGATGATCTCTGAACGGGCTTGACAGGATAGACGGTGAGAGGCTGTTTCCCCTTGTTGGGAAGCTAGAACACAGAGGCACAGTCTCAGGATGAGGGGATGACTGACCATTTAGCAATGAGATGAGGGGAAATTCCTTCACTCAAAGGGTTATGAATCTTTGGAATTTTCAACCCAGAGGGTTCTGGAGGCCTCATTGTTCAATATATTTAAGGCTGAGACAGGTAGATTTTTGGTCTCTGAGGGAATCATGGGATATGGGCAGTGGGCAGTAAAGTAGCGTTGAGGCTGACGATCAGCCATGATTGTATTGAATGGCAGAGTAGGCTCAAGGGGCCATGTGATCTCCTCCTGCTCCTAGTTCTCATGTTCTTATGTTCTTATTTAAGGAAGGATGTAAATGCATTGGAAGCAGTTCAGAGAAGGTTTAGTAGACTAATACCTGGAATGGGAGGGTTGCCTCATGAGAAAAGGTTGGACAGGCTAGGCTTGTATCTGCTGGAGTTTAGAAGAGTAAGAGGCGACTTGATTGAAACATAGATCCTGAGGGGTCTTAACACGGTCAACGTGGAAAGGATGTTTCCTCTTGCGGGAGAATCTAGAACTAGGGGGTCACTGTTTAAAAATAAGGGGCCGCTCATTTAAGTCAGAGATGAGGAGAATTTTTTTCCCTCAGAGGGTCGTGAGTCTTTGGAACTCTCGTCCTCAAAAGGCGGTGGAAGCAGAGTCTTTGAATATTTTTAAGGCAGAGCTGGATAGTTTCTTGATAAGCAAGGGGGTGAAAGATTATTGGGGGTAGGCAAGAATGTGGAGTCGAGGTTACAATCAGATCAGCCACGGTCTTATTGAATGGCAGAGCAGTCTCGAGGGGCCGAGTGGCCTACTCCTGCTCCTGCTCCTAATTCATATGTTCATATGTTATCACATTGTGCCCATAGAGGAATTGTGACGACAACATCTTGACCCAAGGAGACTAATAACATCCTTCCATTTGGATCTGAACCCAGGAATAATTTGAACTCCCTCACCTCCATTTAAGATATACTGTGGGAGTGTTTCACTGACATTAGTAAATGGAATATTCTAATTAATTTACTGCCATCACATGACACAATTCTAGGGCCTGGATCTCGGAAGCTGGCATTACCCTTTTCACCACAGGTGGAGGACCAAGGCGTCAAGTTAGAAAGTTTGGAATGAAGATTCAATGTATCAATGTCATTATAATTTTAAATCACATTTTATATGTTTTGCCAATGCCATATTTTATATTTAGATCATTTTATATTTTATTTCCCGTTAGCTTTAACCTTGATTACTATTATTTATTTACATTGAAAAATCTCAAGTCTATGGAACACGACAGCATTGGAAGGAATAGGAGAGAAGACAAGATAATGAGGAAAATGGTGGTTAATGGACTCAGATCTGGGTTACAATAACCTTTAGAATTCAAAAAGAAGGGAAGTATTTGAGAACATGCCTCAGTCAGAATTCCTATATTAAAGGTGATTAGTTTTAAACACTTCACTACCTTGCAATAGCATTTTAATGCAGAATTACAGGAAGTTAGTGACTTTTGGATTCTGAGCGGGTCATCATTTGTTCCATCGTAGCAAGTTGTGAATTGTAATTTAATAAATCCCTGTAACTCATGGCCGGAACCAGAGAAAATGACTGTAAAGATCATTGTCAAAAGCCGACTTGTGCATGAATGCATTTCAGAGACAGGAACCTGCCACCCCAACTGTTGGCAATTTAGGATGCTGAATAAATGCTGCCTTGTTAGATTCACCCTAGAGCTAACTTTTTTTTAAAAAATAGAACTCCTTCAGGGATGGAAACCTATATGTGGCTTCAGTATGTGGTTGCTTCTTAATGCCTCTGAAGTAGCCCAGCAAACCATTCGATTGTACAAAAAAGCGTTTCAAGAAGAACACAGGAAGAGGAACAGGCCATTCAGCTCTTTGATCCTGCTCGGAAATCAGTGAGTATCGCCTTGCCAGCCTCCTGGGAAATAATTTGATGGAATTCCAGTCTCTTTTCTCTCACCTTTCGTGCGAGGGGAATGAGTGTTCCCTGCAGGCAGAGGTGAAGGAAAATTGGTCCCCTTGTGTTTAAGGCCTCATAAATATTCCCATGCTGCAGAATCTTTGACTTTTATTACTGTCCAAGATTTTCCAAATTCATGGCACAGATCCTCCTTTACATAAGTTACATTCAAGACTTTTGTAACTTTTAGTTCCACGGTAACTCTTGTGAGGTGCATTAGTGGTGAACTAAGGGCAATTTTTGTTCTGATAAAATGTTCAGGGATTCATATTGTGCATTGAAATATACTGCATGGTCTCCAAAGAGCAGCTGCTCTTTGGAAATTGAGGCCGCCATACAGGGAAAGCACATCAGTTGTTATAAAAGCCAAGTTCAAAGGTTTGTGTGAAAGGAACTCAGCTGAAAATCTTCATCTTGCACTTGTGTGACTCAAATAGTTATGGAAAACTGGCAACTGAAATGATTGCACACAGAGCAAAGGAACCTCAGACAGCGAAAGGGTAGGTAGCTCGAGAATGTGAAAGGCATGGTTGCAAGTACCTGTAAAAGAATTTTTTTTTTTCGTCAGTAAAGGAAGTTGGATAAAAACAAATGGGTTCTCTTTAACTCCGTTGATCTATTCTGGCCTGTGGGATCCTGTTGCTGCTCACCGATGCTCATTTTGGGTTCTGCTAGGGCCACTCAGCTCCTGACCTCATTACAGCCTTGGTCCAAACGTAGACAATAGAGCTGAACTCAAGAAATGAGGTGAGAGTGACTGGCCTTGACATCCAGGCAACATTTTCCTGAGCGTGACATCAAAGAGCCATAGCAAAGCTAGAGTCAATGGGAAAGCTCTCTACAGGTTTGAGTCATACCTGGCACAAAGAAAGCTGCTTGTGGATGATGGAGGTCAATTATCTCAGTCCCAGGATATTGCTGCAGGAATTCCTCAGAGTAGTATCCTAGGCACAATCATCTTCAGCTACTTCATCAATGACCTTCCCTCCATCATAAGCTCAAAAGTGGGAATGTTCACTGATGATTGCATAACGTTTAACACCATTCTTGGCTCCTCAGATACTGAAGCAGTCCTGTCCATATGCAGCAAGACCTCGACAATATCCAAGCTTGCGTTAATAAGTGGCAAGTAACATTTGTGCCACTCAAGTGCCAGGCAATGACCATCTCCAACAAGAGAGAATCTAACCATCACCTCTTAACATTCATTGATATTACCCAGGAAGGATGTTCTGGCCCTGGAGAGGGTCCAGAGGAGGTTCATGAGAACAATCCCAGGAATGAAAGGCTTAACTTATGAGGAACGTTTGAGGACTCTGGGTCTATACTCGATGTAGTTTAGAAAGATGAGGGGGGATTTGATTGAAACTTACAGAATACTGAAAGGCCTGGATAGAGTGGACGTGGGGAAGATGTTTCCATTAGTAGGAGAGACTAGGACCCGAGGGCACAGCCTTAGAGTTAAGGGAAGACCTTTTAGAACAGAGATGAGGAGAAACTTCTTTAGCCAGAGAGTGGTGAATCTATGGAATTCATTGCCATAAGACCATAAGACATAGGAGCAGAAATTAGACCATTCGGCCCATCGAGTCTGCACTGCCATTCAACCATGGCTGATAAGTTTCTCAACCCCATTCTCCCACCTTCTCCCCGTAACCTTTGATCCCCTTACCAATCAAGAACCTATCTATCTCGGTCTTAAATACACTCAATGACCTGGCCTTCACAGCCTTCTGTGGCAATGAATTCCATAGATTCACCATAGGTCCTAGTCTCTCCTACTAATAAAAACATCTTCCCCACGTCTACTCTATCCAGGCCTTTCAGTATTCTGTAACTTTCAATCAGATACCCCCTCATCCTTCTAAACTCCATCGAGTATAGACCCAGAGTCCTCAAACATTCCTCATATGTTAAGCCTTTCATTCCTGGGATCGTTCTCGTGAACCTCCTCTGGACCCTCTCCAGGGCCAACACATCCTTCCTGAGATATGGGGCCCAAAATTGCTCACAATATTCTAAATGTGGTCTGACCAGAGCCTTATAAAGCCTCAGCAGCACATCCCTGCTTTTATATTTTAGTCCTCTCGAAATAAATGCCAACATTGCATTTGCCTTCCTAACTACCGACTCAACCTGCAAGTTAACCTTAAGAGAATCCTGGACTAGGACTCCCAAGTCCCTTTGCACTCCAGATTTCTGAATTCTCTCCCCATTTAGAAAATAGTCTATGCCTCTATTCTTCCTACCAAAGTGCATGACCTCACACTTCCCCACGTTGTATTCCATCTGCCTCTTCTTTGCCCATTCTCCTAACCTGTCCAAATCCTTCTGCAGCCTCCCCGCCTCCTCAATACTACCTGTCCCTCCACCTATTGCCACAGAAGGCTGTGGAGGCCAGGTCATTGAGTGTATTTAGGACCGAGATAGATAGGTTCTTGATTGGTAAGGGGATCAAAGGTTACGGGAAGAAGGTGGGAGAATGGGGTTGAGAAGCTTATCAGCCATGATTGAATGGTAGAGCAGACTCGATGGGCTGAATGGCCTAATTTCTGCTCCTATGTCTTGTGGTCTTATGGAATCCCCCACCATCAAGATACTGGGCATTACGATTGACCAGAAACTGAACTGGACTAGCCATCTAAATACTATGGCTACAAGAGCAAGTCAGAGGCTCAGAATTCTGTGATGAGTAACTCACCTCCTGACTCCCTAAAGCCTGTCCACCATCCACAAGGCACAAGTCAGGTGTGTGATGGAATACTCTCCACTTTCTTGGATGAGTGCAGCTCCAACAACACTCAAGAAGTTTGACACCATCTGGGACAAAGCAGCTCACTTAATTGGCACCCCATCCACCACCTTTGACTTTCACTCCCTCCACCAGTGATGCACAGTATCAGCAGTATGTACCATTTACAAGATGCACTGCAACAATTCACCAAGGCTTCTTCGGCAGCACGTTCTAAACCCACAACCTCTACCACCCAGAAGGACAAAGGCAGCAGGTGCATGGGAACACCACCACCTGCAAGTTCCCTCCAAACCATACACCATCCTGACTTGGAAATAAGTCATCGTTCTTTCACTGTTGCTGGGTCAAAATCCTGGAACTCCCTTCCTAACACTACATGACTGCAGCAGTTCAAGAAGGCGACTCACCATCACCATCTCTCCAGGGCAATTTGGGAAGGGCAATAAATGTTGGCCAAGCCAGTAATGCCCACGTCCCAAAAAAGAATGAAAAACTAAGATAAAAGCAAAAAACTGCAGATGCTGGAAATCCAAAACAAAAATAAAAATAACTGGAAAAACTCAGCAGGTCTGACAGCATCTGCGGAGAGGAACACAGTTAATGTTTCGAGACCGTAAGACTCTTCAACAGAACTAAGGAAAAATAGAAGAGAGGTGAAATATAAGCTGGTTTAAGGTGGGGTGGGACAGGTAGAGCTGGATAGAGGGCCAGTGATAGGTGGAGATTGCCAAAAGATGTTATAGACAAAAGGACAAAGAGGTGCTAACGGTGGTGATATTAGCTAAGGAATGTGCTAATAGGTGACATTAAGGGTAGAAAGCAGGATGAGCAAGGTACAGATAGCCCTAGTGGGGGGAAGGGATCGAAATAGGCTAAAAGGTAGAGATAAAACAATGGATGGAAATACATTTAAAAATAATGGAAATAGGTGGGAACAGAAAAATCTATATAAATTATTGGAAAAAAGGGTGGATCGGAAAGGGGGTGGGGATGGAGGAGAGAGTTCAAGATCTAAAGTTGTTGAACTCAATATTCAGTCCGGAAGGCTGTAAAGTGCCTGGTGGGAAGATGAGGTGCTGTTCCTCCAGTTTGCGTTGAGCTTCCCTGGATAAAATACTGGTCTGCAGACAGAGAAGCCCTCTAAACCTCACCATAAAACTCTTCATGTACCCCACAAGGTAGCCACTGATGTCCCCCCTGCTCCGAGACTTTCCTTCTCCCTCCCATGCCAGCTTCCCAAAACACCCTCCCAGCTAAAGCCACTCCAGGAACCCTCCGGCCAGCTGGACACTCCCTCCAGTTCATAACCTTCTGCCCGAAGCTGTTTGGTGGGTGACTTGTGGCTAAGGCCCGGGGTGCTAAAATGCCCCTAGGCCTCTAATTTGAGCACACGAGTGTGCTTCACGCCAATCGGTCACAAAATGTGGTCAAATCAAACCGGTGCCTCCACTCAACCACAAAATTTTAAACAGAAAAATGATACATTGAAAAGGAAGGAAAAAAACAGTAGGTATAAATATATATTGAAAACAACAATGTGCTTGTTAAACTACAAAAAAAAAAAATTTTGTTTCAAATAAGCATCTATCAAATAAAACAGCATGGCAGTGTCTTTATTTGTGTTGAATGGGTGCTGTGACACAATAATCAAAAAGAAAAGAAAATGAAAATGGATGGCCCCTTGATGGTCACAGCAGGGTGTTGTAATCACATTATGTGTAATGCAGTAACTGAAATATGAAATCATTCTCTCCGCTATTCAGCAAACGTTTCAGTGTGTTTAAAATATATCTGTTAATCCCCTTGTTAAAAGAGTGGACGAGGGAGGTTAATCCGACCACATTAACACATTCATTAAAGCCTGTAAGGGTAGGGCGCAGACGATCTTCTTAAAAAAAAACTGGTTAGGCAGCAAAAGTTGACTGAAGATGTCAAGAACATGAGAAACAATTGTGACTTAAAGGCCATCCAGAGTTAAAAGGCAGTCAAAAACCAGCGGAGTATTTGGATGTCAGTAAAATGTGATATTGGGTAGCCAGAAAATGGCCTGCAACCTGCACAATTTCTTTGTTCTGGCACTGACCTTATTTTAACCCCTTTATAACTTCTGACCTTGGGATTATTTCAGCTTTTGTATAGATCGGTCTCATAGGTGAGTCCCAGCTGATCTAATTCTCAAAGGAAATATGTGTTCTTTTGGCAATGTGTCTGTGAACAGCAAGTCATTTTTGGTAGTTGCTTTTCGATCCTGGACTACTTTATAGCTCTAAGATATCATAGTCATTGAGTTTCATGAAGTCTGCAGCACAGAAACAGGCCATTTAGTCCAACTGATCTATGCTGGTGTTTATGCTTCAAATGAGCATGTCTCCCTGGCCCTCTTCATCAAACCCTATCAGCATATCTTTCTATTTCTTTCCAAAGCAAATTATCTGGCCATTTGTTCAAATGCTGTTTACGGAACATTGTTCTGTACAGATCAGTTGTTTCATTTTGCTTAGATGACAAAATGTAATTCATTGGCTGGAAAGCAATAATGCACCTCATTTCCTGAGGACCAAATGCTGCAGAAACACAAACTCACTCTATCTTTGTAACTACTGGCAGTGGTACAATCACCTGCTGTCTTCCAGACAGGGAAACCTCCACTCTGCAGAGGTCGGTATTATTATCAATAAAGAGAGCAGTGTCATTTTGGATGATGTCTGCCAAACCATTGATGAAGTTGAGGGAGATAGTGCGGGCAAACATTATTTCCTAAGGGATTCTTACTCAATTTGATTTAAAAAAAGACACACGGTCATTCATCATATCTATGTTATTTATTTTCTCTGAGGAGGGCACCTATCTCGTTTTTCAACTTCTGAGATTCTAAGTTAAGGCTAACAAGCAATATCATTAAAAAAAAAGGCTGAAAACAATGTTCAAGTCTGATGTTCTATCTTTGTAATAGACTTCAAGAGAATCACATAGTTCTGGGAGATCAGATAGTAAGATTTATATTATAAAAGTAAATATTGCATATGCTGGAAATTTGAAATAAAAATACACGAGAGTCATATTGGACATAAGAGAATTGTTCGAAGAAGAGTCATATTGGGCTTGAAACGTTAACTCTGAGTGGAATTGTCCCAGATTTGCACTATGTGTGGTGGTGGGCAGGAAAAAGGACGTTTTACCTGCTGGTCGCAATGGCGGCTTTTCACGCTGTATCATCCCAATCCTGCCTCACTAATAATGCATTCCCAGGAAACGCACCGTTTCGATGGCAGGCGGCTCTCATTCACACGCCACGCCTTCACCTCGCCACTTCATCATGCCAGGCGCCATGTTTAAAGTGTAGCCGCGTGAACACCGCTCGGTACTTCCAGACAAGGACTGCTGTAATGAAGAAAGTTAAAAAGGCTGCAGCCCCCGCCCACCCCGGTTTAATGATGTGTCCCTCGAGCCATCTTTTTGGATGCAGCAGAGGCCCGCCGTGTCCTCCTCTAACTCCGCTCTGGCTGCAGGAGGAGCAGCAACATCACTAATCCGGCTTGGCAGCGGTGGTCAGTGTTAATGCCCTACAAAAGAGGACAGTCACCCAGTGCAGAAAGAGGATGAATGATCTCCTCCATTCCACCAGGGTAAGTCACTCTTCTCATCACTCTCAACTCACACACTCACAAACCCATCACACATCCCCAGGGCCCTCACTCACAGCCAGTCCAAGGGACATCACCATTCACCCTCTCACACGCATCTTCATTGTCCTCATCCCATCCACGGGGCCAACTCATCACCCACACATGCCAGGCATACTTATCATCCGATTAAAAGCAAAATACTGTGGAAGCTGAAAACCTGAAACAAAAACAAAAATTGCTGGAAAAACTCAGCAGGCCTGACAGCATCTGTGGAGAGGAAGACAGAGTTAACGTTTTGAGTCCATATGACTCTTTGTCAGAACTGAAGAGAAATAGAAATGAGGTGAAATATAAGCTGTTTGAGGGGGGTGGGACAGGTGGAGCTGGATAGAGGGCCAGCGATAGGTGGAGGCAAAGGAGAGATTGCCAAAGATGTTTATCATCTGGCCTGGCAGATGTCCTGCTTACGCTCTCTCCATGTCTATTCATGCAAGTCAAGCTGGCACACAACAAAAGGGAGAGGTCGCAGACTGGTGGCGGAATGCCTGAAATCAAGGTCCTCACGAACTTTGAAAATAGTACCGTCCAACTGGCTGGCGAAGATCGGGAAAGATCTAGGAAGATTAGGGAGGTCACTTATCACTTTGAAGGTGCAAGTCTAGGCGGGGTAGAGGAACAAAGGGCTCTCGGAATACAAATAGGCCAATCACTGAAAGTTGCACCAAAGGTTATCAAGGACATAAAAAAAAAACAAACCAAGCAGAGCTTTAGTTCTAGAGGGATAGAATTGAGAAGTAGAGAAGTTGTGCTAAACATCTAGCAAACCTCGGTTAGACCACACTTCGAGGACTGTGTGCAGTTCTGGTTGCCATATTATAAAAAGGATATAGAGGCACTGGAGAGGGTGCAGAGAAAATTTACAAAGATGATAGCAGAAATGTGTGGCTATACCTCTCAGGAAAGTGTTCTTGCTAATCAAAAAAGAAACCTGAGGGGTAACCTCATAGAGATCTTTAAAATTATGAAAGGTTTTGAAAGAGCGGATAGAGAGAGAGAATGTCTCCTCTTGTGGAGAAGAGTACAACTAGAGACCGTCAATATAAGAAAATCACCAAGAAATCCAATAGGGAATTCAGAAGAAACTTCTTTACCCAAAGAGTGGTGAGAATGTGGTACTTGCAATGACAGGGAGTGGTTGAAGCGAATAGAATAGATGCATTTAAAAGGAAACTAGACAAGCAAATGAGGAAGAAGGGAATAGAAGGTTATGATGATACATTTAGATGAGGAAAGATGAGGAGGCTCAAGTGGAGCATAAACGTAGTCATGGACTTGTTGTTGTGCCATATATCTTATGTAACTCTGTGAAAAAACTCAACGAACGGAATCGTCCCAGATTTGCACTAAGTGCGGTAGTGGGCAGGAAAAAGGAACGTTTTACCCATGGGCCACAATGGTGGCTTTTCACACTGTATCGTCCCAATCCCACTTCATTAATCATACATTCCCGTGAAACATGCTGTTTCGATGGTGGTTGGCCTCTCATTTGCCCACCAGACCATCACCTCGCTGCTTCCCCGCGCCAAGTGCCATATTTAAAATGCAGCCATGCGCACACCCCTAAGGAGGACATGGCCCCGAAAAGCAAGAAGACTTCAGCCCCCAGTGATGCACCAAAGAGGTTGGCTATCCAATGCAGAAAGAGGATGAATGATCCAGGGTAAGGCAACCATCTCATCAATCTCAACTCATACTCAAGACTATCTATCACACATTCACTGGCATCTCCCTCAATGCCAGCTCAAGGAACATCACCACTCACTCTCTGATACACCCTCACATATCCTCATCTCCTCTGGAGACTGCCTTCTCAGCCCTCACCATCTTGAGGCCATCCTGGGATGCCCCCCTTTCCCAGTACATCCCTCGCCCTGCAGCCTCTTCACTTGCCTAAGGTCACTTCTCTCCCTTCCCCAAGCAAGCCCTAGCCCTGCAGTAGTTGAAGAGCCACCTCTGCCTTTTGGTCTGGTAGGTGGAGACCTGCCTGTGAGCACCCCCTGAAAGTGATGTGTTGCTGCCTGCGAAGCCTGACCGCGAATGCTGTCCACAGCAACCTCGAAGTCACGAGCGGAGAGTGAGCTGCTCTGCCAGGTGCACATTGCTTAGGTATAGTTGTGAAGCACGTCGACATGCTTGGATGATCCAGTGTGGGGGGGCGGGTGGGGGGGTGGGGGTGATTCTGGTCAGCTGGGCTTATAATGATATGCAGATGTATTAAAATGAGGTTCCCCGATGTCCAACGGCAAGAAACATGGACCACCATCGACGGGCAGATTGGACGATTGCAAACTGGCTTCACAACGTTGTGAAACCGATTTTTGGCCTTCTCGCCATATTGTCCGCTCAAGTCGCCAAGCACGCCCGACACCAGTGGGCTCAGAAAATTCCACCCAATATATTCACATATTATCTTATCTTTAGATTTACTCTGGATTAGACGTTTATTTCTTTTCACTGTACCTCCCAATGCTGACCGATCAGGCACCAGGAGCAGTTGTGCTGTGGCATTCAGCTTGCACTGTGTCCACTGGTATGTGCACGGCTCCTCCCACCGCTAATATCATTGGCATGCACCCGTCAGCTGGTACCAGTACTGGTTTCCACATGCACCATCCAGTTTGCTGCTGCCCTGGGCCCTTGCTCCCTCTTGCTCACTGCCCCTCACTCGCTGCTCCTTCCCCAAACCCTCGCTGCCCCTCACCCGAGCCATTGCTCTCCTGAGCCTACACAGTCTCTCTCCCGAGCCCTTGCTGTGCCTCTCCCCTCTCTCCACCACCTTTCTTACCATCCCTTTCTCAAACTTTCGCTGCCCCTCTTTAGGGTGAAAGGGGAAAGGTTTAGGGGGAACATTAGGGGGAACTTCTTCACTCAGAGAGTGGTGAGAGTGTGGAACGAGCTACCATCTGACGTGGTAAATGCGGGCTCACTCTTAAGTTTTAAGAATAAATTAGATTGATACATGGATGGGAGAGGTCTGGAGGGTTATGGACCAGGTGCAGGTCAATGGGACTAGCAGAATAATATTTCGGCACAGACTAGAAGGGCCGAATGGCCTGTTTTCTGTGCTGTAGTGTTCTATGGTTCTATGGTTCTCTCCTACACTTACAGCACTGGCTAGATATAGAGGAAACTACACTTACCAGGAAAGATACAAGATGGATTAGATACAGAGTAAAGTGGTACACTGCCCATTTAAATTGTCAAAATACCTGCCAGTCCCCCATCACATCAGAAAAGTGCTGTTTTCTGGAGCATTACAGTCACAGCTTGAAACAGTTATCCCAGGATCCATCATAATCTCATGCGATAATTATCTGACATTAAATCTGCTTAAATATTGCCATTTTTATTAAAAAAGGCAAGTGACTTCTTTTGAAAGAAGAGGATAAAGCATTGTTTACAATTTCCAGTCCAAGGTGTAATTCTTTTCTGGCTGAGTTCAGTCTGTGCCACCTCTGGGGACGATGTCACAGCCACTGGAACTACACGTGCAATCAGTGAGCCCTCTACAGTTGCGGTCTCATCAAATTCAATCATTTTTTTCTCTTCAATAATTTTATTGAAAAAGTAGAGGTGAGTAAAATGTGTGTAATACCCTTGTAAAATAACTGAGCTGGATTTCGCAGTAGAAGTAAGGGTGAGGTTACCAGCGTTCACCATTATTTTTGTGGAAATCAGACAGCAATCTCCAGTCACCATACGTGTATGGTTAAGCGTGGAAATCAGGGAGTTAATGTCCGAGTTGTTTTGCTCCTTCAGAAGTTTCGCTATCCCAGTATCTCGCTGAGAGACTCACCTTTCAGGTATGTAGAATGTGTAGACTAACCTGGCCAAAAATTGATGGGGCTCGTCTAATCCAGTGTAAAAATCCTTTAAATGGTGTGGTGTGTTTCAATTACTGCCAACTGAACAGTGCCTCCTCACCCCGCTGCTGCCGAACACTCACCCAAAGATGCTAGGCCTGTTCCCCACCTCCCCCCCCCCCCCCACCAACCTTGGCCACATGCTGCCTACATCACATTAGGCACCACATGGTATATCCTTCCATAGCAAGGAGGCACAAGCACATGGAGCGCAGAGGGCAGCAGATGGTTTGTTGCCATGCCACCTTGAAGCTCCCCTCCCAGCATGTCATCACCCTGACTTGGACATGTCCTGGAGTTCAAACACAGCGCCTAGGTGCAGCTCTTCCAGGTTGTCCCCAAAACAGTCATGTGGGTCTCAGTGTAACACATGCTGGGGGGGAAAATTCATCTCCTCATGACCCACTCAAGCTGACCTCAGCATTGGCAATATCTGCTGGCCCCCCCAGCAAAGGAAAAGTGCCGTCAATGATTCAATGCAGTCACGACACTGAGAGTTGGGGGGTGGGGGCACAGAGGGTAAGGCTACCTGCTGGATTAAATGCCCAATTCCAACATGGTACTCACCCTGCCAGAGCGCAACAAGTCGTTAAAGCGCTTGCAGCGCTGGATCCAGGTACGCCGCACCACGTCACGGGAGCTCACCACCTCCGCCACCTCCTCCCAGGCACGTTTTGTCATGTGAGGGGGCCAACATCTCCCACAAGGCAGTCATCAGAAAAGCAAGGGCGCACTGGCCCCCCCGCTCTACCCTCCAACCTGCCCTGCTCCTCTGGCCTTCCTTCCAGCCTGGCCTGCTCACCCGAACCCCTCTGCTGCGGCCTGGAACTGGCCATTGTCAGCTGCCAGGCCTTCTTTTAAACAGACTACCAGGTCGCCATTGGACCCGGCAGTTTGTGCACGCCTGCCGCCGCCCGCGCATTCCCGTTATCATTGGGAGTCGGGAGATACGCTGGGCAGGCCTTAATTGGCCCGCCCATGTAAAATGGCAACGCAACGCGACTGGGTCCGCGTCAGCTCCTGCTCCACACCCCCCCCCCCACCCCAGCCAGATGGAAAATTCTGCCGATAGAAAAGTAAACGCAACTGCAGAACTTGCTGGAAGCATGGAACAGCTTTTTTTGCTTCACCTTGAGTTTGGGGTCTAGATGGGGTTTCTTTAGGGTTTGCCTCTTACCCTAAGAATTCTATCATAGACTGTTATTCATAAAAAACCATTCTTGTTTATTTACAGATCTCTGTACATCTCAGTACTCTACATGAGGTTGTACTTCTGCTTCCCACCAGATCTCAGACTGATAGTCATGGTTACATCAACAGTTACATCAGTATCAGGTACTCCTGATGTTACAACTTTACATCTCCCCCAAGTCTTTCTCCCAACTATATACATACTCCTACATCCACCCCCTCTCCCACCCCCACAAAGTCTCAGACTACACAGGGTTAGCCTCTGGACCAATCTTCCTGATCTGGTCCTGATTTTGTTGCGAGGTTGAGGACGAACTGCACTTGCTCATCGTTTGATTGGAGTGTCTTCCATCTGGGTGATTGTAGAGTTTCTGCTTGTCTCTGGTTCCTTGTCTCCATCCGGATCTAAATAGTATGTCCAAGGTTCCATTGGTTTCCTTCCCAAAGATATCAAGGCTCTTTGGTTCCTTTTGATATTTCCCTGGTCTGTTTTGATTCTATAAGATCTCGGTTGTGGAGCTCTTTCTATTACAATGCCTTCTTCCTGTTGGTCTCATATCCACATCCTCTCCCTGGGCTGTAACATTTTTAAGGATTTTGTGCTCTGTGCCTGAAGTTGTAATTATGAGCTTGGCTATCTCCTTCTTGCTCCTCACGCTTCCTAATTCTCTCATCATCATCTGAGGTAATGTTCGGTTGTGCTTGTTGTAGAGATGGAAGTTGCATTCACAGCTGTCTTCCCATGAACAGTTCTGATGGCGAGAACCCATTTTTAGCGGTGAGGTCCTATAGTTAAGAAAGGCTAAGTTAATATCTTTGTTCTTTTTCATTAATTCCTTGATTATTTGAACTCCTTTTTCTGCTCCTCCTGAGGATACCTAGGGGAACTGGTCACATGCACGAAACTATATTCGTGCGAGTTATGGAACAGCTCGTTAGCAAACTGAGGACTCTTGTCTGATACCACAACGTTTAGGACGCTATGTGTCATGAGGGTTATTTTTTGGTGATGTAATGACTGTTTCTACCATGGTGCTTTGCAGTCTGTTCATTTCAAACCATCTGTGGTAGTACTCAATGATAATGATGAAAACTTTGCCTTTGAACTCAAATAAATCCATCCGCAGGCACTCTCATGGCCTCGTAGGAAAGGTGGATGGTGCTGTGGTTCACTCTGCTCCTGGCTATGCACTGCACATGTAAGGAAATTTGTAATTATATTCAGTGGAGTGACTGATGCCTGGCCACCAAACTGACTGTTGGGCTCTTGCTCTGCATTTTGCTATTCCAAAGTGACCTTGATGGATTTTCTGGAGAATGTCAAGTTGAAGTGTTTTAGGGATGACTAGTCCATTGCTAAAAATGAAGACTTCATCGATGATTGTGAGATGTTTTCTCTGTTCCAAGTATTGGCGAAGTACTGAATTATTTGGCATGTGCTCTGGCCATCTGTTCTGGCAATACTGTTATTTTGATGCGCTCATCATCCTGCTGTTGTGGCTGTTTAATTTCTTGTAATCCCTTCTCAGTAGCCATTTGGTAATGAACAAAGGAAATGATCCCACTTCCTCAATAAAATTTAAATTGATTCCTTCCACTGGAATTCTTGATAATGCATCTGCTGTTGTCTGGTTGGCTGGTGTAGGGAACAGTGAGGTTAGGAAAATGCCACTCAGGGTGCTGGGGCAATGATTGGCCCCAAATTTGCTGTCATTCTCTGCCACCCAAAATGTTGTAGTAGAGAAAAATCCTGGCTGACATTGTCAGATCATAAAAGCCTATTTGTTACAGCCCAAGCATATCATTGCATAATTGGACATTGAGCAGTTCTGTCAGACTCCTGAATGTAAGATGCTTGAGCCACTTAGGCAATGACTATCACCACTGTACCCATGAAAATTACAGAATAGAATTTCACATTTATTTTGGGAGTGAGAAATGTTGGTCAGAAACTAGTGCCTTGAACTTAACTAAAGGCAATTACAAGGAAATGAAGACAGAGTTGGCTAAAGTGGAATGAGGAAATAGGTTAAAAGGTAAGATGGCATAGAAGCAGTGCCAGGCATTCATAACTCACAGCAAAGATATATTCCACTGAGAAAGAAAGACGTGATGAGAAGGATGTACCATCCATGATGAACTAAGGAAGTTAAGGCAGGTTCCACTTTGAAAGTAAAGATGTACAATGCTGCAAAGATTAGTGGTAGCCTAGAAGATTGGGAAAGTTTGAAAAACCAACAAAAGATGATGAAAAAAAATGTGAGAAATTGGAGTATGAGAGAAAACTAGCAAGAAATATAAAAGCAGAAGTACAGTTTCTGCAAGTATATAAAAATGTAGAAAGTAGCTAAAGTAAGAATTGGTCCCTTAGAAGGCAAGAGCGAGGAATTAATAATGAGAAACAAGGAAGTGACAAAGACTTTGAGCAAGTATTTTTTTATCTGCCTTCACAGTATTCGACACAAAAAGAATCCGAAGAATAGTATAAAATCAAGAGGCAAAGGGAGGAAGGAACTTAAAACAATTATGATCACCGGAGAAAATGTACTCGGAAAACTAAAGGGGATGGAGTCTAACAAGTCCCTTGGAACTGATGGCCTATATCCTAGGGTCTTAAAAGAAGAAGCTTCAGAGATAGCGGATGCATTGGTTATAATCTTCCAAAATTCCCTAGACTCCGGAAAAGTCCCAGCAGATTGGAAAACTACAAATGTAACACCTCTGTTCGAGAAAGGAGGGAGACAGAAAGCAGGAAACTATAGCCAGTTAGTTTAACATCTATCATTAGGAAAATGCTAGAATCTATTATTAAGAAGGTAGAAGATCATAATATAATCAGCCAGAGTCAACATGGTTTTGTGAAAGGAAAATCTTGTTCAACTAATTTATTAGAGCTCTTTGAGGATGTAACAAGCAAGGTGGATAAAGGGGAACCTATAGATGTAGTGTATTTAGATTGCCAAAAGGCATTCGATAAGGTGCCACAAAAAAGGTTACTGACATTATTCAAAAAATAAGCAAAACATAAAGCAGGAAACTATAGGCCAGTTAGTCTAACATCTATCATTGGGAAACTGCTAGAATCCATTATTAAAGGAGATAGTAGCAGGATATTTAGAAAATCATAATGCAATCAGGCAGAGTCAACATGGTTTTGCAAAAGGGAAATTGTGTCTGATAAATTTATTAGAGTTCTTTGAGGACGTAATTAGCAGGGCATATAAAGGGGAACCAGTAGATATAGTGTGTTTGGATTCCCAAAAGGCATTCGAGGAGATGCCACATAATGTTTACTCAAGACAAGAGCTCATGGTGTCAGGGGTGATATGTTAGCATTGTAGAGGACTGGCTAACTAACAGGAAACAGAGACCTGGGATAACTGGGTCATTTTCAGGTTGGCAAACGGTAACGAGTGGAGTGCCACAGGGATCAGTGCTGGGTCCTCAACTATTTATGATCTATATTAATACTTGGATGAAGGGACAGGTTTGTAGCCAAAACTGTCAAAATTCTCTTCCACAGAAAGCAGCGGAAGCTGAGTTGTTGAACATATTCTAGGGTGAGTTGGATTTTTGATAGACAAGGGAGTCAAGGATTATGGGGGACGGATAAGAGAGTGGAGTTAAGGCCGCTATAAGATCAGCCATGATCTTATTGAATGGCGGAGAAGGCTCGAATGGCCTACTCCTGCCCTATTTTTATAATCTTATGACTATTTAATGTAGACTCACAATTTATAGCAATGATGAATATCAAACGGTCACTGCTACACCCAGGCTAAAAGGCTAAAATTTAGAAAGCATCTGCATCTATAGAGCAACAGTCACAACCTCAGGGCATCACAAAGTGCTTGAGACCCAAACTTTTGAAGTGTAGACACTGTTGCAATGTAGGAAACCTAGACCAGGATTTTCCATGCGGCGGAAGTGGATGGGGACGGTCGGGAATCCAACCACTGCCCATGATTGGCTCTGCACCGCCATTTTACACAGGCAGGCCAATTAAGGCCCGCCCAACGTAATACGCAAGTGGAGCGCTACCTGTGCAGGCGGGGGGAAGAGGGAGAGTCGGGTCCAGCACTCTTTTGCGCGTGCATGCGAAAGAGCACTTCAATCTCCCTGAGGCAGCTCCCTGCCGCAGGGAGATTGAAGCGCTTTTTAAAAAAATAAATAAATACAATAAAAATTTAATGAAACATGTCCCCTGAGATCGGACATGTTTTTATTTTACGGAAAGGGTTTTTATTTAATTCATAAAAGCTGCAGGGAACCTCATCCCGCTTGTGGGTGAGGTTTCCTAAAAAACGTAAAGGCCGCTTGGCCTTTTCGCCTACCCGCCAACCGTAAGGTTTGATGGGCAGCATGAAATTCAGGTTAATTACTTGGTTAGTGGCCTTAATAGGCCTATCAATTATCGGCAGGCACGCAGCTGACGCCAGCACGCGCCTGCCGAACGAAATATCGCGCGACTTCGTGATGATGTCGGGACGCATACCCGACGTCATCGCGCGTCATTAAACATTCCAGAGTGTTGGGCGTGTGCCCGCACACCGAATGGAAAATTCAGCCCCTGGAAATCTAGCCAATTCATACACTGCAAGGTCCCACAAATAGCAAAAGATGATGACCAGATCAATATTAACCTGCCCTTCTTTGAAAAAGTGTCATGGGATTTTTGTTACATACACCTGACAGTGCAGACTAGTTTTAATGTCTCCTCCAAAAGACAGCACCCCTGACATTGCGGCACTCCCTCAATACTGCTTTGTAGTTTCAGCTTAGATTATTTTTAGTGCCCTCTGGTTATTGGCCCTTCTACTATTGCAACCAATTTCTCCTCATCTCCTTATTTACTCTATCAAAACCATAAAAGATTTTGACAACCTCAATCAAAAATCACCTTAACTTCATCCACTCTAAGGAGACCAACCCCACCTTCCCCAAACTTTCCAGATAACTGAAGTCTCTCATCCCTGATACCATTCTTGTACATCACTTCAAATCATAGAGTCATTACAGTACAGGAGGCCATTTGGCCCATCAAATCCATGCCAGCTCTCTATAGGGCAATCCAGTCAGCCCCATTCCCTTGCTCTATTCCCATAGCCTGGCAAGTTTATTCCTTCAATTGCCCATCCAATTTCCTTTTGAAATTATTAATTGTCTCCCTTATCACTAGCCTTGTAGGCAGTGAAAAAGGCTCCTCCCCACATCCCCCCCTACACCTCGTGCCTAAAATCTTAAATGTACCCTCTGTCCTTGTATGATCAGAAAATGGGAACAGCTTTCCTTTGTCTACCTTATCTAAACCAGTAATAATCTTGTATACTTCAATCAAATCTCTCCTCAATCTACTTTGATGCAAGGAGAATAATCCCAGCTACTTCGACCTAACCTTGTAGCTGAAATCCTTCACACTCTCAAGAATCTTCACATCTTTCCTAAAGTGTGGTGATCAAAAGTGGAAGCAATACTCTAGTTCTGTCTTAAGCAGAGCTTTGTAAAGGTTCAGCATGAATTCCCTGCTTTTGTGCTCAATACCTCTATTTATGAAACTCAAGATTCCATATACCGTGCTAACTACCCTCTCGATCTGTCTTGACATCCTCAAGGATCTGCGCACATGGACTTCAAGGTCCTTTTGTCCTTGCACATTCATTGGAACTGTGCCATTAAGTCTATATTGCCCCTTCCTATCCCTTCTGCCAAAATACATCACCCCACATTTCTCTGTCTCAAATTCCATCTGCCACATTCTGTTTTTTCATGGAATGTTGCTGTTGCTGGCAAAGCGAGCATTTGTTACCCATCCCAAGTTGAACCTTGAACCGAGTGGCTTGCTAGGCCATTTCAGAATGCAATTAAGAGTCAACCACATTACTGTGGGTCTGGAGTCACATGTAGTCCAGACCAGAGAAGAATGGACAGATTCCCTTCCCTAAAGGGCATTAGTGAGCCAAATGGGTTTTTACAGCAATCAATGATAGTTTCATGGTCAACATTACTGAGACCAGGGGCAACATTTTCCCCCCGTCGATGGGGAAGTGCGGAAGCGGGCGCAGGCGGGCGGGTTCCTGATCAGTGCTCCCAATTGGGGGCGCGCTGCCATTTTATATGGGCGGGCCTTAACGTCTGCTCAGAAGCGCTGTGCACGCGAAAGAGTGCATAGATCTCCCTGAGGCAAAGTGCCGCCTCGGGGAGATTGCTGGAAGTTTCAAAAATTTTTAGAACTGTGAAAAAAAAATTCCTGACACGTCCCCTCATGTGACACTGTCACGTGAGCTGGGACATGTCAATTTCTTTTATTTCAACTTTTTATAAACATTTAAAATCCCTCCTGAAACCTCATCTCGCCCGTGGATGAGGTTTCATGTTTTTTCAGAAGCCCGCCCAGGTTCCCGGCCTGCCCGCCAACCGCCAATGGGCAGGTCCATTGATTACCTCAATTACTTTATTAATGGCCTTAGGTGGCAGTTGACAGGTCGGTGGGTGCACAGCCAACTCAGGTCCGCGTGCACCAACCTGAAAACGACAGGGGGTGACGTCGGGACACCTACCCGAGGGCACCCGGGTCAGCGGGCAGGCCCCGCCCCCCCCAACCGGAAGATGCAGCCCTAGCTTTCAATTCTAAATTTTATCAATTCAATTTAAATTCCACCAGCCGCCGTGGTGGGATTTGATCCCATGTCCCCAGAGCATTAGCTTGGAGCTCTGGATTACTAATGCACTGACATTACCATTATGCCACTGTTTTCTCCAGACTGTTATATTCAAACTAAAATTTAGAAATAATCTATCTTTACAGGACAGCTTTCACACCCCCAGGTTTACCCTTCTCCCCTTTTTTTAAACAGGGGTATAACATCTGCAATCCTCCAATCCTATGGCACCATCCCCATATCTAAGGAGGATTGGAAGATTGTGGCCAGAGCCTCCACAATTACCGTCATTACTTCCCTCAGTAACCTAGGATGCATCCAATCAGGACCTGGTGACTTTTCCACTTTGATGATTGCCAAACATTTACGTACATCCTCCTTTCCTATTTTCATCTCATGCAATATTGCTACTGCCTCCTCCCTTACTGCTACGTGGCAGCATCCTCTAGTGAAGACAGGTTGAAAGTACTCATTTTCTACCTCAGCCATAACCTCTGCCTCCATAAGAAGATCTCCTTTTTCGTCCCACCCTTCATTTGTTATGAAAAGGGAATTTGGGTTCCTTTTATGCCAGCTGCTAATAGCCTTCCTTTGCTCCTTTTACTTCCTTCTTTAAAATCTCCTCTCAACTTTCTATATTCAGCTTGGTTCTCTACTGAGTTATGATCCTTTCAGTTGTCATAAACCTCCATTTTCTGTCTCATTTCAACCTCTATATCTCTGGTCATGTATGCTCGCCACACATGTCCCACTTCACAGAGCTATAGAATAGTACAACATGGAAGAAGACGAGTAGGCCCATCAAATCTGCACTGGGTCATTCAAAGAGCAATGCAGTTAGTCTCAGACCCCATATCCCTGCAAATTTCTCCTTCAAATATTCATTCACTTCCCTTTTGAAGGCTGTTGTTGAATCTGTATCTACCATCCTGTCAGGCATTGCATTCCAAATACTAATCACTCCTTGAATAAAAAATATTCCTTAAATTGCCTTTGCTTCTTTTGCCAATCACCTTAAATCTGTGCCCTCTGGTTATTGACTCTTCAGCCACTGGAAACAGTTTCACCTTATTTACTCTATCCTCATGCCCCAGAACAAGATTCAGCGCAGCTTCCTTCCTTGTTGGGCTGGAAACATACTGATCAACAAAATTCCCTTTTATACATATGAAGAATTCCTTCCCCTTTGCCCTTTACACTGTGAATGTTCTAGTGTACATTAGGATAATTGAATTAAAACAGGAAATGCTGGTAAAACTCAGCAGGTCTGGCAGCATCTGTGGATAGAGAAATAGAGTTAACCAGTCCATATGACTCTTCATCAGAGCTCTGAAAAGAGTCATATGGACGCTAAACGTTAACTGTTTTTCTCCCCACAGATGCTGCCAGGCCTGCTGAGTTTTACCAGCATTTCCTGTTTTAATTCCAGATTTCCAGCATCCACAGCATTTTGCTTTTATCTTAGGATAATTGAAGTTGCCCATTATCATTACTCTGAAATTCTGACAGATACTGTTACTGATTTCTGTAGAGACTAATAACTTGTAAAAAGGGAATCAAACTCCTAATTATTAGCTGAATGAACGGCACACCAAACTTTCACATTTTAAAGCTTTAACTGTAACAAATGACTAAACAAAACACTATTGACTAGACACTATTTTCTTTTTGTAGGCATCTTATACTTTTAATTACAGAGTGGAACATTCCCTTTTACACTTATCACACATCACACTCTCCATGGAATTATAGCAAACAGTCTACAGTTAATCCCAGCTTGCAAAGGGTTCCTATATCCCTATTTTGCCGAGGAGTAATGTCAAGTGACCATCTCCAGGCACTTTCCTCATCTTTTGGACATGTACCACCAGCAGTAAAACCAGTTCCAATGATTCGACTTCTGCCTGACCATCCCAGAATAAATCACCTGAAAGGCTGCAGGATGTATCTCTTCAACGGGAGGTTGTTTCCCTCCTGCATCTGGATGCGGTAGCTCGAAGGTCAAGCAGCCTTTTCTCCCTGCTGACCACACAGAACCTCTTTCTGTCTGAGATGTTCAGTGATTTGTAGGGAAGCCTGTAACCTGACCTCAAAACTGGCTTCATCTATCCATTTCCCCATGGCAACGTGAAGTACACTATGCTAATTAGTTATTTTTGACTCCACTCCCCTTTCATCTCAAAAATAAAGGGATGGTTTTCAGTACAACTCGATACCTTCAACACCTTTCTGGAACTTTGGGAGATGCAGAGTCTACTCATTACAAACACAGAGACTGCTGCCATTCTGAGAAAATGGGGAACTACAGATCTGATAGCCTAACATCAGTAGCTGGGAACTTTTTTTTTCTCTTCATGGGATGTGGGTGTCACTGGCTAGGCCAGCATTTATTGCCCATCCCTAATTGTCCTTGATAAAGTAGTGGTGAGCTGCGTTCTTGAGCCACTGTAGACAATGCTGTATAGGTACACCCATCGTGCTGTTAGGAACCAATGACAGCAAAGGAATGGCCAGATATTTCCAAGTCAGGATGGTGAGCGGCTTGGAGGGGAACTTTCAGGTGGTGGCTCAATCTGTCTGCTGCCCTTGTCCTCCTAGGTGGTAGTAGTCATGACTTTGAAGCTGCTGTCTAAGGAGGCTTAGTGAGTTCCTGCTGTGAATCTTGTGGATGGTACACACTGCTGCCACTGTGCTTCAGTGTGGAGGGAGTGAATGTTTGTGAAAGGGGTGCCAATCAAACAGGCTGCTGTGTTCTAGATGGTGTTGAGTTTCTTGAGTGTTGTTGAAGCTGCACTGATCCAGGCAAGTGAGGAGTATTCCATCACACTCCTGACTTGTGTCTTGTAGATGGTGGACAGGTTTTGGGGAGTCAGGAAATGAATTACTCGCCACAGGATTCCTAACCGCTAACCTGCTCTTTTAGTCACCATATTTATATAGCTAGCCCAGTTCAGTTTCTGATCAATGGTCTTCCCCAGGATGTTGATAATGGGGGATTCATTGATGTCAATGGCATTAAATGTCAAGGGACGATGGTTAGATTCTCTCTTGTTGGAGATGGTCATTGCCTGACACTTGTGTAGTATGAATGTTACTAGCCATTTGTCAGCCCAAGCCTGGATATTGTCCAGGTCTTGCTGAATTTGGACATGGACTGTTTCAGTATCTGAGGAGTCCTGGATGGTGCTGGACATTGTGCAATCATCAACGAACATCCCCACTTCTGATCTTATGATAGAAGGGAGATCATTGATGAAGCAGCTGAAGATGGTTGGGCCCAGGACACTACCCTGAGGAACTCCTGCAGTGATGTCCTGGAACTGAGGTGATTGACCTCCAACAACCACAACCATCTTCATTTATGCTATTTATGAATCTAACCAGTGGAGAGTTTTCCTCCTGATTCCCATTGACCCCAGTTTTACAAGGGCTCCTTGATGCCACTTTCGGTCAAATGCTGCTTTGATGTCAAGGGCGGTCACTCTCTTACCTCTGGAGTTCAGTTCTTTTGTCCATGTTTGAACCAAGTCTGTAATGAGGTCAGAAGCTGAGTGATCCAGACAGAACCCAAACTGAGTGTCAGTGAGCTAAGTAAGTGCCACTTACTTGATAGCACTGTTGATGATCCCTTCCATCACTTTACTAATGATGGAGAGTAGACTGATGGGGCGGTAATTTGCCGGGTTGGATTTGCCCTGCTTTTTGTGTACAGGACATACTTGGGGCAATTTTCCACATAGCAGGGTAGATGCCAGTGTTATAACTGTACTGGAACAGCCTGGCTAGGGGCACGGCAAGTTCTGGAGTACAAGTCTTCAGTACTACTGTCAGAGCCCACAGCCTTTGCAGTACCCAGTGCCTTCAGTCATTTTTCGATATCATTTGGTTTGAATCGAATTGGCTGAAGACTGGAATCTGTGTTACTTGGGGACCTCTGGAGGAGGCCGAGATGTATCATCCATTCAGCACTTCTGGCTGAAGATTCTTGCAAATGCTTCAGCCTTACCTTTTGTACAGATGTGCTGGCCTTCCCCATCATCGAGGATGGGGATATTTGTGAAGTCTCCTCCTCCAGTGAGTTGTTTAATCATCCACCACCATTCATGACTGGATGTGGCAGGGCTGCAGAGCTTGGACCTGATCCATTGCTGTGGGATCGCTTAGCTCTGTCTATCATGTGCATCTTATGCTATTTGGCATATTGCATTGCAGCTTCACCAGGTTGACACCTCATTTTAAGGTATGCAGTGTGGTACAACTGAGTGACTTACTGGGTCATTTCAGAGTCAACCACATTGCTGTAAGTCTGGAGTCACATGGACTGAAGGTTTCCCTCCCTTAAGGGCATTAGTGAACCGATGGACAATGGCCAATTGTTTCACAGTCACCATTAAACATTTAATCCCAGATCTGCTGTGGTGGGATTCAAACCCGACCCCCAGAGTATTACCCTTGCTCTCTGGATTACTCGTCCTGTGACAATACCTCTCTACACCAATGCTTCTCTTTTGGGAAAATGCTACAATCGATTATAAAGGATGTGATAACTGGACACTTGGAAATTAATGATGAGATTGGGCAGATTCAATGTGCATTTATGAAAGAGAAATCATGTTTGACAAACCTGTTACAGCTTTTTGAGGATGTAACTAGCAGAGTAGATAAGGAGGAACCAGTGGATGTGGTGTATTTGGATTTCCTGAAGGCTTTTGATAAGGCTCCACATAAGAGGTTGGTAAGCAAATTTGAGCACATGGGATGGAGAGTGAAATACGGGCATGGATTGAGGATTGGTTCATTGACAGAAAACAGAATAGGAATAAACGGGCCTTCCTCAGGTTGGCAGGCTGTGACTGGTGGAGCACTGCCAGTACGTGGGTCCCAGTTGTTCACAATCTGTATCAATGATTTGAGCGTGGCAACCATATTTCCAAGTTTGCTGAGGACAAAAAAAACTAGATAGGAATGTGAGTTATGAGGAGGATGAAAAGAGGCTTCAATGGGGATTTAGACAGGCTGAGTGAGTGGGCAAGAACATGGCAGATGAAATATAATGTGAATAAATGTGAAGTTATCCACTTTGGTAGAAAAAGCAGAAATGCAGAGTATTTATTAATTGGTGAGAGATTGGGGATGTCCAAAGGGGCCTGGGTGTTCTTGTTCATAAGTCACTGAAAGCTAACATGCAGGTGCAGCAACAATTAGGAAGGCAAATTGGGGAGGAAGTGGTGGTGTAGTGGTATTGTCACTGGACTGGTAATCCAGAGACTGAGGGTAATGCTCTGGTGACCACGGCAGATGGTAGAATTTGAATTCAGTAACAACCTGGAATTAAAAGTCTAATGATGACCATAAAACCCATGTCGATTGTTGTAAAAACCCATCTGGTCCTTTAGGGAAGGGCATGTGTCATCCTCACCTGGTCTAGTCCAGATCCACAGTAATGACCCAGCAAACCACTCGGTTGTATCAAACTGCTAAAAAGCCAATGAACAGAAAGGAAACTGGACAGACCACCTGTCATCAACCTAGGCACTGGAAATAACAACGGCAAATCCTGACATAGTCATACTCACAGAATTATACCTTACAGGTACTGGTTCATTCATGGTGTGACAAGCGTCTAGGGGGAGTTGAGGAGAGATCCATAGCATCTGGTTGAGATAGTATTTGTCACTTGATTTAAGAGTGTGGTGTGTCTGACCACAGGTCGCCATTGGTGTACATAAACGGTGTACTTACTATGTACATTAGAGTATCAGGTAGCTTTTATAACGTGTGCTATGCTTACAAATCTGTATATATCTGTAAAAGTATAGTTGTGGATGAAGGATATTGTCATATAGTTCATCTTTTCTTGTTGAATAAATGTTTTATTCTTTTGTTATAAGTTCATCAACTGACTCCTGTGACTCTGTTCAGTAGCCATTCTCCACGTATCTAAACAAACAAATAAAAGTTAGGATCTATCAAGCTGGGTTCCACCCTGGGATCAAGCTTGTCTGGGGTAACCTCAGCTGGGGATCATAACATAGGAAGGGATAGAGAGTACAAATCTAACAGTAAATCAAACAGAGATTATAAAAAGAATAAAAGGGTAAAACTAAAGGCTCTATACCTGAATGCAGAAAGCATTCGAAACAAAACAGATGAACTGAGAGTGCACATAGAAATAAATAAGTTTGATTTAATAGCCATTACAGAGGCTTGGCTGCCAGAGGACATGGATTGACACCTTAATATTAAAGGGCTTGGGCATTTATGAAGGACAGGAAGCGAGGAAAAGGTGGAGGGGTGACCCTACTGGTTAATGAGGGTACTAGCACAATAGAGACAGATGACCTAAGTTCAGGAAACCAGGACGTGGAAACGGTTTGGGTGGAGATGAGAAATGTTAAAGGCAAGAAGTCACTTGTGGGAGTCATGTACAGGCCTCTTAATAGTAACCACATGGTAGAATGGAGCATAAAGGAAGAAATAATGGATAAACATGGGAGATTTTAATCTACATATAGGGCAGAATTTTCACCTCGACGGGCGGGCGCGCGCCTGATCCACTCGAGCGTGAAATGATGCGCGATGACGTTGGGTGGTTGCACGATAGTTCTGCCGGATGGCGCACAAGGGAATCGGCAGCGCACCCGCCAACAATTAGAAGGCCTATTAATGCCATTAAAGTATTAATTAACTTAAACTTTTTGCTGCCTGTCCAACCTTATGGTTGGTGGGCAGGCGAAAAGACCAAGCGGCCTTTGCACTTTTTGGAAAACGTCATCCACAGGTGGGATGAGGTTCCCAACAGCAAATAAAATTAAAATAAAACATTTTACATCTCATTCATAACATGTCTCTGCTCATGTGACATGAGGGGACATGTTTTTTAACGTTTAAAAATTCTTTATTTCCATTTTTCAGAACTCTTCATCTCCCTGAGGCACGGAGCTGCCTCAGGGAGCTTTTCCAGTGTGCACTTAGCGCATGAAGTTCCCCGTTCGCCCTCCTCCACCTCCTCCCCGCCTCATAGGCAGCGCTGGGTGGTGTAGCACACATTTCACACTTGGCGGGCCTTAATTGGCTTCCTGACCGCCCCGCCCACACCCGCTGAGCCCGCCTGACAAGGGTAAAATTTTGCTCATAGACTGGAATAGTCAGATGGGAAAAGGTAGCCTAGATGAGGAGTTCGTAGATTGTTTCCAGGATAGTTTCTTAGAACAGCATGTTCTGGAGCCAACCAGAGAGCAGGCTATACTAAACCTGGTATTGCGCAACGAGATGGGATTAATTAATGGTCTCACAGTGAAGGCGCCCCTAGGTAGCAGGGACAATAATATGTTTGAGATTTACATTCAGCCTGAGGGAGAGAGGAGTGGGTCCGAGACTAAGTTTTTAAACTTAAGTAAGGGCAGTTATGATAGCATGAAAGCAGAGCTGGCTAAAGTGAATTGGTAAGTTAGGTTAAGGGATAGGTCAATAGAGATGCGGTGGAAAACATTTACGGAGATATTTCAGAATACGTAGAATAGATACATTCCAACAAGTAACTAGAAAGGTTAAAGGTAATAGCAAACTTAAAGAAAAAGTATATAATTGTGTAAAGATAGGTGGAAGGCCAGAAGATTGGACAGAATATAAGGAACAGCAAAGGATTGCTAAAAGATTAATAAGGAGAAAAAATAGAGTACAAGAGAAAGCTAGCCAGAAATATAAAAAACGGATAGTAAAAGCTTCTATAAATATTTTAAAAAGAAATTAGTTAACAAAGTGAGCAATGGTCCTATAGCAAATGAGTCTGGAGAATTGATAATGGAAAACAAGGAAATGGCAGATGAATTGAACAGGTACTTTGTATCAATTTTCACTATAGAGGATAAAAGTAACATCCCAGAAGCAGCTTGAAATCAGGAAATGGAAGGGAGGGAGCTCAGGAAAATTACAATAACCAGAGAAGTGGTACTGAGTAAATTGTTGGAGCTGTGGGCTGACAAGTGCCCGGGTCCTCATGTACTTCATCCTAAGGTCTTCAAAGAAGTGGCTAGTGAGATAGTTGATGCATTAGTTTTAATTTTCTGAAGCTCCCTAGATTCAGGAAAGGTCCCATTAGATTGGAAGATAGCAAATGTAACCCCACTATTGAAAAAAGGAGGAAGACAGTGAGCGGGAAACTACAGGCCAGTTACCTTAAGATCTGTCATAGGGAAAATGTTAGAAGCTATTATTAAAGAAGCAAATCAGGGCACTTGGGTAAGTTCAAGGTAATCAGGCAAAGTCAACTTGGTTTTGTGAAAGGGAAATCATGTTTAATCAACTTATTGGAGTTCTTTGAGGAAGTAACATATGCTGTGGATAATGGATTACTAGTGGATATACTGTACTTAGATTTCCAGAAGGCATTTGATAAAGTGCGGAAAATAAAAGCTCATGGTGTAGGGGGTAACATATTGGCATGGATAGAAGATTGGCTAGCTAACAGGAAGCAGAGAGCAGGCATAAATGGGTCTTTTTCAGGTTGGCAAGATGCAACGAGTGGTGTGCCACAGGGATCGTCAACTGTTTACAATTTATATAAATGATTTGGATGAAGGGGTTGATGGGATGGTTTCCAAATTTGCTGTTGACACAAAGATAGGTAGGAAAGTTAATTGCAAAGAGGACATAAAGGGACCACAAAAAGATATAAATAGGTTAAGTGAGTGGGCAACGATCTGGGAAATAGAATATATGTGGGAAAATGTGAAATTGTCCATTTTGGCAAGAAGAATAAAAGAGAAGCATATTATCTAAATGGTGAGAGATTGCAGAGCTCTAAGGAGAGAATTTTCCCCCCGTCAGGGTGGGTTGTGCGGGGGCTGGTGCGGGCGGGTGTGGACCCGATCGGCGCCCCCAAACGGGTCCGTGCCGCCATTTTATGTGTCAGCACTGTGCGCTCACTGTGCGGGCGGGAGGGCTGGTTCCCTGAGTTGGGAGTGCGCTCTTTCATGCAGAAATCTCCCTGAGGCACAGAGGTGCCTCAGGAAGATAAGTTTTAAGTTTTAAAAATTTTAATGAAAAAAAAATTTAAGACATGTCCCCTCACGTGACAGTGTCACATGAGCTGGGACATGTCAATGAACTTTAATGAAAACATTTATTTAATTTATAAACACTTCATGAAATCGCATTCTGCCCGTATCTTTGAATATCTTTAAGGCAGAGGTGGATAGATTCTTGGTATGCAAGGGGCTGATAGGTTATTGGGGTTCAAATTTGAGGTTACTACCATATCAGCCATGATCTTATTAAATGGCGGAGCGGGCTCAAGGGTCTACTCCTGCTTCATGTTTGTATATTTGTATGACAGAATTTTAGATATTGAAGACGTCAAGGGACATGGGGATAGTGAAGGAAAATGGTACTGAGGTAGAAGATCATCCATGAGCCAGTTGAATGGTAGAGCTGCTCCTATTTCCTAGATTCCTATGATCCCACAACCAATGGTTCAGATCGAAACTCTGCAGTCCTGCCACATCCAGTCATGAATGGTGGTGGACAATTAAACAACTCACTGAAGGTGGAGGCTCCAAAAACGGCCCCCTCTTCAATGATGACGGTGTCCAGCATGCAAGTGTAAAAGATAAGGCTGAAGCATTTGCAACCATCTTCAGCCAGAGGTGCTGAGTGGATGATCCATCTTGGCCTCCTCTGGAGGTTCCCAGCATCACAGATGCCAGTCTTCAGCCAATTCGATTCACTCCACGTGAAGGAACGGCCGAAGGCACTGGCAACTGCAAAGGCTATGGGCCCTGACAATATTCCGGCAATAGTACTGAAGACTTGTGCTTCAAGAACAAGCTTAGGCCTTAGCCAAGCTGTTCCAGTACAGCTACAACACTGACATCTACGCGACAATGTGAAAAATCGCTGAGCTATGTCCTGTCTACAAAAAGCAGGATAAACCTAATCCGGCCAATAATTATCAGTCTACGCTCGATCATCAGCAAAGTGATGGAAGGTCTCATTGACAGTGCTATATCAAGCGGTACTTACATGTGAGAGTGACTGCCATTGACATCAAGACAACATTTGACTGTGTATGGCATCAAGCTGTTACCTCCTGCTCCCATTTCTTATGTTCTTATGCTCTAAGTATAATGAGGTAGGTTAAACATAACCTTTCCTTTAGAAATCAGTGCTGACTATTTTTCATCATATTTACACTTCAGGTGATACTGCAACCTAGTGGAGATCACCATAGCCCAGATCTTCCAGTGTCCCGATGGTCGGATGTACCCCGGGGGATGCACTACAGGACCCCTTGCAAGGACTCCGCGGGAATTGCCTGGGAAGTTTCAACTTCTGATTGGAAATTCCCTTTCTCCTGCAATCGTCCGAAAAAGTCTCCATCCCTGAGTTAGAGTCGAAGGGTTCCGACTCAGTTACCTGGATAGTCACTAAGGAAATGACAGACAGAAAAAAACCCATGGGCCGAATCTTCCTTGTGGGCAATCACCATCAGAATGCTACTCCATTCTTATTTACTTACCCTGCACTGAAGACCCATATTGCTCGTCCAGGCATCTGAACCGGGTCTCCTGAGAAAAGTGGAGTGGACCTGCTCCTGGAACCCATCCCTCGTAGCTTAGAAGCGTAGGCGGAGGCCTAGCCACGCCCCCTTTTTAACTGCACTAGCTGCCACACTCCAGTAAGTTTAAGTGTCCCAAGGCCACTTTGACAAGCTACGGAGCAAAGATAAGTATGTAAGCTAAGTGGGTGAGGGGATCATGTGGGGCCATAGTGGGTGAGGGGGTAGGGTGGATCAGGTGGGGGAAGGTAGGGGTTAGACAGGGGTCAGGAAGGTAGCTGGGGATGGGGGTAGTTAGGGGGTGGGTGTGTAATCAAGGGGTCGGGGGTGTTGGGGGAGTAGTCGTGTAGTCAGATGGATTGGGAGATGTAGTTGATGTGGGGTTGGGGGGGGAGTAGTCTTGGGATGTGGAGGGGTTAGTCAAGTGGTTAAGGGACTCGGCAGGTAGCCGGGGGTGGGGCAGGTAGGTGGGGGTGGACAGGTAGTCAGACAGTGGGGTGTAGTTGGATGGTCAAGGTGGGTCGGTGGTGCAGTCGGAAGGTGGGGTAGTCGGGGGGATAATTGGGCAGGGCTGTGAGAAATAGTCAGGGGGTGTGGGGCCATAGCGGGGGGTAGTCAGGTGTTTAGGGGGTTTCAGGGAACATTCGGGGAGTGGGGGGGAGTCAGGCAGTGAAGGTGTAGTTGGAGGATCAGTTGGGGTAATTGGGAGGGCTTGGGGGTAGTCGGGGGGTTGGGGAATAGTCAGGGGGTGAGGGGTGAGGGGTCCTCGGTGAGTGAGGGGTGTTGTGTGTAGGGGATAGTCGAGGGTTTGGGAGGGTAGTCGGGTTGGGGGCCAGTGGGTATGTCAGGGATTGGGAGGGTAATTGCAGAGGGTGGGTAGTCAGGTGGTCAGGATAGTCAGCTAGTTGGGGATGCAGTGGGGAGTTTGGGGTTCAGTACTATAGTTACCCATTAGTTCGAACTGGTTTTAATCCTTCTAATTTTTCCTGGGTAATTATTCTGCTAAGAGAGCCGAAGGTACTCATGTCAGAATTTCGGAGGGTTCCAGGTGCAGGGTAATTGCCCAACGGAAGTTAAAACTTCCCCGGCAATTCCCTTAGAGTCTTTGCATTGGGATGTCTGTGGGGTCCTCAGCACAATTTCTGGGGTACCTCTGGGGTACAACCATCAGGAAACTGGAAGATCTGGGCCCATGTTGGAACTCCGGGATAACTATACAACTTATCCCACCCCCTTCACTCCCCACTGACCCCTCCCCAACTCCTCCCAGACCCTCCAACTACCCTCCCAATCCTCCGGTACCCCCAATCCTCTGACTTCCCCTGTTGAACCTCCAACTCCCCAATATCCTTTGACTTCCCCTCTTGACCTCCAGCTACTCCCAACCCAAACTGACCAAAGCTCACCACCTTACCTACCACCTCACCTACCTTCCACCAACTCACCCGCTACCCTACCCACCTTGCCACCCTATCCACCCTGCCAACTTACCCTCTTATCTCACTCACCCTCGGTCACTAGCACAATGAAAAGCTATTTAAATGTCCCAAAGCTTTTCAATGTGTCAGTGAATGAAGATTTGCCAAAATACGGCAGCTCGTGCCGTTAAATCTGCCTCATGAAGAAGGACTCCCAGAACAGGGAGTCAGCGTTCCTGAAGAGGCTGGGTTCAGGAGTCGTGAGCCAGCAATGCAGAGCTCCGTCATTGTGTAAAAAAGCTAGGAACAGAGCGGCAATCCGACAGCGATTGCCACTCCTCAGGAGATTCAGATTCATCCCAATGACCTCGTGTGAAAACGATCTCTGAAATTTTCAGACCCACATTAACCATATGCATTATTACATTGCTTGCATGAACTGATACAACAGATTGTTATTTACTGCAAAGAAATGGAAAGGGATTTCACCTCATGCCACAGATTGCCTTGTGAAGGATCTCTTACTTACCAACTAGGCGAGTGGCACCATCTAGAACTCCTATAAGCTGGAGCCCAGAGGATGTCTACCATGTGTCATTTCAGGCTAGTCTGCTTTCTGAAGGGACTCTCTGAAACTCTCTACCAAAAAGTTGGTTCACAAAACCCAAGTCCTGCACTTGCTTCCAACATGAAGATGTTGGTTTATTGTGAGTTGAAATGAATTTTAGTTTAGAAGCAAAGAAAAGATGAGGAAATCGCTGTGGGCGCTAAGCTATTATGCGATAGTGGTTTGTAACATAAGGACTGATGTTTAACAGTTGCTTAATGCCTATTTCTAATCAGCTGCAAAATTGCTAATGTTATTAGTTCATGCAAAAGGCTAATTAGACAACAGATTTGGCAATGTGGAGTGCACTGGCCCCTTTATTGCCAAGAGAATTTGATGCATTAATCTCTTTCGCTTGAAAGGGTTGCAATAAGAAAACCAGAAAGTTGTCATTTAAAGGGGAGCTGATCTAAATTGCCTTTCTATGTTCTGGATTTTGGTGCTCTGTGAGGACTGTGTTCAGTGTTCCACTTGCAATGGCTGAAGCAGAGGAGGACCAGCAAGAGTGATAAAGGACTGCCCAGGTAGCACAACACGAAGCATAGTGGCATAGCGGGTCTCCCATATCAGGCATAGCCAACTGATAATGACAATATTGAATGGTTAAGAAGGCTGACATTTAGCAGGCATGTCACGTCACCCTCTGGAACATTTCCAGATAACATCTGTGCAGTGCTGCTAGTGACTGTCAACGTTTAAGCATTAGGGGCCATGCAAGCTGGCGCTGAGAACATCTGCTGTGCCCTCCAATCTACATAGGAGGTCACATATGGATTATTTCTTTTTATTATTCATTTACAGGTTGTGGGCGTTGCTGGCTAGGCCAGCATGTATTGCCCATCCCTAATTGCCCTTGAGAATGTGATGGTGAACTGCCTTCCTGAATCGCTTGAGAGGTCAACAATTTCATGGACTTCTACCACCAAGCAACAGTACCAACATGAAAGGACAGCACAATTCTACGGAACTGATGAGGGATCATCAATTATATTGATGTTGCCGTTCATGTCTCTTTACTCTGTTCAATATGATCTGAAAGGGATTTTATTCTCCTTTGATATTTGACTGCCAGTGCAGAATTGTACAGGTCAACACCTGCTCTCTCTCACAATGTCTTTATACCAAACATCTCTGTCACCCTTACTTGTAGGGAAATGCAGAGGAAATGGACAGCTACCTTATCCTGTTAAGTCATCCAGTTAACAGCTATGGACAAAATGGCAGTAACGGTAGCAGAAACGCAACTCATGCTGCAACAGAATCGGGCCCTTAAAGCAGGACTTCACATGCCTGTTAAAGTCGAGGAGAGGAGAGTTCTGCCTTAGAGCACAACTTTCCCCTCTCTTTATAATTTCAACAGGATAGTTTAAGAAGATTTTAAAAACCAAGGGGGAATCAGCATTAGTATGAGCAATACAGTCAGAAGCCTGGTGTACCAGACACTAATCCCAGACAAGTTTCAAATACCACCATCACTATGTTGTTTCTTTAAGAGAAAAAAAAAAACTACGTGTGTGAAGTAAACTGTGCTTAAACACCTTTTCCTACCATTTTATATTCAGTTTTTCAAATACCACCTCTTGCCATTGGGGTTCTGCTATATATTAAAAACCAAAGACCAGTAAATACTAAGCACAATGTTCAAAGCAAATGCAGGTAATTTGTCTCTTCTGTTGCACTTTGACTATTGACGCAATGCTGCTGCTTATATTTTATTTCAAATGTAACGTGCCACTTTTTCCATGTGACTCCCTAATGGAAGGAGTAAGTGTGCTGGTCAGTTACAGATGTTCACTGACAGGCTACTGGGAATGTGGACGGGATACTTGCACTCTGCGGCTATGCATTGCAAGGACCCTACATATCTGGAATCGCAATGGTTGACTGTAGCCATAAGAACCTAAGAATTAGGAGCAGGAGTAGAGCATTTGACCCCATTCGAGCCAGTTCTGCCATTCAATATGATCATGGCTGATCTGATGTGGTCTCAGCGCCACTTTTCCTGCCTGCAACCCATAACCCTTGACGTCCTCAAAGATCAAAAAGCTGTCTAACTCAGCCCTGAATACATTCAATGACCCAACTCCATTGCTCTCCGCGGAAGAGAATTCCAAAGATTAACGATCCCCTGAGAGAAGACATTACTCCTCATCTCCATCTCAAAAGGGAGACCCCCTTATTTTGAAACTGTACCCCCTGGTTTGAGATTCCCCATGAGGGAAAACATTCTCTCAGCATCTACACTGTCAAACTCCATCAGGATCTTATATGTTTCAACATGATTACCTCTCACTATTCTAAACTCCAATAAATATAGGCCCAAGTTGCTCAAATTTTCCTCATAACTCCTTCATTCCAGAAATCAATGCTGCCTACTTTCTGCCATTTTCTTAATTGCCTGGTGAAATAATTAATTCTGCCAGATGGCAGCCATTGGTCTCATCAGCTCCAAGTTTATTGCTTGGGAAACGACCTGGCCTTTCCTCCCTCCTTAATGGCAACGTCTACTGCAGTTTAGCTCAGTAAATATTTGTGAACATCTTTGTTTGCCTTCTTCGTGCTGGGCTAGCTAGTTAACTCTCTCATAGTTGCAGTTCACAGCTGATGAAGAAGACTAGTCCTTCCACATATGTACCCTGAAATTGCTTAGGAACCTGTAGTTAATCCCTGACTGGTGCCCAACACCAATTTCAAGGTTCAAAACTCTACCTCCTGCACCACCCTTTTCCTGTTTTTTGTCCAAGGTGGACGATAGCAAAGAGGCAAAGGTGACGGTGGCATAGTGGTTAAGGGAGATGGTAGTAAGGTGATCATTTTACCTGGATAAGTTGTTCAGAGGCCTGGATTAATGCTCTGGAGACATTAGTTCAAATCACACCATGGCAACTGAGACAATTTAAATTTAATTAATTAATACATTTGGAATTAACAATGACCTTGGAACTGCCAGATTGTTGCAATTCACCAATCTGATTCACCAATGTGCTTCAGCTGCTCTTACCCAGTCTGGCATATAAGTGACCCGAAACCACACCAATGCAACTTGTCTCTTAACTGCCCTCTGAAATGCCTAGCAAGCCATTCAGGCTCACCATCCCCTGTTCGGGGGCAATTAGGGATGGGCAATAAATGCTGGCAGTGTCAGCAATGCTCACAGGAACGAATCAAGAAAGATCTTGGATTAGGCACCTGAGATATGAGGAGCAGCTATAGAAAGCTTGCATATTTATATTCAGTTTATACAATAAGTGGACCGGGGCTCAGACTTCCTCTAAAAGAGGAATAAATTTAATGACTTTTCTTAGAGGGTGACAAATAGATGGAGCAAACAATGTGGGGAGAGCGGAGATTAAAGATCGAGTATGGGTACAGTAGACTAATGGCTATCATACTTATCGCCATATCGATCATTGGGTATGAACTCAAATCCCAGCAGGGTAAGCTATGAAATACAATAAAAAATTAAATTAGTAAATTGCTAGCATCAGAAAATGAGCATGGAAGCTGTTGGATTCTAGTAAATACCCACATTGTTTACAAGTTTGACTGAATCACCTTGCACTTGTTTTCCTTCACACTAATTTGAGCCATGTACTGATTCAATTACTGTTGGTTTGACAAAGGGCGGAATCAGTATCATACTCCCACTCAAAAACTGAAGGCTGACATTCCAGTAACCTACCCTGGCATTATACAATGGGGCTCAATATTGATCCAATCTCTGCAGCAATAAAGAGAGAAATCTGCCAGCACCTGAATCAAATGAAACAGAATAAAGCCATACAAATTCAAACCACCTTCCTAAAAGCCAAGGAGGTGTCAGCTGTGGCTCAGTTCATAGCACCCTCTCGCCTTTGAATCAGAGGGTTGTGGGTTCATGTCCCGCTCCCGGAAAACCAAGAACTGTGATTGTACTCGAAAGAGTTGCAATCTGTGACTGTTGATAACTCGAAAGAGTTTCCTAAAAGCCAAGCTAGGACATGGACTTGAAGATCCCACTTGAGGAACTTTTGAATGGCAAAAATGTATCATCAGCAAAAACAATTCCAAGGCAGCAGGCAGCATTGCACTGTGCATCCAAGTTAAAATATTCTGCATTATTTTAAATTTGTTCATTGGATGTAGGCAAGACTGGCAAGCACAGTATTTATTGTCCATCTGTAATTGCCCTGACAGCACGAAGATTCAACCATGTGGTACTGGAGTGGCATATTGGACAGGTTAGGAACAGATTCCCTTCACTGAAGGACATTTAGTGAACCTGTTGGGTTTTAACAATTTTCCCAGTAGCTTCCACAGTCATTCTCTGGTGTTCGTCCACAAAGTGCTACATGTGTTGAGTGAGATTTTATAACTCGCAGTGCTGTGGTTTGAATTTACGACCACTAGGTTGTACGTCTAGTCTTGTAACAGCACGGCTATTGCATACTATAATGGAGCAGAATTGACAGGTATGAGGGTAATATCAATAGAGTTGAGGACGTTAAAATATTGCTCATCTCTGTGTATGTTTTCCTCGTAACATTGCTTCAGCGAATGCTGATACACACAAATACCCTGAGACTCACACAAAGCTACAATTACTATACTTGATCAGTTATCATCTTTGGCATAACTCCAGATACCCCATGCGGAAACAGATATATTCCATTCATCATTGAATCATCCCTATCTATATGATAACTCTAAACCCTGCACCAATTCTAGGTACATTCCATTTCAAAACTATTTAGATTGATTTTATCTTTCTTTTGAACTCCTCGGACAAAATTCTCTCTGCCCTCTCAATAAGTGCTGTAAGCTCAATATAAGTCTGCGCACATTTCTTTATACCTCTGGGTAGTGAATCTGACAAGCTTCTTTAAGCTTTGGTCTGTGGTCAGGATGTTCTATTGGATCCTTGGTCAATATTCTACTGGTGGCCACTGTAGCAGCTGCCAATCTCCCATACATCTCCAGCACTTCTTTATCTAAAAGCACAGGTTGGATCACAGGAGGATGTCTCCTTCCCTCTGCTATGATCACACACGGGACAGTGAAGAGAATTGGCATCATGTTGTGACGGTTCAACAGATTCATTCACTCGTTGCCTTGTGAAGCAATGGTCAAGATCTAATGTAGAGAGTTTCTGAAGTCCTGTTTCCTTCTTCCATGATGCAACTGTTACTCTGATCTAATTTATTCTAGGGACAAGAGTAGGCCACTCAGCCCCTCGAGCCTGTTCTGCCAAGCAACAAAATCATGCTGATCTGAGACATAATTCCGTACACCTGTCTTTACCTTATATCTCTTAATATCTTTGATTATCAAAAGTCTATCATCTCAGATTGAAAATTTGCAGCGAATGTAGCATCACTTGCTATTTGTGGAAGAAAATTCCTAATTTCTACCATTCTTTGTGCGTAATAGTGTTTCCTAATTCCACTCCTGAAAAATCTGGAGTCCTACATTCCCCAACCAGCAGAAATAGTTTCTAATTATCCTGTCTATTCACTTAATTTCTTGAAAACTTCGATCAAATCACTGTTTAACTGAATAACAAGCCAACTAATTTTAATTCTGACAACCCAATGTAACGGTGAGATAGTCTCTAATGGATGCATTTGGTGAGATTCAATTCCACATAAGTTTTAAGACTAGTCAAGAAAGTGACTGATTTATATTGTGCTAAAAGCATTTAAGAGTCCCAATTTTAAATGCGGGCTAACTTTTGTTGGGTGAGTTTATTTTTGAAAGAAAGAGGAAGGGAGAAACCAGGAAACTACAGACCTATCAGTTTTGCATCTATTGTTGGGAAGTGGCTGCAGACCACTCGGACAATTATCAACTGATCAAAAAGAGTCAGCGTGGATTTGTGAAGGGTAGGTCATGTCTGACTAGCCTACTTGAACTCTTGGAGGAATTCACCAAATGGTGAAAAGGAGAGGGTCTGTATGGACTTCCAGAAGCCACTTGATAAGGTTCCGCACAAGAGATTATTAGCAAATGTGAAAACACATGGATTGGAGGTAACCTTGTAAAATGGATTGGTAATTATTTGGGAGGTAGGAGACAGAGAATAGGGGATAAAGGAAATGTACTCTGATTGGCAGCAGGTGATGATTGATGTTCCCCTCCACTCTCACCCCTCAAGATCTGCACTGTGGCTTTAACTTTTTTTTCAATTTGCTTTCATGGCTTGGTTGAAAGGACAGGGAGTAGCAGGTGTCTCTGTGTTAAGAGTTACTGTGTAGTTGGGCGCATGAAGTTACAAAGGGACATAGACTGCCTGATTGAGTGAGTGAACAAATCAAAAGGCAGATGGAACTCAATGTGGGAAATGTGCGAATTAAATCTTAGGCTTACCTGTTGGTGACTGGTTTGTGGAGTTCCAGTTTAATAGTGATTGTTGCAGACAGGCTTTCAGGCATTCCAGCTGAGCTGAACATTGTTAATCAAAATGCAACCAGAAGGGTACCTCAGGAAGTTGCTGAGGAGGAAGAATACAAGGGTTCATAGTCTTTCAATCTCTATTATTGATTGTTTCTAACCATGTTTCTCATTAGTGTCAGGCCTGCCAACTTTCCGAAGCAACAAAGCCAATGTCACAGCTACTCCCCATTCCCTAGGACAATTGAATCTTGAAAAGAGGGACACGGGGAAGCAAACGTGACATTGAATCTGGTGGGGGGGGGGGGGTGACAAAAGCAACGTTTCTCACATCACAACTTCACTGCTGTTGCAAAGTCAGAAAGTACAATTGTTATCAGCCTTCAAAAAGAGAGTCCATTTCCTCAGGGGTTGAGCGTTATTACAGAAATCCTCCATTTAGAAAATTCATTACACAATGAAATCAGAGGATTTATGTCTCAAAGTTGCCATTTTCAGCATCATTTACGCCAAATGTCACCCATGTGGAAGGAACAGGTTTTTGAGAAATGAGATTCCACAATGACCTTGATCAGCTTGCAGTAACAACAATAAATCAGACCGAAAATTCTCATCTAGCCGTCGGACAGGATTCATTACCGGGAGACTTTTAAACAGTGCCATTTATCTTTGATTGAAACCCATATCATTAAAAGCAACGCCACATCGCCACTGTGGCTAATGGTGTCGTCCACATCAACCGCGCCACGACTGCATCACTCAAAGCGCTTGTGATTCACCACTTTGGAGTGGATGAAAAATAATTAACTCTTTGAGAGCTGCCCGGGAGCAAATATTTCTCTTCAGCAGCTGCTGGGTCACTGCCCTCTTTCCACACACTCCCAACGGGCCTTTTTTTAAAAAGTTATTTCACGGGATGTGGGCATCGCTGACTAGGCCAGCATTTTTATTGCTCAACCCTTATTGCCCTTGAGGTGGTGGTGGAGAGCTACCTTCTTGAACCACGGCAGTCCATGTTGTGTGGGAGCGCCCGCAGTGCTGTTAGGAAGGGAGTTTCAGGATTTTGACCCAATGCACCTAGTGCCATTCCCCTGCCTTCTGCTGTAACCCTGCACATTCCTGATTTTCATGAAAATAATCCAATTCCTTCTTGAATACCTTGACTGAACCTGCCTTCACCACACTCTCAGGGTGTCAAAAGAATAGCAACAGTTATAAGAAGGCCACCACTCGCAGTACGAAGGTGAGAGGCCCCCACAAACTTGTACAAGTTGACAAATATTCCTGATTGCTTCAACATCATGGCCTGATAGAAACCTGTCTGAGGGGGGAGGAATGACACCTTCCCCCTGAATGAAGCCTCCCTCTGCCTGGCTATGCCTTCCACCACTTGCCCCACCCAGACTGTCGAGGTGGCATTGCAGCTCTTATCACTAATCACGTCTATCCTTTTACCCCTCCTTTGAGCACCTCACCTTGTCCTACCCCTTCGCTCCTCACATTTCTCTACCGTCCAGCCAAATAGTATTTTTAAAAATTCTCACTTGAGATAGCTTCACTGCTTTCCTTCCTCTGCCCCTGCACTGAATGGATTCTCAGCCTTAGAGGTTTCAACCTTCATCTCAATTCACCAAGCTTATTTAAGGTAGTTGGCAAAAGAAGCAGTGGAGACACGAGGAGAAACTTTTTCATCCAGCTTATGGTTAAGTTCTGGAATGCAGTTTCAACCTGGACGCGGTTTCAATCGAGGCTTCTAAGAGGGACTTGGATTATTATCTGAAAAGGAAGGATGTGCAGGGTTACGGGGAGGTGGTGGGGGAATGACACTAGGTACATTGTTCATTTGGACAACCGGTGTAGACATGATAGGCCAAACGGCCTCCGTCTGTGCTGTAACGATTCTGTGACTGTGAATTGTGAAGTTGTCTCTCCTCTGAGATAACTGCCCTTTTATCCTCTCTTAACCTCTCCCTCCCTGTGAAAATCCCAACCCATATTCACGGTCACCCCTTGACCTTGTCATCTAACATAGTCTTGCTGTCCCATCATTTCAACCACAGATCAGGCCATCTCTAACCTTGTCCTTTGTATCACTCGTGACCAACATCATCTTTCCACCTTCCCAGTCCTACTTCTGTTTGTGCCTGTCTCTGGAGGAAGCTCTTTTTCAATTTACTAGCAACTGTACTTTCAAATCCCAGCTGTCTGGCCTTCGGCCCTCCATTCTCTACAACACTCCTGCAGCTACCAGTCTGCTCAGCCACACCATCACTTCCACCTTTGATGCCCCATTTGAATCACTACTCCCTCTCTCTCTCACTCTCTCTCTCCCCCTCACTCACCCTGGCCTTATCTCTGCTCCCTTAAGTCAAAGGGGTCAGTCTGAAATGCATACACTGGAGAACTGGCAGGTCTGGCTGGACCACAGAAAATTATTGTCGAATCCTGCCATTGTCTGACAAACTGCTCATGAATACCCTGGAATGCAAAGATTACCCCTGCCTTTTTTACTTTGCTGCAAAACATTTTCTTAAATCCTTCTCCCCTATCTCCTCCACTCTCACCTCCAACAACACATGTAAGGATCTTATGGACTTCTTTTAATGGAGATTGAGACCATCCTACTAGCTGCCACAAACTCCTTCATCTAGCCCGCCAGCACAATTTCCTCATATGATTCCCCACTGTCCAAACCGTGAACTTTCATCATCCTCCAGTTTCCCTCCCATCTCCCCTCAGGCCTTGTCCGATCTCACCTTGTCCATGCGACAGTCAGGAGCTACATGAAAACCCTCTCATGAAACCAGATTTCTCTAAGGTCCAGCAAAACTCCTTGTCATCAAATCGAGTTATAAGGTTCCCTATCAACTGCGATAACAGTCGTGAAAAACAGACGATTCTGGATACAGAAACACCAGCATGCAACCTGTTCTTTCCGCCAGTACATTGCCTTCAGTTTCAGCGCACTTCAAAGTGACATCGTGGAGAAATAGAAAAAAAGATAAAGCTGAAGGCAATATATCCAAATATCGTAACAAAATGGATGGACTAATAACGCAGATAGAAATTAATGGGTTTGATCTTATAGCCATTATGGAGACGTGGTTGCAGAGTGACCAAGATTGAGAACTAAATATTCCAGAACACTTGACTTTTAGAAGGGACAGGCAAAATGGAGAAGATGGACAGGGGTTAGTCTGATAATAAAGGATGGGATATAGGCAGAAGAGAGAAAAAAGCTTACCTCAGGAAATTAAGATGTAGAATCAGTTTGGGTGAGTTAAGAAAACAGCAGTGGGAGCAGTTTATAGGCCCCCTGACAGCCGTTGTCGTGCCAGGCAGAGCATAGATCAGAATATTAGAGGAGCATGTAACAAGGATAACACAATAATTATGGGAGCCTTTAATTTTCATGTAGCCCGGCTACCTAACTTTGTAGTAATAGTGTGACGGCTGAGTTCATAGATTGCAAAAATAATAGTTTGCTAGATCAGTATGTCAAGCAACAAAATAGGGAACAGTCCTTTTTAGATCTAGTATTCTGCAATAATGAAAGGTTAATTAGCCTCTAGGGAAGATGCAATTAAATTTAATATTAAATTTGAGAGCGACTTCGGTAGGTTTGAAACTAGGGTCTTAAATTTGAACAAAGCAAACTACCTAGGTACTTAGGTTTCAGGTTGGCAAGATGTGACGAGTGATGTGCCACAGGGATCAATGCTGGGGTTCAACTGTTTACAATTTATATAAATGACTTGGATGTAGGGATGGAAGGAATTTGCTGATGACACAAAGATAGGTAGGAAAGTAAACTGTGAAGAGGACATAAGGAGGCTATAAAAAGCTAGGTTAAGTGAGCAGGCAAGGATCTGGCTAATGGAGTATAATGTAGGAAAATGTGAAATTGTCCATTTTGGCAGGAAGAATAAAAGAGAAGCATATTATCTAAATGCTGAAAGATTGCAGAGCTCTGAGATACAGAAGGATTAGTGCATGAATCGCAAAAGGCTAGTATGCAGATGCAGCAAGTAATTAGGAAAGCTAATAGAATGTAATCATTTATTGCAAGGGGAATTCGATACAAAAGTAGGGAGGTTATGCTTCAGTTATACAGAACACTAGTGAGACCACATCTGGAGTACTGTGTACAGTATTGGTCACCTTATTTAGGGAAGGATGTAAATGCATTGGAAGCAGTTCAGAGAAGGTTTACCAGACTAATACTTAGAATAGGTGGATTGTCTCATGAGGAAAGGTTGAACAGGCTAGGCTGTAGCCGCTGGAGTTTGGAAGAGTAAGAGGTGACTTAATTGAAACGTATAAGATCCTGAGGGGTCTTGACAGTGCGGATGTGGAGAGGATGTTTCCTCTTGTGGGAGGATCTAGAACTTGGGATCATTGTTTAAAAATAAGGCATCGCCCATTTAAAACGGAGATGAGGCAAAATCTTTCCTCTCAGAGGGTCGTGAGTCTTTGGAACTCTTTTACTGAAAAGGTGGTGGAAGCAGAGTCCTTGAATATTTTTAAGGCAGAGGTGGATAGATTCTTGGTAAGCAAGGGGGTGATAGGTTACTGGGGGTAGGTGCAATGCAGATTTGAGGCTACTATCAGATCAGCCATTATCTTATTAAATGGCAGAGCTGGCTCAAGGGGCCAAATAGCCTACTCCTGCTCCTTGTTCATATGTTTGTATGAGGGGTGAGTTGTACAAGGTAGATTGGAAAATTAGGTTAAAAGATACAATAGTGGATAAGCAAATGCAAAGAATTAATTCAAGATTTGCAACAAATATACATTTCTGTAAATGAAAAGTGGTCCAACAGTTGCTAAAAAGCTAAGTTAAATATAGTAATAGATTATAAGAAGAGGCTAATAATGTTGCCAAAAAGATTAGTAATCCTCAAGATTTCTGAATTTAGCATAGGATGATCAAGAAATTAATAAAGAGAAATGAGAATATGACAGCAAACTAGCAAGAAGCATAAAATCAGGTTGTAGAAGCTTCTCTGGGCAGAATCTTGCCCTTGGATGGCGGGCGGACAGCCGACCCCCGCCACTGAAACGGGGCCCGCCGCCATTTTAAGTAGGCGGACCAATTAAGGCCCGCCCAGCGGCATCCCCAAGCGCTGTGCGCTTCCTGTGCAGGGGGGAGGGATTCCCCATCTGTCAAAGTGCACACTTCTCCCTGAGGCAAAGTCCTGTCTCAGGGAGAATACTGACGGTGGAAAAAACTATAAAAATACAAACATTTAAAAATTATTAACATGGCTCCCCTCATGTCACACGAGATGGGACATGTTAATAAAGAACACATAAACTTTATTAATTTTTTACAAAACGGACATGAAGCTTCATCCAGCCAGTGGATGAAGCTTCATGAATAATCTAGAGCCCGCTGGGGCTCCTGGCCTGCCCGCCAGCCTTAAGCTTGGCGGGGCAGGTCTTTAATTACTTTAATTAGCCTGTCAATGGCCTCAATTCTCAATGGCTCATTTCGCTGTCCGCCCGCCTTCCAATTTCAATGGACCAGGATGACATTGGGGGTTCCTCCCGACATCATCCGGCGTCATTTTCCCCTCGGCAACCGGGCCCCATCCCCAAATCGCTGAGGGGAAAATCCTGGCCTATAGGTATTTTAAAAAGAAGAAATTAATGAAAGTAAAGATGTGTCCTAGATTAATGACCTAGACCTTGGTGTACAGGGCACAATTTCAAAGTTTGCAGATGACACAAAACTTGGAAGCATTGTGAACTGTGAGGAGGATAGTGTAGAACTTCAAAAGGACAAGGACAAGTTGGTGGAATGGGCAGGCAGATGGCAGATGAATTTCAGTACAGAGAAATGTGAAGTGATTCATTTTGGTAGAAAGAACATGGAGAGACAATATAAAATAAAGGGTACAACTCTAAAGTGGGTGGAGGAGGTACCTGTGTGTAGATGCATATAAGTCATTGAAAGTGACAAGACCGGTTGAGAGAGTGGTTAATCAAGCATATAGTATCCTGGGCTTTATTAACAGGGGCATAGAGTACAGGAGAAAGGAGGTTATGTTGAGCTTGTGTAAGGCACTAGTTTGGCCTCAGCTGGAGTATTGCGTCCAGTTCTGGGCACCACACTTTAGGAAGGTTGTGAAGGCATTGCAGAGAGTGCAGGAAAGATTCACGAGAATGGTCCCAAGGATAAGGAACATAGGAACATAGGAGCAGGAGAAAACCATTCAGCCCATCAAGCCTGTTCTGCCATTCAATACGATCATGGCTGATCATTCACTTGAATGCCTTTTTCCAACACTACCCACATATCCTTTTATCTCATTAGTATTTAGAAATCTGCCAATCTCTGCTTTAAACATACTTAATGACTGAGCTTCCACAGCCTCCTGGGCTAGGGCATTCCAAAGCTCCACAACCCTCTGAGCAAAGAAAATTCCCTCGTCTTGGTCCTAAGTGGCTTCCCCCTTATTTTGAAATTGTGGCTCCTGGTTCCAGACTCCCCGCCCAGGGGTAATTGAACTTATTTCCATGACACTTAGGCAGTGACTTCCAGACCCTAACCACTCAGTGCACAAAAATGTTTTTCCTCATATCGCTATTGCTTCTTTTACTAAATATTTTAAATCTGTGCCCTCTCACTCTCAACCCTTGATTAATTTCTTATTTGCATTTACCCTTTTAAGTATTTTGTAAGTTTCAATGAGATCACCTCTCATTCTTCGAAACTCCAGAGGATACAGGCCCAGTTTCCCCAATCTCTCTTCATAGGACAGTCCTACCATCCCGGGAACAAGTCTGTTGAACCTTTGCTGCACTCCCTCTATGGCAATAATATCCTTCCTAATGTAAGGGGGCCAAAACTGCACACAGTACTCCAAGTGTGGTCTAACCAAGGTTCTATACAATTGAAGCAAAACTTCACTACTCCTGCACTCAAGTCCTCTTGCGATAAAGGCTAGTATAACATTAGCCTTCCTAATTGCTTGTTGCACCTGCGTACTTACTTTCAGTGACTTATTTACAAGGACACCCAAGTTCCTTTATGAGATTACCTAATGGTAATCTCTCACCATTTAAGAAATACCTGGCACATCTGTTCCTCCAACCAAAGTGGATAACCTTACATTTTTCCACATTATATTCCATCTGCCATGTTCTTGTCGACTCACTAGGCCTGTCCAAATTTCTTTGAAGCTGCTTTGCATCTTCCACAAAAAACACATTCTCACCTATTCCCACTTCAGTTATGAAGATAGATTGAAGAAGTGAGGACTAGAGTAAATAAGGCTGAGAGGAGATTTTATAGAGGTATTTAAAACTATGAGGAGTCTGGACAGAGAAACTGTCTAGAGAGAAACTGTTTCTACTCATGAAAGGATCGAGAACGTGAGGGCACGGATTTAAAATAATTAATAAAAGAAGCAATAGCGATATGAGGAAAGGCTTTTTCATGCAGTGAGTAGCTAGGATCTGGAAGTCACTGCCTGAGTGTCATGGAGGCAAGTTCAATTGAAGCATTCAGTAGGGAACTAGACTGTTACTTGAAAAGGAAGAATGTGCAGGGTTATGAAGAGAAGACGGGAGAATGGAGCTTGGTAAGTTGCTCATCCGAAGACCAGGTGCAGACACCATTGGCCAAATGGCCGCCTTCTGTGCCGCAACAGTTCTGTGATTCTGTGTCTCTCAGAGGCAGAAACAGGAGAAATTATAATAGGGGACAAAGAATTGGCCGAGGCATTAAACAAATACCTTTCAATTGGTTCCATGGTAGAAGACGCAAAGTGTTTCTGGAAACAGTAGGGAGCTAAGTCTAGCAAGAATGGGGAATTTAAAGAAATTAATCAAGAAATACTACTGGAGAAATTAACATGACAAAAAGTTGAGAAATCCCTTGGAGTTAAAGGTCTGGGATGAGAGGATTCTCCTGGGATGAGAGGATTGTCCTATGATGAGGGGCTGAATAAATTGGCTGATTTTTAGAAGAATGAGAAGAATTGAAACATAAGATTCTGAAGGGGCTTGACAGGGTAAACTCTGAGAGATTGTTTCCTCTGTTTGGGGAATCTAAAACACGGGGGCACAATCTCAGGATAAAGGGCCAAACATTTATGCGGTGAGATGAGGAGAACTTCCTTCACTCTAAGGGCTGTGAATCTTTGGAATTCTCTACCCCAGGGGCTCCGAATCATTGAATACATTTAAGATTTTTGGTCTCTCAGGGAACCAAGGAATAATGGAAGGAAGTGGGAGAATGGAGGAGAAGCCCAAGATCAGCCATGATTGTTTTGAACGGTGGAACAGGCAAGACGGGCCATATGGTCTATCTCTGCTCCTATTTCTTATGTTCTTAAGCGCTTTCTGGTTTCAAAAGAGGGAGCTACAGACAGAGGAAGCAGTAATTTTGGTCTTCCAGAACACTCTAGATTTTAGATCAGTCCCCATGGGTTGGGAGGTAGCAAACATAACCCTGCTATACAAGAAAGGAGGATGAGTGAAACACAGAACGAAAGGTAAGTTAGCCAGGCATTAGTAGTAAGGAAAATACTGGAATCTATTTCTAGGGACATGATAACGAGCACTTAAAGAATCATAATGTGATTAGGCAGTGTCAGCACGGATTTATGAGAAGGAAATCATGTTTGACAAATGTGTTAGAGATTTTAGAGGTTATAACCAGCAGGGAGGGAAGGGGGGAACCAGTGGATGTCATATTTTTGGATTTTCAAAGAATATTTGGTTCCACATGAGAGGCTAATACACATTTGTTTTGTTTTTTTTTAATACACAGGATTAGGGCACATGGGATATTGGTTAACGGACAGAAAACAGAGAGTACGAATTAAAGGCTCATTTCTGGCTGGCAGGCTGTAACTAGTGGGGTACCTCAAGAATTAGTGCTTGGGCCTCACCTATTTATGATTTATGTTAATGACTCAAATTTGAGAACTGAGTGTAATGTATTAAAGTTTGCTGATAATACAAAGTTGGGAAAATATATTTGAGGAGGAAATAAAGAGGCTGCAAAAGAAATAGGAACACAAGAAATAGGAGCAGGAGTAGACCACATGGCCCATCGAGCCTGCTCTGCCATTCAATATGATCATGGCTGGTCTTGGGCTTCACCTCCATTTTCTCGCCCGCTCCCCGTATCCCTTGATTCCCTGAGAGACCAAAAATCCATCTATCCCAGCCTTAAATATATTCAATGATGGAGCATACACAGCCCTCTGGGGTAGAGAATTCCAAAGATTCACAATCCTTTGAGTGAACTAATTTCTCCTCATGTCAGTCCTAAATGATCAGCCCCTTATCCTGAGACTATGCCCCTGTGTTTTTGATGCCCCAACTAGTGGAAATGATCTCTCAGCGTCCACCCTATGAAGCCCCTTCAGAATTTTGTAAGTTTCAATGAGATCGCCTCTAACTCTTCTAAACTCCAGAGAATATAAGCCCAATTTACTCAGCCTCTCATCGTTGGACAACCCTCTCATGCCTTGGATCAATTTCGTGAATCTTCACTGTACCGCTTCCAATGCCAATATCCTTTCTTAAACGTAGAGACCCAAACTTCACACAGTATTCCAGATGTGCTCCCACCAAAACCCTGAACAATTGTAGCAAGACTTCTTTATTCTTGTACTCCAATCCCCTGGCAATAAAGGCCAACATTTCATTTGCCTTCCTAGATGCTTGCTGCACCTGTATGCTAACTTTCTGCTTTCCTTGTACGAGCACACGCAAGTCTCTTTGAACATCAACACTTAGAAGTTTCACACCTTTGAAAAAATAATCTGTTTTTTCTATTCTTACAACCAAAGTGAATAACTTTACATGTTCCTATATTATACTCCATCTGCCATTTTGTTGCCCATTCACCTAACCTGTCTATATCTCTCTGCAGCCTCCATGTCCACCTCACAGCTTACCTTCCCACCCAGTCTGGTATCATGGGCAAACTTAGATATATTACTCTCTGTATCTGTCTTCATCTGGGTCATTAATATAGATTGTAAATAGCTAAGGGCCCAGCACTGACCCTTGCGGCGCTCCACTATTCACAGCCTGCCAACTTGAGAAACCCCTGTTTATGCCCAATCTCTGCTTTCAATTCATTCAACAATCCACTATCCATGCTAACATATTACACCCAACTCCATGGGGAAAATTTTTCGCTCGGCGGGCGGGTGTGTGCCCAACCCGACTGAACATAAAATGAAGCATGATGACATCGGGCGAGCGTCCCAATGTCATCGCGCACTTGCGCGATATTTCGGTCGGCGGACGCACACTGGAGTCGGCAGTGCGACCGCCGACAATTAGAATTCCTATTAAAGCCATTAAAAAGTTAATTAAAATAAATTTTTCGCCGCCTATCCGACCTTATGGTTGGCGGGCAGGCAAAAAGGCCAAGCAGCCTTTGCACTTTTTTTGGAAACCTCATCCACGGGCGGGATGAGGTTTCCAAAAGCAATTAAAAATAAAATAAAAGCTTTAAACTCCTTCACATGAGCAGGGACATGTTTCATTACATTTTTATTTTTTTTTCATATATCTTCATCTTCCTAAGGCAGCTCCCCTGCCTCAGGGGGAACATGTGGTGGACATTCTCGCGCACGCACGAAGTTCACGCTCCCGTGCTCGCACACCCCCACCCGCACAGGCAGCGCTGAAACTCATGTTTCACGCTGAGTGGGCCTTAATTGGCCTGCCAGTGTCAAATTGCCCCCCAGCCCCAATCGCGGGCGGCGGTCGGCTTCCTTCCCGCCCCCATTGAGCCCGCATGCCAAGGGCAAAATTCTGCTCCATGAGCCCTTATCTTGCCTATTAACCTTTTGTGTGCCACCTTTTGGAAATCAAGGTAAATTACATCTACTGGCTCCCCCTTGTCTACCCTACTAGTTACATCCTCAAAATCTCGAATAAATTTGTCAAACAGGATTTCCCTTTAGTAAAACCATGTTGACTTGTTCTAATCATACTATCCTTTTCTAAGTGCAATGTTAAGACTTCCTTAATAATAGATTCCAGCATTTTCCCAATGTCTGATGTTAGGCTAACTGGCCTGTATTTCCCTGTTTTCTCTCTCCATCCTTCCTTGAAAAGCAGTTTAACATTTGCCAACTTCCTGAATCTAGAAAAATGTGCTGTATATCAGGCAAACTCATGAACGGGCCTAAGGCCGTCACTTTCGGCCCTGAAAAGTGCCCAGTCTACCTCAGATTACCCCGGAAGGGCAAGGCATCTCAGAAAATTGAGCAACAGCTGAAGCTAGCTGTTTCATGCTGCCACTGTGCAGTAGCAACACGAGTGGTATTTGCCACTAGCAGGATGCTGCCGTCAAGACAAAAAGACCTCCTGCCTACAAATGGGTAATGTAGTGTATGAATTTCAATGCCAGTGTGATGCTAGGTATGTGGGCCGTACATCCCAAAGACTGGCGGATCATATCAAACGGCATGTCCCAGCCGCTGTTCGCAATACGCAAGGTACAGACTGTCCCCAACCAGCCCGTGCTTGCAAAACTCAAAACACAGTGGCCAACATTAGATGTGATTCTGTGATTGCTAAATAATCCTCAATGTGCTAAGAATTGCCCTGACAACCAATTTAAGATTGTCAGTCGGGTTTACAGTGTAGCGCATTAGCCTGTACTGGAAGCTCCATATATTAATACACAAGGCCATGTTCTTTGCAGACAGAAAGAACATGTACACACATTGCCTCTGAAGATGAGTCATGCTGACTCGAAACATTAACTCTGTTTCTCTCTCCACAGATGCTACCAGACCTGCTGGATTTTTCCAGCATTTTCTGTTTTTATTTATGTACACACATTGCGCCTATTTCAGTTATACAAAATACATGACAGCCATTTCTTGACTCATTCCTCGGGACAATGCATTGACCACTATAGGGTCAAGCTGCCTGGTTTAAATTTCAAACAATGCTTGGCAGTTAACTGTTAGTCACCATAATTGGTGCATTCTCCATGGCAATGTGTCTGCCAATAAGTGTTCACTTGCCAACGAATCAGCACCCTCTTCTCATACAGTATAATTTGTTGTTTTTCCCTTATATTGTTATCCTTGTGAAGTCTCCTGATGAGTGCAAGACGAAACACTTCGACATGTCTCTTTTTTCATTAATACTCAAGTTCAGTACTACCAAACGACTATCTTCCCTAAGTACTGATGCCAGTGCCCCATGAATCAAAGCCTCTTCTTCCCACACCACTCTTTAAGCCACATTTTAATTCTCTAACCTGCTTGACCCTATGCAATTGGCACATGGCTCAGGTAACAACCCAGAGATGATTACCTTTGATGTTCAGCATTTTAATTTGAAATCTAACTCCCCAGATTCTCTTTGCAGAACATCATTCCTAGTTCTACCTACGTTGCTAGTTCCCACATGGACCACAACAATTGGATCCTCCTCCTTCCACTCCAAGTTCCTCTCCAGCCATGAGGAGATGTCTTCCCTAACCCTGGCACCAGGCAGGCAACGCAACCTTTGGAGCTTCCGGTCACAGCTGCAGAGAACAGTACTGTGACTATGCTGTCTCCTATTACCAGCACATTCCTCTTCACTCCCCACACTTGAATAGCTCCCTTTGCCATGGTGCCATGGTCAGTCTGCTTATCCACCTTGCAAGCCTTCACCTCATCCACTCAGGTAGCAAGCACCTCGTACCTGTTGGACAAAGTCAGGGGTTGAGGCTCCTCCATCACAATACGCTGGGTCCCCATACCTGCCTGATTTGCAGTCCCATCTTCCTGTCCATGACCATTGACCAGCTCTAAAGTTCTGCCTAACCTAAGGGAAGAGGCTGAATGGAACAAAGTGTCCAGGTAACTCTCCCCCTCCCTGATGCCCTGCAATGTCTGCAACTTAGTCTCCAGCTCAGCAAATCTAAACGGAAGTTGCCTAAGCTGCAGACACTTTCTGCAGATATGGTTGTCTGGGATTACAGTGCATTCCACAGATTCCCACATGCTGCAGTCACAGCACACCACCAGCCCTGCAGCTTCTGTCCAACCTGATTTATTTAATTAGTCAATTTAGTGAATAATTTACACAGATAAAATAATGGAAAATCGCACTCACCTAGTTTGAAGACAAAGGAAGGAACCTCACCAAGTACTGGGGGGCTGAAAAAGGAGCGCCTCTTTGCCCCTCTGCATCAAATTCACACGTGAAACAAATTTTCAACTACACACTCTCTGTACGTCTCACTCCTGCATAGTATCCTCCCCATCCATCGGTGCACAGATAAAGACAGGCTAAGTAAGTGAGCAAGAGCGTGGCAGCTGGAAAATAATGTGGGGAAGTTTGAAAGGAAAAAATAGAATAGCAGAATATTTGTTCAGTGGTGATAGGGTGGGAATTGTTGATATTCAGAGTGATGTGAGTGTTATTGTACACAAATCCCAGAAAGTTAACCTGCAGGTCCAGCAAGCGATTATGAATGCAAGACATATGCTGGCGTTATTATAAAGGGATTGGAGTATAAGAGTGAAAAAGTCTTATTGCACTTGCATTGGATTATGGGTGAGACTAAATTTGCTATACTGTGTATAGTTTTGATCTCCTTACCTAAGAAAGGGTATTCTTGCCTTAGAAGGAGAGCAATTAAGGCTCACTAGACTAATTCCTGGGATGAAGGATTGTCCTATGAGGAGAGATCAAGTAGACTAGGCCAAATTCCTTAAAATTTAGATGAATGAAAGGTGATTTCATTTGAAATATAAAACTCGCAAGGAGATTGATAGAGTAGATACTGGGAGGATGTTTTTTCTTGGCTGGGGAGTTTTAAAACAATGGGTCACAGTCTCAGAATGAGGGTCAGCCATTTAGGTCTGAGATGAGAAGAAATTTCTTCACTCAAGGGTTTATGAATCTTTGGAATTCCCTGCCCCAGACAACTGTGGATGCTCATTGATTATATTCAGGACAGAGATGGATAGATTTTTGGATACTAAGGGAATTAAAGGATAAAAGAAAAGAAACCTTGCATTTATATAGCATTTTTCATGATCACTAGACATCCCAAAATATTTTAAAACCAATGAAGTACTTTTGAAGAGTAGTCGCTGTTGTAATGTAGAAAATGCGGCAGCCAGTTTGTGCACAGCAAACTCCCACAAACAGCTATGAGGTAATGAGCAGTTAATCTGTATTTCTTTTAATATATTGATTGAAGGATGAATATTGGCCAGCACACCAGGGATAACTCCCCTACTTTTCTTTGAAATAGTGCCATGGGATCTTTAACATCCACCCAAGGAGGCAGACGGGGCTCAATTTTGACATCTCATCCAAAAGACGTCGCTTCCAACGGGTAACGTTCCCTCAGTAACGCACCAGGTGCCAGCCTGGACTTTTGTGCTCAAGCCCTGGAGTGGGACTTGAACCCAAAAAGTTTGTGATTCAGAGGCAAATTTGCTACTTCCTGAGCCAAAGCAATTTGGGGATAGTGTGGAAAGGTGGGGTTGAATGAAGATCAGCCATGATTGTATTAAACGACCAAGCAGGCTTGAAAAGTCACATGGCCTATTCCAGCTCCTATTTATTGTGTTCTTATGAGATTCACCTCCTGCTCCATCAACTCTGTTCCCACTCAACTGCTGACAACCCAGCTTCCCTTCTTGCTCCCATCTTTGCTGGTATTGTTAATGGTTCTCTCTCTTCAAGTAAAGTTGCCCTCTCCCTCAAATCTGCCCTCATCACCTCTTTCCTAAAAAAAAACCAAATCTTGACCCCTCTGTCCTTGCAAACTATCACTCCATCTCCATCCATCCCTTCTTCTCCAAAAACCTTGAGAATGTTGTCACCTCCAAATTGCATGCACACCCATCTTTCCCAGGATTCCAAGTTCGAATCCCTGCAGTCAGATTTCAGCCCTGTCACGTAGAAATGGCGCTTATCAGAATCACAAAATGGTATTCCATGTGACTACCCCCCCGCCAATCCTTCGCAACCTTTCTGCAGCCTTTGACACAGTTGACCATACCATTCTCCTCCAACACCTCTCCACCATCAACCATTTGGATGGGACTGTACTCACCTAAGTCCAATCCTATCTGTCTAATCATAGCCAGAGAATCACCAACAATGGTTTCTCTTCCCGATCCTGTATCATTACCCCCAGTGTCCCCAAGGATCTACCCTTGGCTCCCTTCTATTTGCCATCTACAAACTGGCTCTTGGTTAAAGCATCTGAATAAACAGAATCAGTTTCCCATGTATGCTGATAACATCCAGCTCTACCTCTCTACCATCTCTCTCGACCCATCCTTTATCTCAAAATTGTTAGTTTCTTTGTCCGACATCCAGTACAGGATGGGCAGACAGTTCCTCATTAATATTGAGAAGACTGAGCCCATTGGCTCCCGCCTCCACCACAAACTGTGTTCCCTATGCTCACTCCATCCATCTCACTGGCAACTGTCTGAGGCTGAAGCTGTTTGTATCCTTGGTGTCATATTTGACCCTGAAGTGAGCTTCTGACTGCACATTCACACCATCACTAGCATTGCCTATTTCCATCTCAGTATCGTCACCCGACTCCAACCCTATCTCAGTTCATTTGCTGCTGAATCCCTCACTCATGCCTTGTTACCTCTAGACTTGTCTATTCCAACACATTTCTGGCCAACCTCCCAAGTTCTACCCTCTATAAACTTTGGACATCATCCAAAACTCTGCCACCCATGTCCTAACTCTTATCACCCATCACCCCTATGCTCGCTGACCTACATTGGTCCCCAGTTGAGCAATGCCTCGATTCTAAAACCATTCTCGCTCCTATGTTTAAATCCCTTCATGGCCTTGCCCTTTTCTACCTCTGCATTCTCCTCCACACTAACAACCCTCCAGGATACCTGCCTCCTCTAATTCTGGCCCCTTGAGCATGCCTGATTTTAATTCCTCCACCATTGGCAGCAATGCCTTCAGCTACTGTGTCCCTAAGCTCTACATAAATACAAGCTGTTGTTGTTAGTGTTACTGAAGTATATTGAATGGCCCCAGGCCCTCCTGAGATTGCCAAGCTTTGCCAAAACAATGGCAAAATTCAGGGCAACAATTTTCAATTGTTACAGTGATGAGGTAAAATGTAATTCTATTTCACTAAAACAATGGATACCTTTTTCAATATGGCCAAAATAGATATCCACCAGAATATCTCAGACTTGAAGCTGGGCCTGCAATGTATCAACAGTTTCTTTGTTTCAAAGCTTTTGGGCCATAGGGGTGGATTGAGGTGCAGGGGCGGGGGGCAGGAATCAGCACCAGTTCTTGCTCCTCTGAAGGGCCTTGGGATGTTTTATTGTGTTCAAGGTGTTACATAAATACAAGTTGTTGTTGCCGCTATCCAATGATCACTAAAATAATGCTTTTCTTATTCTTCTGATATGGGCACTATTCATTGCCCATCCCTAAAAATAATCTGGTTTTACCTGCATTATTTTTAACTTCTATTCATTCTTGGGATGTGGGCATCACTGGCAAGGCCTGTATTTATTCCTCATCCCGAGTTGTCCTTGAGAAGGCAGTGGTGAACCTCCTTCTTGAACCGCTGTAGGCCATGTGGGGAGATGCTCCCACAATGTTTGTAGTGGTTAGTGTAGTATAAATGTTATCAGTTGGGATATGCTAACGTATGACGTAGATGATGATGTTCCACTGATGCCAGTCAGTCATGGGTTGGACCCTTGAGAGAGAGGAAGGCTGGAATCATGCCCATGAGGAACATGCCTACTCTGGAACCTGTTTAGATGTAATATTAATAAATAAGCGTTGCTGAGAAAAGAGACATACTATCAAAGGTTTTTGTCTTGCACTCATTAGGACAGCTAGGCAAGAGCATGAGAAGAGAGTGCTGATTGGTTGGCAGGTGGACTCTGATTGGTAGAGGTGTTGTCATGGAGAATGCAAAGAACTGTTAATTGTCAAGCTTTTGTTTCAAATTCAAAATAGGCAGGTTGACTCTGATTGGTCAATGCATTGTCAGGGGAATGAACCAAGGAATGGCTGTCCGCCAAGTTTTTGTTTAATTGGAAAAGGTGTACTGCGTGGACATGTTCCTTCTGTCCGTAAAGATCAGGACCCAGTGTGTGAATCTATAAATTCATAGCATGTATAAGTGAGCCACACTGTGAGCATGACTCATAATATTAAATTGGTTTTCAGTGTAATTCTTAGCACACTCAGGATTGTCTAGCAAGTGTTGTCCAATCACATTGGCTGTTCGCAACAGGCAAGGTATGGGCCATACCCAACCGGCCCGTGCTTGCAAAACTCAAAACATAGGGCAGAATTTTCCGTGCCCATTGGTGGCGGGTGTGTTTGACGTCATGAGCAGAAAAATGGTGAGAAGGCCAAAAATCAGTTTCATGATGTGTTGTGAAACCAGTTTTCAATCATCTGCTCTGCCTGTCAATGGCAGACCACATTTCCCGACGTCAGGAACTTCATTGTAATACATCTGTATTTCATTATAAGCCTAGCTCGCTGGAATCATCCCCCCATGCTGGATCATTCAAGCACGTGCCGACATGTTGCACTTGGCCGGCTACACTTCACCTGGAACTTTGAGGTTTGTTTGCCTTGTTTCACGTTGTTTGTTTACCTTGTTTCGGGCAGCACTCGCAGTCATCAGCTCCAGGCTTTGCAGACTGCACCAAATCATTTTTTTGTGGGGGGGGCTCACCTATAGCCTACCTATCAAGCCAGCCATAAGGAGGGGGTGGCTTTTCAACTGCTGCAGGGCTAGGGCTTGCTTGGGGAAGGGGGGGAAGTGGCCTCAGGCAACGGAAGAGACTGCAGGGCAAGGGCTGTACTGGGGAAGGGGGGGTATCCCAGCGTGTGTGTGTGGGCACATGTTGACCTGTGCGAGTGGCCTCAAGATGGTGAGGGCTGAGGAGGCAGTCTCCAGAGGAGATGAGGCCATATGAGGGTGGGTGTGTGTGAGGGAGTGAGTGGCGATGTCCCTTGAGCTGGCAGTGAGTGAGATGCCAGTGAATGCGTGATGGACTTGAGTGTATGAGTTTAGAGTGATGAGATGGTTGCCTTACCCTGACAGCATGGATGAGATCATTCATCCTTTTCCTTCATTAGGTGGCCAGCCTCTCCTGTGCAGTGTTGGCACTGATACCACTGCCATCGCCTACCAAGCCGGAGTGTTGAGATTGCTGGACCTCCTGCGGCCAGGCTGAGCTGGGGTAGAGGACATCACGGTGGGCCCGCATGGCGTCCAAAATGTGCTCCAGGGCTGCAGTCTTCTTGTCTTTCGGGGCCATGTGTTCTGTGCAGCAGCCCTGGCTGGAAGCACTGAGCGGTGTGCGCGCAGCTGCACTTTAAGTATGACATCCGGCGTGAGGAAGTGGCGAGTTGGTGGAGTGTTGGGCAAATGAGAGCCCACCTGCCATCGAAATGGTGTGTTTCCCAGGAATGCATGATTGGGACAATATGCATTGAAAAGCTGCCATTGCGCTCGGTGGGTAAAACGTTCTTTTTCCTGCCCGCTATTGCACTTAGCGCAAATCTGGGATGATTCACCCCTAGTGTCCAACATTAGATGTGATTCTGCAATTGGTCTACGGTCTATCTACTGACTAAGTCCCAGGCCCAGAGTTCAAGATAGAAGAACACATCTCACAAAAGTCAGGTACAACTGAGTGGGTTGCTAGGCCACTTCCGAGGGCAGTTAATAGCCATGTGGACCTTGAGCATATCTGAACCCCTCCCCTGTTCCCTATCTCCCATAAACAGACACATTGCTTGCTGACATTTCCTAGTTGGGGTTGTTTATAGAATAAAACAGCTTAGGAGAAGGACATTCGGCCCATCATGCCAGTGTCAGCCCTTTGAGAATGCTCACCAATTGGCCCCACACCCCTGCTCTTTCCATAGCTATTCAAGTATTTATTGCACTCCCTTTCTAAAGTTATCAAAGAATTTGCTCCCACCACCCTTTCAGACAGTGCATTCCTGATCATTAAACCGAGTGGGAATTTTTTTCCCCCTCATGTTGTCTCTGATTCTTTTACCAGTTACCGTAAACCTGTATTCTGTGGTTACCGAGGCTTCTGCCACTGAAAACAGTTTCTCTTCATTTAATTTATCAAAATTGCTCTTGATTTTGAACATCTCCATCAAATCGCCCACGAACCTCCTCTGCTCTAAGAAGAACTCCTGTCCGGCCTCCTTAGCACCATTCTCGTAAATCTCCTCTGCGACCTCTCTCAGGCCGTGACATTGGTCACCAGGTAAAGGAAAGGAGAAAATTAGCAGCAAAAATAAATTCTTGCCTAAGTTTTATATGCAGCAAGTTGTTATGATTCCGAACACTCTGCCTGAAGGGATGGTGGAAACAGATTCAACAGTAACTTTCAAGAGGAAATTGTATACATTGTTGAACAGGAAAAATTCCAGGGTTATGGGGAAAGAGCAGGGGGTGGGATTAATTGGATGGCTCTTTCCAGGAGCCAGAACAGACTTAATGGGCCAAAGGACCTCCTTCTGTGCGGTAAGATTCTGTGATCCTCAATGCATTTTTTTTTTTGCAGATTTTTCGTCAATTTTCTAATTACTACCCACTGAAAAGCATCTGTTACATATTCACTAATGGGCTGGTTTATAGGCAAAGAAAGCAGCCAGCGCAATGCTACAGTAATCATCCCATCGTGACACAACAGTGCTATAATAAGATCACATAAGCGACTCGTTTTTGAATTATTTATGCTGTAAAGATAAACATTGCTAATAAAGAGGGGAAATTGCTGTTGAAAACAACACGGCACATGCATATGCATTAAGACACCGTAGTTATCCTCAGGCGACTGAAGAAAAATTGTCTCCGTGCAGGAGTCAATTATACTTCATCAGTGTCTAATTCAGATACAGTCACACGATTTTCTTGCTTACGAAGCACATATACAGTAACCCAGATGAGATTCATTTTTCAGAAGTGACCTGTGATCAAACTCGCTCTGATTACTTGTGAAAATGCAGGACAAAGTTGTTGATAATTTGGTGGTTATTTGAATAAGCAAGTACTCAAAAAACTGAACCAGCTGGGGCCTTTATTTTTATTCATTCAGGGGATGTGAGCATCACTGGCTGGGCCAGCATTTATTGCCCATCCCTAATTGCCCTTGTGAAGGCTCTTTTGGAAAAGGCTGAAGGGTGATCTTAAAATTATGAAGGGGTTTAATAGAGTAGATGTAGTAAAGTTTTTTTGACTTGCTGGGGAGTCCAAAACTGGGGTTTATAAATATAAGAGAGCCTCTATTAAATCTAGGGGTGATTTTAGGGGAAATATCTTTATCCAGAGAGTGGTAAGAATGTGGAATGTGCAACCAGTGATTGAGGTAAATCACATAGATGCATCCTTTCTTGCATATTTTTTGCCAATTTTCTAATTACTACCCAGTGAAAAACAACTGTTACATATTCACTAATGGGCTATAGGGAAAGAAAGCAGCAAAGGCAATGCTACAGTAATCATTCTATCGTGACTCAACAGTGCTATAATAAGATCACATAAGCGACTGGTTAGATAAGCACGTGAGGGAGAAAGGAATCAAAGGTTATGTTGCTAGGGTTCGATGGAGTAGGGTGGGAGGAAGTTGAGCAGGGTGTACACGCTGGCAGGGAACAGATGGGCCGAATGGCTAGTTCCTCTGCTGTACATTCTTTGCAATTCTGTAATATTCAATCCACTGCCCCTCTTTGTTACACCCCAGCATATAAAGAGGAAGGCAAATGGAATAAAAATGGAAACAGAATTGGTTCCATAGAATAGTCATATTGGACTCAAAACATTAACTCTGTTATTCTCTCCACAGATGTTGCCAGACTGGCTGAGTCTTTCTATTACATTCTGTTTTTATTTCAGGTCTCCAGCATCCATAGTTTTTTTTTGTTTTTATTTGAGGCAAATGGAATGTTGGCCTTTACTGAAAGGAGGATAGAGTACAAAAGCATCTTGCTACAACTGTACAGAGCATTGATGAGATGACATCCAAAGTACTGTGTATAATTTTGGTCACCTTCCCTAAGCAGGGCATCAGAAGCAGTTCAGAGAAGGTTCATTAGGCTGATTGCTGTGATGAGGGGTTTTTGTCTTATGAGGAAAGTTTGAGCAGGTTGGGCCTATACTCATTGGAGTTTAGAACAATGAGAGATGATCATATTGGAACATATAAGATCCTGAGGTGGCTTGACAGGGTAGATGCTGAAAGGATGTTCCCCCCTCGTAGGGGAATCTAGAACTCATGCACATAGTTTCAAAATAAATCGCCACCTATTTATGATGGAGATGAGGAGGAATTTCTTCTCTCAGAAGTTCTCTTCCCCAACCAGCAGTGGAGGCTGGATCATTAACATGTTCAAGGCTGACTTTAACAAATTTTTGATTGACAACGGTCACCAGGGTTATGGGGGAGCAGGCAGTAAGTGGAGTTAAGGTCACAATCAGATCAGGCCATGATCTCATTGAATGGCGGAGCAGGCTCAAGGGACCGAATGGCTCCTTGTATTGCTTATGTTCTTACCAAAAGATGGCCAGAATGGGAAATGAAAATGGTGCCTTTGTTCATTATAGGGTACTATTCTGAGATTAGGGTTAACGGAGGTTGCTGGGACAAAGTAGAGTGTATATCCAGTAATCCAACACGTGAGTAGGAATGCCTGATACTGGCAATAATTTGAAAGTGTTGCAATCCCTTAGTACTTAGATCAGTAAAACTTTATTCCTGAAAGGTGTCAGCTGTAACTCATTCACAATAATTTAACCCATGAGTCAAAAAGTTGTGGGTTCAGGTCACACTCGAGGGATTTAAGGATCAGAAACTTAACTGTTCCAGCCTTACAAATACACTGGGTACAAGCGCAGGTCAGAGGCTGGGTATTCTGCAGCGAGTAACTCACCTCCTGATTCCCAAAGCCTGCCCACCGTCTACAAGGCCCAAGTCAGGTGTGTGACTGGAGGAGTGCGGTTCCAACAACACTCAAGAAGGTCAACACCATCCAAGGCACCCCATCAACCACCTTATGCATTCACTCACTGCCATGGTTCAAGAAGGTGGATCAGAACCACCTTCTCAGGGGAAATTCAAGATGGACAATAAATACTGTCCTTGCCAGTGATGCTCACATCCCAAAAACAAATTTTAAAAACGTACTTCAATAACATGCTGTTGCTGTATTGCACTGTCAGAGCAGTCATCTTTCAGATGAGCTGTTTAACAAAGCACCCTCTGCCTCAGGTGAATGTAAAATATGCCACGGTATTATTTTGTGGAAGAGCAGGGGAGCTCTCTCTGGCCAATATCTATCCCTTAGCCAACATCACAAAAAGCAGATTATCTGGCCATTATCACATTGTTCCTTTTGGGATCTTGCTGTTTAAAAATTGGTGGCATACATACTACACTTTAAAAGTACCTCATTGGCTATAAAGCGTTTTGGGTCATGAAAGGCGCTATATAAATGCAAGTAATTTCAAATTTTTAAGAAGTTATAATCTGAAAACAGTAAATTGGGCCTTTGGGGATAATTTTCTATGGAAGGAGCAAGTTTGTGTTAATTATCTTATAACTTAATGTCCTGTGGAAAATGGCTGTCAAGGTATTATGGACAGCAGTTATGCTCATTTACAAATGCCAGCAGAGATTAAAGACAGTGGTAAATCTTTTAAACTGGTGGAGTTAAAAGCATCAATTAAGTCAATGATTTGGGGGCTGCAATTAACTTTAGCCGTGCTTTAAATTCTCAGCAGTCGCTCGGTCTTCTCCACTAGAGTTAAGGGCTTCATACAAATCAGTTGACTCAATGATTTTAGCAGTAAGAGAGCAAACATGACACTTACGCTTTTAGCTACAGCCATTGTCCTTCTGGTGGAGGTACAAGTTGAGAAAAAGGTTGACCACACAAAACAAGGAGGAAGAAAAGGAAAAAAAATCATCCCCATCGTGCTTTTGAATTCATTCTACCAGAGAAAGCAACTTGGAGCTGCTGTGCCAGGAATGAAGCTTTTTAGTGTTACAGATTTTATTATAGGAACCATCCTGCTTCTATAATATAACTGTGCTTCTGCAGGCTTGAACTGGCCTCTGCCGTGCCTCTTCCTATGCCCTTTATCTCCAACCCCCAGCCCCCACCCAAACCCCAGGCCGAGCTGCAGGCTGGCTCAAAGCCGGACAATTTTCCTGAAGCCCTGTCCAATGAGCTGCATTGCCAAGCCTTAGGTGAATGTAACCCACAGCTCACCAGTTTTATCAGGATCAGCTCCAAGTGCCAGCGAACCTCTGGCCAATATCAAGGGCTCATGCTTTCATCCTAACACTCATTCTACGCTGGGTGTTGGCTCTGCTTGAATTTTTCAGCCAATACCTCTGAGAAATGCCATATCCAAAGCAATCCGAGCACTTGTGTGCAGAGGTATTCAGCTTCTCTAGTGATGATGGATGCGTATTGCAGGAAGACGATATATAAGTATCTCTATGACTCCAAACCACTCTTCTTGTTGAATCTTGAAGATTCAATAGCTACAAATTCTCCTGCTTTTAAGCCTTGCTGGTTGCCTGCCAGTGATTTCTTTGGGATTGGGCAAGATGCCACATCCAGCTGTGGTTGGGAGGTGATCGGTGTCTTGTTCATGGCAAATGGTGCCAGGCTCATTCCTTTCCCCAACGTGTTGAGACACAGCAATAATTTCACACCACTTCTAGCTTCCATACAATTTTGTTAGTTTTATCCACGTGGACGTTCATTAAGAGAGCTGCTGAGAACCAAGAAAGGGAATCTGACCAAACCACCCGATTTTCTCCCAACTTTCTGCACATGAGCTTCCCTTGACTCTGTGCTTTTACCCAGGAGAAAGAAACAGGCTGATGAGGGAAAGGCAAGAGGGTGTAGGTGCTAGAGGGAGACCGTGGAGATCAAAGAAAACAGGTGACAAGAGACTGAGAGGCTACTTTCTGGTTAATTAAGAACATTTGTGATGGGATTAGGAAGGGAAAAGTTATCGTGCAACAGTTTGCAGCATTTCAAAAAGTAATATTGTTCAAAAGGTTTAATTTTATTTATTTATTTAACTGTAACGTGGGCTCCAAATAGCTTTAGTAATTCAGGATGAGCTGTCCAACTCAGCAAAGCCCACAGCTGCACTAATAGCAAAACTAACTCTGGTAGAGAGAAGGCACATGTACCAAGATGCCTAGAAAATGGCGCCAGTGAAATGTTTGCAAGTTATTTCTATAAATAATGTAATGAATGTAACTCTCAGATAATAAAGCTAAAAGATAATAGATGTTACAAATACTTATGTTGTAAACAAAGAACACAATTAGGAAGGAGATGAGGAGAATTCTTTTCTCTCAGAGGGTGGTGCAACTTTGGAATTCTCTGCCTCAGGAAGTGTTGGAGGCGGGGTCATTGAATATTTTTAAGGCACAGGTAGATAGATTCTTGTTAGGCAAGGGAATCAAAGGTTATCGGGGTTAGATGGGAATGTGGAAATCGAAATGCAAGAAGGTCAGCCATGAACTTATCAATGCAGAGCAGGCTCGATGGGCCGAATGGTCTACTATTTCTTATGTTCCTATTTCTTATGTTCTTATGTTCTTACAATTAGTTTCCGGTTCAGGTACTGATATTTGTTTTTCAGAAGAAGAGGTAGGCCCTTTATTCAAATAGACAAGCTAATTAACGTGACATGTCAAGTACTTGTAATCTATGCCCAGTATTCGTGAAACTTGAAACTGAAAAAAGCTCAGAAAAACTTCTATATTAATTAAATCATAAATATGAATTGCATGAATAACTTCAATTACATGTAAAATTGCAAATAATGAATCTATTAACATAACTCAGACAAAATGTGAAATGAAATATTTGAAACAGACAATAACATATATCAGATGTAATTACACTGTCCAGCTGCTCCTTTCAGCAGTCTGATATCATCATTTTGCTAGTTACAAATTTACAAAGGGTACCCTCTCTGACTGTGACCCTGCTGCATTATCCCTCTTTGACTTCCTCAACCTTTCTGCAACCATTAACATGGTCAACCATTTCCCCCCCAATGCCTACCCTCCATACCTCAACCCCATGGATCTCTCTTCATATGGTTCAACTCTTGCCTATCAATTGTAGCCAGGGCAGCTATATAATTGGGCCACCTGACAGCATCAGCCACATAGATGAGGTTATCTTCCAAAAAATATGCTGCGGACACCCAGCTTTACCACTCCATTGCTGTTGTGTTTTCAGACAGCTTGTCTGACACTCAGCCTTGAATGAGCCATACTTTCTATCAGTAAAGAAATAGGTACACCAAATCTATTGTCTTTACCCCCTGCTCTGTATCCATGCCATGACATTTACCCCACCTCCAGCTACTGTTTTGGGCTAAACTAGACTTTTTGCAGCCTCAATGTGTTTTCCAACTACACACTGAACATAGAATCATATAGTAACACAGCACACATGGGGACCATTTGAACCATTGTGTCTCCACCACCTCTTTGGCAGATTATCCAATTAATCTGTCTCCTGTCCCTGTATCATGCCTATCTCCTCTCCATTACAAAGACTGACTATATCCAACAAAAACAGAAAATTGTGTAAAAACTCAGCAGGTCTAACAGCAACTGTGGAGAGAAGAACAGTTAACGTTTTGAGTCCATATGACTCTTCTTCAGAGCTAAAAAGAAGTAAAAATGTGCTGAAATTTATACTGTTTAAGGGGGGGTGAAGCAGGTGAAGCTGGCTAGAAGGCCAGCGATAGGTGGGGCATTGGAGAGATTGACAAAGATGTCATGAACAAAAGAACAAAGAGGGTGTTAATGGTATCGGTAAGGGCTAAAGGAGGTGCTGATAGTGGCATTAAGGTAAGAAAGCAGAATGTGATAATAGCAGGACAGGGGTAAGCACTCTGAAAAGAACAGCATGAACAAGCGACAGATGACCCTTGTGGGAGTGGGATGGGGAGAGGGGAAAAACAATCATAAATAGGATAAAAGGTGGGGATAAAACAATGAAGAAATGGATAAAAGGTTACAGGTGGAACATCATTTTGTTGGGGTATCTCACTTTTTCTTAAATGATCCACATGCCTATGGGTGACCTGCCCCTCCACATCCATGTGGTACGACAATGATCCGGTCATAGAACTCACTTTACTAGGTAATGACTTCGGAGTCCTCCACCAAAATTCTTTATTATTTCTCCAACAGTAAATTGGCTTTTTGGTTCCGTTGACTTTTCTCCACCTTCCTCTCCAAATTGGGAGTATCAGGCTTGTCCGAAGACGGTGCCCCATCAGTAATTCTGCAGGTGTTGCTCCTGTCGTAGTATGGGGGTGGTTGTTCTGTAGTGAAATAGAAAACAAGCAAGCTTGGTCTCCAACGAATCACCTGGTAGCTTTCTCATTCCTGCCTTTAAAGTTTTTTCTGGACTTTCCTCCAGTCCGTTTGATGACGGATGGTACAGTGCAGTCTTCACGTGGTTGATACTGCTGAGGCTCATAAAATCATTGAAACTCAGTACTCGTAAATACCGTATCATTATCTGGGGCGATTACCTCTGGCAATCCGTGGATTCGTGAAGCTCTGGCGTAGTTTTTCTATAGTAGCACCAGACATTGGTGACTTTACCTCGTAAAACGTCTAACCACTTGGAATTAGCATCTATAATCAGTGAATTCAGGTAGACCACGTCGTCCAGGTAGACCACAACCTGAGGTAGGCCCTGTAGTAAGCTTTCCATTGTCCTCTGAAAAATGGCACAGGTTGAGGAAACACCAAAGGGCAGGTATATATATTGACGAAACCCTTTGTGGGTATTTATGGTTAAGAATTCCTGGGAGGCGTCATCCAGCTCCAGTTGCTGATATGCGTGGCTCATGTCAAGCTTTGTATACGTTGGCCCTCCTGCTAGTTTGGCATATAGGTCTTGAATCTTGGGAATAGGGTACCTGTTTAGTTTGACTGCTCTGTTGATCGTTAGTTTATAGTCCCCACAGGGACCCAGATGGTCTGGTCTGTCATAGAGTCATAGAGGTCTACAGCACAGAAAAAGGCCCTTTGGCCCATCGAGTATGCGCCGGTCAAACAAGTACCTAACTATTCTAATCCTATTTTCCAGCACTAGGCCCATAGCCTTGTATTCCATGGCATTGCAAGTGCACATCCAAATACTTCTTAAATGTTATGAGGGTACCTGCCTCACCCACCCTTTCAGGCAGTGAGTTCCAGATTCCCACCACCCCCTGGGTGAAAACATTCTTCCTCACATCCCCTCTAAACCTCCTGCCCCTTACCTTAAATCAATGCCCCTTGGTTATTGATCCCTCCACCAAGGGGAAAAGTTCCTTCCTGCCTACCCTATCTATGCCCCTCATAATTTTATACACCTCAATCATGTCCCTCCTCAATCTCCCCTGCTCCAAAGAAAATAACCCCAGTCTACCCAATCTCTCCTCATAACTAAAACTCTCCAGCCCAGGCAACATCTTGGTAAATCTCCTCTGCACTCTCTCTAGTGCAATCAAATCCTTCCTATAATGCGGATTCCAGAACTGCACGCAATACTCTAGCTGTGGCCTAACCAGTGTTTTATACAGTTCCACAATAACCTCCCTGCTCTTATATTCTATGCCACAGCTAATAAAGGCAAATATCCCATATGCCTTCTTAACCACCTTATCTACCTATCCCGCTACCTTAAAGGACTGGTGGACATGCACACCAAGGTCCCTCTGATCCTCGGTCCTTCCCACGGTCCTACCATTCATCATGTATTCCCATGCCTTGTTTGTCCTGCGCAAGTGCATCACCTCACACTTATCCGGATTAAATTCCATTTGCCACTGATCAGCCCATCTGACCAGCCCATCTATATCCTCCTGTAATCTAAGGCTATCCTCCTCACTATTTACCACCCCACCAATTTTCGTGTCATCCGCGAACTTGCTGATCAACCTTCCTACATTCAAGTCTAAATCGTTTATATATACCACAAACAGCAAGGGACCCAACACTGATCCCTGTGGAACCCCACTGGACACAGGCATCCAGTCACAAAAATACCCCTCGACCATCACCCTCTGCTTCCTGCCACTCAGCCATTTCTGGATCCAATGTGCCAAATTGCCTTGGATCCCATGGGCTCTTACCTTCATTATCAGTCTCCCATGCGGGACCCTATCAAAAGCCTTGCTGAAGTCCAAGTAGACTATGTCAAATGCTTTGCCCTCATTTACACAACTGGTCACTTCTTCGAAAAATTCAATCAAATTGGTCAGACATGACCTCCCCTTAACAAAACCATGCTGACTGTCCTTGATTAATCCATGCCTATAGATTAATTGTGTCCCTCAGAATTGCTTCCAATAGTTTTCCCACCACTGAGGTTAGACTGACTGGCCTGTAGTTCCCTGGTTTATCCCTTCCTCCCTTCTTGAATAATGGTACCACATTGGCTGTCCTCCAGTCCTTTGGCACCTCTGCTATGACCAGAAAGGTATTAAAAATTATTGCCAACACCCCTGCTATCTCCTCCCTTGCCTCACTCAACAGCCTGGGATACATTTCATTCAGGCCTGGAGATTTATCTACTTTTAAGCCTGCCAGACCACTTAGAACTTCCTCCCATTCTATGCTAATTTCTTTAATTATATCACAGTCCTTCTGCCTGATTTCCATACCCACGTCGTCCCTCTCACTTGTGAACACCGACACAAAGTATTCATTTAGAACCCTACCTATGTCTTCTGGCTCCACACACAAATTACCACTATGGTCCTTAATGGGCCCTACTCTTTCCCTAGTTATCCCCTTACTCTTAATGTACTTGTAAAATAACTTTGGATTTATTTTACCTGCCAATGTTTTCTCATGCCCCCTTTTTGCTCTCCTAATTTCCTTTTTAAGTCCCCCCCTACACATTCTGCATTCCTCTTGGGCTTCCGCTGTTTTGAGCCCTCGGTATCTGCCATGAGCCTCCCTTTTCTCTTTATCCAACCTTGTATATCCCTCGACATCCAGGGTTCCCTGGATTTGTTGGTCCCACCCTTTGTCTTTACTGGAATATATTGGCCCTGTACTCTCCTTATTTCCTTCTTGAATGAGTCCCGCTGCTCTGATGCAGATTTACCTAAATGTAGCTGCTCCCAGTCCACCCTGGCCAAATCATATCTGATCTTATTAAAATCGGCCTTCCCCCAGTTTCGAACCCTGATTTCTGACCCATCCTTGTCTTTTGCTATAACATCCTTGAATCTAACAGAGTTATGGTCACTGTCTGCAAAATGCTCCCTCACTGATGCCTCTACCACTTGCCCGGCTTCATTCCCTAAAATTAAGTCCAGGACCGCCCCCTGTCATCTAGGACCTTCTACATACTGGCTTAAAATAGCTCTGCTGGATGCATTTTAAGGATTCCGCTCCCTCTAAACCTATCACACTATGACTAACCCAGTTAATGTTGGGGAAGTTGAAATCCCCCAATATTACTACCCTATTATTTTTACACTTCTCTGAAATTTGCCTACATATCTGTTCTTCTATTTCTCTCTGACTGTTTGGGGGCCAAGAGTACACTCCCAGCAATGTGATTGCTCCTTTTTTGTTTTTCAGTTCTACCCATATGGCTTCATTTGAGGAACCTTCTAAGATTCATCCCTCATTACTGCTGTAATTGATTCCTTGATCAATATTGAGATACCCCTCCTCTTTTACCTCCTTCCCTGTCTCGCCTGAAGACCCTATGTCCTGTAATATTGAGCTGCCAATCCTGCCCCTCTCTTAACCATGTCTTTGCGACAGCAATGACATCATACTTCCATGTGTTAATTTGTGCCCTCAACTCATCTGCCTTATTCGTCAGATTCCTTGCATTAAAATAAATACCATCCAACCTTGTTAAACTCCCTTGCGCCTTAACTGGCCTATAATTTCTATGCCTTCCAGACTCACTTACTCTCTCTTCTAATTTTGGCTGTGCATCTCCCCCTGCTGAACCTCCTTTCAGGATCCCGTCCCCCTGCCAAGTTAGTTTAAACCCTCCCCAATAGCACTAGGAAACTTCCCCGCAAGGATGTTGTCCTATTCCAGTTCAGATGCAACCCGTTCACCTTGTACAGGTCCCACCGCCCCCAGAAGCGGTCCCAATGCCCTAGAAATCTAAAGCCCTCCCTCCTGCACCATCTCTCCTGCCATGCATTCATCTGGACTAACCTCCTGTTGCTATACTCACTAGCGTGTGGCACTGGAAGTAATCCAGAGATTACTACCTTTGAGGCCCTGTTTTTTAATCTGCTCCCTAAATTCTGCTTGCAGGACCTCATCCCTCTTTCTACCTATGACGTTGGTACCCACGATCTCTGTCTGTTTAACCTCCCCCTTTAGAATGCCCTGCAGCCGTTCAGTGACATCCTTGACCCTGGCACCAGGGAGGCAACATACCACCCTGGAGTCACGTCTACGGCCGCAGAAATGCCTGTCTGTTCCCCTTACTATCGAGTCTCCTACCATTATTGCTTTCCCCCTCTTTTTCCTCCTCCACTGTGCAGCTGAGCTACTCACAGTGCCATGAGCGTGGCTGCACTCTCCAGAGGAACCGTCACCCTCACTGCTTTCCAACACAGAAAAATGGTTCTTGAGCGATATGCACCCTGGGGATTTCCTGACTACCTGCCTGACACCTTTCTTCTGACTGATGGTCACCCATTCCCTCTCTGACTGCACTTCCTGTGGGGTGACCACGTCTAAAAACGTGCTATCCACGAAACTCTTGGCCTCGCGGATGCACCTCAGTGCCTCCAGCTGCCGCTCAAGCTCTGAAACACAGAGCTCAAGTAGGTGTAGCTGGTGACACTTCCTGCACACGTGGTCGGTCAGAGCACAAGGTGAATCTAGGACTTCCCACATGTTGCAGGCGGTACATAACATGGGATTGAGCTGCCCTGCCATGCCTCTGGTTGAAAAAAACCCTTACTGGTTTCAGAACAGGGACTATGGGTGCTGCCCACTCTGAGAACTGAACTGCTTTTATGACACTCAGCCTCTCTAGCTGGTTCAGTTTAGCCTCACCCTTCTCTCTCAAAGCGTATGGCACTGGTCTTGCTTTCAAGAAGCAAGGGTTTGCTTCTGGGTCCACGTAAACCTTGGCCTGTAGGCCTTGGATTTTTCCCAGTTCATCCTTGAAGACGGTGTCATTTTTTTTAGCAGTTAGCCTGGTAGTCCACTTGCCCACTACTGGAAGATTTTGGACCTATTTAATTTAATCTCCTTCAACCAATCACACCCTAGAAGGCTTGGCCCTTTACCTTCTACCACAATCACTGGGAGCTGTGCTGACTGGTGTCTATAATGAACAGTTGCTCTGGTGATACAGTTTACTTGGATTTCTTCACCTGTGTACATTTTCAACTTGGCAGATATTTGTTCTAATTTTAATTGTTGGTCACCTTTATTTAAGTATCTGAAAGTGTGTACTCCTATTACGGTGGTAGAAGCACCTGTGTCTACCTCCATTTTTAATGGTTTACTATTTACTTGCGCTGTAACAATTATTGGCTCTGTCTTCCCCACTTTCATGTTGAATAATGAATAAATGTCAGAATTGGTTATTTCTAGCTCCTCTACACCCTGGACTTCATTGGACTTTGTTTGTTGTTTGGAGGCCTGTTTAAATCTCGCTTTGCACTGTCTCATTATGTGTCCACTTCTGTGATAAAAGTAACACTCTGCGTTTTTAAATTGCCAATCGCTAGAAGACTGATTCATCGTTTCCGTGTCAATGAAAGCTATTTTTTGACTTAATTGCTAAGCTGTTTCCTCTCTTTTTTTTTGGTTAGCGGGGCCCTTTCCCGCTTCGCAGCGGAGTCCCAGCTTTTCCCGCCACTTTTGGCTGATTGTTCCCACCCAACTAGGAGAACGGTGCCATTTGGCACCTCTTGAATTGTGTGTGAGTCGCTTACAGTGCTTTCCATTACCAGCGCTATTTATAACGCTTTCTTTAAAATCAAGATTCACTTCAGCCAGCAATCTTCGCGGAATAGTGTCTTCCTTCATGCCACATACGAAACGGTCTTTGAGCATTTTATTCAGGGTTTCACTGAAATCACAATATTCCATTAGTTGTTTAAATTTTGCTACGTAGGTAGCAATTGTCTCCCCCGGGGCTCTATTCCATGAATTGAACATGAGCCTCTGCATTGTGACTGAGGGCTTGGGTTGAAAATGTCCTTTAACAAAATCTCCTGATTCATTGAAAGTCTTCAAATCGGGGGCACTGGGGGTCATCAAGCTTCAAATTAAACTGTAGGTCTTGCTCCCACAAATATTCAGGAGAATCGCTCTCCTCTTTTCCTCCCCTCTGATTTTGTTTGCTTGAAAAAAGAACGCAAGACGTTCTATATATTGAGAAATCAAAGGGATCGATTCTGCCAAACTGTGGCATTTTGGATGAGTGTATCTTCTTTTATTTTTAATCAACTTAGGTATTCACAATCGCTGGGTGAGGTACATCACCGAACCTGATTTATCCTCATCGCCAGTTTGTTGTAGAGTTGATCTATAGTCAGCTTTTCTTAGTGGAAACATTTAACTTTATTTACAAGACAGCAGCAACAACTACACACGTGCATCAAACTCCATGACTCAAGAAGAACTGCTCTGTAGAGATTCCCCGTGCTGTAAACACATAAGAACATGAGAAATAGGAGCAAGAGTAGGCCATTTGGCCCCTCGAGCCTGTCCCACCATTCAGTAAGATCATGGCTGATCTGCCCCAGGCCTCAACTTCTCTTTTGTGCCAGCTCCTCATAGCCCTCAACTCCCCAATATTTCAAAAATCTTTCTACCCCCTCTTTAAATACTTTCAGTGATCTAGTCTCCACAACTCTCTGAGGTAGAGAATTCCAAACATTCACTACCCTCTGAGAGAAGAAATTCCTTCGTATCTCAGTTTTAAATGAGTGTCCCCTTGTTCTGTAATTATGTCCCCTAGTTCGAGATTCCCCCACTAGTGGAAAAATCTTCTCAACATCTATCCTGTCAAGCCCCCTCAGAATCTTGTAAGTTTCAGTAAGATCACCCCTCATTCTTCTAAACTCCTATGAACCTGTTTAGCTGTTCTTAATAAGCCAACCCCTCCATCTCAGGAATCAGCCTAGTGAATCTCTTTTGAATGGCCTCCAATGCCAGTATATCCTTTCTTAAATACAGGGACCAAAACTGTACACAGTACTCCAGGTGCGGCCTCACTAATACCCTGTACAGTTGTAACAAGGCTTCCCTATTTTTAAACTCCAACCCCCTAGCAATACAGGCCAAAATTCAACTTGCCTTCTTTGGCTTACGCAGATCATGTGATTTTACAACACAGGATTATTCTTAAAACTACAACCCTACCTTCCCCAAAACTATAATTACTACAACAACTTAATCCTGAACCTCTGGCACCATAAGCCTAACTTTAACTCCGGGCCAATTTTGGTCAAGGGAGTATTGCTGTGGTTCACTTTGCCAGAAATAAGATCCAGGGTATTTAAGTTCCTGAGTCTTATTTAAATATTGCTGAAAAGAGAGACATGTTACCGAAGCTTTTCATCTTGGCCTCATCAGGACAAATGTAGGAATGCCAAATTTCAAACAATCACAGCAGTTTATACTACAAGAGAGAAAGGTGCTGATTGGTTGGCAAGTCAACTCTAGCTGAGGATGGGGCAGAAAAAAAAAATCACACAGGTGTCAGCCACAGTAGGACAATTGACAGTTTGTGGGGAGGCCATAGGACTGCAGGAAGTTATAGAGATTGGGAGGATAAGATCAAGAAGGGATTGAAACAGAAGGATGTGAGTTTTAAATTGGAGGCATAGGGGGCTACGAGCCAATGTAGGTCAGCAAACACACAGTTGATGGGTAAACGGCACAAATAGCTGTAGGATGCAGATTTTATTTTCCAGGGTTTTTTTGTCCCTCCTCTCCTGAAGATCCTGACTTAGGCTGGGATACAAGGAACAGTTTTTTGGATGAACTGAAAACTGAGGAGGGTGGAGGATGGGGCGGTGGGGTGGGGGGCACTGCAGCGAATCTGAAGGTGAAAAGTGTTTCGTGAGCAGATGAGCTAAAGTATTTGTGAAGGCAGCTGCTGCTATGGTCCTTGTGGTGAAAAGCATATGGTGAGCAATTTCGATCCCACCTGTCTGCCTGAAACCAGTTAGGTGGGAATTTAAAATTGCCCATTTATGTACTGTTATGACCGATGCAGTTGGTAAAGCAGAGTTATTAAAAAACCCCAGAGGGAAACTTTAAACAACAGTCATAACCTATAATTTTAAGTGTAATGTTTGAGGTGCGACACTAAATTCAGGAATCGGACCACCAGTTCTTGAGGTTTTACATTAAACTAAGTGAAATATTTTATTAATTTACACAGGTTAAAATATATACACACATGGCTACAAATTACTACTATCATCACCTTTAACAAATTCCCAAACTAATCTCCATTAAGGCAACAGCAACCCATACACTTAACCAGACACCAGGCAAAGCATTTTCACCGTACAAATTCAAAATGAGGTTCTTTTCACTTTGGTTCCTGTGGTGACAGTTGGAGGCTTACAGCTGTCTTTTGATCTCACATTGCCTGAAAACTGCTGAAGTTATACCACCACCGCCCATTGAGTATAAATTCTTATTGTATCACCAGCCTCTTCTAACAATAAAACCCCTTTTATAGTACTAATTTTATTATTAATATAAACATATTGCTTGGTATCTGCTAGATAGATACTAGTTTTCACCCCACTTCTTGAATGCTCTATTCAAAAAATGCAAAAGCACTCTACCTCTCTGTTTACATCTCAAAACTAGTACATATCAAAGCACCCAGACTAGCTGGCTTTAATCCAATTAAGACACACCCACAGACTAAACCTCTATTTTAAAAGAAAAATATTTTCCAAAATATTATATAAATTAATAGCTTCATGACAGTACCCACTCTGAAGTAGCCAGGAGCTGACTGTTAACTGGGTTATTAATCACTGCACTACTGTACGCTTTTAGCTAAGTGCATGATAACTAGCAAGGAATGTCTATACAGGCCTGACCAGGGAGAGAGACAGATTAGCTATAACAAATATTGCCTGTAGTGGCAGGGGTGGGGCTTCTCAAATAGGAATATTTTTTAAGAACCCAGATTCCATTCTCAAATAAGGAGTGCAGTCCAAAAAGTGAAACCAAGATATTATATCATTAGAATTGCTAAATCTGGGTTGGCAAAGGGTAAATTCATAACAGGAAATGGAAGGAACTTTTTCATACAGAGGGTGATGAACTCTTGGATTGGTCTAGCATGCAGGATAGTAGAGGACCAGACTTTTCGGGTGGTCCAAAAGGCAGTTGGATGCTGGCCTGGGGGAGTTGGAAGTTTAAAGCATCAAGCTTCAGTGGGCTGACTGGCTTTTCCTTGACCTTGAGTTTTCTTCTGTTGCATAAAATAAGATTACATCACGTGTCTGGAAATTCAACTGAGTTTTAATTCCAGTGATTTTATTTGTAATAAATGAGGATCAGCGTTTCTGATTTGTTCATTATAAGACTTCATTTAACTCATGGATTTTTTTTATCATCTGATGCTTTTAAAGACCTTGTCATTAAATTGTCACTTGCTAGGAGGGGTGATTTGCAGTCATCAGACTACTAATCCTTGTACTTTAATCTTGTATTCATGTAGCATCTTCAGAGAGCTCCATTGCTTAGTAAAAGTCAGACAGCATAGCATGTATTGCTATTATACTGTATAAATTATACTGCATAAATAGGCTATTGCTTCTACTAAAATAGCAGACAGAAGAATTTCCTCTGAGCATGTTAAGTGCTTTGCAATGTTAGCATGCAGTAGTTCAAGATAGGAAAGAATTACTTCAGCTTTAACATTTGTTCAAAGCAAGGCATAGGAAAATGCCCAACAACCCCAGTTAGAAACCATTCAAGTCTCAGTTCAGAATGCTTTTCTCCAATGGTTTCGAAAATGGCTTCTTGGCGGGGGCTTTCATTTGTTTTTCCAATCTTGCTTTAAAACATAATTGTCAAAATTCTTAATGTGAGTGCAGGTAAAAGCAAATCCAGTCACAGCTTTCCATAGCTCCAATGCATTGCCATTGTGTACAACCATTAAACTCCACTGTATAACATCATACCTCAACTTGTAAGTGCTGATGTTCAAAGGGACTTCGGTACGCTCGTACAAGGAATCTAGAAAGTTAGCGTGCAAGTATTTCAAGCAGTTAGGAAATTAAATGGCATGTTGGCCTTTATTGCAAGCCGCTCTGCTACAATTGTTCAGGGTTTTGATGAGACTGCAGCTAGAGTACTGTATGCAGTTTGGTCTCCACATTTAAGTACACGTTTGCATTGGAGTGTAAAGCAAAGGTTCACTAAATTAGGATGAAGGGGTTGACCTATGATAAGAGGCTGAGTAAATTGGGTCTATATTCTCTGGAATTTAGTAGAATGAGAGGTGATGTCATTGAAACCTACAAGATTCTGAAGGGGCTTGATAGGGTGGACACTGAGAGATTGTTTCTGCTGGTCAGGGAATCTAAAACATGGGGACGCAGTCTCAGGATAAGGGGCCAATCATTTAGGACTGAGATGAGGAGAAATTAATTCACTCACAGTGTGTGAATCTTTGGAATTCTCTACCCCACAGTATTGTGGATGTTCCATCGTTGAATCCATTTATGGCTGGGATAGACAGATTTTTGGTCTCTTGGGGAATCAAGGGATTTGGGGAGTGGGTAAGGAAGTGGAATTGAAACCCAAGATCAGCCATGATCGCATTGAATGGCAGAGCAGGCTCGATGGGCCAAATGGTCTACTTCTGCTCCTATTTTTTGTGTTGTCGTGGGCCTTCCCTAACAGAAGTGATGAGGGACTCCCGCTGGCTCTCCAACCAACACTCCCCATTGCCAAGATTAAATTCTGCCCTATGAGTGGGAGAATTCTCCCCGGACAATTCTCCCCTGACCAATATTTATCCCTCAACCAACATCACTAAAAACATCTTATGTGTTCATGAACGCGTAGCTATTTATGGGAGCTTGCTGTGCCTAAATTGGCTGTGTTACAACAGTGCACTTCAAAAGTACTAAATTGTTTGTAAACTGTTTAGGGAGGTTCTGAGATCATGAAAGACACTATATAAATGTAAGCTTTTCTATTGCATGGAACTTAAAGCTAGCTTTGGATGCAAAATCAACTGCTTTCTAAACCTGCCCATGTCCAATTTCATCCCAATTATGTTTCCTTCCTTAAACAGAAAGAGCAGAATCTACCTGGCTCTGCCCAATCACTTCATTTTCTTTCTGTTTATGCGCAGATAATGAACTGCTGTATCGCACCTCGGATGGAAATCTGGAGAGGCTGAATGTTGAAACCATGGAAATGACACTCCTGATGACAAACCAGAAATTTGTAAGCATTTCTTTGACCTTTCATCTAGAAATCATGCCAGAAAAATACAGCACAAAGTGTGAAATTACTGTCGGGACGCACTATAAACAAATCATTTCAAGGTTTCACATAAGTGCAATAAGTGATTGTTAAAAAAGTGAAGCTTTGTTTTATAACAGCGTGACATTTTGATGAATAATTAGTGTGTTTTTTTTTAAACAGCAAGTGCCCTCTCAGTGCACCCTAGGCACTCGGTTTTGTTTTGCTTTCAGTGATCAAAAAGTTGAAGTGTAGGCGTTCAGTTGCAGCCTCTGTTTACTTGAAGAAGGATAATTTCCTGTGTATGGCAATTGTAGCAAACCCATTAACACATTGAGAAAAGAAGAATGCTTATGTAGCACCTTTGCATATTCTTAGAATGCCTCAATGTGCTTTAAATCTGTTGTGTAGGCAAGTATGTCAGCCAAATTGGCAACGTTAAGATCCCACAGACAAAAATCGGATGAATGAGCTGTTTTGATGGCATTGGTTGAAGGAATAATGTTGACCAAGGCACTGGGATAGTGCCCTGCGCCTTTTCAGATACAGCCACAGGATCTTTTAAGTCTGTCAGAACAAACAGACTTAATGCCTCATCTGAAAGATAGAACATCAGACAATGTGGGCCTCCCTCACTACAGCTCCGGTGTGTCAGTCTAAATTGCTTGCTCAAGTTTCTGTTTGAACTTTTTGACACATATTATCTGAATGGAGAGCTGTGACTAGTGGAGTTCCGCAGGGATCAGTGCTGGGACCTTTGCTGTTTGTGGTATACATAAATGATTTGGAGGAAAATGTAACTGGGCTAATTAGTAAGTTTGCAGACGACACTAAGCTTGGAGGAGTTGCAGATAGTGAAGAGGATTGTCAAAGGATAGAACGGGATATAGATCGGTTGGAGACTTGGGCAGAGAAATGGCAGATGGAGTTTAATCTGGACAAATGCGAGGTGATGCATTTTGGAAGGTCTAATACAGGCAGGAATTATACAGTAAATGGCAGAACCCTTAAGTGCATTGACGGGCAGAGGGATCTGGGTGTACAGGTCCACAGGTCACTGAAAGTGGCAACGCAGGTGGATAAGGTAGTCAGGAAGGCATAAGGCATGCTTGCCTTCATTGGCAGGGGTATTGAGTATAAGAGCTGGGAAGTCATGCTGCAGCTGTATAGAACCTTGGTTAGGCCACACTTGGAATATTGCATTCAATTCTGGTCGCCACATTACCAGAAGGATATGGAGGCATTGGAGAGGGTGCAGAGGAGGTTTACCAGGATGCTGCCTGGTCTGGAGGTTATTAGCTATGAGGAGAGGTTGGAGAAACTCGGATTGTTCTCACTAGAGCGACGGAGATTGAGGGGCGACTTGATAGAAGTTTCCAAAATTATGAGTGGCATGGACAGAGTAGATAGTCAGAAGCTTTTTCTCAGGGTGGAAGAGTCAATTACTAGGGGACATAGATTTAATGTGAGAGGAGAAAACTATAAAGGTGATGTGCGGGGCAAGACTTTTACGCAGAGGGTAGTGAGTGTCTGGAATTCGCTGCCAGAGGAGGTTTGTGGAAGCAGGTACGATAGTGGTGTTTAAGAGGCAGCTTGACAAATACATGAATAGGATGGGAATAGAGGGATACGGACCCCGGAAGTGCAAAATGTTTTAGTTGACGGGCAATATGATCGGCGCAGGCTTGAAGGGCCTGTTCCTGTGCTGTACTTTTCTTTGTTCTTATATGAAACGAGGCTCATGTTTGTAACGTCGCCCAACTCTGTACCAGCCTCAGCTCATCTGCTGCTGAAAGCCTCACCCATGACTTGGCTACCTTTAGACTTTATTATTCTAATGCACTGCTTGCTGGCCTCCCACATTCTCCCTCCATTGAAAAGTAAAAGGCGACTTAATTGAAACCTTTAAGATCCTGAGGTGTCTTGACAGAGTGGATGTTTCCTCTTGTGGGAGAATCTAGAACTCAGGGTCGCTGTTTAAAAATAAGAGGCTGCTCATTTAATACAGAGATGAAGAGAAATTTTTTCTCCCAGAGGGTTGTGAGCCTTTGGAACTCTCTTCCTCAAAAGGCAGTGCTGGGCCATTTTTAAGACAGAGCTATATAGATTCTTGATTAACAAGGGGGTGAAAGGTTATTGGGGGAAGGCAGGAAGGTGGAGTCGAGGTTACAATCAGATTAGCCATGAACTTATTGAATGGCAAAGCAGGCTTGAGAGGCCGAGTGGCCTACTCCTGCTCCTAATTCGTATGTTCGTATGTCCATAAACCTGATGTCATCCAAAGCTCTGTTTGTCATGTCCTAATGCACACCAGGGCCTGAATTCTCAGCTCAGCGGGCGGGCGCGATTGACAGACTCAGGATCGGCTGGGAAATGGACCACCGACTGCAATCGGCCCCTGGCAGGCCAATTAATGGCCGGGTGGGGTTGGGAGGAGGACAGGCGATGATGTCAACAAGGGCGCGGGCGAGCGCTGAGAGAAATCTCCCTGAAGGCAGAGAGCTTCCTCAGGGAGCTGCATATCTGAAAACCATGAAATAAAGTTTTGAAAATCAGGAAAGAAATGTCGAAGCATCACACTTAGGCACCTGAACATATAGATGATAAAAATGCTGTCCACAGATGTCTATTTTTATTTTATTTAATAATGGAAACCTCATCCCGCCCTTGGATGAGGTTTCTTGAAAAATGCAAATGCCGATTCGCCTGTCCGCCAACCATAAGGTTGGAGGGGCCATGGAAAGGTCCGAGACAATTACACCGTTAATGGGCTTAGTTGGCGTCTTAATTGTCGGCGGGCACGCTTCCGACTTTTGCATGCGCCCGCTAAGCGAAATATCGCGCAAGCGCGGGATGATGTCAGGACACTCACCCGAGGTCTTCTCACGCTATTTTACGCCCAATCGGGTCAGGCATGTGCCCGTCCGCAAGGCGTCAAATTCTGCCCCAAGTCTTGTTCACACCCTTGGTCACTGCCTTACATTTGTTCCCGGTTAAGCAATGCCTCCATTTAAAAATTCTCATCCCTGTTTACAAATTCCTCTTGCTCCACTCTATCTATGTAATCTCCTCCAGATATACAACTGTCCATGATATCTGCACTTCTCTAATTCTGGACTCATGAGCACCCCCGAATTTAATTGTTCCACCACTGGAGTCCATGCCTTCATCTTCCTAGGTCAGAAGCTCTAGAATTTCTTTCCTAAACCTCTTCGCCTCTCTACCCCTTTTCTCGTTTAAGATGCTCCTTTTTGGTCGTTTGCCTTGATTTCTTCTTATGAGGCCATTCAGTCCACCATGTCTCTGCCGACTTTTCAAAAGACCAATTCAGTTGGTCCCACCGCCCTGCTTTTTCTCGATAGCCCTGCAATTTCCTCTCTCTCGAGGATTTATCCAATTTCCTACTCAAAGTTAGTATTGAACCGTCTTCCACCATCCTTTCAGACCATGCATTCCACATAATAACTTACTGCATAAAGCATTTCCTCCTCATCTTCCTCTGGCTCTTTTGCTAATTTTCTTAAATCTGTGTTCTCTGGTTACTAATCCTCCTGCCACTTTCTCCCCATCTACTTCATCAAACTCTGCATAATCTTGGACATCTCTATTCAATTTCCCTTTAACCGTCTCTGCTCTGAGAACAATTCCAGTTCCTTTCGTTCCAGCGCATTACTGAAGCTGTTGCTGGGCTGTGGAGAAAGAGCAGAAACATCGGACTAATTGGATAGCTCTTTCAAAGGCTCAAGGACCATCTCCAAGAAGGGAGAATCCAACCATCGCCCCTTGATGTTCAATGGCATTATCATCACTGAAGTGTGATGGAATGCTACTCACTTGCCTGGATGAAAGCAGCTCCCACAACACTCAAGAAGGTTGACTCCATCCAGAACAAAGCAGCCCGCTTGATTGGCACCACATCCACAAACATTAACTCCCTCCACCACCGACGCACATAGCAGCAGTGTGTACCATCTACAAGATGCACTGCAGGAATTCACCAAGACTCCTTCGACAGCACCTTCCAAACCCACGACCACTACCAGCTTGAAGGACAAGGGCAGCAGATAGATGGGAACACCACCGCCTGGAAGTTCCCCTCCAAGTCACTCACCATCCTTACTTGGAAATATATCGCCGTTCCTTCATTGTCGCTGGGTCAAAATCCTGGAATTCCCTTCCTAACAGCACAGTGGGTGTACCTACACCACATGGACTGCAGCGGTTCAAGAAGGCAGCTCACCTTCTCAAGGACAACTAGGGATGGGCAATAAATGCTGGCCCAGCCAGCGAAGCCCACATCCCGTGAGTGAATAAAAGAAAAGGAGCCAGATTGCCTCCTTCTCTATGGTGTGATTCAATCTTGGCGAGACAGCTTCTTGAACAAAGGACACTTAAAATAATTATTATTTTGTGATACTTCAATGAACTGAATAAAGATTATAAATTTTCAATTCATCGAGATGAGAAATGTCAGCGCTGAGGAATGTCCAATTTTTACACATTTGGGCCTGAATTTTTGCTCTCGGGTCAGGCATGCAGTGTCGGGAGAACGCCTGGCTCCACGAGTCCAACTCCTTGAAAAGTCCCCCTCAAGTTCGGATTTTTTTTTTCCCGGGGTGGGGGCTGAGCTTTATGGGAGTTGCGTCCGTCGCCCCTGGAAAGAGTTCGTAGGCAGACACAGAGGCTGCCAGATGTGGAAGTGGGCTGAGCCCAAGGCCTGCCTTGGTGCAAATGACATCTTGTCCCAGCTGTGAAAGAAAAGAATGAAACAAAAAACAGCCCTCCAGCACTCAGCCCTCACACCCCCTCACCCCCCTCCACATACACTCTCCATGCCCCACCCATGCCGACATATGCCATCTCAGGACCCCCAACCACTCCATGGCCTCTCATGCTATCCAGTGCTAACCTATGCCCCTCCACCTACCTGCATATCCCTTTATAGCCCCTACGCCAGCATAGTGCCAACTCATGCCAATCCATGCCTTTTTCGTTAGATCCCCCATGCCAATTCACCCAGTATTCACCATGGGCAGACATCAGGAACATGCTGAGTTTAAATAAAGTTCTTTAGTATATATTGATGAATTCACTATTTAAAAAGCACTCTTATTGATAAAAACCCATTCTTACATTTAACTCCTTTGAATCCCTTGTAAGAACAAGCATTTGTATTCATAGTCCCACTTCAAAGAGTATATGAGCACTTGGAGCTTTCAATCAAACTGTGAACTGACAGGAACCCCTGCGATAATGATAGGTTGTGAAATCAGTCATGCAGCATGAATCCTGTAATGGTAGCCCTCAGGCTTATATCAACAGGCAGAGTAGAATAATAAGCACTGATTTTTTTCAACCCTGCAGTTTTTTTCCAAATATTTAAAGGGCAGGAGATTTAAATGCCCTGACAGCTTGATGGTTCCAATCAGCTTGAGATTTCCAATGAGTTTAGCCATTTTTTACGCACATTCATGTCTACAATCTCAAAAGGCACTTGACTCTTCCAGAGGGCATGTTACCTCTTCCAAAGGGCACCTGATGTCTCCCAAAGGCGTCATGGAACAGTATCCAAAAGGGTACCTTAGCTCTCAAAAAGGGTATCCTACCTCTGCAAAGAACTCTGGTAAGTTTAGACCTTCTCCTATCAGGTGTAATGTGCAAAAACCATATTTCACACTCCTTCTTTGTGAAAATCAAATCAAACTGAAGGCAGCTGCACTTTAACATGCAGCTGTCTCAGTGAACCACGGATGTCCAAAGTTTGACCTTTCGCCGTCCACCACAGGCCCCCCTTCTCTCCCCCCCCTCCCCCCACCGCCCCCCTGCAAAAATGGTGGGGGCTGGGTTGGAAGGCAGGACTTTTGGATTTGGGTCTCCTGTGTCATTTTCGCAAAGATGAAGAGGCTCTCCACCTGCGTTAAAATGAAGGCCTTGGTATCGAGCGACTCCCAGGTCTCAGTGAAGCAATGCAATAAAGTCAAACTGCTTTCACTCTGACCCCATATTGGGCCATCATGGGTTCTGAGTGCAATTGCAAGAGAAGTCTCAGGTTGCAGGCAGCTCTTTTTTTCTGGCTGCCCCACCCATGCCAATATGCCGACTGGCAACTGGATTTGTGACTGTGTGAAACCAGAGCAGAGTGACAGGCAGCTTCCAAGTCAGCAGTACATGCTGCACCTGAAGCTAAGCCCCTGAGTTTTAAGACCAGCACAGTAACCCATTTCACCACCCATTCCTTGTGACATGTGATCCCTGTAACAATATTTAACTTAGCAAGGGTAGATGTACTTTCTTCATCTTGAACTGTAGATAAATCTCACTTGTGTTACTGCTTGAATATTTGGAAATATACCTCACCATCGGGTGTGGGCTAGCAGGCATTGGGGGCCATTTTATCAGGCAGGAAGGTGAGAGGGTGAGAGCCCATTGCCTTTCTGACTCACCCCAATTAATTCAAGACCGGGGAAAGCTGAGGTTGGCCCTCCCGCCTCTGAGCCAATTGAAGGTCTTAAGTGAACAATTAACATTGTGTGGTCACCAATATTCTACCATGGTGGGGAGGTGTCCCGAACCATGTGGACAGGAGACCATAGAAATAGTGTGGCAGCCTCCTGGCAGGTTTGGGGGTATCTGCTGATCAGGCAGCCTATACTCCATGCAAGACCCCATGAGCAGCAAGGGCTGCCCCCCCACTGAAAGCCCCTATTCCACCCGCCATACAAACTACGCAGCTCCTCGTCCAGCCAGGCAGGCCCTGGCAAGCCCACCCCACCTATCTTTACTCTGGGCCTACAAGAGCAGTACCCACTGCCGGGAACGAAGATCTGCAGGCCCTCTAATTGGTCAGCAGCTCATGGAGGCAGGCTCCTCACCTGTAAGGCCCCGGAAACCCCAGCGGCAGATAGCGGTCTGCCTAACTGACATTTAATCCTGTCGGCGCTCCCAGAAATGGCTGTCACCCGGATTGCCAATGGCTTTCCAGACATTGGACAGGGTCACTGCCATACCCAGTAAATCCATCCACCGTGTAGATAGTTGTATAGATTACTTCAAGGATACTCAAACCTTGCTGACAAAGAGGTGGGAGCAGCTTCATTCTAATTACTTTCCCATTTGCATTATAATAATATCAATGATCATCACAGGCACTCAGAGCGAAGGGTTTACCTTTGGACACTCTCAAATTTTGAGGCGTTATATAACTCGTATTTATTTCAAATTATTGCTGCATTCCAAATTTCAGAATCAATCAAAGTTTTATGAGTTGGTCAGCGTTGGTATTCACAGCTTTCCCAAATACTGCAAGTTAATTATTATCAAATTGCTATAGCTTTTTATTAAGTAGGCATTAATTATTTATAGTGGTGTTATCAAGCTGTCATATTTTTATAGGTGGACAATTACAATTTAGTGACAGATTAAGTAAAAGTTGATGGCCGACACTTAAAGAGAAGCATTAATGTCTAAGATCAATCAGAAGGTTCTATCAAAAGCGCTATTCACATTTAACCTCAAATTAATCTACTTCACTGTTCACAATAAGTACTTTTATGAACAATGTAATAGACTTCGGTCTAAATTCTCAAAGCGCAGTATGGCTTGTTCTGTAGACCAGACCTAACGATTGTGATAATTGTGCAGTTTTCAGGGCGATTTTCATCTCCACTTATCCTTAGCCTGGCTTTGGCGTAAGTTTTTAGTTCGCAAAAAACGTTAGCATTGGGCAGCTTTTCACTGCACTAATTGTTTCACCTTTTTGTGCCCTGATTGGCGATTTGACCAGAACTCTCTGATTGGATAATCAGAGATTCCAGGGACGTGCTTAGTTTCAAGCCACAGCAAAAGAAGTCTCTGATTAAAACAATGGAAAGGACATGGGGGACTTTAATTTTCATGTAGACTGGGATAATCAAATTGGCAAGAATGGTCTAGAAGATGAGTTTATAGAATGTTTTCATGACAGTTTCTTGGGACAGTACGTAGTGAAACCAACTATGGGTAAAGCTATCTTAGGTCAAGATTGTGTAATGAAGCAGAGTTAATTAGTAATGTTGTGGTAAAAGATCCACTGGGAAATGGTGACTGTTATACCATTCAATTCCATGTTAAATTGAAAGTGACATATTCCACTCGCAAAACAAAAATCTTAAACTTAAAACAAAACAATTTCATAGGGATGAAGGGAGCACTGACAAAGGTTGATTGGTAAATGGGCTAAAAGGTATGACAGTGAATGAGCAGTGGGAAACATTTAAAGAAACAATTCAGAATGTTCAACAAAAATACATTCCATTGAAGAACAAAAACTCAGCAAGTGGAACCATCCGTGGCTCACTCAGGAACTTAACGATGGCATTAGGTTAAAAGAAGAGGCTTAGAATGTTACAAAAACAGTAGCAAGTCTGAGAACTCAAAGTGTTTTAGAAAGCAGCAAAGGGCCACCAAAATGTTGATAAAAGGGGAAAAAATAGGATATGAGAGTAAAACTAGCTAGAAATATAAAAACAGATTTCAAGAGCTTTTACAAAAAGGAAGAGAGTCGCTAAAGTAAACGTTGGTCACTTAGAAGCAGAGACAGGAGAAATTATCATGGGGAACAAGGAAATGGTGGAAGTATTGAACAAATATTTTGTGTCTATCTTCGCAGTAGAAGACACAAGTTCCATACCAGAAATAGACGATAACCTAGGGGCTAAAGAGAAATTACAAAAATTAATATCAGCAGAGATAAAGTATTGAAGAAACTTAAGGGACTAAAATCCGACAAATCCCCAGGGTGCAATGGCCTACACCCTAGGTTCTGAATGGGATAGCTGCAGAGATAATGGGCATGCGGGCGATGATATTCCAAAATTCCTTAGATTCGGGAATGGTCTGTTAGATTGGAAGTTGCCCAATGTTACACAGCTTTTCAAGAAAGGAGGGAGAGAGAAAATAGGGAACTACAGGCCAGTTATCCTAACATCAGCTGTTGGGAAAATGTTGGAACCTTTTATTAAATAAGTCTTAACAATGCACTTAGAAAAGGATAGTATGATTAGAACAAGTCAACATGGTTTCACTAAAGGGAAATCCTGTTTGACAAATTTGTTAGAGTTGTTTGAGGATGTAACTAGTAGGGTGGATAAGGAGGAACCAATAGATGCAATACAACTGGATTTTCAAAAGACATTCGATAAAGTGCCACACAAAAGTTTAATAGGTAAGATATAGGCTCATGGAGTTGGGGGTAATATGTTAACATGAATAGAGGATTGGTTAACGGATAGAAAACAGAGAGTAGGCATAAGCTGGGCTTTTTCAAGTTGGCAGGCAGTGAATAGTCAAGTGCCACAAGGGTCAGTGCTGGGTCCTCAGCTATTTACAATCTATATTAACGACTTAGATGAAGAGACAGAGGGCAGAATCATCCCAGATTTGCACGAAATGTGGCAGCGGGCAGGTAAAGCGACGTTGTTTTATGCTGTATCGTCCCAAACCTGCCACATTATTTATGCACTTCAGGGAAACACGCTGTTTCTATGGCAGACGGGTTCTCATTCACGCGCCCTGCATCACCCCGCAGCTGCATCACACCAGGCGCCATGTTTAAAGTCCAGCTACAAGCACACATCTCAGTGCTTCCAGGCCATCACTGCTGTGTGGAAGACATGGCCCTGAAACTGAAGAAGACTGCAGCCCCCAGGTTCAGCAACCCGTCCCTGAGCCCCTTTTGGATGCCGTGGAGGCCCACCGGGATGTCCTGTACCCCCACTCTGGCTGCAGGATTGACAGCAACAGCACTAACCCGGCTTGGGAGGCAGTGGCAGCAGTGGTCAGCGCCAACACCCTTCAAAAGAGGACAGCCACCCAGTGCCGCAAGAGGATGAATGATCTCCTCTGTTCTGCCAGGGTAAGTCACTCTTCTTATCACTCTCAACCCACACACTCACAAACCCATCACACATCAACAGGGACCTTACTGCCGGTTCAAGGGACATCACCATTCACTCTCACACTCACCATCATTGTCCTCATTCCATCTAAGGGACAAAGCACCACCCACACAAGCCAGGCATACTTATCATCTGGCCAGGCAGACATCCTGCATACACTCTCTTCATCTCTATTCATGCAGGACAAGCTGGCACATAAAAAGAGGGAGAGGTCGCAGACCGGTGGAGGAATGCCCAAAATCAAGGTCCTCACGGACTTTGAAAACAGAGCCATCCAGCTGGCCGGCGAGGATCTGGACTGGCCCTGTGCGGACGGTGAGGTCAGTGGTTCTCGACCAAGTGAGGATCCAGCAGTACAACATCCATCAGACAACCATGCTGTGAGTGATGTGTCCTGTTTCACAGGCCACTGCCAGGCACTAATTATTTCCCCTTGCTTTAGCAGGCACACCTGGGGAATAGCCAAGCGACTCCATGACCAGGGCCCCCAGTCAAGCCCCAAAGACACCTCTGGAGAGGAATCTGAAGGCACCTTGAAGTCCCACCACAGCGCTCACCCGCACAGTCTACCAGCCCAGAGCCACACACCTCAGTGGGACCTAGCTTAGGAACATAATCTGGTGAACACATCACACTGTTTGATCCACAGCAGGCGGTAGCAGGGACTTCCCAGGTCTCTAGCACTCAAACGACTACTGGCAGCCAGAAATTTGCTGAGTCTGAGTCAGATGACAAGCCTCTGAACTTGTCATGTCTCAGTTGCTGGAGCTGTAAAGGCAAGCTTGGGAACATCAGGAAAGGATGTCCGCTGCACTTCTCAGGTTGCAAGGCATGATAGAGGAGTCCATCTGCCTTCAGGCTGAGTTGATACCCTGGCATGCGAACACTGGTAAGATGGCGGCCGCCATGGAGGCCTTGGTCCAGAATGTCACTCCTGCACTGCTACCTGGGCTGAACTCCATCACCGAGACTATAGTTGGCCTCCAAACAGTGTGTACGCAAGATGGGTGCAGCGCAGCTCGATCTCACTCCAGCTACTCCTTCTCCTTAAGGAGTCAGCCTCAGGCCCTCGGGCACCCATAGGGAGGAAGATCAGCAGGTGCACATTCCTGGCCATCTACCCAGGTGACTCTGAGAGTGTCCGGCCTATCCAAATCGCCTCTTCCTGCAACATCAGCAGCTCCAGCTCCACAGGCCAAGGAGGGTGGCACTGCCACACAGCAGGACCCCGAAAGCAGGCCGGGGCCCTCCAAGCCACGGCCCTCCGGAGAATGCCCACCAAAATCATCACAGACAGGACGCTGCAGTCAGCAGCCTGCCTCCACCTCCGCTGTGGATGTCCAGGGGGCACCAAGATGTAGTGGCAGGGTTAGGAAAGTTAAGAAGAATTAGTTGCACAGCCGGGGCACAGGTGTTAATCTCTTGTACATACTGTTCAATATTGTCACTAAACTCCCAAGAATGTCTCCCTGCCTATGGCTCCTTGTTCTGATGAGCAGTGTTCTTGTCACTCAGATGTGAAACCTTGGTTTCTGCACAAGATAAAGGCAGGTGTCTCAGTCCAGGGCCTCTTCCCTGTGCTCTGTGCAGCCTTCAGACCAAAGTGATGGTCCGGCCTCACAATCCCTGGAAACATTACTGATGCCTGCACCTCGGCGGTTCTGGTCATTGCTGCCAGAATGTCATGGGCAGGATCCACAGAATCCCATCATTCTCTCTGGGGGCTCTCAGCACCTTTGAGGTGGGGCTGGCCCCATCACACCAGCATCTGTGACCACTGATGCTGTGCTCCTGAAGGGCTCAGGTGCTGAAGGCAGACAAAGGATCAGGTGCATTTAAAGTTTCACGGCTGTGTCTCTATGATATGACCCTGATCACAGAGCACAAGCGAGCTGACCTCAGACAGACAGGAGTCAGACATTCTCAGAGGCTGTGTGAAGATTTATGGAGTGTCCTCTCTGCATGTTGTCATCATCCTCCTGCGATCGAGTGACTATTAGGGCCTCAACTGTGTATCCATGACAGGAGCATTGTCACAGAGAGGGTTTTCACGCTGCCATAAGCCAGACTGGAGTCAAACATTCACAAATGCGATGTGAGGATCTATGGGGTCATCTCACTGCATGTTGTCATCATCCTCCACAAATCTAGCAGCTATGAGGGCCTCCAGAGCGTGCCTGCCTCGCCTGGCCAGTATAAGGGTCTGATCCCCGTCATCATTGCCTCCGAAGACCTCCTCTCCCTCATCTCCATCAGCGTCCTCCTCACCGAAGGAGACATGCAGCTCCTCCACCTCCTCCTCAGCCAGCTCCTCACCCCGTTGCAGTGCCAGGTTGTAAAGGGTGTAGCAGGCGAGGATGATGCGTGACACCCTCTGCGGACTTTATTGCAGGGCTTCACCAGACCGGTCCAGGCGCCAGAACCTCAACTTCAGCATCCTGATGGTCTGCTCCACCAAGTTGCGAGCTGCTGCATGAGCCTCATTAAACCGTCGCTCTGCTGCAGCCTGAGGCCGCCTCACGGGTATCATCAGTCACAGCCTCTGCAGGTAACCCTTGGCCCCGAGGAGCCATCCCTGCAGCTTCTGTTGACCCTGGAAGACTTCAGGGATCTGTGACCGACTGAGGATATAGGTGTCGTGCACACTCCCTGGAAACCGTGCGCACTCCTGCAGGATGCGTTTCTGGTCGTCGCACACCAGCTGCACATTCAGCGAATGGAACCCCTTGCGGTTGATATAGTTCACCGTGTGTAGCGACAGAGATCTGATGCCACATGAGTGCAGTCAATTGCACCCTGAACCCGTGGGAAATCAGAGATCTGGGCGAATCCAATGACCCTTGCACCCTGGCTGCCCTCGTCCCGGGCGAAATGCACAATGTTGTGTGCCCTCGCCAAGATGGCATCCATGACCTCAGGATGCATTTGTGGATGGAGGCTTGTGAGGTCCCACAGAGATCACCTGTGGAGCCTTGAAAGGAGATACTGGCATAGAAATTGAGCACTGAGGTCGCTTTCAGGGCCACTGGCAGTGGATGTCCTCCATGTCCCCATGGCACCAAATCCTGAAGCAGGTGGCAGATGTGAGCGACCAGTTCCCTAGACATGCGCAGTCTTCGGAGACACTGGTTCTCAGTCATCTGCAGGAATGGCAGGCGGTGTCTATAGACCCTGGGTGTCGCACTGACAAGCAACGGTTCGCTGTTGAATGGTGCTGAACATTGTGCAATTATCAGCGAACATCCCCACTTCTGACCTTATAATGGAAGGAAAGTCATTGATGATGCAGCTGAAGATGGTTGGGCCGAGGACCAAGGACACTACCCTGAAGAACTCCTGCAGTGATGAGCTGGAACTGAGATGAATGGCCACCAACAACCACAACCATCTTCCTTTGTGCGAGGTATGACTCCAACCAGTGGAGAGTTTTGCCCTTGATTCCCATTGACTTGTTTTGCCAGGGCCCCTTGATGTCACACTCGGTCAAATGTTGCCTTGATGTCAAGGGCAGTCACACTCACCTCACCCCTGGAGTTAAGTCTTTTGTCCATGTTTGAACCAAGGCTGTAACGTGGTAAGGAGCTGAGTGATCTTGGAGGAATCCAAACTGGGTGCCAGTCAGCAGGTTATTGCTAAGCAAGTACCGCTTGATAGCACTGTTGGTGACTCCATCCTTCATTTTACTGATGATTGAGGGTAGTCAATGGGGCGTTAATTGGCTGTGTTGGATTTGTCTTGCTTTTAGTGTGCAGGACACAGCTGGGGCAATTTTCCATATAGCTGGGCAGATGTGAGTGTTGTAGCTGTACTGGAACAGCTTGGCTAGGGGCGTGACAAATTCTGGAGCACAAGTCTTTAGTACTGTTGCTGGAATATTGTCAAGGCCCATAACCTTTGCAGTATCGAATGCCTTCAGCCATTTTTTGATGTTACGTGGAGTGAATCGAATTGGTTGAAGGCTGGCATCTCTGATGCTGGGGACCTCCGGAGGAGGCCGAGATGGATCATCCACTCGGCACTTCTGGCTGAAGATTGCAGCGAATGCTTCAACCTTATCTTTTGCACTAATGTGCTGGGCTCCTCCCTCATTGAGGAAGGGGACATTTGTGGAGCCTCCTCCTCCAGTGAGTTGTTTAATTGTCTACCACCATTCACGACTGGATGTGGCAGCACTGCAGAGCTTAGGCCTGATCCGTTGGTTGTGGGATCACTTGGCTGTGTCTATTGCATGCTGCTTATACTGTTTGACATGCAAGTAGTCCTGAATTGTAGCTTCATCAGCTTGTCACCTCATGTTTAGGTATACCTGGTGCTGCTCCTGGCATGCTCTCCATTGAACCTTGTGTGTGTTTGTACAAAGAATGTAGAAAGTTAGCATGTGGGTGCAGCAAGCAATCATGTTGACCTTTCCTGCAAGTTAATCATTGCTAATGTTGAGGAAATTGCCGACTAGAAGAGTAAGTTAGAGAGAGAGGACAAGGAAAATGTTGGAAACTCTTGGGTTGGCTGGTGAATGTGTTCAATATGAACATGTATCCATGGTATAGTCCTCGCCAAGTATGGCAGTCTGGAGGCCTGAACTAATTTGCTGCCCCAGACCTCACTGAGATGGCAAATTGCTGCTGACAGCTCGAGCCAATTGCAGGGGGAGAGCTTTTTAAATTGTTTTTTTCATAAGTCAAGGATTATGAAACCAAAATTGAAATGTGATAGTGGCATTAACAACAGAAACAGAGAATTTAAGGTGGGGGGGCGGGGGCGGGGGTGGAATTCCCTCCTCAAAATACCGTCGGACAACACGTAGTGCCTGACTGTGCTGAAATAGAAAGGGCAGAATCCTTTGAGCATTTTTTAAGTGGCGATGCCAGTGGCTCTGCAGCTACCGGAGACAGTGCCACCTTGTTTCCAGTTATTGGCGAGGAAGGAGAAAGATCAGATTCCATGGGAAAATATGAATGACCAAATTAAAAAATGAGTTTTTTAATTTTGGCAAGAAAACAGGGCCCGATGGATTGTATCCAAGCGTATGGAAATGAGGGGTGAGGGGCAAAGCTTGCGGCATAAACTTGTCACAGTTCATTAAACACACAGATAGCTCCAAGACCTCTTGAAAATAGCTCATCTAATTGCAGAATATAAAGAAGGGCAGAAACTTGATCTTGAAGCCTGTTACTGTGGATGGAGAAATGCTGTAGTCTCAATATAAGTGTGGATCAGGAAGGAATTTCAGCTCAATTTAAATACATCCACCTGGAGAAACCTGACATTTCCTCCAACTGTGTCTGTTGGCCAAAACTAGCACGGTAAGGGAATGCCATGCTTTGGCTTGCTGTGATCATAAGCAGAATTTTTAGGTTGGTGGGCAGACTGGCGTGCGCCCAACCCAATTGGACACGAAATTGCATGATATTTCGGTCAGTGGGCGGGCGCGTGCAAAAGTCCGAAGGGTGCCTGCCCACAATTAAGAGGCCAATTAGTTTAATTAAAGTTGCAACTGTCTCCGATTTCTCGTGGTCCATCCAACCTTATGGTTGACAGATGGGTGAATCTGCCAGGTGGACTTTACGTTTTTCATGAAGCCTCATCCCAGGGCAGGGTGAGGTTTCCGTTATTAAACTAAAAAAGAAAACCTATAGACAGCATTTTTATCCTGTATATGTTCAGGTCACTGATTGTGATGCTGATTTTAAATAACTTTATCTAATTGTTTTAAAGTCTTCATCTCCCTGAGGCAGCTCTCTGCCTTCAGGGCGCTTTCTGAACTAAAGCACTCGCCCACGCCTTTGCTTAACATCAGCGCCCTCCCTCCTCCCGCCCCCACCCCGGCAGTGCTGAGCATTTTGGCGTGCGCTTCACGCTTGCTGGCCGTTAATTGACCAGCCAGCGTGAAATCGTGGTCCAGGACCAATCACGGTCAGCAGTCCGTTCCCCGGCCAATCCCGGGCCCGCCGATCGTGTCAGTCCACTCACCTAAAAATTCTGCCTCATGCCTTTAACGAATAGGACCCATATGACCACTCCTAATGTGTGTTTTGTGCAGAATATTGCCCGTTAGGGAATAGTTCCCCAGATTAGTTGAGTTGGTGATGAGACGTGAGGACTTTATCCAAATTTTCACCGTAATATTTCACTGAGGCTCAACGTCAAGTTTTGTCTGAGACCACTTCTATGAAGCACCTCAAACTGTTTTTGCCGCGTTGAAGGCGATATATAAGTGCAAGTTGTTGTTGTTGATTCATAAGACCATAAGACGTAGGAGCAGAAACAGACCAATCGGCCCATCAAGTCTGCTCTGCCATTCAGTGAGATCATGGCTGATCTGATAATCCTCAACTCCACTTTCCTGCCTTTTCCCCATACCCCTTGATTTCCTTACTGATCAAAAATCTGTCTATCTCAGCCCTGAATGTGGATGTTAAATCTTCTCCTGGATTTCTTTGAGGATTTTTAGTGCTTGGGTGCCAGATGCTCATGTGGTGCTTCCAGTAGTTGTTTGCACCTTGAATGGCTCAGGTAATGCGTACATCCTTCTTACACTGGGCTCGGACAATGGCGTAGTCCAGCATGTGCCAATGCTTGTATTAGGGATGTTTCCACATTGTCCTGTGTTTATCTTTCCGATGAAAGATTGTGTTTGTGACGGTGAGCCAATGTTCAGTATGCTTGGTGAGGAAGAGGAGGAGGCCCATAACATTTGATTTCCCCATTCCTTCTTTCCCGAGGGTGCGCTTCCAGACGATGTAGTTGCGTCCAATTCTGGCATTAAAATCTTCCAGGGGATTCAATTTGTCTTGTTTTGGGACGGCTGCCAGCACAGAATCCAGATCTGCATAAAAGAGCTCTTTGGTTTCATTAGTAGAACCGAGTGTGGGAACAGAAGCACTGATGAATGTGGCCCATTGGTTGCCACTAAGCTGAAGGCAAAGGGTATTGGGAAGTTTGTTCATGCCAGTTGGAAGTTCTGTCAGTATATCTGTGATTCTATTCTTGATGGCAAACTCAACTCCATGAATGCCACAATCCTCCTCTGGTTTCCCCTTCCTGAAGAAAGTGCATCCTCCTCTTCCCTCTCTAATCTGGTTTTCTGCAGGCAGTCAGGTTTCATTGAGAGCAGTGACATTGATGTTATACATTGAAAGCTCCTGAAAAACGATGGCCATTCTCCTTTCAGGACATTCATCGTATCGATTGTCCATAAGGGTGTGCACACTCCAGGTACAGAAATTCATACATTCTTTTACTTATGTGTGTTTGCACTCACAAAAATGGAGGACCCACCATGTGTGGTTTCCCAGTCGGGACAGTTTGGGACAGACTAAATTTGAGGCACCTTTTCCAGCCCCTTCCTCAAGTGAGGTGAGCAGAAGGAACCCTAAAGAGAACTGCTCAGCTGTGGATGCTGCTGTCAGGAACCTACTTCACCCCAAATCCAAGAGTTTAGCAGCCATGAGGTATCTGCCACCTCAGTGCAGATTTATGACTAGAGACCTCCAGGTTCACAGCCCTGTCTCCAACGTCACTCGTCCATCACTGTAGGGCTTTATGATGTCCCTGGCAGAGGACTGCGCATGTCATCTTTTAACGTGAGGAAGTCAGTGCGCAGTAGACAACCGCATAATCTTGGTGGTTTGGCAATCTTCATCCAATGGCATGGCAAGCCATGTCAATCCCACTGCAGTCTTCGTTCACCTTCACAGCCATTGATGTGCACATGTACCTCAACACTGGAACACAGTGGGGAAGTGATGTGGACAGGAGGCAAAAGGAGGAGTAATGAGAGAAATCAAAGATCCATACAAGCCACTGTGAGAAGTTAGCTAAATAGCTACTTGGATGGGGAAGCATGAAGAAGCATAGTCCAGCAGCCCTGGAGTCTGGGGAAGACCTCCCCACCAAAACAGCGTTCAGCGGGTAGATATCGGGGAATACACTGGTACACACATCCTTTGTTGTCAACACCTACTGCCAGAGAAAAAATAAAAGCCATAGCTAAGGTTTGAAGTCATTAAGGTTCAATATTATGAGATGGCAGTTTCTTTGCATAGATATCAATCAAATGGCCTGTTTGTTAGCAATGTGTAGACACTCAGGAGTAGACCAGCACCATCTCTGCTGGCCTTTGAGCGAAGACTTTTTAAGAATCAACAAAGACACTAAAAAGCTGAAAGGGTCTGAAAGACTGTGAAAGGGTCAGAGGGTCAAAGGCTGAGAGACCCATTATAAAAGAGCCAAAGGAAACTTTCTCATTTTATTTCTAGTCAAGGGGCCAAACTCCTGGCTGATGACTCACATGACACTCTGTAATCTCTTCCAGTGTTATGACCAGAGATGTACCTGTTCAAGTGCTAAACGTTCAATTTTTATGTCCAACTAACTGAGCCTCTAAACCACAACAGAGCCAGCTTTCAGCAGACATATCCCAACACTTATGCTGGGGTTGGGGAGTGGTGGGGGGTCGGGAGAATGGGATTGATGTTGATAGTACAGAGTTTGTGGCGGGGGCCAAAGATGATAGTTTTGGTCTTCCAACTGTTTAAATGGGGTAAACTGGAGCTGATCCAAGACTGGATATCAGGTTAGCAGTAGGGTGGTGGAGAGGCTGAGCTGGGTATCATTAGTGTACACATGAAGTGGCCCCATGTTGCTAATGGGAAACATGATGGAGAACAGGAGCATGAATAAAGACATCCTAAAGCACTTTAAGGCCAACAAAGTACACTTGAAGTGTGGTTCCCATTGTAATGTAAAGAGCAGGCAATTTGTGCATGGCAAACTTCTACAAACAGCAATGAAGAGATGACAAGATCATTTGTTCTTATTGATGTTGAGGGATAAATATTGATTCGGAGACCAGGGATAATTCCTCTTCCCTTCTTTGAAATATTGCCATCGGATCTTTTATGTCCACCTGAGAGGGCAAAGGGGGCTTCGGTTCAGCATGTTATCTGAAAGACAGCAACTCCAACAGTGCAGCAGACCCACAGTACTACACTGAGAGTTTCAGCCTTGACTTTGTGTTCAAGTGTCTGAAGTGGGGCTGGAATCCACAACATTCTGCCTGAACCATAATATCATTTGTGACTTTGGTTGGCACTGTTTCTACACTATGATATGATTGAAAATAAAATGGACAGTAGCAATGTGGATACAAAATTGCTTCAGTAAGAGGAAACAGAGGGTAATGGTCAATGAATATATTTCAGGCTGGAAGAAGGCTTGTAGTGGAGTTCCCCAGGGGTCGGCATTGGGACTTTTGCTTTTCTTGATTAATGATCTAGACCTTGGTGTGCAGGGGACAATTTCAAAGTTTATGGATGATATGAAACGTGGAAACATTATAAACTGTGAGGAGGACAGGGGAACTTCAAAAGGTCCTCGACAAGTTGGTGGGGTGGACAGATGGGTGGCAGGTGAAATTCAATGCAGAGAAGTGTGAGGAGATGCATTTTTGTAGGAAGAACATGAAGAGACAATATAAAGTAAAGGGTACAATTCTTAAGGGATGCAGAAGATGTATATGTGCATAGATCATTGAAGGTGGCAGAACAGGAGAGAGCAGTTAATAAAGCAGACAGTATCTGGGCTTTATGAATGGGAGGATAGAGTACGAGTGCAAGGAGGTTATGCTGAGTTTATATAAGACACTAGTTAGACCTCAGCTGGAGTATTGTGTACAGTTCTGGGCACCACACTATAGAAAGGATGTGAACGCATTGGAGAGAGTGCAGAAGAGGCTTACTAGAATAGTTCCAGGGATGAAAACTTCAGTTATGAAGATAGATTGGAGAGGTTGGGATTGTCCTCCTTGGAGAGGAGAAAGCTAAGAATCATGAGGGGGCTGGATTGGGTAGATAGGGAGAAACTGTTCCTGCTTGTTAAAGGATCGAGAACAAGAGGGCACAGATTTACAGTGATTTTCAAAAGAAACAAATGTGACATGAGAAAACTTTTTCACACAGTGAGTGATTTGGGTCTGGAGTGCACTGCCTGGAATTGTGGTAGAGGCAGGTTCAATCGAGGCATTCAAGAGGGCATTAGATGATTATTATTTAAATAGAAACAATGTGCAAGGGTACGGTGAAAAGGCGGGAGGATGGCACTCAGTCATAATGCTCATTTGGAGAGTCGGTGCAGACACAATGGGCCGAATGGAACTCCTGCGGTGATGTCCTGGAACTGAGATGATTGAACTCCAACAACCACAGCCATCTTCCTTTGTGCTAGGTATGACTCCAACCAGTGGAGAGTTTTCCCCCTGATTCCCACTGACTTCAGTTTTGCTAGAGCTCCTTTGATGCTACACCCAGTCAAATGCTGCCTTGATGTCAAGAGCAGTCACTCTCACCTCACCTCCGGAGTTGAGCTCTTTGTACATGTTTGAACCAAGGCTGTAATGAGGTCAGAAGCTGAGTGGCCCTGGCGGAAACCAAACAGAGTGTCAGTGAGCAGGTTATTTCTAAGCAAGTGTTTTTGATAGCACTGTTGACGACCTCTTCCATCACTTTATTGGTATTCAAGAGTAGACTGATGGGGCGGTAAATGGCCAGGTTGGATTTGGCCTGTTTTTTGTGTACAGTTCATACCTGGGCAATTTTCCACATAGCCGGATAGATGCCAGTGTTGTAGCTGTACTGGAACAGCTTGGCTAGGGGCACGGCAAGTTCTGAAGCACAAGTCTTCAGTACTATTGCCGGAATATTGTCAGGGCCTCTGGCCTTTGCAGTATCCAGTGCCTTCAGCCGTTTCTTGAGTGAATCAAATTGGATGAAGACTGGCATCTGTGATGCTGCGAACCTCCATTGAAGGCCAAGATGGATCATCCACTCGGCACTTCTGGCTGGGGATTGCTGCGTATGCTTTGGCTTTATCTTTTGCACTGATGTGCTGGGCTCTCCCATCATTGAGGATGGGGACATTTGTGGAGCCTCCTCCTCCAGTGAGTTGTTTAATTGTCCACCACCATTCATGCCTGGATGTGGCAGGACTGCAGAGCATAGATCTGATCCGTTGGTTGTGGAATCGCTTAGATCTGCCTATCAATTGCTGCTATGCTGTTTGGCACTCAAGTAGTCCTGTGTTGTAGCTTCATCAGGTTGACATCTCATTAAATGTATGCCTAGCGCTGCTCCTGGCATGCCCTCCTGCACTCTTCATTGAACCAGGGTTGATCCCCTGGCTTGATGGTAATGGTAGAGTGGGGGATATGCCAGGCCATGAGGTTGCAGATTGTGATTGAGTATGATTCTGCTGCTGCTGATGGCCCACAGTGCCTCATGGGTGCCCTGGCTTGACTTACTAGATCTGTTTGAAATTTATCCCAATTAGCACGGCGGTAGTGCCACAAAATACGAGTGTGTCCTCAATATAAAGACGGGACTTCATCTCCACAACGACTGTGCAGTGGTCGCTCCTACCGAAACTGTCATGGACAGATGCACCTGCGGCAGGCAGGTTCATGATGATAAGTTCAAATATGTTTTTCCCTCTTGTTGGTTCTCTCATCACCGGCCGCAGACCCAGTCTAGCAGCTTTAGGACTCGGCCAGCTCGGTCTGTGGTAGTGCTACCGAGCCACTCTGGTGATGGACATTGAAGATCCCACCCAGAGTACATTCTGCACCCTTGCCACCCTCAGTGCTTCCTCCAAGTGATGTTTAACATGGAGGAGCACTGATTCATCAGTTGAGGGAGGGCGGTACATGGTAATCAGAAGGAGGTTTCCTTGCCCATGTTTGACCTGACGCCATGACACTTCATGGGGTCTGGAATTGAGGACTCGCAGTGCAGCTCCCTCCCGATTGTATACTACAGTGCCGCCACCTCTGCTGGGTCTGTCCTGCTGGTGGGACAGGACGTACCCAGGAATGGTGATGGTGGTGCCTGGGACATGATCTGTAAGGTCTGATTCCGTGAGGATGCCTATGTCAGGCTGTTGCTGACTACTCTGTGAGACAGCTCTCCCAACTTTGGCACAAGCCCCCAGGACAAAATGAAGGTTGATAGATTTCTAGATGCGAATGACATTAAGGGATACAGGAATAATGCAGGAAGATGGCATTGAGGTCGAAGATCAGCCAAGACCTAGTTAAATGGCAGAGCAGGCTCAAGAGGCCGAATGGCCTATTTCTATACCTACATTCCTTTGTACCTAACGAAAACACTTACTTGCATTTGTATAGCATGTTTAATAACGCATCATCTCAAGGCGCTTCACAGGAGCTCATCAGACAAAATATGACACCATGTCTTGTAAGGAGACATTTGGCCAGGTGGTCAATTCTTGGTCAAAGGCATAGGTTTTTTTAAAGAACGTCTTAAAGGAGGCGGGAGAGGTACATCAGCAGAGAGGCTTGGAGAGGTCACGAATGGTGGAGCAAAGGAAACAGGGATAAGCAAGAGGTCAGAATTGGAGGAAAGCAGAGTTAAATTAATGCTCAGATTGACTTTTTTTTTTAGGACTGTTTAGCATTCTGTACCTATATAAGGTTCTCTGTCAAACTGAAGAAAATATTTAATTCTCTGATCATAGATATCAGCCTTGTGGGATGTTGGGTATCTTACAGTCTCCTTCTGCACCACCTCCACAACTTGAGTAGTTCCCTTGTGTTGTTAATGAAAGGACTAGATGAAGAGCATTAACATAAATATCGAATGTAATCTGGAGCCACTGTCAGTTTATGAAAGACAGATCATGTCTAACAAACCAGATTTAAAAAATGATGGTTTAAAATATCTGTTTTGTGTTGGCAATGGTGGTGAATGTTACATACTTTGAAAATGTGTTTGACAATACAGTTCACACCAGTGAAGAACACGCGTTTGATCTAAAGGAGGATGTTGTAACTTGGATAGCAAAGTAACCAGAAGTAAAAGGTGGTATATTTGGTAGTTATGGAGCATTCCAGGGATTGGCCCTGGAACGGCCACTGTTTATTTTTTATTTATTATTTCACGGGATGTGGGCCTTGCTGGCTAGGCCAGCGTTTATTGGCCATCCCTAATTGCCCTTGAGAATATTTTCCAATGTTTATGAGAAAACTTGAAGAGCAGAGAAAAGCAAAATGTCAAAGTTGGCAGCTAACATCAACTCATGTGGAACGCAGGACTTTGAAAATGAGGCAGACAAACTAAAAAGTGAATTAAATGTTAACAGGTACGACTGTAGGAATGAAGAATTAGGAGCAGCAGTAGGCCATTCGGCCCCTTGAGTCTGCTCTTTCATTCAATAAGTTCATGGTTGATCTGACTGGAACCTCAACCCCCCATTCCCACCTACCACTGCTAACCTTTCACCTCCTTGCTTACCAAGAACCTATATACCTCTGCCTTAAAAATATTCAAAGACTCTTCCACCTCCTTTTGAGAAAGTGAGTACCAAAGACTCTCGGCCCTCTGAGAGAAAAGATTTCTCCTCATCTCTGTCAAAAATGGGTGACCCCTTATTTTTAAATAGTGACCCCTAGTTCTAGATTCTTCCACAACCAAGTTGCCTCTTACTCTTCTAAACTCCAGTGGATATAAGTCAAGCCTGTCCAACCTATCCTCATAATACAATCCGTCAATTCCAGGTTATCGTCTAGTAAACTTTCTCTGAACTGCTTCCAAAGTATTTACATCCTTCCTTAAATAAGGAGACTATTACTGTACACAGTACTCCAAATGTGGCCTCATCAATGCCCTGTATAACTGAAGCATAACCCCCCTACTCTTGTATTTAATTTCCCTTGCAATGAATGATAACAGCCTATTAGCTTTCCTAATTACCTGCTGTACCTGCATGCGAGCCTTTTATCATTCATGCTCTAGGACACCCAGATCCTCTACAGCTCAGAGCTCTGCAATCCCTCACCATTTAGCTAATAAGCTCCTTTTTTAATCTTACTGCCAAAATGGACAATTTCACATTTTCCCACAGTGTACTCCATTTGCCAGATCTTTGACCACTCACTTAACCTATCTATAATTCCTTTGTAGCATGCTTACTTGCCTCCTAGCTCCAGCAGACACCTTTCATATTATAGTAAACATGCATGTTGAACAATTGAATGCTTTTCCACGGGGAGTGTTTGACATTTTTGTTACATATTTTATGGGAAAATTGGATAGATCTTTGAAGCAAAGGAACATTTAGGACACAAAGTTAACGTTTCGAGTCCGTGTAACTTTTTCAGAAGAAGAGCCTCTGAAGAAGAATTATATTGACTCGAAACGTTCACTCTGTTTCTCTCTCCACAGATGCTGCCAGACTTGCTGGGTTTTTCCAGCATCCACAGTATTTTGCTTTTATAATATTTGGGACACAATTTGAGGTTGCAAGAAAATTTGCTGCATTGAGCCTAAGTCCATGGATTGTCGCTAACTCATGCAAAGAAACAATGCGACTGTGCAATAAGGATCCAATTGATAAGTGACCTTACACTCACAGCAGGTCAGAGAAGCAGTAAAGAAGATGCAGAGTAGGGCAATGAAGACGTATTGAGGTTTTCGATCGTCTAAGCTGCAAGCATGCTATTCAGTATTAGTAATAAATATCATAATGTGTTTGTGTGGGATTCCTTTGCTGTTTTAGCAAATTGCTAACCTGTTTGTTTCAACAAGTTGGCACACGCTTTAAAATAGCAGAGGGAATTCATGTCAACGCTTTAATTTATTCTTTGCTGATATATTGCCTGACGAGTTTACAGCCAGATTGGGTTATGAATACACACCAAAGATTTTAAATCTTTCATATTTGAAAGAAGAAAATGAAGGGAATGTAATACAAGTTGTTAAAATGTTTTTTTTTTATTCATTTGCGGGATGTGGGCTTCGCTGGCTGGGCCGGCATTTATTGCCCATCCCTAATCGCTCTTGAGAAGGTGGTGGTGAGCTGCCTCCTTAAGCTGCTGCAGTCCATGTGGTGTAGGTACACCCACAGTGCTGACATTGAGAAGATGAATGCGCCAAAACATGATCCAGAATGATGAAGCCCACTGGAGAGGCTGAATGGCTTTTCTTTGTTTCTAAATTAAGTTGTTTTTGTTTTATTTATTCATTCATGGCTAGGCCAGCATTTATTGCCCATCCTTAACTGCCTTTGAAAAGGTGATAGTGAGCTGCCTTCTTGAACCGCTACAGTCCAATGGCAGACTCAAGGGACCGAGAGTGGCCTATTCCTGCTCATAATTCCTGCACAGTGCTGTTAGGAAGGGAGTTCCAGGATTTTGACGCAGCGACAGTGAAGGAACAGCGATATATTTCCAAGTCAGGATGGTGAGTGACTTGGAGGGGAACCTACAGCTGGTGGTGTTCCCATCCATCTGCTGCCCTTATCCTTCTAGGTAATGGAGGCCACAGGTTTGGAAGGTGCTACCTAAGGAGCCTTGGTGAGTTGCTGCAGTGCATCTTGTAGATGGTCTACGCTGCTGCTACTGTGTGCCTGTGGAAGGGAGTGAATGTTTCAAGTGCTGGATGAGGTGCCAGTCAATCGGGCTGCTTTGTCCTGGATTATGTCCAGCTGTTTGAGCATTGCTGGAGCTGCACTCATCCAGGCAAGCGGGGAGCATTCCATCACACTCCTGACTTGTGCCTTGTGGACAGGCTTTGGGGAGTCAAGAGGTGAGATAGTCACTGCAGAATTCCCAGCCCCTGTCATGATTTGTCAAGATATTGTTAAGCTACTCATGTGAATTGTACATGTTTATTAGTTTAGTATTACTGTCCTCATACTGTTTTCTGAATGGTTTAGGAACATAGGATATAGGAGTAGGAGTACGCCGTTTGGCCTCTTGAGCTTGCTCCGCCATTCAACTAGTTCATGGCTAATCTTCTACCTCAATGCCATTTTCCTGCATTGTCCCCATATCCCTTGATGTCTTTAATATCTAGAAATCTTTCAATCTCTGTCTTGAACGTACTCAATGATTGAGCCTCCACAGCCCTCTGGGGTACAGAATTCCAAAGATTCACCACCCTCTGAGTGAAGAAATTCCTCCTCATTTTGCAGTCCTAAATTACCTATCCCTTATTCTGAGACTGACCAACATAGCATTTGCCTCCATAATTACTTGCTCTACCTGTATGTTAGTTTTCAGTAACTCAAGAACAAGGATACCCAGCCCCCTTTGGACATTCACACTTCCAACCTTTCACCATTTAAATAATAGCCTGCTTTTCTGTTGCTCCTAGCAAAGTGGGCAACTTCACGTTTTTTCCACATTACGGGCAGAATATTGAGCTCAGCGGGCGGGCGGGCGGGCGGGCGCTCACCCGGCCAGACCAAGCACAAAATGATGCACGATGACATCGGGCGAGCATCCCAACATCACCACGTAGTCCTGCAATATTTTGTTCGGCTGGGCCTGCGCCGGAGTCGGCAGCGTGCCTGCCAACAATTAAAAGGCCTATTAAAGCCATTCAAAAAGTAATTAAATTCAAATTTATGCTGCCCGCCCACCCTTACAGTTGGCGGGCAGGTGAAAACGCCAAGCGGCCTTTGCACTTTTTAGGAAACCTCATCCATGGGCAGGGTGAGGTTTCTTAAAGCAAATAAAAATAAAATAAAAAATTTTACACTTGAATTAAAAACATGTCCCTGCTCATGTGACAGAGTCACATGAGGGGACATGTTTTATGACATTTTTATTTTCTTCACTGGTATTTTCAAACAGTGCTTCATCTCCCTGAGGCAGCTCTGTGCCTCAGGGAGATTGAAGCATTCTTTCACGCACATGCTCAAAGCTCACACTAGGCCCGCTCGACCTCCTCCCCCCCGCCCGCACAGGCAGTGCTCAGCGCTGCCACTCGCGTTCCAAGCTGAGGGGGGGTGCCTTAATTGGCCTGCCCACGTAAAATCGTGGTGCTGTGCCGATCGCGGGTGGCGGTTGGCTTCCTGATCGCCCCCGCCCCCCCCCCGCCAAGCACCTCTGCCAAGGGCAAAATTCTGGCCTACATTTCATCTGCCATGTTCTTGTTCCCTCACTTCGCCTATCTAAATCACACTGAAGCCTCTTTGCATCCTCCTCACAACTCACACTGTAACTCAATATTGTGTCATGAGCAAACTTGGAAATATTGCACTGAGATGAAAGCAAAATACTGAGGATGCTGGCAATCTGAAACAATAGCAGAAAATATTAGAAAAACTCAGCAGGCCTAACAGCATCTGTGGAGAGAGAAAAACAGAGTTAACATCTTGAATCCGTATGGCCATTCTTCTGAGGCTGGGCCATACGGACTCAAAATGTTAACTCTGTTTCCCTCTCCACCGATGCTGCCAGACCTGCTGAGTTTTTCCTGCAGTTACTGTTTGTGTGTCGGTGTTGGAAATGTTACGTTTGGTCCTCCATCCAAATCATTGATAAAGGTTGTGAATAGCTAAAAAGATTTTCTCTCTCCTAACTGCCAAGGTTCTATGTAAAACAAGTTTGGGCAGTCTCAACATAGCTCTTACTGGATGCTAATCCACAAAAATAAAGCTTTCCACAACTACATCAAACTGGCAATCAAAAATTGACAAGAATAATTGGATGGGGAATGTCACTTGGCTGCGGTACACTGTGCTGTGCAATGGGTGGAGGTTAATGCATGTAGTTGGAACAGAGTTGACAGAATTTTCCTTCGCATCTGGCCATCCTACATGTAAGCTGAGAGTACTAAATATTGACTTATAACATGAAGGCTATAGTAGTGGTCTAGTTGGGATGAGAATTGAGAGTTAAAATGGCACTGGATACAATTTTTAGCATGTTAATTAATACATTTGCGTTAAACTCTCCCATCGCAAGGTCATTAATTTGTGTATTTAAGTTGTTAGAAGTTTGGCACAAAAAGCAGGATGTAAAATGTGGTATAGGAACTTAGAGAACATATTAATTTGGTAACACTTCTCTGTTGATGAATTATACTCAAAAGAAATGAAGGCAGTGAATTTTTTGAATCAGCCATTCTATTAGTATTACAGATTAAGTATGGATGAGAGAGATCATCTGGCATCCAGCTCATGCATCCATAGAAACTTTTGTTTTTAGACTTCCTAATTGCCTGTCATTTTGGTCAGTCACTGCATTATGCAAAACAACCTCCTTATGTAATACATAATGCATTATTTCAGATGCTAATCACATGGAAGCACACTGTCTTCTAGTTAACTCTGCTTTAGAGCTCCCTTGGTCAAGTACAACTACAGCGAAACTTATATAAGTGGACACTCGCAAGGCAACGAGCACCTGCAAAAACACTTATTGAGAGACTCAGATAACTGACAAGGTAAAAGAAGTGCAAGGCACTCTGAAACCACGGGTATTTGCAAATAGCAAACCACCGTCAGCCTTCAATGCACCAAGCCCTTTTATCATTTTAAATGTGGGACAAACAGGTCAGCACTAAGCAGTAAACAGCCTTTGTAGAATGGTGGGCTTTTCACCCAGCATCCATAACAACAGAGAACGCATGCTATATCCAGGGTTGAATACTATCGATTCCACATAGAGGACTTCTCATTCTTTTGAAAATATCCTCCCTACATACAACGACAATTTGGAAAAAGACTGCTGATGCCAGCCCTTAAGATGTCCATAGTTTAAACGTTTTTACTATACTTCTTGTACTGGACCACTTGATAGTGGAAGGGTGGTGTGAGGGAAGAAATTAGGGAATGGAATAAAGAACATAGAATAATAATCACTGGGGATTTCAACTACCTCAAAATGAATTGACCAGAAGAGGTAGGTAAAAGGAATAGGGAATGGTGTTCCTACAATGTGTACGGGACTCCTTTCTAACCCAGAACAGAATAAGCCCAACAACAAGAGAGGATTTGCACAAAAGCAAAATACTGCAGATGCTGGAACTCTGAAATAAAAACAAACAATGCTGAAAACATTCAGCAGGTCAAGTAGCATCTGTGGAGAGAAACAGTGTTAACGTTTCAGGTCGATGACCTTTCATCAGCTGGAAGATGGAAATGTAAGAGCTCTTAAGCCAGTCTAAGACGGGTAAGGGGGCTGGAAGAACAAAAGGGAAGGTCTGTGATAGGATGGAGGGCAGGAGACATTAACTAACAAAAGATTTCATGATGCAAAAGCCAAAAGGAGGGGTAATGGGTATAGTAAAGAGACAAAGGTTGTGTCCAGGTGAGACATGAATAGCTATGCAGCAGCCAGTTGAAAGCAACATGAAGGGGTAAAGAAAGAAACAAGTCAAGAAAAACAACTACAAAAAAAAAACGCTTAGAACACGATGGAGGCCGAGGTTATGATCTAAAGTTGTTGAGCTCAATATTGAGTGCAGAAGGCTGTAGAGTGACGAAAGGAAAGATGAGGTGCTGTTCTTTGAGTTTGCATTGAGCTTCATCAGAACACTATAACAGGCCATGGACAGAAAGGTCCACATGGGAGCAAGGTGGAGAGTTAAAATGACAAGTGACAGGAATCGCGGGATCAAGCTTGTGGACAGAATAGAGGCGTTCCACAAAGCAGTCATTCAGTCTACGTTTGGTCTCCCCAGTGTAGAGGAGACCACATCGTGAACAGTGAGTACTGTATACTAAATTGAAAGAAGTGCAAGTAAATCGCTGTTTTACTTGGAAGGAGTGTCTGTGGCCTTGGATGGTGAGAACAGTTTAGGTGAAGGGACCAGTGCTGCAACTCCAGCAGTTACATGGAAAGGTGCCATAGGGAAGGGAGGGGTTGTTGGGGGTGACTGAGGAATGGACCAGGGTGTGGCGGAGAGAATGGCCCCTTGGGAATGCTGAAAGGGGAGGGCAGGAGAAGATGTGTCTGGTGGTGGCATCGCGCTGGAGCTGGCAGAAATGGCGGAAGATGATCTGTTGAATATGGAGGCTAGTGGGGTGGAAGGAGAGGACAAGGATGTCGGGTGGCCACCCATATAAAATATGCCACCACCTTCCCACCCACCCCCGAGCTGACACCCATTATACGCTAGGTGGGCGTGTGCAGGAATCGGCAACCAGCCTGCCATATTTAAATGAACAGTTAAAGGTCAGTTAGGCTTGTTACCAAGCCTGTTGGCCGGGATAATACGCTGTCCATTCCATTATATGGTTGGCGTGGGCAGGTGGCTGGGAGCAGGCAGCACGTTTTTTGTGGCCTGGATGAAAAACGGCAGGAAGGGAAGGTGGGCACCTCACTTGGGGAGGCGTTCTGTTTGCATCGTGAGCAACCCCCCCTTCTTTCCTTACCACCTGCCCTCCAAAACACAGTCCTCTATCCCTTCTCCCCCCCACCCCTCTCCATGGGCTCCAAGATTCCTCCCAGCTCTAAAACCCTGGGACTTACCTTTCTGGGGCAGCCATCCATCTCTTTCATGCTCCTTCCTGCAGTCCTGGCAGTGCCCGCTGATCTCTAGCGGGACTGCTAGACCTGCCAGCCAATCAGATTGGCTAGCAGCTCTCAAGGGCGGGACTTCCTTCTACTGAGGGGCAGAAGTCTTACTGCTTCCCGGCCTCTTCTGGGTGTGTTGGCTTCCGGGGTGGGGGTTGGGGGTGTGGAGCAGTCTGCCTCTCTGTAAAATGTAATCCATGGAGGGCATGGATTTGTAGTGAACAATAGTTGATATCCTCTCTCCAGAAATGCAGACAGAGAAGTCGAGGAAGCAAAGGGAAGGGATGGACTGGGTGAGATGGGTGAAAATTGGAAATAATGTCAATGAAATTTTCTAGTTCGTGGCGAGAGCAGGAGGTGACACTGATACAGCCGTCAATGTATTGGAAAAAGAGATGCCTGAATAAGGCTGGAATAATGAATCTTCCTCATATCCCAAAAAAAGGCAGGAATAGATAGGACCCATGCAACACATGGAGCAAGTGAACTGAGTTGAAGGAGAAATTGTTCAGAGTGAGGACAAGTTCATCTGGTCAAAGGTGGGTGGTTGGGCATCCATTCAAGGAAGAAGCGGAGAGCTCTGAGACTGTCCTGGTGGTGGATTCAGATGCATAGGGATTGGATGCCCACAGTGTAGAGGAAATAGTTAGGGCCAGGAAACTGGAAACTGTTGAAGTGATGTGGGGCATTGGAAAAATCATGGATATTGATTGGAAGAGACTATACAAGGGGAGAAACAATGGAGTTGAGATAGGAGGAAATAAGTTCAGTGGGGCAGGAACAGGTTGCAACAATAGGTCTACCAGGGCAGTCCTGTTTATGGATTTTGGGAAGAAGATAGAAGTGGGCTTTTCAGGGCTGGGGAACAATGAGGTTGGACTCAATGGAGGGAAGATCTCCAGAGGAGATGAGGGCAGTGACAATCCTGAACCCAATAGCTTGATGTTTGGTAGTGGGGTAATGATCAAAGGAGGAGGAAGTGTCAGAGAGTTGGCCTTCGGCCTCTGCTAGGTACCACCCCTGGCAGCAGGTTTTATGACAATATTAGAGAGAGAGGGTTTTCTCCTGGATATAGTAATGGGGAATGAAACAGATAAGAGAAGTAAAAGTATAGGTGTATCTTAGGCAATAGTGACCATTATATATCATGGTTTAGCATAATAAGTAAAAAGGACAGAAACTCAGAAAAGGTCAGAGTAATAGATTGGAGAAAAGCTAATTTTGGGGTACTGAGAATGGAACTTCGGAAAATAAAATGGATAACGATATTGGCAAACAATGATGTAGGAGAGCAATGGGAAACATTTAAAAGTGTGTTCAACAGAGCTCAGGAAAACAAGAACAACTTAAAGACTAAATGAGACACCATGGGCAGGATTTTTACCTCGGCGGGCACGGCAGGCGGGCCTGAGAGTGGTTGCGGAGCCGACCGCCGCCCATGATCAGGCCCCAACCTCAATTTCAAGCTGGCTGGCCAATTAACAACCGACCAGTGTGAAACGCGTGCTGCAGCGCTCAGCGCTGCCGGGGTCGGGGTGGGAGGAGGGCGAGCGCGGAAGTTCACGCATGCACGCAAATGCACGTAACGAAAGCTCCCTGAGGCACAGAGCGGCCTCAGGGAGCTGTAGAGTTAAAAAACACAAAAATAAACAAGTTACTACTGTTGAAAACATGTCCCCTCTGTCAAATGAACAGGGAAATGTTATGAATGAAATTTTAAACTGTTTATTTAATTTTTCATTGCTGCTGGAAACCTCATCCTGCCCCGTGGAGAGGTTTCCTAAAAAATTCAAAGGCCGCTTGGCCTTTTCACCTGGCGGCCAACCGTAAGGTTGGACGGGCAGCGAAAGATTTCATTCAATTGTGACTTTAATGGCCTTAATAGGCTTGTTAATTGTCGGCGGGCATGCTCGCTGACCGAAATATCGCGCGAGTGCGCAGTGACATCGGGACGCTCACCTGATGTCATCGTGTATTGTCTGACGCTCGAGCGGGTCGGGCACGTGCCCGCCTACTCAGCGCAAATTTCTGCCCCATGAACGAATGAAGACGTAAAGGGAAGATTGCAGTTTATGAAAGAGACATACATCAAGGCATCATACATCATGAAGAAGGTGAATAAAAAGATTGGGAGCAAAGTAAACAAAGACAATTAGGATGGCAAGGAGGACATATGAAATTAAACTAGCAAGGAGCATAAAATAAAGAGGTAAAATATCCTACAGGAACATAAATAAAAATGGAGACAGGATGAAAATAGACCCAGTAAGGACTGGGCAGGATAAAATCACAGTCAGCAATAGCAAAATGGCAGAAATATTTAATAATTACTTTGTTTCAGTATTTCCTAAGGGGAAGATCAGGTGGACAAATTATCCAAAAATGAGATTAGAAAAGATATAACCACATTTAGAATAAAGACAAAAAATACTTCTAGTACAGATGGATTAACTTTCAAAAGAAACTAGAAGAGCAGCAGAGCCACTGTTACACATATTTAATAATTTGCTAGAAAAAGGTACACTAGAGGACTAGGGGATAGCTAACTTTAAACATATATTTAAGAAGGGAGGTAGAGCATGTTTAGGGAACTATAGTCCACTGCCAAGAAAGCAGTGCCTTCTCCCAAGCCAACATGACCAGCAGTGAGGCGCTAATCACTCAACACCAGCTCCACTCTTCAGGACATGATGTTTGTTTGCCTGACACCAGACCCCCAAAGCAACTGCTCTACTCGGAACTCGGTCATGGCAGGAGAACCCCAGGAGGACAGTAGAAATGCTTTAGGGATGTCCTCAAAGCATCCCTGAGGGGATCAAACATCCTCACCTACTCATGGGAGTCCCTGGCCTGCAATCAACCAAAATGGTTCATTCGGTGAAGGCACTGCACACGCCGAGAGACTTCGTCAGGCACACACAGAGGCAAAGTCAAGGCGTCGGCAGAGGGCACACAAACCTCCACACAACCCATCTACCCACCCCCTGTATGTGGCTGAATTTACATATCGCACAGTGAACCAGTCAATCAACCATTGAACCGGATTGGAATCAAGTCATCTTGGATCCCGAGGGACTGCCCAAGAAGAAGATAGACCAGTCAGCTTAACACCAGTGGTGGGAAAGATAATGAAGTCCCTAGTAAAGGAGAACAAAGAAAAAAAAATCCAAAAAAACTAAAATTTTTGCTTTATTTGTTCATGGGATGTGGGCATCCCTAATTGCCCTTGTTCAGAGGGCATTTAAAAGCCACCCACATTGCTGTGGGTCTGGAGTCACTGATAAAGATGGCAGAATCCCTTCCCTAAAGGACATCAGTTAACTAGATGGGTTTTTACAACAATGGTTGCATCAAACTTTTAATTCCAGATTTTTATTAAATTCAAATTTCACCACTTGCCGCGGTGGGATTTGATCCTGAGCTCCCAGAGCATTCCCCTGGGTCTTTGGAACACCAATCCAGTGACAATACCACTATGCCACTGCCTCCCCAAAATATGAATAGTGATAATGAATAGTTAGCATGGATTTCAAAATGGAAGGTCTTGCTTGACCAGCACTGGAACGATGTCGGAAACCTGAAAGGATTCTTAAATGGAATTTCAGGAAATATGGGCACAACTCTGGGAAGCGATAACATCTTCAAAGACTTTGGAGAGGAAAGGGGAGCTGGAGCTGAGGTGGTAAGTTTGCAAGGGCAGAGGGATCCTGGCTGCGTTTTTTGAGGGGAGGGGTGATAATGGCAGATTTTGAAGGGATAAAGGTAATTTCCCTCACCCCTGTAAGTCAGTCAACTAACAAGCCCAATAAATAAAACATTTCTAACTCTCTCTGGCGGATCGGATAAAACCAACAATAAATTAACCCCCTGAGATTATCCAAAGTAACTGCTTTCTGCAGTAAATTTATTCATTTCAGTTTCGAGAAAAGCTGAGGATTATTGAATCACCCCAAGACCCTCTAAGCTAAGCAGTAAACAGCATCGATCATTTTTTTCCCAACAGTCTCACATAAATAATCGATAACTTTTACCAATTAAATCTTCTCCACACTTCAGCTGTGGTCAGTCCAAGTTTCTCTAAGTGTTCACCATACACCTGTGAGGTTTGAAGCAAACATTCCCACCCCTCGGCCTTCAGGAGATTTTAATCATTTAACATCTGACACAACATTGCCATTAATCATAAAATGAAATTGAGCCCAACCCAATTAAATTTATTGAATTAATCAATGACCCCTCCAGCTCGCACTAAATGAATACTGAACATAAGTATAACACTTCCCCACAAGTGGTAATTTCGTAAGGCAGTCCCTTTGGATCATCAACAGATAAATCCAATGAGTTGTCCATCCAGAGGTGCTGAGTGGACGATCCATCACAACCTCCTCCAGTTGTCCCCAGCATCACACATGCCATGTTTCAGCCAATTGGATACACTCCACACAGTATCAAGAAATGGCTGAAGGCACTGGATACTGACAACATCCCAGCTGTAATACTGAAAACCTGCTCTACCTGCGCCGCCAGCTAAGCTGTTTCAGTACATCTACAATACTGGCATCTACCCGGCAATATGGAAAAGTGTCAAGGTATGTTCTGTCCACAAAAAGCTGGACAAATCCAATCCAGCCAATTACCAGCCCATAATTCTACCTTTAAGAAGGTGATCTAAATGAGGTGTTTAAGGTGATTAAAGGAGTTGATAGACTAGATAGAGAGTAATTGCTTCTTATGTTAGGGGAGCCTAGAACACGGGGGCATTAGCTTAAATTAGAGCTTGGCCATTCAGGGGTGATATCAGCAAGTCCTTCGTCACACAAAATGTAGCAGAAACCTTCAGCAAAAGGTATTGAGGCTAGAACAATCGATTTGTGTTAGGCAAGCTAGTTACAAAACCACGGTGGGTAGATGGAGTTCAGATCAGCCCAGATCTAATTGAATGGCAGAACAGGGTTGAGGGGCTGAATGGCCTATCCTGTTCCCACCTTTCTTCCCCTTACTCTAAATCTTTTGCATTTGCTTTATTTCCCTCCTTTTACATAATTAGGAAATTTTGTAGCACATTGTGTTGCATCCCTGCCACTAAACTCTGCATTTGAGTCCCACCCAGGACCTGTAGGCCGAAGAAGGTGCATTCATAATGTAGGCAAACAGGTTGGGTATCAACCTGCAAATCCTTCCAACACACACCAGTGGCAGGCAGTAAGATCGGGAGAGATTCCTGGTCGGCCATGCGACGGAAAGAATCTTGGAGTCTCTACCATCACTATCCATAGCTCCAGGTTACAACATGCATGTAAAAGTGTTGTTAGAAGCACATCTTCCAGAACTATGTTTTCTTTTAAAATTTGGAAGGACATTGCATTATTTAGACACTTAGGAACTGACTTGGGTTTTTTTTTCTTGACTTGGGTTTTTTCCTCACCATGAACTGTGGGCAAGCATGCCTTCTCCAATAAATCACCTGACTAGTGTGGCACGTGAGGGGGGAGAGCTGTTTGCTTATTTGAACTGCAATAATTTTAATTGATGGAAAAAAAAAACTGTTTGAAAGACAAAGGCCTGGTGATTGACTGGAAATCACCCGACGGAGGAGCTTTATGTTTTGAACTTCTTGTTTTGAACTCAGTTGAGAATGAACTTAAAAGGGCAAAAGCTGCCCAGCTCGCGTTCTCCTTGTCTTGCTTGAAATACAGTGTGGTTATCAATATCCAGCTGGGAATCCTCATCTCAGGGGAACTTGTCTGCATTTGGAAATGTGAGAGGCTAAGACAGGGAGGATTGATCCAACTCTATTTTCCTCCACGCTGAAGCTCCACTGGTGGGAACCTCCAGTCACCTACTGGGACTAGTGACGCATCTTCACACAAAGGAGCACCAGATCAACAGCGTCAAAACTCTGCGAACCTTATCCTTATTATAAAGTTTTCAACCACCCATCCCTGTAGAGACCCTATTTGTTTGTCCTTTGTTTGTGTGCGTGTGTGTGTGCACACGTGCACGCGATGGGGAATTTTAAAAGGGATAGAAAGTTACATTTCCAAATTACAAATTGTGTGTTAACCAGTTCTTACAATTGTTCCAAAGATAAGTTTTGTTTTATAGTAAATCAATCATTCTGAGTTTATTGAAAGTTAAAGTCTCTTTTTATCTAGGTCTAACAGCAGCGAAGGTAAATGATTGTCCATTTTGGTAAGCAAATTAAACATTTAAACTAATGGTACAACCTGTGGAATAATGGGGCTAGATAAATTGCACATTCCCCCCATCCCGGTTGTTACAGCAACTCAAACTCCCTGAGTGAACAGTAACAAACCACCATTACCACATGATTCTTGGCTTGTTATTCTCCAATTCATTCCTTATCAATAGTCTGGGTCACTCTCAGTCCAATAATTGCAAGCATGAACTATAAAATTAACAATTCCTCCCCTGTATATTTGTTATGCCTAAGTGCCATTACTGTAGTATATGTGTTTCGCAGATACAGGGTTAATGTGGTACACAGTGATGTAAGAAGACACATGAACCAGACCTGGTGGTCAGTGTGGTGTTGAGCATAGATGGGTTAAGGCCTAAGCATGGAGATAACTCAATATCTGTCCCCTTTACTGTACCGGTTGAGTTTTCCGCTCGGCGTGCGGGTGCAGGCCCGACATCCTCGAGTGCAAAAAAGTGCGTGATGACGCTGGGCGCGTGTCCCAACATCATCGTGCACTCGTGCGTTATTTCAGCCTGCGGGTGTTCGCGAGAGTCAGCAGCCTGCTTGTCGACAATTAAGAGGCCTATTAAGGCCATTAAAGTATCAACTAACTGGGACTTTTCGCTGCCCGTCCTACCTTACAGTCGGTGGGTGGGCGAATCGGCCAGGCGACCTTTGCATTTTTCAGGAAACCTCATCCAAGGGCGGGATGAGGTTTCTGTCATTAAATTTTTTTAAAAAGCTGCGCAAATAATTTTTATAACCTCTGCGCACAGGTGGTTCATTCTGATGCGTGGACATTTTTGCCGGATTTTAAATTCTGTCTTAATTGATTTTAAATTCGTCAGCTCCCTGATGCAGCTCTCTGCCTCCAGGGAGCTTTCATTCAGCGCTCCCCTGTGCCCTCCCTGACTTCAGCGCTCGCCCTCCTCCCGCCCCCACCCCCGCCCCGGCAGCACTGAGCCTATCGCGGTCGGGGGCCGATCGTGGGTGGTGGCCCGTTCCCTGGCTGCTCCCGGGCCCACCAATCGCGGCCGCTCGCCGACTCAAAAACTCTACCCTACATGTGTATCCAGTTCTACTTGTTAACAAAGACATACAGTTAACCTACTGAAGACTACAAAGGCTTCTTTAAGAGACACCATTCTGCAACCAACACCCCCCCTCAACAATTATTACATTCTACCATCACTAAACCTTAAAGCCTCCCTTTAAACCAGAACTGACCACAGTAGGTCACATCAGGATACTGATGAAAGGGCGCAGTCTCTTCAGAAAGTGCTACAAGTGATGTAGGTGCCATCTCAGGGGGCTGTGAGTCTTTGGAACTCTCTTCCTGAATAGGTGGTGGGAACAGAATCTTTGGATATTTTTAAGGCAGAGGTGGATAGGTTCTTGGTAAGCAAGGGGGTGATAGGTTATCGGGGGGTAGGCGGGATGCAGATTTCAGGTTACGATCAGAGCAACCATGAACTTATAAAATGGCGGAGCAGGCTGAAGGGGCCGAATGGCCTACTCCTGCTTCTTGTTTGTATGTTTATAAAATACATGAAACTGAGGACCTGCTTGCTTGTTCAGGAGCAGGTTAAAAATCCCATCACCTTTTTCAGAGTTAAAGAGGGGGTCCTCCTTGAGTGCAGCCCAAAATTCTGCACTGAGCCAGCATCAGCAAAAATGGATTAACTGGTCATTCATTTCATTGCTTTTGTGAGATCTCACTGTGCACAACTGGTTACCATGTTTATTTACCTCGCTACATTGACTGGATGTCAAATAGTGAAGCACTTTGAGACATGACAAGGCATTAGTGACAAAACATGCTGTTCTGTTCATGCTGTATCTTTGCCCTGCCTTTTTGATTGCAATTCCCATTGAATCAATTGTTTAGAGTTCACTAGACTCAAGTTAAGTCCCAAAGAATTAGGAAATATCAAATGTGACTCCCATCTTCAGAAAAAGATGCAGGGGGTCGACTATCAGATTGTGGACCTGCCAACCTTACTTTCTAGTGTTGGGAAAATGTATTTAAAGAACTAATATAAGGGAACATCATCAAGGGCAGACGCTAATCCAAGATATTCGGTTTGGTTTTAGGAGCTTTAGATTACAGTCCGAGTAGCTAGGACAAAGAGAATGGGTGTTATTGACTTGGAATTCAGGAAGATGTGTGTCCCATGTGAAAGATATATAAGGTTCAAACTGATGGGACAGACCAAAATATATTAAAACATACAAATATAATACATTAAAAAATATATTAAATTGCTGGCTGGTAAACAACAATAAGGGCGGAATCATCCCAGATTTGCACAAAGTGCGGTAGTGGGCGGGAAAAAGGACTTTTTATCCGCTGGCCGCAATGGCGGCTTTTTACTCCATATCCTCCCAATCCGGCCTCATAAATCATGCATTCCCGGAAAACACGCCATTTCGATGGCGGGCGGGCTTTCATTCACTCACCATGCCGTCACCTCGCCGCTTCATCACGTCGGGCGTCATATTTAAAGTGTAGCCGCCTGCACACCTCTCAGTGCTTCCATTCCAGGACTGCTGCAAAGAAGATATAGCCCCAAAAAGCAAGAGAACTGCAGCCCCCACCCCCAGATTAGTGACACGTCCCTCGAGCATCTTTAGGATGCTGTGGAGGCGCCAAGATGTCCTCCACCTCTGCTCTAGCCGCAGGAGGGGCAGCAACATCACCAATCTAGCATGAGGGGAGGTGGCAGCGGTGGTCAGCGCCAATGCCCTGCAAAAGAGGACAGCCACCCAGTGCCGAAAGTGGATAAATGTTCTCCTCCGTTTTGCCAGGGTAAGTCACTCTTCTCATCACTCTCAACTCACACACTCACAAACCCATCACGAACCCGCAGGGATCTCATTCACTGCCATTTCATCATTCACTTTCTCACACACATCTTCACTGTCCTCATCCTGTCCATGGGACTACTCAGTACCCACACATGCCAGGCATACTTATCATCTGGCCTGGCAGGCATCCTGCTTACACTCTCTCCATCTGTATTCATGCAGGACAAGCTGGCACACAACAAGAAGGAGAGGCCGCAGACTGTGGAGGAATGCCTGAAATCAAGGTCCTCGTGGACTTTGAAAATAAAGTCTTCCAGCTGGCCGGTGTGATCTGGATCATTCCTGTGCTGAGAGTGAGGTCAGCGCTGCTCTACCAAGTGAGGATCCAGCAGCGCAACATCCATCAGACAACCATGCTGTGCGTGATGTGTCCTGTATTACAGGCCACTGCCATGCACTAGTTGTCTCTCCTTGCTTTCGCAGGTACACCTGGGAAACAGCCGAGGGGATTCACGACCAAGGGCCCCCAATCAAGCTTTGAATACACATCGGAAGAATAATCTGAAGGCATCCTTGTTGAAGACATGTCACAATGCTCATCCACACCCTCCACCAGTGCAGAGACACACGCCTCAGTGGGACCTAATTCTAGAGTAGCCTCGGGGTCACAATCTGGTGAGCAGAAAACGCTGTTTCAAGCACAGCTGTAAGTAGCAGGGACTACCAGGTTTCCAGCACTCGGAGGACTGCTGGAGTCAGAAACCTGCTGAGTCCGAGTCAAATGATGAGCCTCTGGACTCAGACATACTTCTGTTGCTGGAGCTGCAAAGGCAAGCTCGGGAACATCAGGAAGGGATGTCCGCTGCACTCCTCACATTGCAAGGCATGATAGAGGAGTCTGTCTGCCTTCAGTCTGAGGTGATAGTGCCAGCATGCCAATGCACTGAGGTCAACACTCATAGGATGACGGCTGCCATGGAGACCTTGGCCCCGGACATCAATCCTGCACTGCTGCGTGGGCCAAACTCCATTGCTGACATCATAGTTAGCCTCCAGCAGTGTCATCACGAGGGGTGCAGGGCAGGTCGATTTCACTCCAGCTTCCCCTTCTCCTCAAGGTGTCAGCCAGGGAATCTCGGGCACCCATAGGGAGGAGGTGCATACCCTGGGGCCATCCACCCAGGTGACTCCGGGAGTGTCCGGCCCATCCGAATCCCCTCTTCCTGTGACCTCTGCAGCTTCAGCTCCACAGGCTGAGGAGGGTGGCACTGCCACACAGCAGGACCCCGAAAGCAGGCCAAGGCCCTCCAGGTCTCTGCCCTCCAAAGGACGCATGCCGATGTCATCACAGACAGGGTGTAGCGGTCAGCAGGCTGCCTCTACGTCCGCCAAAGATGTCAAGGGAGCATCACAACATAGCAGCAGTGTTAGGAAGGTCAAGAAGATATAGTTTGGCCTGGGCACGGTGTTATTCACTTGTTCACTATTGTATAAAAACTCCCAAAAATGTTTTCCAGCCTATGGATCCCTGTTCTGGTGAGCAGTGTTCATGTCACTGAGATGTGAAACCTTGGTTTCTGCACAAGATAAAGGCAGGTGTCTCAGCCCAGAGCCTCTTCCCTGTGCTCTGTGCAGCCTTCAGACTAAAGTGATGTCCGGCCTCACGCTCTCTGGACACATTACTGATGCCTGCATCTCAATGGTGTTGTCATTGCTGCCAGAATGTTGTGGGCAGGCATCACAGAGTTCCATCATTCTCTCTGTGTGCTCTCAGCACCTTTGAGGTGGGGCTGGCCCTCATCTCATCAGCATCTGTGACCGGTGATGCTGTGCTCCTGAAGGGATCAGGTGCTGAAGGCTGGCAAAGAATCAGGTGCATTTAAAGTTTCATGGCTGTGTCTCCATGATATGACCCTGATCACAGAGCGCAAGTGAGCTGCCCTCAGCCAGACAGGAGTCAGACATTCACAGAGCCTATGTGAAGATCTATGGATTATCCCCACTGCATGTCATCATCATCCTTGTGAACCGAGCGATTATTAGGGCCTCTGCTGTGTCTCCATGACTAGAGCCTTATCACAGAGGGTATGTATGCTGCCATCAGCCAGACTGGAGTCAAACATTCACAGACGCAATGTGTGGATCTATGGTGTCTCCTCACTGCCTGTCGTCATCATCCTCCAAATGTCTGGCAGCTCTGAGGGCCTGACGAGTGCGCCTGCCTCATCTGGCCAGTAGGATGGCCGCACCACCATCACCTTCACCTTCGAGGACCTCCTCACCCACATCCCTGTCGACGTCCTCCTCATTGGAGGAGACCTCCAGCTCCTCCTCAGCCATCTCCTCTCCCCGTTGCTGTGCCAGGTTGTAAAGGGCACAGCAGTCGGTGTTGGTGCGTGACACCCTCTGTGGACTGTATTGCAGGGCTCCACCAAGCCGTTCCAGGCACTGGAACCTCATCTTCAACATCCTGGTGGTTTGCTCCAGCAACGTGCGAGTTGCAGCATGAACCTCGTTTTAACTTCTCTCTGTAGTAGTCTGAGGCTGCCACACGGGTGTCATCAGACACGCCCTCTGCAGGTAGCCTTATCCCCGAGGAGCCAACCCTGCAGCCTCTGTGGACCCTGGAAGACATCAGGGATCTGTGACCAACTGAGAATGTAGGAATCATGCACACTCCCTGGGAACCGTGCGCAGACCTGCAGGATGCATTTGTGGTGGTCACACAACTGTTGAACATTCAGGGAGTGGAAGCCCTTGTGACTGATATACTTAACTGCTTGTTGCGATGGAGATCTGACCACTACCTGAGTGCAGTCAATGGCACCCTGCACCTGTGGAAAACCTGAGATCTGGGAAAATCCCAATACTCTTGCAACCTGGCTGTCCTGGTTCCGGGCAAAATGTACAAAGTTGTGTGTCCTCGTGAAGATGACGTCTGTGACCTTAGGATGCATTTGTGGGCGGAGGCTTGTGATATTCCATAGAGGTCACCTGTGGAGCCCTGAAAGGAGCAGCTGGCATAAAAATTGAGCGCCATGGTCACTTTCATGGCCACTGGCAGTGGATGCCCTCCAAGTCCTCATGGCGCCAAATCCTGCAGTAGCTGGCAGATGTGACCGACCAGTTCCCTAGACATGTGCAGTCTTCAGCGACACTGGTTCTCGGTCATCTGCAGGAATGAAAGGCGGCGTCTATAGACCCTGGGCCTACCTAGGTGCTGACTAGCGATGGCTCACTGTGGCTCTTCAGCGGTGTGTGTGGGAGCCCCAGCCGCCCCTTCTTCCGGAGGGTGCTGCTCCTCCGTCTGGCCAGCCAGGTGCCTCCTTTGCTCTCTTCTCCATTGTCTCCACTCTCTGTAGGCCATGAGGCTTACAGCCAGATCACCAGGCTCCATGCTCCTCCTGTACTCCTCCTGCAGGCTGAAAGAGACAGACATGTGGGCTAACTTGGGTGTTCTAAGAACTTGGTTAAGTCTGAAGGCCCCTTAATACATCCCAGAGAGTGCTGGTCACCACTTGGATGGCTAGAGTTTAGTGCGCTGCATGGCTGTCCAGGACCCCATCCAACTCCACCCGTAGATGAGGCTCCGGGATGTTATGTTGCCTCCCTCGTGCCAGGGTCAAGGATGTCCCAGAGCGGCTGCAAAACATTCTTTTTGGGGAGGGTGAACAGCCAGAGGTCGTGGTCCACATTGGGACCAATGACGTAGGTTAGAATAGGGATGAGGTCCTGAAAGCAGATCTTAGGGAGTCAGGAAGGAAACTGGAAAGCAGGACCACAAGAGAAGTAATCTCAGGATTACTCCAAGTGCCACATGCTGGTGAACATAAGAATAGGAAGATTGAGCAGTTCAATACTTGGCTGGAGAAATTGAGTAGGAGGGAGTGCTTTAGATTTCTGAGGCATTGGGATTGGTTCTGGGGCAGGTGGGACTGTACAAGAAGGACGGCTTACACCTTAACATGACTGGGACGAGTGTCCTCATGGGGAGGTTTGCTAGTGCAGTTGGGGAGGGTTTCAGCTAGATTGGCAGGGGATGGGAACCTGAGGGGAAATTCAAAGTGCAGAGGAGAAAACTAGCAGTGTGAAGTAGTCAACTGGTAAGGAGGATACATCAGAATAGTATCAAGGTAGATAGAATAGAGAGTTTCATAGAATTAGAATAGGTGACAGTAAGTCATTAGATGGGGTCAGAATAAGTAGGAAAGTAAAAAAGTCTAAATCAGGGCTAATTTGCATGCATGTGAATGCACGGAGTGTGATTAATACGATTGGTGAACTGCAGGCACAGGTTTACAAATGGAAATATATCATTGCTATAAGAGAGACCTGACTCAAGAAATTCAGGACCGGACATTAAATATCCCTGAGTACAAGGTGTTTAGGCGAGACAGGAAAGGAAGAAAAGGTGGGTGGGGAGTGGCAATATTGATTAAAGATGGCATTACAGTGCTGGAGAGAGAGGATGTTCCAGAGGGGTCAAGGATGGAATCTATCTGGCTAGAGGTAAGGAATGAAAAAAGTGTAATAACATTGATTGGTGCTGTATATGGACCACCAACTAGTGGAAGGGATGTGGAGAAACAAATTTGCAAGGAAATTATGGAGAGGTGCAAGAATTATAGAGTAATCATAATGGGGAACTTCAATTATCCAAATGTAAGGATAGGAATAGTACAAAGGGGCAGGAGGGGTGATAGTTCCTGGAATGTATTCAAGATAATTTTCTGCTGCAGTATGTTTCTAGTCCAACGAGAGGACATGCACTTTTGGTCCTGGTTCTGGGAATGAGTTGGCCCAAGTGTATCAAATATCAGTGGGAGAGCATTTAGAGTACAGTGACCATTGTATCATAAGGTTTAGGTGAACCTTGGAAAATGACAGAGAAAAATCCAGAGCAGGAATAATTAATTGGGGGAAAGCCAACTTCGATGGAATGAGAATGTATGTGAGTCAAGTGAATTGGAATCAAATGGTGGCAGAAAAGACAGTGGCTGAACAATGGGCCACCTTCAAAGAAAAAATATTGCAGGCAATGTCAAGGTATATTCCCTTGAAGGGGAAAGGTGGGACAAATAAATCCAGAGCGTCTTGGATGACAAGAGAGAGATAGAGGTAAAGATGAAAAGGAAGAAGCGCGCGTACGACAGATGTCAGGTGGAAAATACAATGGAGAATCAGGCTGAATATAGAAGGACCAGAGGGGAAGTGAAGAAACTAATAAGAAGAGCAAGGAGAGAGTGTGAAAAGAGGCTGGCAGCAAACATAAAAGGGAATCCCAAGGTCTTCGATGAGCATGGAAACAATAAAAGGGTGCTAAAAGAAAGAGTAGGACTGATTAGGGACAAAAAAGGGGACTTGCATGTGGAGGCTGAAGAAATAGCGGAGGTGTTGAACGAGCTCTTTGTACCTGTCTTTACAAAGGAAGAAGATGCTACCCAGGCCGAGGTGAGAGAGGAGGTAACTGGTACACTAGAAGAACTTACAATTGAGATGAAGCAGGTAGATAAATGCTATCTTTACTTAAAATAGATAAGGTACCAGGGCCGGATGAGACGCATTCAAGGGTACTGAGGGAAGTGAGAGTGGAAATTGCAGAGCCACTCGTGATAATCTTCCAGTCTTCCTTAGACACGGGGGAGGTGTCAGAGGACTGGAGAATTGTGAATGTTGCGCCCTTGTTCAAAAAGGGGTGCAAGGATAAAGCTGGCAACTACAGACCATTCAGTTTGACTTCAGTGGTAGGGAAACTTCTGGAAACGATAGTACAGGATAAAATCAATAGTTACTTAGACAAGTGCAGGATAATTAAGGAAAGCCTTCGTTAAGGGAAAATCATATTTAACTAACTTGCTGGAGTTTTTTGAGGAGGTGAATAATAATAAAAAAACAGAGAAGGTTGATAAGGGAAACACTGTTGTTGTGGTGAAGTGGATTTTCAAAAGACATTTGATACAGTGCCACACAACAGACTTGTGAGCAAAATTCTAGGTCATTGAATAAAAGGGAAAGTAGGCACTTGGATAAGAAATTGGCTGGGTGACAGGAAACAGAGAGTAGTGATAAATGGTCATTTTTCAGATTGGTGGAAGGTTTGTAGTGAAGTTTCCCAGGGGTCAGTGTTGGGACCCTTGCTCTTCCTGATATATATTAATGACCTAAACAGTCGTGTGCAGGGCATGATTTCAAAATTTGCAGATGATACGAAGATTGGAAATGTTATCATCTGTGATGGGGATGGGCTTGAACTTCAAAAGTACATAGACATGTTGGTGGATTGGGCAAAGAAGTGGCAGATGCAGTTCAATGCAGAGAAGTGTGAGGTGATTCATTTTGGCAGGAAAGATATGGTGAGACAGTATAAAATAAAGGGGGAACCTCTAAAGGAGGTGCAGGAACAGAGGGACCTCAGTGTATACGTACATAGGTCATTGATGATGGCAGGGCATGCTGAGAAAACAGTTCATAAAGCATATAGTATCTTAGGCTTTATTAATAGGGGCATTGAGTGTAAGAGTAAGGAGGTCATGTTCAACTTGTATAAGGCACTAGTTAGGCCTCATCTGGAGTACTGTGTCCAGTTCTGGGTGCCATACTTGAGGAAGCATGTGAAGGCAGTGGAGAGAGAACTGAGGAGATTCACAAGAATGATTCCAGGGACAAAAAACTGTAGATTGAGGATAAATTGGAAAGGTTGGGACTATTTTCCTTGGAGAAAAGAAGGCTGAGAGGAAACTTGATAGAGGTAGTCAAGGTCCTGAGGGGTATGGACAGGGTAAATAGTGAGAAACTGTTCCCACTCAAGAGAACATCAAGACCTAGCGAGCACAGATTCAAAATAATTGGCAAAAGGAGTAAATGTGACGTGAGGAAAGAATTTGCACCCAGAGGGTGGTTGGAGTCTGGAACAAACTTCCTGAAAGGGTGGTGGAGGCAGGTTTGACCGAGGTATTCAAAAGGGAATTGGATTACTACCTGAAAAGAAAGAATGTGCAAGGTTGCGGGGATAAGATAGGGTAGTTGGGCTCGGTGGAATGCTCTTTTAGAGAGCCAGTGCAGACTCGATGGGCCGAATGGCCTCCTTCTGCACTGTAAATATACTGTAATACCCCACTCCACCTGACCAATTGACGGCAGCTTCACCCACGTGACTGCATGCTGTGTTCTCAGCTCAGGCACAGGCATTCTCCTAACCCATGATGCAAGGCTGCACTGTTAGCTTAAACCATTGGGGAAGCTGATCCAAACCTGAATGCTGACATTGCAAGGGACTGTGAGCACCTCCACTCCTTCCACGGCCAGCTTTAGCAAGGAGATTGTACAACTTGCCCAGTCATCCAACTGTTGTGCAGTCCACTAAAATGCTCATTAGTTTGCAGTCTGTGCCCGAGAGGTGAAAAGCTCTGGAGCACCTGGTGGCACTTTCATGCCTCTGCATTGCTTGAGTGGGCAGATAAGCTGGAGGCCCAACTCCAAGCATGTCAACGTGGCTGCATCTGAACTGTCTCAGCTGCGGAGGTCACTTTATACAAGGTTCCGCTAATGCGTAGTTGCTTCCCTCCACCCGACACTGCATGTGCTGGCGCACTACCATCATTCATAGTGCAGCCTTGGTCCACATCCCCCAAGCTGCCTCAACCGCAGTGCAGCTCTTGCCTCCCCCAATTCGCCTCACCCGCAGGGCAGCCCTTGCCCCCTCCCCACAAAGTTGCCTCAAATACGGGCAGCCCTTGCTCTGGCACCACACTGTCAGACAGTCAGGAAATAGCATCTTTCCTCTGCTCTTGCCTGAATGCGCGGCACCTCAACCTTGGAGTCAACAAGCAACCCTCACGAGCGCCAGCGTGCTCGGATGATCGAGCATGGGGGAATGATTCCGGCGAGCTGGGCTTATAATGATGTGCAGGTGTATTACAATGAAGTTCCCGATGCCCGATGGCGGGAAACGCAGCCTGCCATTGACAGGCTGAGCGGATGATCACAAACTGGTTTCACGGCGTCATGGAAACGATTTTTGGCCTTCTCGCCATATTGTCCGCTCCTCATGCCGCCGAACACGCCCGCCACCAATGGGCATGGGAAATTTCACCCTAATTATCAGTACAAAAGCGAAATACAGACGCTGAAAATCTGAAATAAAATTTAAATGCTGGAAATACTCAACAGATCAGGCAATATCTGTGGACAGAGAAACAGAACTAATGTTTCAGGCCTGGAGGAGGTTGCAGGCATAGAGAGGGCCAAGGCCATGGTGAGATTTGAACACAAGGTGAAAATATTAAAAGCGAGATTTTGCCAGATCATGACGGTGGTTTTTGCTTGATCTGTCAGCTTGCTGCATTACCTGATAATGGGCGTGTAAAGGTAACACTCTGGTTTGTAGGAAGTGAGGGCTTCCTTACTACCATGCTGAGCAGGGAAAATATATCAACATTAAACAAAAACCTAACAGCTCCATGTATAAGTAGGTTCTTCCTTTTGCTGCCTTGCCCAAGAAAGGTTAACTAAAATAAAATAAAAAGTCGTAAGGTCTATTTTAAGCTAGCAGCAGCCATTGATGACATAAATCTCCAAGTAAAGAAAAGCCCTAAAATCTTTAATCACATTATGAATCGAGCCCTCCTGTGGGGGCAGAAGAATGAGGAATCAATGCTTTCCCAACTCAAAAGACTGTTGCTTGGAGACAATTATATTGTATGAAAACCTATTATAAAGTTCCGTGTGAAACTGTTTGTTGCTGGTTTATGAAACTTTCGTACAGAGGGGCAAGGGAAGTCACATTACTGTTCCATTGGGAAAACTAGGAAGGTATAACCAGCGTTTACAATCGATTATTATACGAAGCCCATTCTAAAATTACCTTGTGCCACAGAAGGCACCCAGCACAAGGCTTCAATCATGGCAAACAACATTTATTCCATGCTCGACCAAACTAAACTGCTCCTTATAAACCTCAGCCTAGAGAATGTTTCCTAGGCTCCATCAGCCTTCTCTACGGGGAAATATGGAACATAATGAGAGTTGGAAAGAAAATCAGTTCAAGCTCAGTACCAGTTGGAATCAAGCTCAGATTGACAGCAAGGAACAAAGGAGAAGTATGGCGACACTCGCCTCAATATGAGGCTTCGGATTTTAGACCACTGCTCAATTCCTCTGGTCACTTCTCAAGACTCTAATTTGAAATTGAACAAGCTGAGGATGAAAGGAAACTCAGGGTAGGGATGTTGCCTCGCCTTGAGTTCTCTTCTAGCATGTTTTTCAATGAACCAATGTTCTCTCCTCCTCTCCAGAAGGTGCTTTCTTGAGACGGTGCAGTTTTTAAAGAGGCTGTCCTGACTGGAGTACGTCACTCAAGTGATCGATCATGGGCCATGTTAGTCACCGATGCCGGAATTTTCTAGCCCCTCACGCCCACTGGATCTTCCAGTCCCACCAATGGGGGACTGGAGGTTTCAATGGCTCGCCGTGGGGGATCCCGTCGTGGGGGAGGCTGGAAGATTCCGGCCTGAATGTCAGTGAGCTATTTGATTATGGAGGTTTTCACAGCCAACCCCAACCTTGTCCTTTTTTTTATTCATTTAAAGGATGTGGGCTTCGCTGGCTGGGCCAGCATTTATTTCCCATCCCTAACTGCCCTTGAGAAGGTGGTGGTGAGCTGCCTTCTTGAACCGCTGCAGTCCATGTGCTGTAGGAACACCCACAGTGCTGTTAGGGAGGGAGTTCCAGGATTTTGACCCAGCGACAGTGATGGAACGACGATATATTTCCAAATCAGGATGGTGAGTGACTTGGAGGGGAACTTCCAAGTGGTGGTGTTACTATCTATCTGCTGCCCTTGTCCTTGTAGATGGTAGTGGTTGTGGGTTTGGAAGGTGCTGTTGAAGGAGCCTTGGTGAATTCCTGCAGTGTATCTAGTAGATGGTACACACTGCTGCCTGTGTGGGCCATGCAAAGGCAAAATACTGCAGCTGCTGGAAATCTAAAATAGAAACAGAAAATACTGGGAATATTCAGCAAGTCAGGCAGCATCTGTGGAGACAGAGACAGAGCTTACAGACTGGATCCTGGAGCCCCGCCCCCATTTCTAACAACAGATCCCATTTTCACCTGCAGGGGTAAGGGGGAAAGGCGCACCCCACTCATAAGGGGCAGAATTTTTCACTGAGCGGGCGGGCGCGCGCCCAAACCGCTCGAGCGTAAAATGACGTGCGACAACGTCGGGCGAGTGTCCCAACGTCGTCATGCGATATTTCGCTCGGCGAGCGCGCAGGAGTTGAAGCCGCGTCTGCCATTAATTAACTCGCCAGTTAAAGCCCTTGACAACCCAAATGATGCCGATTTAACGTTGCCCATGCGAGTTTTCGCTCAATGTGCAGGCAAAACAGGCAGGCAAAACGGGCAGGCAAAACGTGCAGGCAAAACGGGCAGGCGGGCAGCCCACAATTTGCAAAACCTCACCCACGGGTGGGATAAGAAGGGTCAGCAGCATTGTCAATGTGGGTAGTGAGGAGTTTTGGAGATTGTGTGCTGCTGGTGGCTTACTGGTATTTAGCAGCTCAAACTCTGATCGGGGCTTCATTCTTAGCATTTCCAGGCTTCATTCCTGGACTCATTGGTGTCTTCCAGGCCCCCTGAGGATTCGGACTGTGTGGACTCTTCCAGGTATCAGACAGCCTTCCCTCACCCTGGTAATGGAGATTGTGGTCTCTGCTGGAGGCACCTCCTCTGAGGAGGAAGAGAGGAGCAGAAGGGAGAGGAGGCCGGGTGTCCCAATGCAGCTTCCAGGGGAGGGGCCTGTGGGAGGAGAGGCGCAGGCACAAGGGGCGCACGGCCAGTAGGTAGCCCATGGTGGAAGGGGCCACAGAAGACGCCACTATCCTGCTGTCAGGATTTACAGGCGGCAATGCAGCTACCTCAATATGTCCGAGGTGCAATGCCGAAGGAGGCTCCGCCTCTCCAGGGAGACAGTGACCTCCATTTGCCAGATGCGCGGGCCTGAGATTAGCTCCAACTGTGTGGGTGGACACCCCATGCCAGTGGCTCTGAAGGACACAATGGCTCTCAACTTCTATGCCTCAGGCTCTTTCCAGGGCTCGGTGGGGGATCTGTGTGGAGTCTCCCAATCAGCTGTCCACAGTTGCGTCAAGCTGGTGACAGAAGCTCTGTTCAGGCGTGCATTGACTTTCCTTCATTTCTGTATGGACAAGGCCAGCCAGGCTGAGCGAGCCAGAGGCTTCACATTGATCACTGGGTTCTCCTGCATCCAGGGTACAATCGACTGTACACATGTGGCCATCAAGGCGCCAGCAGGTGAGCCCGGTGCCTTCATCAACAGGAAGGGCTTCCACTCCATGAACGTGCAGATTCTACAAGTCTGTGCAAGGTACCCAGGCAGCTCCCACGACGCCTACATCCTCAGACACTCCCAGGTGCCGGGGCTCTTCAGTGCTCCAGCCCGGCTGGATGGATGGCTGCTGGGTGACAAGGGCTATCCCTTGAAAAGGTGGCTCATGACACCCCTGGGGGAGGTGATGGCATAGCGGTATTGTCGCTGGACTAGTAATCCAGAGACCCAGGGTAATGCTCTGGGGACCCCGGTTTGAATCCCACCACAACAGATGGTGGAATTTGAATTCAATAAAAATCTGGAATTAAAAGTCTAACGATGACCATGAAGCCATTGTCGATTGTTGTAAAAACTCATCTGGTTCACTAATGTCCTTTAGGGAAGGAAATCTGCTGCCCTTGCCTTGCCTGGCCTGGCCTGGCCTACATGTGACTCCAGACCCACAGCAATGTGGTTGACTCTTAAATGCACTATGAACAAGGGCAATTACAGATGGGCAATAAATGCTGGCCTAGCCAGTGACACCCACAACCCACAAATGAATTTTTAAAAAACCTCTCCACCACCCTAGAACAGAGGCTGAGCTGAGCAGGGGTACAACAGGGGTCATGCCTCCACAAGGGCGGTGGTAGAGAGAAACAAAGGTCTTCTCAAGATGCGCTTCCGAAGCCTAGACTGTTCAGGGGGCGCACTGCAATACCGCCCCCCCCAACCCCCACCCCAGCTGGTGCCACAGGTAGTGGTTGCATGCTGCGCTCTCCACGATCTGGCACCGGCAAGGGGGAACCCACTGGAGGGAGAGGATGTAGATGCAGCTGCACAGGCCACAGATGATGAGTTCAGTATTAAGTCAAGTGAGGAGAACGCTGATGGCGTGGAGCCAGACCCCGATAACCTCCAGGAAGTTAGGGACGCCTTGATCCAACTGTCCTTCGGCTAGGCTGCCAAGTAAGAACTACCAGCTCATGCTGGGGCTGCCACCTCCATCATGGATCGCAGAAATGACCCTTTCCTTGATCCCACTCAGCGCCTGTGCAATAAAGTTTCGAGCCACCCATGTCCAGCATTATATACTGGCCTACCCTGCACCTAGAAAACAAATGAAGCATACTCAGGCCAATAACACAAAAGCAAATATAATTGTATGTTTGAACTCACATCATCTTAAACAGAAAAAAAATAGTGTTGGTAGTCACACCATTAAAAAAAAACAAATTGGGGGAACAAAAGCTCACCCGTGACCAGTCCCTCTTGTGCTTTAAATTTATGTTTACGGGTGCTCCGACTGGGTGCTGCCCCCCTCACTGGCACCGACATTGGAGACAGCCTGCTGACTCTGCTGTCCTCATATGGCAGTTGTCGTATGGCCAGTGGAGCCTGTGCTGGCCCCGCCTGGGAGGGAATGGCCAGTGCCAAGGCTGGTACCTCCCCAGGCATTGTAGCCTCATCAGGCATGACGGTCACTGACAGAGGGGCGGAGGAGCTGCTGCCATCATCCAGAGTGCCCTGAGAGGAGCCCACAGAGACGACAAGCAGCTCGTGCACCAATGTGAGGTCACTCTGGATCTCCCTGCTCACCATTGATGGATGGGCACCTAGCTGGGATACTGGGTGCTCCATCCATCTCACACACAGACACTGACCAGCGGAGGTCAGTGCCTGTGTGAGGACTTGCAGGTCCCAGCACAACCCCAGGAAATCCTGATTTTGTTCCTGGAGTAGATCTCCATGAGAGTCGTCGCTCTCTCCATGGAGGAGGCATTGCGCTGGGCCATGAGGGTCAATGCAGTGCTTACACTCCGCTGGGACTGCTCCACAACAGAGACCATGGCACGCATACCCTCTTGGATCTCCGACAGATCCAGCATCTGCTGCTTAATGGACAACTCCAGAGGCACATCATCAGCCTTCGACTGAGCATTGTCCTGGTCTCCAGCAGTCCTCCGACTGCTGACACCCTGGGCACTTTCTGCCTCCGCCTGCACCTCAAGCGAGTGTGAAATGCCCTCACTAATGTGCACCGAGATACTATCCGCCGAACTAATGCCAACCGAGGTGATGGTATCTCCACTGGTGCCAGCTTCAGAGAGTTGGTGTGATGCAGGTGCTTGCAGAGCATGGTGGTCCTCCAGTGTCAGGGGTGGCCCTTCAGGGTCTGGAGAGCGAATGCCTGCTGGTGAACCTAAAAGGGACAAGAAGGACATGTCATTAGTTAAAGTCATCACACTGTCACTGTGCATGCCAGGCACCCTGGTGAGAAATGGAGATCTGCATCATGGTGCCCTCGTCTTTCAATGATCAATGGGGACTCCAGGTCCGAGGCTCACATCAGTGAAGAGATTACATTAGAATGGCTGTACAATCCGAAATCCTCACCTCAGTACACTGCTCTCTTATCTTCGTCTGACACCTTAGCCTCACCACGGCCGCTTGACCGAGGTGTATGGCACCTCTCGAGCTCCAAGGCCTCCTGCTCAAAGCGGGAGAGGATGAGGAAGTGCAGGGGTCCTCCACCAGACCGCGACATCTCAATATTGTTATGGGGTGTCTTCTTCTGAAAGAATAGAGGAGCATTGATTAGTCCACTCTCTGCCTGCAGCACCACTGCAGCCTGGCCAATCCCACCCGAGGAACACCTCACAGGGCTCAGCTAATTCGTGACCCTCGAGCCACAAGGCACTCAGTCAAAGCAGCCAGGGCTCACCCCCTTGGCCAGCTCTGATGTAATTGATAGTTGGCACTCATACCCTAACACTCCTGAGCACCATGGGGGATGGCCAGCCCAACACGATTGAACACAGTGACCCATACCAACATGGTAGTCACCTTTCCTGAGCACAGCAGTTCATTGAAGTGTTTCCGGCACTGCACCCAGGTGCTCCACACCATATTGTGGCTGCTCACCAGGGCTGCCACCTCCTCCCATGCCCTCTTGGTGAGGTGCGGTGGCTTCCCCCCTCCCATCTCTGGGGGCAAGGGTGTCCCGTCTGGCAACCACCTCCTCCAGGAGGGGCATTGAGACACTCGTCAGAAAAACGGGTCTGAGTGCCCCCCCCACACCCCCACCCCAACCTGCCCTCCCGCCTGGCATTTGCTGACACTCTGGACTCCATCCTTGCAGCAGCAAACAGACGTCCTTCCCTGACAGCCTTTCTGGGATACCAGGGCTGTTTTTAAACAGGCCACCAAACCGCCATTGGAACCAACCGCCCACAGGCCCCCGACCCCACGTGGCCCTTCCCGGCCAGTGACGACCTGCATTTCACGCTGGGCGGGCCTTAATTTGCCCGCCAACGTGAAATTGTGGTTGGGCCCTGATCGTGGACGGCAGTCGGATTTCCGACTGCCCCCTCCCACCCCCACCAAGGCCGCCTGATGACGGAAGAATTCTGCCCAAGGGAAACTTGAACTCAGCAGGGCTATTTGAACTCAGTGCTGAGTTCAAACAGGCCACATTTTTTGCTGCAACAAGGGCCTTAACCTGCAGTGTGGGAGTGACGAATTGATTGAGAAGACGTAAATGCTTGCGAAGGGCGGATAAGATATGTAGAACTGTCAAGCTGTCAAGTTATTTAAATCCCAGCCTTTTAAAAAGTGAATAAAAAACAGCCTACCTGTGACAGTAAGAGTTGAAAGCAAATTTGTTCATACAGTTACAATAGCTGTTTGTTGACATTACTCTAAGGGCTATCATTGCATCATTATTAATAATTGGCTGCTTTTCATAACTGATAATTATCCCAGCAGGTGGGGGGGAGGGGTGGAGGTGCTAAGTTTACAGTTTGATTGGAAGCTCAAAGAAGTTATTAAAGGATTAGTTGCCTTTGATGTGGGGTTATGAATACAAGTCTGTTTGTTTTGGTAAGTACTTGAGGGATTTTTAAAGTTTTGAATGGGCTTTCATGAATGGGAGTTTTTTTTTACATTGACATGGCAGCTATAAGGGATGATGGAGTGGTGGGGTTGGCATGAAGTTTGTATGGAAGCTGTAAGGGGCCATGGGGTGAATAGGGGCCATGAGATGACATTAAGTGACATGGAGGGTATGAGGGGCTAAGGGTTTGGGTTGGGGTGTATGAGTTGGAATGGAGGGGGGTTGGAGAATAGGTTGGGGGTGAAGGGATGTGAGGGGTGAGGGCTAGAGAGCCAAATATTTAACAAAACAGCTGGATGGTGTTCCAGAGAAACAAGGCGGACCTTTTAACCAGCATGTCTTGGCAATTGGAAACCCCAGCGGTTACCTCTGATCTGTTCCCTGGGGTGGCAGGCCAAACTCCATCCCACACCCACCCTCCCAGAGCGAAAACTCAGGGCAATTTTTTCGAAGAAATTTCCCGACTCAAACTATCCACCCCTGGTTGTGAAAATCCGGCCCAGCTCTGTGACCCTTCACCAGATGATTTCCCTGTCAAATGCCTGAGACTGAACCAGATTGTTTGTAACTTTGATGCCTTGTTTGACCCTGAGATGAGCTTCCAACCACGTATCTGCGCCACCACTAAGACTGCCTATTTCCACCTCCACAACACCACCTGACTCTGACTCTGCCTCAGCTCATCTGCTACTGAGGCCGACAATTATGCCTATTTTATACCTAGACACGACAATGTACTTCTGGATGGCCTCACATTCTGCCCTCTGGAAACTCAAGATCACCCAAAACCCTGCTTCCAACGTTCCAACTCGCATTAAATCCCACAGGACATAAGAGGAGGAACTGCACCTTGTTCCAGATATCACTGATTCTTCTGACTTTCCCACACATGGGCTTTATATGTTCTGATGCCTGAGGAAACCACAGTTATGTGGTTTCTGTTCTGCATCAAGCCTCCTTATCACTCTCCTGACTTATTCTCTAACTATTCAAGATCTACAGCAGTAAGATCAAATTAAGCCAATTACGGATCCTTGATCTTTGTAAAACAATAACATCCCAAAATTTACAAACGGAATCAAAACAGAGGTTAAACACAGTATTCTGATTGGTTACAAGGGAAGGCATGAACTATATGCCTCTTCAAACAAAGATAACCAAAGTAAAATCAATGACTTTGACATAAATGTTGTGGACAGCTCGGCTCAAAACAATTAATCCCTGGGGATAGGTGGTATTTACCACAAAGTATGGAAAGAGCTAGGGTGAGATTTAAGCACTGACAGCCATTATGATAGAAGACTACACACTAGGGAAGTACCAGTAAATTGTAAAATTCAATGTGGTGCCCACATTCAAAAAGGGTACTAGAGCAGGCATAGGTAAACAACAGATATATTAACTTTAGTTACATTCTGTGAAATAATGCATTATCGGGACTCACTCTATAATAGTATCCTGGTTAAAATGAAGCCCAAATTGAGTTATTTGGAGGCCTTGTGGCTCAGCCGGTAGGTGCCTCTGCCTTTAAACCAGAAGCTCCAGGTTCAAATCCCACTCCTGACCTTGATAGCCACAGAAGGTGTGCTCATAACATGACTAAGCAGGTTGGTTATCAACCTACAAATCTTTCCAATAAACCTATGGCGGGTGATAAGAGCAGGAGAGTCTCCTGGTCAGCCAGGCTTGATGTGAATTGTCACCCCGACAGGCTGGTGACCTCTCCCAAGAAAAAGTAGCTACAGGAACAGACCTAAGGACATGCTTTGTGTCATGCATCATGAGGCGTGGGCAGCTTTTAAGTCCTCCTTAGAATGGAAGGATCCTGCTTGGCCAACCTCTGTGCTTCTTTAAAGAAGTGATACCCAATGGACTGTGGAAAACCCGACAGCAGTGTGTACGGAGACATTTGGCTGGTATTAGCCATGACTCAGTGGGTAGCTCTCTCTCTCTCACCTCTGCATCAGAAAATTGTGAGTTCAAGTCCCACTCCAGAGACTTGACTAAAACCAAGGCTAACACTCCAATGCAGTACTGAGGGAGTGCTGCACTGTTGGAGATGCTGCCTTTCAGGTGAACTGTTAAACAAAGACCCTGTCAGCTCTCTCAGGTGGGTGTAAAATATCTCCTGGCACTATTTCAGCGAAGAACAAGTGGCCTGGCCAATATTTATCACTCAACCAACATCACTAAAAGTATATTTTCTGGTCATTTTCACATTGCTGAACCTGGAAGCTTGCTGTATGCAAATTGGCTGCCTTGTTTCCTGAATTTCAAAAATGCTTAATTAGTTGTAAAGTGCTTTGGGATGTCCTGAGGTCATGAAAGGCACTAAATAAATGCAATTCTTTCTTTTTCAAAGGGCATTTGTGTTTGAAATATTTGCAGGAAAACAGATTGAGGGGCTAGCTCTTCAGGGACCCAAGCTATTTTATTCTGTTTTCTCTAAAGCACCCTTGCACCAGCCAGCGGTAAAATGAGGGCTGTACAAAGAGCAGAACCATTATAGCAGAGCCTCAGATGTATCAACAGATCAGCAGAAGCCTTACAAACCTGCCCAAGATAAGCATGGTCTGCTGAATACTGCATAACTGCAATACCACAGAGCTTAACTACAGAAAGCTAGAAATCACACCAAAAAAAGAGGTCTGCGCTAGTCATGGTTATTCAACTGCAGCAATCCATTTTAATGTCACATCCAAGCCTATTCAATAGGTGCCTAGGCCACTCCTTTAAGAGAAGAACCCCGTCCACATGCGTACCTGAACTATATTGACCAATACTGTCCTCTGAACTACTTCAGCCATCATCAACCCCTTTGATGTTCTGCACGAAGCACTTTGCACAAAGTTCAAGTTCAGTGCAACTCCTGCATTGTTGCTCTTCTATTAAACTTCAATGGTCTGGCCTTAGATATTCTTCTGGGTCATGGGAGCTTGTTGTGAATTTGGAGCTAATTGCGAACGTGACTGCGCGCCACACTTGGGCTGGAGCTCTGCTCCTGTCATCAGATTCCACAAAGTGAAGGGTCGAAAGGGGCCACTTTGACTTTGGGTGACAGTGTAAAATGAGGCTTTAGCTATATCCACCTCTCCTAATTGGAAATGAAATTGGGGAGAGATACATAATAGGCAGCTGGATTAATATCTTTGTTATACACTATCCCCAAAGTCAAAATTATATCCAAGCTGATCTTCGAAAAGGGTCTTTCCTTGGATCCGACAATTCTTAAATGCTTATTTTTCCTTGCTTGGATTAACTATTTATTTATTTGGAGTTCTCTATATTTGTATTTCCTAACATTTTTGTCTTATGAGGCCTTGATTTGAGTGACGAGATTTCAAGAGACATCCAATATGCAATCCCACACCTGTAATGTAGGAATGGTGTATTAGTCTGTAATTCGAATATCATTTTAATTTAACATACGAACATACATACGAACTAGGAGCAGGAGTAGGCCACTCGGCCCTTCAAGCCTGCTCTACCATTCAATAACATCATGGCTGACCTGATTGTAATTTCCCGCCTACCATCTTTCACCCCCTTGTTAATCAAGAATCTAGCTGGCTCTGCCTTAAAAATAATCAAAGACTCTGCTTCCACTACCTTTTGAGGAAGAGCGTTCCAAAGACTCACAACCCTCTGGGAGAAAAAATCTTTCCTCATATCTGTCTTAAATGTGTGACCCCTTATTTTTAAACAGTAACCCCTAGTTCTAGACTCTCCCACAAGAGGAAACATCCTCTCCACATCCACCCTGTCAAGACCCCTCAGGATCTTAGAGGTTTCAATCAAGTCGCCTCACCTCTTACTCTTTTAAACTCCAGTGGATACAAGCCTAACTTGCCCAGCCTTCCCTCATAAGACAGCCCACCCATTCCTGGTATTAGTCTAGTCAACCTTCTCTGAACTGCTTCTAATGCATTTACATCTTTCCTTAAAAAAGGAAACCAGTACTGTACACAGTACTCTAGATGTGGTCTCACCAGTGGCCTTACAACTGAAGCGTAACATCCCTAATTTTGTATTCAGTTCCTCTCACAATAAATGATAACATTCTATTAGCTTTCCTAATTATCTGCTGTACCTGCATACTAGCCTTTTGTGATTCACGCACTAGGACACCCAGATCCCTCTGAATCTCAGAGCTCTGCAATCCCTCACCATTTAGATAATATGTCTATTTTTTATTCTTCCTGCCAAAATGGACAATTTCACATTTGCTGACATTATACTCCATTTGCCAGGTCTTTGCCCACTTACTTAACCTATCTATGTCACTTTGTAGCCTCCTTATGTCCTCTTCACAACTTACTTTCCTACCCATCTTTGTGTCATCAGCAAATTTAGCAACCGTACTATCTGCCCCCTTATCCAAGTCATTTCAATAAATTGTAAAAAGTTGAGGGCCCAGCACTGATCCCTGTGGCACATCACTCATTATATCCCGCCAAAACAAAAAAAGACCTATTTATGGTTACCCTCTGCTTCCTGTTCGCTAGCCAATCTTCTATTCATGCCAATATATTACCCCCTACACCGGGAGCTTTTGTTTTCTGCGATAACCTTTGATGTGGCAACTTATCAAATATCTCCTGGAAATCTAAGTACAGTACATCCACCTGTCCCTCTTTATCCACAGCTCATGTGACTCCTTCAAAGAGTTCCAATATATTGGTTAAACATGATTTCCCTTTCTTAAAACCATGTTGACTCTAACTGATTGCTATTACCCTTCCTTCAATATCCCATCCACCACTCCCCTGTTACCTGCTGGATTTGTTTGTCTATTTTTGTCACTACATGGTAGTTACATGTTACGTGTTTTTAACCTGATTGTTAGTTGATATATGAATTTTTCAAAGTAAGTCGCACTGCAATTCAGCCTTTGGGCTGCAAAAGTGTTTCTTTGAATAAAATGCCATTATTATTATATGCTTTTCTGAAGACGTTTGAGTGCAATAAACTCCACTCTAGCAATAGTCTACATTGTGGAACTATGAGGCTTTAGTGATGAAGGGACTCTCTCTGTGGCAATAGGTAGCTAAAAGCATTATTAGATCATTTTGTTTATAGTGATGGCCTCAGGTTTTGACAGTCTATCAAGGATTGAAGCCGTTTTCAATGCAGGGAATCTGATGTTTTAGCGACCTGTGTTTTTTTACTTGTGAAGAATGCCTGTCAGAATCATTTCTGAATGTGAAACCTTCATTCAACATTGGATTGAATTCAATCTGAATTGGCTGTGGGTCATAAAAGTTTCTGAAGATTCTATAAAGTTAAGGATTTTTTTTTTTCCAGACAACAACGTTACTGCTCTGGGGATGAAAAGTGAAATGAAGTCTTGTTCACTGTTCAGTGGCTAGCTGAGTTACATGGATCAGAAACTGTTAAGACTCTGTTTGTATTGAATTAGCTGACCTCAACCATCATGCCTGTTGTATTGAGCTGGCGGTGAAATGGTGGGTTGTTCGGGCTTTACCATCACTTGTGCAACCCATGATAGAGGGATTATATCACCATGAGAAGTAGGAGCAGGTGTAGGCCCATTAAGCCTGCTCCACCATTCAATGAGATCATGGCTGATCTGATTGTGGCCATAACTCCACTTTCCTGCCTGCCTCTCCATAACCCTCAGCTCCCTTGTAGATCAAAAATCTGTCCAACTCAGTCTTGAATATAATCAAAAGCCCAGCCTTCACTGCTCTCTGCGGAAAAGAATTCCTAAGACTAATGACCCTCTGAGAGAAGAAATTCCTCCTCATCTCCATCTTAAATGGGAGGCCCCTTATTTTTAAATTGTGCCCCCTAGTTCTGGATTTCCTCATGAGGGGAATCATCCATCTACACTGCCAAGCCCCTCAGAATATCATATGTTTCAGTAAGATCACCTCTCACACTTTTAAGCACCAATGAGTATAGGCCCAGCCTGCTCAACCTTTCCTGATAAAACAAGATTTTCATCCCAGGAATCAGCCTAGTCAACCTCCTCTGAACTGCTTCTAATGTAAGTATGTCCCTCCGTAAGTAAGGGGACCAAAACTGTGCACAGTGCTCTTACCAATGCCCTGTATAGTTGTAGCAAGGCTTCCCTACTTTCATGTTCTATCTCCTTTGCCATAAAGGCTAATATTCCATCTGTCTTCCTAATTATTTGCTGCAGTTGCATGCTAACCTTTTGTGTTTCATGTACAAGGACACCCAGATCCCTTTGTTTTTCTATTCTTTCTGCCCAAGCTCCTCTTTTGATTCTCTACTATCTTTGGGATGCTTTTTGTGTCTTCTACTGTGAACACAGATACAAAATATTTCTTCAAAGTCTCTGCTCTTTCCTTATTTCCCATTATTAATTCCTCAGTCTCAACCTAATATTTTCTCACATTATACTCCATTTGCTGATTTTTTTACCCCACTCACTTAACCTGTATTTAGCACTTTATCGAATGCCTTTTGGAAATCCAAATATACTATATCTACTGGTTCCCCTTTATACACCCTACTTGTTATATCCTCTATTTGTCAAACGCGATTTCGTTTCTCACAAAACCATGTTGACTCTGCCTGATTTTCTATCTCCTTAATAATAGATTCTAGCATTTTCCCGATGATTGATTTTCGACTAACTGGCTTATAGTTTTCAGCTTTCTGTCTCCCACCTTTCTTGAATAGAGGGGTGATATTTGCAGTTTTCCAATCCTCTGAGACCTTTCCAGAATCTAGTGGTGGAATTTTACGGCCCTATTGCGGCAGGGGCGGGGCCGTAAAATGTGGCGAGCCATTCAAAAGTCCATAGACTTCTGCGTGACCGGAAAATCCTGCCAGCGGGAGGGGCCAGAAAATTCTGCCCTAGGGAATTTCGGAAGATTACAACCAATGCATCCGCTATCTCTGCAGCAGCTTCTTTTAAGACCCTATGATATAGGCCATCAGGTCCAAGGGACCTGTCAGACTTTAGTCTCATTAATTTTCCATGTGCTTTTTCTCTAGCGTCCATAATTATTTTAAAGTCCTCCCTCCCTTTTGCCTTTCCGATTATTGGGACGCTTTTAGTGCCTTCTAATGTGAAGGCAGATACAAAACACTTGTTCAAAGTCTCTGCCATTTCCTTGTTTCCCATTATTAATTCCCAGTCTCAACTTTTAAGGGACCAAAGAAAGGGGAAAGTTAGTGAGAACAGAGTGACCGCAAAGTAAAATAAAACGGCTCCCCTAGAATGAAGTAGATGCTATGGAAACGGAATATTTCTTGGTTGAAAATTCATGATCCAGTCAGTTCTATGCTCATTGACATTATGTATGGGGCCAAACAGGAAACCCGATTGGTCCAAAGGCCTCAATGATTTACGAATAGATGATAATACTTGCTACAGGATACATGCTAAGGATTTGGAAAATGTAATTTTTTAAATTTAAAGTGCATTTATTTAAATGAATCATTTCTTTATTTTAACAGCAAGAATTTCAAGTCAGCGGATATGAAGTATCACCAGACATGAAGTATGTGCTGCTCGCATACAATGCTAAAAAGGTGCGTACAGTCTTTGGTTTATGTATTGACAATATTCCTGAAAACAACAGCCAACTAAAAGTGCAAAAAATACATTCTCAACGCTTCGATTACTTTCTCATCATAAATTTGTTCTTAAAAATTAGTTTCCTAAATTAGTTCTCAAAAATTGGTTTCAAATAATCTCATTTTTTATGGTGTGCTGCAATAATAAATTTATAGGTGGAACGAATGATTTGTTATTATTTAAATCAAATCTCACCAGGATGTTCGCTAACTCCAGGACCTTTTGTGGAGAGCATTGATAATTAGCTACACATGATTAACATATAAATTCCTGTTTTGTCCATGAGTCACCAAACACCATGTCATACCCACGTGAATGTGCTTTGTGTTGCAACAGTTGCACCCGGTAACTAATTTCAACAGGAATTTTCAAGAAACATCAGATGTGGTGATCAAAGGGAACATGCTGTTGGTTTAATTGGAAATATGATGGACCGAGTGGCCTCATGTATCATTATTTTTTTTTGTAAGAACATAGATGAACATTTAAGCCACCAAGCCCATCCCTTACTCAACATACCTCTGCTGTATGGCTTGCAAGTGGAAGTAGAAGTCGGTGACTGAATGTATGCGGCATTCTGGTAAATGAAAGAACTTGAATTTAAATAGATCATTAAGCAATTGGATACATGATTGCTCTACCACTAGACTGATTACAATTGGACACATGGCATCTTTGCTAGTGAACAGGAACCTGAACAAGGAGAACATTTAGAGTAAAATGTAAGTAAGGATTGATAAGTGTTCACTTTGTTCTATTTTCATGAGAACAAGGAATTCCGCATGAAATGCAAAATAAACTGGAACTGAGCTAACTGCAAAACAGACAACAAAACATTGGGGTTATAAGTCCTTGTGCAGATTGGTGAAAGGTGTGAAATGGTGTTCCACAAAGATCAGTGCTGGGGCCTGTTCACTTGGGAATGGGCAGTGTAATTTCAAACTTTGCAGATGACACTATATTGGGGGTATATTGCGACTGAATAAATGGAGACATTTATTAACTTGCAGAATGGGCATGTAAATGAAAATTGCTATCACTTAGATGAGTGTGTCATGGTGCATTTTGGTAGGGGGAATAAGGAGGCCACATACTCCTTGAAAGATAAGACTCTAAATGGGGTAGAGAAGCAAATGCATTTAGCAGTACACATAGTAACACATATAACAATAGCAATAAAAATTAACAAAGCTATGAAACATGCAAACAAAACAGAGTTTATTCCTAAAGGAGTAGAATTGAACATCAGTGAAGTTATGGTAAATTTACATAGAGTCCTTGCACTACCACGTGCAGTTTTGATCTCTACATATCAAAAAATCGATATAGAGGCTCTGGTGAAGGTGCAAGAAAAGATTTACAGGGATGATGCCAGGATTGACAGGTTAAAACTATCAGGATAGATTGAATAGGTTATCTGTGGGGTGATTTCATAGAAATGTTGAAAATCATGGAGGGGTTTGATTGGGTGGATGTAAAGAAAATGGCCTGAATTTTTTGGTCGTCGGGCACACGTGATCGGCGGGCCAGAGAGCTGATGGGAAATGAGCCACCAGCCGCGATCGGCTCCCGACCGCAATTTCTCGCTGGCTGACCAATTAACGGCCAGCCAGTGTGAAATGTGTGCTGAAATGCCCAGCGCTGCCGGGTGGGGGCGGGAAGAGGACGGGCGTCGATGTAACCGAAGGTGTAGGTGAGCGTTTTGAGTGAGCTCCCTGAAGGCAGACAGCTGCCCCAGGGAGCTGCAGACCTCCACAGACTAAAGGACACAACAAAAATGCTGCAAAATATGTCCATGCAGCACAATCAAGCACCTGAAAGCATATCTCATAAAAAAAACCAGTCCCCCCAATATCTCTTTTTATTTTATTTCCCCACGGAGATTTCATCCCGCCTGGATCGAGGTTTGAGCAAAAGTGGGAATGCCGCCTGGGAAAATGGCCCGTCTGCCAACCCTAAATGTGGACGGGCCATGTAAAATCGCTGTTGAATGCATCATTAATGGGGCTAATTGCCCACCTAATTGTCGTACTATTTCACGTCCGTTCGGGTCAGGCACGCGCCCGCCTGCCGGACATAAAATCCTGGCTGACGTTTCCACTTGTGCGGAGTCCAAAACTGGAGGCCACAAATAATGGAGACCAATAAAGAATTGAAGAAAATGGTAAGAGTGTGGAACTCGCCACCACAGTGAGTCATCGTGGCAAATGGGATAGATGCATTTCAGGGGAAGCTAGATAATCATGTGTGCAGAAAGGAATGAAATGATATGATATGGGGTTCGATGATGAAGGGTGGGGGAGGCTATTGCTGAGTATAAACACCGGCACAGGCCTGTTGGTTGAGTGATGTGTTGTTGTTCTGTAAATTCTCTGTAATTTGCTGTAGCTTAATTCCCAATACAAATTAAGTTCAGTGCTCTGAACTGTGTATTGCTATTGTGTGAACATAGAAGTGACAGTGCTGTCAAGAGAGCCATTTTTACCACATTAAACTGCGATGATCTACTTTCCAACCACTTACTTCACAGATCATGCTGTGGTGCCACCTAGTGAAAGGACAGCAGGGTTTGAGTTCTGAAGCTAGATGAATTGTCAGGCCAGTAGGAAGGAAAATGCGATTAATCATTATAAAATACAGTTTATATAACAAAGAAATCCCATGAATCACCAAAACTCAAAAACGTAATAGGGCGCCTGAACAAAGGTTGGCTTTGCAGTACATCACTTAGATTGCAGGGAACTTGACATCAACAGACAAGAGCTTCCCTTTAAAGTGTTGTTTACAGTATGGAGGCCTTCCAGCACGGAGGATCATTATCTACCAATGTAATTTAACACCATCACAACTGTCAAATGTTTCATCTTTAGATACAAATGTTAAAATTTATCCAATAAAGCAAAAGGCAAATTGCTGCAAATGCAGCAGATCTTTCATAAAAGACATCACGTGCTGGAAACACGTGGTCAGTCAAGCATCTCTGCAGCAACTTCTTTTAGCCAGTACTTTAGGTTTGCTTAATGTTTGAGGCTGAAGACCAGTTTTGATGAAAAGCCACCTCGACTTGAAACGTTAATTCTCTTTCCCTCCACGGATGTTGCCTGACCTCCTTAGTGTTTCCAGCGTCTTAAAAACATTTTTATTTCAGTCTGAGTTTATTTTTCTGTCGAAGAGCGAAACAAACGAATAGATCTGGAAGTCCTGAGACAGGATTCCTGCCTCACGTATTCAACGCCCTCACCCAGCGGGAATTGGCCAGCCAACCCTCACTTTGGCTGATGGCCACTCCCGCAGTTCTCGAGCGCTTCGTGAGCTGCTTAATCACCAGTGTACACGGGCAGCCCTCAGGTAGAACTGCATCCACGGCAAATGAGATTAAAGGCAGAAAATGCTGAACACGCGCGACAGGTCAGGCAGCGTCTGCGGAGAAAGAAATGGAATTAATGTTCCTGCATATTTTTATTTCAGATTTTCAACATCTGGAGTATTCTTTTTTTTGCTGTGGGCATTAATCTTACAGTGATGAGATGTATGACCATTTGGCCCATGTTTGAATTGGTTGGGGTCGGAAAGTTAGCCAGAACTTCCTGATTTCTATACGTAAAAAATAAACTTATGAAACAGGCGTGCAATTGGCAAATGAATTTCTATATCGGTAAATGCAAGGTGGTGCATTTTAGTGGGAAGAAGAAAGAAGCCAGATGCTCCTTGGAAACAAAAGCATCTAAATGGAGTTGGAATGGGGAACAGAGCGATATGGGGCATTTCACCCGGGATCAGGAAAGTCAGGAAGCAAGAGCGCTGGGATTTGTGTAGATCTCTGGTCCCATCGTCTGCACTCACGTGGCGCTTAGATCTCCATGGCAACAAGCAGTCAACTATGTCAACCACATGGGCTTCCATTCACCGAATGTTCAGTTGGTGTGCGACCACCACAAACGCATCCTACAGGTTTGTGCACAATTCTCAGGGAACGTCCATGACTCCTCCATCCATAGCAGGTCTCAGATCCCTGGCATCTTCCAGAACCCACAGAGGCTGCAGTGTTGTCTCCTCGGGAACAGGGCTACCAATGTGGGACATAACTGATGTTGCCCTTGCAGCAGCTACAGACTGCAGCAGAGCGATGGTATAATGAGGCTCATGCTGTGACACGGACTTTGTTGGAGCAAATGAGAGGCATCTTAAAAATGAGGTTCCGGTGCCTTGACATGTCCATCGAGGGTGTTGCGTATCATCGTAGCTTGCTGTGCGCTACACAACTTGGTGTTGCGATGTGGCGAGGACCTGGCTAAGGAGGAGATGGAAGAAATGCATGTCTCCTCTGATGAGGAGGATGTCAAAGGGGATGACGGTGATGAGGTCCTCGAAGGCGTAGATGGCATTTCTGAGGCCATCGCACTGGCTAGATGAGCTAGGTGCACTTGGGAGGCCCTCGTAGACGCAGGGTTCTTGGATGATGATGATGAAATGCCGTGAGGACAGTCCTGACATCCTCACCTTGCATCTGTGAATGTTCGACTCCTGTGTGGCTGATGGCAGCGCACGCCTCACTGGAGGAGGAGGGTCCACAAATATCCCCATCCTCAATGATGGAGGAGCCCAGCACAGCAGTACAAAAGATAAGGCTGAAGTATTCGCAACAACCTTCAGACAAACGTGCCTAGAGGATGATCCATTGCGGCCTCCTCCGGAGGTCCCCAGCATCGTAGATGCCAGCCGTCAGCCAATTCAATCCACTCCACATGATATCAAGAAACAGCTGAAGGCACTGGATATGGCAAAGGCTATGGGCCCTGGCAATATTCCGGCAATAGTACTGAAGGCTTGTGCTCCAGAACTTGCCGTGCCCCTAGCCAAGCTGTTCCAGTACAGCTACAACACTGGCATCTACCTGGCAATGTGGAAAATTACCCAGGTATGTCCTGTACACAAAAAGCAGGACAAACCCAACCCAGCCAATTACCACCCCATCAGTAAAGTGATGGAAGGGGTCATCAACAGTTTTATCAAGCGGCATTTGCTTAGCAATAACCTGCTTGCTGACACTGAGTTTGGGTTCTGCCAGGGCCCACTCAGCTCCTGACCTCATTACAGACTTGGTTCAAAGCTGAACAAAGGAGCTGAACTCCCAAGGTGAGGTGGGAGTGACTGCCCTTGACATCAAGGCAGCATTTGATGGAGTGTGGCATCAAGGAGCCCTAGCAAAACTGGAGTCAATGGGAATCAGGGGAAGACTTTCCACTGGTTGGATTCATACCTAGCACAAAGGAAGATGGTTGTGGTTGTTGGAGGTCAATTAGTTCCAGGACATCACTGCAGGAGATCCTCAGGGTAGTTTCCTAGGCCCAACCATCTTCAGCTGCTTCAGAAATTACTTCCCTTCCACCAAAAGATCAAAAGTGGGGATGTTCGCTGATGATTGCACAATGTTCAGTACCATTCGCGAATCCTCAGATACTGAAACAGTCCATGTCCAATATCCAGGCTTCAGCTGACGTGACACATAACATTCATGCCACATAAGTGCCAGGCTATGGCCATCTCCAACAAGAGAGAATCTAATCATCACCCCTTGACATTCAATGACATTACCATCGTAGAATCCCCCACTATCAACATCCTGTGGGTTGCCATTGACCAGAAACTGAACTGGACTAGCCATATAAATACTGTGGCTACAAGAGCAGGTCAGAGACTAGGAATCCTGCAGTGAGTAACCCACCTCCTGACTCCCCAAAACCTGTCCACCATCTACAAGACACAAATCAGGAGTGTGATGGAATACTCTCCACTTGCCTGGATGAGTGCAGCTCCAACAACACTTAAGAAGCTCAACACCATCCAGGGCAAAGCAGCCCAATTGTTTGACACCCCACCCATAAACATTCACTCCTTCCACTACTGACGAACAATAGCAGCAGTGTGTACCATCTACCAGATGCACTGCAGAAACTCATCAAGGGTCCTTCGGCAGCACCTTCCAAACCCACGACCACTAGCATGTAAAAGGACAAGGGCAACAGATAGATGGAAGTTCCCCTCCATGCCATTCAACATTCTGACTTGGAAATATGTCACCATTCCTTCACTGTCGCTGGGTCAAAATCCTGGAACTCCCTCCCTAACAGCACTGTGGGTGTACCTATACAACAGGGACTGCAGCGATTCAGGAAAGCAGCTCACCACCACCTTCCCAAGGGCATTTAGGAGGGGACAATAAATGCTGGCCCAGCCAGCGACTCCCATATCCCGTAATTGACAACATGCAGTGAGGACACTCCATAGGTCTTCACATAGGGCAGGTTGGCAGGCCCACAGCTGATTTTGCTGCACCCCCGCCTTTCTGAAAATTTAAATAGGGCAGGATGACGTCGGGGGTTCCGCCTAACGTCATTCCGCGTCATTTTACACATCGGTGAGAGGGCCCCACACCCTGATCGCCGATAGTAAAATTCTGCCCATAGACTTTGTGAATGTTTGACTTCTGTTTGGCTGAGGGCAGCTCACTTGCACTCTGTGATCATGGTCATAACATGGAGATGCAGCCATGAAACTTTAAATACACCTGATCCTTTGTCAGCCTTCAGCACCTGAGCCCTTCAGGAGCACAGCATCACCAGACACAGATGCTGAAGAGATGGGGGGCCAGCCCCACCCCAAAGGTGCTGAGAGCACACAGAGAGAATATCGGAACTCTGTGATGCCTGCCCACAACATTCTGGCAGCAATGACAAGCACCATCGAGATGCAGACATCAGTAATGTGTGCAGTGAGTGTGAGGCTGGACCATCACTTTGGTCTGAAGGCCGCACAAAGCACAGGGAAGAGGCCCTGGACTGAGTCACCTGCCTTTATCTTGTGCAGGAACCAAGGTTTCATGTCTGAGTGACATGAACACTGCTCATCACAACAAGGAGCCGTAGGCAAGGAGATATTCTTTACAACAGTGAACATTCTGTACAAGCGACTACCACCCATGCCCAAGTTATGCAACTGCATCTTCTTAACCTTCCTAACCCTGCCGCTATGCCTTGGTGCTCCCCTGGACATCCACAGCAGGGATGGAGGCAGTCTGCTGACTGCTATGCCTTGTCTGTGATGACCTTGGCAGGCGTCCTCTGGAGGGCCAAGGCCTGGAGGGCCCCAGGCTGCTTTGGGTATCCTGCTGTGGACCTGGTGCATCCTCCTCAGCCTGTGGAGCTGGAAATGATGGGGTCACAGGAAGAGGGGAATTGGATAGGATGGACATTCCTGGAGTCACCTGGGTGGATGGCCCCAGGGTGTCGAGCTGCTGGCCTTCCTCCCTATGGGTGTCCGACGGCCCCCCGCTGACTCCTTGAGGAGAGGGGGAAGCTGGAGTGAGATCGAGCTGGCTCGCACCCCTCTCACATTGATACTGTTGGAGGCCAACAGTGGCGTCAGCGATGGAGTTCAGCCCACCCAGCAGCGCAGAACTGGTGTCCTAGATCAAGGTTTCTATGGCAGCTGCTATCCTGCCAGTGTTGACCTCGGTGAGATGGTTGAATTACCCTGGTGGTGCAGATGAGATCGTTCATCCATTTTCTGCATTGGATGACCTACCTCTTGCGAGCAGCATTGGCACTGACCACCTCTGCCACCGCCTCCCAAGCCAGAGTGGTGAGACTTACGGGCCTCCTGTGGCTAGAGCGGGGATAGAGGCCCTCGCCGCCATGGCATCCAAAAGGCATCATTTTAAATATGGCGCCTGGCACGAGGAAGCGGTGAGGTAACGGCATGGCGGGCCAATCAGGGGCCTTCCGTCAGCGATCCGGTGTGTTTCCTGTGACTGCATAGTTTATGAGGCGGGAAGGGGTTGATACGGTGCGAAAACCTGCCATTGCAATCGACAGGTAAAACATCTTTTTTCACGCCCGCTTCCGCACTTGGTGCAAATCTAGGATGATTCCGCCCTTTGTGTGAAGAACTGCTTCCTGACATCATGCTGAATGGCCTGGCTGTAATATTAGGTGCCAATGATCTGGCCTCCCCCACCTGAGAAAATAGTTTCTCTCTATCTGCCCAATCAACTCATTTCATCATCTTAAACACCTCAATTGGATCACCATTTCATCTTCTAAACTGCAATGCAGTTGAATTCCTGTCAAGGGCTGGGAAGGTGCAAGGTTATGGGGGTTAGTGTAGCAGTTACCTTCACTTCCACTGGTCACCTTTTGCTCTTGTTGTCCTCATCTTCTAACCATTAAGTGCCGACAGGTTCTTTGCTGAAGCTGAGCCTCATTAGATGCTGCTTCCAGATAAGCTGTAGGTATTTTGCCCTGACCGGAAAGGATGTCAACCTCCAATGAGCAGGAGTCACTGTGATGATCCCTCTATGGCCCCGGTTCTCCCTTTTAGCAATCTACACAACCTGCAGCTCCACTGTGCTATAGTGGACAATTGACCCTGCAACCATTCTGCAGCTAGTGAATATGATAAAGCAATTTGTATTTATATGCTGCCTTTAACATAGTAAAACATCCCAAGGCTCCTCACAGGAGAGTCATCAAACAAAATTTGACACTTTTGAGGCACGTAAGGAGACATTCGGACAGATGACCAAAGGTTTGGTCAAAGAGGTAGGTTTCAAAGGAGGAAAGAGAAATAGAGAGGTGGAGAGATTCAGGGGGAGAATCCCAGAGTGGAATGCCTACAGGCAGCTGAAGCATGGCTGTTAATGGGAGAGGAATTAGGATCGTGAATGCCCAAGAGGTTGGAATTAGGGAAGTGCAAAGATCTTGGAGGGTGGTATGGCTGGAGGAGGGGAAGTGAGGCATTGCTGGACCAGGAATCGGTGAGTGTCAGTGAGCGCTGGGGTGATGGGTGAACAGAACTTGGTGCGAGTATGAACAAAAAGCATCTTAAGCACATGATGCATTTAACTGTCAGCTACAGCTGGCGAACACAATCAGAAATAATGTCCCAAGCTGCTCCATTGCCAAGTATACCAATGCTGTCCAAACGAATGAAAGGCTGTTTCTGACACCTGAAGGTTGGATGAGCACACATTGAAGCTCCATCTATTTGAGTCTGTATGCGCACTTGAGTCACAAATTTGGCCCTTTATACTTCGAGTGCAACTCTCTCCCTTTGTGCATCAGAACTGTATTTAACACAATGGGTAGCTTGGTACACTTCTGATTTGGCAGAAATGCAAGCTGGTGAGTGATGAAATTACTTGTTAAAAATGCATGTCATTTGCAGTCAGTGCCTTTGTAGAGTATTTTGAACAGGAGGCAAGGATGATTTATGTGGGCTTCCAGCAGAAACCTGCAACAGATATGCCTTACTGCGTTGGGAGTGTCAGATTATGTAGCAATGAAATAAGAATTCACTAGCAGTTTATGTACTTGATTTTGGGCTGCAGCTCCATAGAGCCAAGTAAGATATGAGCTTGGAGGCCAAAATTGTTCTTGGATTTATGTGTTAATGCAAGAATCTCATTCGAAATGGATCTGCCCAGGAGCAGGAACGCATTCCTTTGGGGCCGCTGTGGTCTTCAGTTAGTCTCACTGTTTATTGCAGAAATACAATAGGATAACCTCTGAGCTAATCTGCCTCAGATTGCTTGCTTGAGCTTCCTGCTCCTCTCTCCCGTCTTTAATCCCTCCTGTCTTCAAGGCACTGATTCATACCAGTGTGACAAGTGGAACTTTGTAGTTGATATGGTCTCGTTTTTGTTTGTTATAGTGGTTTTGATATTAAAACCTACCCATCACACTCCCCGCACGAAAGGAAAGAGAGGGCTCTAAAGGAGGGAGGGTTTATATTGAAAACTTAAAAGTGGGGAATTGCCCTCAAGCCGCCATTTCTACAGCGACAGATATTGTGGCACCTGAGTGTTCTGTCATGGGGGAGACAGGACACTTCATTAACATATTTAAATCAGGTTCCCATGGTGCAGCTAAAAGCCCAATTTGCAATTAACTGCTACTACCACAAGGTAAGTGCATTTCTCAGCACTCCCTGTGGGTTAGGAGAAGAAAGACTGTGTATCTTCCGGCCGCTCAAGGAAGCCTTCTGCTTCTCTCCTGCTAATCGAGTCTTTCCTTTGTCCCCTCAGCTGCAATCGCTGTCTCACCCTCCAGCCTTGATGGCTTCTTTCCCCTCCCCCTCCCGCCACGATCATTCACTGACCTTTGTTTTCCCACTGCTGGCCAGGCTCTCCATTGGACCGACTGCAAGGTGGCAAACGGAACAAAGGAAAGTGACGAGGAGGTCCTGCCGTCAAATTCGGCAGGAACCCTAGCGTCTCCATCCCTGCCAGATTCTTTGTTCATTTTCATCCTTTCTCATACCCTTCCCACCTGCCCCCTGTAAATTTTGGGGCCAATGCATTCTGACTAGTTGAGAGTAGTTAACTTTCATGCCATAACTCAAACGCTTGAAGTACAAAGATTTACAGGGCTGTGGGGGAAGAACAGGGGTATGCGATTAATTGAATACCTGGAGCCCTGTGAACAGTTCTCTACACCACACCACAGGAAGGGCATCGTGGCCTTGGAGGGAGTCCAGCATAAATTTACCAGAATAATACCTAGACTCCATGGGTTAAGCTACAAGGAGAGATTAAACAAGCTAGAGTTAGCGGATTTTTTTTCATCATTCATGGGATTTGGGTGTCACTGGCTAGGCCAACATTTATTGCCCATCCCTAATTACCCTTGAGAATGTGGTGGTGAGCTGCCTTCTTGAACCGCTGCAGTCCATGTGGTGTAGGTACACCCACAATGCTGTTAGGGAGGGATTTCCAGGATTTTGACCCAGTGAAGGAACATCGATATAGTTCCAAGGCAGGCTGGTGAGTGGTTTAAAGGGGAGCTTCCAGGTGGTGGTGTTCCCATCTATCTGCTGCCCCTGTCCTTCTAGATGGTAGTGGTCATGGGTTTGGAAAGTGCTGTCTAAGGAGGCTTGCTGAATTCCTGCAGTGCGTTTTGTAGATGGGACACCCTGCTGGCACTGTGCATCGGTGGTGAAGGGAGTGAATGTTTGTGGATGGGGTGCCAATTAAGCGGGTTGCTTTGTCCTGGATGGTGTCCAGCTTCTTGAGTGTTGTTGGAATTGCACTCATCTAGGCAAGCAGAGGGTAATCCATCACATTCCTGACTTGTACCTTGTAGATGGTGGACAGGCTTTGGGGAGTTAGGAGGTGAGTTACTCGCCACAGGATTCATAGTCTCTGACCTGCTCTTCTAGCCACAGTATTTATATGGCTTGTCCAGTTCAATTTCTGGTCAATGGTAACCCCCAGAATGTTGATAGTGGGGGATTCAGTGATGGTAATGCCATTGAATGTCAAGGGGGCGATGGTTAGATTCTCTCTAGTTGGAGATGGTCATTGCCTGGCATTTGTGTGGCCCGTATGTTACTTGCTATTTATCAGCCCAAGCCTAGATTTGATTGAAGTTTTCAAGATATTAATGGAAACAGACAGGGTAGCTGGCGTAAGAAGTAGCCTTTTATCCTTGACAGGTTACTCTACAGGCCAAACATGGAGATTACGAGAAATAAGGAGATAATACTCAAAGCTCAAATTAAATACTAATATATTTACTGAGTTTGGTAGGAATATTAGTTAACAATACAATTCGTCCATTACAATACATCTGTTGCAATATACCTGTTAGCAATACACCCATTAGTCACAAATACATTACAAGAAATTATACATACGATCATGGCAAGCAGTCAACCTCCTGCCGATGCCTTCTAGCAGCTGACCAAGCTTCTTTGGCTGATTCCTTTCACAGTGATCATTATGCCCTTTCCAGGGTAGGCAGGGTGTTGCATTGCCAGACCGAAATTGAGCTTAAGTTACAATTGTCCAGTGAGGCATCCAATTCTTTGTTCAAACTACAGACACTCCCTTGACAATGAGCATATATTTAAAACCTCCTTTGGTAACTTCCCATTCCTCTCAGCTGTTGCAAGCTCTTTATCAGTCCTTCTATGTTCATAGGACAATAAAACAATCCACGTTTCTTAGGTTTCTGACTCCTTACAAACTGTTGCTTGGAGAATTAAAAGACAGAGTCCATCGGAAAAAGCACGTAAACTAAACATGTGTGCTCATTTCTCTGCATTTCAAAAGGAGGTATTGTCAATCAATTTCAGTTCCTGATCTCCCTCACAGCTTTGATCCAGGTTTTTGTATATGTAAAACTTCCACAGAGCTCAGACTTGGCAACAAAGCGAAGCATAGCTTTTAAATATGTTTGTTTACTGATTTCAATTTATTGTACAACATTTTATGCTTCTTGTTAAACATTCCACAGCTTTAGGTGTTAGGGAATGCCTCTGTAATCTGTAATGGATCCAGTAGCTGTTACACCCTGCATACAGCATAGCTTTCTGCATTTCATTTAAATTATCGATGTTCCTGGGTTGGATAGCCTCACAAGTCTCACAGTATCACAGTAGTATCACAGTATCTTTACATTGCAGAAGGGAGGCCATTCAGCCCATCAAGTCTCTCCAAAAGAGCTTTCCACCTAGTCCCACTTTCCACCTCGTCCCACTCCCGTAACCTTGCAAATTATCTACAGAATGCAGAGACCATAAATTTTGATTAAAATAATATTGCCATCTCTTACGCTGGAGAGAAACGAATTGGGCAGCCGAGAATTAGAGAGGCCTCGTCTAAAAATTGGAGACAGACTTTCAGGAGTGAAATTAGGAAATACTTCTTCGCACAAACAATGATAGGAGTTTGGAACTTTATTCCGTGAACAACAATTGATGCGAGATCCATTGTTAATTTTAAAACTGAGATTGATAAGATTTTTATAAAAGCAAAACACTGTGGATGCTGGAAATCTGAAACAAAAACAGAAAATGCTGGAAAAACTCAGCAAGACTAACAGCATCTGTGGAGAGAGAAACAGTTGATGTTTCGAGTCTGTATCACTCTTCTCCAGAGCCTCATTAGTTCTGAAGAAGAGCCATACGGACTCAAAATGTTAACATTGATAGATTTTTGTTCTTAAAGGCATTAAGAGATATGGAGCATAGGTGGATGTGGATAGGATCAATGACCAAAAGCTTTGTCAAAGATGTTGGTTTTAATGAGCACCTTAAAGAAAGAGAGAGGCAGAGAGATTTAGGAAGGGAATTCCTGGGTTTATGACCCAGGCAGCTGAAGTCTCAGCCACCAGTGGTGGAGCAACTAAAATTGGGAATGTTCAAGAGCCAAGAATTAGAGGAATGCAGCGATCATGGAGGTTGTGGGAATAGAGGAGGTTATGGAGAGAAGAAGGAGCGAAGCCATGGAGGGACTTGAAACAAGGATTAGAATTTTAAAATTGAGGGGTTTTCACACCTATACAATATTAATGTATGCAATGTAACAAATTGATTGAATAAAAATCAGTTCACAAATTCCCAGATTTATTCCCGACAAAGCCACAGCTGCGTAACCTCTGGACAGCAATGGGTTTTCAAGGTTATGAGTTAAACTAAAGTACATGTCAGAGTCCAAAAATACCTTGGAAAACGTACCCTTTATGAAGAAGTTGAGACGTGTGTGTGAAGCTCGAGGAAGGAATGATACAAAAGGAATTCCACCATAATATTGATCAACACTCAAGAAGCTTGACACTGACCAGGACAAAGCAGCCCGCTTAATTAGCAGCACATCCACAAACATTCACTCCCTCCACCATCGACGCATAGTAGCAGTGTGTACCGTCTACAAGGTGCACTGCAGGAATCCACCAAAGCTCCTTCAACAGCACCTTCCAAACCCACAACCTCTACCACCTAGAAGGTCAAGGGCAGCAGATAGATGGGAACACCACCACCTGGAAGTTCCCCTCCAAGTCACTCACCGTCCTGACTTGGAAATATATCCACGTTCCTTCACTGTCGCTGGGTCAAAATCCTGGAACTCCCTTCCTAACAGCACTGTGGGTGTACCTACACCACATAGACTGCAGTGGTTCAAGAAGGCAGCTCACCACCACCTTCTCAAGGGCAACTAGGAATGGGCAATAAATGCTGGTCCAGCCAGCAAAGCCCACATCCTGTGAATGAATAAAAACAACATTGCTTCACAGGGGAAGGAAGAGAAGGAAACAAACCGTAATTGTCAAAGGATGTTTTTGTGACTGGAAGGCTGTTTGCAGTGGGGTTCTGCAGGGCTCAGCACTAAGTTCCCTGCTTTTTGTGGTAGATATTAATGATTTGGACACAAACGTAGGGGTAATGATCAAGAAGTTTGCAGACGACACCAAAAATGGCCGCGTGGTTGATAGAGAGGAGGACAGCTGTGGACTGCAGGAAGATATCAATGGACTGGTCAGAGGGCAGAAAAGTGGTAAATGGAATTCAACCCAGAGAAGTGTGAGGTGATGCATTTGGGGAGGTCAAACAAGGCAAAGGATTACATAATAAATAGAAGGATAATGAGAGGTGTAGAGAAAGTGAGGGACCTTGGAGTGAATCCCTGAGAGTAGCAGGACAGGTTGATAAGGTGGTTAAGAAGGCATATGGGATCCTTTCAATTATTAGCCGAGGCATAGAATTTAAGAGCAGGTAGGCTATTCTGGAACTATGTAAAACATCAGTTAATAATTTGAGTACTGTGTGCAGTTCTGTTCACCTCATTACAGAAAGGATGTAATTGTATTAGAGAGGGTACAAAAGAGATTTTATGAGGATGTGGCCAGGACTGGAAAATTGCAGCTATGAGGAAAGATTGGACAGGCTGGGGTTGTTCTCTTTGGAACAGAGGAGGCTGAGGGGAGATTTGATTGAGATGTACAAAATTGTGAGGGGCCTGAACAGAGCGGGTGGGAAGGGCCTATTTACTTTAGCAGAGAGGTCAGTGACTAGGGGGTCATAGATTTAAAGAGATTGGTAGAAAGATTATAGGGGAAATGAACATTTTTTCACCCAGAGGGTCATTGGGTGTCTGGAACTCACTGCTTGAAAGAGGCAGTAGGGGCAGAAACCCTCAACCTGCAGGACTGCGCACCAAATGCTGGAAAGTGGGATTAGGCTGGGTGGCTCGTTTTTTGGCTGACACAGACTCAATGGGCTAGGTGACCTCTTTCTGTTCCGTTAACTTTCTATGATTCTATGATTCTAAATGCACCCATAAGTACATGAAGGAGGAAGGAATAGAAGGAAATGGCAATTGGGTGAGATCAATAAAAAGTGGGAGGAGACTTGTGAGGGGCATACCCAGCTAGGATAAACCTGTTGGACTGAATGGCCTGTGTCTGTGCTGTAATTCTATGTAACATAAGAACAGAAACAGTCACTCATACCTGTTCAACACGACAATGCTATTTACTTGCCTTTAACCTAGTGAAAAATTTGTCCAGATCAGTCTAAAAAATTTCAATTGACCTAGGATACACAACCATTTGTATCTACCTCTTATATTGAAAATATCTTTCCTGAAGGCACTCTTGAATGGCAGTGCCCTAATTTCAAGATTGTGCCCTCCATCTTGTTCTGGAGAAAGAGGATTTGGCCAGTGTCAATTGGAGCAGATTCAGTAGGGCCACAAGAGGTTCACGATATATTATGGAATCACACACAATGGGAAGAGGCTGCCTGTAAGAGAGTAATATCTGCACAGCAACTCCCCCAGTTGCTCAAAACGCCTGGGCATCAGACCCTCCCAGTTTGATCCTTTGGCACCAACATTGCCAGAGATTTTTCAATTCAGACAGAAAGGCCAAAGACTCCCTGAGAATCACAGGACGTGTATGAGAAGAAAGAAATGACTTAGAAGCAAGATGGTATAACACTTGAGCAAAGGCGGAGCTGCAAGGGAGAACGGCTTCCAATTTATGGCACCTTCACTTCTTAAGATCAAAGTTCTAAAGCAGTCTTCAGAGCCAGCAGAAAATTCTCCATCTGCACAGGCAGAGATTCTTTGGGGAATGGCAAAGGAAAGATAACAAAGAATATGTGAAGAGGTGTAATAGTTGAGTAAACCTGGTGAGCCAGAGGGCAGAGCTCCATTGAAACTAATTCAAACCACTTACCCCCTGGAAATATTACAGGAGCAACGAATTGGATGCCTATTATAAGAAAATCGCTCTGTTATTTCCTAACCAGCCCATGAAGCAGGTGGCCTGGAAGCCTTAGATGCATTTCTTTTCATGTGTTTTTATTCCCACAAAGAGAGGTTAATTATGACTTTGATAATTGTTGGAGACACTGATACGGAAAAAACGCTATTTACCACCCAGTGGGAAGTGGAAATATAAAACAATTTTACTAAAAGAAGGAACCTACATTTACATTCCACCTTTCATGACCTCAGACATTTCAAAACCAGTGAAGTACTTTTAAAGTGTAGTCACTGTTGTGATGCAGGGAAACATGGCAGCCATTTGCACATAGCAAAGGTCCCATAAACAACAATGAGAAAAAAGATCGGGTAAGCTGTTGCAGTTGGATAAGTCCTTTGCTAATTAAAATGATTCATAAAGATAATACGTTTGATAATTCACTTCAATTTATTATTGACAAGCCATTAATCTTAAACACTCTAAACAACCATGTAGAGTAGTGCACATCAGCCTTGTGTCCAATCACTCACGAAAGTAGATTACATGAGAACGCATGAAAGTTGTTTCTTCACTGGGTCTTGAAGTCAACAAGAAGTCTCTTTCTTTCTTTCCAGCTAAGTGGAATCATGAGATACCATTTACTTTGAGGATTCATTCCTACCGGTTGCAACACTAATTAGTCGGTACTCGGACAACTGTTTTTCTTGATCTATTTTAATTCTGTATTAATGATCTAGACTTGGGTGCACTGGGCACAGTTTCAAAATTTGCAAATGGCACAGAACTTGGACGCACTATGAGCTGTGAGGAGGATAATGATAGATTTCAAGAGGACATAGACAGGCTGGAGAAATAGGTCAACATGTGGTCGATGAAATTTAATGCAGAGAAGTGTGAAGTGATTAATTTTGGGAGGGAAATGAGGAGAGACATCATAAACAAAAACAGGTAAAATTTCTAAAGCATGGTGCAAAACAGAGAGATTTGCACAAATCGTTGAAGGTGGCAGAGGAAGCTGAGAAAGTGGTTAAAAAGGCAGATGGGGTCCTGGACTTTATTAATAGAGGCCTGGATTGTGTTTGGATAAATCCCTTTATATACTGTGGCTTGCCATATTCATGTGCCGTCAGGTCATGATATGTAAACAAAGGCTTTTGGGCAGTAACCATTTTACACACCACATGGAACATGGGGCAGAAATTTTCGCTCGGCAGATGGACACACGCCTGACCCGCTCGAGCGTGAAATGACCCACGTTGATGCCGGCTGAGCGTGCTGACGTCAACGTGCAGTCATGCGATAGTTCAGTCAGCGGGCGAACGCCGGAGTTGGCAGTACGCCCACCAACAATTAAAAGGCCTGTAAGGCCATTAAGTGATCAATTAAATTAAATTTTTCGCTGCCCGTCCAACCTAACGGTTGGCAGTCAGGCAAAAAGGCCAAGCGGCCTTTGCATTTTTTTGGAAACCTCATCCACGGGAGGGTTCAGGTTTCCAAAAGCAAATAAAAATTTTTTAAAGTTTTAAAATTAAATTAATAACATGGCCCTGCTCATGCAACAGAGACATGTGCTGTTACATTTTTATTTTCGTTATTTTCTTTTCTTAACAACCCTTCATTTCCCTGAGGCAGCTCTATGCCTCAGGGAGATTATGCAGCGCTCACTCACAAGCATGCGGGAAGTTTGCGCTTGGCCTGCTTGACCTTCTTCCGCCCGCACAGGCAGCGCTCAGCGCTGCCGCTCGCGTTTCACGCTGGGCGGGCCTTAATTGGCTCGTCCATGTGAAATCGCAGTCCTGACCGCCCCCGCCAAACCCGCCCACCCTAGGGCAAAATTCTGCCCATGGCGTCAAGTGTGAAGCTGGGATTGAGTGGAGTTTAATATCTGCAAGAGAACCAGCAAATATTAAAAAAAAGTAGAGAATAATTAAAACCTCTGTCTGCAACTTTGTACAGGACACCTGGGCGAGTCATTATGGCATGGGATTTTCTAGTACCTACTCCTGTGGACACGAAGGGAGATTTGAGAGGGAATTGGCAATTCTTTAAGTCTCAATGGCAGAATTGTGAGATTGTCACAGAGTTGCACAAGAAACCTAGATCTCACTGAGGAGATGAAAAGCAATTTGAATACCCACTTTGAACCCTCTACCATTGTCACTTATGATCCCTATGGTCCGAATTTCGTGTCCCATAAACATCGGAAATGGGTGTGGGAATCAGCAAGATTGAGAGCACTGGACCTGAAATTTGGATTTCCCCCTCAAAGTTATCCCCACTCAAATTTCCCATAGGTGGGAAGAGGTTTGGGTTAGGTTGGGGTTGCAACCGTGCATGCACCTGTGACGTCGGGTGCCATTGACAGGCCTAGAGGAAATTTGTTTTTCATGTTCCACAGTATTTTTGTTGTTCGGTTGGGTTTTGGAAGCCTTTGGAAAACCTGCCAGGTAAGGGAGCTTGGGAACCTTGGGGGAAGCCTGCTGAGGAGTCTGGAACATTGTGACAGGTAGAATTACATGTTTTAACAGTTTCAAATATCATTAGTTGATACTATCTTGTAAGTTAGATATGTTTTTGCTGCAGTGATTGCTCACAGGGCTCTATCCTGCAAAAGTAAGTTAACCATTAAATTGACCATCATTTTGTAACAGTTGAGATCAGAGTACTTTTCCTATTGAAAAAAGTGCTACTATGTATTCAAAACTGAAGAAAACAATGCCTGTAAACTTTCCAGTCATGACCTGAACAGTGGTTTAAATGTCCAGAGTGCTTTAACTTTGAAAAAAAAAGTTGCCTGCTGCTTGAACTTAGAAGGAAAAACCATCTAGCCTTTCAGTTTCAATAGGTTCCATTGTCGGGAGATGCAATGGTTTGTTTTGACAGCTGAGCCCATTATGAATGCTTGGCTGTGTTTAGAAAAAAATGAGAAATAATTAGCTTAGAAAGGGCATGTTTACAGCTTCCAGGGGACTGAGAGCATGGTTTGATTGACAGTTTTGAGAGGATATGAGGTATTTCAGTTTCTGAATAGATGTTTATTTTCACAATTTAATGACTACTTAAGGATATTTATTTTTTAATGGGACTGGAGTTTTACATGTGTAGTATGAATGGCTGTGTGTTAGATTAACAGCTTTATTAGATTGTTCGAGGTTTAATTTTTTTCAAGTCCATTTCAAAGGTTTCCCATTGATATTGCATGGTTCCTGGGGGTCTGTCCATAGCAAATGCTGGATCAGTGGCTATGGAAGATACATGGGGGCATGGGAGATATGAGGGGGGATGGTGGTATGGAAGGCCATGGGGATATGAAGGATCATGAGATGGGTGGAGGTGGGGTTAAGATGAGGGTTGGGGGTATTAGAGCAATGTGGGCCAATGTTCCTGCAAACCGAGGTGGGTCTTGTAAACAGCCTGTCTCAGCACTGGCATGCCGTAGATGCTGCCTCAGTCTGCTGAGGGAGGTGGCAGACCTGAACCTTGCCTGCCCACATCCCTGGGAGATGATGGATGTGGGTTGGTGAAGTTGGGAACTGCCCCAACTCGCAATTCCAGAACCTGAGACAAAAGTTCAGCCCCATGTGTTTAACACTAGAGCCCAAGAAGAAAAGGAGAACATTGATCAGTATGTGATTATAGATAGGGGTATCTAGCTGAATCTTGTAAGTTTGGGCAACTTAACGATGATTAGAAACAAAAACGAAAATTGCTGGAAAAACTCAGCAGGTCTGACAGCATCTGTGGAGAGAAAGAGTTAATGTTTCGAGTCCAGATGACTCTTCTTCTTCAGCTTTTAATCTTAAGGATGATTAGGATTGTCTTAGGTGCAAGAAATCCTGCTGTGAGAGCATGTCTGCTGAGAGAAGAGAAGCCTCTTCTCAACAAAGCTATCAAAAAGTGCAGAAGCTCTGAGATAGCTAATCATCAGCTTAAGAGCATTGATGGGAGAACCGATGAAGCTGTGCACTGCTGAGAGGTAGCCCAAGACTTCCAAGCATAAGTCAATAATGAAATGTAAGGGCAACTCACAGAACATAACATATAAGAAACAGGAGCAGGAGTAGGCCATTCGACCCCTCAAAAATGCTCCACCATTCAATAAGATCATGCCTCCCTCCTGTGCCCCCTCCCCCCATCCCATAACCCTTGACTCCCTTGTAAATTCGAAATCTGTCTAACTTAGCCTTAAATATATTCAATGACCCAGCCTCAACTGCTTTCTGGGAAAGAGAGTGCCAAGCACTAACAACCCTCTGAAAGAACAATTTCCTCTTCATCTCCGCCTTAAATGGGACGCCCCTTATTTTGATTCTAGATTCTCCCATGCGGGAAAACATCCTCTTGGCTACAAGGAAGATCAAGGTCGGAGTGCTGGATGTGAATAGTGTGGAGGACACCATAAAAAGGAACAGGAAGCACATCCAGCATGGGAAAACAGGGCTTTAACTGCACAAAGCTGAACCACTTTGCACACAAGTGTTTTGCTAAGAAATAAAAGAGCAAGCCTATAAAGATGGTTGCTAGAGAGATATCAGGTAATAGTTTTGGTGAATCATTCTACACCTAGAACAGGTTGGCACTGTCAACTCTTGAGTTTGAAAGTGGTTTGCGCTTGTTGGGATGGCGATTGCAGAAGGAGGGCATCGAGTCATTGTGAAGTGTCTGATTGACACTGGTCCTGCATGCAACATCACGGAGTTGTGTGAAGTTCATCAAAATGAGGACCCAAAAGTGAAACTGTTGAAGGTAAAGTTGAGACTTTATGATGGAATGATGCTCACCCCCCCAAGAGGACAAACTAAGCTGGGAGTCCAATGCAATGGGAAGAAAGAAGATCCACATTCCAGAAGGGATTTGTAGAGTTTTGCATAACACCAAGCTAGTGACTGCTAAACAGATGCTGACAAAATGCAAACATGTGTTAACAGGTCTTGGATGTCTTCCTGGTGAATATAACCTTTTTTTTATTCATTCAAGGGATGTGGGCTTTGTTGGCTAGGCCAGCATTTATTGCCCATGCCTAACTGCCGTTGAGAAGGTGGTGGTGAGCTGCCTTCTTGAACCGCTGCAGTCCATGTGGTATAGGGATACCCACAGTGCTGTTAGGAAGGGATTTCCAGGATTTTGATGAGAGTGCCAGACCAACTCAACATCTTCCAAGGAGAGGTCCAGCTGGCCTGGAGTCCAGCCTGAAAGACAAGATAGAGGAGCTTGAAAAGATGGCAGTAATCAAGAAACTGGGAACTCCTACAGTCCAGTGCAGTTAAAAAATTCTGGAAAGCTAAGAGTGTTTATAGATGCAAAGGACCTCAATTAAACTTTGAAGGGGTTGCACTACCATATGCCAACCATTGATAAAATTCTTCCTCAACTTGCTAAGGCAAAGGTCTTTACTACCATAAATGCTAAGGATGGATACTGGCAAGTGAAGTTTGAAGAAAGCAGCAGTTTTTTTGACTACATTCTGCAGCCCATTTGGGAGGAACAGATAGTTACAAATGCTGTTTGACATTTCTACTGCTCCAGTAGAGTACCAACGCAGAGAGTATGAGATGGTCAATAATCTACCAGGAGTGGAGGCAATCATGGATGATGTGCTAGTCTATGGATGTGGAGATTGGAAGAAGTCATCGCAGACCATGATCAGAGTCTAGTGAGATGCTACAGAGAGCTCTTCAGATGAACTGCCACCAACAACATGCACATGTACCATAGAAAGATGTGATTCTTTAAAGATTATGGGCTGAATTATATGAGGTGCCAGATTCCCTGCAACCTCCCCCCGCCACCACCGACTGAAAAGTTGAGGGTAAGCCTGCCGAGGGGAACACCAGCTACCCTGCAACTATTTGAGTGGGACTTTTGCCGCTTGGGAGAGGAATTCCCGCTTCTTATAGCTGCCAGCCAATCAGAGAACGGCATTGGATCAGGATTTTGGTATGTTTGGGGGACTTTCCAGCTGCCAAGCTGGCAGGCCCCAGCATCGGAGAGAGGGGGTGACAAGGAGGGTGGGGTTTGAGAGGCTATGGAGGGAGAGTAACCTAGGGCATGGAAAAATCATGGGGGGAGACCCTCCAATGGGCTGAAAGGGTCCATTAAGCTGGATCCCTACCACCTGCCACCAGCCCACGCAGGGAAACCTGCCAGGCTGGGAGCTCGGTGTGGGCCTTTCCTGTTGCTGGTTACATCCCGGAGATTGTGGAATGAGGCCCTTAATTGGACATTAATTGCCCACTTAAGAGCTGCAATTGGCACATTGGCAGGTGGGCTGACTGATGCCACCCCTCCCGCTGGTATAATTGAAGTGGGGGTGGCAGGGATGGCCGGCACCTGCTGGATTTAACGAGACCCCTGCCTTCAAACCTATCAATGGGGAAGAGTTAAATCCAGCATAATATGTGCAATGCACATGTAAGGGGCAGACACAACTGGAACAGACGAGTAAGGACAAACAGTTTTCTGTTCCTGCGTGATAATTTTCCTTAGGGACAATGAATGTGGAGCAACTTGCAAATGGTTGTGTGTGAAGTCCTTTTTATGAAAAGGGGGATGTTTGGATAACTACTTTTCTACGCTGTTACAGACAGGGGAGGGAGGCAAAACTCTTTTTTGCCATCTATCTGCAAGCAGAAGTGTTTAAATTTTTGAAATAGGTTGTGGCGTGTTCCCCCAAATCCACTGTTTGGTGAGGTCAACTTTATGCACACACGCACGCACACACACACACACACACATACGCACACACACACACAGACACATACACGCACGCACACACACAGACACACAAACACACACACACACACAGGCACACACACACACACACACACAAACACACAACACACACAGACACAGACACAGATACGCACACACACACGCACACACAGGCACACGCACACACACACACAGACACAGACACACATACGCACACACACACACACACACGCACACACTGACACACGCACACACACACAGGCACACAGACACACAAATGCACACACACACACACACACACACACACAGGCACACAAACACACACACACAGGCACACAAACACACAACACAAACACACAACACACACACACATACACATACACACAGAAGATAGGAAATAGGTAGTTTTACAGCTATGAATAAATTAAAGAAAAAGCACTACAGATGTGGATATCAGTTCTCGTGATTTCCAGAGTTCAGAAAGTCAGAGTCCAGTGAGGGTTCCTTCATGGAGGAGCTACAGTTCAGCTAGCTAAAGCAGGATTTTGCAGAATTCCTTTAAAGTTGATGATGACAATGTGAGATGAGTTTGGTGTACAGAGATTTCGTCTGCTCAATGATGGCAGAAAACTTCTAGAGAAAAAGGGGTTGAGGAAGCTTTGACTTGCTGCAGACTGTTGGTCAGCCTGGAGTCCTGATTTGATGTTTGCAGGCTGGAGTTTAACAGCAGACTGAGTTGCCAATCTGGAAATGTTATATTAAAACTTTCCAAAGGCCAGAAGCATAGGTCATGTGGTGTTGCCCATTAATGAGCCAGTTGCAGGCTAACAAGCAAGTTCTATGTCTCAGGTCAAAATCCATTGCTCATCTTAGGACATAAATAGTGGCTTTGAGCACCTCTGTAGATATAACGAGTTTCGATGGCTTCCCCTTATTTATCGTACAGGCTGGGGAGACAAGTTGTCTACAGGTCCCTGGTTTTGTTGATTGTAATGCGTCCACACAATGAGAGGTGTGAGATTCCACAAGGATGCAGGTTGAGCTTTTGACCTGTAACTGCTGTTGGAAATTTCCAGAAACTGTAGCCAACTTGTGAATCATGTGAGGTGGAGCAGCTATCTTTTGGTTAAGCAAAGTTTACTTTTTAAATAAGAAAAAAAGTAAGCTTTGATTTAACCTTTTATGATCTCTTTCATGCTCAGGGACATGACAACACCGTGGCTTACCATATTCATGAGATCCCTGATGTCATAATATGTAAATAAAGGCTTTAGGGCATTTTACACAACACATGGAATGGAGTACAAAAGCAAAGAAGTTATGATGAAAGCTCTATTTCACCCTCAACTCAACTCTTCTTCAGTTCTTTTCCCAAATACAGGTCTATCCCACAGCGCCATGGCCTCTACCACAGTTAGGGCAAGGAGACAGGTCCCGAACACATCACAGCCAGAATGGGGATCGAATCCCACACTATTGGCACCAATTTGATCCATACTGGCCCCCCTTCCAACTGACCCAACGCCCCCCCCCTCCCCCACACCCCCCCAGAGTTATAGATAGTGATGGTAGAGATTCCAATTTTATTTCCATCACATGGTTGACCAAGAATCTCTCCCACTTTTGCAGCCTGTCATTGGCGTGAGTTGGAAGGATTTATAAGTTGATACTCAACCTCTCTGGCTGCATTATGAACACATCTTCCTTGGCCATCGAGCCTTGGAGTGGAACTTGAAGCCACAGGCAGGGACACTACCAACTGCACCACAAGAGCACCTCAACTTGAGCATTGTGTCCAGCTCTCCGCACTACGCTTTAGAGAGTTTCAGAAAGGATAGAGAAAAGATTTACAAGAATGATTCCAGGGATGAGGGATTTCAATTACTTGGATAAATTGGAAATGCTGGGCTCATTCTCCTTATAGAAGAGAAGGTTGATAGAGATGCTCAAAATCATGGACAGAATGAAAATAGAGAAATTGTTACCATTGGAACCAGAGGACACCGATGAAAGGTGATTGGCAAAAGCAACAATGGCGACATGAGGAAGAATTTTTTTAATGCAGCGGGTGGTTAGAATCTGGAATACACCATCAGAGAGCATAGTGGAGGCAGATTCAATCACGGCTTTCAAAAGGGAATGAGATAAACACTTGAAGGGAAAAAATGCTGGGTCAAGGAGAAAGGGAGAGGGGAATCACTGGACAAGTAATCCAGAGGCCCAAGCTATTCCTCTGGTGACACGGCTTCAAATCACACCACAGCAGCTGGTAAAATTAAAACTCAATTAATAAATCTGGAATTAAAAGCTTGACTCGATAATGGTGACATTAAACCATTGTCAATTGTCGTAAAAACCCATCTGGTTCAATAATGTCCTTTAGGGAAGGAAATCTGTTGTCCTCATTTGGTCTGGCCTCCAGACCCACAGCAACCTGGTTGGTTTTTAAATGCCCTCTGAAATGGCCCAGCAAGCTCAGTTGTATCAATTTGCTACAGAAAAGTCAAAAAAGGAATGGAACTGGACGGAGCATCCAGCCTTGACGAGTATTGGAAACGAGAACAGCACACCCAGCCTGGCTGACCTTGCAAGTCCTCCTTACTAATACCCGAGAGCTTGTGTCAAAATTGGGATAGCTGTCTCACAGACTAGTCAAGCAACAGCCTGACATAGTCATCTTCATGGAATCATACCTTACAGACACCATCATCGCCAATTCTGGGTATGTCCTGTTCCACTGGCAAGACAGACCCAGCAGAGCTGGCAGAACAGTGATCTAAAGTCAGGAGGGAGTTACCCTGGGAGTCCTCAACATCGACTCCAGACCCCATGATGTCTTATGGCATCAGGTCAAACATGAGCAAAGAAACCCCCTGCTGATTACCACCTACCATTCCCCCTTAGCTGATGAATCAGTACTCCTCCATGTTGAACATCATTTGCAGGAAGCACTGAGGGTGACAAGGGTGCAGAATGAGCTCTGGATGGGGGACTTCAATGTCCATCGCCAGAGTGGCTCGGGAGCACCACAGCCAGTAAGGCCACAGCTGGAGTACTGGTGTGCAGTTCTGGTTGCCACACTATAGGAAGGGTGTGATTGCACTGGAGAGGGTACAGAGGAGATTCACCAGAATGTTGCCTGGGCTGGGGCGTTTCAGTATGAAGAGAGACTGGATAGGCTAGGGTTGTTTTCCTTAGAGCAGAGAAAACTGAGGGGGAACCTGATAGTGGTATACAAAATTATGAGGGGCATAGATAGGGTAGATAGAAGGAAACTTCTCCCCTTAGCAGAGGTGTCAATAACAAGGTGGCATAGATTTAAGTTAAGGGGCAGGAGGTTTAGAGGGAATTTGAGGAAAATTATTTTCACCCAGAGGGTGGTTGGAATCTGGAACACACTGCCTGAGGGGGTGGTGGAAGCAGGAACCCTCACAACATTTAAGAAGTATTTAGATGAGCACTTGAAATGCCATAGCATACAGGGCTACGGGCCAAGTGTTGGAAAATGGGGTTAGAATAGATAGGTGCTTGATGGCCGGCATGGACACAATGGGCTGAAGGGCCTGTTTCTGTGCTGTATAAGTCTATAACCACCACTAAAGGACACAGCTGCTAGACAAGGCCTTAGAAAGGTGGTGAGGGAACCAACAAGAGGGAAAAATCTATTTGACCTCATCCTCACCAATCTACTTGTCGCAAATGCGCCTGTCCATGACAGCATCGGTAGGAGCGTGAACTACACAGTCCTTGTGGAGATGAAGTCCCATCTTCACATTCAGGATATCCTCCATCGTGTGGTGTGGCACTATCACCATGCTAAATGGGATAGATTTCAAACAGATATGGCAACTCAAAACTGGGCATCCATGAGGTGATTGGGCCATCAGCAGCAGCAGCAGAATTGAGTTCAGCACAATCTGTAACCTCATGGCATATCCCCCACTCTACCATTACTATCAAGTCAGGGGATCAACCCTGGTTCAATGAAGAGTGCAGGAGGGCATGCCAGGAGCAGCACCAGGCATACCTAAAAGTGAGGTGTCAACGTGGTGAAGCTACAACACAGGACTACTTGTGTGCCAAACAGCATAAGCAGCAAATAATAGACAAAGTTGTGATTCTACATCCAATGGATCAGATCTAAGCTCTGCAGTCCTGCCACATCCAGTCATGAATGGTGCTGGATAATTAAACAACTAACTGGAGGAGAAGGCTCCACAAATATCCACATCCTTAATGATGGGGGATCCCAGCACATCAGTGCAAAAGACAAATCCTCTTGTCCTAGGCCCAACCATCTTTACCTGCTTCATTGATGATCTCTTCCATCTTAAGGTCAGGAGTAGGATGTTCACCAATGATTGCACGATGTTCAGCACCATTTGCAACTCCTTAGACTTAAGCAGTCTGTGTCCATATGCAGGAAGACCTGGACATCGCTCAGGCTTGGGCTCATAAGTTGCAAGTTACATTTGAGCCATTGACCGGAAACTGAACTGGATGAGCCATATAAATACTGTGGCTACAAGAGCAGGTCAGAGGTTGGGAATTCTGCAGCTAGTAACTCGCCTCCTTACTTCCCAAAGCCTACCCACCACCTACAAAGCGCAAGTCAGGAGTGTGATAGAATACTCCCCACTTGCATGAATGAGTACAGCTCCAACCACACTCAAGAAGTTTGACATCATCCAGCACAAAGCAGCCTGCTTGACTGGCACCTCACCCACCACCTTCAACATTTGATCCCTCCCCACTGATGCACAGTGGCAGCAGTGTGTATTATCTACAAGATGTACTGCAGCAACTCACCAAGGATCCTTCAACCTTGGAAACAGGCTACCTCTACCATCTAGAAGGACAAGGGCAGCAGATAGATGGGAACAGCACCACTTGGAAGTTCCCCTCCAAGCCACACACCATCATGATTGGAAATATATCACCATTCCTTCACTGTCGCTGGGTCAAAATCCTGGACTCCCTTCCTAAGAGCACTGTGGGTGTACCTACACCAAACGGACTACAGCTGTTCAAGATGAAGGCTCACCACCACCTTCTCAAGGTCAGTTAAGAATGGGCAATGAATGCTGGCCTAGCCAGTGACACCCACACCCTGTGAAAGAATAAATAAATAAAAAGTGGGACCAGTAGAGTTTCTCTTGCAGAAAGCCAGCATGACATAATGGGCCAAATGACCTCCTTCTGTACTATAACCATTTTAGGATTCTATGATAATGCCCAGTAATTCAAAACAATTGCCACATAGATTTTGAGAGGGACATCTTTTTGCACTATACTATTAGTCCCATACTATTAGTTCCTTATCATTGTTTTTCTCTGAGCCATATCTTTCTTGGAAACAACATTTGGTCCATGTTCTCATGGCAACATATTGGTTTTTACATTGCAGGAATCTCCTGATCTCATATACTTCCTCCTACTGTGATGGAAAGCCTGTGTTCCAAAAGCTTATATGTTTCAATCTTAATACTTGTGTAAACTCAATATCCCTTCACGTGGTTTGTTTATTTATATGCACCTATCTTTACAGTATCATACCCTGGTCCTGAAATGCTTCCTTCTCAAATGTTATCAGCATTATTGAGGAGGAAAGACAGGCTTTTCGAGAACACCATTTAAAGCAATCCTGTCTACATTACTACCTTATCAGAAACAAAAGATCGTAAAAACTTTCTATTGATATTCTTACAGTGTTGGTTGAGGGATTAATCTTCGCTGGAATACAAGGAGAATTGCTATGCTCTTCGACAGACTGTCTCATGGCAACTTTTACATTCACCTGACAGTGACAAACAGGGCCTAGTTTTAACACGTCATCTGAAATATTGCCTTCTCAGAAGTTGCTGTGCTCCCTCAGTACTGCACTGAAGTGTCAGTGTGCAGGATTATGTGCTCAAGTCTCTGGAGTGGAGTTTGAATCCATTACCGTCTGACTCAGAGCTGGGAGTGCTACCACTGAGCCAAGACCAACAACTAGATACTTAAAGTGATCAGACCTCTGTTTCCTCATTGCCTTTGCCTAACTGTATGAACCAACTATGTTTCCACCAACCTACCTTGCATTTGGATAGATTTCAAAACTTCCTGCAGACGTTTTAATTGGTGATGTCTTGCAGGAGGATAAGAATATTGCCGGTTATTGTGCAAACAGCAAAAACTGTGTAGAGACCACTGTGAAGTTATCTCGGTTGCCCAAAATGCTGCCAAAGGACATAAATATTGGAGAGAGCAGTACTTCCCAATAATAAAGCCTCAGTAGGTGATTGAGTGCTAATAAGAAGGGAGAAGACAGAAGACTGATGAGAAATTCACTATTAGGAAGCATACTTAAACATCAAGATACAGATGTCTCAAGATGTGAAAAGATTCTGATAAAAGCTACTTGATTTTCTTTAAGTGATGGAGAAGATCGCATTTCATTTTCAAGGACCAGCAAAAAATCAAATTGAGAGTTCTGAGAGAAGTGACTAGACTTGCAGGTTGATTTTAAAAAACATGCTACTGCTGGAGAGTCAGGTCTCTCGGTTGTTTCATTGTGGAAAGTAGAAGTGTCTGTTTCCCCTGTGTTACTAAGATGCAGCTCCAAGTCTGGAACTCACTTCTAATATTTCACCTACAATGCTGTTCTCACATCTATGAGTACATGACTGTGAGGGGGTGGCACATTCCACTCCCCACCTGACCAACATCATCACACAGTTACTAATAACAGCAACTGTAGCATTTCAATTGCTAATTTTTATTTAGTTGAAACTATATTTGGCAGATACAGATTGATTGAATTACATTGCGCTGCAATGAAAAACCATTCAGAGCTATAATAGGGTGTGAATACTAAGTGGGAGATAATGATCAAAGGCATAATTTATAGGATAAATTTGTCAGTGTGCAGTAGTAAGAGATGGTTGCAATTATCACATACTTTTGCTCTAATGTAATAGTGAGCATGAAAAAAAGAAAGAGCCAAATAGCATGAACAAAATGGTGAGGTCCTCATGGGTGAAGGAGTATGACCAATTAAAAATAAGCAACTTTCTGATCCATGAAAGGGTAAGGTAACATGGTGTTATGACACAGCAGATGGTAAATGCTGAGCTGTTCAAATCCCAAAGGGAAACTTGAAACAACTGTCACAACTAATTTTCAATTTATATAAATTTCGAGGTTTTTTTTACAAAACTAGATTAAACATTTATTAACAAGAGAAATGATTTTAAATACACATATATATCTACAAATTATGACTATGATAACTTCTAAATCCCCTAATCAATCTAACTTCCGGTTACACTTTCGATAAGGCAACCATAAGACACACAGATTTTAAAAGACTCAGGCAAAGAAACATGATACCCTGAACAAGTCAAATTCAAAGTGAGTTCTCTTAACTTCAGTCCTTTCAAGACAGCAGCTTGAGGCATATGTGCTGAAGGCTTTTTCACGTTTGTAAGATCTTAAAAATGCATACCCTTATACACAGCCTTTGTTCCTTTATGCATATTTTCCCCTTTGACTGCAAAGACCCATTGTTTTACTATGTCTTTGGACTTTATCTCCCTGATAATAAAAACCTCTGATAGCACTAAGCTTTACCAGTAATCTTTGGGAAAAATAAACACACTGGGCAGAATTTCATTCATGTCGGGCGGACTCGGTGGGGGCGGGCGGGGTGGTTGGGAAGCCGGCCACCACCCACGGTCAGGGCTGGACCACAATTTCACTCTGCCGGGCCAATTAAGGCCCACCCAGCGTGAAATGTGAGCGGCAATGCTCAGCGTTGCCTGTGTGGGCGGGGGGGGGCGGGGGGGGGGTGTGATGTGCGAGCAGCATGCTTCAAAATCTCCCTGCGCCACAAAGCTGCCTCAGGAAGATGGAGCATTGTGTAAAAAAATAAAGAAAATAAAAATGTAATGAAACATGACTCTGTCACATGAGCAGGGACATGTTGTTAATTAAGTTTTAAAAATTTTATTTTATTTTTATTTGCTTTAAGAAACCTCATCCCACCCATGGATGAGGTTTCCTAAAAAAGTTCAAAGGCCGCTTGGCCTTTTCGCCTGCCCGCCAACTGTAAGGTTGGATGGGCGGTGAAAATTTTATTTTAATTACCTTTTTAATGGCTTTAATAGGCCTTTTAATTGTCGGTGGGTGTGCTGCCAACTCGGGCGTGCACCCGCTGACCAATATATCGCGGGAGTGCGCATTCACATCAGGACACTTGCCCGACATCAATGCGCATCATTTTACACTCAAGTGGGTCGAATGCGGGCCGGCTGCCAAGGTAAATATTTTGCCCATAGACACATATAGACGCATAAACAAATCTCACAATTACTCTGTTTTACAATAAATTCCAATAATATTATGAGAATTGTTGTATCTTCCTGACTCATGGCAGTTATGTTACTGATAACATTGTAGTCATATTATGCTGGCAATCAAGTGACCTGGAGTAATAATCCCAAAATGTGAGTTCAATTTTTTTTTTTGTTCCTCTATAGGATGTGGGCATTGCTGGCCAGGCCAGCATTGTTGCCCAGCCCTAATTGCCCCTGTACTGAGTGGCTTGCTAGGCCATTTCAGAGGATAATTACGAGTCAACCACATTGCTGTGGGTTTGGAGTCACATGTAGGTCAGACCAGGTAAGGCTAGCAGATTTCCTTCCCTAAAGGGCGTTAACCAGATGGATTTTTGTGACAATCAGTGATGGTTTCATGCTCAGTATTCCTGAGACTTGCTTTCAACCCCACGCCTTATTAATCGAGTTTAAAATTCTACCAGCTGCCATGGTGGGATTTGAACCCGTGTCCCTAAAGCATTAGCCTGGGCTTCTGTGTTACTGACATTACCACTGCACCACCCTCTGCCCTTCAGTACCCCACAATAAATCTGGAATAAAGAGCTAGTATCATAATAGTGACCATGAAATGTCATAAAAACCCATCTGGTTCACTAATGTCCTTTAGGGAAGGAAACCTGCTATCTGTACCCTGTCGGGCCGACATGCGATTCCAGACCCACAGCAATGTGGTTGACTCTCAACTGCCCTCTGAAATGTCCTAGCAAGCAACTCAGTTGTATCAAAACTGAGCACATGGGCTGCAGACATTCGGAAAGCAGCTCATCACCACCACCTTCTCAAGGGCAACTAGGAATGGACAATAAATGCTGGCCTAGCCAACAATGCCAACACTCTAACAATGAATTTTTAAAAAATTTACTACAAAAAATACAATCTGCTTTGTTCCTTAACCATAGTACAGCATTGTTTATATTGTTACTACATTTCTGGGACGGATGAGTAACACTGTAGAAGGAGCAAGTAGAGTAGGAACAAAATGGGTTCTTCATTTCAGAAGATATTAAGACAGGTTCACCCCATGCACCCATAAATATGCCTTTAACCACAATGCCTTACATGTTCTACACAACTAACACATCTTCCATTGGTAGGATAAGCTTGGCAAGCTCTAGTTCCAATCCTGAACTTCATGCATAATATTAAAATGGAGCTGATATGGAAAGTAGTGCGTGGGCTGCACGTGACATGTCAGACAAGTGTGAATCCCATTAGCCCTACTAGCAGTCAGCTAACAGCTGGCTGGAACATTTCTTGGCATTGTTATGTTCTTTCCAGGCATTCTATCTACCGTATAATTTTCAATCTTCTTCTTATGTTGGGGAATATTAGGGTATAATTGGTATTATGATTACATTGTCAGTGAATCACTGTGCACTAGTGTATTTATAAACCTGCATAAAGGCCCCACATTCAATCCTTTACTCGCCAACAATGTACCTTGAAACGTGTAGTTACATGTAGAATGTATTTACTTTGCCTGGACAAAAAATGGGAAGATTCCATCATCCCCCTTTGAACTGCTTCTTACAGATGCTTCTTGAGAACAAGGGTACATCCAGAATAATTCATACAACGCATTGCTGTAATAAACTTATACTGTGGGTGCCAGAATGACTGTAGTAACTCAGTCAACTCCCAACTTTTCTTTTAGAATGAATTCATGGTGATAATTCGTTATTGCAAGATGCAAAATTAAAGCTCCTTGAAAAGGGATCATCATTAAAATGGGCAGTTTGGAAAATCGGAATAGGTGTACTTCATTCAGCTCCTCAAGCCTTTTCCATCATTTGGTTAGATCATGGCTCATCTGCATTTTAGCTTTGTTTACCCACTTTGATTCTACAACTCTTAATACCCTTGTGTGACAATCAATCTTGGTTTTGAAATTTTCAATTGACCTATCCTCAATAGGATTTTGAGGTACCCTAAGTGCATGAGTAAGTGCTTCCCGACATCGCTCCTGAATGGGTTAGTTTTCGTTTTAAGGTCATGCTCTCTTGTTCATGACTTTCACAGCAAAGAAAGTAGTTCATGTAAATCCTGTCAAATCCTTTCCAAAAGCAAAATGCTGCAGGTGCTGGAAATTGATATAAAAACAGAAGATGCTGTAAATACTCAGCAGGTCAGGCAGCATCTGGAGAGAGAAACCAGGTTAACATTTCAGGTCTATGATCTTTCATCAGAACAGTCACCACTGCCTCGAAGTCCAAGTTACAGCAATGATGCCATTCATAAATGAGCATCACTGATAAATTTAACTCCTTTTTATCCCCCCAGTTCTTTTTCATATTTGTATTTCTTTAAAAGTCTGCATTAGTTTGAAATGAGACCGACTGGAACTAATGCCCAGTTTTGAGGTGACCAAAGTGTGCTGAATAGAAGCTATTCTCAAATTAGCCATTAGCTGCAGCAACGTGATATCCATGGTAACATCTTTAAGCATCTGTCAGTCTGTGTGCCACATGTTTGCAGAACAATGTTGTGCTGCAAATATTTCTGCCAGCAAACTTCAATAGATTGTGACATCCTGATTGCTATTTTTACTGATTCTGTCTGGTGTAACATAAGGAGCTCCAGATGGTTCGTTTTTCTTTTAGCTAATGCTAATTTCTAATAATTTGCGGCTTACCACGTTGAACTGATGGGATGAAGAGGAAGAGTCCTCCCATCCTCCTAAAGAATCAAAGTGAGTAATGAAACCAAGAGTGATGTTAGTTGTGTTAAATCACTTAAGGTTTAGGGGCAGCTGATGGCGTTGTGCTAATGTCACTAGACCAGTAATCTAGAGGCCTAGGCGAACACTTTGGGTTATGGGTTCAAATTCCACCATTGCAGCTGGTGGAATTTAACTTAAATTAATTAAAACTGGAACAGAAGGCTGGTCTCAGTAATGATGACCTTGAAACTACCACTGTTGTCAAAAAAATCTATCTAGTTCACAACTGTCTCTTTAGGGAAGGAAATCTGCCATCCCTACCCACTCTAACCTAAACGTGACTCCAGACCCACAGCATTGTGGCTGACTCTTAACTGCCCTCTGCAATGGCTCAGCAAGCCACTCAGTTTAGGGGCAATTAGGGATGGGCAACAAATGCAGGCCTTGCCAGTGACATCCACATCACAATAAAGAAGAGAGGGTGGAATCTTGCAGAGGTGGCAGGAGTCTCAGCCATTGGCTGGAGAGCCAGCAAAAACCCTGCATTGACTCTTTTTGAGAAAACCCACTGTATCTTGTTCCACTCAACACTTGACAGGCCAGCAGCTGACCTGCCCCCCTGGGATGCGGGAGCAAGGACCCCAGGGGCAGGGTGGGGCGGGGTGGGGCAGGGTTGGGGAGGCAAGAGATGCTCTTCCCTCTGCCCTCCCCTGCCAAGAGCTGCTGGCCAATCAGAGACAGGCAGCTCTATTAAACAACAGCACCACCAGGAAGGCAGTGGCTACTGCTGGTACTATACCCACCCAAGGCCCAGGTCCCCTGGGTTGGGAGAGGCAGCAAGGGCAGGGAGATGGCTCTCAGTGGGCCTTCCTTCCCAATGCCAGGTTCCTCAACCAGGCACTGTGTGCCTTTGAATGATGGAACACCCCTTGGGAGCCTGCAAAACAACCCCAATGATGTCTTGCTTGCTGTGCCCTCTACATAGCAAGTTCACCACCCACCGCTCGGTTGACCAGCAGCGGGGGAATGAGATCCTTAAGGCATTAATTGGAAACCTAAGGGCCTCAGTTAGCAGCATGACTGGAAGGCCATCCACAGACCTTCCTGCCATGGACTTAATCGGGGTGGGGACAGGAATGTGGCCTATCTGCCACCCTGCCTGCCTCCAGAATAAATGCCATCAAACTCGCCATGGGGGAGGACACAAGATTCTGCCCACAGTGATGGTGTCAGAAGCTGGGAATCGATGTAAGTTGTTAACACAATTAAAGTCCAATGTCTTTACAAGGTGAAAATGTTCCCACTTTGATGTCATAAAGTCACAGAGTCATAAAGGTCTACAGCACAGAAAAAGGCCATTCAGCCTATTGAGTCTGCGCCGGTCAAACAAATACCTAAATACTCTAATCCCATTTTCCAGCACTAGGCCCATAGTCTTGTATGCCATGGCATTGTAAGTGCACATCCAAATGCTTCTTAAATGTTATGAGGGTTTCTGCCTCTACCACCCTTTCAGGCAGTGAGTTCCAGATTCCCATCACCCTCTTGGTGAAAAAATTCTTCCTCACATCCCCTCTAAACCTCCTGCCCCTTACCTTAAATCTATGCCCCCTGGTTATTGATCCCTCTACCAAGGGGAAAAGTTCCTTCCTGTCTACTCTATCTATGCCCCTCATAATTTTATGCACCTCAATCATATCCCCCCTCAATCTCCTCTGCTCCAGGGGATATAACCCCAGTCTATCCAATCTCTCCTCATAACTAAAACTCTCCAGCCCAGGCAACATCCTGGCAATTCTCCTCTGCACTCTCTCTAGTACAATCACGCCCTTCCAATAATGTGGATTCCAGAACTGCACGCAATACTCTAGCTGTGGCCTAACCAGCGTTTTATACAGTTCCAGCGTAACTTCCCTGCTCTTATATTCTATGCCTCAGCTAATAAAGGCAAGTATCCCATATGCCTTCTCAACCACCTTATCTACCTGTCCCACTACCTTAAGGGACCGGTGGACACGCACACCAAGGTCCCCATGATCTTCGGTACTTCCCAGGATCCTACCATTCATCGTGTATTCCCGTGCCTTGTTTGTCCTGCCCAAGTGCATCACCTCACACTTATCCGGATTAAATTCCATTTGCCACTGATCAGCCCATCTGACCAGCCCGTCTATATCCTCCTGTAATCTAAGGCTATCCTCCTCACTATTTACTACCCCACCGATTTTCGTGTCATCTGTATCAGCTTTTTTTCACTTTCTCCAGTGCTTCTATATCCTTTTTGAAAAGGGGAGATCAGGACTGTTCATAGCATTCCAAGTGTGAGACTTTCTTCATTCATTACCTCATCTTCAAAAATCTCCACATTGTCTGCATTAAGAGCAATGCCGCCTCGCGTCATGCTGAATGCAAACCATTCGTTCACAATGCCTTCTTCCTTCTAGCGATATGTGATACAGTGCTCCAACAGTTTCTCCAGGACAGCCTTTATGAAAAACTTACTCAGTCCAGGCTCTTTTACAATTCTTTATCAGGTGGGGAAAGTAGAGAAGCTTGGATTGTTGTCCTCAGAGCAGAGAAGGGCATGAAAGTATTTAATAGCGGTTTTCAAAATTATGAAGGGGTTCAATAGAATAAATAAGGAGAAACTGTTTCCACTAGCATGAGGCCAGAGAGGATTTAGTATAATTGGTAAAAAGAACCAGAGAAGAGATGAGGAGACATTTTTGTTCTGCAACGAGTTTCTACCATCTGGAATTCACTTCCTGAAAGAGTGGCGGAAGCAAATTCAATAATAACTTTCAAAAGGGAATTGGATATATTCTTGGGGGGGCGGGGAAGACACATATGTAGGGCTATGGGGAATGGGCGAGGGAATGAGACTAATTGGGCAGTTGACTCTAAAAGCCAGCACAGGCATAATAGGTCTTTTTCTTTTAAATGGTCTTTTTCTGTGCTGTATAATTCTATGAAAACAAACATTTAAATAGTCTGTAATTGGTGATGCAGTGACCGCGTTGCGTATCATCTACCGGACCAATGGTTGAGCTTGAATTAAATTTAAACACATGACCCTAAATGGAGTTGTAGCTAGGAGGTGCCAGGGTTGAATCCCAGTCAGCATTGAGTCCCAGTCACTGATCTCAGACAGGGCAGGAGCTGAGGTGCTGTAATTGCCTTCTGTATCCCAGGGTTTGGAAGGGGCAAAAGCCTAGCACTAGGTGCTCAAAATTCTCTGTATCTTGATGGGGGGGAAAAAAAGCATTAATTCCAGTGGGAATGAATGCACATGTGTAAGAGGATAGGATCAAATTCATGTGCGATGATTATGCCAGAGGAAGGTGTGCATCAGAAAGCCCACAGTCTTCTCTCCATCAATACATTTTGATGGACAGAATATCATGGGCTGCGGAGGTACGATTTCACCATGCTCTGTCTCGATGGAAAAGGCATTACGGCAGAAGTACAACAGATTGCCAAAAAAAAAAACGCTTTATGGTAATAATTTGCCAACAAGGGCATCAAGGAATTTAAACTCATTAACATTTTGCAGTGGCTGCCCCAGAGTTTTCCATTGGTTAGTGGAATAGCACCAAGTTGCTTTCTGTGTTACTTCTAGCTGGTTGTTAACTCATTTGTATTGAACAGGTTGGCAAATGTGCTGAAATAGTTCCCAAAAGGAATTTTACATGAATGGGTTAAGCAGAGGACTTTGAGTTTCATTGTAGCTATAACAAGCCATGTGACAATTGTGTTTTCATGCATCTCTATTTACAAACCAAATTAAATGATGTAGCAATTATTGCACTGGGATTCTGTTGCTCGTTAAGTCATACAATTAGTGCATCTCTTTAGCTAACTCTTAATAAATGCACTCCCTGTTGTGGAAAGGAACTATACAGATTATAAAAGGTCCCTAAAGGACGCCGGAACCACAATTTTAACCTGGAGCTGAAATTGGGAGATCAGGGATTGATGCAGATAGCAATACGCCCTAGACCTTCCTCTCCGCTCCCTGGAATGCAAGGGCCAAGACATTTTTCATAGTTTCCAACATAGTATTTAAAACACAGATTCAGGCCACCTCTCACCCGTCTTCATCTAACTTCATCGACATGTGCTTCTATTCCTTTCTCCCTCATGCCTTTAACAGGAAGGTCTTGTAGAACTTCTGAGCCCACAGCTCTGGGTTTAAGTCCCGCTCCAGGGCTTGATGGCCATGGAAGGTGCATTCATAACATGGCCAAACAGATTGATTGTCAACCTGTAAATCCTTCCAATATACCTATGGCGGGTGGTAAAAGTAGGAGAGTCTCCTGGTCAGCTACACATGATGCTGAGTTGTGTACCTCAAGCTATAGCTGCTGGTGACCTGTTCCAGAAAAATCTAGGCTTAGACATATGCATGTGTTTTGTCTGCCTCATGTGTCACTAAGACATGGGAAAGCTCTTAAGTCCATGTCTTTAACTAGCTTCTCCTTAAATGCATCAATGCTACTGGCCTCAACTATTCCTTAAGGCAGCAGGTTCCACACTCTAACCTGTCTCTGGGCAAAGATGTTTCTGCTGAGTTCCCTATTGGATTTATTAGTGACAAACTCATCTGCCCCGACAGCCTGACCAAGTAGAAATGTATTCCCATATATTTAACTTATCAAACCCTTTCATAATCTTAAAGACTTCTATCAGGTTAACCCTCAGTCTTCTCCTTTTAGAGAAAAGAGCCCTAGCCTGTTTAGTCTTCCCTGACAGGTTTCACCTCTCAGTTCAGGTGTCGATCAAGTAAATCTTTTACGTACCTTCTCTAGTGCCTCTATGTCCTTTTTATAAAATGGAGACCAGAACTCTCTGCGGTCTAACCATGGTTCTATGCAAGTTTAACATAACTTCTCTGCTTTGAATGTAGAAATGAGTCCCAGTGCTTTGTTTACTTTTTATATGGCTTTATTAACCCATGTAACTACTTTTACTGATTTGTGTGTCTGTGCCCCATATCCCTCCTCCCCATTTTGACATTTATTTTCCAAGCAATATGTGACCTCCTTACTCTTCCTACCAAAATATACCACACCATTCTTATTTATATTGAAACTTATTTGCCAATTGCATGCCCATTCTGCATGTTTATTAGTGTCTTCCTGTGTTTGACACTATCCTCTGTACACGCACTGATTTGGTACCCGCAAATTTTGAAATTGTACTTCCAATTCCCCGAGTCCAATCCATCTACGTTACTGGTGAGCAGCAGTTGTCCCAGCTCCAATCTCTGTGGAACACCACGTCCCATCTTTTAACTTCCAGGACTTGTTTAAACCCCGCATATGGACTTGTGTCTGTGGCTGCTGGGTGAGAGCGGGATAAGTACTCATTCCTCTAAGAAGGTAATGGGTATAAACTCTTCTCCAGAGACTTGAGGTCATAAACCAGGCTGACATGCTTAAGCATATTGATATAGGGAGTGACAAGGTATTGGAGGTGTTGGCAGGCTTAAAAGTGGACAAATCTCCAGGTCCAGATGATTTGTGTCCCAGACTGCTGAGGGAGGCAAGGGAGGAGATCGCAGGGGCTCTGACCCAAATTTTTAATTCCTCTCTGGCCATGGAGGAGGTGCCAGAGGACTGGAGAACAGCTAATATGGTTCCGCTATTTAAGAGGGGTTGTAGAGATAAGCCAGGGAACTACAGACCAGTGAGTCTTACGTCAGTGGTAGGGAATCTCTTGGAGAAATTTCTGATGGAGTGTATCTCTCTCCACTTGGAGAGGCAAGGTTTGATCAGGGATGGTCAGCATGGCTTTGTCAGAGGGAGGTCATGCCTAACAAATTTGATTGAATTTTTTGAAGAGGTGTCCAGGTGTGTAGATGAGGGTAGTTCAGTTGATGTAGTTTATATGGATTTCAGCAGAGCCTTTGACAAGGTCCCACATGGGAGACTTATAAAGAAGGCAAAGGCACATGGGATACAGAGTAATTTGATAAGGTGGATTCAAAATTGGTTTAGTTGTAGGAGGCAGAGAGTGATGACAGAAGGATGCTACAGTGACTGGAAGCCAGTGTCATGTGGCATACCACAGGGATCTGTGCTGGGTCCCCTATTATTTGTCATTTATATAAACAACATAGACGACTATGTGGGGGGTAGGATTAGTAAGTTTGCGGATGACACAAAGATTGGCTGGGTGGTTAACAGTGAGGTTGAGTGTCTTAGGCTACAGGAAGATACAGATGGGATGGTCAAATAGGCAGATAAGTGGCAGATGGAATTTAACCCTGAAAAGTGAGAGGTGATACACTTCGGAAGGAGTAATTTGACAAGGAAGTATTCAATGAATGGCATGGCACTAGGAAGTTCTGAGGAACAAAGGGACCTTGGTGTGTGTGTCCATAGATCTCTGAAGGTGGAGGGGCATGTTAGTGGGGTGGTGAAAAAGGCATATGGGACACTTGGCTTTATCAATCGAGGCATAGATTACAAAGGTAGGGAGGTCATGTTGGAGTTGTATAGAACCTTGTTGAGGCCACAGCTGGAGTACTGTGTGCAGTTCTGGTCGCCACATTATAGGAAGGATGTGATTGCAATGGAGGGGTTGCAGAGGAGATTCACCAGGCTGTTGTCTGGGATGAAACATTTAAATTATGAAGAGAGGTTGGACAGACTTGGGTTGTTTTCGTTGGAGCAGAGAAGACTGATGGGCGACCTGATCGAGGTGTACAAGATTATGAGGGGCATGGACAGGGTGGATAGGGAGCAGCTGTTCCCCTTAGTTGAAGGGTCAGTCACAAGGGGGCATAAGTTCAAGGTGAGGGGCAGGAGGTTTAGGGGGGATGTGAGGAAAAACCTTTTTACCCGGAGGGTGGTGACGGTCTGGAATGCGCTGCCTGGGAGGGTGGTGGAGGCGGGTTGCCTCACATCCTTTAAAAAGCACCTGGATGAGCACATGGCACGTCATAACATTCAAGGCTATGAGCCAAGTGCTGGTAAGTGGGATTAGGTAGGTAGGTCAGGTGTTTCTCACGTGTCGGTGCAGACTTGATGGGCCGAAGGGCCTCTTCTGCACTGTGATTCTGTGATTCTGTGATTCTGTGACATCTTGTACAGTATTGATGGAGCGTTGGCAGGGCCAGCTTTCGGGTGAGATGTTAAACCAAGGCGCCATTTGCCTTCTCAGGTCAGCATGAAAGATCTTATGGAATTATTTCTAAGAAGTACAGGGCACCTTTCCTGGGGAAAAATTCTCCCCCCATTGGGAGGGAAGTGCAGGAGCCAATCAGGGGTGCGCCGCCATTTTATGTGGGCAGGCCATTTAAAGCCCGCCCAGTGTGATGTCCGCCAGGAAGCGCTATGCGTTCCCTGTGAGGGCGGGGAATGATTCCCTCAGCCGGGAGTGCACTCTTTCGCTCGTGCGCCGAAAGAGCGTACAGGTCTCCCTGAGGCAAAGTGCTGCCTCATGGGGATCAGCTCCGATTTAAAACTTTTAATAAACACGTTTAAAAATTTTCCCTGCCATGTCCCCTTATGTGACACTGTCACATGAGTTGGGACATGTCTATAAGTTTTATTGAAACCTTTGTTAAAATTTTAAATACCCTCATGAAACCTCATCCCGCCCGTGGATGAGGCTTCATGCTTTTTCCAAAGCCTGCCAGTGGCTCCCGGCCTGCCCGCCAACCATAAGGTCGGGTGGGCAGGTCCATTGATGATTTTAATTAGTTTCTCAATGGCCTCAATTGGCCGTTGACAGGTTGGCGGGCGCGCAGCTGACTTGGCTGCGCCCCCGCCAACCTGAAAATGGAAATGACGCGGGGTGACATCGGGAGTTCCACCTGACGTCACCCCACGTCATTTTACTTATCGGTGAGCAGGCCCCACCCCCCCACTCACCGACCGGAAGATCCTGTTCCTTGTGTCCTGGTCAACATTAATCCCTCAAATTTACATCACTAAAACAGATAATCTGGTAATTTACCATACTGCTGTTTGAACTGTGCAAATTGGCTGCTGCATATCCTTGCACTGCAACAGTGCACTCTAAAAGTATTTCATTGGCTGTAAAGTGCTTTGGGACATTGTTAAGACATAATAGTTGCAATAAAGAAAATGCTTTTTATGTCCTTTAGTCTTGAAAAAAGAACCATGAAAGCACTGACATGATGGGCCGAATGGTCCCCTTGTGTGCTGTGTCATTCTATGGTGAGCTTTTTTAACTCATTCATGGGAAATTGGCGTTGCTGGCTAAGCCAGCATTTATTGCCCATCCCTAATTGCCCTTGAGAAGATACTGGTGAGCTGCCTTCTTGAACTGTTGTAGTCCATGTGGTGTAGGTACTTCCACAGTGCTTTTAAGGATGGATTTCCAGGATTTTGAGCCAGCAACAGTGAAGGAATGAGGATATATTTCCAAGTAAGGATGGTGAGTAACTTGGAGGGGAACTTCCAGGTGGTGGAGTTCCCATCTATCTGCTGCCCTTGTCCTTCTAGATGGTAATGGTCGTGGGTTTGGAAGGCGCTGTCTAAGGAGCCTTGGTGAGTTTCTGCGTCTCGTAGATGGTACACACTGCTACTACTATGCATCTGTGGTGGATGGAGTGAATGTTTATGGATGGGATGCCAATCAAGTGGGCTGTTTTGTCCTGGGTGGTGTTGTGCCCCTTGAGTATTGTTGGAGCTGCACTCATCCAGGCAAGTGGAGAGTATTCCATCACACTCCTGACTTGTGCCTTGTAGATGGTGGACAGGCTTTAGGGAGTCAGGAGCTGAGTTGCTCACTGCAAGATCCCTTGCCTCTGACCTGCTCTTGTAGCCATAGTATTTATATGGCTAGTCCAGTTCAGTTTCTGGTCAATGGTAACCCCCAGGATGTTGATAGTGGGCAATTCAGTGATGGTAAGTCAATTGAATGTTATGGGGCAATGGTTAGATTCTCTCTTGTTGGAGATGGTCATTGCCTGACACTTGTGTGACGTGAATGTTGCTTGCCTCTTGTCAACCAAAGCCTGGATATTGTCCAGGTCTTGCTGCACTTAGACATGGACTGCTTCAGTATCTGAGGAGCTACAAATGGTACTGAACATTGTGCAATCATTAGCGAATGTCCCTATTTCTAACCTTATGATGGACGGAAGGTCATTGATGAAGCAGCTGAAGATGGTTGAGCGTGGGACACTGCCCTGAGGAACTCCTGCAGTGATGTCCTGGAACTAAGATGAATGACCTCCAACAACCACAACCATCTTCCTTTGTGCTAGGCATGACTCCAACCAGTGGAGAGTTATTCCCCTGACTCCCATTGACTCCAGTCTTGCTAGAGCATGTTGAAAGTGCACTTGGTCAAATGCTGCCTTAATGTCAAGGGCAGTCACTCTCACCTCACCTCGGGAGTTCAATTCTTTTGTCCATGTTTGAACCAAGGCTGTAATGAGGTCAGGAGCTTAGTGACATATGAGTATATGAACATATGACCCTGGCGGAACCCAAACTGAGCATCACTGAGCAAGTTATAGCTAAGCAAGTGTCCCTTGATAGCACTGTTGATGACCCCTTCCATTACTTTACTGATGATGGAGAGTAGACTGATGGTAATTGGCCGGTTGGATTTTTCCTGCTTTTTGTGTACAGGATTACATGGTAATCAGCAGGAGGTTTCATTTCCCATGTTTGACCTGATGTCATGAGACTTCATGGGGTGCGGAGTCAATGTTGAAGACTCCAAGGGCAACTCTCTCCCGACTGTAAACTACTGTGCCGCCACCTCTGCTGGGTCTCTCCTGCCGATAGGGCAGGGCATACCCAGGGATGGTGATGGTGGTGTCTGGAATATTGGCTGTCAGGTACAATTCCATGAGTATTACTATGTCGGTCTTCGAGACAGCTCTCCCAATTTTGGCACAAGCCCCCAGATGTTAGTAAGGAGGACTTTGCAGGGTCAATAGGGCTGGGTTTGCCATTGCCATTTCCAGTGCCTAGGTCGATGCCAGGTGGTCCATCTGGTTCCGTTCCTTTTAGGCTTTGTAGCGGTTTGATACAAATGAATGGCTTGCTAGGCCATTGCAGAGGGCAGTTAAGGATCAACCACATTGCTGTGGATTTGGAGTCACATGCAGGCCAGACCAGGTAAGGATGGCAGATTTATTAGGCAATTGACAATGGTTTCATGGTCATCATTTGACTTTTAATTCCAGATATTTATTGGATTCAAGTTTCACCATCTGCAATGGCAGGATTTGAACCCAGGTCTCAGAGCATTAACCCGGGTCTCTGGATTACTAGTCCGCTGCCTCCCCTGAAGTCCCAAAGAGCATCGAAAATATGAACCTGGAAATCTGCTTTCTAATGTTAAACCATGATAATAGGAAGAGAATTGAGGCTTAAGTGAGAAAAGGCAAATGTAGGACCAATCAGGAAGCTATTCAGACAAAGTCATCACTATGTAGAATGGACCTAGTGTGTGTGAACCTTGGAAGCATTGAAGAAGCAGTTGGGATGTGTGATGAAGGGACTGTAGTACGTTGAAGCAGGCTGAACTTAATGGCCTCCCTTATCCACATATGTTTTGTAACTTTATCGGCTCAATTTGCTCAGACTGGGACAGGCCAGATCATGGAAGCCTGAGGCTGCACTTGGAAAACTAAAACATTCCAGTGAAAGACACGCCAGAAAGTAAATTACACTCTGGTTTTTGTCTCAAACTATTTGATTTAAAAGGGGTTGCAGGGCAGGGGTGCAGTGGAGAAGCACAGTACTGTAAATTCAATGTGCACCGATCACGATACCTTTGACTTGTATACGATTCATGTCAATCAGCCTTTTTTGCTGTCTGTGATAACTATATTATACTGTACTCAGAGAATGGAACAAAGCAGTCTGAACTGTGTCAATTAATGCACATTGATACATTAACGTGTATGTGTGCTTCTTTTTCAGACTCATCGGCATTCCTTCACAGCTGACTACACGTTGTGCAATTTACACACGTGGTAAGTAGTGCACTCCTTCAGAAAATTTCCATTCATGTAAACAACTGATTGTATGCTGTCTAGTGCTCATCTCTGCGCTATTTTCCATATGGAGACAATTTCAGTGACAGGCACGACACGATCCCTGTGAGGGTGGCATTGCACAGCTCCCTCTTTCAGTAATATGAGATCATATCACGATCAAGGCCTAAATTAGGAATGAAAACAATACACGAGATCAATTTATGTAAATGACCATTTTTGTCCCTTAATAACATGTCAGATGCAAATTGGAGCTTAGGTGACCTAAAACAATTGGTGATGTTTTGAAGGTATTCCATTACAAAATTAACATATTAAGAGGAAACGTGGCTGCTTGGATAGACAAATATCTTGGGAACTAGAGTTTAGAGGCAAATGGATGTATTTTGGATTGATGGAGCCTGGACTGTAGACCCAGGGGTGTGTGCTGGGGCCCCCTTTTCTTTTCCATTTCTTAAAAAAAAAATAATTGAACGGATGGCTTTAAGTATCAGCTGCGGCTCAGCGGTAGCACTCTTGCCTTTAGAAGGCTGTGGGTTCAAGTTCCACTCCAGAGATTTAAACACCAAATTCAGGCTGACACTTCAGTGCAGTGTTGAGGGCTGTGATATTAAATTGGGGCTCTGTCTGTCCTCTTGGGTGGATGTGCAAGATCCTATGGCACTCATCAAAGAAGGGTAGGAGAGTTCCTCCCAATAGGCTAATATTTCTCCCTCAGCCAACACCTAAAACAAATATTTGGGTCATTGATTTCATTGCTGTTTCTGGGAACTTGTACATAAGTAAATTAGCCACTGCATTCCCGACATTACAACAGTGACTACACTTCAAAGGTACTTCAATTGGAAAATAACCAGCTAAATAGTCAAACCTGTATATCTCTCTTAAGATAAACCTGTATATCTCTACTTCGTCACAAGCACACTAAATTTTAGGCTGGAAGAGACATGTAGATATAACATTTCTGTTACCATACAACCCACAACTGTACATTAGTCTGCTTGTATGTCTCTTCAGACTGACTGACAAGGGTTCGTCCCCTCATGTGAACTTTGTCCTGTAGCCCTCTAAATTTCTTCTCTTCAAATAATCATCCTGTTCCCTAACGAATGCCCCCGAAGGCGCCTCCACCACGGTTTCAAGTCGAGCAGTCCAGATCCAAACCGCTCGCTGCGTAAAAGGTTTTCCCCATGTTACCATGATTGCTTCTTGTGTCAATCGCCTTAAATCAGTGACCTCTCGGCCTCTCCTCCTCGATCCTTTCACCAGTGGGAACAGCTTCGCCCTCTCTACCCTGCCCAGACCCCTCATGGGGCTGAATTTAATGGAGTCCACTGAAGCGGGCATCATAGTGCGGGGAAAGGGAGGGGGGTTGCTGGGAGAATCGGGCATCAGATTGCTGGCATCCAGAAAACTGTTTCCAATTAAGTTGGGGGTTGGAAGGACCTGACCCAGCAATCTTGCACACTGGTGGCCGCTCTGTCAATTGGGCTCATTAATGATCGAGATGGAGAGGCCACTGAATGCCCTACCATTGCCTCCGATCCCCTTCCACCCCTGATGCCCTAGTGCCTCTGGCAACTCCCCCCATCACTACCACCTGTCCTCGACCCCCTTCCTCCCTCACTCACCTGTATCCAGGACCCCAGTGACGATCCTTGGGCTGGGCTTTAGCGCATGACCAGCAGCAGCAGCCAGCATTTCTTGTGGCACCGCCAGCAATGGAGAGCTGCTAATGAGTCGGCAGCTCTCCGGCATTGGGGTTTCCGCCTCATGGGGGGATTGATTGTGTGGAAGGCCTCAGGGCACTGAAATCGGTTTGGGCCTCCCCCATGGAAGCGACGTGGGATTCCCACCTGTACTCCAACCTGGGGTGGGGTTGGGGTCCCCGTCACCCGCACTAAATCTCAGCCGTGATTTCTTAAATGATTCCTGGTCTCTATCTTTACTGCTGTAATCTGAACATTTATTCCCCATATTGATGAGCGTGAAGGAAATTCTTCTGGAACCTGTCCTAAAAAAATATTTTATCAGGTTGAACCGCTATCCACTAGCTCTACTTCTGCTGCTTAATTTGAAGTAACACTCTGGGTTAACATTTTCTTAAACCCTCAAAAAGACAGCCGTAGGAGCAGGTTTCACCTCCATGTCATATGTAACATAAACGCAAAGAAGTTTCTAACGTTGAAACCTGTGGTCAGCCATGATCATATTAAATGGTGGTGCAGGTTCAACAGGCTATATGGTCGACTTCCGCTCCTGTTTCTAGTGTCCGTGTTCTTGGGCAGAATTTTCCCGTGGGCGTGCGGGGGGTGGGCCCCACATGCCGATGTGTAAAATGATGCACGGTGAGTTCGGGCGAGCGTCCCGACGTCATCATGCGCCATCGCGATATTTCGTTGGGCGGGCGCGCGATGATCTCCGATGCGTGCCCGTCATTAATTAACGGGCCACTTAAGGCCCTTGAAGCGCCAATTGACTGCGACTTTTCGGGGCCCGTGCAATCTTCAGGTCATCGCACGGGTGCAACGGGCAAGCGGGTAGGGCACATTTGTATTAACCTCATCCATGGGCGGGATAAGAGGGGTCAGAGAGGTCGTGAATGTGCTCAGTCAGGTATTTAATTTGGAAAGTTACTGATACTTGACTATGTGAGCAGAAATACTTCAAAACGCATACTAGCTGCTTGGAAAGGACTCAACCTTCAGGTCAACACTCTGCAGTGAAGATCCTTTTTGTGGCCTGCAGGTTTCAGGAAGCCTTCCCTTAGCCTGGGAAAGGGAGTTGTGCTCTCCACAGGAGGCACCTCCTCTGAGGAGGAAGGGAGGACCAGAAGGGGGAGGAGGCCAGGAATCCACATTCAGCCTCCAGAGGAGCCGCCTTTGGGAGGAGAGGCGCAGGCACAAGGGGCACAGGGCCAATAGGAAGTCCAAGGCGGAAGGGGCTGCAGAAGATGCCACTATCCTGCTGCCAGGGTACAGGCGACGAAGCAGCTAGCTCAATATGTCTAAGGAGCAGTGCCAAAGGAGACAGTCGACTCTAACTGTCAGATGATAGCCATGAGATCTCCGCGAACTGTGTGGGAGGGCACCCCATGCCAGTGGCTCTTAAGGTCACAGCTGCCCTCAACTTCTATGTCTCTAGCACTTCCCAGGGGTCGGTGGGTGATCTTCGCGGTATTTCCCAATCAGCGGTCCACCCTTGTGTCAAGCAGGTTACAGACGCTCTGTTCAGGCATGCATTGACCTTCATCCACTACCGCTGGGACCAGGCCAGCCAGACACAGCCAGCCAGTGGCTTCACGGCCATTGCTGGCTTCCCTGTGTCCAGAGTGCAATCGACTGCACAAGTGGCCATCAAGGCGCCAGCAGGATCGTCAACAGGAAGGGCTTCCACTCCATGAATGTGCAGATAGTGTGTGACCATAGGATGCTGATTCTACAAGCCTGCGCAAGGTACCCAGGCAGCTCCCTCGACGCCTACATCCTCAGACACTCCCAGGTGCTGAGGCTCTTCAGTGCTCATGCCCGGCTGGATGGATGACTGCTGGGTGACAAGCGCTATCCCCTCAGAAGGTGGCTCATGATGCCTCTCCGCCATCCAAGAACAGAGGCTGAGTAACGGTACAATAGGAGCCACGCCTCCACAAGGGCTGTGGTGGAGAGAACCATCAGTCTTCTCAAGATGTGCTCCCGATACCTGGACCACTCAGGGGGTGCACTCCAGTACCCCCCAGATTGTGTGTTGCTGAGAGTGGTTGCATGCTGCACTCTCCATAATCTGGTGCTGGAAAGGGGGTGCGCTGTGGGTGAAGAAGATGTAGATGCAGTGGCTGCAGCTGCACACGATGAGTCCAGCAGTGAGTCCGAGGATGAGCACGCACAGGGAAATGCTGAGGGGGTAGACGCTGACCCGGGCATACTCCAGGGAGGCAGGGACACCCGGGAGGCTTTAATCCAAAGAACCTTCAGCTAGAACACCACAGGTGGACCTCCAACACACGCCTGTGCTGCAGGCTCCATTCTCAATACCTGAGTGTAAAATCTGCCCGGAAAGGAACATTAACTAAGGGCCTTGTCAATAAAGCTCAATGTGACACAACTCACTCATAACATCATGGGTAACCATCCACCTGCAGAGGAAAAGAGGCACCCTCAGCCATGGTCACATGTCTAAATTTAATGATACAACAAAATGAACTGAAGGAAACAAAATGACAAAGGTGTTAAACACCACACCAACTAATCATGACCTCATTGCGGGGCAACACAAAAGCACCAGTGAGAAACCTGTGGTGTGCCTAAGGTGCTTTAAATTTATGCTTTCGGGTGCTACGTCTAGGTACTTCCCATACGCTGGCACTTGCAACTGAGCCAGCCTGCTCACTGTGCTGTCCTGTTGGCCTCAATGACCTTGGCGGCTGTCCTCTGGCCTGTGGAGCCTGTGCTGGCCCCGCCTGGGAGGGAGCTGCCAGTTGCACAGCTGGCATCTCCCCAGTTGTCACAGCCTCACTGGATGCAACGGTCACTGGCAGAGGGAGTGAGGAGCTTCTGCCCTCATCCGGAGCGCCCTGAGAGGAGCTCGCAGAGATGACAGGCTGCTGCTGCGCCGACGTGAGGTCGCTTTGGACCTCCCTGCTCACCATAGATGGATCGGCACCGAGCTGGGAAACTTGATGCCCAGATCATCTGCCACACTGGCATTGACCAGCTGAGGTCAATGCCGCAGTGAGGGCTTGCTGGTCTGAGCGCATCCCCAGGAAGCCCTGATTGTTCTCCTGGAGGAGCCTCTCCACGAGAGTCGCCACTCTCTCCATGGAGGAAGCATGGCGCTCGGACATGAGGGTCATTGCATCGGGGATGATCAGCATGGACTCCTTCACCATGGAAGCTAAGCCAAGCATAGCCTCATGTATGTCCGCCATATCCTCCTGCACACCCTGCTGGACTTCCAACGTTTGCTGCCTCACGGATGACTCCAGAGGCACATCATCAGGCACCGACTGAGCATGTGCCTGGACCCCTGCAGCCCTCTGACTGTTGACGCCATGGGCACTCTCTGTCTCTGCCAGCTCCTCCAGCGACTGTGAAGTGCCCTCACCACTGTGTCCTGGGACACTAGCCGAGGTACCCACTGAGGTACTAGTATCTGTGCTGGTGCCTGCCTGGCAGAGATGCTGTGATGCTGGTGAGTCCGAGACTTCAGGGCCCTCAGGTGTGAGAGGGGGCCTCTGCTGCTTCTCCTCCCGGCCCTGTTCCACTGATGCTGAAAGGAAGAACAAGGACATTGGATCAGTTAATGTGGAGGCAATGACAATCTGTATCCCTTTCCCCCGGATCATTATGCGCTCATCCTTTCATAAGCAATGGTCAAGCTTTTTTGCAAACTTCAATCACTGAACATTCAGCACTGCCATGGCTGTTGGGACACTAATGGTGACCTCAGTGCTGGGCAAACATACCTGCCCATGGCACCCCAGCCTCACCGACACCGGTGGACCTCGGCACGTGGCATCTCTCAGATCGAGGGCCTACTGCTTGAACCTGCTAATGATTGCCAACTGGGCCAGCCCTCCGCCAGTCCTCACCCACTCGGCGGCATTATGTGCATTCTTCTCCTGAAAAGGAGAGAAAAGCATTGATTAGTGCTACTTGTACCTGGATTCTCTTTGCGGACGGCCCACCCCAACCAGAGTGGGACATTGCAGGGCTCCAGTGCCTCCTCACCCCGCTGCTGCCGAACACTCACACAAAGATGCTAGGCCTGTCCCCCCGCCCCCCACCGCCTTGGCCCATTGCAGCCTACATCACATTTGGCACCACACGGTCTAACCTTGCAAAGCAAGGAAGCGCAAGCACATGGAGCGCAGAGGGCAGCAGATCGATCGGTGCCAATGCCACCTGAAGCTCCCCTCCCAGCATGTCATCACCCTCACTTGGACATGTTTTGCAGTTCCAGCACTGCGCCTAGGTGCAGATCCTCCAGGTTGCCCCCAAAACAGTAATGTGGGTCTCAGTGTACCACTCGCTGCGGGTGCAGAACCCATCTCTTCACCACCCTCTCAGGGTGATCTCGGCATGGGCAATATCTGCTGGCCCACCCAGCGAAGGACACATGGCGTCAATGATTCAATGCAGCCACTACACTCAGACTTGGGGGTGGGGAGGGTGCCTGGGGGGGAAAGCCTACCTGTTGGGTTAGTGACCAATGCCAACATGGTACTCGCCCTTCCTGAGTGCAAGAAGCCGTTGAAATACTTGCGACACTGGACCCAGGAGCGCCACACCACGTCGCGGGAGCTCACCACCTCTGCCACCTCCTCCCAGGCACGTTTGGTCATGTGGGGGGGCACCTGCTCCTTCCCTCCTGGGGTACCAGGACCTCCCGCCGTGCTGCCACCTCCTCGAGGAGGGCAGCAAGGCAATTGTCTGAAAAACGAGGAGCACAGTGCCCCCCCTGCCCTACCCTCCTGCCTGGCCTGCTCACCAGCAACGCTCTGGGGAGCCCTTCCACTGGGCCATGATTCACAGCCTTTGAAAGACTGCAGCAGCTTTTTAAAACAGGCCGCCGGGTCCCCATTGGACCCGGTGGTCACTGCAGTCCCTCCGTTGCCCATCCACTCCCGCTGTCCTCGGGAGCCGTGTTTCACACTGGGCGGCCCGCCCGCGTAAAATGTCTGCGCAGATCTGATCGCGGGTGGTGATTGGGTCCGCGTCCGCCCATGCAAGGCCCCCCCAAAATTCTGCCCATTGTTACAGCAAATTTTCCACTTGTTTGTTTTGAAGTATTAGGTCTGCGATACATGGAAATGTATAGCAGTTACAACACGAGCCCGTGTATACCCTCCATTTGAAAAAATAGTTCACCCTGTTCCCATATTTCTTCACCCACTTTCCTTCATCCATCCATCCAATGAGCCTTGAATGTTCAGACCATAAGATGTAGGAGCAGAAGTAGGCTATTCGCCCCATCAAGTCTGCTCCACCATTCAATGAGATCATGGCTGACCTGATAATCTTCAATTCCAATTTCCTGCCTTTTCCCCATAACCCTTGATTCCCTTACTGATTAAAAATCTGTCTTGGTTTTTGTTTCAACCACCAACTCTTGAAGTGAATTCCACAGCCTCATAACTCCCTGTGGGTAGAGGTTTCTTCTGCTCTCTGCCCTAGACCTCTTACATTTAACCTTCCATATAAGGCAGCCAAAAGTTGCTCCATCATCAGTTGATTGGATGCACACATCATGGTCACTTTTTCCTTTTTGCGTTCTCCTCACCCAGCTCGACAAAATAACACAACAGCCCATCCAAAAGTACTGACGATTGGGACAATTGACCAAGAAAGTCAAATGTGTGCAGAGTGGAGCTAACTGCTGTGTTTACAAAGAACGTACATTAGGTGAATTGCTGAGTCTGGACCACGTCTTGTTTCCTTTCAATTTAAACACAAGCTGTGGGTACCACAGAGCCTGTCTCGATGACTCAGTGACAATCAGAAATCTGCTCATGTTAGTTGGTCTCAGCTCTGGCCAGCATCATAGGCTGCCAAGATTGTCCTAAGCTCCCCACAAACAGGGAAAATCATCCCGACTTCCTGCTGCTCTAATCAATTATCCTACTGTAAAGTGCTTGTGTGTGGATGTCATGCTGGATCAGCTTGAGTTTTCATTTCTTCACATCCTCTCTGCTGTGTTTCCTTCTACCCTTGAACACAAGCTTACTAGTCACTCAGGTAGGACTGGTGAGCAATGTTGGGAGTTCTTTTATTTGAAGATGACAGCAGCATGCACGTTTCAGGAGAGGAGTTGTTACTAACATCTCTTCCTTGGTCAACTAACACATTACAACTCTTTGTCACATGACAGATGGGATCATATCCTGTTTGATAGTGTTTTCAGTTTATGGACACACCCACTTAAAGAAATACTACAACATCCGAGCACCAAACTGCCATCAATCGCTGCGGAAGAGAACTGGAAAGAGGGCCAGCAGCTCCCGTGGAGCTATCGCCCTGTGTGAGTCAAACCTTCAGGGAAAAGGGGAGTGAAAATTAGTTGAAAAATTTTATAGGTTTTTCAAACATTGGTAAAATATTTTTCACACTCTTTACCCAGCCTGCAAACACTTAAGTGCAGCGTCATGGTAAATGAAACAGTAATGTGAACCTGCTGCTCAGTGTCTTTGCTGCATTATTCCCCTTTGGTTTTTGACCACTTCTGCCCTGAAAGTGCTGAATCTTGCTGGACTGCAGTTCTACATGCACCAGGCATCAGCCAGTGCATCATCCAAGCGTCCATTGTTCTTGAGAGCCTTAACCCTGAGTCCCTTGGGGGAGGGAACATCACAGTCAAATCCAGCCTGATACTCATTTGATGTCTTCATGTGTACAGTTTCTAACAGAGGATATTGGATAACAATCAGGTAAAGAAAAACTTGCATTTGTATGGCACCTTTCACAGCAGCCAATGAAGTGCTTTTTGAATTCTAGTCAATAGTGTAATGCATTCGTTGCAGCAGCCAATTTGAACACAGCAGGTTCCCACAAACAGCAATATGATGAGGATCAGGATATTGGCCAGGACACCAGGGACAACATTACCATGAAAACTTTTATGTCGGCTTAAGAGAGTACACAGGGCTTTGTTTTAAAATCTCATCCAAAAGGACAGCCCCTCCAACAGTGCAGGGCTCCCTCAGTCCTGCCCTGGAGTGTCAGTCTGTATTTCTTTGCTTGTGTCTCTGGAGTGCAGCTTGAATCCACAACCTTCGGGCTCAGAGGTGAGAGTGCTACTGATGGGGACCATTGCTGTCACCCTAGCGAATTTTCTCTTTCCAAGCCCAAGAGCACTGAAGCCGATTGAGGACCTCCTTACTGATACCAGCTACGATTTCACAGGCTTACTTGGCTTTTATGGTTAAATCATACAAATTAAAAAAAAGAAAGACTTGTATTTATATAGTGCCTTTCACAACCTCAGGGTGTTCCAGAGCGCTATGCAGAAAGTGCACTATTTTTCAAGTGTTGTCACTGTTGTAATGCCGGAAAAGATAAGCAAGTTAGCGCACAGCAAGACCCCACAAACAGCAATGTCATCATGAGCAGATAACCTGTCTTTAATGGTGTTGATTGAGGGATAGATATTGACCAAAATCCTGGGGGAACCCCTCTGCTCTTTTTCAAATGGTACCACGGGATCTTTTATATCCATTTGAGAGAGCAGACAGGGGCTTGGTTTAATATCTTGCCTGAAAGGTGGCATCTCCGACATTGCAGAACTCCTTCAGTACTGCACTGGATTGCCTATTTATTACAACATTAAAGGAGGCCACGTGGCTTGTCAACTTTGTCCCAGATTTCTGCGTCTTCAGCTGGAGCTAACTGCTGTCACCCTATTCAATGTCCTTTCCTCAAAAAGCTCAGTTAGACACTGCCTTTACTAACTAAGCCATCAGAGTAACTCGTTTTTTGTGCAAGGAACTATAAGAACAGATGTCATTGTGTCAGCATGTACTGGTGCCCAGGATGTGTAACATTTTTTAGAAGATTTTGGAAAAGTCTAATTTTTCACTGAGGTAAAACTCTTTTGTCCACTATGGCGTCATCAAAGTAAATGGTATTGATGGACTGGCCAATGCAAAGTGGGATAAGCATACTGAGTTTTCTTAGTTACTGGTTTGTAGAAGAAAGAATTTTACTCCACACAATCACCATATACCTACTTTCGCGTGGAGAAATGTCCCAAGGTGCTTCATGGGTGTGAATTTGAAACAAATGAATATGAACCAAAGAAGGAGATATTGGCTGTGTGGTCTACTCCTATTTCTTGTGTTCTTATTAGAACATAAGACTTAATCAAAACACGGGTTTTTGTGTGGGCCTTAAAGGAGGAGAAGGGGTAGAGAGGCAAAGCAGCTAAGGCACGGTACTCCAGAATATGTGTTCTAGGCAGCTAAATTGACAGTGGTCAGCGCTGGTTGGGTGAGGAAGGGCAATGCCTAGGGGACCAGAGTCAGAGGAAGGGAGAGTTCAGGATAGGGAGTTGCGATGCTGCAGCAGCTTACAGAATAGGGAGAGAAAACAAACCCACCATGAATGCATTCAAATAGGAGGGTGAGAAATTTAAATTCTGGGTGTTGAACTGCAGGAAACCAATGTACATCAGAAAGGACAAGGCTGGATGAACAGAGGGGGTCAGATAAAGGTAGAAGAGCTTTGGATGATCTTATGGAGGGTGGAGGGAGAGGCTGGTCAGGAATGCACTGGAATTGTCAAGTCTGGAGGTGACAAATTATGGATTAGGGGTTCAGCAGCAAATGAGGCAGAAGCAGAGATGGGAGATGTTACAGAGATGGAAGTAGGAATACTTCGTGGTAGAGAGGATATGGGATTAGAAATAGCTCATAGTTGACTAGGATACCAATGTTGTGAAAAGTTTGTTTTAGTCTGAGACCATGTCTAGAAGGCAGATGGTGGTAGGTTATGGAATTTATGGATTATGGAGCCCATACTGGTTTTGGTCCTCCCAATGTTTCACTGGAGACAATTGTGACTCATGCAGCAGTTTTGAGAGTGAGGAGTGCAGAACCTGAGGAGGGAGAACCATTTACGATGTCAGCCATGGAGGTTAAGGAAGGAAGCTGATGGTCATCAACCTGGTAGGAATAGGGTCAAGGGAAAGAAGGTGGGTTTCACGCCAAGGTGAGCTCAGAGAGGGCAAGAGACTAAATAGAAGAACAAGTGGAGGGAGATGTGGGTTCAGGGCTAGGGCAGGGCAAGTCTGATGGGAAAAAATGATGGGAAGGAAAGTAAGTTAAATAATTTCTCACTGTTATGGGGATCATGTGACTGTACAGACGAATCACCCTTAAGTGCAGGGAACCTGAGGGGCAGAGCTTTTTAGCCTTGGTCTTGGAACAAGCATGTAGCTTCATCTGGAGCCTGTAAATAAAGTTTACTCTTTCTTACAAGAAACCAGCCCTGCATTCCAAGTTTATTATAATTGGCAATGAGGATAAATAGCGCTGACACAGCACCTCACCTCGCGATTTATTTTAAGGGAAGAAAGAAAAGAATTATACTCACCAGCAATGCCTTTGTTTGGCAAAATTAACCAGTACGACTCATCCGTTGAGGACTGGAGCCAATGCATTGAGAAATTAGGTTTCTACTTTGTAGCTAACAAAACAACGGCGGAGGAGAAACAGAAGGTAATTTTCCTAAGTGTCTGCGGGAGCAAAACATATAACCTAATCCGTAGCTTGATGGCTCCAAACGCGCCAAATCCCAGATCCTTCACCAAGCCAGTACATCTCGTGAAACGACATTTTCAACCTAAACCCTCAGTGATCATTGCAAAGATTCAAGTTTAACTCTCGAGTAAGGGCCCCCACTGAGTCGATCGCAACGTACATCATGAAGTTAAAACAGTTAACGGAGCACTGCGGCTTCTGTGATACTTTAAACGACATGTTGCGAGATCGTTTGGTTTGTGGCATAAACTAATATAGCATTTAGCGCTGCGGATAGAGGTTGAGCTAGACCTGAAGTGCACCTTGGAGATAGCGCTAGCAATGGAGAGCACTGAGAGGGACTCGCAGGCTCTGCAGAGCGTGCTACATGGCGCCGTTTTGCAGCTAGGGCAGGAACCTGCTGCCGGGCGTGGCGTGTAGACCAGGGAGGCTACCGTGAAAAAAAATAAAAAGAAATACAGGAAGCAGCTCACCGGTAACCCAGAGTTGAAGTGTTACCATCGTGGGGGAAATCATGCACCTGGAGTCTGTGGATTTACAGAGGCAGAAAACCACTATTGCCACAAGAAAGGGCATGTTGTTAAACAGTGCAGAACTAGGTCAAAGCAGCCATTCAGACAACAGGTCAAGTTGAATGAAGTGCACAATATAGTTGAGCCAGAAGTTACTGAGGCTGAATTTTATTCCCTACACAATCTGAAGTCCAGGGAAAATGAACTAATCACTGCTATGCTTCAAGTAAATGGAAAGCCTCTGCACATGGAGGTGGACACAGGGGTATCGACCACATTGGTGGGAGAACACATCTTTAAATGCCTCACAGAAGGTACCAAGCCATTGAGTTTGGAGAAAACCACTGCTCAGTTAAAAACATATGCAAGAGAAGCAATACAGGTGAAAGGCATCACCTCTGTTCCTGTATCATACAGACAACAGACAGCTCAGCTGCCAATAATTGTTGTAACTGGGGAAGGGCCTAGCCTTTTGGGTCGTGATTGGTTGAAGGAAATCAGACTAAACTGGCCAGAAATTTTTCAGGTCAGGACAGGAGGAATTGCAGAGTTGTTGAAAAGGTAATACAGAGTATTCTGAGATGAGCTGGGGAAAATCAACGGTCTACAAGCTAAAATATACATGGACCCTGAAGCGACACCCTGGTTTTTTGAGGCAAGACCTGTGCCGTACGCACTAAAAGGAAAGCTAGAAGTGGAATTATGTCATTTGCAAGTCTAAGTCACAGCAAGTCTAATTTTCAGAATGGGCAGCACCCATAGTCCCTAGGCTGAAACCGGACCAAACCATTCACATCTGCAGAGATTATAAATTAATGGTAAACAAGACTGCAAAATTAGACAAATACCCAATCCCAAGGATTGAAGATCTCTATGCTAAACTTGCAGGAGGAAGATCCTGTACTAAACTGGACATGAGTCATGCACATCAACAGCTCGAGCTGAACAACACATCAAGAAGTTATGTCACCATAAACACGCACAAGGACCTGTACCAATATACACGCCTACCCTTCGGTCTGTCATCCCTGTGTGATGTTCCAGAGAATCATGGAAAGCTTCCTACAAGGACTCCCCCGAATTATAGTGTAGCTGTACAATGTCTTACTCACAGGATCCACAGAAGCAGAACATGAGGCAAACCTGGAAGGGGTTCTGAAGAGATTTTTGGAGGTTGGCGTTCGTTTAAAAATAGATAAGTGCACCTTCTAAGCAAAGGAAGTTACATATCTGGGTCATCGAGTGGATGCCCAAGGGTTATATCCATTAGAGGAGAAAGTAGGGCAAGCAAGGAAGCACCCTCTCCTACCAACATCATGGAGCTCAAGTCTTTTTTGGGTATGGTAAACTTATGGTCAATTTTTGCCTAATCTATCTACAGTGTTAGCCTCTTTACACTTATTATTGAAGAAGAACCACAGATGGTCCGGGAAGGCACAGCAAGAGGAAGCCTATACAAGAGTCAAGGAGCTTTTACACTCATCGTGTCTGCTAGTGCACTATGACCCATCAAAGGAATTGAAACTCACTTGTATGCATCTCCCTACGGAGTGGGAGCAGTATTGTCCCAAGATGGAGGATGGATCTGAAAGACCGATAGGATATGTGTCCAGAACCCTTTCTGCAGCAGAGAAAGGATACCCGCAAATTGAAAAAGAAGGCTTATCTGTCATATTTGGAATAAAGAAGTTCCATCAATATTTGCACTGTCGACACCTCCATAGTGTCAGATCGCAAACAACTGTTAGGACTGTTTACCGATAGCCTCTACCAGAATTCGAACATGGGCTTTAATCTTGTCGGCATGCGAGTACATTTTATGGGTGTGCATGTAGCAAATGCAGGTGCCTTCAATCATCTCGCTTTGCCAGATAGTCTTACACGTGTTCCAGTACCTCAAGAGGTAGTACTTGCGTTGAATTTCCTGGACTCCTCACCAGTCTGTACACGGCAGATAAATAATTGGACAAATCGGGATCCAACTTTAGCAAGAGTCCGTGAACAAGTATTACAGGGATGGTGAAATACACAAGTCCCTGAAGAATTGAAACCATTCTTTGTACGTAGATCTGAACTGAGTTGTCAAGATGGTATCTTGTTATGGGGAGCAAGAGTCGTTATCCCTTTGCAAGGAAGAGAACCATTATTAGAAGAACTTCATAGTGCACATCCTTGTATTTTGAAAATGAAGATGCTCGCACAAAGTTATATCTGGTGGCCAGGTATAGACAGTGATACAGAAAAAATAGTTAAACACTGCCTCCAGTGCCAACAACAGCAGAAGTTGCCCGTTTCAGCCCCACTGCACCCCTGGGAATGGCCTGGTCGACCCTGGCTTAGACTACATATAGGCTATGTGGGTCCATTTCTAGGTACCCTGTTTCTTGTGAATATCGACACACATTCCAAATGGATGGATGTGTTTGAAGTGAGATCACCTACTTCATCTGCGACCGTTGAAAAACTGCACCAGAGTTTCAGTGTTCATGGTTTACCTGAAGTTATTGTGTCAGACAATGGTACTACTTTCACTAGCACCGAATTCCAAAGATTCATGAACCTAGATGGGATTAAACACGTCAGAACAGCACCGTACCATCCCTCGTCCAATGGGTTAGCCGAAAGAGCGTTACAAACATTTAAAACTGGCATGAAGAAACTAACAGAGAGAACGTTAGAAATGTGAATTTCAATGATTTCTGTTCAACTATCGCACAAATCCTCATGCAACCACTGGTTTAACACTTTCAGAATTGTTAATAAAGCGCTGACTTCATACAAGATTGAGTCTAGTATTTCCTAATTTAGAGGGGAAGGTGGAGAGAAAATCAGAATAGTCAAGAAGTGATTATGACGCTCGCAATAAAGTTTGAGAGTTTACTGTGGGGGAGACAGTTTTTGTATGAGATTTTGCAACTGGATCGAGATGGGTCCCTGGTACAATCGTCTCTGAAACAGGACCTTTATCTTATCAGGTAGAATTGGAAAACAGGATTGTTAGGAAACGCGTGGATCGTCTCAGAAGTCGAGAAACCCTCCAATAACCAGTTAATCCACCTGAAATCGAAGTCGAAACTTCGACCCCCGAGGATTCAGATCGACAACGAACAGACATACCTGATGTCTCTGTTGAAGTAAATAAATCTGAACTGCCATTGTCTAAGGATGTCCCTGATGCTGCAGTTCCTGTGCAAGTCGATCCAATGGAAGAACCTCCAGTCATGGAAACAAAAATAAAAACAGCTGGAAAAACTCAGCAGGTCTGACAGCATCTGCGGAGAGGAATACAGTTAACGTTTCGAGTCAGTATGACTCTTCATCAGAACTGGAACTCCAGTTGTCGAGTTGCGTCGCTCTACACGAATCCGAAACCACCTCAAAGACTAAATTTATAATGGCGTGAACTGCATATAATTGTATATGATATGGGTTAAGATATTTTTGTAAATAAGAAGGTAAAACAAAATTAAAGGGGGAGGAATGTAGTAATTGTAAGTTAAACCATTTCTTACTGTTATGGGGATCATGTGACTACAGACATCTCATCCCTGAGTGTGGGGGAATCTTAGGGGTGGATCTTTTTAGCTTTGGTCTTGGAACAAGCATCTGGAGTCTGTAAATAAAGTTCACTGTTTCTTACAAGAAACCAGCTTTGCGTTCCAAGTTTATTACAGAAGGTAAGAGAGGTAGCGGAACAATCTTATTGACGAAGAATTATTGAGCTCCTCACATTGTTGCATTTGGTTAGGGTGGAGGGAGGAATTGAAGGAAACTGTCAATAGTACAGTAAAGAAGTGAAAAAAGGGTTATGCTTACTGTCACAGGATGATCTGGGGCTAGTGAGCAGTATTGGCAGAGGAGAGCGAGGGCTAACAACTTTGATGTGTTCCAACCAGATCTGGTGATGGGCGGCTAAACTAGTTGTGTAGCAGATACACTCACTTCTTCAGCCCTTGGAGTTGAGGGGGCAAATGTGGGATCCTTATCAGGAATCAACCGAGATGGAGGTGAGTAAAGGTTTTGCTGGGGACAAGGATATTAGAGGTGAAGGCGAGAGGAATGGTCACGCAAATTGACAACTGCAGAAGTATGATGGCAAATGGAACCCCAAAGGCTAGGCGGTTAGGGCTTTGAAACTACAGTTGTAAGAAACCTGGGGTGAACTTATTTTAAGGGATGCAGAAAGAAGTGGGGACCTATGGAGATAATTGGGTGTGAGTGGTAAGGGATACAAAGAAATGGTGAGAGGTGGCCTTGTCAGTAATGGGAGGACAGAGGCCACAGAGGATGGCAAGGTTGAAGGAATGGCCGAGGATATGGTTGGAAAAATTTATAATTGAGGAAGTGGTGGTTGCAAATGGAGTTGAGATGGAGATAAATCACCAAAGATTAGGAGTCGCTTAGTAGAGAGAAGGGAAGGAACTCAATTTTGCTATTAGAGAGCAGGGGTTTTGAAGGAGAGATGAGAGGATTGCAATAAAGTGAGGTGCTCAAAGGAAGTGAAGATGACAGAATAGCAGGAGAACAGGGTGGGGCTTGCTGATAAAGACCCCCGTAGGTGGGCTGAGCTGGATGAGAAGGAAGTTGGTGCTGCTGTCTCCTAGTGGGCGTACTGGCTGGGCAGGCTGACACAAGGGAAGAGGATGAGGTATTTGTGGTTGCTGTTCATAATGAGATGGTGATGAATGTCCCTTTAGAGAATGTCAGGAAAGGCACAGGGAGTTGAGTTACCTGTGGGTTTATTCACACAGAATTGAAACCTGGAGCTGCAGCGCAGAAGAGCAGTAATGGGGTGAGGTGGGGCGAATCTGTGTGTAATTTTCATGGCTTTGACATTTCAGTGCCTAAAGGGTTAGCTGTGCTTTTGTGAAAGCAAATATTGAGAAAGGCATGCCATCTGCTGGTGACCAAGAGCTATTAAACCAAAGCTACATAGCAACTGTATTAAACTGGAGGGTGAACAGCACCAACTGTAAGTAATCCTCCTTATGAATGAAACTATAGCTACACATCATCCTGACTCAGTCACTACCATTCTCGACTCTTGAGTCATAAGGTTATGGGGCCATGTGCCATTCCAGGACTTGAATACATAGTCTAGGCTTCTGTTTACCGAAGATGAAATAAATTAGTAAACATATCTTTGTTTTAATTCATTGACGGGATGTGGGCTTCACTGGCTGGACGAGCATTTATTGCCCATCCCTAATTGCCCTTGAGAAGGTGATGGTGAGCTGCCTTCTTGAACCGCTGCAGGCCATGTGGTGTAGGTACACCCACAGTGCTGTTAGGGAGGGAGTTCCAGGATTTTCACCCAGCGACAGTGAAGGAACGGTGATATATTTCCGAGTCAGGATGGTGAGTGGCTTGGAGGGGAACTTCCAGGTGGTGGTGTTCCCATCTATCTGCTGTCCTTGTCCTTCTAGATGTAGTGGTCATGGATTTGGAAGGTGCTGTTGAAGGAGCCTTGGTGAATTCCTGTAGTGCATCTTGTAGATGGTACACACTGCTGCTACTGCGGTGGAGTGAGTGAATGTTTGCAGCCTTGATGTCAAGGGCAGTCACTCTCACCTCACTTTGGGAGTTCAGCTCTTTTGTCCATGTTTGAACCAAGGCTGTAATGAGGTCAGGAGCTGAGTGGCCCTGGCGGAACCCAAACTGGGTGTCAGTGAGCAGGTTATTGCTAAGCAAGTGCCGCTTCATAGCACTGTTGATGACCCCTTCCATTACTTTGCTGATGATCGAGAGTAGACTGATGGGACGGTAATTGGCTGGGTTCAATTTGTTCTGCTTTGTGTGTTCAGGACATACCTGGGGAATTTTCCACATAGCCGGGTAGATGCCAGTGTTGTAGTTGTACTGGAACAGCTTGGCAAGGAGCGCGGCAAGTTCTGGAGCACAAGTCTTCAGTACTATTGTCGGAATATTGTCAGGGCCCATAACCTTTGCAGTATCCAGTGCCTTCAGCCATTTCTTGATATCATGTGGAGTGAATTGAATTGGCTGAAGACTGGCATCTGTGATGCTGGGGACCCCCGGAGGAAGCCGAGATGATCATCCACTTGGCACTTCTGGCTGAAGATCGTAGCAAATTCTTCAGCCTTATCTTTTGCACTGATGTGCTGGGCTCCTCCATCATTGAGGATGGGGATATTTGTGGAGCCTCCTCCTCCTCCAGTGAGTTGTTTAATTGTCCACCACCATTCATGACTGGATGTGGCAGGACTGCAGAGCTTAGGTATGATCCGTTGGTTGTGGGATCGCTTAGCTCTGTCTATCACTTGCTGCTTTTGCTGTTTGGCACACAAGTAGTCCTGTGTTATAGCTTCACCGGGTTGACACCTCATTTTTAGGTATGCCTGGTGCTGCTCCTGGCATGCCCTCCTGCACTCTTCATTGAACCAGGGTTGATCCCCTGGCTGGATGGTAATGGTAGAGTGGGGGATATGCTGGGCCATGAGGTTACAGATTGTGCTCGAGTACAATTCTGCTGCTGCTGATAGCCCATAGCGCTTCATGGATGCCCAGTCTTGAATTGCGAGATCCTTTTGAAATCTATCCCATTTAGCACAGTGGTAGTGCCACACAACACGATGGAGGGTATCCTCAATGTGAAGGTGGGATTTCATCTCCACAATAACTGTGCGGTGGTCACTCCTACCGATGCTGTCAAGGACAGATGCATCTGGCAGGTTGGTGAGGATGAGGTCAAGTATGTTTTTTCCTCTTGTTGGTACCCTCACCACTTGCCGCAGACCCTGTCTAGCAAATTTGTCATTTGGGATTCGGCCAGCTCGGTCAGTGTGGTGCTACCAAGCCACTCTTGGTGATGGATATTGAAGTCCCCCACCCAGGGTACATTTTGCAGCCTTGCCACCCTCAGTGTTTCCTCCAAGTGGTGTTCAACATGGAGGAGCACTGATTCATCAGCTGAGGGAGGGTGGTACGTGGTAATCAGCAGGAGGCTTCCTTGCCCTTGTTTGACCTGATGCCATGAGACATCATTGGGTCTGGAATCAATGTTGAAGATTCCCCGGACAACTCCCTCCTGACTGCATACCACTGTGCCACCGCCTCTGCTGGGTCTGTCATGCTGGTGGGACAGGACATACCCAGGGATGGTGATGGAGATGTCTGGGACATTATCTGTAAGATATGATTCTGTGAGGATGACTTGTCTGTGAGACAGCTCTCCCAATTTTAGCACTAGCCACCGCCAGATGTTAGTAAGGAAGATTTTGCAGGGTCGACAGGGCTGAGATTGCCATTGTCATTTCCGGTGCCTTGGTCAATGCCAGGTGGTCCGTCCGGTTTCATTCCTTTTTTGTGACTTTGTAGTGGTTTGACACAACTGAGTGGCAGAGGGTATTTAAGAGCCAGTCAGTCATATTGCTGCTGTGAGTCTGGAGTCACATGTAGGCCAGATCAGGTAAGGACAGCAGGTTTCCTTCCCTAAAGGGCATTAGTGAACCTGATGGGTTTTTACAGCAATCAACAATGGCTTCCTGGTCATCGTGGGAATTTTAATTTCAGATTTTTATTGACTTCAAATTCCACCATCTGCCATGGCGGGATTCGAATCCGTGCCCCCAGATCATTTTGCTGGGTCTCTGGACTATTAGTTCAGCAACAATACCACTATGCCATCACCTCTAAGTAAGCACTGTCTGCAAGTGTCTGTCTGAGATATGCTATCGCAGGAGGTTCTAGAACTAAATTTAATGAACCATGATATCACTTGAGGTTCTAGATAGCATCAAATGTTTTAAAACTAATAAGAAAGAAAGATTTTTATACTGATTTCCACAACTCAGGATAATAAAGCAGCAATCTGTGCCAGTCTACTGCCAAACCCGGATAATATCTAGGCTTGGGTTGACAAGTGACAGCTAACATTCACGATACATAGGTGATAGATAATGAGGAATGCCACAGGGACCAGTGCTGCAACAATTATTTACAATATATAGTAATGTCTTGGATGAGGGAAATTAATGTACTATCGCCAAGTTTGCAGATGACACAAAAGTAGATGGGAAGGCAAATGGTGGGCATGACACAAAGAGTCTACAGAGGGATATAGACAGATTAAGTGAGAGGGCAAAAACATGGCAGATGGAATATAATGTGGGAAAATGAGAGGTTTTTCACTTTGGCAGGAAGAATAGAGGAGCTGAATATTATTTAAATGGAGAAAGACTGAAAAAAGCTGCAGCACAGAGGGATTTGGGGGTCCTCGTGCATGAATCCCAAAAAGCTAACATACAAGTTCAGCAGATAATAGGTAAGGCAAATGGAATGTTGGCTTTTATTTCAAAGGGAATGGAGTATAAAAATAGGGAAGTCTTGCTAAAACTATACAAGGCACTAGTTAGACCACACCTAGAATACTGTGAACAGTTTTGGTCCCCTTGTCTAAGGAGAGATATACTGGCATTGGAGGCAGTCGAAGGGAAGGTTCATTCAGTTGATCCCGGGGAAGGAGGGATTTTCTTATGAGGAGAGGTTGAGTAGGTTGGGCCTCTACTCATTGGAGTTTAGAAGAATGAGAGGCGACCTTATTGAAACATGTAAAATTTTTAGGGAGCTTCACAGGGTAGACGTTGAGAGGTTGTTTCCCCTTGTGGGAGAGTCTAGGACCAGAGGGCATAATCTCAGAGCGAGGGGAAGTCCATTTAAAACAGAGATGAGGAGGAATTTCTTCTCTCAGAGGGTAGTGAATCTGTGGAATTCTTTACTGCAGAGGGCTGTGGGGGCTGGGTTGTTATGTATATTCAAGGCTGAAATAGACAGATTTTTGATCAGTAAGGGAATCGGGGCTATGGGGAAAAGGCAGGAAAGTGGAGTTAAGGATTATCAGATCAGCCATGATCTCATTGAATGGCAGAGCAGACTCGATGGGCCGGATGGCCTACTTCTGCTCCTACATCTTATGGCCTTAGGATTTAAAACAAGACTCCACTTGACCTTCAACTCATCACTTACCTGGATGGATCAAGTTGCAGCAAGACTGGAGGAGCTTGACATCCCGAACAGGGTAGTTTGCCTGATCGGTACCCCTGTCACTGGACTGGATATCCACCCCCTCCATCACTGCTACACAATGGCTGCAATGTGTAAAATCGACAAGATGTACTACAGCAACTCCTTGGCCCAGTTAGCCACTACCCTCTAACCCTGCTTCACTGAGAGGCTTCTCTTGGTCTTGGCACACCATGTGCAACCCCATGGGAGATTACCTCATCAATATTAAGCATTTGTCGGGCACTAACATCCAAGGCATCAATTATCCTCTGTTCAGGAGTGTTAAAGCCTGTTGTTCTAATTTAACTACAGTAAACTTTGTGTTATCCAACACTTTACCTACCAGAATTCTCTAGTAACCAGAATTTCTGATAGCTCTACTGTTTTCTTTAAAAGCTGGCCACTTCGGTGTTCAGATAATGCATTCTCTAAAAAAAATATGATTAATAATAACAATAGATTGTAAATTTGCAGAAGCTGTCCTTAGGCTGTAAACCCAAATTATTAAATTATTGGGTCAGTTTTGGTTTTTTGTGCCTGAACAAAGCAACTGTCAGTGGCAGCTGACAGCTCGATTTTTGTTAAAGGCCGGTCTGTGGTGTGATTTGTGTCAGTTTAGTCTTCAGTTGTGCTGTTTTCACGGTGATGCCTGCTATGCTGGGGCCCTTGACTGCACAGCTGCTTCCCCTCTCCCCCTCAAAGACAGAGTGGCACCTTGTCCTGTCACCGGAGTAATGTTTACCGGCACTTAACCGGTACCACCCATTTCCCGAGCATGCCGGGATAACAAAGGTTTTACTTTATTTCTTTCAGGATCATATGGCCAAGTCAACTATCTCGTAATACACCAGAAGTAGGAAAGAAAATTTAATTTTGATCAAAATCCTTCCCTCTTCCTGCTCGACTCGTCAATGACAATTTGCGTACTTGGGGATTTTGTAATGCTGGCTTGCGAATATTCCTTAACCCTCTCCAGGGGTATGTGATTGATGTTTGCTGCCACAAGACATGCTGACTCCTGTTACAGGACTTTCTGACTGGCATATGTAAATGATAGAAATCTGACTTTTCTGACCTATTTCCTTCTTGACACAGGGAGCACCTCACCCTGAATCCACCTGAGGTTAAGGACGCAGAGTTGCTGTACGCAGGCTGGGGTGTCCAAGGTCAACAACTGGTGAGAATTTGTTTTATTTATTTATACGCATATACTCATGTTTTATTCAAGTCTTCAAGGGCTCCGCCAACCTCTTCTGCATCATAATGAAGTTAGAAAAATGTAAATGAAAATGAGCAAATTTGAACGTTTCAAGGTTCTACCATTAAATGTTTTATAAGTGTAGATTTCCCTGATAGCCTGATTTGTAATGTTCAATTTGACATTTAGAGAAGAGCTTTCGGGTTACAGTTGAGAGTACCGTAAATGCCATGACTGTTTTATGGCTGCAAAGGGCATTGAGTGTCCAAAACATGATAGTTCTTTTAATAATTCAAAATGTAGATCATGCCCTCTCATTCTGCTTTTATAGTCACTGTCTCCAATTAATTTCTGACATTTATGGACTTTGACCCAGTTTCAATGTGCAGATGTTTCTTTGCTGTTACCAGCCGTGGGAGACACAGTGCTATTCTATCGCTCCCTCCAGCGCTCTAGTTATACCACAGACAGACAGTAGGGACTGAATTTTTTCATTCGCTTGACCACCTATTTTTGGGTGCACCCCCGACGGCTAACATTATTAGCATCAGCGTTTAAAGCAAATACCTGTTTTAACGAAAAATAAAATGTTTTGAATACATTTGTCAACTTGCTCCATCGTTCTGATTTCGGATATTCCGGACGGAATTTTACGGCCCCTCCCGCCGGCGGGAATTCCTGGCCCTGCTGAAGTTAATGGACTTTTGAATGGCTCGCCACATTTTATGGCCCCGCCCCTGCTGCAGCAGGGCCATAAAATCCCGCCCTCTGTTTCCTATTCTGGTTTTATTTTCTTACGTGGAATTTACAGCACAGAAACAAGCCATTTGGCCCAACTGACCCATGCTGGTATGCTGAGAAGTGTAGAGACAACGGGGCAGAATTTATACCTTGGCAGGTGGGTGGGCAGGCACGCCCACCCCATCCGCTCGAGCGTGAAATGACACGCGTTGACATCGGGCGAACTATATTTCAGTTGGCGGGCGCACGCCGGAGTCAGCAGAGCGCCCGCCGACAATTAAAGGGCTATTAAGGTCACCAACAAGATCATTGTAACAAATGTTTCGCTGCCTGTCCAACTTTACGATTGGCGGGAGGGCGAAAAGGCCAAGCGGCCTTTGCGTTTTTTCGGAAACCTCATCCGTGGGTGGGGTCAGGCATCCAACATCAAATAAAAATAAAATAAAATTTTAAAATTTCATTTATAACAAGTCCCTACTCATATGACAGAGTCACATGAGGGGACATGTTTTATAACATTTTAAAAATCTTTATTTCTAATTTTTAAAACTGTTCATCTCCCTGAAGCAGCTCTGTGCCTCGGGGAGATTTTCAAGCGCACACTCATGCACATGCGCCATGCACACGCTCGCCCTCCTCCCCCGCCCTCACAGGCAGTGCTGAGCCCAGCGTGAAATTTCGGTCCGGCCCCGATCACAGGCGGCAGTCGGCTACCTGACCGCCCCCGCCAAGCCCGCCCGACAAGGGCAAACTTCTGCCCATGTTTGAGTTGAAAGCACACAAGTGTAACTGCTGAGTACTTTTGTAAATAAACGGAATGTGTTCCACCTAAGATGCGTCTGCGGATCAACTCTGTCCATTGTACTAACCCGGCCAATCCACAACAAGCGTGCAACCAGGATCCATAAGTCCCAACAGATCGGTGCCTAGGATCCAACATCAATCTTTGTGCAGAAGAGGAGGCAGACCCAGCTGCAGACATGGGGTTAAATCCCTGAAAGGTGGTCTGAAAGGAGCTTATCATCAGACAACTTTTCTTCGTGGAAACATTTAACTTTATTTACAAGACAGCAGCAGCAGCTACACGTGTGCATCAAACTCCATAACTAAAGAAGAACTCTGTCCTAGTGGTTCCCCACGCTGCCAACACATTGGTTTACACAGATTATGTGACCTTACAACACAGGATTATTCTTAAAGCTACAGTCCTACATTTCCCAAAACTATAATTACTACAGGTGGCATCGGGTTTGGAACCCAATATGGTCCCACCGCTTCCTGGTTTGACCCAAGCAGATTTGCAGGTGAGTTGGGAGCCCCTGTGCAGCTGTCGGGAAAGCCATTATAATATGCATACGGGTAATTAACTTTGAATTTAACCCTGCAGTCTGGCTTTAACAGCTACCGCATGGGTTGCCCAAGTTCTCTGCAGCACACCAGCGGCAACGAGGTGAGTGCACAGTGCTTCTTCAGTGAAACTGTCAGGCTGGGAAGCCTTTAAGCAGTGAAACTAAAGAGCACGGCCAGGTGAGAGGCTGCTGCTCACAGGTCTTCTTCAGAGAGTTGCTTTTACTCTTTTACATGTGATTTCCAGCTTCTTGGAAGTCAGTTCACCTGTCTTGCACTTCACTCACCTTGATCTGCACTTCCCTGTCATCAACCATTACAGTGGCATGGGAGCAACATATGCAGCGCCAGCTTGTACCTTTGATGAGGAGCAGCAACACCAACAGCACCAGGAGCAATACTAGCAGCAAGATGAGCTGGCTTCTCCTCAGCCACATGATGTTTCACAGGATGGAGGGGATAAACTCCAAGATCTAACTCCAAGGAGGTGAGACCTTCAACACAGGGTCTACAGGCAGAAGATTAGCTTTCTAAACATATCTAAGCACCAGTGCCTCAGGGGGCCCAGGCTGTATGGTGGTCAATATGTAGCCTCCTGGACCAAGGCCTCCTTCCCAGTGGACACAGTCGTCAAGATGTCTATCAACGGAGAGACCACAGCAGCAGCCCCACCACCCCACAGTTCTCTCTATAGGTAGGGGAAGCAGAGAGTTGAGAGTATGAGAAATGGATTGTGTGCAAAGGAGGGAAGGACAAAACTGAGAGACATGGGTGTGAGATGAAACAAGGAGCGAATGTGCATTTGTTTTCCAGATGGAGATGTGAGGTGCCTGGAGAGAAAGGAGTAAATGCACCGCATTGTTTGTTAGTCTGACCTTCTGAGTGCTGTGCAGGAGAACGTGGCAAAGTCAAGAATGTGGAGCTTGGCACCTGAAAGTATTGTGCCACTCACCTTTCCTGCTCTCCTGAGATTCTTGAATCTCTTGGGTCGCTGGTCTGGACTTTTGCTCCTGAGCTGGGGCAGAAGGGTATGTGTGCTGGAGTCCCACCCACCACCCCCAGATGCAGATTAGCGGCTGCCACAGCAGCTGCCCAGTTCTGCTGTTAAACCTTAGGCCCTCTAGTCCTCACCCCTCTCACTCCATCAGCCTCCCCCCCCTCACTCTCCATGCTCCATCCATGCCAACCCATGTCCCTCCACTCATCTCCAGTAGCCCCCATACCCTCCCTGCCAACCCACGCCACTCCGCATTAAGCATGGCTCATCTGGAGACTCTCCCACTTTAACTGCCTACTATAGGCATATTGTAATGATTTACAGGTCGATATTCAACCATGTTTGGTCATGTTATGAATGCATCTTCAGTGGCCATCAAGTCCTGGATTGGGGCTCAAACATGGAGCTTCTGGCTCAGAGGCAGGGACGCTACCCACTGCACCACAAGACCTCCTATTACAGACTTCACAATATAATAAAAACACTTTCATTCATAAAAGCTCACTCAATACATTTAAATTCATTCAAGTACTTAATCCCTAATATAAAAATAAATTGTTTTTATGACTACATCAATCCTTTAATAATGTCTTGGAGCTGTCAATCAAACTAGAATTTACAAACTCTCACAGTGATAATGACAGGTTGTGGAAGCAGTCAAGCAGTAATAATGCTATAACTATTATAATTATAGTTATCATTATTAATAATTATAATCAATGAATATTAGTGTTATAATTATCTCTCAGGAGTGACGGTGGTGTATGGTAAGTCACTGGACTAGTAACTTCCAGGCTACGATTGATAAAAGGTGTTATCTCAAGTCTGGCTGGAAAAATAATGGTGAATTCGTGCTGAATTCTGTTACTAATGCACAAATTGACCAGCAAGTTCAGCCAAGCAAGAGTTATGTCATGAGTTGCTAATCATCAGAACTTGCTGGGCAATTTGCTCCATTCTGCTGTTTTCTTTGCACAAACAGCACCTCACTCTCAACCTCCCTGTTCATTTGAAGAACATCCTTGATTTACACATTAACTGCTCATTAAACTTGCAGCACAAAGTTACAGCCCCTACTTAGGGTATAAATAGTCTTTTTGCAGCTTCAAAATTGCTAATGCAACCACCCCAGCAGAAAGAGGACAAGTTAACCTATTGAGTCTCATTCCTGCATGCAGTAAATTGTTGCTAGAGATTTTAAAAATTTCAAATTTTAAACTTTTAAGGGCATGTGATTCATCAGGAGCAACAGCTGGGCTGGAATGGAGCAGAAATTTCTGCTTATTCAGTACCAGGTGTCACATGAGCAGTCTGTTAAGCAACAGTGGAGGAGTTGTTAGAAATGGTGGTGAAGTGGAGTTAGGTGTTGTCGGCGTATATGTGAAAATTAACGCCGTGCTTTTGGGTGATGTCTCCATAGGACAGCATGTAGATGAGAAATAGGAAGGGGCCAGGGAAAGATCCTTGGGGAACACCATACCTAATGATAATGAAGAGAAGCCATTGCAAGTGATTCTCTGGCAACGATTTGATAGTTAAGAATGGAACCAAGCAAGAGCAATCCATCCAGCTGGACGGCAGTGGAGAGGCATTGGGGGGAGGATGGTGTGGTCAGCCATGTCAAAGACAGGTCAAGAAGGATGAGGAGGAAATGTTTACTTTTGTCACGTGACTTTCCTAAGAGCTGTTTCGATACTGTGGCTGAGCTAGAAACATGGGGCAGCTTTTTCCGATTGGCGAGCAGGGGCGTGGCCTGCTCGCTGACACGTAAAATGATGCGGGGTGACATCGGGCGTGCGTCCCGACGTCTCCCCACGGCATTTACATTTTCAGTTCGGTGGGCACGCAGCCGACCTGTCAACGGCCTATTAAAGCTATTTAAAAAGCAATTGAAATGATTAACGGACCTACCCATCGAGCCTTAAGGTTGGCGGGCAGGCAAAGAGCCCAGGCGGCCTTCAGAAAAAGCGTGAAACCTCATCCACGGGCGGGAAGGGTCTCATGAAGGATTTAAAATTTTTGTAACATTTTCAAATAAAAGTAATGGGCATGTCCCAGCTCATGTGACACTGTCACATGAGGGAACATGTTAGGAAATTTCTTCTACCCTTTAAAAATTTTTTTAAACTTCAACCGATCTCCCTGAGGCGGCACTTTGCCTTAGGGAGATCTGTGTGCTCTTCCGCATGCATGCGCGAAAGAGTGCACTCCCGGCTCAGGGAATCCCCACCCCCCCCCCCTGCCCACGCAGGGAGGGCTCAGAGCTTCCTGGCACACATCATGCTGGGCGGGCCTTAATTGGCCCACCCAGGTAAAATGGTGGGGGTGCGCCGATCGGGAACCCTCCCGCCCCCGCCTGCTCCCACACCACCACCCAGACAGGGAGAAAATGCTGCCCATGATTGGAAGGATTCAAGCCAGGAAGGACGGGAACAGATTTGGGAGGTGACAACACATTCAAGGACTTTGGAGAGCGAAGGGAGGTTGGAGATTGGGCATTAGTCTGCCAGGTCAGTGAGTCATTTTTTGAGGCAGGGCTTGATGAAGGCAGATTTAAAGGAGAGAGAGAGAGCCAGGAACAACATTGATTAACACGGGGACCAGTAGCAGATGTTGAATGGTCAACAGTTTAGTAGGAATTGGGTTGCGGTAACAGGAGATGAGTCTCATGGACAAGATGAATTCGAAAGGCGCATGAAGGGATTTTGGAGAGGAACTTGAAAAAGTTGAGTGTTCGGGAATAGGGCAGGGGAGTGCTTTGAGAAAGTTTTGCCAGTTGGGCTAGTGAAAGGAGGATGTGGCAGAGGCAGCTGATCAGATTATCTTGATCTTCGTGCCAGACAAGTCCATAAACTCCTCACAGTCATTGTTGGAGGTAAGGGTGGAGGAGGCAGGGGAGAGTAACTTAAGAAGATGGCTTACAGTAGGGAAATTAACCTGGAGGTTAGCTTTGCATAATCCTGGAATAGTGGACAGTTTTAGCAGACAAGAGCAGGACCCAAGAATGTTTTATGTGGTCCAGCCAAATCTGATGGTGGATGGCTAAACCATTTGTCCACCATATCCATTAAAGTTTGTTACCCTTGGATTTAAGGAAGTGGCAATGAGGGAAATGGCCAGATGAGAGCCAGTGCTGAAGATCAAAAGGTATGGCACAGCACGACATGTCTCATAACCCTCAGTTGCTTTCCTTGCCTAATATTCATCGTGCTTCTTACTGACTTTTCTGTGCTGCCTCTTTGCGTAATCCATTCCGAACATTCACCGCCTTCCGTGTAAAATTAGTAAAACTTGTTCATTTTTCTTGCCCTGATATTGATTTGGGATTATATTAAACATGTTGTTCAGGCTTGGTTTATGTTTCTTGAATGCTGGAAAGGTGATGGTGAGTTGCCTTCTTGAACCACTGCAGTCCATGTGGTGTAGGTACATCCAGGGTGCTGTTAGCGAGACTTTGTAGCAGTTTGATACAACTGAGTTATTTCCGAGGGCATTTAAGAATCCACATTCCTGTGGGTCTGGAGGCACATATAGACCAGATTTCCTTCAAGGACATTAGTTTTTACAACAATTGTTTCATGGTCATCATTAGACTTTTAACTCCAGATTTTTATTGAACTTAAATTCCAACATCTGCCATGGCAAGATTTAAACCCGGGTCCCCAGGGCATTATCCTAGGTCTCTGGATTACTTGTCCAGCAACAATACCACTACCACCATCGCCTTCCCTGAGGCTTCTCCTCTTAAGCATAAATATTTCCCTATGCTCTCATCATAGTTTAGGTTCATTATCCTGAGTACCCTATAGTTGACCTTCACTTTGTTCATCGAAGCCTGCAATATGCATAAGATTTGGTTATGATTAATACTTTATGACTAGGGTTTTAACATGATACCTCAGTTAACATGCTTGAAACCACCAGTCTGAAATATATCAATTATTGATCAAGCCAACTCTGCCAACAGCAGGATGTACAGTATGAAACTGAGTGAAATGTAAATGAACTCTTCCTTGCCAGAGTATCAAGTGCAGTTAAACACTAAAACCATCATTGATTACCATAAAATTCAGGCTACTAGTCGTACCTTCATAACATTTGGGCTGAGTGATTATAGTGAGATTGCACAATACCTAATATTAATTGATGGAACCTAAATCATAAAAGCATGGTGTTAACTTAATTTTAAGTAGCAGGATATCTCAGCCGTAGCTTGGTTTCACTTAATAAAGTTAATGCCCACACGAACATATGAATTAGGAGCAGGATTACGCCATTCAGCCCCTCGAGCCTGCTCTGCAATTCAATAAGATTATCTGATTGTGGCCCCAATTCCACATTCCGCCTATTCCTGATAGCCTTTGACTCCCTTGTTAGCCAAGAATCTATCTACCCCTGCCTTAGGAATATTCAATGACCCTGCCTCCACCACTCTCTGGGGAAGAGTTCCAAAGACTTACAACCCTCTAAGAGAAAAACATTCTCCTCATTTCCGTCTTAAATGGGAGATGTAGGCCATTCCTACCACCTGGGTTCAGAGGTTTACTCTGGATATCAATGACCCGAAACTTGAGACTTCGCCCAAAACAACTACACTTTTTATTTGATTTCTGTTACAGGCAGTTCAATAATACTTGTACCAGTGACTACTCACCCTCTGCTTTAGTTGCTTGGTTTCCCCAAGAAACAAACAGGATCGATCGGGTGGTTGACCCATCCTTGTCTGTTCTCTGTTCAGATCGCTGACCAGGCTATCCCCCTTCCTTTTCCGGCTGCAGCAATGGCCTAGAGCTAACGAACGCCATGCTTAGATAGACCTCTGCTTCCCGCCCTACCATGTAGACACTTTCTGATTGGCTCCTTTCTGATAGCACAGGTCGATGATTGGCTCCTTCCTCTGGTAGCAACTGTCCATGATTGGCTCTTTTCTCTGATAGCGGCGGTCTATGATTGTCTCATTTTCACCCCCGGCAACCCTCCCTAGATCAGGAAGTTCCCGACAACAAGTTTGGTCAATCTCCTCCTAGTTCTGCTTGCTTCAGCACCTCCCTCATCTGTCCCTAGTTCCACCAAGCAGCCATTGCATAAGGGTGACTACAAACTGCCAAATTTATACTTATTCGATGATATTTTAAGCGAACAGCAATCATCAGTTACATTACATTAAGACATTACCTTTTGACCTTATTTTGAGTTTTAAACAAACAACTCGACATGATATTTGCAATCGAAAAGGTCACAAACTGGGGAAAGAACAATTGTTGCCTGGCTTTTAACCATTTGTTGCCTGGCCTTTAACCAGGCACCTTCCTAATATTAGCACAAAACCATGAACACAGCATAAAGATTTTCTGTTAACTTATTTGTGGAAGTTAGCCTATAAATAATGTTAAATAGCTGTAATAATGCTAAATAGTAATTGTAGGCTTAGCTTTATATCCACAAAAAGCTTCTACAATGTAATGACCCTTTTAATATATCTGAAATGCAGCAGCTGCCCACAGACACCCCTTATTTTGAAACTGTCTCCCCTAGTTCTCATCTCTCCCACAAGGGGAAACATCCTTTCAGCGTCCACCCTGTCAAGTCCCCTCAGGATGCTATGTGTTTCAATAAGATCACCTCTCATTCTTCTAAACTCCAAAGGACATAGGCCCAACTTCTTCAACCTTTCCTCATAAGATAACCCCTCACCTCCCCACCCCCGTGCCCCCACCATCCCAGGTATCGGCCGAGAGAACTTTCTCTGAACTGCTTCTAACGCATTTATATCCTTTCTTAAATAAGGAGACCAAAACTGTACACAGTTCTCCAGATATGGTCTCACCAACTTTCTGTACAACTGTAGCAAAACATCCCTACTTTTATATTCTATTCCTCTTGCAATAAACGACAACATTCCCTTTGCCTTCCCGTGATTACAGAATGGGCCTAGCAAGGTTAAATTCACAATCTAACTTCAAAGGGTGGATTCCACTATTAAAAATGTCATGAATATAAAATCATTCTACCTGCTGGGTAGCAAGCTGAGAGTGGCACTGGGCAGTTTCGCCCTAACTGTGTGAATCATTAGTCTCACATCTGGGGCCATCTGCAGTTTCCAGCCATACTGAAAGTAAAAATGATATTTCACTTCAACCCTGATCACTGAATTGGCAACGAGACATTGAAAGGACTGAAAAACCTGCCTTTGTTTTCTTCAATGCCTACCTTCAAGGAAGCAGTTAACATAAATTGATTTCTGGTGACTTGGCTTCTTTGTGTGTGTCAAAAAGAATTTACTTTCACAACCCTGATTTTGATGTTAAGCTCTTTGTGCTTTAGTCACCTGCTGTGAAAGCTGACTGAACCCAATGGGACAATGTTCCTACAAAGGGTTCTGAAAGGGAATGCAGCAGCGTCTGAAAGTATCACTAAATGATAGCAATAGCTACTTCCATGTAGAAAAGGAGACCTGTAGCTACTTGTCGGTTCCTCGGACCTCCTTGGTCTATTTATGTAGAAGTGAAAAAGTGAATGCTTAATTGGATAGTCTCAATCCTGTGTATAAGTTTTGTATGATGGGTTCATGTCCAAGACTAGTGTTATTAGGAGAGTTAACAAAGTACTGCATCATTCATTGTTTAAGTGAACAGTAATATAGTTCTGCCATAGTTACAGTCTTAACTGTTTTTCCACAGAATGATAGCAAATACCCTAACAGACTGTTTGAGTGACGAACAGACTGTTCACTGTGCTTAAACTTCAATGTGAGCTGGCCAAGGACAGTGGGTGCAATTCCCTCAACTTAGTCCCTGCCGGGAAGGTGAGATCATTAGCAGGTCGGGAACCTGTTGGACTCTGCAGCCGACTTTTCTGTGCTTTTTGACCGGGCCACAGCGTTAGGATTCCGCTTCCGTGTTCTGCCACCAATCAGGGAGGGTCAGCCGGATCACATGTCAGATCTGTCCAAAAAAAAGGATTTCTAATCAAAGAGAATACAGCATTGGTTAGAATGGCTCACCAGCACTTGGATTTTTCAGGCTACAGCAGCCTCGTGAATGGAGAGGAGACCTGGGAAGGCTGCTTCCCGAGTTTCTCACTCTTACCTGGAGGTCCTGCTGTGGGATCTGAGGGGCTGCATTGAGGGGAATTTGACCAAGGACAGGAGGAAGAGGACAATCTCTCCAACCAAACCAGCGTGCATGGAAGTGGCTGAGGAAGTCGCAGCAAGAGTGTGGTGTCTCCAACCTGGAGACAGTGCACTGAGAGGATGCAGTTGGATTCCCAAGCCAGATGGTGAAATAGGAAAGGAGACGCACATCCTTTTCTTCATAGTTGGCTTATTTACAGAATGCAGAATTACATACATTTGCCTTCTATCTACCAGCCACTCAGTATTCCAGCAGTCTCCCTTTGTAGCAGGTTTGTCCAACATACGGATGCAGCCCGCAAAGCCCCTCTATGTGGCCCTGGGAGCCAGTTTTCAAAATCCCAGTCAAACAGTTGAGTTACAATGAAAGATTCTGCATGGAGCTGCTGTGAGCCTATCAGCAGCAAATGAGTGAGAGAAACAGTCTCTGATTGGAGGAGTAGCAAACACCAGAGTTGGCGAGTGTGCCGAGGGCTGCTGGGCCGAGTGAAGCAAAGGTTTGGTGGCCTAGAGCCCGGAGAGCCAACCAACGGCAGGGCTGGACTCCGGGGAGCCAAGCAACGGCAGGGATGGACCCCGGGGAGCCAAGCAACGGCAGGGCTGGACCCCGGGGAGCCAAGCAATGGCAAGGCTGGTGCCTGGGGAGCCAGGTACATCAGGCCCGGGGAGGGCAAAGTTTTGGTGCCAATGGGAGGACAAAGTCGTGCCAGACCCAGGGAGGGCAAAGTTATGTCAGGTCCGGGGAGGAGACCGTGCTGTGGTGAGTGAGTGTGTGTGTTGGGTGGGGGGGGTGGTGAGTGAGAGACTGAGTGCATGTATGTGGGAGTGAGAGTGAGTTAATGAGTGCATGTGTTTAGGAGTGAGAGTGAGTTAATGAGTGTGTGTGGGCCTGAGAGTGAGTTAATGAGTGTGTTTGAGTGCCTGAGTGTGTGGGGGGAGTGAGTGAGTGACTGAGTGTGTGTTTAGGAATGAAAGTGAGTTAATGAGTGCGTCTGGGAGTGAGAGCGAGTGACTAAGCATTTAGGGGGAGTGCAAGAGACTGAGTGTGTAGGGGCTGAGTGTGAGTCTGTTTTATGCCCAGTCCCAGGTTTCTCACTCACTCTCACCACTACACACCAACACGCACAGACACGCACTCACAGTGGGGTCAGGGTGACTGAGTGAGCCGGACGCACACACCTGACCCTCTCACACTCTGGGCATTTTTATTAACTTAGTGATGTATTGCTATGACATTGCTGTGCTTATGCTCATCAATCGTTTCTTTCCTTAAAACCTGAACATTTTTTTTGTGAAATTCAGTTTATTATTGTGTCAAACCTGATCTTTCTGAAATTTGCTCATCACCCTGAGCGAAAAGGTTGGACAAACCTGCTTTCTTCTCTGTTGAGTACATCTGTAACTAATTGCCAAATTAACAAATAAACAGACCGAATTAAAGTGATAGCCCCTTAAAGGGGCACTGTAACAAAGAAGAAAATTTTTTAAAGGAACCTTATTGAATTAAATTAAAATGTCATTTTGGGGGAGTCTCTCTTTATACTCTTTTGCGTACTGATTTAATAAATTAACCAATTAAAAAAGCCAATGAAACCAATCGATCGCCCCTGAAAGGGCATTGTGACAAAAACAGAATTTTAAAGGAACTTTACATAATTAAATGGAGATATTGTTTTGGGAGCTAATGAATCAATCCACCCCCATGGTGCCCACCAACGCTCTCTCTTTATGCTCTTTTGAGTGTATCAAAGCAAACAAAATAGTCAAATTAACATAGTAACAAGGCAAGTTGCGTAGTGGTGAGAGTGAGTGAGAAACCTGAGACTGGGCATAAAACAAACTCACCCTAAGGAGCACTGTAACTAAAGGAGAAATCTAAAAGAATTTTACCAAATCAAATGAAAATGTTATTTTGGGGGCCAGTGAGACACTCCAGTCTCGCGGTGCCCACTGGTCGCAGAAGCGTGCCAGTGGACACTGTGTGCTCCCTTTCCAAGAACCCCCCAGTCATGAATGTAGCCGTGGAGTTTCTCTTTATAATCTTTGGAGTATATCAATTAAATAACTTGACTAATTAACAAATTAATAAATAAATTAAAGTGATAACCCCGTTAAAGGGGCACAGTAACAGAATAAAACCCCAAAGAAAGCTTATCTAACTAAATCAAAATGTAGTTTTAGGGGCTGAGTCTCTCTTCATATTGGGCAGACTTTTCTGCCAGAGAAGCGGGCCCCGCTGTCATTTTACGTGGGCGGGTCAATTAAGGCCTGCCCAGCGTGATGTCCGGCAGGAAGCGCTATGTGCTCCCTGTGCGGGCGGGGGGGGGGATTCCCTAAAAGCGAGAGTGCGCTCTTTTGCGCATGCGCACGAAAAAGCGCACATCTCCCTGAGGCTAAGTGCTGTGTCAGGGAGATCGCTTGCACTGTGAAAAAGGCTTGCTTTGAACTATACTATGCTAACCAGTGGAAATGAGTGTTCAGACCCACTTACTCTTCCCTTTTTCCTATCTATGAAAAAGATGAAAAATAGAGAAAAAAAAATTTCCTAACATGTCCCCCTCATGAGATGGAACATATTCATAATTTTCAGATTAACTTCATTAAACTTTTTAAAACCCTGCATGAAACCTCATCCCGCCGCTGGATAAGGTTTCATGTTTTATCTATTTGCCGCCGGGGCTCCTGGCCTGCTCGCCAACCTTAAGGTTGGATTTGCAGGTCCTTTAATTGTTTCAATGATCCTGTCAATGACCTTAATTGGCAGGTCGGCGGGCGGACAGCTGACTTTGCTGCGTCCCCGCCTTCCTGAAAATTTAAATGGGGCGCAGTGACATCGGGGGTTCCGCCCAACGTCATCCCGCGTAATTTTATGCATCGGCGAGCGGGCCCCACCCCCTGCTCGCCGACGGCAAAATTCTGCCTGCTCTTTTGGGGTAAATCAATAAAAGACTAATTAATCAGATTAACAAATTAATCAAATTGGCAGCCCTTTAAAAAGGCACTGTACCAGAAACAAAACTCTAAAAGGAAATGCATCTAACTAAATGAAAATGTGGTTCTGGGGGCAGCTCTTTTGAGCACTTGTGAAATTAACCAGAATTAACCAAATTTACACCCCCTTAAAGGGGCACTGTAGCTAAAGGCTAAGGATTTAATGAAACCTTAACAATCTAAAGCAAAATGGCATTTTGAGGACCAATGATGCACTCCAGCACCTCCAGTGCCCACCAGTCGCAGAGACCTCAACCGTGCCAGCAGACACCTTCTCCAAAGATACCCAGCCACGAACGTAACCGTGGAGTCTCTCTTTCTAAGCCCTCTAAGTACTTAATTAAGCAATGCCCTTCACTTGAGCTTCTTAACAATATAATTAACAAACCTTTAACTTGCAAGACCTCAGAAGAGCAGGATAGGTGAGTGGCATAACATTTGCAGGTGCAAAGACCAACACATTGACTTGCCCAGCATTCTTCTGCAAAGAGACCCTCAGAACAATAAGGGTTGCAGCTCCACTCATCCCTCTCTCTCCAGGCTCCTTCCCATACCCTCAGTCGAACACCCAACACTCAAACTCAGCCTCACACTCACGCTGCACAAATGCTGTCCTTTCCTGCTATCCACGCAGGCCATTCTAAACACACACACCTCTCTGCTTTCCCTTCTTGCTGGAGAAGAAACACATGGTCTCAGAAAGCAGCAGGGACCTGCGTGGGTGGGGGGTGGTGGTGGGGGGTGGTAATTTGTGGCGCTCCAGTGGCAGATGCCCTGATGGCCACTGGCAATGCACTTGTTCCTCTGGGATGGAAGTCTTGTTCCAGGAGGCTGCAGATGCCAGCAGTGACCTGCCGCGAAAGCCTGAACATCCTGAGAAAGAGTTAATCCTCTGCCTGGAGACCCTTGTGTTAGGAGCCTCGCATCTTTGCAACTAGATCTCTGTGTCCATCCTCTCTGTCCTGAGGGGCAAATGTTGATGCTGTTGCCCCCACCACCACCCCCCCCAACGCTTGCTTTCTCTCAACGATAAGCTAGAGCTCCCATGCCATGGTGAAGGCTGGCAGCAAGGAAATGCAGCAGAAGGTGAATGAAATGCAAGATAGGGAAAGTGACTTCCAAGAATTTGGCAATCGCCTGTCAGGCACTGAAAGCACGCCCTGAGAAGGAGCTCTGCGAGCAACAGCCTCTCACCTGGCCATGGCTGCAGCTCTTCAGTCTCACTGATCAAAGGCTTCCCAGCCTGTCAGTTTCACTGAAGAAGGACCCCTCACTATATGCTCAGCTTGGTGACCCTGGCAAGTTTCACACAGCTTGGGAAGTAGATGCACCGGCTGCTAAATCCGGAACCCTTGTTTAAAACAGATCTCCATTACTTATTTAAATACTTAAATGCTTTGCCTGACAGCTGCAGGCTGTCTTCAATTTGTCTTCAAATTTTAGGGGATCTAACTCTATTCACGAATGCAAACCCACCTCCCCTTGCCTGTGAATTGTTCCCTGAATATTAAATTAATTATAATAAAAGCAAAAAAATACTAGAATATCCAACAGGTCAGGCAACGTCTGCAGAGAAAGAAACAGAATTAATGTTTCAGGTCAATGATGTTTCATCAGAACCCCACAGTGTTTGGCTTTTTGCTTTGGTACCTGATGTAGGTATGTTGCTGACCTTCGCCAAGTCTCTGTGCCTAAGTTATCTCACTCCGATAAATTCAGACATACTGTTCAACTGGTGTAAGTTTTCAATATTTGACTGGAAATAGACGCTGGCAATCAAATGCATATTCATCGCCCCAGGAGGTTTATATTTGAATTGACTGGTTTAGCCATATTTTGAATAGTTGCCGCCTCCCTTTTGGGGATCAAGGCAAGCAGGACTATTTTCCACAGGAGCCAAATCTTCATATGTACCATGACTGAAAGAAGCCAATAACGCAGTACACCACGGATAAAAATACTTCATTTTTGTCACAGCGTGCAGGGTGCGATCAAGATTGGGTCTCTGCTGCCTAAACTCTGGAATTCCCTCCATAATCCACGGCGCTTCTCTCTCTCCTCGCTTAAGAAGCTCCCGAGTACTTACCTCTTTGACCAAGATTTTCAGTAGAGCTTGGTCAATTCACAGAGGTTTAAATTTTCCTTTATTATGGTGCAGATCTTTCTTTTAAACTTCTGTGTCAACGAGGAACAGGCGGACATCTGCTCTGATATCTCATTACATGTCTTGGTGTCAAATTATTTTTTGGGTACCATTACAATGAAACTTGGTTCAGAGTTAACAAATTAAGGCTAGGTTTACAGTTCATAAATTATGCCTTCATAAGACAAATGGAGGAAACGCCATGCTTGTCGGATTGGGCCAGGGTTTGCTGGATTGGGTCGTCTTGTTGTGAGGGGTGTGAGTTGGATTTCCTCCCCCTTCAGCTCCACTGTGTAACAACAAAAATAATCATTGCGTTTATATATCACCTTTACCATAGTAAAATGTCTAGAGCCCGTTCACAAGAGTGCTGTCAAACAAAATATGACACCCTATTGCCTACATTTCCAATTCTTCTGGCAGCTAACGATTTAAATGATTCCAGTGTCGCCGTCTTGCGATTAAACAATATAATGCCTTTTAAACCGACGAATTGCAAGGTAAATCACTGTCCTTACAGATGGCAATGAAAGCTCTTGTCAGCTGCATCCAGACTTTTCCATTTGATGTTAATGACAGTCAACAGACCAGACACAGAGCCACCTATAATATACCAGACACAGGATGATAAACAGATCAGTACAGATGCATCAAGTGTACGATGACAAAATTAATCTTGATTAACGATTTTAGTTTCGTTTCAAATTCAATTACTGTTACCTAGGAGGACTAAGCAATACAATAGTTATGATATGTTAGGCACTGTTAATGAACATCACCTTATAAAGAGATAATAATAGGCAAACTTCTGCTCTCCACTGTCCTATTTCTCAGTGGGATCAGGGCACCAGAGGAACCAAATTGCTAAAAGAAAAATACCGACAGCCATCATCCCACCTAAGGTCCACTCCCTGCCATTTCCCAGGGGATCTCAAAATAACTAGTCAGCTCTCCCACCGGACCATCATTTCTATAGGCTAATTGGAGTCCAATGGCATCGCTAGGACCCTGATACCACTTTTGAACTAAAATACTACATTGTGCAAGCCCTGTGTACTGATCATGAACTAGTAAACAGCCATCATTAATATATATTGTGAATAACTGGCGTCCCAGCACCAATCCCTGTGGTACCCCACTAGTCACTGCCTGCCATTCGGAAAAAGACCCATTTGTTTCTACTCTTTGTTCCCTGTCTGCCAATCAGCTTTCTATCCATCTCAATACACTACCCCCAATCCCATGTGCTTTAATTTTACACGCCAATCTCTTATGTGGGACTTTGTTGAAAGCCTTCTGAAAGTCCAAATAAACCACATCCACTGGCTCCCCCTCATCAACTCTACTAGTTACATCCTCGAAAAATTCCAGTAGATTTGTCAAGCATGATTTCCCTTTCATAAATCCATGCTGACTCTGTCCAATTCTGCCACTGTTTTCCACATGCTCAGCTGTTAAATCTTTTATAATGGACTCTAGAATTTTCCCCACTACCGACGTCAGGCTGACTGGTCTATAATTCTGATTTCTCTCTGCCTCCCTTTTTAAATAGTGGGGTTACATTAGCTACCCTCCAATCTGTAGGAACTGTTCCAGAGTCTGTAGAATCTCGGAAGATGACCATCAATAGAACAAAGAACAAAGAACAAAGAAAAGTACAGCACAGGAACAGGTCCTTCGGCCCTCCAAGCCTGCGCCGATCATATTGCCTGTCAACACATACATCCACTATTACTAGGGCCACTTCCTTAAGTACTCTGGGATGTCGATTATCAGGCCCCGGGGATTTATTGGTCTTCAATCCCAACTCAAATTTTGTGGCTGATCTGTTTGCGTTTTGAGTTCCACATTCCCAACTATCTCCGACAACCTTTGATTCCTCTGCCTAACAAGAATCTAAGCTCTTGGTCACCTGTCCTTCTTGTAGCTTGGTGTCAAATTTTGTTGGAAAACGTTCCTGTGAAACATTTTGGGGCATTAAAGGAACAATATAAATGCAAGGTATTATTGTCGTTGATGTATGGCGTATGTCAAGGTCATTTCCAAAATTTCAGTCTTTCTTGTTGGAGGTTTTAGACACAAGCAGTGAAGAGGAACCCAGGGGTGGGGGGATTTCCTTTAAAAAGGAGCAGATGTTAGTGTAAAAGAATTGAAATGTTCAAGACATTATGAAGAAAATCAGGTAAAGTTGATTCTGGTGAAAATATCAAATTATGGGGGTGGTGGGGGAGGCGTATGGAGAGGCAGAAATTCCAAATTAGGAATGTGCTGGTAGAACTGTTTCACCAAGATGATAATAGAACCGTAGACCTTGAAAATGGATTGTGCTCCAGTCCTCATATTCTTGCAAATATTTCATTTTCCAGAATATATTTACAAAGATGATGCTATAAATTTTACAGGGCTACAAGGAAAAGGCAGGAGTGTGGGACTAGATGAGGGGCTCCTTCAGAGAGCTAGCACAGATACAATGCGCCTAATGGCCTCCTTTTGTGCTGTAGCCATTCTATGATTCTGTGATTTTATGAAAAGAGAGATTATATCTATCAGGAAAGATTGAACAGGCTAGGGTTGTTCCCTCTAAAAATAAGAAGCCTGAGGGTGTGACCCGTCAGAGATGTTTAATATTATGTTAGAGTAGGTGTAGAGAAGATATTCCCACTTGCAGGGCAGTTCAAATATTGGGGCCATGAATTGAAGATGGACACCAATAAGTACAGTAGGAAATTCAAGAGAAACTTCTTTATCCAGAGAGTGGTTAAAATGTGGGGCTCATTACCAGAAGGAGTTGCTGAGGTGAATAGCATGGATACATTTAAGAGGAAGCTAGATAAGCACATGAGATAGAAAGGAATGTGGTGCTGACAGGTTTAGATGGAGAAGGTGGGAAGAGGCTCGTGTAGAGTTTGAACACAAGGATTGATCTGCCCATTTCGGTGCTGTCAATCCTCTGTAATCCCATGTAATTTATCCCATTTCCTTTTGAAAGTCGCTATTCCACCACCCTTTGCTTCCACCACGCTTTCAGACAGCGCATTCCAGATCAACAACACTAGCTGCATAAAAACAGTTTGCATAGTTCCTCGCCGCAACTTTTGCCAATTATCTTAAATTCATGAGTTGCACTTGATGTCTATTTTTGCTTCCAATGGCAGTACTTTGCAATTTTTTGCATTAATATTCTTCTGCCATTGTTCGGCCCACTTACATATCTTGTCCAACTCATCGCATCATTTCTGAGCTGTCACGTCTGATATTGCAGCCCTTGCTGATGCGAGACAATGTGACATAATCACTGCCCATGTCCCTGGCTGATACAGGAAAGCAACTGTATATCGTCAAATATTAAACTAGGCAAATAAAAAGTACATCAGTTGGAACTAAACTCAAGGACAATAGAATTGCAAATGAGAGACTAAGATTTAGTCAATGTAGCGAACCTTAAGGGCAAACACTGTGAGGAAATTTGCTTTGCAACACATACAGGAATTATGGCAGACAATTTTGTATTGTCAAAACAAAAATAAAATCCTAAGGAGCTGTGAACCTTGAAATATCAGCTCAAACAGCTGCACTCTGGCACATCTGGATGCAGAATTCCCCTGGGGACTTGTCCTATTGAGTATAAGCAGGGATCAGCAGAGCTACATTTATACAATTTACTTTTCGTAAACTGAACATAGATGATTGAGCAGAGAAAGACAGATTGCGACTGTAGCAGTGACAGGAGAAGAGGGTGGAAAACCAACATTTTCAGCAGGCAGTCAGAGTCAGAAGGCATCATCATCATTATCATCTGCATGCTGCAGTACAAAGAGTTACTGACACAGGTTAAATTGCAAAGACTTCAGACCAGGTGTAATATCAGTTTGGATTTTGCAGTCGGCAGCAAATGAACGCGTGGCGCTCAGCGTTCATTACCCTCACGCTTTCCCATAGACTTTCCCATAGGCTTTTGTACTGTGAATTGCAGTAGAGATCTGAAATAGCTCAGCAATCTCCACAGGGGGGATCTGGGGCCTAAGCAAGCAATGGTGTTTGATCTTAACAAATCAAATTGAAGAATCCTTACAAAGGACTGGGGTTTTATTTTGGTCAAAGACTGAAAACGTGCTAATTGGGCACTGTTAGACAGGCCTGTTTGAAAGGCTGCATTTAGCATGGAATTTTGGTCCTAATTGCTAATTACTATAATTTGAACCTGCTTGGAGATGTGAAACGAGACATCTGTAAGTTTCACACTTGTGCAGATCATGAAGTTGTATTTGTGGCCTCCTTAAACCCACTTCCAATGAGGTATGGATTTCTTTGGCATGCTACAGCACATTGCAAGGTGGCTCAGGGGAGGGCTCACAGGTTTCTGGACACAAGACTGGAGGTCTTGGCGGAGGAGGTTCAGAACAGGAGAGATGTCCTGCACCCCCAAGAAAGGACACCTCCTCATACTTCCTGCTGTCCTGTTCCTCTCTCCTGCCTGGCCTCATGTTCTCCTTTCATTCCTCATTCAGACCAAGGGGGACCCCTAGCAGATGTCCATGACCAAGCACTCCCCTTCTTCTAGTGGTGGATGTAAGGTGTCCAATAAGGAAGACGAGCACAGCAATTTTTTTTTTAGGTGAACTGCTCAAGGAAGTTCTAGAATAAAGGAAGGTGGAGTCTTGACAAAATGTCCCAGAAAGTTTCCTGATGTGCTTCAGAAGTCCTCTTCACAACTCCAGGCACAAGTGAACATGAAAGGTGACATGTCGTGTTCACTGCCAAACTGCTGGCCTGCTGTTGTGAGAGCTTTTAGGACAAGCATTAGCCATTAAAATGCCACATAGCTCCTTTAATGATTCCTATAGCAGGCAATTGATGCAGCAGTCATCCCCTTAATGAACCTCTGGGCCATTCCGAGTACAAGTTTCAATTCCTTTACGAAGATATTGGCTAAATGCAGGATAATCCAGAATTTCAGTTCAAGACCTCATTTCAGCGACCTTGAAGGATTGTTAGCACCTGAGAACACTGCTGAAAAACACCTCCACAGCATCTAAAACAGGAAGGGTAAATTAGAATATTTAATTCAATATTAAAATAATATACAGAACACAAGATAAAGAGGGGAAAAGAGCACTGGGATTATAAGAGCGAGAGAGAGAGAGAGACAGAAAAGAGAAGGACAGAAAAGGTTTAAAAAATATATTTTTAAAATCTCCAACAATGATCAAAAGCTGAAGGAAGCAGTCCCCATATTTATAAAAGTAAATTTTAAATGGCAAAGCTGTTGTTTGGCAGTAAATACCACGCAATTAGAAATTCATTCACTTGAACGGACAAACCCTGACTTTTCCTGGTAAATTTAATGGGTAACTAGTGGGTAAGTGCCCAAACTTCACACCTTCCATGTACATAAAAACTGAGTCTCCTGGTGAGGTATCAGTGTAGTGAAATTTATGGGGAAGCAGGGCAAATTGCAAAGCAGCTTCATGATTCCTTCATGCACCTGTGCATGTACGCTTACCACAAAATCTGGGCTATTGTGCTGTCAAGGATAATGCGTAACATTTGGTGCTGTTTTATTTTTATATTTATTTATCCATGGGACACAGGCATCGCTGGCTAGACCAGTATTTATTTCCCATCCCTAATTGCCCTTGAGAAGATGGTGGTGAGCTGCCTTCTTGAACTGCTGCAGTCCATCTTGTGTAAGTAGACCCACAGTGCTGTTAGGAAGGGAGTTCCAGGATTTTGACCCAGTGACAGTGAAGGAAACACGATATATTTCCAAGTAAGGATGGTGAGTGGCTTGGAGGGGAACTTCCAGGTAGTGATGTTCCCATCTATCTGCTGCCCTTGTCCTTCTAGATGGTAGTGGTCATGGGTTTGGAAAGTACTGTCCAAGGAGCCTTGGTGAGTTCTTGCAGTGCATCTTGTAGATGGTACAAATTGCTGCCACTATGAGTCAGTGGTGGAGGGAGTAGATGTTTAAGATGAGTTATTGGGTGCCAATCAAGTAGGTGTTTTGTCCTGGATGGTGTCAAGCTTCTTGTGTGTTTTGGAGCTGCACTCATCCAGGAAAGTGGAGAGTATTCCATCACACTCCTAACTTGTGCCTTGTAGATGGTGGACAGGCTTTGGGGAGTCAGGAGGTGAGCTATTCACTGCAGGATTCCTAGCATCTGACCTGCTCTTGTAGCCACACTATTTATATGGCTAGTCCAGTTCAGTTTCTAGTCAATTGTAACTCCCAGGATGTTGATAGTGGGGTTTCAGCAATGGTAATGCCATTGAATTTCACGGGTGATGGTTAGATTCTCTCTTATTGGAGATGGTCATTGCCTGACACTTGTGTGGCACTGATTTTACTTACCATTGTCAGCCTAAGCCTGGATATTGTCCGGGTCTTGCTGCATTTGGACATGGACTGCTTCAGTATCTGAGGACTCACTGAATGGTGCACGTCTGATACTCTTTTTGAGTTATCAACAGTCACAGATTGCAACTCTTTTGAGCACAATCACAGTTCTTGGTTTCCGGGAGTGGGACATGAACCCACAACCCTCTGATTCAAAGGCGAGGGTGCTATGAACTAAGCCAGAGCTGACACCTCTCTGAGCTATCTGATACTCTTTCGAGTTATCAACAGTCACAGATTGCAACTCTTTTGAGTACAATCACAGTTCTTGGTTTCCAGGAGTGGGACATGAACCCACAACCCTCTGATTCAAAGGCGAGGGTGCTATGAACTGAGCCACAGCTGACACCTCTGAGCTATCTGATATTGCAGCCCTTGCTGCTGCAAGACAATTTGACATAATCACTGCCCATGTCCCTGGCTGATACAGGAAAGCAACTGTATATCATCAAATATTAAACTAGGCAAATAAAAACTACATCAGTTGGAACTAAACTCACCTTGTTAAAGACAATTGCTAGTTAAGCAGGTGATGGGCATTGATGATCCCATCTAAACAGAATAAAAAGATACTGCTGGAACAGTTTGTGGGAAAGCTGTTTGGAAGTTAGTTGTACTGAGGAACTGTTTTTGAAAATGAATTAGCTTGAACCAAAAGACTAGCCTGGATTAAGTCTTCCTCTACAACTACTTATTGTGAGTAACACACAGCGCCTTATGGATGCCCAGTTCTGAGCTGATAGATCTGTTTGAAATATATCCCCATCTAGCATGATTGTAATACCAACAACATAATAGAGGGTATTCTTGATGTGAAGATGGGAACCAAGGATCTAGTGAGAAGGAGGAATTGAAGGAAATTAGTCTTACAAAAGAAATAGTGATGGAGAAATTAATGGGACTGAAAGCTGATAAGTCCTCAGGGCCTGATAATCTACTTCCTAGGGTACTAAAGGAGGTGGCCATGAAAATAGTGGATGCGTTGGTTCTCATCATCCAAAATTCTATAGATTCTTGAACAGTCCTGGCAGATTGGAGGGTGGCAAATATAAACCCTCTATTTGAAAAGGAAGGAGGAAGAAAACAGTGAATTACACACTAACCTCAGCAGGTAGGGAAAATGCTAGAGTCTATTATAAAGGATGTGATAACAGGACACTAAGAAAATATCAATGGGGTTAGACAAAATCAACATGGATTTATGAAAGGAAAATCATGTTTGACAAACTCCCTGGAGTTTTTTTTGTGGATTTAACTAGCAGAATAGATAAGGGAGAACCAGTAGATGTGGTGTATTGTGATTTTTGGAAAGCTTTTGATAAAGCCCGACATAAGAGGTTAGTGTGCAAAATTAAAGCACATGGAATTGGGGGTAATATAGTGGCATGGATTGAGAATTGGTTAGCAAGCAGCAAACAGAAAGTAGGAATAAAAGGGTCTTTTTCAGAGTGGCAGGCAGTGACTAGTGGTGTACTGCACGGATCAGTGCTTGGGCCCCAGCTGTTCACAATATATTCCAATGGTTTGCATGAGGGTGCCAAACGTAATATTTCCAAGTCTGCTGATGGCATGAAATCTTGTGGGAATGTGAGTTGTGAGGAAGATGTTAAGGGGCTTCAAACTGATCCAGACAGGTTGAGTGAGTGGGCAAATACATGGCAGATGCAGTATAATGTGGGTAAGTGTGAAGGTAAAAAAACAGAATGGCAGTATATTATTTAAGTGCTAATAGATTGGGAAATGTTGGTGTACAAAGGGACCTGGGTGCCCTTGTACATCAATCACTGAAAACAAGCATGCAGGTGCAGCAAACAGTTAAGAAGGCAAATGGTATGTTGGCCTTCACCGCAAGAGGACTTGAGTACAGGATCAAGGATGTCTTACTGCAGCTATACAGGGCCTTGGTGAAACCACACCTGGAGTATCGTGTGCAGTTTTGGTCCCCTTAACTAAGAAAGGATATACTTGCCATGTGGGGACTGCAGTGATGGTTCACCAGACTGATTCCTAGGGCTGTTGTATGAGGAGCAATTGGGTCGACCAGGCCTTTATTCACTGGAGTTTAGAAGAATGAGAGGGGATCTTATTGAAATATTTAAAATTCTGACGGGGCTGGACAGACTGGATACAAGGATGAGATTTCGTCTGACTAGGGGGTCTAGAACAATGGGCCACAGTCTCAGGATATGGGATAGACCATTTAGGACTGAGATGAGGAGAAATTTCTTCACTCAGGTTGGTGAACCTGTGGAATTCTCTACCATAGAAGGCTGTGGAGGCCAAGTCACTGAATATATTTAAGAAGGATATAGATAGACTTCTGGGCTCTGAAGGTGTTAAGGGATATGGGGAGAGAGAGGATCAGCCATGAATGGCAGAGCAGGCTCAAAGGGCAAAATGACCTACTCCTGCTCCTATTTTCTATTTCTCCACAAGGATTGTGCGATGGTCACCCCTACAAATACTGTCATGGGCAGATGCATCTGTGAAAAGTAGATTGAGGATGAGGTCAGGTAGGTTTTTTTCCCCCCTTGGCTGCCTCAAAACCTGCTGCAGAACCAGTCAAGTCCTTTTGAGCTCAGTCAATAGTGGTGCTACCGAGCCACTCTTGAAGTCCCCCACCCAGAGTACATTCTGCACCTTGTCTTCCTCAGTGCTTCCTCCAATGGTGTTCAACATGGAGAAGTACTGAGGTGGGGGTGGGAGGTGTTAATTAGCAGGAGGTTACCTTGCCCATGTTTGACCTGATGCCATGAGATTTCATGGGGTCCAGAGTTGATGTTGAAAACTTTCAGGGCAACTCCCTCTGGGCTGCCACCCCTGGTGGTGGGCCTGTCCTTTCTGTGGGACAGGACATACCCAGGTAGGTGATGATGGTGTCTGGGACATTACCTGTAAGGTATGATTCTGTGAGGATGACTATGTCAGGCTGTTGCTTGACTAGTCTGAGACAGCTCTCCCAATTTTGGCATGAGCCCCCATATGTTCAGGAGGAGGACTTTTGCAGGGAGCATAGGGCTAGGTGTGCCATTGTTGGCTCCAGTGCCTAGGTCGATGCCAAGTGCTCTGTCTGGATTCATTATTTTTAGACTTCACAGCAGCTGGACACAATGGTGTCATTTGCTGGACCATTTAAGAGTGAATCACATTGCTGTGGGTCTGGAGTCACATGTAGGCCAGACCAGGTCAGGACAGCAGATTTCCTTCCCTAAGAGGCATTAGTGAACTAGATGGATTTTTACAACAATCAACAATGATTTCCTGGTCATCATTACTGAGACTAGCTTTTAATTTCAGCTAGCTTTAGCTAAAGCTAAAACTAGCTTTAAATTCCACCAGCTGCTATGGTGGGATTTGAACCAGTGTCCCCAGAGTATTAGCCTGGTCCTTTGCATTATTAGTCCAGTGATATTACCACTATGCCACAATCTCCCCCAAGAAGGCTGTTCTCTGTTCTTAATAGTCTTATGCCTTTTGCAAAACAGGAGTCAAACCAGCTCCTTCCCATAGAATCACATCGGATTACACACTATATGCAGTACAGAAATGGACCATTCAGCCCAAGGAGTTTATATTGGCATTTATGCTCTACTTGAGCCTCCCCCCATCTTTTCTCATCTAACGCTATCAGTATTACCCTCCATTCCATTCTCCCTCACATATTTATCCAGCCTCCCCTTAAATTCCACATTCTGAAAAGTCTCTGGATAAAGAAGTTTCTTCTGAATTTTCAATTTGATTTAGAGCCATGAAGTCATCTGAGTTCAGAAGGAGGCCATTCAGCCCATCAAGTTAATGCCAGCTCTCTGTAAAGCAAACAAACTCAGCCTCATTCACCTGCTCATAGCGCTGCAAGTTTATTTCCTTCAAATGCTCATCTAATTTCTTAGTGACTATCTTATCTTGGCCTGTAATTTTCTGTTCCCCATAAGTGAAAACATTCTCTCTGTGTCTACGCTATGAAAGCTTTTCAGAATTTTAAGGAACCCGATTAGATCATTCCTCTGGCCTTGTCCTTTCAAGAGATAAGAGACTGGGCCTGCGCATCCTCTCCTGATGTGTGTATACCCTGGGTTCCTTGTATCATCCTCGTTAAATCTTTTTTTCACCCTTTCCAGTGCTACCCAAACCTTTTCCTGGTGTGACCCCATTTTAATGCCTCAGGCTTCATGTGACCATGGGTTGGGGAGGGGAGGGGGAATCGTGGGGTGGAGGGAAAGAGTTTCATCATGGTGGGAATTGTGTAAACTGCAGGTTTCTCTTTTTAGAAAGAAACAAACAACTACCTTTTAACTTTGGCCAGGATTTTCCCCTCGGCGATTTGGGGGCGGGGCCCACTCGCCGAGGGGAAAATGATGCGGGATGATGTTGGGAGGAACCCCTGACGTCATCCCAGTCCATTTAAATTTTTAGGAAGGCAGGCAGACAGCGAAATCAGCTGTCCGCCCACCGACCTGTCAATGGCCAATTGAGGCCATTGACAGGCTATTTAAAGTAATTAAAGACCTGCCCGTCCAAGCTTAAGGCTGGCGGGCAGGCCAGGAGCCCCAGCGGGCTTCTGATAATACATGGAACCTCATCCACTGGAGGGATGAAGTTTCATGTCCGTATTGTAAAAAATTAATAAAGTGTATGTGTTCTTTATTAACATGTCCCATCTCGTGTGACATTGTCACATGAGGGGGACATGTTAATTATTTTTTAATGTTTCTATTTTTAATGTTTTTGACACTGTCAGTATTCTCCCTGAGACAGGACTTTGCCTCAGGGAGAAGTGCGTGCATGCGTGAAAGAGCACACTTTGACAGATGGGGAATCCCTCCCCCTCGCACAGGAAGCGCACAGTGCTTCCCGTCGGGGATGCCGCTGGGTGGGGCCTTAATTGGCCTGCCCGCTTAAAATGGCGGCGGGCCCCGTTTCAGTGGCGGGGGTCGGCTGCCCACCTGCCACCGAGCCGGTGGGGCCCGCCCACCATCCAAGGGCAAGATTCTGCCCTTTGTTTTTTTGCAGCAGCAACAATCAGGCCTCAAAGATCTATCCATTAGGCCATGGCCACCAATGGAAAAGACATGAGGATTTGAAGGGCCTTGTAGCTGTTAGCATTCAGTCCAAGCTCCACGGTAGCCATTGCTGTCTCTGAACCCAGAACTCCTTCTGGGATCACAACCCACTATTTGGGAAACCCTGACTAATCCCATTCTCTTCCTCCCTCCCTCCCTCCCTTTAATATTCTTCTTTTTTGAGCAACTAACTAATTAATTCTCTTTTAAAATAATTTGCAGACTTCTGTTCAGCAATGGATTTTGGCAGAGGTTTCCATATCCTCATCACACTATTGCCAATCAGAATAGCATTACCCCTGGACTTGTGGATAAATGCATGGCATATTATCACAATGAGTCATTCTGATCAGTGTGACTCAGAAAGGTAGTTGAGTCCCACTCACAAAGTAGTAGCTACAGCACCCTGGGTTCAGGAGAGAGAAGAAAACTCGCGGCCGAACTGCAACGTATTAAGCTGTCTGCAAGCCGCAGGCCACTACAGCTTAGCCCAGGATGCCGAGACGTAGGGCAGAGTTTAAATTCCTCCCCCCATGATGAGTTTTGTGGTGGGGGCATTTAATTAGGGCAGGAGGCTTGTGGGTGGGGTCACTGCCACATTCCCGCCTCTGCCCCGATTAAGTGCAGGGCAAGAAGGCTCATGGATGGTCTTCCCAGCATCCTGCCAAGTGAGGCTCTTAAGTGGGCGATTAACACTTAGACTTTATGGGGTTTGCGTGTGGGTTCCTGGGAGCGGCGTGGGTTTGGCGGGGGGGGTGCAGTGGGTGGTGCGGGAGGGGCACCCTTGGGACCTGGCATCAGAAAGTTGGCGTCCGTCTGAGGGGCTGCCCTGCCTTTGCTGCCCACACATTCCCCCATGACCCCACCCACAACTCGCCTGGGCCCCTCGACCCTGGGCCTCTGATGGCTGTATTATTGGTAGCTGCCACTGCTCACTCTGGTGCTGCCTAGAATGCACAGCTGCTGGCCTCTGATAGGCAGGCAGACGGGATTTCCACCCCCTGGGTCCTCAACCCCAGAGAAGGCCCGCTGCTGTCCACTTAAGTGCCTGATCGGCAGTTAATGCAGTGGGCCTTCAACAAAGGAGTCCGTGGGCGAGACTCCCTGTCGCCTGCATTAAATACCACCCATTGTGCTATGGTTTATCAGCTGTGGCTTTTGCCTCTGAGTCTGATGATCATGGGTTCAAGTTCCACTCCAGAGGCTTCAGCACAAAATCCAGACTGGCATTTAGTGAAGTACTGGGGGAATGTTGCGCTGTCAGGGGTGCTGTCTTTCAGATCAGATGTTAAATTGAAGCTGTGCCTGCCCTGTCAAATCGAAGCAAGAGATCCCATGGCACTTTTTGAACAAGTGCAGTGAAGCTTTCTCTGGTGCCTGATGTATATTTACCCCTCACGCCGTATCACCGGTAAAACAGATCATTTGGACATTGGGTGGGATTTTCCTGCCCTGCCTGCCACTGGGATTGCCTGGTCCAGCCGAAAGACTTTTGGCTCGGCCAGTGAATCTCCCGCAGCAGGACCCGGCAAGACGGGGCCGGAAAATCCCACCCTTTGTGGCTTTTGGGTACTGTGAACAGATTGGCTGTCTTCTTTTCCTTTATGTTAGCAGTAACTGCATGACAAATGCACTTCATTAGTTTGAATATGCTTTACAATGGCCTGTGGCCATGAAAATTCAATGTATAAATGCAAGTTCTGCCTTTGTTTTTGGACTAATCAATTATACCTCGTCAAAGAATGAATAGGTTTCAAGGCCTTGGCAAGGTATGCACAATAACTCCGAAACATGTGCAGGACAATGAATCCTTACAGCACTGATTCCACCTCCCTCCAGATGTGTAACCTGAGTGTCTGTGTTAACTCTGAACTGAACTTCAAACTCTTCAGCCAAGCTATCACAAAAGCAACAACTTGCACTTATATAGTTCCTTTGACGTAGAAAATCATGGCAAGAAATAGTCAGACAAAAATGGGCACAGGACTGAAGAAGAAACTATTGTGAGGGGCCAACAATGTGGTTTTTAAGCAATTTTTTTAAAGAAGGAGGGGCAAGTGGAGAGGTAGAGTAATTTAGGGACAGAGAGTGAGGCCTAGGGTGGTGAAGACATGGCTGCCAATCTTGGAGTGAGAGGAAGAGTTGCACGAGGTTTGAGTTAGAAGAACAGGGAGCATTGGTGGGTGAGGCTTCTAGGTTGGAGATAGTGAAGGATTTAAACACAGTATGATCATTTTAATTTGGAGGCAATGGAGCACTGGGCATCATTGTGGATTATTTAGGATAAGCAGGAATTGGTGCAGAATAGGATATTGGTAGCAGGATTAATTTTGTAGCACTTGAGCAAAGAGCTGGTTTAAAAAAAACAGTCAAATGGCTTCCTTCTTCATTTTAAAGTGGTTTGATGAATTGATTTTTGCCTTCATCTTCAAATCTCTCCGGGGTCTTAACACGCGCTCTTTGGGTAATTCCTATATCCCAGCCTGCACCCTCATTTCGCTAAGTGTGGGATATTGCTCAGCCACCTCTCCGCCACTCAGGCAGGTCCTCCAACCATCACATCCTTGCCCTCCATAATTCCCTCCCAAAAGGCCTTAGGTCTATCTCTGTTCAACATTTTCAGCACCTTCTCATTAAGTGTATGCTCCTGTTTCCACCCAAAATGCATTACCTGACTCTTTTCCACGTTGAATTGCATCTGCCACTTGTCTGCCCAAAAGGCTAACCTGTCTATATTCACCTGCAATCTTTTAGAGTAGCAATTTGCATTTATGCTGATCTGAGGCAAAGGCCTTTAACATAATAAGAATTCCCAAAGTGCTTCACAGGAGTTTTATAGGTCATAGTTTGATATCAAGTCATGTAAGGATACATTAGGACAGGTGGACAAAAGCTTGCTCTAAGGCATAAGCTTAACAGAGCAGCCTATTTTGCTGTTTGCCAAACCACTTTACTTCTGTATTGTTAGAAAAGTTTGCTTTTGCATTCTTTGTGCTCAAGAGAAAATAGTTTATACACTGAGAATAAATATGGACCGAGCACTGACCCCACCGCCCCCAACCACCACAATGCTGTATACCATTCACAACCTTCCCCAATCGAAACAGAAAGCTTTCTCCCTACTCTTTTGTTTCCTGTCCGTCAACCAACTTTCTGTCCATACTGCCACACTTTCCTCTTACCCGCACTTGTGTGTTTTTTTAACAAGCCTTCTGTAAGACACCTTATCAAGCACCATCTGAAAATTGAAACACATCATATCTATTGCATTGTCATTATGTAGGAGTTGGGCACATTCAAAACATTTGACTTAAGTTGATGAAATGTGACTTTCCTTTAACAAGAGTGAGGATGACGTGCGGGGAGGGCAGTGGGTGCGGTTGAGTGCAGTATGGGCCTAATTGATATCTCCGTCAGGGAGCCTGCACAGGCCCAATGGGTCAAGTGACTTCAATGTGCCAATTGTTCTTGATTATCCCGTCTGTTTCTAAACACACTTGAATTTGATTTCCATGGATTACAAGGTGGTAATTTTAATTTTGATTTATAGCAATTGATTTTAGGTCAATTTTAAATCGGAGATTGATAAATTTTTTGTTATCGAAAGGTACTAAGGGATATGGAGCGAAGGCCCCAGCATCGAGTTAGGTCGCAGATCAGCCGTGATCTTATTGAATGGCAGAACAAGTTTGAGAGGCTATGTGGCCTACACCTCTTCCTATGCTCTTACATTTCTCTGTTTCAATGTGGAAAACAGATAATATCAGAGCGGTTGCCTGTTATCCGCCTGTCCCTATTTATTATTTAGACTGAAGCCAACTAAAATGAAAATCAGGAAAGAAAATCAGACAAAGTTCCAATCTTATATAAAAGCAAAATACTGCGGATGCTGGAAATCGGAAACAAAAACAGAAAACGCTTGAAAAGCTCAGCAGGCCTAACAGCACCTGTGGAGAGAAAGACAGAGTTAACGTTTCAAGTCCGTATGGGTCTGAAGAGTCATACGGGCTCAAAACGTTAACTCTGCCTTTCTCTCCACAGGTGCTATTAGGCCTGCTGGATTTTTCCAGCACTTTCTGTTTTTGTTTCAATGTTCCAATCTAGCTGTTTTACACTATTACCCAAAGTCCAATTTACCCCCGGGGTGGAATTTTATGGCCCTGTCGCGGCAGGGGTAGTGCTGTGAAATGCAGCGAGCTGTTTGAAGCTCCATTGACTTTAGCGGAGTCATAAAATGCCACCGGTGTAAAATTCCCCCCCCCACCCCAAGGAGTTTGCCTATGACAGGCGGTAAACCAACTAATCTATAGTTCCCTCTTTTTCCTTCTCATTCTTTTTTGATAGAAGTGCTACATTGTCTTTCCCACAGTCACCTGGCACTATTTGCATGCCTAAGAAGAATTAAATAGAATTGTGGTTAGTGCCGCTGCTATGCAAAAGGACAAAGCGAAGCTTGCCAAGGAAAGCACTGATTAATCTGATTAAAGGACAAAGAGTAGGGCTGTGTTTTCAGTCATCCTGTGACTCTGATCTCGGCAAGGAAAAATAACAGTCAAAGTACAGTAAGGGCAGTTTCTATCTGATGAAATTTCCACTTCTTAGTCAAAATGTACAAACTATTTGAGTTATGGCCTGAATTTTCATTTTGAAGAGTAATTCTTTCACTGCCTGAGGTTGTCACGACAATTTATCATGTGAGTTTCCTTCTGCGACAGCTGACTCAGGATGAGAAAATCTACCAGCTTGTTGGCACTAGTATTGCTTCAGCTAGTACCTTTGATACATGTTGAGTGTGCTCTTACTTAACAGCAACCTTTCACTAATTGATGGCAGCATTTTAGGCATATTACTCCTGTGTAGCTAAAGGGTTTCATTTCCTATGATAGGTTTAACACACTCATGTAAAATTGCGTGCTGTTGTGACATACTCATTAACCCATTTAAGCGCAGTGACGAGCACTAATTTTATTGTAGAATGGAATATTGCGTGTATATGATAACCTGTATGCTATCAAAGGAAATTAAACAGCAATCACAAGTTTGGTTTATATAAATTAGCCTGGGCCCTGTATCCATTGGAGTTTTGCTGAAAAAGGAGACATGTCTAAGCTTTTTGTCCTACACTTATCAGGACACCCGCTTAGACAAAAAAGCTTAGACATGTCTCTTTCTTTTCAGTGATACTCAAGTTTTGTACGACCAAACAACCATTGGGGTTGAGAAGAATGAGTGATCTCGTTGAAACATAGAAGATCCTGAGGGGACTTGACAGGGTGGATGCTGAAAGGATGTTTCCCTTTGTAGGAGAGACTAGAACTTGGGGACACAGTTTAAAAATAAGGGGTCTCCCGTTTAAGATGGAGATGAGGAGAATTTTATTCTGAGGGTCATGAATCTCTGGAACTCTCTTCCCCAGAAAGTAGTAGAGGCTGGGGCATTGAATATTTTTAAGGCTGAGTTAGATTCTTGATTGACAAGTGTTGGATCCTGGTCACTAGTTTAGCTGGACTAATGGATGCACGCTTGTTTTGGGATGACCGAGTTGGTACCATAGACAGAGCAGATCAGTAGATGGTTCTTATGTGGAACACATTTTATTTATTTACAAAGAACTCAGCAACTACACTTGTGTGCTCACAACTAAATCCCTGTCTCTACATTAGAGTCTTACTCTCGACTAGTTGTGCTAACTTGGTCGCTATGGAGTCTCCAGTTAATTTCTTCAAACCGTTTTTGAACGTTTGAATTGTTCGCTCAGTCAGTCCATTCAAAGAAGGGTGACTAGTTAGGCTACTCACTGCAGATGACTAAGGTAGACGGCACTACCCTGTTATTGGATAACAAGACCATGTAATCTTCTATTATAACATACTTCTTAAAGGTATATTACACATCAGATTACCACAATCCCGCACCCCCCCCTTTTTCAGGGATATAGTTTACAGTTACGATTACAATTTTTCTCAAAACATCAAACTATTTACACAGATAAGTAATTTACAAATTCAGTCTTTCTGGGGGGTTTCCTTATGGGTGTGGAACGTCTCAGCTCTACAGCGTCAGATGTTTTGTCAGGAACTTCTTTTCCTGGTGTTGTCCGAGCATCAGGATCTTCGGGGGGGCACCTGCAAATCGGTTTCCCCAATTCTTGCAGGTGCAGCCGATTCTTCAGACACATCTGTACTTGGTTGAGTTATTTTAACAGGGGATGTTGACACAGTTGTGAACACTGGAGGAGTCGTTTCCTGATGCTGTTTCTCTTCTCCTTATATGATCTATATTTCTCTGTATGACTCAGTCTACTTTCATGTGGTAAGAAAGAGTTCCAGTAACTGCACTTATTTCACCTGATACCCACTTAGGTTCTTTACCAAAATTTTTCACATATACCGTCTCTCCTAAAGTAAACTTTCTGTCACAACTATGCCAGTCATGTACAATTTCCTAACTTCCCTGACTCCTTTTCACCTTCCGCACCCCTCCTTAAATTTGGCATTACTAAGCTCAATCTCGTTCTGAGACAGCGATTCATTCAATTCCGCAGGTGTGACACCTGTTGTCATGTGAGGAGTGGTTCTATAATGGAAAAGAAAACGTGCTAACTTGGTCGCTATGGAGTCTCCAGTTAATTTCTTCAAACCATTTTTGAATGTTTGAACTGCTCGCACAGTCAGTCCATTCGAAGAAGGGTGGTATGGTAATGTTTTAACATGAGTAATACTGTTGAGGCTGATAAACCATTGAAACTCAGCACTGGTAAATGCCGACACTGATACGACCACTTCTGGTAGTCCATTGATGGTGAAACTTTGTCGTAGCTTGTCAGTTGCAGCAGAAGATGTTGGTGACTTTATCTCATATATATTCATCCATTTTGAGTGAGCATCAACAATAAGGAGAAACATTGTTCCCATAAAAGGTCCCACATAGTCAATATTCAGTCGCACCCCATGGCCTTCCTGACCACTCCCACGGATGTAACGGAGCTGCTGGGGATAACTTTTGCACTTGTTGACATTGCATATAACTTTTCACTAAGCTCTCTATTTCTCCATCCATTCCAGGCCACCATAGATAGCTATGTGCTACGGTCTTCATTTGGGAAATACCTGGATGTGCACTATGTAATTCAGTTAACAAAGGCTTTTGTCCTTTTGGAGGAACAATCACTCTAGCTCCCTACAATAAGATACCATCCTGGCTGTTTATCTCATATCTTCTGTGAAAATACGATTTCATTTCGTCAGATTCCTGCTCTTGTGACCAACCATGAAGAACTTGTTCTCGTATTCTGAATAAGACTGGGTCTTGACTTGTCCAATCTCTAATTTGTCTAGCACATACTGGTGTGGAATCTAAGAAGTTCAATAATAAAATGAGTTCTTGAGGAACTGGAACATCCTGCATTTCTTTAGGTTGGTGGGTCTTTGCACGCTCTTTGTCCAGAACAGGATCGTTTTCAGTTTCCTTTTGGAATCTCTGTGACAATTCAAGGTTGATTTCCCTCAGCCAGTTTCATCCAAGGAGGCTTGGCTCCTCACCTGCTGCCACCATCAAGGGTAATTTCACTGGTTGTCTCTCGTACTGTACAGTAACCCTGCTTATGCCTTTGATTTTGATATCTTCTGCCTTGTAAGTTTTCAATTTGGCACCTGTTCCTTCCAAATTTAATTTACATTCCCCCACGGTTCAGGTATTTAAAGATATGCTCACCTATCACCGTAGTGGAAGACCCTGTATCCATCTCTGTTCTGATTATTCACCTTTGCTGTTACATAGATTGGTTTTGTTCCTCCTACCTTTAAATTATACAATGAGTAAATATCTGAACCTGTAACTTCAGGCTCTTCCATGTTATGAATCTCACGGTTTTTTCTTTTGGTTGAAAGTCTGCCTGATTCTCTCCTTGCAATGTCTCATGAGGTGTCCGTTCGATGACAGTAAAAACATTCAATTTTTTAAACTTCGATTCATTACAAGGTTGTCTGCTTCCACTTCTGTTACCATTATTCCGTGTTTTCGCTGCTAAGTCATTTCTTTTTATTTGTCTGAAAGCTGTGGCTGTTTCCCGCTTCTCATCAGAGCTGTACATTTTCGCGCCCTTTTTGGCTGGGGCTCCCTGCCCAACATGGAGGATGACGCCATTTTACGCTCCCTGTATGGCTTTCGAGTCCCTCACTGCGCCTTCCATAGCCAAAGCTATTTCCTCTGCCTTCTGAAAATCCAAATTTCTTTCGAACAGTAATCTCTTCGGAATCGCATCTTAATTTATACCGCACACCAAACGACCTCTAAGCATTTAATTTATAGATGTACCAAACTCGAAATATTTTAACTGTTTCAGACTCAGCACATAACAAGCAACTGTCTCCCCCGGGGCTGTATTTCTTGAGTTAAATTTGAACCGTTGCATCGTTACCTAGGGCTTGGGCTGGTAATGCTTCTTCACAAGGTTCACTAACTCATCAAAACTTTTCGAATCCGGGGCACTGGGTGCCATTAACCTTCAGATCGACCCATAAGTCTTACTCCTGCATGTGGATAAGAGGATCGTGCTCCTCTTCTCCTCCCCCGCAATGTCATTAGCTTGGAAAGAGAACACGAGACGTTCAACATAATGTGACCAATCGTCCACCATCAGATCAAAAGGATCAACTCTTCCAAACTGCGGCAAGCTTCGAGGGGACTGATTCGACAATTAGGACGGAAATTCTACTTACATTTACCGTGCGAGGTATTGCTCGATTTTGGTTCACTTGATTTCCTTCCTCGCTTTTTCTTGCTGTTTTTTCACCTCGTCGCCAGTTTGTTGGATCATGGTCACTAGTTTAGTTGGACAAGGCTACACGCTTGTTTCAGGATGACCGAGTTGGCACCATAGACATAGCTGATCAGTAGACGGTTGCTATGTAAAACACATATTTACAAAGGAACACAGCAGCTACACTTGTGTGCTCACAACTAAAACCTTACCTCTATATTACAGACTCTTACCCTAGACTACTAACTACAAACTACAGACTACTAAGGTAGCCTGTGCTACTCTGCCATTGGATAATAAGATCATGTGATCTTCTATTATAACATTCTTCTCAAAGGTATATTACACATCAAATTACCACAGCAAGGCAGTCAAAAGGGTATAGGGGTGGAAGGAAAGTGGAGTGGAGGCCACAGTAGATCAGCCATGATCTTATTGAATGGTGGAGCTGGCTCAAGAGACCAAGTGGCCTACTCCTGCTCCTAATTCGTATGTAGGTTCTTAAATCACATAACTAGAAAAATGGCTCAAAGCGCTTCAATGTATCTCTCAGAAGCATCATTTAAAAAAATGGACGGCAAGCCAAGGAAAATGATTTAGGCCAGGTGAACAATCTTTTGGTCAAAGGCTTAGATTTTAGGAAGGAAAGTTAGAAGGAAAATTAGAGAAGGAGGGGGACAGATGGAGAGATTTAAAGAGGGAATTCTAGGACTTAAGCATTGAAGGCAGGCCACCAATGGGGTTATGGGGGGATGCCCAAGCAGTCAGAATCAGAGTAATGGAGAGCTCGGAGGGAAAAGGTTGTAGATCTGGAGGAGATGCTGAGACACTGTGGGGTGATGAAGAATTTTAAGCCGGAGTTGTTGTGGCGGGGGTGGGGAGGGGCGGGGCAGGGCGGGGGCAAGAAGCCAATGTAGGTCAACAAGGGCAAAACACGACTTTGTGAAGGGAAATATGTGGGGAGCAGAGTAAAGTTTCAAATGTTTGCCACTACTGCGAGACATTTAGAAATTATTTTATGATCCCACAGTGGTTCCAAAGCTCCTTAAAGAAAATTTAGAACTCAGCTGTAGTGATAAAACTCAACAGTTACAATAGTAGTTGGAAGCATGTTATCATGCCCAGAGCCAACAACTGAGCACATTATTGCACACTCTGGATTCTGACTCTGACTCAGTACACTGTTGTTTACTCATATCTGAAAAATTCAGCTGCAAAGCCAGATTAATTTTCCCTTCACGTTTCTCTCTTCCTCTTCTCTGGAGACAAACTCAAGCTGGAAACTATGGCCAGAAGTTTCCTGTTGGCGTGTGGGGGCAGGTCCCACACGCAGACACATAAAGCGAGGCGAGGGTGACGTCGGGCGAGCATCCCAAAGTCACCGCGCGCCATCGCAATATTTAGGTGGGCGTGTGCGCAATGTTCTCGGGTGCGCGCCCGCCATTAATTATTCATGTAGTTAAGGCCCTTGAGGCAGCAATTGACTACAATTTTTCGGGGCCCGTGCGATATTCAGGACGTCACATGGGCGCAACGGGCAGGCGGGTAGGAGACTTTTGTGTGAACCTCATCCACGGGCAGGATAAGAGGGGTGAGTGGGGTCATGAATGTTATCCGTCAGGTATTTAATTGTGAAAGTTACTGGTACCTGCCAGTCTGAGCAGGAATACTTCAAAACTCATACCAGCTGCTTGGACAGGAGTAATGGCCTTCAGCTCAGAACTCTACAGTAAAGATCATTTTTGGGGCCTGCAGCTTTCAGGAAGCCTTCTCTTAGCCTGGGAATGGGAGTTGTGCTCTCCACTGGAGGCACCTCCTCTGAGGACGAAGGGAGGGCCAAAAGAAGGAGGCGGCCAGGAATCCACATTCAGCCTCCAGGGGAGCCACCTTTGGGAGGAGCGGCGCAGGCACAAGGGGCGCAGGGCCAAGAGGAAGTGCAAGGCAGAAGGGGCTGCAGAAGACGCCACTATACTGCTGCCAGGGTATACAGGCGGCTAAGCAGCTACCTCAATATGTCTGAGGTGCATTGCCAAAGGAGGCTCCGACTGTCAAGGGAGACGGTCGCCTCCATTTGTCAGATGATAGGCCCTGAAATCTCTACAAGCTGTGTGGGTGGGCACCCCATGCCAATGGCGCTAAAGGTCACAGCTGCCCTTAACTTCTATTACTCCGGCTCTTTCCGGGCTCGGTGGGTGATCTTTGTGGTGTCTCCCAATCAGCTGTCCACACTTGTGTCAAGCAGGTTACAGACGCTCTGTTCAGGTGTGCATTGACCTTCATCCACTACCACTGGGACGAGGCCAGCCAGACACAGCGAGCCAGAGGCTTCACAGCGATTGCTGGCTTCCTTGTGTCCAGAGTGCAAAGTTGTACACATATGGCCATCAAGGCGCCAGCAGGTGAGCCCGGTGCCTTTGTCAACAGGAAGGGCTTCCACTCCATGAATGTGCAGGTAGTGTGTGATCACAGGATGCTGATTCTACAAGTCTGTGCAAGGTACCCAGGCAGTTCCCACAACGTTTACATCCTCAGGCACTCCCAGGTGCCGGGGCTCTTCAGTGCTCCAGCCCGGCTGGATGGATGGCTGCTGGGTGACAAGGGCTATCCCCTCAAAAGGTGGTTCATGACGCCTCTCCGCCATCCAAGAACAGAAGCTGAGCAGCGCTACAATAGGAACCACGCCTCCACAAGGGCTGTGGTGGAGAGAACCATCGGTCTTCTCAAGATGCGCTTCTGATGCCTGGACCGCTCAGGGGGCGCACTCCAATACCCCCTAGATCGCGTGTTGGTGATAGCAGTTGCATGCTGCACTCTCTGCAGTCTGGGGATGGAAAGGGGAGACACAGTGCACGAGGAAGACTTAGAGACAGTTGCTGTGGCTACACGCGATGAGTCCAGCAGTGAGTCCGAGGATGAGCATGCACAGGAGAATGCTGAGGGGGTAGACGCTGACCCGGGCATACTCCAGGGAGGCAGGGACACCCGGGAGGCTTTAATCCAAAGAACCTTCAGCTAGAACACCACAGATGGACCTTCAACACACGCCATGGTTCAGGCTCCATACTCGAGACCTGAGTGCTAAATCTGCCTGGATAGTAACATTAACTAAGGCCTTTGTCAATAAAACTCAATGACAAACAGCTCACTCATAGCATCATGGCTTCCTGTCCACCTGCAGAAGTAAGGAATCATGAGTGAGGCATGGCAACATGTCAAAATTTATTGAGAGAACAAATGTAACTTCATAAACCAAAAAAAAGGTGTTGGATATCACACCAAGTCTTCAATAAACTACTATGGGACAACATAAAAACACCAGTGAGAAACCCGTGGTGTGCCTAAGGTGCCTTAAATTTACGCTTACGAGTGCTACGTCTAGGTGCTGTCCCCTTGCTGGCATTGGTATCTGAGACAGTCTGCTCACTCTGCTGTCTAGTTGGCCTCAATGACTTTGGCGGCTATCCTCTGGCCCGTGGAGCCTGTGCTGACCCCGCCTGGGAGGGAGCTGCCAGTTCCACAGCTGGCATCTCCCCAGTCGCTGCAGCCTCATCGGATGCCACGGTCACTGGCAGAGGGGCGGAGGAGCTGCTGCCCTCATCCAGAGCGCCCAGAGAGGAGCCCACAGGGGCAACAGGCAGCTGCTGCACCGACGTGAAGTCACTTCAGACCTCCTGCTCACCGTAGACGGTTGGGCACCGAGCTGGGAAACTTGGTGCCCAAACCCATCTCCCATACGGGCAATGACCAGCTCAGGTCAATGCTGCTGTGAGGGCTTGCAGGTCTGAGCGCAACCTCAGGAGGCCCTGATTGTTCTCCTGGAGGAGCCTCTCCATGAGAGTCGTCACTCTCTCCATGGAGGAAGCATTGTGCTCGGCCATGAGGGTCATTGCATCGGTTATGCTCAGCATGGACTCCGCAAGCACAGGCACCATGCCACGCATTGCCTCATGTATCCCCGCCAGATCATCCCGCACACCCTGCTGCACTTTCAGCATTTGCTGCCTCATGGATGACTCCAGAGGCACATCAACAGCCACTGACTGAACATGTACCTGGTTCCCAGCAGTCCTCCAATAGCCAGCGCCCTGGGCACTCTCTGTCTCTGCCCGCATCTCAAGCGAGTGTGAAGTGCCCTCACCGCCATGCCCCGGGACACTATCCGAAGATTTAATTCCCACCGAGGTGCTAGTATCTGCACTGGTGCCTGCCTGGCAGAGATGGTGTGACGCTGGTGAGTGGATTTCCTCTGGGCCCTCAGGAGTGAGAGGTGGCCCCTCTGTCTCCTCCTCTTGGCTCTGCTCCAGGGAAGGAAGAACAAGGACATTTGATTAGTTAAAGTGGAGACCATGTCAATTTGCATGCCTGTCCCTCGGATCATTATGCGCTCATCCTTCCATAATCAATGGTCAACCCATGTTGCAAACTTCAATCACTGAACATTCGGCACTGCCGTGGCTGCTGGGACACTAATGGTGACCTGAGTGTTCACCAAACATACCTCCCCGTGGCACCCCAGCCTCACTGCCTCCAGTGGAGTGGATACATGGGACCTCTCCAGATCCATGGCCTGCTGTTCAAAAGGTGTCAGGATCGCCAACTGGGCCTGGCCTCTGCCAGTCCTCATCCGCTCGGTGGAACTGTGCGCAGTCTTCTCCTGAAAAATAGAAGAGAGCATTGATTATTCCAGCCTGCACCTGAATTCCCATCGCATCCCTGCCAACCCAGCCAGGGTGGGACATTGCAGGACTCTAGTTCTTTGTTACCTCGCAGCTGCCACACACTCACACAAAGAAGCCAGGGCTGACCCCCCCCTTGCCCAAATGCTGCCTCCATTGCATTCGGCAGCACAAGGTGTAACTTTGCCAGCAAGGAGGCACAAGCACGTGGAGCGCAAAGACCAGCAGATGGGTTGGTGCCCCACCACCTGGAAGCCCCCTTCCCAGCATGTTAGCACCCTGACTTTAACATGCTTCCCAGTTCCAGCACTGCGCCTAGGTGCAGACTCTTGAGTTTCACCCCCATTCTACATTCTGGGTGTCAGTGTCACACATGCTGCAGGTGCAGAACCCATCCTAGCTCAACCCTCTCAGGGTGAACTAGGCATGGGCAATATCTCCTGCCCACCCAGCGAGGGGTACATGCAGTGAAGGATTCAATGCCGTTACTGTACTCAGAGTTGTGGGGGTGGTGGGAAAGGTTGACGGCTGCATGAAGTGACCTCAGCCAGCATGGTACTCACCCTTCCCGAGCGCAGGAGGTCGTTGAATCTCTTGAGGCACTAGACCCATGTGCGTCGCACCACATCATGGGAGCTCACACTCTCGGCACACTCCTCCCATGCATGTTTGGTCAGGTGGGGAGGCCTCTGTCTCCTGTCCCTCGGAATCAGGACCTCCTGCCGTGCTGCCACCTCCTCCAGGAGGGCAACTAGGCACTCATCCGAGAAACGAGGGGCACATTGCCCTGCTGGCCTACCCTCTGGCCTGGCCTGCACTCCAGCCTGGCCTGCCCCACTGGCGTACCCTCCAGACTTGCGTGACGCACAGTAGCCCTCTGCTGTGCTCTTCTCCCGGCCATTGTGAGCAGCCTTGCTAAGGCTGCCAGGCCTTCATTTAAACAGGCCACCAGGTCACCATTGGACCTGGCGGCCTATGCACACCCGCCACTGCCCGCCCACTCCCACTATGCTCAGGAGTCGAGAAATACGCTGGGTGGGCCTTAAGTGGCCCACCCGTGTAAAATGGCAGCACGGACCTGATTGTGGTGCCCGCTCTCGCTCAGCCTGTCCGACATGGGGAAAATTCTCCCCATGTAAAAGGTGCTATACAAATAAATATTACTACTGCTTTTGTAGCAATATTAGTTCATCCTTGTTTCCAAACCCTTTCTCGGCCTCTCAAACCCGGAGCCGCACAACTCTGAGAGTGCTGCACTCCTCCAATTCTGGCCTCTTGCACATCCCTAATTTTAATTACTCCACAATTAATAGCTGTGCCTTCAGCTACCTTGGTCCTAAACTCTGGAATTTGCCCATTCTGCCTCATTACCTCTCTCTCCTTCTTTAAGACACTCCTTAAAAGCTGCTTCTTTGGCCCAGCTCTTGGTAACATAAGGTCTCCTTATGTGGCTTTGTTTGACAATGTTCCGTGAAGCATCCTTGGGATATTTTGCTGTGTTAAAGGTACCATGTAGATATAAGTTGTTGTTGTAGTACAGCTCAACCGGCATTGTCAGCTCTCCAGCGACTATTCTACCTGGAGTGTAGGTTTTTTTTGATTTGTTCATGGGATGTGGGTGTCTCTGGCTAGGCCAGCATTTATTGCTGTGGGCCTGTAGTCACATGTAGGCCCAGACCATGTAAGGACAGTAGATTTCTTCCCCTAAAGGATGTTAGTGAACCAGGGTTTTTACGTCAATCGACAATGGTTTCATGGTCCTCATCAGACTTAATTCCAGATTCTCATTGAACTCAAATTTCACCATCTGCCATGGTGGGATTCGAACCTGGGTCTCCAGGACATTACCCTGGGTCTCTGGAATGCTAATCCATTGACAATGCCACTTTGTCACCGCCTCCCCAAAAGTAGGTCACCTCACTACAAAGTTGACCATGGCTGGCCCTTGACTTCATCCATAATCTGCACATGTGCGCTTTCCAGCAGGGGTGACTGGGTAGCAATCAGGAGCCTTGACTCAGTTTTTACCCACCTTACCCCCAGCAGAAGAGCATTGTTGGGAACAGTGCAACATAGTACTGGACATTGAATCTGGGACCTTTCAAAGTCACTTCTAAGCTGCCACGGATTTAGTTTGGATTCTGGGAAAGCTTCCTAAATTCACATAACTAAATTTCAGTGGCAGTATCATAGAAGCCAGTTCTTTATAGGTCAATAACTTTTGCTTCTGTATTGGAGAGAACTAGATTTAGTCATGTGAATATAACTCATGCACGCTGGTTTCCTGGGATCAGTGACACAACATCAGTATAAGTAGTGGAAGACTGCATGGTTTATGTGCAAAGCAGTGCATGTAAAGGTCTGGCTAATAGATGCTAACAGCCCTGTATTTATTTTATAATTTAAAAAATTCTAGGCATTACAATTTAAAGAGAAGGCAACTAATTTATTTATCTTCCCGACTCGTTGAGTTTGGACACAATTTTAACTTAACCTGTTAATTGTGAAACTGATGTGATGGGGTGCAAAGGTGGTTTACACATACTTCTGGTTTTATTCTCCATCCAATAGAGAGTAACTGATCCTGCCAGTCAGTTTGTTTAAAATGATCCACTATTTGGAGGAATATTGGAAAGCAAAACCAACGCACTAATTCTTTACAAATTTCCGAACTTTTATTATTAGTATATGTACAACTGAAGGAAAAATGGCCTGCATTTATATAGCGCTTTTCATGACCTCACAACATTCCCAAAGCTTTATACATCCCTACTATGTACTTTTGTTGTGTAGTCATTGTTATAATGCAGGAAACTAGTGATTTTGTGCCTAGCAAGGCCCCATAACAAGCAACATGGTAGTGATCAGATCACTACCTGTTCTGGTGATAACTGTTGAGCAAGTAATGGCCAGATAACCTGGGAGAACTCCCTGCTCTCCTTTGAAATAGTGCCATGGGATCGTTTACGTCCATCGGACTTCATTTAACATCTCGGGTAAAATCTCTGACAGTGCAGCACTCCCTCAGTACTGCACTGGAGCGTCAGCCTAGATTTTTGTGCTCAAGTCCCTGGATTCCCGCGACTGAGCCATACATGATACAAACAGAAGTAAACGCAAGCGAAATACTATTCACCAGTTATCATAAATGGAAACACATTATGCACCATTTTGCCTTTTCTTCACTGTGAACTTTTATTTGTTGTTTGAGCATGTGTTGGACAAATTCAATTTTTGATTGTTGTTTGACAAGGGGAGCGTGAAGTATTCCATCTGTATAACCCCAGGAACCTACAGGAAAGGTTAACCAGAAAGGTAACATTCTCCTTCGAGTCCCAGAAACATTCAACCTTTATAAGCAAACAGCTTTGCCTAAGGTCACATGTTCCTAAGTTTTTATTAGACTGCAGATATTGGAAAGGTGAAAAGGCTTGCACATACACCAATAACACGGAGATGCAGTGCCGTCAGGCAACTTTCAAATCATGTATTTTTATGCCGACAGAAACTGCCTCATCCATATTGTTTTTGAAGCCTCCAGCCCCTTTCCCTTGACTTAGCTTCTGGGTTTCCTCCGGCTGTTCTGTCATAACACTAGCATAGCTACTCTGCAGCTACTTTTCACTGCTCCAAAGTCTTCATACGTTTTTATTCTTACTCACTGACTGAGAAATCACTTGGGGCCCCACTATTCACGTGTGACGGGAAACCGTGGTTTTGTGATTAACCCGGGTTTTCCACAGCGCTTCATGCAAAGCAACAGCGGCAGAGCAGGAGGGACTCCTGACCGCGGTGACCGAAAACCTAGTTCTAACGTTTAAGTAAAATGTCGTTTGCCTGTTGAACCACATGGGGGAGAATTTGATGCTTCAGCCCTTAGAAAGCTTTTGAGAGGGAAAGAGAAACTACAATCATAGAATCTTACAGCAAAGGCCGAGGTCAATCGGTCCCACGTACCTGTTCAGGCCTGTGAAAGAACCTTCCAATTCCCTCCCCTCACAACACCTTAGGTCCACGTTCACAAAATGGAAACCGCCAATCAGAATTTGTCACAGAACGTGGTTGATAACAGAATGCCTGTATCGGACATAGGTGGCACAGCCGTGTTTAGCACGAGGGGAGTGGCACATTAGGTCAAAGCCTTTGATGTAATAGTTCTCCAGTCCTGCTTCTCCAGTCCTGATATGGGTCTCCTTCAGGCAAATGATGTCAATGGAGTGTTTGGTGGCAAAACACCCAGTGAGGTTTCGCTTGATGGCTGATACCCTCCAAATCTTACAGCTTAATGTTGAGGGACTATGTCCTGTTGCTATAAGAGGGCTGCTCAATATTCAGACTGGCAGTTCTGGGGATCTGGGATTCTGCAAGGAGGGTCTTTAGGAGCCCTTCAATTTTCTCTTTTGGTAGGATCATTAGCTTCCCCAAAGGCGTCTGGGTGCTGACAGGGGAACACGATGTGAACACTGATCCCCTAGCACTGTGGGTGTACCTGCACCACAAGGATTGTAGTGGTTCAAGAAAGCAGCTCATCATCACCTTCTGAAGGAAAATTAGGGGTGGGCAATAAATGCTGGCCTCGCCAGCAATATCCACATCCCATAACTGAATAAAGATAAAGTTCCACTCCCTTGTGCTTTCTGAAAAAAAGCCCTGCAATTTTTACCTTTTCAATTTCTTGTCCAATTTGCTTTTTGAAAGTTATTATTGAACCTGTTTCCGTTACCCTTTCAAACAATGCATACCAGAGCATAGCAACTCGCTGTGTTAAAACATTTATCCTCATTTCCCTTCCAGTTCTTTCACAAGTTATCTTAAATATGTGTCCCCTGGTTATTGAGCTTCTTGCCAGTGGAAAAAGTTTTTCCTTCCCTACCCCATTAAATCCCTTCATAATTTCGAACATTCACGTTAAAAGTTTCTCTATTCTAAGGTGATCAATCCAAATTCTCTCATATCTCTCCACATAACTGAAGCCCCTCATCTCTGGTACCATTCTGGTGATGGGGAGATGGTGACATCGTGGTGATGTCACTAGGTTTGTAATTAAGAGAAATACTCTGGAGACAGAGGCCTGAATTTTTCCCACGTCGGGCGGGGTCGGCGGGAGCGGGCAGGGCAGTCGCAGAGCCGACTGCTGCCCGCGATCAGCTCGGCACCGCGATTTCCACAGGGGCGGGCCAATTAAGACCCGCCCAGCGTGGATCACGAGCAGTAGCGCTGTGAGCGCGACCTGTGCGGGCGGTGGGGGAGGAGGGAGAGTCGGGTCCAGCGCTCAGGCACGGAACTGCCTCAGGGAGATTGAAGCAATTTTTAAAGAAATTATTAAAAACATTAAAAATGTAATGAATCATGTCCCCTCCTGTGGCTGTGTCACATGAGATGGGACATGGTTTTTATCTTTCAAAAGAAGTTTTATTCGATTTGTAAAAGCTTTAGGAGCGGGATGAGGGTTCCATTAGGTTGGACGGGCAGCATAAGATTCAAGTTAATGAGGTTGCTAATGGCCTCAATAGGCCTTTTAATTATTGGCGCGCCCGGCTCACGAAGCATTGCGAGACTGTGTGATGACGTCGGGATGCACGCCTGACATCATCGCGCGTCATCTTACATTCCGGCATGTTGGGCCTGCCCCCACCCCCCCTCCCCGGACGCCGAACGTAAAATCCTGGCCAGAGGTTCAAATCCCACCCTAACAGCTGGTGGAATTGAAAATCAATGAATAAATCTGGAATAAAAGGCTAGTATTATGACCCAGCTGGTGGAATTTAAATTCAGTTAATGAACCTGGAATATAAAGCTTGCGTCATGGCCACGTGAAAGGTGTTTCCTCAAAGTGGTTTGTAAGCTAAGAGTTTGTGTGCGTATGTAACCCCCTTTTTAATTTGAGGGGTTCAATTTTAAAATAACTCAGCAGTGAACCATTATTCTTAAGTAAGATCAAGGTTAGTTTATTATAATACCACTGCTGAAAGTTACCTAAATAAAAGTGATAAAGTTATTAATTAAAATGCAGATACAAAGATTAAAAGCAGATAAAGGTAAAAGAATAGATATAAAGATATAAATTCACTGCAGTCCTTTAAGACATTGTTGCAGGCTCCTAGCTTGCAGTTGAAGTATTCGCTGTCTGGAGTGAAGGGTTGTGTTCAGCAGCTGCAATGGCCTCTGTAGTTGATTTGCCACTGTTAGCCTTTTTAGTTGGACTCAGCAGGCGGAGGAACTTTGGGGAGCGAGTAAAGGTCCCTTTTCCTTAATGGTTCTGCTCAACAACTACCTGGATTCCTCTTTTCAGCACAACAGTGATGATTTCTGGACAACCTCCTCTGTGATTCCCCGTGGCAGAGAGAAGTCCAGCTCTTGCATTGCTGATCACAGTTCGTTCAGCTGAGAGCTGTGGGCTGGAACTGACTTCCTGAGCAAAATAAAAACAGAATTACCTGGAAAAACTCAGCAAGTCTGGCAGCATCGGCGGAGAAGAAATCAGTCAACGTTTCGAGCCCTCATGGCCCTTCAGCAGAACTGAAGCATAGTTTCAACAAGGGAGAAATATAAATTGGTTTAAGGTGGGTGGGGGGGAAAGAGACACATTGAGGGTGTGGTGTGAGCAGATAATCAAAAGATGTCAGAGACAAAAGGGTCAAAGAGGTGTTGAAGGTGGTGGTCTTTGTCTGAGAAAAGTGCTAATTAAGAATGACTTCCTGAGGTCTTCTGAGTTCTCTGGCTGAGAACAGCCATTTTGTGCTGACTTTATACAGTTCTAAACTCAAAATGGCTGCTATCCCAAACTGTCAAATCATGCTTCCAAATTAGGTGTTTGGTTCGCCCAGGTCTGGGAGCATAGTGCCATCTATTGTCTTTTAGCTGAAGTAATTAAACTTTTACATGTCTCAGCGATTAACTTGAATGACTCCCATTCTTCAAGCTTTGCTGAGATGGGAAAGAGCTATTCACACCTCCAGGGAAGCCATTGTCTATTAGTTTCTGTTTACTCTTCACATGTCTGGATATGCCTACTTGCAATCCACTTGGAGCCTTCCAGGTCAGGTGACTTTTGGCAGCCATCTTGTGCCCATTTAAAACTTTTTACAAAATGTATAATATCACATCACAACTACAAGCTTGTGACACTAGACTCAGTAATGTTGACCTGATAAATATTGATTGTCGTAAAAAAAACTCGTCCGGCTCACTAGTGTCCTTTAGGGAAGGAAATCTACCATCCTTACTTGGTCCATCCTATAGATGACTCTAGACCCACAGCAATGTGTGCAGGAGAACTTTTTAGGTCAATATGTAGAGGGTCCAACAAGGGACGGCGCAGTGCTGGACCTAATTTTGAGGAATGAAGCCGGACAGGTGGTTGAGGTTGTGGTGGGGGAGCAATTTAGCGATAGCGACCACAACATGGTACAGTTTAAGTTTGTTATGGACAAAGAAATAGACAAGTTGCAAAAAAATGTTTTGGATTGGGGGAGAGCGGATTTTAGTAAAATAAAACAGGATCTGGCCAAGGTAGACAGGGAACAGCTACTTGTGGGGAAATCTACAGAAGAGCAGTGGGGAGTGTTCAAAAATGAAATGGGGAGGCTCAACATGTTCCCTCTAGGGTGATAGGAAGGAGTAACAAGCCCAGAGAACCATGGATGACCAGAGTTATTCAGGATACAATGTGAAGGAAAAGAGAGGCTTTTAGCAGGTACAAGGGGAGCAAATCAGCAGAGGCATTAGTGGAGTACAGAAAGTGCAGGGTGGAGCTTAAGAAAGCAATTAGCAGAGCAAAGAGGGGATATGAGAAAGCTCTGGCTGGTAAAAGAAGGAAAAATGATATAAGTATGTCAATGGGAAGAGAATAATGAGGGAAAGAGTAGGGGCCATGAGGGACCAAGGGTGGAGCCAGAGGACGTCGGTAGAGTGTTGAATAAATAGTTCACATCTGTCTTCACCCAGGAGAATGAGGATGAAGGTATGGAAATCAGGGAGAGGGACTGTGAGGTTCTTGAGCAAATGAATATAGGGAGTGACAAGGTATTGGAGGTGTTGGCAGGCTTAAAAGTGGTCAAATCTCCAGGTCCAGATGATTTGTGTCCCTGAGGCTTCTGAGGGAGGCAAGGGAGGAGATCGCAGGGGCTCTGACCCAAATTTTTAATTTCTCTCTGGCCACGGGGGAGGTGCCAGAGGCCTGGAGAACAGCTAATGTGGTTCCACTATTTAAGAAGGGTTGTAGAGATAAGTCAGGGAACTACAGACCAGTGAGTCTCACGTCAGTGGTAGGGGAACTATTGGAGAAAATTCTAAAGGAGAGAATCTATCTCCACTTGGAGAGGCAAGGTTTGATCAGGGGTTGTCAGCATAGCTTTGTCAAAGGGAGTTCATGCCTAACAAATTTGATTGAATTTTTTGAGGAGGTGACCAGGTGTGTAGATGAGGGTAGTGCAGTTGATGTAGTTTATATGGATTTCAGCAAGGTCTTTGACAAGGTACCACATGGGAGACTTATAAAGAAGGCAAATGCACATGGGATACAGGGTAATTTGCTAAGGTGGATTCAAAATTGCCTTAGTTGTAGGAGACAGATAGTGATGACAGAAGGATGCTTTAGTGACTGGAAGCCTGTGTCCAGTGGCGTGCCACAGGGATCTGTGCTGGGTCCCCTAATATTCATCAATTATATAAATGACATAGATGACTATGTGGGGGGTTGGATTAGTAAGTTTGCGGATGACACAAAGATTGGCCGGGTGGTTAACAGTGAGGTTGAGTGTCTTGGGCTACAGGAAGATATAGTCAGGATGGTCAAATGGGCAGATAAGTGGCAGATGGAATTTAACCCTGAAAAGTGTGAGGTGATACACTTTGGAAGGAGTAATTTGACAAGAAAGTATTCAATGAAGGGCATGACACTAAGAAGTTCTGAGGAACAAAGGGACCTTGGCATGTGTGTCCATAGAATTGCGGAGGGTCATGTTGGTGGGGTGGTGAAAAAGGCATTTGGGACACTTGCCTTTATCAATCAAGGCATAGATTACAAAAATAGGGAGGTCGTGTTGGAGTTGGATAGAACCTTGGTGAGGCCACAGCTGGAGTACTGTGTGCAGTTCTGGTCGCCATAGGGAGGATGTGATTGCACTGGAGGGGGTGCAGAGGAGATTCACCAGGATGTTGCCTGGGATGAAACATTTAAGTTATGAAGAGAGGCTGGATAGACTTGGGTTACTTTCATTGGAGCAGAGAAGACTGAGGGGCGACCTGATCAAGGTGTACAAGATTATGAGGGGCACGGACAGGGTGGATAGGGAGCAGCTGTTCCCCTTAGTTGAAGGGTCAGTCACGAGGGGTCACAAGTTCAAGATGAGGTGCAGGAGGTTTCAGGGGGATGTGAGGAAGAACTTTTTTACCCAGAGGGTGGTGACGGTCTGGAATGCACTGCCTGGGAGGGTGGTGGAGGCGGGTTGCCTCACATCCTTTAAAAAGTACCTGGATGAGCACTTGGCACGTCATAACATTCAAGGCTGGGGGCCAAGTGCTGGTAAATGGGATTAGGTAGGTAGGTCAGGTGTTTCTCACATGTCGGTGCAGACTGGATGGGCCGAAGAGCCTCTTCTGCACTGTGTGATTCTGTGATTCTGTGAACGTGGTTGACTCTTAACTGCCCCCTGAATTGACATAGCAAGCCAATCAGTTCAATAGCTCTTAGAAATGGGCAACAAATGCTGGCCTTGCCAGTGACAGCCAAACCCTTGAAAGAATAATGAGAAAAACAATCTATGCTCCACCTACTCCAAGGCCTTAAAGTGTGGTGAGTTGGACCCAATGCTGCAGCTGAGGCCTAATATGGAATAATATGCTTGATTTTGCCCAAATTTTGTATGTGTTGTAATATGGTCCTTACATTGAAGAGTACGGCTATCAGAAACAAATGAAAGTTTAAAAAAAACTATGTCCTACCTTCCTTTTTGTAGTTAAAATCCTGACGCTCTAAAGGCTGCTCATAAATTTCAATATAAAAAATCACATCTGTTCCTACTCAGTGCCATCTACTACTTGTCACTAATAAGCAATCTTATTCACATTAGCCATACAGATAGTTGGCAGATTTAGTTCTTAATTTAATGTTGAGACACCTTAGCACTGAATTTCCTCAGTGATGTTACACCTTTATTATGCCAGAAAGTTACGCCATTCAATGGCCAAGGAAGTTACATACAGGCTTCCCAGGTTGCATTAATTTAAATATATTTCTTACAGCTCTGTGGGGATTGGTTAGCTCAGTTGGCTAGGTGGCTGGCATGTGGTACAGAATGATGTCAACAGCACGGGCTGAGTCCCTATACCGGCTGTGGTGCTTCATGGAGCGCTACCTCCTTTCCATGCCCCATGTTTGATGCAGATAAGAGAGATGCCTATGGTCCCTCATAGAGTATGCTCATGCAGCTCTGGTTAAATTGCATGAATAAATGTGTGTAATTTGCTGATCCCTTCCTAACCCCATCCCCCCCCCCCCCCCCCCACCCCCCCCACCCCCCAGGAAACCTCTGCGCATAAATAGTGTAATTCTTCAAAATTGATCTACAGATGCAAGACACTGTCCCACAGTGACATTAGCAGCCAGAAAATGGCTTTGTTGGCATTGTGCACCAAATAACTTGACACATCTGTCATCCTGAGCATCAGTCCATGGATTCTGTAGTTGATTTGCCACTGTTAGCCCTTTTGGATGGACTCAGCAGGTGGAGGAGCTTTGGGGAGCGAGAGTGGCAACATCTTGCCCATTAACTTGCCAGCTGTGCCCACTGGGCAACATGCCAGGGCAGCTGTAAAAAAAAAGCATAATTGGCTCTCTGGTGAAGACCTCCTAGCCCTCCTATTAAGAAGAGTATTGGAGTTAAACTAGGAAATTATAGACCTATCAGCTGAACATCAGTTGTGGGGAATTTACTAGGATCTGTCATGAGGGAGAAATGACAGAGCAATCGGACAAATATAAGCTGGTAGAGAGATCCAGTATGAATTTGTAAAGTGTATGTCAAACAAAACTAATAGGTTTTTTTGGTGGAGGTAACTAACAGCATGATAAAGGAGTGTCTATGGTTGTTATTTATTTGGACTTTCAGAAGGCATTGGATAAGGTTCCTCATAAGAGATTGTTAACAAAATGAGAGTGCATAGAATTGGAGGCAACTTCTCAGCTTGAACAAGAAATTGTTTAGAAGGTACAAGGCACAGAATAGGGATAATGGCTCTGTACTCAAATGGTACAATTTGACAAGTGGTATCCCCTAGGGATCTATCTGTACTGTGGCCACAGCTTTTTACTGTGTTTATAAATGACTTGACTGAAGGCATAGAGAACCGCACAGTGATGACACTAAGTGGCACAATAAGCAATGTAGATGGAAGAAGAAAACTGCAAAGGAACATTGCTAGATTAAGTGAGTGAGAAATTGCAGAGGATGGAATGTAGAAAGTGAGGTTGTCCACTTTGGACCGAGGAAGGATATATCAGTGCGTTTTCTAAATAAATGACAATCTGGAGGCTGTGGATGAGCAGAGAAATTAGGGTCCAAAAGAACAGAAACCACTAAAAGCTAGTGGACAGATACAAAAAATAGTTTAAAAGGAATAATAAAAAATGAAGTGTTGGCCTTTCCCCACACACACACACACACACACACACACACTTCTGTCACAGCGATCCTGCACTTAGTACTGGGCACTTGATGGATATGTATTGGCATGAGAGGGAACCCAACTTAGATTCACTAGAATGAAACCTGGTTAAATTATTAAGAGTTTGCACAAAAGAAGTCCAGTTGCAACACAAATTCACCAATGATACTGGAGCTAAAAGGATTGAAGTGTGAGAACAAGTGGCAGAGACTATTCTATTAGAGTAGAAAGATTTGCAGTTTATAGCACTTTTCATGACCAGCAGAGGTCTCAAAATGCTTTACAGCCACCGTTGGAATGTAGGAAGCATACATCCAATTTGCACACAGCAAAACCCCACAAACAGTAATGAGATAATGACCAGATAATCTGTTTATGATGTTGATTGAGGGATAAGAATTAGCTAGGGCATCAGGGATAATTCCCCTTCTTCAAAATAATGCCATGGGATCTTTTACATCCACTTGAGGAGGCAGATGGGGCCTTGGTTAAACGTCTCCTGAAAGATGACACCTCTGGCAGTGCAGCACTCCCTCAGTATTGTACTGGAGTGTCAGCCTTGATTTTTGCACTCATGCCTTGGAGCAGGACTTGAACCTGGTACCCAAAGGCAAGAGTGCCACCAACATGTACACTACACAGTAAAGTTGGATGAAGGTAGATTTTTACTTCTGCCACAGATTTTGTTTGTCATCAAATAGGTCTGGGAGATGGCTCCCGTGTTTCTGCCTTTCCCAGATAGTCCTGAATCTCCTGTTGTCTTCTGGATATGATTGATGTCCATGGGAGTACAAAAATGATTTGCTGGGTTAGATGGAAACAATCTTCTTTGGTGGAAGAATCTAGAACAAGGGCATAATCTTAAAATGAGAGCGAGACCATTGAGGGATGTTGTCAAAGAGTAATTCGTCATACCAGTACAAACTGGACGGGTTACACCTGGGCAGGACTGGGACTGATGTCCCAGGGGGAATATTTGCGAGAGTGGTTGCGGAGGGTTTAAACTAAAATGGCAGGGGGATGGGAACCTCTGCAAGGAGTCAGAGGAGGGGGAATCCAGGACAAGAACAAAAGATAGAAAGGGGAATAAGGAAAGTGATGGGCAGAAAAATCAAGGGCAAGAATCAAACAGGGCCTCAGTGAAAAATAGTGGGAACGGGACAAGTAATGTTAAAAAGACAAGCCTTATGGCTTTGTGCCTTAATGCGAGGAGCATTCGCAATAAAGTGGATGTATTAACTAAGCAAATAAATGTAAACAGGTATGATATAGTCAGGATTACGGAGACATGGCTGCAGTGTGACCAGGGATGGGAAGTGAACATCCAGGGGTATTCAGTATTTAGGAAGGGCAGACAAAAAAGAAACGATGGTGGAGTTGCATTGCTGGTTAAAGAGGAAATTAACGCAATCGTGAGGACTGATATTAGCTCCGATGACTTGGAATCTGTATGGGTAGAGCTGAGAAAAACTAAAGGGCAAAAAACGTTAGTGGGGGTTGTATATAGACCCTCAAACTGTGGTGGTGATGTTGGGAATGGCATTAAACAGCAAATTAGAGACGCATGCAATAAAGGAACAGCTGTAATTATGGGTGACTTTAATCTGCATATAGATTGGGCAAATCAAATTAGTAAGAATACCCTAGAAGAGGAATTCCTGGAGTGTATATGGGATGGTTTTCTGGACCAATACGTTGAGGAACCAACTAGAGAACAGGCTATCCTAGACTGAGACTGTAATGAGAAAGGAATAATTGGCAATCTAGATGTGTGAGGCCCCTTGGGGATGAGCAACCATAATATGATAGAATTCTTCACCAAGATGGAGAGTGACATAGTTGATTCTGAAACTAGGGCCCTTAATCTTAATAAAGGAAACTACGATGGTATGAGGCACGAATTGGCTATGATGGATTAGGAAACGGTACTTAAAGGGATACCCTGTGGATAGGCAATGGCAAACATTCAAAGAGCGCATTGGTGAACTGCAACAATTGTTTATTCCTGTCTGGCGCAAAAGTAAAACAGGAAAGGTGACCAAACCATGGCTTACAAGTGAAATTAGAGATAGTATTAGATGCAAGGAAGAGGCATATAAATTGGCCAGAAAAAACAACAGACCTGAGGATTGGGAGCAGTTTTAGAATTCAGCAAAGGAGGACCAAGGGATTGATTAAGAAGGGGAATATAGAGTACGAGAATAAGCTTGCAAGGAACATAGAAACTGACTGTAAAAGTTTCTATAGGTATGTGAAGAGAAAAAGATTGGTGAGGACAAATGTAGGTCCCTTACAGTCTGAAACAGGGAAATTTATAATGGGGAACAAAGAAATGGCTGACCAACTAAATACATACTTTGGTTCTGCCTTCACAAAGAAGGACACAAATAACATTCAGAACTGTTGGGGAACACAGGGTTTAGTGAGAGGGAGGAACTGAAAAAAAATCAGTATTAGTAGGGAAATGGTGTTGTGGAAATTGATGGGATTGAAGGCCGATAAATCTCCAGGCCTGATAATCTACATCCCAGAGTACTTAAGGAAGTGGCCCTAGAAATAGTGGATGCATTGGTGGTCATCTTCTGAGATTCTATAGACTCTGGAACAGTTCCGACAGATTGGAGGGTAGCTAATGTAACCCCACTATTTAAACAGGGAGGTAGAGAGAAAACAAGGAATTATAGACCAGTCAACCTGATGTCGGTAGTGGGGAAAATTCTAGAGTCCATTCTAAAAGATTTAATAGCTGAGCACTTGGAAAACAGTGGCAGAATCAGGCAGAGTCAGTATGGATTTATGAAGGGGAAATCATGCTTGACAAATCTACTGGAATTTTTCGAGGATGTAACTAGTAGAGTTGATGAGGGGGAGCCAGTGGATGTGGTTTATTTGGACTTTCAGAAGGCTTTCAACAAAGTCCCACATAAGACATTAGCGTGTAAAATTAAAGCACATGGGATTGGGAATAGTGTATTGAGATGCACAGAAAACTGGTTGGCAGACAGGAAACAAAGAGTAGGAATAAACGGGTCTTTTTCCGAATGGCAGGCTGACCAATGGGGTTCCGCAGGGATCGGTGTTGGGACCCCAGTTATTCACAATGTATATTAATGATTTAGATGAGGGAGCTAAATGTAATATCTCCAAATTTGCAGATGACACAAAACTGGGTGGGAGGATGCAGAGATGCTTCAGTGTGATTTGGACAAGCTGAGTGGGCAAATGCATGGCAGATGCAGTATAATGTGGATAAATGTGAAGTTATCCACTTTGGTAGCAAAAACAGGAAGGCAGATTATTATCTGAATGGCTATAAATTGAGAGAGGGGAATGTGCAACGAGACCTGGGTGTCCTCGTACACCAGTCGCTGAAGGTAAGCATGCAGGTGCAGCAGGCAGTAAAGAAGGCAAATGGTATGTTGGCCTTCATAGCGAGAGGATTTGAGTACAGGAGCAGGGATGTCTTGCTGAAATTGTACAGGGCCTTGGTGAGACCACACCTGGAATATTGTGTGCAGTTTTGGTCTCCTTATCTGAGGAAGGATGTTCTTGCTATAGAGGGAGTGCAGCGAATGTTTACCAGACCGATTCCTGGGATGGCGGGACTGACATATGAGGAGAGATTGAGTCGGTTAGGATTATATTCACTGGAGTTCAGAAGAATGAGGGGGGATCTCATAGAAACCTATAAAATTCTAAAAGGACTAGACAGATGGTGGGGGAGCCCAGAACCAGGGGTTATAGTCTGAGGATACAGGGCAGACCATTTAGGACTGAGATGAGGAGAAATTTCTTCACCCAGAGAGTGGTGAGCCTGTGGAATTCGCTACCACAGAAAGTAGTTGAGGCCAAAACATTGTATGTTTTCAAGGAGGAGTTAGATATAGCTCTTGGGGCGAAAGGGATCAAGGATATAGGAAGGAAGCAGGAGCAGGCTATTGAGTTGGATAATCAGCCATGACCATAATGAATGGCGGAGCAGGCTCGAAGGGCCAAATAGCCTAATCCTGCTCCTCTTTTCTATGTTTCTATGTTTCTTTGTTTCCATACACAAGTGGTGGCGTCGTGATATTATCACTGGACTGTTAATCCAGAGACCTAGGGTAATGCTCTGGGGTCCTAGGTTTGAATCCCACCATGGCAGATGGTGGTCTTTGAATTCAATAAAAACCTGGAATTAAAAGTTTAATGATGACCATGAAACTATTGTCAATTGTTGTAAAAACCCACCTGGTTCACTGAAAATCTGTTGTCCCTACCTGGTCTGGGCTACATGTGACTCCAAACCCACAGCAATGTGATTGACTCTTAAATGCCCTATGAACAAGGACACAAGGGCAATTAGGGATGGGCAATAAATGTTGGCCTAGCCAGCGACGCCCACATCCCACAAACAAATAAAAAAAAGATGATGGGGGAATATGGAACTCTCTCGCTTAAAAAAAAACTATTGATGCTAGGAGAAGTAAAATTACAGAACTGAGATTGATTAATAGATTTCAGTTAGGTAAGGAGATTAAGGGAATTAAGCCACAATCTAGTTGAATGAAGGAACAGGCTTGAAAGGCTGAATGGTCTGTTCCTGTTCCTGTGTCCTTCCTCCAGGAGAACAAGGCTGGAGCCTGACACTCCCTGGTCTCCCTTTCATAAAGTCGGACACCAACATCAGACTTACCGCTACACAGAACTGGCACCAGAACTGGCTCTCAGTCCCCTCACACGCAGGACTGACAACACATGTTGAAAGGAGTGAAAATGTTTAAAGAGGACAGGCAAGGCTAGTGGAGCACCGCACCCTCCATTTCCCCTGCCTACCACAGTTGTCACCCTGCTAAAGCAACACTCATGTAGCTAAGTCTTCACCCTACGCTCTGGGTAAGAGTGCCCACACCACCGCTAACACATGCCAGCTCCCTAGCACAACCTCAAAACACCTTCCTCCATCCTAACGTCCTGATCCACATCTTTCTCTTAAATAGAATATACAGTACAGAACCAGGTCAACTGGTATGCGGAAGCATTTGTGTTCCAAATCCTTCCACCCCTCTTCATCTCATCCAATCAGCATAACCTTCTACTCCTTTCTCACTCATGTTTTTATTTATTCCTGAGCTTATCTAGGCTAAGAAATCTCAAGTTAAAGAGGGTCTCAAGTGCTCATGTCATAATTGCCGCACTCCTTAACTGACAACCTTATCCTCACCCGTGGAACTTACCAGCCCCTAGGCCTGTAATAATAGAAATGTTTGCTTTTTGTGATTTCATGCGGTTTGTCACTACTGAAATCAGTCTCTGGACTGTTCAGTGTGTTTAGATGGTGGCACAGGTGAGGATTCAATCTCAAAAAATGAATCTGCGCAGAATGGCAGCAGCAAAGCTGCCTGTATAAAATTGGCCATGACTCATTAATTCTCCCTGATGGCCTCAGTGATCTTATTTTATCCTCTAACCACATCAAAATCCACCCTTGGGCTCTTTGTAATGTTAAAGTAGAGCTGTGCTACAATCTCACCTCCTAAGGGAAGCCAACTCTTTGCCTTGAGAGAAACATTCTGGGAATGATGCTATCTGAATGATGGGTTCACTCTCCCTGATGCTCAAACAGAACATTTTCCATAGAACTGCATCTCATGTGTATAATATATCTATTCCATTTGACAGACAGGGCCTTGTAGAAGGATGTTGTGTTGTTTTAATTGAGTACATTAGTAAACCTCAAACAAAAGAATTAATTCAGGATTCAACCTTCCACTTTTAAAGGCTGAAGTTCTTTTGTAAGGTGCTAGTAGGCGATTAAGAACAAATGGTAGAGGCTGTAGGAGATAAACAACAAGGGACCTTGTATTTTGGATACAAGGTCAATGACCAATTTGGTCATTGCCTGCTGGGCTTTGAAGCTTATTGCTCTAGAAATCTGTATTTTTACCACCACCTAGTGTCCAGCTGTATTTGTCAATGCCATTTGCATTAATATACATAGGAGCATGCATAGGCAATTTAGTGAGCTTATTATCCTGTTTTGCAAGTAGGCCATGGTTGATTTGCAACTCCTTGACTATACTTAAGGAGGTCTGTGGTGCAGTGGGTAGGGTCCCTGCTTCTGAGCCAGAAGCTCTGGGTTTAAGTCTCATTCTAGAACTTGATGGCCAAGGAAGATGCATTCATGTCATGTCCAAATAGGTCGAGGATCAACTTTTAAATCTTTCCAACACAATCATGGTGGTAAGAGCGGGAGAGATTCCTGGTCTGCCAAGCGATGGAAAGAAATTGGAGCCTTTACCATCGCTATCTATAGCTCCAGGCTGCAACATGCATATAACAGTGGTTGTTGCCACAGCAACTTGGACTCCTTTGTGGGTTGGGGTGGGGGTGCCATTGTCTAGACGTGCCAACAGCAGGGGGTTTGATTTCCTCGATTCGGGGCCTGCTTTCTCTCCCTATCCGTGGTGAGGGTTGTGGTGCTGTGCGTCGGATGTGACTTTCAGCAGAGAACTCAAAAGAAGAATTGTGCTCAGTGCTAACATTTGTTTGGATGCCTTATGTTATCACCAGTGAAGCAGTGAATCCAAACCAGCATTGTATGTTAGAAGCCCAACAACACTTTCATGCGGTTCACCCGGAACATGGGTAATTGCCTCAATTGTCTTGATGCCCAGTCTAAAAACAGAGGCCCTGGTTTTTAGATAAAGAGCACATGGAAAGAGTTCCCCGTGACTTCCTCCATGGACATCACATGCGCTTACAAAGATACCTGATGCAATTTGTTGCGGAGAAGGAAGTGGCAGTGCAGGTGGATGTGAATCCGTGGAGAATGTTATAACACCGCGGTACACTTGCTTCAGTGCGAAGATTAATGATTGGAACTATTAGCAGCTCTGTGCTGAAATATGAGATGTGCGCTGAGATTCACTGAAGCTCTAACAGTTGCATCACTTAAAACCTATTTAATCCTGAGCACTGGAGTTTTACTTTACAGACTACCGTCTTCCTGTGTCTCCATAGCGTACAAAGGATATAGGGGCACCAGAGAAGGATATCAGTTATACCTATGAGGAAATATTGAATCGGCTGTGACTCTTTCCTCTAGGAAAAGGAGATTGAGGGGTGGCCTTTAGATGCTTTTAAGATTATGGGCAGAAACTAGTGAAGCTTCTGGGAGTGTGAAATGAAGCTGGTTGGGGGGGGCATTTAGCTGTGTGGGTGGTGAAATGACAGTTTCCCGACAGCGGGATGAAAGTTAGGAAGTAAATTGGGGGTGGATTAAAGGTAGATTCTCGTTTCTAACGGCAAGAGGCGATGACCTATTTTTAATGCATTAGCATGTCACACATACTCATTAAACAACGTTCGCCAGAGTAAATTGAACCTTTGCAATTAAGTTAGCAGCAAATGAGAAACATGTGCCTTCAGATTCCCGACTGATTAAAGATGGTGTGCAGCGGGCGAGGTAGTTTTCTGGTTGGATTTGGAGTGAGGACCAGGGAGAGGAGGCTGAGCTGTTGAAATGAAATCGTGTGGCAGCGTCCAGGGAGGGAGGGTATGACAGCTCGTGGTTGAGTTGTGGAGGCCCTAAGACAGAGGGAAAGTCAATCTCTGCCGAAGCCAGCTTCAGATACTGAAGCAGCCCATGTCTAATTGCAGCAAGACCTGGACAATATAAGACCATGAGACTTAGGAGCAGAAGCAGGCCATTTGGCCCATCGAGCCTGCTCCGCCATTCAATGAGGTCATGGCTGACCTGATAATCCTCAACTCCACTTTCCTGCCTTTTCCCCATAACCCTTGATTCCCTTACTGATTAAAATCTGTCTATCTCAGCCTTAAATATACTTAATGACCCAGCCTCTACAGCCCTCTGCAGTAAAGAATACTACAGATTCACTACCCACTGAGAGAAGAAATTCCTCCTCATCTCTGTTTTAAATAGGCGGCCCCCTATGCCCTCTGGTCCTAGACTCTCCCAAAAGGGGGAACAACCTCTCAGCATCTACCCTGACAAGCCCCCTAAGAATCTTATATGTTTCAATAAGGTTGCCTCTCATTCTTCTAAACTCCAACTAGTACAGGCCCAACCAACTCAACCTCTCCTCATAAGGAAATGCCTCCATTCCCAGGATCAACCTAGTGAACCTTCTCTGGACTGCCTTCAATGCCAATATATCTTTCCTTAGATAAGGGATCAAAACTGTTCACAGTATTCTAGGTGTGGTCTAACAAGAGCCTTGTATAGTTTTAGCAAGACTTCCCTATTTTTATACTCCATTTCCTTTGAAATAAAGGCCAACATTCCATTTGCCTTCCCTATTACCTGCTGAACTTTTATGTTAGATTTTTGGTTAGATGCACAAGGACCCCCAAATCCCTCTGTGCTGCAGCTTTCTGCAGTCTTTCTCCATTTAAATAATGTTCAGCTCCTCTATTCTTCCTGCCAAAGTGCATAAGCTCACACTTTCCCACATTATATTCCATCTGCAAAGTTTTTTCCCACTCACTTAACCTGTCTGTATCCCTCTGTAGACTCTTTGCATCATCCTCACCACTTGCCTTCCCACCTATTTATGTGTCATCCATAAACTTGGCGATAGTACATTCACTTCTCTCATCCAAGTCATTAATATATATTGTAAATAACTGAGGCCCCAGCATTGATCCCTGTGGCACTCCACTAGTTACACCCCGCCCATATCCCAACTCTGTCATCTATTGGGAAGCTTGACGTTGATGGGAATCAGCTGTAGGTTGACAGACAGTTAAACAAGGGTGATGGTGGGTGGCTCGTGGGTCACCTAAGGCAAAGCAAGGGTGATGAGGCAAGGTCAATGCTGGCTGAGGGAGGGTGCAGGGTGATGGCTTGGAGCTCCAGTGTTAGAGTGGGACATAGCTGTGACAGCTGGAAGAGGTGGCTGGAGATGCTGTTGAGGAGGGAGTGTCCACAGTTGGGTGGGGGCCAACCAGGGTGAGGTTGATGCACAGCAGTGGGCTCTCCAATGGTCAACAGTCATCAAGTCAGGAAGGAGGGCCAAATAGGCTATGATGACCACATCTTTTACTGCCTCGTAGCCACAGTTCACTTGAGGCAAACAGGATGGGTCTCGTGCACCCAGTGCTTTTTAAAGGTATGGCAGAGGAGGTCCCAGGGACAGGCACAGCTACGGCCAGAAGGACAACAAAAGGCAGCAGCAGAGGACCAGGCAGCTCAAGAATCTGGGAACCAGGGGCAACTGTGATGCCGAGCAATAGCATGTAACCAAATACACCGCAGGCAGAGTAACTACCTGCAAATGTCAGAGAGGCAATGTCAAAGATGGCTGAGAACGTCGCGGCAGTCAGTGACTGACCTATGTCAGCTCTAGCAGGAAGACCTATAGTCCCATGGGATGGGGGAAAATCCTCTGCCAGTAGCTTTACAAGTCACTGCCTCTATGCTCCAAGGTCATTCCAGGGCTCCATGGGGGACATGTGTAGTATACTCCAGTGAATCACACACAGAATCGTAAGGGAGTTCATCAATGCCATGTTCAAAAGAAACGCTGATTTTGTCAGATTCACCACAGACCCTGCGAGCCAGCAGCCAAAGCTATTGGATTTGGCTCCGTTGTCGGATTTCCCCAAGTACAATTGACTGTTCACATGTGGTTCTGAGCCACATGTGGGCAGAGCCAGCACCATTCATAAACCGAAAGGGCTTTCATACTATCAACATGCAGTGGTTTGTGACCATTGAAAAGGAATCCTTCAGGTGTGTGCTTGCTTCCCAGGGAGCTCTCTTGACTCTTACATCCTCATTTATTCTCAAGTGCTTCAACTCCCCCTCTGCACTCGCAGGGGTGGCTGGGGATACCCACAGAAGACCTGACTATTGACATCCATGCAGACCCATAAAGCCCAGCAGAAGAGAGGTGCAATGCTTCCCCATGCTTCAACAAGGATTGCTGAAGATGAGGTTCCACTTCCTGGACAGTCCTGGTGGAACATAGAAACATACCAATCAGGAGCAGGAGTAGGCCATTCAGCCCTTTGACCCTGCTCCACCATTCAATAAGATCATGGCTGATCTTATTGTGGCCTCAGCTTCACATTCCCACCTAGCCCCCATAACCTTTGACTCCCCTGTTAGTCAAGAATCTATGTCATTCAGTCTTAAGAATATGCAATGATCCTGCCTCCACTGCTCTCTGGGGAAGAGAGTTCCAAAGGCTCCCGACACTCAGAGAAAAAATTTCTGCTCATCACCATCTTAAATGGGAGACCCCTTATTTTTCAACTGTGTCCCCTAGTTCTAGTCTCTCCCAAAAGGGGCAACATCCTTTTAGCATCAAGTCAAGTGCCCTCAGGATCTTGTGTGTTTCAATAAGATCACCTCTCTTTCTTCTAAACTCCAATGGATATAGGAGCATTGGTGCGTCTCATGTATTATTTTGGTCTGCTGTGCAGCAAAGAGGTGAGGAATTGAGAGCTGGGAAAATGGAGAAACCGGATTCACCCTCGGACGCAGATGAAGAGGAAGAAACAGAAGACCATGAGGTGATGTGCGATGCTGCTCCAGCTGAAGATACCAGGGCAATGGAAACACACGCCAGACAGGTTCGAGACACCCTCATTGCATCCTGATTTCTGCCGACTGAGGCCCCAGCAGGATCTCTTGATTTCCACCTCAAGAAAAGTCGCTGTGGAAATGTCACCCTGCGTATGCGGCACACTCCCTCCAGACCAACCTACAGGCCCATGACCTCTGGGCCCTAGAAGGGAAAAGGCTTCAGGCCCTTGGCATGAACAAGCCCGTATGTATGGTCCCATCAAAGCCACACAAGCTTCTGAATTGGAAGGCGGTAGCAGATGTCTGTCACGCACGCTCCAATCTTGGCAAGGCCTTGTTAAGAGCTCTGCACAATCACCTCCAAAAGGGAATTTCTCAGCTGCAGCTGCTGAGACACCAGCTTCTGAGGGGTGATAAGGGGGTGAGCATGATATGCTGACTCACCAGCAAGGTTTCAATGCCCCGACTTAACAAAGAATGTCAAACGTAAAAACCACCATATTACCAAGAAGCTTGGTTTTGCTACTACCTCTGAGGCTTCACAATAAATGGTCTGTCTATAACCTCTCCACCTCCACCGCCACATCAGCCATCATTGACTTTCAATGAAATGCCAAGCCCTTAAGAGCCCCCCGTCTGGTTTCGAAAGCCCCAACAACATGACCACTCAACCCACCTGAATAATGTGCCCAAAGCATAATATTTACACATGAGCCTACAATGCCATGGAATAACTGACAGGGCACCCATGCCACCTTTGTGCCATTAGAAAGTCTTTCACTTAACGTTTTTCGACCACTATGCCTTACTTGACCACAACATCCACAGCTGAGGTGAGGCAGCCTGCTGAACGCTCTGCCCCCTTTGCCTGAGAGGGCCTTGGCGACTATGCTCTGGTGGTCCGCGGCTGTGAGGCCTCCAACCTGCTGAGGGTCCCTTGCGCCCTTGCTGGCTTCACCTACTGGAGGCACTGGAGCCATTGGCAGAGTGGAGGAGGGGCGGCAGCTCACCCTTGGAGCACCCTGCGATGATGCCCCTGAGGCAGATTTATGGTGCTCCACCTCCCTATCGGTGGCACCGCCACCCCCGAATCTAGGAGAATTATCGGGCACTTGGAGGGAGTTAAGGTGCCTCGTTTTCCTCTCGCCTAGCCAACGGTGTATTGAGCCCATGGCCAGAGTGACAGAATGCAAGTCGAAGCACATATCCAGTGGCCACTGTGTTCTGCTGGACCTGGCTGTCCATGGCTGTCGCCAACCTCTCCTTAAAGGAAGCCTTACGCTCTTATACCAGAGCCATGACAGAACTAATGACTTGGATGGACACATCCACCATTAGCTCACGTCTGTACGTTTCCTCTGCCAGATGTTCCCTGCCTGTCACTGAATCTCCGGCAGGTTTCTTGTGGCCGTTCCACAGGGCATGTCAACAGCATGAGAAGCAGCGTGTGCCTGGTCTCCAGCAGTCCCCTGGCTGTCAGGATCTTGGCTGTTACATCCTCCATCAGCTGCTGTATTGTGTCTGTGATGTGCTCACCAGATTGTGACCTCGAGCCTAATGGAGAATGTGCATTCCCACCATGGGGGCTGTCTCTGCACTGGTGGAAGGTGTGGGGGGATGTTGTAGTTGTGCATGCTCTGAGTGTTCCGTGAGATCATCCTCAGAGGTGGAGTTCTGACTTGCCGCAGACTGTGTGTGACATGTCTCCTGACTGTGAGGATCTGTGGTGGAGAACACACAGAATTAGCTCACGGTTATGCACAATCGTTATTCCCAATACAGTGTCACACATGTCTCCTGTATGTCTAGTTCTTGACACCAAGTTGGCAACACCCTCACTCTGTTATCCTGACGCTTTGGTTTTGCTGTCCTCAATTGAGCATCCGCCCTGCTCCCCGGACAGTTCGACTACCTCCTCCTCTGCAGTGCGAATGTCAGGGACACCACCACCAGTCTTCAAACGCTGGCCACTGACACTAGTCAGAGTGGCTTGTAGCTCACCCGGTACAGTCCTAAAATGGTACATGGCCAGTGCCCCCTGATCTGGATATTAAGCACCTGACTGGAGGCGGGGGGGGCCTTGTGGTAGCCAAGCAATCGGCCCAGGGAAAGATTACAGGAAGAGCAGTTCAAAGTTTAATACTCACCATTGTTAGGCCAGCACCAACCTGGTTCCACTGGGCAAGGGAGGCTTCCAAATCTCCACCCATGTGCCTGTGAGGCAGGGTGCAAAATCGACATTTGTAATCTGTCGGAAGGATATAACCTGGAAGCTCCAATACTGAGCCTGGGCATATCACAGGACATCTTGGATTTGGATGCAGTGGATGAGGCACCCTGTATGTGAAGGCAGGGAGGGGTGGTTGGGGTAACCTGTGTAGAAGGAATGTCCAATGAAAAGTGAAAGAAGTAAAGGCAGATGGACAGGAACTATGCGAGCGAGTTAACATTCCTTTCACCTGTGTTCAGAGTAAATGGGAAAGAGTGATTTGTTAAAGAAAGGGGAGGCAGAACTGTCAACATCAAAATAATCTTTAGGCATGACATTTGCGATCAAAAAGAATAAGACAGTTGTCACGTTGTGGGGATTTGCGACCATTTTTTTCAAAGAAAAGCTGGGTTAAGGTGTGTTTTACAGCTGATGGCCCAGAAATTCAGCCACAGAGCACCCATTTTTCAGGCATGAAATGGCCTCCTAAGCCTTCAATATGGCAGGCAACAAGCACACACTCATTGCGAGCCGGCAGTGTGCTGTTTATCATATTGTTAAAGGCCAAATGCTCATTGTGCCCATGACAGATGCAGGCATTAGCTCCTTTGCAGAAACAAATAAGGGACCTAATATGTGTCTGAGACCCCCATGGCAGGATTGGCTTGCCTTCTATTACTTCCTGACCCAGTCACCCTCCTTTCCTCACTTACCTAAGGGTCACTGCTTCACCTGAGGACCACCTGCCGCCCTTAATAGTTCAACGGACCAATGCAAATGAGGCCCGAGGCCCAATATCGGGGACACCTCGAGCCTCACCATTCACGCGCAGGGGTTGTTAGAAATTCTAGGCCAAGTTTTTAAGAAGGCAGTGTCTGTTACATTATGCAAGTAAGATGCAAATGAGCCAACTTTGATGTTGTTCAGTCATAGATTGTAAAGAATAAGCACTTCAGTCATGTTTCAGACATCAAGAACACCTCATGTCCATTCTGTTGGGCAATATTTGATCTCCTCCCTGACTGTGAACAGCGAGTGATATAATAAAGGGTGTAGTACAGCCAGGTGGCTCACAAAACCCTGAAGACGTGTGAAGGTCAGGATGTGGGTGAAATATTTTGTTTAAGTCAATTGACTACCTTCGGTGTGGCCAAGCCTGACACATTTTCTGTACAACTGCGTGAAGATAAATTGGACTGACTGTATTGAGTGAGTCGGGTCACAACTACAGATCTTTTATTGTTCACCTTTTATTATGAAATAAATTATGAATTTATTCCAGGGATGACTTCAGCTACAGGGACAGATTGGTGAAGCTGAGATTGTTCTCTTTAGAGATGACGGGGCCTGTATTCACTGGAGTTTAGAAGAACAAGAGGAGATCTCATTGAAACATATAAAATTCTGACAGGGCTGGACAGACTGGATGGAGGGAATATGATTCCTCAGGCTGGGAAGTTGGTGGGGGGGGTTCTAGAACAAGGGGTCACAGTCTCAGGATACGGGGTAGACCATTTAGGACTGAGATGAGGAGAAACTTCTTCACTCAGAGGGTGGTGAACCTGTGGAATTCTCTACCACAGAAGGCCGTGGGGGCAAGTCACTGAATATAGTTAAGAAGGAAATAAATGGATTTCTAGACTCTAAAGGCGTCAAGGGCTCTGGGGAGAGAGCGGGAGCATGGCATTGAGATAGAGCATCAGCCATGATCATACTGAATGGCGGAGCAGGCTCAAAGGGCCGAATAACCTACTCCTGCTCCTATTTTCTGTGTTTCTATGGGCGGAATTTTCCGTGCCTGCTGGCGTCGGGCGTGTTCGGGGGCGTGAGCGGACAATATGTCAAGAAGGCCAAAAATCAGTTTCACAATGTCGTGAAATCAGTTTGCGATCGTCCGCTCAGTCTGTCGATGGCGGGCCGCGTTTCCCACCATCAGGCGTCGGGAATTTCATTGTAATACGTCCGCATATCTTTGAGGCCAGCCTGCTGGAATCATCCCCCCACAGCTGGACCACCTGCCCACCACATCGATGTGCTTCACAACAGCGTATATAAGGCGTGCACTTGGCGGGCTGCACTTTGAGGGGAAATCGGAGGTGAGTGCACAGACACTTTGAGCAGCGCTCGCCCGGGTTGCCTGTTGTATTTCAAGGTTGAGGCGCATTGGGGGGAGTGGCAAGTGCTGCCCTGAGGTTGAGGTGTATTGGAAGTGGGGGCAAGGGCTGCCCTGAGGGTGAGGTGTATTGGAAGTGGGGGCAAGGGCTGCTCTGCGGTTGAATAGACATGTGCGTGGTGGTGGGGAGGGAAGCGACCACGCTTTAGGGAAGCCTTGTATAAAGTGGCCATTCCTCTGCAGCTGAGAAAGCTCAGATGCAGCCACGTTGACATGTGGAGTTGGGCCTCTAGCTTAATCTGCCACTCAAGCGACGCAGAGGCATGAAAGTGCCACCAGGTTCTCCAGAGCTTCTCACCCCTTGGGCACAGACTGCAAACTAATGAGCATTTTAGTGGGCTGCAGAACAGTTGGACGACTGGACACATTGTACAATCTCCTTGCTAAAGCTGGCCATGGCACAGTCACTGGTGGAGGTGTTCACAGCCCCTGGCAATGTCATCATCCCAGTTTGGATCAGTCTCCCCTATGGTTCAAGCTAACAGTGCAGCCTTACAGCACGGGTTAGGAGAATACCTGTGCCTGAGCTGAGAGCACAGCCTGCAGTCCAGCAGGTGAAGCTGCCGCCAATTGGTCAGGTGGAGTGGGGCGGAGGTGGGTGGGGTTTTGGACAGTCATGCAACGCACTAAACTCTGGCCATTCAAGTGGTGGCCAGCACTCTCTGGGATGCGTTAAGGGGCCTTCAGACTTAACCAAGAGAGGTTCTTAGTATACCCAAGCAAATCCACGCGTCTCTCTTTCTTCCTGCAGGAGGAGTACATCAGGAGCACAGAACCTGGTGAATTAGCTGTGTGCCTCGTGGTGTACAGAGAGCGGAGGCGATAGAGAAGAGAGTGATGGAGGTGCCTGGCTGGGAAAAGGGAGGAGCAGCACCCTCGGGAAGAAGGTGTGGCTGGGGCTCCTACACATGTTGCTGTAGAGCCACAGCGAGCTGCCATTGGTCAGTGCCTAGCTAGACCTAGAGTCTGTAGGCACCGCCTTTCATTCCTGCAGATGACCAAGAACCAGTGTCGCTGAAGACTGTGCATGTCTAGGGAACTGGTCGATCACATCTGCCAGCTACTGCAGGATTTGGCGCCACGGGGACATGGGAGGGCATTTACTGCCAGTAGCCGTGGAAGTGACTGCAGCTCCACTGGTGACCTCTGTGGGATATCTCAAGCCTCCAACCACAAATGCATCAATGAGGTCACGGATGCCATCTTTGCGAGGGCACACAACTCCTTACACTTCGCCCAGGACCAGGAGAGCCAGGATGCAAGAGCAATTGGATCTGCCAGATCTCAGGTTTTCCACAGGTGCAGGGTGCCGTCGACTGCACTCTCGTGGTGCTCAGATCTCCATCCCAACAAGCGAACAATTATGCCAACCGCAAGGGCTTCCGTTTGCTGAATGTGCAGCTAGTGTGCGACCACCACAAATGCATCCTGCAGGTCTGCACACGGTTTCCAGGGAGAGTCCATGATTCCTACATTCTCAGTCGGTCACAGATCCGTGACACCTTTCAGGGTCCACAGAGGCTGCAGTAATGGCTCCTCGGGGACAAGGGCTACTCACAGAGGCCGTGGATGATGACACTCATACGGCGGCCTCAGACTGCAGCAGAACGAAGGTACAACGAGGTTCATGCAGAAACTCCTAGATTAGTGGAGCAGACCATCGGGATGCTGAAGATATGGTTCCGGTGCCTGGACCGGTCTGGTGGAGCCCTGCAATACAGTCCACAGAGGGTGACACGCTGCACCATTTATAACCTGGCACTGCAATGGGGAGACGAGCTGGCTGAGGAAGAGATGCAGGAGCTGGATGTCTCCTTCGATGAGGAGGGTGTCAATGATGATGAGGATGAAGAGGTCCTCGAAGGCAACGATAACAGCAATGAGGTCCTTGCACTGGCCAGATGAGGCAGACGTGTTTGGGAGGGACTCGTAGCGGCTAGATTTGTGGAGGATGGTGACAACCTGCAGTGAGGACACACCATAGATCCTCACATTGCATCCATGAATGTTTGACTCCTGCCTGGCTTATGGAAGCGCACATACCCTCACATACTGTGATCATGCTCCTGTGATGGGGACGCAGTGGAGGTCCTAATAGTCGTTCGATTGCAGGAGGACTATGACGACATTCAATGGGGACACTCCATAGATCTTCACGTAGGCTCTGAGAATGTCTGACTCCTGTCTGGCTGAGGGCAGCTCGCTTGTGCTCTGTGATCAGGGTTATATCACGGAGACGCAGCTGTGAAACTTTAGAAGCATCTGATCCTTTGTCAGCCTTCAGCACCTGAGCCCTTCAGGAGCACAGCGTCCCTGATCACAGATGCTGAAGAGATGGGGGCCAGCCCCATCCTAAAGGTGCTGAGAGCACGCAGAGAGAATGAGAGAACTCAGTGATCCTGCCCACCACATTCAGGCAGCAATGACAAGCACCACCGAGGTGCAGGCGTCACTAATGTGTCCAGGGAGTGTGAGGTCGGACCATCACTTTGGTCTGAAGGCTGCACAAAGCAGAAGGAAGAGGCCCTGGGCTGAGACACCTGCCTTTACCTCGTGCAGAAAGATTTCACATCTGAGTGACAAGAACACTGCTGATTAGAATACGGAGCCATAGGTGGGGAGACGTTCTTGGGGATTTATTGATAATAGTGAACATTATGTACTAGCAGTTAACACCCGTGCCCAGGCTGTGCAACTACATCTTCTTAACCTTTCTAACCCTGCTATGTCTTGGTTCTCTCCTGACATCCACAGCGGAGGCGGAGGCAGCCTGCTGACTGCTACCCTATGTCTGTGATGACCTTGGTGGGCATCCTCTGGAGGGGCCAAGGCTTGGAGGACCCCTGCCTGCTTTCAGGGTCCTGCTGTGTGGCAGTGGCACCCTCCTCGGCCTGTGGAGCTGGAGCTGCTGGGGTCACAGGAAAAGGAGATTCAGATAGGCCCGATACTCCCAGAGTCACCTGGCACTGGGAGGTATATCTGCTGATCCTCTTCCCTATTGGTTCCTGAGGGACCCTGGCTGGCTCCTTGAGGAGAAGGATTAGCTGGAGTGAGATCGCACTGCCTGGCACCCCTCTCGCATGCAACTGTTGGGGGCCAACTATGGCGTCAGCATGGATTTCAGCCCACACAGCAGTGCAGAACTGATACCCTGGACCAAGGTCTCCATGGTGGCCGCCATCCTACGAGTGTTGACCTCAGTTCATTGGCATGTCGGCGCTATCACCTCAGACCGAAGGCAGGCGGACTCCTTCATCGTGCCTTGCAATCTGAGGAGTGCAGTCGACATCCTGTCCTGATGCTCCCGAGCTTGCCTTTGCAGCTCCAGCAACTGTGACATGACCGAGTCCAGAGGCTCGTCACCTGACTCGGACTCAGCAAATTATTTGGCCTCCAGCGGTCCTCCGAGTGCCGGACACCTGGGAAGTCCCTGCCGGCGCCTGCTGTGGATCAGAAGGCGCGATGTGCTCACCAGATTGTGATCCCAAGGCTACTCTAAAGCTATGTCCCAGCGAGGTGTGTGTCTCTGCAATAGTGGAGTGTTGGGTGAGTGCTGTGACCGGCCTTCAGGGAGGGTTTCAGCGGATTCCTCTTCTGAGCTTCCCTCGGGGCTTGACTGGAGGCCCTGGGTCATGGACTCCATCGGCTGTTTCCCAGATGCGCCTGTGGAAGCAAGGAGAGATAATTAGTGCCTGGCAGTGGCCTGTGAAACAGGACACATCACTCACAGCATGGTTGTCTGATGGATGTTACACTGCTGGATCCTCACTTGGTAGAGCAGCGCCGACCTCACCATCAGCACAGGAACGGTCCAGATCCTTGCTGGCCAGCTGGACGGCTCTGTTTACAAAATCCGTGAGGACTTTGATGTCAGGCATTCCTGCAACTGTAAGCGACCTCTCCCTTTTGTTGTGTGCCAGCTTGTCCTGCCTGAATAGAGATGGAGAGGGTGTAAGCAGGATGCCTGTCAGGCCAAATGATATGTATGCCTGGCATGTGTGAGTGGACAGAATGAAGACAATGAATGTGTGTGTAAGAGAGTGAATGGTGATGTCTCTTCAACTGGCAGTGAGTGAGATCCCTGTGGATGTGTGATGGGCTTGTAAGTGTGAGAGTTGAGAGCGATGAGAAGAGTGACCTACCCTGGCGGAACGGAGATCATTCATCCTGTCGTGGCAATGGGTGGCTGTCCTCCTTTGCAGGGTGTTAGCGCTGACCACCGCTCCCACCACCTCCCATGCTGGATCGGAGATGCCGCTGCCCCTCCTGTAGCCAGATTGGGGGTTGGGGACATCATGGTGGGCCTCCACGGCGTCCAAATGGCACTCAAATGACACGTTACTAAAGCAGAGGGGGCTGCAGTCTTTCTGCCTTTTGGGGCCGTCCTGTCTTCTGTGCAGCAGTCCTGGGCTGGAAGCACAGAGAGGTGTGTGCGTGGCTGCACTTTAAACATGGCCCCAGCGTGATAAAGTGGTGAGGTGATAGCGTGGCGGGTGAATGAGAGCCCATCCACCATTGAAATGGCATGTTTCCTGGGAATGCATAAGTAATGCAGTGCGTTTGGGACGATACAGCGTGAGAAGCTATCTTTGCAGCTGGCGGGTAAAACATTGTTTTTCCCGCTCGCTACCGCACTTAGGGTGGAATCGTCCCAGATTTGCACTATGTTTCTCAGGTTGAGAGGAGATTTGATAGAGGTGCTCAAAATCATGAGGGGTCTAGACAGAGTAGATAAAGAAAAAATGCTCCCATTGGCAGAAGGGTCAAGTATCGGAGGACCCTGATCTAAGGCGATTGGCAAAAAACGGTTAGCATCTGGAGTGCATCGGCAGAGAGCGTGGTGGAGGCAGATTCGTTCATGGCTTTCAAAGGGGAATTGGTAAAGTCCTTCATGAGCACCTTCCAAGCCCACATTCTCTGCCACCCGGAGAGCAGCTGACGCATGGGAACCCTATCGCCTGCAAGCTCCCCTCTAAGACACCTGGTACCCTGACTTGGAACTTCGTATATTGTAGTTTGTTCAGCCTGTCGCTGGATCAAATTCCTGGAACTCCCTCTCTAACAGCAGCACTGTGGGTGTAGCTACACCACATGAACTGCAGCGTTCAAGAAGGTGGCTCACCGCCACCTTCTCAAAGGCAATTAGGGATGGGTTACAATTGCTCACATCTCAAGGACAAATTGGAAAGAAAAACCTGAACAGTGGGAGTCAACTGCCATAACTAAGACATTCAGATCACTTACAGCTATCTCAGCAAGCTAGAAGGGAGGAAATAACAAATTTGTTTGTTGGAACTTGGACAAGGAGGCAGTAATGAAGAAAACAGTGGGGCAAACAAAGCAGTGAGTGGAACTGTTCATTTGAGCCTCTGATATCCTTAAGAGATCTCTGCCAACTAATTATTGAAGCCATTGTGCACGATAATTTGTGGAAAGCAAACGCTATTAAGTATCAGTTCTCATTCCAAAATTGAATATTCTCGTTCCAAAATCAAATATTCAAAATTGAGTGATCTATATTCACTTCCTGCCTCTAAAATATCCCCACAATCACAGTCTGTCCTTTTGTTTCAATTAGCCAAGGTAAGGACGTGATGGGTAGGCCAACAATGTACTAATTGATGACTCAGCCTGTCGGATCACAATGTTCCACTCGCTGATTGCTTGACTGAAAAATGAGAGGCATCCAAAGTGAAACATGACTGTGCAGCTCGCCTGAAGTACACAATGGAACAGGACTTGATATTTCCAGAATTTGGAATCATTTTAACCGCTTGGATCCAGATGCTAATGCAACAATTGTTAAGTCACAAAGCTGACTTCGTGGCTTCAGTATTAACCACCCCCAAGGATGTCCAGAAGAGGGGTTTAAATGGAAATGCATGGGAGGGGACCCCAGCCCTTCGCATGTGCGCCCGACACCATTTCCACAGCGGTGCCTCCCCTCTCCTTCCCAAGTGCTGATCATCGCTCTCACCCCACCCTTCTGAAGCTGACAATCAATCATTCAAAGCCAACATTTAAATCAGTTGTTTAAAATTTAGGATTAACGGCTGCCTTCATTCCATTTAAACTCTTGCACATTTTAGCAGTTGCTTGAAAGAAAGAATCGGGTACAAAGCATAAAGCTAAATTTATATATTTAGTCTTGTTTATTTGGTCTTGATATATAGGTTGTTAACACCTGCCCCTTCACGTCCTCGCTCCTCACCATCCAAGGGCCCAAACCTCCTTTCAAGTGAAGCAGCATTTCACTTGCATTTCCCCCAACTTAGTCTACTGCATTCGTTGCTCCCAATGCGGTCTCCGCTACATTGGAGAGACCAAACGCAAACTGGGCGACCGCTTTGCAAAACACCTGCGGTCTGTCCGCAAGAAAGACCCAAACCTCCCTGTCGCTTGCCATTTTAACACTCCACCCTGCTCTCTTGCCCACATGTCTGTCCTTGGCTTGCTGCATTGTTCCAGTGAAGCCCAACGCAAACTGGAGGAACAGCACTTCATCTTCCGACTAGGCACTTTACAGCCTTCCAGGCTGAATATTGAATTCAACAACTTTAGATCTTAAACTCCCTCTCCCATCCCCACCCCCTTCCTGTTTCTTCCCCCTCCCTTTTGTTTTTTCCAATAATTTATATAGATTTTTCTTTTCCCACCTATTTCCATTATTTTTAAATCTGTAATGCCCTGTCAGTCTTTCCACTCCACCCCCACTAGAGCTGTACCTTGAGTGTCCTGCCATCCATTCTTAATTAGCACATTTTCTTAGATAATATCACCACCTTCAACACCTCTTTGTTCCTTTCGTCTGTGACATCTTTTGATTATCTGCTCCTATCACTGCTTGCTTGTCCCTACAACCACACCCCCCCACCCCCAACTTCTCTCTCCCCCCACAACCCCCCCCCTCCACTTTAAACCAGCTTATATTTCACCCCTCTCCTAACTTTACTCAGTTCTGCTGAAGGGTCATGTGGATTCGAAACGTCAACTCTTTTCTTCTCCACCGATGCTGCCAGACCTGCTGAGTTTTTCCAGGTAATTCTGTTTTTGTTTTGTTAATATTGCAGTCCTGTCACAATGGAGTGCATGCTTTAGTTGTAAGTGACAGCAGCTGTCACTCATTGGGGAAAGGTTATTAAGTATATATAAGAACCGGTCCCCACCTGTGTGTGGAGAAGGGCGCCTGCTGTGCCTGAAAGAAGCTAAATTCCTTTCTTCTGTCATTTGCCATCTTATTTTCCTTTGGTAATAAGAAATCCTACTGTATCTAGTTAAATAGAATTGGGCACCACTGTACCACCACTAATTTTAAGTTATCATTCTGTAATAGCATCATCAGGAGCTTGGTTCAAGCAAGGAGAGTCGAATAGTGCAGGAGGAGTAGGAGGAAGTAAGGTCAAATATATCCTTAATTTGCATAAATTGCAAATAATATTGTATAAAATATGCCTTTAGATTTACTTAGCTACCTCATTCCCTTGAAAAGAATGTGCGATGTTATGGGGATAAGGCAGGGGAATGGGATAAGGTGGAATGCTCTTTCAGAGAGCCAGCGCAGACTTGTTGGGCCGAATGGCCTCCTTCTGCACTGTAAAGATACTGTGATCCTGTGAAGGCTGACACTAATGTATTTTAGGGGTTGGCTTAAAAGTTATTATGTGAACTTCAATATGTACTGCTTAATATTGTCGTTGACCAACACTCTATCAAAGGTAAGTGTAAATATGCAAATCAGCCATGACAACCTGTCTTGCTTTTTCTGGCTTGTTCCCATTTTAATTGCTTCTCCCTCACTTCCTCTGGCTCTCGGATTCCTTCGTCCATAATCCAAGTCTTGCATTGCATTTCAGTTCACTGCTGAAAAATCCCAGATCCAGGCAAATTCACTCGTGATGCCATAATGGTTGGAGGAAGTACAGCCTAATTTATCAGATGACAAGGGTTAAATTACAAGGAGTGATTATATAAACTAGGTTGTATTCCCTGGAATTTAGAAGGTGAAGGGGTGATTTGGTCAAAGTGGCTAGTGAGATAATTGATGCTTTGGTTTTAATTTTCCAAAATTCCCTAGATTTGGGGAAGGTGCCATTAGATTGGAAAATAGCGCATGTAACTCCTTTGTTCAAAAAGCGGGGGAGACAGAAAGCAGGAAACTAGAGGCCAGTTAGCTTAACATCTGTCATAGGGAAAATGTTAGAAGCTATTATGAAGGACATTATGGCAGTGCACTCAGAAACACTCAGGATAATCAGGCAGAGCTGAGATGGTTTTGTGAAAGGGAAATCATGTCTAACCAAATTATTGGAGTTCTTTGAAGAAGTGACATATGTTGTGGATAAAGACAAACTGGTGGATGTGCTGTATTTAGTTTTCCAGAAGGCAGTTGATAAGGTGACACATCAAAGGTTATTGCTGAAAATAAAAGCTTGTTGGTGTACAGGATAACATATTGGCATGGATAGAAGGTTGGCTGGCTAACAGGAAACAGAGGGTAAGCATAAATAGGTATTTTTCTGCTTGGCGGGATGTAACGAGTGGTGTGTGAAGAAACTCACAAATCTAATGGGGGGAATCTAAGATTTTAACGTATTAATCCCAGGTTAACAGTATAACAAGTTAGCACTATAAAATGGCAGCTTGACATAACCATGGCTGCCAATCTGAATCATTGCAAACATGTCCTATATAAACACAAGGCCTTCAGACTATGAGAAATTGAGACACAGCCAGAATTTCTAGGTGTTTGTCTGGGCTCTAACGTCTTCATGAATTGAAACTTCATGAACCCTCAGATAAGAACTATACAATACACAATATACAATCGAAGTCAGTTTAAGTTCTGCTGAGATTTTCTTTAAAAACACACACCATTAGCAGTCACAATTAGTCAGCCATGTTTGAGACACATAAGGGGTCGAGTTCCCTTCCCCCTCCCTGGGTTTTGAAACAGAGTTACTATTCTAACTATATTGGAATTTGAGAGCATCAATTTTCTTTCTTATATTTGTTTGAGTGTTTTTCAATAAGCCTTGCTGATAAGGTGGAATCAAAATTGCATGAATTTAGACTACATTATTGACATGTTATGATTAGCTTTAGTTACTACTCATAGCCTCATGTATAAACTGTAATCTATAATTGGCTTCAATAAAAGACGTGTAACTTTGAAGCATACAAAAGCTGTAGTCTAAAACATCTTACCTTGAAAATCCACATAAACAGATTACTGTAGAAGTCTGGATTAGATTTCTAAGAGCTGGTATTTGTAAACTTTCAAAGAAGTTAATCTGCTAAGACATGCCTCAATGTTTATCCCATACTCAGATAATTTTGTGGGCTTTGAGACTCCAGGAAGGGAAGACTTAGTTTTAGACTGGGTTCTCATATATATATTCCTTTAATACTTAGAAATCTTTTTTACTTGAGACTTTAAGATAGCAGTTGAATACCTTGCCAGGGGGAGGGGCGGCAGAGGTAAAGATAAACCATTAACAGTACCACAGGGATCAGTGCTGGGACCTTAACTCTTTACAATTTATATAAATGACCTGGATGGAGGGACCGAAGGTATGGTTGCTAAATTTGCTGATGACGCAAAGATAGGTAGGATAGTAAGATGTGAAGAGGACACAAGGAGGCTACAAAGGGAAATAGATTAAGTGAGCAGGCAAAGACTTGGAAAATGGAGTATCTGTGGGAAAGTGGGAAATTGTCCATTTTGGCAGGAAAAATTTAAAAAAGAAGCATATTATCTAAATGGTGAGAGATTGCAGAGCTCTGAGATTCAGGGGCATCTAGGTGTCCTAGTGCATGAATCACAAAAGGCTAGTATGCAGGTACAGCAGGTAATTAGGAAAGCTAATAGAATGTTGAATACAAAAGTAGCAAGGTTATGCTTCAGTTATACAGGGCATTGGTGAGATCACATCTGGAGTACTACGTACAGTATTAGTCTCCTTATTTAAGGAAGGATGTAAATGCATTAGAAGCAGTTTAGAGAAGATTTACTAAACTAATATCTGGATTGGGCAGGTTATCTTATGAGGAAAGGTTGGACAGGCTAGGCTTGTATCCACTGGAGTTTAGAAGAGTAAGAGGCGATTTGATTGAAACCTTTAAGATCCTGAGGGGTCTTGACAGGGTCGATGTGGAGAGGATGTTTCCTATTGTGAGAGAATCTAGAACTAGGGGTTGCTATTTAAAAATAAGGGGTCACTCATTTAAGACAGAGATGAAGAGAAATTTTTTCTCCAAGGGCTTTGAGTCTTTGGAACTCTCTTCCTCAGAAGGTGGTGGAAGCAGAGTCTTCAAATTTTTTGAAGACAAAGATAGATTCTGATAAGCAAGGTGTGAAAGGTTATGGGGAAAGGCAGAAATGTGAGGTTGAGGTTACAATCAGATCAGCCATGGAATGGCAGAGCAAGCTTGAAGGGCCAAGTGGCCTATTCCTGTTCCTAACTCGTATCTTCGTATGTTGGTATGTAAATTTCCAAGATATTAAGGGGAACCTATAGGGTAAATAGTGAGAAAGTATTTCTGCTGGTTAGGGAACCTGGGACTAGGAGGCAAGTTTAAAAATTAAAGCTAGATTTTTCAGAAGTGAAATTGGGAAACACTTTTTATTCTTTCTCAGGATGTGGGTGTCGCTGACTAGGCCAACATTTATTGACCATCCCTAATTGTCCTTGTGTACTGCCTTTTGAACCGCGGCAGTCCATGTGATGTAAGGACACCCACAGTGCTGTTATGAGGGGAATTCTGGGATCTTGGCTCATGAAAGAATACTGTATAGGAGCAGGAGTAGACCATACAACCCATTGAGCCTGCTCTACCATTCAATATGATCTTGGCTGACCATGGGCTTCAAAACCACTTTCCCACCCACTCCCTATATCCTTTGAATCCCTGAGAAACCAATAATTTGTCTATCCCAGCCTGAACTGTCGTTAATGATGGAACATCCTCAATCCCTTGGGATAGGGAATTCCAAAGATTCTCAACCCTTGGAGTGAAGACATTTTTCTTCACCTCAGTCTTAAAAGATCGGCCCTTATCCTGAGATGATGCCCCTAATGTTTTAGACTCCCTAATCAGCGGAAACAACCTCTCAGTGTCTGCCCTGTCAAGCCTCTTCAGAATCTTGTATGTTTCAAAGAAATCATCTCTTTTTCTTCTAAACTCCAGAGAATATAGACCCAATTTGTTCAGTTTCTCATCTTACAACAAGCCTCTCATCCCAGGGACCAATCAAGTGAACCTTTGCTGGACTGCCTCCAGGGCAAGTATATCCTTCCTTAAATATGGAGACCAAAACTACTCACAGTATTCCAGGTGGAACCTTCCGTTCTGAAGTCTGAGTGTGGTGGGGGGGGCGGGAAAGTCGGCGTGATTTCCACTGGGCAGCGGTACAGCTGAACACACGCAATCTGCTGCTGTTCAGCTCATTAATTATACATCATCAGTGAGGAGCTTGGTGAATCTCGTGGCAGGGCTGGCAGGAAGTCGCCTGCCCCACTATTACCTCATGGGTCGAAGGCCTTGGCGCCATATTTAAAGGGCGCCCGGACAGCCGTTCCCTCAATGCAGGCCAGGAGCTGTGCATTACTCCTCCAGAGTCCTTGCAGCCACAGCTCATACTGGAGAAACTGGCAGATGCAAGCAAACACATCCCTGGACAAATAAAGGTGCCTCTGGCATTGCCTTTTGCTCATCGCTAGATAAGCAGCGCTGGCAACGCACCCATGCTCGGGCCAATGCTCGCTGTTGCAGTGGTCCATGTTCGCCAGCATCTTGACCTTCTTGAGCTCCCACTGCCTTTTGTTGCTCAGTCCCTGTGCCAACAAGTGACAGGCCACCCTTCTCCTCATCTGGATGAGAGCTCTTACCAAGACAGGGTTGCCTGCAGCCTGCATCATTGACACCTCAGTGGATCTGTGAACAAATTGAAGTGATACATTAAGTGAACATGTCCTTTACAGGCTTCCCCCCATCTCAAAGCCAGCAGGCCAATGCTAAGCCCTTCACCTGGCTTCCATCTAGACATGAAATCCCCACCCCACCCAAAAGTCACCCTGGAGGACCAGAGATGGGTGTTCCTCCTATTCATGCATGATTGCATATGGGGACATTGCTCTTTGACCAGGGTGATGAGAGCCATGTGCAGGAAGTCTCAAGCGGGCACTTTTCTGCTTGTCTTCGCTACCCTCGAACTCTAGAGAGACCATTGCCTTGGCAACATAGAAAGACTAGCCGCATGATCCCTTGTCAGCCACAGCCTTTCACGCGAGAGGGTGGAGATTTGGAGTTAAAAACTAGCTGTCCTCCACCAGCCGTGCCCTTCAAGTCATCCACCTCCCTCCATCCCTTGATCCCTGTGTCTGACTGCAGCCAATGGCAAATGACACTGCATGAACGGCAGCTCCACACCTTGCTGGGATCTCGATGTTACGAGACGTGTGATTCAGGAACAAAGCTGCTGCAATGCGGGCTTCAGCATAGAGAGGAAAACACAACTGAGCATCTTTGACACCCAGTTGCCTCAGAATTATTAGGGTGTCCCTTGTGCTGACCTTGATCTCCATCCACCTGAAAAGACCTTCCTCCCACTTCGAGGGATCTCACTGACTGACCAGCTGTGTGGTCAAGGTCAGTTAGGAAAAATGGTGTGCGTCACCTTTCACACTTGCTCCACCACTTTCTACCCTCCTCCTGTTACCGACCAACCTCCCCACATCATCCTTGACACACCCAATATCACCATTCCTTTCTCCTCTGTCACCCTTGGACCTCCCCCCGTTACCCTGGACCCTATCACAATCCACCTCCACATGCCTTTCCTCCCCTCAGGGCTGACACCCGTTACCATCCCCATGCCCACTCTGACCCTGCCCCCTCCTGTTATCCGAACCACCCTGCCTTGTCCCCGTCTGTAACCCACCCGATGAGACCTTCACCTACCAGATTCTCAGCCTGGACCATCCACCCTAGCACATCCCACTCCTCCCTCTGACTGTGACTGTTCCCTCCTATCACCAGTGCCCTGAGTACTCCCCCCAGGACCTCACTGACCCCACCCTCAAAGATCCCCTTTCCCTGGACCTTCCCTTCTCTTTTCCAGACACTTCCCTGGACATTTTCCCCACTTTCCCAGACATTCTCCCCCTCCCCCAGACTCTCTCCCAACCCTTCCCCCCTATGTCTGCCTCCCTTGCCCAGCCTTCGCTCCACCCTTCCACCCTACACTACCCTGCCATCTAGCCTTCGCCTGCCTCCCTTGCCTAGCCCTGGGGCAGCGTGTGTTGATGGCATTCGAGTGAAGTTTATGCAAGGTCCCCAAGGAGGAGAATGCAACATATGCGGACCTCAAAGTCATGGAAGAGGTAAAGCTCACCACTTGTACGTCACTTATACATGGTCATAAAGCTAAAGGCTCTAATTTCCCGCTGGTGAGGAACTTAATTTGGAGGGTGAACTTAATTCTGATAAGGTGGCCTTTTAATGAGCATGCATAAGATGCTAATACATGCAAATGGTGTTCCCAACATTGGGAAGTTGGACCCGTCTTTAACCCACCTTGAAACAGAACAGAATTCCAACCTTTTATCACACCGTCGGAAAACAGATTTTTTTTCCTCTTGTCATGTTAAGTGCCCCCACATGCCACGATTCTCGCTGCTACTGGGAGCAGAAAATTCTGCCTGTGGTCTCATCAAAACCCCGTATAATTGTAGCAAGACTTCTTCATTCCTATATTCCAATCCCCTTGCCATAAAGGCCAAATGTCATTTGCCTTCCTAGTTACCCCTACCAATGAAAGTGGGTGGAAGTAATGTTTTCCCCATTTGTTCGTCTGTCTGTAAGCAATATATCTTAAAAACTAATTGACGGATTTCAGCAGGGTATAATCCAAGGAAAAACTGATTAGTTTTTGGTGAAGATTTGGATCGTGATGCAGATCTTGGAAATTTTAAAGGATCCATTAGCATTAGGAAATAGGGCGAATTTACTTCTTTAAAAATAAATTACATTTTTTTAAATGCGGGTTTTTTATTTAGAATGTTGTTGTTTTAGAATGTTGTGGATTGGCTCAGCTGCTCTGGTGGAGTTTGCCACAGCTGTTAAAATGTGAGCAGAGTTTTCAGAGCAAGTTGTTGTATGTTGATTGGCCTGAAGACTCCTTAGCGATATAGAAGCTCTTAATGAAAGATTTCTTTCTTCAGCTCTGGAATTACAGAGAATCAACCAGACAGGGAAAAGGCTCAAGGAAGAGCTGTTTAATTTTAATAAAGTTAAGGTAACACAGCATGGTAAAGGTATATGATCAACTGAGTGTCCTCTTGTTGCTTGCTGTACCTATAAGCTCACTTTCTGTTCTTCAAGTATTACCACACCCAAGCATTTACGAGCATCAACATTTACCAGTTTCTTGCCTTTTAAAAATATTCTGCTTTTATATTCTTATGGCAAAAATGAATAACCTCTCATTTCCCTTCATTATACTCCATCTGCCACCTTGTTGCCCACTTACTTAGCATGTCTAGAACTCTTTGCAGCTTCTCTGTATCCTTCTCACAGCTTATCTTTCCACCTAGCTTTGTATCATCATCAAGTGTAGTTACATTACTCTGTGCCTCCTTGTTTAAGTAATTACCATGGATTGTAAATAGCTGCGGTCTGAGCACTGATTATCGTGGCACTCCACTTGTTACAGCCTGCCAACTTGAAAATGCCCTATTTATGCCTACTCTTTGCAGCATCTAGCCATGTTAATATATGACCCCCAACCCCATGAGCCCTTATCTTGCTTATTAACCTTTTGTGTGGCACCTTATCTAATGCCTTTTGGAAATCCAAGTTTACTACATCTACTGGTTCCCCTTTATCTACCCAACTAGTTACATCCTCAGAAAACTCTAATAGATTTGTCAAATGTGATTTCATTTTCCTTAAACCATGTTGACATTGTCTAGTCATACACTTTCCCGTAGACTGATGGCAGGTATGTAGCTCCAAAGGTATTAAAGGCTATGGAAAAGGTGGGTACAATAAAGTCCTGCCATCCGTGGGGGTTATGTTCCCATGAAACCTTGCAAACGGCGAAATTGCGAAAAACGAACACACTTTACGATGGGAGTCAATTATACAGGTTCCAGCCATCCTAAAATTTTACATTTATGAAGGATCAAAGGCAATAAAAACTTTGGGCAGAGTCGTCCCAGATTTGCACTAAGTGCGATAACCAATGGTTAAAAGGACTTTTTACCCGCTGGCTGCAATGGCGGCTTTTCACACCGTATCGTCCCAATCCCGCCCCATTCATCATGCATTTCTGGGAAACATGCCTTTTCGATGGCAGGCAGGCTCCGATTCGCCCACCACACCATCACCTTGCCGCTTCATCACGCCGAGCGACACGTTTAAAGTGTAGCCTCGCACACACCTCTCAGTGCTTCCAGACAAGGAATGCTGCCCAGAAGAAATGGCCCTGAAAGGCAAGAAGCTGTAGCCCCTAGGGTTAATGACGTGTCCCGTGAGCACCTTCTGGACACAGTGCAGGCCCTCTGTGATGTCCTCTACCCCCGTTCTGGCTGCAGAAGGAGTAGCAACATCATTAATCCAGCATGGGAGGCGGTGGCAGTGGTGATCAGTGCCAATGCTGCACAGAAGAGGTTGGCCATTCAATGCAGATAGAGGATGAATGATATCATCCATGCAGCCAGGGTAAGGCAACCATCTCATCACTCTAAACTCACACGCTCAAGCCCATCACACATTCACTGGCATCTCACTCACTGCCAGCTCAAAGGGCAACAGTGCTCACTCTCTCACATACACCCTCACATCCCCATCTGACCTCATCTCCTATGGAGACTGCCTTCTCAGTCCTCACCATCTTGAGGCCACTTGCAGAGATCAACTTGTGCCCCCACACTCAATCCCTGGGATATCCTCCTTCCCCAGTACAGCAGCCTCTTCCCTTGCCTGAGGCCACTTCTTCCAGCAAGCCCTAGCCCTGCAGCCATTGAAAAGCCGCCCATGCCTTGTGGCTAATCTGGTAGGTAGAGTCCTACCTGTGAGCCCCCTAAAAGTGATGTAGTGCTATCTGTGAAGACTGGCACTGATGACTGCGAGTGCTGACCTAAGCAAGGTAGGTAAACAGACCTTGAAGTCCTGAGCAAAGCTCACCAGGTGCAGGTTGCATATGTGCAGTTGTGAAACACATTGGTAACATGCCCAGACGATCCAGTGTTTTTTTAAATTCATGCATGGAATGTGGGCATCGCTGACTAAGCCAGCATTTATTGCCCATCCCTAATTTCTTCTGTTCAGAGGGCAGTTAAGAATCAACCACATTGCTGTGGGTCTGGAGTCACATGTAGGCCAGACCAGGTAAGGATGGCAGATTTCCTCCCCTAAAGGACATTAGTGAACCAGATGGGTTTTTACAACAATCAGCAATGGTTTCATGGTCACCATTAGACTTTTAATTCCAGATTTTTTACTGAATTCAAATTTCACCATCTGCATGGCGGGATTTGAACCCAGGTCCCCAGAGCATTACCCTGGGTCTCTGGATTTTTAGTCTAGCGACAATACCACTACGCCATCACCCCTCCTGTGGGAGGATGATTCTGGCGAGCTGGACTTATAATGACATGCAGATGTATCACAATGAAGTTCCTGACGTCCGTCAGCGGGAAACGCAGCCCGCCATTGGCGGGCTGAGCGGACGATTACAAACTGGTTTCATGACGTCGTGAAACCGATTCTTGGCCTTCTCGCCACATGATCCGCTCATGCCGCCGAACATGCCCACCGCCAACCGGGCGCGGAAAATTCTGCCCAATGTTTTTAATACATTTAAAGTGAAATTTGCTGGAGAAGTTGTTTAATAAAGCAAGAAAAATGTAAAATGTTTCACACTTACAGTACTTTTCTTGAGCGTGCAGGCGGGCTGTGATCAGGAATTAAATCGCAGCAACAAGGAACACCCATGTGCAAATAGTGGCAGACGACACACGTGCAGTGCACACTTGCTACGGCTGGAAATACATCACGGACGCCTTTTTTTAAACTTCAATTAGCCGTTTTGTCTTTTTTTCGGCATTTTCTGAAGATGGCTTCTATCGTTTTATTTTTAAATCTGTGGATAAGTGAACATTTGGGCCCGCAATGGGTGAACTGATGGACAAAGACCTACGTGGATAAGCAAATTCGTGACAGAAGAAGTCACGAACGGCGGTACTTTACTCTATAAGGAATTAGGTTGCAGATCAGTAATAATCTCATTGAATAATGGAACAGGCTGGAGGGGCTAAATAACCTGCTCCTCTTCCAATGTTCCTATGAAGCTTGTGTTTTGAATGAATTTTAAGCATTTTGTGAATGTAGAACATCTGATTTATATGGGATGTTCTACAGAGACCTCTAGTACAAGCATGAGGAACCAGGCAACACTCTTGTTTGTATTTTTAGAATCATCATAAACACAAGGGTTATATCAGAGAATTGCCCTGCCTCTCGATATTAAAAAGAGTTAATTCAATGTTTGTGATAAGGCAGATGCTTGAGAGCTTTGCACAAGATGATGTTAGTTGTTATCTCAAAGGACAAGGGCAGCAGACACATGGGAACACCACCACCTGGAAGTTCCCCTCCAAGCCACTCACCATCCTGTCTTGGAAATATATCGCCGTTCCTTCACTCTCGCTGGGTCAAAATCCTGGAACTCCCTCCCTAACAGCACTGTGGGTGTACCTACACCACATGGACTGCAACTGTTCCAGAAGGCAGCTCACCACCACCTTCTCAAGGGCAACTAGGGATGCGCAATAAATGCTGGCCCAGCCAGCGAAGCCTATGTCCTGTGAATGAATTAATAAAAAATCCAGTGAGCATTCACCGATCTAATGATAGTATGGTTTCAAAATGGTGGCCAGGGCTCAGTTAGTAAGATAAAAGCAAAATACTGTGGATGCTGGAACTCCGAAATAAAAACAGAAGATGCTGGTAAAGCTCAGCAGGTCTGGCAACATCTGTGGAGAGAGAAATAGAGTTAACGTTTCACAGAAATACAGAATCAGACGTTTAATGGCCCAGAAGGAGGCCATTCTGTCCATCGTGTCTGCACTGGCTCTCCAAATGAGCATTATGACCTTGTGCCATTGCCCTGTCTTTTCCCCGTACATCTGCACATTGTTTCTGTTCAAATAATCATCTAACACCCTTCTGAATGCCTCAATTGAACCTGCCTCCACTGCACTTCCAGGCAGTGCATTCCAGACCCGAACCACTCATTGTGTGAAAAAGTTTTTTCTCACGTCACATTTGTTTCTTTTGCAAATCACTTTAAATCTGTGCCCTCTGGTTCTTGATCCTTTTACGAGTGGGAACAGCTACTCCCTATCTACTCTGTCCAGCCCCCTCATGATTTTGAACATCTCTATCAAATCTCCTCTCAGCTTTGAGTCCATGTGACTCTTCTTTAGGGCTAAAGAGACTTGCTGATGATATTAAGCCGAGCCATCTTAACAGATATTGACAGGATTAAGAGCAAATGAGAAAGAATAAAATGAAATGAACTCTCTTTAGCTCCGAAGGAGAGTCAAAAGGACTCAAAACGTTAATTCTGTTTCTCTCTTCACAGATGCTGCCTGACCTGTCCAGTTATTAACACTCTTGCCTCTGAGTCCAAAGGATGTGTGTTCAAATCCTTTGCACAGATTTGAGCACATAATTTAGGCTGACACTCCCCAGTGCAATACTGAGGCAGTGCTGCAGTGTTGGAGGTGCCATCTTCTGGATGAGACGTTGAACCTCTGTATTTCCTTTCAGATGGGCATAAAAGATTACAAGCAAGATCTCAAAGATTGTCAAAGAAAGGGAGTCTTCCAGGTGGCCACGCCAATATTTATCCCTCAACAAACACCAAAAAGCAGATTATTTGGTCGTTTATCTCATTGCAATTTGTGGGACTTTGCTGTGTGCAAATTGGCTGCCGTAGGTCCTACACTGGTAAACTTCAGAAGTCTTGCATAAGCTGTAACATGCTTTGGGACATCTTAGAGTCTTGGAAAGCGCTGTATCAATGCAAGTTCTTTCTCCCTTAGATTAAGCTTCAAACCTACAGTGATTCTTCGCTAACATTATTTCTGGATATTTAGTGAGCATTTCACAAGATTTAACACACCAGGCTTTTAGATAGGATAAAGGCTGTGGGAATTCATCGCAAGTTAGCTGGCCGGGTTGAAAATTGACCGAAACCGAGCAGGGGCTGTTGTTAACGGAGTTTCGCAGAGGATTATTCAGCATCCCTGGAACAGAATGAAAGAGAGAACTTTAAGTAATATTAAAATATCTGCTGATGATATCAAACCAAGCCATCTTAACAGATATTGACAGGATTAAGAACAAATAAAGAATAAAATGAAATGAAGCCATTAAGGCCGATCCTATTGCTGACTGTAAACAATCTAGTCCATCATGGACTCTACCCAATTTACGTAATCTACTGAGAGAAAATGCAGCAATATTTTTCCATGCTATATCTATCGGACATTCCGTCCTGAATTATTCAACCGTACTTGGCTGTTATCCACAGATTACATTTCCATGGTCCCAGCAAAGTTATTGTGTTGAATCATCTCTGTATGTACTTATCTTGATGACCTTCAATCCCGCACCTAACCAGATATTCACGAATAAGGCCAAACGAGCATTATGGACAGGAACAGAGCCGGAAATCCAACAAGCATGTTTCTCCAGCTGTTTTTTATGGTGTGAATGCCCTCTCTACTCCCTGTTTTAGTAATCTCCTCTGAGATCTCTGTGCTCCTTCAATTATGGCCTCCCCAATTTTAATCACTTCATTGTGTCTTCAGCCGCCTAGGCCCCCAAAAACCTTCAATTCATTCTCAGGATATTCTCAGCAAGGTACCTTGGGAAGCTTCATTACGTTAAAGGTGCTATGTAAATGTAAGTTGTTGTTGTTAATGGTTGCCCATGTTTAGTTAGCCTTGGGAAGGTGATGGTCAGTCATTTTCTTGAACCACTGCAGTCCATATGCTCCCATTATGCTGTTAGGCTGTGAATTCCAGGATTTTGACTCAGCATCCTTGAAGAAATGGCGGATTCACGTCCAAGTTGGGATGATGTGTGACTCAAAAGGTAACTTGGAGGTGACGGTGTTCCCATGTGCCTGCTGCCCTTGTCCTTATAGGCAACGGAGGTTTTGGAAAGGCTGCTGAAGGTGTCTTGGTAAGGAGTCCCCTTTCCAGAAGAGCTTTTCATGCTAATTTGAAATGATGAAGCCTTACTGAAATATGACACATGCTGCTATGTACAACCTTCTCCATTTACTGAAGGTGAACCGAAATGGCACATTCCTGAGATTAACAACAGGTTCAGGCCAATAATTGGTTTACTTGGATAAAATACATGAATGAACTACAGATTTGACAGTGAAAGCAAACTAATTCCTTATGTTAAAAACACAAGTTACCATCTCTCTAAGCATGGGGCAGGATTTTACCTTCGTGGACTGATGCGCATCTGACCTGATTGGGTGTAAAATAGATCATGGTGACATCGGGCAAGCGTCCCGACGTCATCGCGCACTTGCACGATATTTCAGTTGACAGGCACGCCCGAGAGTCAGCAGCGCGCCCGCCGACAATTAAGACAATTAAGCCGATTAATCAATTAATTCAGTAGTATTTTCACTGCCCGTCCAACCTTAAGGTTGGCAGGCGGGCAAATCAGCTAAGAAGCCTTTGGATTTTTTAGGAAACCTCATCCACAGGCAGGATGAAGTTTCCAAGAATAATTTTTTTTAAATTTAAACCTTATTTTTAACATGTCGCTGTTCATGTGACTGAGTCACATGTGGGGACATGTTTCTCTCATTTTTAAAATCTTTATTTTTGACTCAAAAATTCTTCAGCCCCCTGAGGCGGCTGTGCCCTCAGGGAGCTTTCAGTGCGCGCTCCCGCGTGCATGCACAAACTTTGGCGCTCGTGCTCCTCCCGCCTCCACCCCGGCAGTGCTGAGCTCCTCAACGCGCCTTTCACACTGGCTGGCCGTTAATTGGCCAGCCAGCCTGAAATCGCGGTCGGGGCCCGATCGCGGGCGGTGGGCCGTTTCCCGGCTGCTCCCAGGCCCTCCCGACGAACAGAAAATCCTGGCCACGGACTTAGCTTCCCCAGCTTACCCTATTGAAGCTAACCTGGCCCAGGTTTTTAAAACACAGATAGCTGCTGAAAAATCGCAGCCTATTCTTTCGAAGTACTTAATTCGTTACCTGGAGACATAGCTCAGTGTCATTTGAAAGCCTGATCGTCTTAACTATTATGAACAGTTTAGGATGCAGGCAGACTCCCACTGGTAAAAGTTTGCTCCAATTTATCATGGATCTCCGGCATCTGTTGTCAGGCTGGTTAATTTACTAATACGTCAGTTCAAAGTGATTTAGACACATTGAACAGTCCAAAGAATGTCAGATAGAATTGAAAGCAGACTTGTGTGCACAAACTTGGGGAAGTTGTTCATTGTAAATGGTGAAAAAAGACAGTTGTTTGCGTTTACTTTTTGACTATTGGTTGAAAGTTACGTCAATGTGAACCTGCTGTAAGCTTCTAATTTCATTTTGGAATTAACAAAAAACCTTAGGGTAGATTTTGAGGCCTCTTCCCCAGTGGACAGGAGGCATTAGCACCCTTAAAATGGTGGACCGCCACGTTTCCTCTATTCCTGTGGATGTTGCAATCTTACCCCCAACCCCCCACCCAACTCCCCCCCCTGACTGCTGCCAAGGTGTTCAAACTCGTGAAGAGTTTTGATAGATAAGGACAGCTGCATCAAATGGCAAAAGGATCTGGAATCAGAGGACACAGACTTAAGGTGATTGGCAAAAGGACCAGAGTTGTGGTCACAACATTGTTACAGCACAGAAGGAGGGCATTCGGCCCGTGGCTGTGTGTGCTGACTTTCTGTAGGAACAATTTACCTAGGGCCATTCCCTGGGGAACTCCACTACAAACCTTCCTCCAGCCTGAAAAACATCCATTAACCACTACTCTCTGTTTCCTGTCACTCGGCTAATTTCATATCTATTTGCTACTGTTCCTTTTATCCCATGAACTATAACTTTGCCCACAAGTGTGTTGTGTAGCACTTATCAAATGCCTTTTGGAAGTCCATGTACACCACATCAACAGCATTATTCTCTTCAACGCTCTATTACCTCATCAAAAAATCTAGCATGTTAGTTTAACATGATTTGCCCTTAATAAATACCTGCTGGCTTTCCTTAATTAATCCACATTTTCCCAAGTGACTATTGATTTTGCCCTGAATTATTGTTTCTAGAAGCTTCCCAACATCTGATGAGGAACAAATCTTTTATGCAGCTAGTTATGATGATCTGGAATGCAGTGTCTGAAAGGGTGGTAGAAGCAAATTCAGTAGTAGGGGATTGGATAATTACTGGAAGGGGGAAATTGATTGGGCTCTGGGGCAGGAGCAGACGATTAGAACTGATTGGATAACCCTTTCAAAGGGCCAACAGAGATACCAGGGGCTGAATGGCCACCTTCCATGTTGTATCAGTCAACAATTCAAATTTTGTGTGGCTAGGAGGTGCAGATGTCCCTCTCTGGGCTGCATGGGAGCAGTGACAGCCCTGTAGCACCAAATCCACCACCAACCCACAACCCCATGAAACTAGTCACCCTCCATCTTGGGCGCCCGCTAGGCTGTAGGATATTGCAAAGGCCCGGAGCCGATGAGATGCTCTGGAGAGCTCAATTTCCGCCTGTGCCCCTCCTAGGATGTTGAGACCTGACCATCAAAATGGCTCAGGCCTACCGTCAGCTCTACCAGGCTGTTGCTGCTCTGATAGTTAGCTGCCTGATAATTAAAATCTAGACCTTCTCCCCACAGCACCCCCATGCACCCCCCCTGCCCCACCCCATCCCCCCACCACTGCCGCCAACCACCATCTCCCAGAGTTGTACTTGCTTGCAAGTCAAAACAGGTGACAGCTCTACACTGAGCAACTCAGAAAATAAGCGATAATGTCCTCATTGGCTCCCCTTACACAACAACAACTTGCATTTGTAGAGTATCTTTAATGTAATAAAATGCCCCATGATGCTTCTTGGGATTAGTATCAAACAAAATTTGACACCGAGTCACATATTAGGACAGATAACCAGAAACCTGATTGAAGGTGTAGTATTTAATGAGCATCTTAAAGATGGCGTCAGAGCTTCAGGGAGGGAATTCTGGAGCTCAGGGCCCAGCCAGCTGAAGGCACGGCCGCCATTGGTGAAGTAATTAAACCTTGGGATGTGCAAGGGACCAGAATTGGAGGAGTGCAGAGCTCTTGAAAAGTTGCAGGGCTGGAGGAGGTGAGAGAGGTAGGGATGGATGAGGATTTAGAGGGTTTTGAAATAAAGATGAGAATTTTATAAGCGAGGTATTGCTGGACCAGGAACCAATGTAGGTCAGCAAGCAGAAGGTTGAATGGGAATTGGTGTGAGTTAGGATATGGGGCAGCAGAGTTTTGGGTGAGCTCAGGTTTATCTGTCATGTGGAAGATGGGAGGCCAGCCGGGAGAATTACAATTGCCAAAGTTGCCGACAGGCAAATGTTTACTCAAAGACCACACAAAATGGGGAGGTGTTTCATTGACTGAATTGGAGCTTTGAGTGTGTATCTTGTGTGGACTCCTGATTACTTATTGTTAATGGTGATAATGATTTGACTTATCAAACCTCACACTTTCAAAATTTTCCCACATGAACTTTCCATTTCAGTTCTACATGAACCCTACCCTCTCCCTTTGACAAGTGCAGTCTGAGATATCTGCTTGTTCCTACCTGTAGTTGTAATTGACTCTCATTTTAATCCTGCAGCCCTAATGCATCATTTTATTCCTTGTTGACCAGATTTTCATTTTTGAGAACAACATCTTCTATCAGCGGGATGTTTATAGCCGTGCTATACGTCTGGTAGCGACTGGGAAGGAGGGGGTCATTTTCAATGGCCTGAGCGACTGGCTGTATGAAGGTAAGGTGCACCTGGTCATTTAATGCTCCGCGAGTATTTTCTGGTTGGTATTCCACTGTGTTACCAGTATGTTAAAATCTCCTGAAGAATTGACTGAGCGCAATGTTTGTGTTGGAGCTGCCGAACTGTGATAATTCACATTGCAACATCTCAGATCAAACTGAATTGCTGATCTGTTGTGCCTCTGTTTTGTGCATTCAAGCGGAAGTTTGTGGATGGTTTATTCAATGCAACCTGCAATTCTTTATTGATCTATTAGTTATACCTCGATTCCATAGCCCCTGAAATAATAGGCAAGACACAATAATAAATTCGGACCTTGATTTTATTGCCTGCTTGGTGAAGCTGTCGGACTTTATAAATAGCCACAAATCAAGTTCACTCGAAGTGGCACCTACCTGGCCAGCCCCTTTCTTGCTGTGGTTCAGTTGGTAGCACTTTTGAATCAGAAGATTGTGGGTTCAAGTCCCAGTCCAGAGATTAATGCATATACTATATTGCCACTTCAGTACAGTATTGAGGGACTGCTGCACGGTTGGAGGTGCTGTCTTTTGAATGCGATATTAAACCAAGGCCCCATCTGCTTTCTCATATGGAGGTAAAAGACCTCATGGCACTAATTGATGAAGAGTTCAGGAATTCTGTTTGGGCGCCCTGGCCAAATTTATCCCTCAAAAATCACAACGAGATTGAGGGATGTACATTGGCTAGGTTGTATTGTTAAAAGTGCCATGATTCCTCAAAAGCTCATACCTTCTGTGTAGCTCTTTTCAGGCTACATTTGGTAATTTTGCTTAACACCACAAAGTAAAAGGGAACAACATAATCACACATTTGTCATTTAACACAGGCTTGTGTCAAAGTTATGAGCTCCCTTCATGTTGAGGTCAAGCCAGAGTAAAGAGTATTGCCGGATAAAGACGGGACCAGCTAGCTTTTAGCTGATTTTATTTCGGCCAAGGTTGATTCTTAATTAAGATGGAAAAATCTCAGTTTCAGTCTCCCAGACCTTTCTGGACGGCATGCCCCTTACCAGCTGGGGAATAAACTGTGAGTACAATATGACCAGGCTACCTTCAGTAGGTGGCAGACACCACATGGTGAGCCAGAACAGAGATCAGCTCGTACTTTCATTGGCAGGGTGGCAATGAAAAAGTGGCAATGTGGCACTTAGCACTGTGAACGAGAAAAGACAGAACTGTATTCCAGCTGTGCCATTCATGAGTCAAGATCCTGCCACGTGAATGGAGAGAGTAGCAGTTGCACTAAACTGCTGACCTGCGATAATGTAAACCGAAACCTTTCAGACCAAACGCAATGTTATAACCGCATTGTTTATTCAAGCAAAGGGCTGTTTGAAGTAGAATTTAATTCAACCTGCAGGGTTACATCAATCTTGCTTCCAACAGAAATAAAAGCAAATACAATTGATTAAAGTATCTCATTTTGTGGGAATTGTCCACTTCCTATTGATTAGAGTGTCTGAATCCACTACAGTGGTATGACAAAAAAAAAACCCCTCAACACTGGTTTTACTAAAGTCTTCCTCAAATGAATTCTGTCAGTCTATCTCTGTGTAAGGATAACCTGTGTTCTTTTATTATTTACAAATACTGCAGCGCTGTGAATGCAGACAGAAATTATTCAATATGTTGACTTGGTTTGCTGATGCATCCTCCGCGAGAGTCCCGATGTTATGTCTGAATAGCCACTGAAATTGCTGTGGTAATACCTGGCTGCTTTTATTTCAAGACTCTCTGAGTATTTCGTCAAAAACTAACAAAAACCACACAAGAGAGACCTTGGAGCCTAACTGCTACAACGGGTGTAATTTCCCCACCCTGTCCACGGCAGGTTTCCTGGTGGGTGGGAGTGGGGAATCTAACGGGAGCCAAAAAAAAAATCGGAAACCTGCCAGCGTAAAAATAGTTTGCAGTTTTCCCAATGTCTGGTAACCCATTGAGTAGTGGCGTGAACGCCTTTTGCATTCATCACCATCTTATGAAAGCTCATTAGATTTAGCTTCTGGCCGGAATCATGTGCCGCCTTCCAATCTTGTCAAGAGGTGTCAGCTGTGGCTCAGTTCATAGCACCCTCGCCTTTGAATCAGAGGGTTGTGGGTTCATGTCCCACTCCTGGAAACCAAGAACTGTGATTGTACTCGAAAAGAGTTGCAATCTGTGACTGTTGGTAACTCGAAAGAGTTTCCAATCTTGTCAGCGACAAACCCACCTTGGTCTGAATCTCGTGTGAAGGAGAGTGGCGTGCACCGGTCTGACCTCACTCACTTCGCTCGCAACTTCAAGGTGAGTGCAACACCGCATATAGCCTGTCTGCCATGGCGCTGTGCCAGTCTCGTCGCGATGCCAGTGGAACGCCACACTGCTGGGGGTGCAGGGCTGGTCTGCTCCTGCAGTCACAAGGATGCCACTGTGCAGCGGTACTCAGGCTGGGCTCAGCCTTCAGACAGACAGACAGAGACCAGTATTGCAACCCGGATGGCTGTAGAGTTGGTCTGCTTCAGGTGGGCTATGCAGCGGAACTCAGACAGGGCTGAACATTCAGAGAACAGCATTTCAACCGGGGGTTGGGGCGGAGGGGAAGAATCACCAGCACAGGCGGGGAGCAAAAGGGCAGGAAGGCTTTGAAAGGGGCAGCTGAAGGGAAGGGGGAACAGTGGAGGCAGAGAGTCTTTGCAAGGAGGGGAATGATGGCAGGCAGTGGAGAGACTGAGGGGTGGGAAACTGGAGCAGGCCAAGAGAAACTGAAACAATGATAAACAAGGTGGGGGAGTGAATGGGATACCACATGTACGAACGGGAATGGATTTATGCAGACCTGGAATAGGAGAGTGGGGGTGCTGTGTTAGTGTGACACAAGAGGGATGGGTTGCACAGAGACCCATAAGTTGGAAAGAGTGAAAATGCTGTCTTCAGTCATGAGGGCAAAGGGGAACTCATTGAAAGTCAAAGTCCTCGGTCTGGGGCTGGCAGGTCAGAGTCAGAGAGTACAGACGCTCGTCGGGCTTACAGTCAGGAGTCAGAGAGTAGAGACAGTCCTGGGGCTCTGTGGACCTCACAGTCAAGAGTAAGAGAGTTGAGACAGTCATGGGGTGCATCGGGCCATACTGCAGGGCTATTCATGGTGCCCATGTTGTACTCCTGTTCCAGGGAGAGGCAAGGGCTGTGTGCTATATTTGAATAATGCACAGATTGGTGTGCAAGGCAGAGGTTTTCACAGTCACTGCCCATGGGTTTGCTGTCTCTGTACTGGGCTGCAGATGGGATGCTAATTGCTATGGGAGACATCTGCAGCCTGCTTGTGGGGAAAACATAATAAAGGGAGTGGGGTAGGTGAAGCTTTCCTGTGGTGGGGGGGCTTCTCCTTGATAGGTGACCATGCATACAGCCTCTAGACGGGGAGGGTAGAGGTCCACACGGGGCATGGGCAACCCAGTGGTAAAGGGCTCAAGAGGGAGGGTAGGAATGTCAACAACAACAATGGAATCCAATATTACTGGGGGAGGTTGGAGAATAACAGGAGGGAGCTCTACCTTCACATGGGTGAGGTTCCAGGTGGATTCCTGGGATGTGGACAGCGAGAGGGGAAAGATTGAAGCTGGTCTCGAAGTAATAGTGGAGAACCACCACCTTACACTATTGAAGTAATGCCACAGTTATAAATCGAAAACACAAGCGAATCTGCACGGGAGGGGTCTGAGGCAGTGTGGGAGGAACACACTGCTGGACTAAAGGGCCTTTCTGGGCACCCTCTAACTTGTTGGTGCCACAAGAGTAAACTGGAGTCTGAGCTGAGAGAAAGGAGGAGAACCTCCTTGAGAAGGTAGCCATTAGAACCCATGTCTTTTTCAGCACAGTAACAGGGAAATGTTGGCGTCTGTGGCTTAACATCACAGTCACTGTATTTCAACCTTAACACACAGGAATGTGAAATTTGGGAATGCAGGCAACCATTAAGGAGGCACAGGTGTAGCATATATGGCATCCCATCAATGGTGGATTGTCATGTGCTTTCCAGGTTTAGCATTCATAATGGGCCAAAGGGTATTCAGTGATTAATCATCAGCAACTTATTGTTAATTAGCATGCCAGATCTGAAATTGGAGCACTGAGTTAGGCCAAGCCATTCAAACCTTCTCCAAACAATGTGGGTCTCAGATGTTAAGTCTCATGGATGGTGTCCTGGTCACCTGATGTGCCTGTTAGTGCCTCATATACAACACTGTATCAGTGACAAGGCTCATGGGGCTGAAATGACTATAGACTGTTGCTATTGGTTACAGACTGTGAGCTTCACTATGCTCACCCATTAATCAGTAGTCTAATCAATCTTTCATTTCAGAGAGCAGGATAAAACAATTATGGATCCAGGGCTCAAAGATGCCTTTTTGAGGGTTCTAATACAATGGAGGAGGAGAAGGAGTGAGAGGCCACATTGAGCACAGCTCCAGGAGGAGGCCCCTCCTGAGGTCCAGGGTCAAGGGGAGCCACAGCAAGAACATGGGGGGGTCAGGAGGATAGACCCAGACAATGGAGGTGACTTGCCAGACTTAATATACCAAAGAAGACTCACATATTTACAGATGACTGAGAGACAATGCCACACACGTCAATGCTTGTCCTGAAATCTGGTAGATCACCTCTGCCACATTCTTCATGAAGACCTAATGCCCCATGGAGTGGGAGGCTATCCCCTTCCAGTGGCTTTAACAGTGACTGCCGCACTGCAATTTCTTTGTCTGTGGGTCATTCCAGGGAGCCACAGGGGACCTGTGCGGCATCTCACAGTCGCAACACATAGATGCATGAAGGAGGTCACAGATGCCCTCTCTAACAAGGCACATCACTATGCGAGGTTAGCCCTTGACGAACATAGTCAGGCTGCGAGATTCACTGGCTTTGCAGATATCTCAGGCCTCCCAAGATTGCAGGGTGCAATTGAATGCATCCATGTGGCTTTAAGGGCTCCATAGCAGCAGCCCCTAATGCTTATCAACCTTAAAGGCTTTCGTTCCATAAATGTTCACCTGGTGTGCAATCATTGGAAGAACATGATGCACGTGTGTGTCCGGTACCCTGGGAGTTGCCATGATTCATACATCCTGAGTCACTCCAAGGTGCCTGAGATTTTCAAAGGGCCTGAACATCTGTAGGGATGAGGGGTACCCACTAGAACGCTGGCTGATGACACCGGTGCGTCAGCCTCAGAGTATTTCGGAGGAGAGGTACAATGCTACTCACAGCTCCACACGCTCCCTAATCAAGCAGACCCATTGGCATTCTGAAGATGTGATTCAGATGTTTGGACTGCTGTTAGACACACCACAGTACGCTCTCGATAGGGTTTCCTGCATCATCACTATGCGTTACACCTTTCACAACCTGGCACTGCAAAGAGCTGATCCCTTGCCAGAGAGTGAAATGGAAGAGGATGAGGGCTCCTCGGAGGATGAAGATCAGGAGGCCCAGGAACCTCAAGAGGGTGATGAGGGTCAGCTTCCATGGGACGATGCCACAGAGGAAGCAAGAGGTGGGAGATGTGCCCGTGCCACTTTAATTGCTAACAGATTCAGTAGGTGTAAAGTGAAGGCAAGGGGAAATGGCCATGTTTCTCCTGGCCCTGAATGTCATTCCTTCTCAATGGAGGGATGCCCACATTGAAAACTAGTTCAGCATTCACATTTGGAACTTCCAGCCTCATGATTCACTAGGCCTTGGTCACTAAGAAGGTCAGCCTGTAGGTGCTCACTCTGCAAAGTGAGAGTCCATGCAACAGCGGTAACGACTTGAAGCAGTCGTCGCCACATTAATGAGGCCGCCAGTAAAGTGGGGACATGGCTGAGGATGTCCTCCTCCAGTCCAGGTCTTGTCCTTTGTCACTACAACTGAGGAGACACAACTGCCGTAATCCCTTAAGGCTGCTGAGCTGCCCTCACACAATGGTGTTTTATGAGGAGGAAAGGTTACAAGTGCTTTAATCACTCACTTCCAATGAAGCTTTTAACACACCTGCCTGAGGTCACACAGGGTGTGGAAACCGTCTTCAGCGAGGTTGACATCACATGAATGTGAATCTCATAGAGGGAGACTATCACTGAGTGGGGGAAGGGCTAAAGCTTGAAATAAGAGGATTCAAATGTACATAATCACAATGCCTTCAGGTGACCAAGCCATTCACATAAACATCAAATGTATTAACAAAAGTGCAATAGTTTTACAGTGGTCGCACACCTGCGATCCAAAAGTGATTTCAATATTTCTTTACTTTCCTAACCCTACCACTACGCCTGGTTGCAGCCCCAACATCTGCAGCAGAGATGGAGGCAGCCTGCTGGCTGCTTCGACCTGATGCCTGTGTTGATCTTGGCGGGTGCCCTCTGTTGGCCCAAGGTCTGGAGGGCTCCGGCCTGATAATGGTCTCCTGCTCAGGGGCAGATGCAGCCTCCTCAGCCTGAACAGCTGGAGTGGATGGGGTCACAGGCAGAGGGGGCTGTGAGCGGCTACGCACCCTTGGAGTGTCCTGAGTAGAGGCCCCTGGGCTGTCCAGCTGATGCTCATCCTCCCTGTGGGTTCCCGAGGGCCCCTCCCTGACTCCATGAGGAGAAGGGGCACCTGGAGGAGGTCAGGGTGTTCGTCCCCCTCTCGCCTAGGCATTGGTGGTGCCCGCCAGTACTTGTGGCCATGGAGTCCGGGGCCTAGCGCAGATCTGTTAAAACCTGCTGGACCAAGATGTCCGTGGTGGTAGCAAACCTTCCCATGGTGACCTTGAGGCACTTGCATGTTGGAGCCACAACATCAGACAGAATACAAAGGGACTCCTCCATCCTTCGCTTGAGTCTGCTGAGTGACTGCCAAATCTATGCCCGATGTTCTGCTGCTGCCTGTTGCATCGCCAGAATTGAGTTGGCAGCCGCTCTCAGAAGCTTATCATCTGACTTGGACTGAGCAGGTGACTGGTCTCCAGCAGCCCTCCGAGTGTCGGAGACCTGGGCTGTCCCTGCCTCCGGCCGCTGCGGGGATGTGTCAGTGAGATGTTCTCCAGTGGGTGACCCCGAGCTTAACCTGGAACTACACCCTGCCGAGGTGTGTGTCTCTGCACTGGTGGAGGGTGCGGGTGAGCAGAGGTGGTTCTCCCTCAGCTTCCTCATCTGACGTGGTCTAGGTGCTGGGACTTACATAGCCAGCTTTATGGGCCTCAATCTGCTGGCCGAGAAAGAGAAGAGAGTGAGTGTTCATTCATGAGCATGCGGATTACAAGATTGCATTTCACTCACTGTGATTGTCAGGATGTGATGAACTGATCCGTACTATGTTGCTGAGGAAATCCCCGCAGCCACCAACACTATCCTCCCCAGCAACCTCGGTGGCATCCTCCTCAAATTCTGAGAGGGCAATTAAGCCAGTCTTCCCTCCCCCAGGCCTGAGATCTTTCCCACCTGTTCTAGGCAGGCTTGCCCTAGACCTCCTCTGTGATGGCCTGCCTGACCAGCGTGGTGAGGCTGGTATGCTTTTGGAGCTGTCCCTGGATTACGGCACATCCCTAAGCGCATGCACTCCTCTTATCAAGGTCTGGAGGGCGTCATGGGTGAAGCAGGGTGCAACTGCCTTTGTCACTTGGTTGCGAGATATCTCTATCGGTCTCCTGGAGACAGGTAGACTGGAGAGAGTGAGATATGTGTGCTCGGGTGGGGTTTAAAATGGCGCATGGGCCTTCAACTCCGCCAGGTGACGGCTGGGAGGACGAATCAGCTCCCGACCAACCAGGTGATAAGGAGCAATACTCGCCTGTGCATAATTAATGAGCTTCCAAGCGTGGGATCAGGCACGATTTCCCACCATTCCAAGCAGCGGGATACATGCTGCGGAACCCGCACACTGCCACACTTAGTTTCAAAAACGGAAAATTCCACCCAATGTACTTACTTTGAGGGACCATCTCATGTTCAGTTTGCAATATTCAAGTAAAATAGATTTTAAGAGGGAGGGGTTGCCTGTGTCAGATGTTGTTCTAGGCAGAGAGGAATAAGCAGCCTCAAACACCTCACTCTGTCGTACCCCTTCATTGGTGGAGGGTCCACCCCTAACAAAGACCATTGAAAAGCTCCCAAGAAATATCAGAATACAGCGTATCCAGGATTATTTTGCAATCCTGCCACCATATTCCTACCAGAATTCAAAGCGCTTTGGGATTTTTCTAAGAGATGCTTTCATTCCTACCTGAATGCAAATCTGTCCTTTTCTGAGTGTGTTGCAGTTGTATTCCTCAGGATTGCAACATGCTAGTAATTTACAGTTTACTTCATTTGCTTCTCTCTGCTTCTATCTTTCTTTCTGTTTCATCCTATGTGCAATTTGTCTCACACTTTCCTCTTCGCATTCCATTCGATTTGTTCCTCTTTGGTTTATTTTGTTTAATTCTTCTTCTCCTACTATTTTCCTTATTGTCTTCCCTCCTCGCTTTTTCTCTCCATTTTGTTTACTGTTCCTTTTCCCTCCTTCCCAATCCCTGTCGAAAGACAAGAAAAACTTGCATTTGTATAGTGCCTTTTGCGACCCCACTGAACGCCCCAAACTCTGTAGAGCCAATGAAGTACTGTTGAAGTGCAGTCACAGTGGTAATGTAGGAGGCATGCAACAATGACTCCGTCATGATTCACTTGGAAGCACACGTGCCTCTGAGTCACAAGGTTTTTAAAAAATTAATTCACAGGGTGTGGGCTTCGCTGGCTAGGCCAGCATTTATTGCCCATCCCTAGTTGCCCTTGAGAAGGTGGTGATGAACTGCCTTCTTGAACCGCTGTAGTCCATGTGGTGTAGGTACACTCACAGTGCTGTTAGGAAGGGAGTTCCAGGATTTTGGCCCAGCGACAGTGAAGGAACGGTGTGTAAGTCCCACTCTAGAACTGGAGGACAAAAATCAAGGTGGACACTCCAGTGCTGCAGTGAGGGAGTTCCGCACTGTTGGAGGTGTCCTCTTATGGACGTGATGTTAAACCTGTCTTCCTTCTCAGGTGGACATAAAAGATCCCATGGCATTATTTCAAAGAAGAGCTGGGGAGTTGTCCCTGGTGTATTGGCCAATATTTATCCCTCAATCACAAAAAGCATTACCAGTTGGCCAGACAGCAAAAAAAAATGCCTACTGAGAATTTCAAAATATCTTGATGACAATTTGCTGCTTCTCATGCGCTGAGAGCCTGTAGATGTGGTGACCTTAGAAGTTCTTTATCCATTTTCTGACTATCAAATTTTATGTCAAATTAATTGCAAATTAGAACCTTTGATGTCAAATTGGAATTGAGTGCATTGAGCACACTTGAATGCAAAAATGATGTCAAAATTTTCAGGTGGGGGGTATCCTAGACATAGGGATAAACAAAGAATCATCAGAAAAGATTCATTTGGAAAGACTCGGAAAATCTAGTAGGTACCTCATGATTCACAAGGTATTACAGATGGGAGAGGCCATTAGGTTCATCTTATTTCACCTTCCTAAAGTGTTCCTAACATGCTGCCCCCTCCCTCCCACTCCACCAATGTGGCGTCTGGGTAATGCAAATAAGTTATCATCCATGGATCAATGGTAGCATTACAGCCTCTGAGTCAGACGGTTGTAGGCTTACACTTCAGTGGGTTACTAACATTGGGCAGAATTTTGCCCTCGGATGGCGGGCGGGCCCCACTGTCTCGGCGGTGGGCGGACAGCCGATCCCCGCCACCAAAACGGGGCCTGCCGCCATTTTGAGTGGGCGAGCCAATTAAGGCCTGCCCGGCGGCCTGCCCGACAGGAAGCGCTACGCACTTCCTGTGCAGAGGGCGGGAGGGATTCCCCATCTGTCAAAGTGCGCTCTTTCTCGCATGCACGTGAAAGAGCACACTGCTCCCTGAGGCAAAGTCCTGTCTCAGTGAGATTAGTGACAGGTAAGTAAAGTCTAAAAATAGATAAATATTAAAGTTATTAACATGTCCCCCTCACGTGACAATGTCACACGAGATGGGACATGTTAATAATAAACACATAAAATTTATTACATTTTTTAAAAACGGACATGAAACTTCATCCCGCCAGTGGATGAGGTTTCATGTATTATCAGGAGCCCACTGGGGCTCCTGGCCTGTCCACCAGCCTTAAGGTTGGACGGGCAGGTCTTTAATGATCTTAATTAGCCTGTCAATGTCCTCAATTGGCCGTTGACAGGTCGGCGGGTGGACAGCTGATTTCGCTGTCTGCCCGCCTTCCTAAAAATTTAAATGGACCGGGATGACGTCGGGGATTCCTCCCGACGTCATCCCGCGTCATTTTCCCCTCGGCGATTGGGCCCCACCCCCAAATTGCCGAGGGGAAAATCCTGGCCAAAAATTTTTTTTTTACTTTTTCATGGGATGTAGGTGTCACTGACTATGCCAGCATTTGTTGCCCATCCCTAACTGCCCTTGAGAAGGTGTGGTGAGCTGCCTTCTTGAACAACTGCTAGCCATGTGGTGTAAGTACACCCACAGTGTTGTTAAGAAGGATTTTGACCCAGCAACACTGAAGGAACGGCAATTTAGTTCCATGCCAGAATGGTATGTGGCTTGAAGGAGAACTTCCATTTGGTGGTGTCTTCCATCCTTGTCCTTCTAGGTGGTAGTGGTCATAGGTTTGGAAGCTGCTGTCAAAGGAGCCTTGTTGAGTTCCTGCAATGGACCTTGTATATGGTACACACTGCTGCTACTATGCATTGGTGATGGAGGGGGTGAAAGTTTGTGGAAGGGTTGCCAATGAAGTGGGCTGCTTTATCCTGGATAGTGTCGAGCTTCTTGAGTGTTGTTGGAGCTGCACTCATCCAGGCAAGTGGGGAGTATTCCATCACATTCCTGACTTGTACCTTGTAAATGGTGGACAGGCTTTGGGGAGTCAGGAGGTGGGGTACTCATCGCAGGATTCCCAGCCACTGACCTGTTATTATAGCCATAGTATTTATATGGCTCGTCCATCTCAGTTTCTGGTCAATGGCAACCCCCAGGATGTTGATAGTGATGGTAATGTCATTGAATGTCAAGGAGAGATGGTTAGATTCTCTCTTGTTGGAGATAGTCATTGTTTAGCACTTGTGTGACTTGGGACTTATTGCGGGCTGGGATGGATTCAGGAGCTGCCTCCTTGCCTTACCTGTGGTGGAGATTTTGGTGTTGTGGGTCAGACATGCCTTCGGGCATAGAATGGAAGAAGAAGTTGAATTTGAATCTTACTCGGGGCAGTCTCCCAAGAAGAGGGTGCTTAGTGATTTGTGGCCTCGCTGGCCAACCTAAATTGGAGTTAAATTTGATTGGGCAGGTCATAACTGTTGCTCAATGACAGACAAGCTGATTGTGTTGTGCCTCAAAGGGACAATCTTGTTTGATGGTGTTATTCACCGTGATGTCGCCCAAGAAAAGAAGCAGCTTCAATTCATAAGGGATGGTTCCTCAGATATTAGAACTAATCATTGGCTGCTCTTGATTCTTGACAGTGGGTTGATTGAAAATAATGCTTATCTTGTTAGTGAGACTCAGGGAGAATTAGTTCTAGAAGACATCAGCTTGGTAGAAAATCAAGTCCAAGCTGTCATGGTAGAGCTGCTCACATCTCTGTTACTGAAGTGAGATAAAGCGATCAATCACATGGAGTATTTTCAAAGGTTTACACAGCCAAATAGACACTTCAGCAACTACAATTGCAATATTTTAATGAGTTTTTCATTAAAATGAAACTTCTCTTTCATCCGTTTTTCTTCCCAACGTTTGAACCTCTGGGAGCAGACAGCACAGTGACAACTGATCTCTCTGAAGGTTCTAGGTGGTGATTCACCTTTATTCTTCCAATGTGACAGGTACCAAGTCACTTTGGTATAAGGGTACCAATTAGCTACATCAAGCTAGACCAAACTATGTGTCTGTCTTACAAGGAGTAACCTTTTCTTCAAACATTTCAAGTTGTGATATATATATTTTAAGCTGTGAAGTTTCAGTTAAAACTATGGGCTGCATTTTACGTGCCCCTGCCTGGTGTGTTTCCGGAGGGGCGGAGGGAGGGGCAAGTAAAATAGGGTGAGTGCCCACCCCGCCACCTTACCACCCGCCCCTCGCTCACTCCCATAATACAGGGAATGGACGAGTGACAAAATCAGCAACCTGCCCGTCATCTTAGAACAGGCAATCAAGGATCAATTAAGCCTATTACCAAGTCAATTGACCCTGATAATATGCTTCCCACGCCAGAAACACTTGGCGTGAGCAGCCTGGCGGGAGTGGGAAACCCGATTTTTTTACACGGAACCTTAAAAAGGTGGGAAGGAAGGGGGGTTTTAATCTTTAGGGGGTGCCCTTTAAGGATTGGGGGTGGTCCCCTTAAGATCAAGATCCCCCTTTCTTCCTAACCATCTCCAGCCTTAAACCCAACCTCTCTCCACCCCTGTTTTCAACTCCCTGACCAGCTGAAACCCTCCATGGCCAAGAGCCTGGACTTAGAAGCTTCGGGGAGCTCTGGACCCTCTCCGTCTTCTTGCGGTCCTGGCAGCGACCTCTAACACGTCCTTGGCGCTGTGAGGACTGATGGAGCTGCCGGACAATCTGATTGGCTGGCAGATCCAGAGGGCGGGACTTCCTCCCCAGTGAGGGGCAGAAGGCCCACTTTGCCCTTGTTAAGACCGCCTGCTGCGCATTATGGCGGGTTGGCTCCACGTCAACTTTACTTCCGGCGGGGGCAATGGGATGGGGGCAGGGGTGCAAGCCTTCCACCCCCTCGTATTATTCACTCCCACCAAACTGTTTAAAAAACAAACAGCTGTAAACACTAGAAGCCTAAAACCAAAGCAAAATAGCCGAATACATGCCAACAGGTCTGTTGGCATCTGTATAGAGAATTGTGTAATCTTACAACACAGTTGGAGGCCATTTGACACATCATGTCTGTGTCACCTCTTTGAAAAGTTATCCAATTATTCCCACTCCCCCACCCTTTTCCCATAGCCCTATAATTGTTTCCTTTTCAAATATGTATCCAATTCCACTTTAAAAGCTACTGTTGAATCTGAAAACAGTATTTACTCTATCAAAAGCTTACATAATTTTGAACACCTCAATTAAATCTCCTCTGAGCGTTCTCTTCACGTCCGACATTGGGAAGACCCCAGCGCCATCGGGATCATTGCCTTCGATTGGTCACTTAATTGACCCTGCCAGAAAATTCTGAGCTCACTTACATTCAAAAATGATCAGTGATCATTTGACACTGAAAGGTGTCATTCGGAGAGACGCTGCAATCATCAAAAGTGCTCAACGCTATCTTCTAACGCCATCAGGGAAGCGATCAGCAGGCATCAAAAGCAATCATTAGGCCTCACCTCCCCACCCCCACTCACCCATGCCCTCTTCCCACCCCTATCAGCCCCTCTCTCTCACTCATACTCTCCCTTCCCCACTCAACCCCACTCACCCACTCACCTCTAATTCTGTTTCTGCTTTGGTTGCGTTAGCATCATCGACTAACATCGGCCTTCCGCCAACGTACCCCGCCAAGCATCCTCCTCTTCAAATATAGCAAAACATGTGAAATCATTTACCGATTGGAGCATGTTTGAATTTCCAAATAAACAGGACTCCTCTTTGAAGTCACTGAATTCAAAATAAAAAGCTAAACAATATCTAAATAAATTCAGAATATTTCCTCAGCTGTTTTCATTCTTTCCTAAAGTTTCCTAAAGTAAAATACTGCGGATGCTGGGAATCTGGAAAAAAAACAGAATATGCTGGAAAAAGCTCAGTGGGCCTGGGATGAAACATTTAAGTTATGAAGAGAGGTTGGATAGACTTGGGTTGTTTTCGTTGGAGCAGAGAAGACTGAGGGGCGACCTGATCGAGGTGTACAAGATTATGAGGGGCATGGACAGGGTGGGTAGGGAGCAGCTGTTCCCCTTAGTTGAAGGGTCAGTCACAAGGGGGCATAAGTTCAAGATGAGGGGCAGGAGGTTTAGGGGGGGGATGTGAGGAAAAACTTTTTTACCCAGTGATGGTCTGGAATGCACTGCTTGGGAGGGTGGTGGAGGCAGGTTGCCTCACATCCTTTAAAAAGTACCTGGATGAGCACTTGGCACGTCATAACATTCAAGGCTATGGGCCAAGTGCTGGTAAATGGGATTAGGTAGGTAGGTCAGGTGTTCCTCATGTGTCGGTGCAGACTCGATGGGCCGAAGGGCCTCTTCTGCACTGTGATTCTGTGATTCTGATTCTGTGACTCTTTGGAACTCAGTCTTTCCAGCACTGCCAGTTTTTATTTCATTCTCTTCTTTCTGCTTTCCTTTGCTACAGCTTCCCACCCAGCTGCTCACACCTTTTTACCAGCAGCCGGTTTGAGAGCACTGCCACAGGTTTTGGGCTTCGCTGAGCTGGGCAGCTGTTGTAGTGGCTTTCCAAAAGGGACAGGCACGTTCTGAGTTTCCTTTATGCAACCCTCGGAACATTTCAGATTCCGGAATCATGCTCAGAAGATCACCGTGTTCCGGGCTATCTGAATGTATCTACCTGACGAGTAATCCAGAGGCCCGAGCTAACGTTCTGGGGACATGGGTTCAAATCCCACCACAGCAGCTGATGGAATTTAAATTCAATTAATAAACCTGGAATATAAAGCTTGTCTCGGTAATGGTGACCGTGACAACTATCATCAATTGTTGTAAAAAATCCATCTGGTTCACTAATGTCCTTTAGGGAAGGAAATCTGCCATCCTTACCTGGTCTGGCCTACATGTGACTGCAGACGCACAGCAATGAGTTTGACTCTTTAATACCCTCTGAAATGGCCCAGGAAACCAATCAGTTCTGGGGCAATTAGGGATAGGCAACAAATGCTGGCCTTGCCAGTGACATCCACGTCCCATGAAAGAATAAAGAGGGGGAAAAAAATGTGCATCCAACTCCAAAACCGCTTTTCTCTTTTTCTGCAGTACTTCAAGATGGGCCAAATGGCCTCCTTCTGTGCTGTAACTTTTCTATGGTTCACCACAATTAAGGTGGCTTCATCGTGCCCTTTAAGAATCTTATTTTGAATGAAGCAAGATATTCTTATTGTTTATGTCTGATAATTTGGGACAACTCTAGTTTTGTCCTGCAGGTGTCCAGTATGAGGGCGTTGAATAATTAAACCTGACTCTTTAGATAGCTCTGCTGATTTGGAGGCAGCTGATAAACTGTTTTTGTCTAACAGAAGTCGAAGTTACTTCACAATTTGGTGCACTGTTATCGAGGACCTTCAACATGGGGTTTGATTCCGCTTTCTTCGTTCAAAGATTTGACTGTGTCCTTTATTGCCTTGTTTTGCTTTGCAAAAGCTCCCTTTTCCTCAGTCACTTTTTTAAGTCCTTCTTTTATACCTGAGAGCTCACTTTTGACAGATAATAATGCAACTTAACTTTCAAAGGCTTTTTATATGAGTTGAAATTTAGTTCATTTTCCTTCCAGAATTTCAATTCAGCCAGCAGAATCTTGTTGAGGCATCTGGGGGAGGGGAGGTGGCGGCGGGGGTGGGGGGGGTCTCACCTGACGGCTGGAGGGCCGGGGAGAGACCTGTGCTGCCCCTTTTCGGGAAGGCCTGCCCAATCACAAGCCAGTCAGGCAGTGGCGAGGTCAACGGCAGGCCTTCTCCTGGAATCAAGACCCCAGGGACAGAAGTCTCGCCTACCGAGAGCTGCTGGCCAATGAGAGGCTGGCAGCTCTTGTGCTCAGCAGGCCTACTAGAGCCACAGTTGCTGCTGCCGGAAGGACAGGCACTGGAGCCCCAGGATCACAGAGCAACCCCAGCCACAAGTAAGTTATGGTTAGGGGGTTGGGGGGAAGGGGGCTCGTGGGTTGGGTGTCATGGGCTTGAGGGTTTAACAGGGTCAGCAGCAAGAGCAGTGAGGTAGCTCTGAGCAGCAGCCCCCCAACAACACACTTCCCGATGTCCCGTCCCTTCATCAGGCACTGAGTGCCTTTGACTGAGGGACCCACATCTCCCCCAGAAGGTAACAAGCTGGCCACATGGTTTTAGCTGCTGTGCATGCCTGATGGTGACAGACCCGCCTACAGCTGGGTTAATACCAGCGGTGGTGGGATGAGGCCCTTAAGTGGCCATTCATTGGCCACTTAAAGGGCTCAGTTGGCAGCGGGGTGGGAAGTTCGACCCTGGGGCTTCCCGCCCAGAACTTAACTCTGATGGAGGTGGGAGGTCAGAATAATACGTTACCATCCGGCCTAGTTACATGCCCTTCCCACCTCTCAGATCGCCACCAGCGAGGGCAGAAGATTCCTCCCAACATCTTTTTCATTGACTGTTTTATCATTCTGCTGCTTGTGCTTTTCCACCAGTGTCACCATTTCAGCAATCTTGTTCTGGTACATCGTTTTTGTTTCTGTTTCTGAAGTGCTGCTCCTGTTGTCAACGTCAAGGTCTTTATCTCTTCAGTTAATTTTTCATTGTCAAACTTTCCCTCTCCAGCTTCTTTCTGAAGGCTCTGAATAGTTCTTCAGATTGCTTGTTGTTGAGGCTTAATTGTCAGTTCCAAATTCGACTGTTCTTTTTTATATAAACACTTGCACTGCTTTGTTTCTTCTAGAAATTTCTTTTTCAAGCTCCTACTCTCCTGATTCAGTTTCTCACTGGACTTTTTCTTATTTTCTGGTTGCTTCCTCATGGAGTTCAGCTTATTCTCCATTGTCTTCATTAATTTCTCCTTCTTCTTAACTTTGTTTTATAAATAGTTTTGAAGCTCATGCTCTCCCATCCTCACTCAGCCTCCTCTCACTCATCCCCTCCTCCTTTTCCACCCCCCACACCCCCCCTCCCCCCCCCCCCCCCACCACCTCCCCTCCACTACCTGGATTTTGGCACTTTGCCCAGATATGGGGGAGCTCCCACCCCTCCCCCAGCACCTCCCCACGGGCCCTGACTTTGGCCTATTGCCTCCTGCCAGAACCGGGATAGTGGCTGGACCTTCTCCCGGCACCACCCCCTCCCCACCGCTGCCTCGGGCCTGCAGCATGGACGACATCCCCGACCCCAACCTCACACATCTACCTGCGTTGTTCCCCTGTCCTGGCTGCTCCTCGTGGTGGCTGACTGCTTTGCCCTGCACACACGCATACACCGAACATGTTCAGGCAGCCACAGGAGGAGATGCTGCCCACTCCTCTGAGTCACTGCCAGATGAATAGGAGACAGACAAAGCCCTCAGAAGCACATGCACAGGACGTGGGATAGGAGGGCAAATTCCGGGAAATCCAGAAAATCCGGGATGGTTTGTCACCCTTGGACCTTGCTTGCTGCCACCTCTCCAGTTCTCAGGCCTCGCTCACTGCCGCTGTTCCAGTCCCCAGGCCTCGCTCACTGCTGCTGTTGCTCCGGCCCTCCAGCCTCGCTCACTGCTGCTGCCGCTCTGGCCGTCAGGCCTCGCTCACTGCCGCTGCTCCAGTACCCAGGCCTCCGCTCATCACTGCTGCCGCTCCGGGCCTCAGGCCTTGCTCACTGCCGCTGCTCCAGTCCCTGAGCCTCACTCACTGCTGCTGCTCCAGTCCCTGAGCCTCACTCACTGCTGCTGCTCCAGTCCCTGGGCCTCACTCACTGCCGCTGCTCCAGTCCCCAGGCCTCGCTCACTGCCGCTGCTCCAGTCCCCGGGCCTCGCTCACTGCTGCTGCCGCTCCGGCCCTCCAGCCTCGCTCACTGCTGCTGCCGCTCCGGCCCTCAGGCCTCGCTCACTGCTGCTGCCGCTCCGGCCCTCAGGCCTCGCTCACTGCCGCTGCTCCAGTACCCAGGCCTCCGCTCATCACTGCTGCCGCTCCGGCCCTCAGGCCTTGCTCACTGCCACTGCTCCAGTCCCCAGGCCTCACTCACTGCTGCTGCTGCTCTGACCCTTAGGCCTCGCTCACTGCCGCTGCTCCAGTCCCCAGGCCTCACTCACTGCTGCTGCTGCTCTGGCCCTTAGGCCTCGCTCACTGCCGCTGCTCCAGTCCCCGGGCCTCGCTCACCACTGCTGCCGCTCCGGCCCTCAGGCCTCGCTCACTGCCGCCACCCACCTTCCCACTGCTCGCTGCTCCTTCAATCACAGGCTGCCTCTCTCTGCATTTGCTGCCGATAGGGTGAGCCTAATTTCACTGATTGGCTGACCCTGTGATTGAATTTTCCAGGAATTCTTGGCTGCTTTGTACCAAACCGCTTGTAACAAAAAACTAAAAACATGGAACATACACTTGTGAATTAACTCCAAGTGCGTAATTGCTTTATTTCCAGTGCATTTTTCTCTGTGTGGAATGGAATGAGGCACTGTAAGTTGCATGGATATGTGTATACATGAATTGTAAAAGTGATTTTACATGGTCTTACCAAAGTTTTACCTCCTAACATTGGAGGTATTAACCAGTTTGATATCTACCCCGTCACGATAATGCTGAATATGTGCCCCCTCCATACACATTAATTATGCTTATAAAGCTTATGCTTGCATGTGTGTTAGACTCAATGGAACCCATAGGATTCTGAAAGGGAGGGATGTGAAATGGGTTTGCCAGGAGTCCATTGGGCTACTGTCTTGGAAACATGATTGGTCAAGGCATTTTAGCGGGCATGGAGGGGTCTGATTGGCATAAACAGGGTGAGACAAAACTTTCGTCATTGGAAAGGAAAGGAGTTTATTAAAATTGTGGGTGTAGAGGAAAATGGAGGCATGATTGCACCCCCACAAGTGATTTGTGCACTGACACTATGTTAAACAACCTGCGCAATGCGTGCATGACACACTGCATCAGCTGGGACTTAGAAAAACCCACGGCACAAATGTTTTTGTTGTCAATTGATGTCTGATGCCTTAGGCAAATTTTGCCATGATCGCTAGAACTTAGGCCAAACCTTTCCAGCCCCCGCCTCCAGCGGAACCTTCCGCTCCCGCCGAAGTGAATGGATGTTTGAGTGACCCGCTGCACCTGCCTTGGTGGGAGGTGCTGCACCGCAGCCGGAAAAAGCCTGGCCTTGGAATATTTCCTCACAAACAAGCTCTGTGACCACTTTTGACGTCAGCTGAATGCTTCTCAGCGCTTTGAAGGAAATTAAATGATGCCAAATGATGGCAAGTCATGTTGTTTGAGCACTGTGCGATTTCATTGGATATCAATTGATGACTAATGATGTCAGTTGATCGCTATTGGGATGTCAAGTGATCGCTGAATGATCACTTTTGAGCATAGCTGATCACAAATAAGTGCATATGATGCCTGTTGAATGCTGCTGGACGCAAATGATGTCCATATTTTCTGGTAGGGGCGTGCCTTCCGCTGGACGGCGGGTAGAGGGTGCTGCAGAAATGCTTCGGCAGGCTGGCCCCCAACATGCTCGTTTTAAGTTTTGTCCCGGCTCCACCACCAACCCCGCCTCCGTGGGGCTGGTAAGATTCTTTCTGTTTTTTTTATTCGTTCATGGGATGTGGGCATCGCTGGCTAAGCCAGCATTTGTTGCCCACTCCCTAATTACCCTTGTTCAGAGGGGCATTTTAAGAGCCAACCACATTGCTGTGGGTCTGGAGTCACATGTAGGCCAGACCTGATAAGGAACGCAGATCTCCTTCCCTAAAAGGGATTAGTTTTCACAGCAATGGTTTTGTTATCATCATTAGACTTTCAGTTCTGGATTTTTATTGAACTCAAATTTCACCATAAGCCCTGGCGGGGTTCAAACCCGGGTCCCCAGAGCATTACCCTGGGTGTCTAGAATACCAGTCCACTGACAATACCACTACACCACCACCTGCCATGTCATTTCTGCCTCTCAAGAACAGAATGCTTTCCCATGACCCACCTTGCTCCGATTAAACTACAAGTATGCTGGTTGGGGCTGGGCTCCTTTTACTAAGAATTTAAGCTTCCCTGCCCACGCTGGGGGTGGTGGGGGGGGGGGTGGTGTGGTGGTGTGTGTGAGGGGGGTTACAACTCCCCCTGTGCTTCTGTGCATCAAGTCCACTTCCACCCCTTTATAATTATGTCCACATTTGCCTCTCCTTATTCTTCCCGGCAAAATTGAGCACTTTGCAGCTCTCTGTGTAAAGTTACATCTGCCATGTTTCTGCCAGTTTCTACAGGGGCATTAGCATTTTGGGCTGGACCCTTCTCCATCTGCCCAAAATTTCCACCCCTATGTTCTCTCTTTGTATACTGATGAGCTGCTGTGTGCTTCCAGCATTTTCTGCTTTTATTATAAGGCTGTTTAGTTGTTGTTGAAATGCTATGTAAACAGAGTTGGATGTTGCGTCCCTCCCATTGCCTGTACAACTGCCAAATGCTCTGCGCTGTAATATTGTGGGGTGCAAACATCTGTGGTATTATAAGTGGTGACAGATGATCCTCTTAACTGCCTTGGACATTTAAAAAGGTAATTTTAGAACAGTCCACTTATGTTATGGAGCCTCACTCAGTGGACGTGTGGATTAGAGATGAGGAGGTAAGGGCGCACAGACAGTTGTTCAACTTGTACCTCTAGTTACCAGGAGCGGAGCCTTACAAAGTGAGCTCTTTAAGAGCATCTCCAGACAGAAATTATTGGTTTCTGAAAGTGGATCTCCCTTGGTGTTTGCAATTAACCAACAATGATTTCCTTCTTTAAATCAAGTTTACATATTGATGCTCATTCAAGCACACACATCCTGAGGTGAGCCCTGATTGAATCTGAAACTGTTGTGTTCACATCAGTAGCTTAACGCCTGAAGCTTTAATATTAAAATTATTAAGGGAGGCGTGTGCTCCAAGTCGAGATTCAGTGCTGCTTTCGCCTTACAGCTCAGAAGGATGTGGGAGTTGGGGGAAAGATGCTGCCAATAAGCTGTTTACTCTTCACAGTGATATCCTACTTATCACTCTTCAAGTCATGGAGCATATTTTTTTTATCAATCTTGCCAGATACTTTTAGCAATTGCTCTGATGCATGGGCAAAATGTCAGAAAGTAATAATTACAGGCCATCAATAATAGGAAGAGCACCAGCAATAATTTGTATATTTGATGCAGAAAAAATATATTTGCTGAACAGAGGGATAAATTAAAAAAACGAGCAAAGGTCACACCACAATGGGAGAGTTTGGAGAGCAGGCCAAAACCTTGATCGAAAAGAAATATTATTTTTGAGAAGGTGTAGAGAAAAGAGAAATGGCAAGTTGGCCTCATCGTGAGAAGATTTGAGTACAGTAGTAAAGATGTCTTGCTGCCGTTATACAGAGCCTTGCTGAGACCTCACCTGGAGTATTGTGTACAGTTTTGGTCCCTTTATCTAAGGAGGGCTATACTTGCCATAGAAGGAGAGCATCAGAGGTTCACCAGATTAATCCCTGGGATGGTAAGATTGTTGTTTGAGGAGAGATTGAAGAGACTGGGTCTGTAATCCCTAGAATTTCAAAGAATGAGGGGTGATCTCATTGAAACTTACAAAATTCTTACAGAGCTTGACAGGGTGACGTAGATAAGATGTTTCCCCTGGCTGGTGAGTCTAAAACCAGGGGACATAATCTCGGGACGAGGGGTAGGCCATTTAAGACTGAGATGAGGAGGAATTTCTTCACTCAGAGGGTGGTGAATCTTTGGAATTCTCTACCCCAGAGGGCTGTGGAAGCTCAATCATCGAGCATGTTCAAGACAGAATTCAATAGATTTCTGGAGACTAATGACATCAAGGGAGTTGGAGATAGTGCAGGAAGGTGGCATTGAAGTAGATGAACAGCCGTGATCAAATTGAATGACAGAGCAGGCTCGACGGGCTGAATGGCCTTCTCCTGTTCCTATGAGAGGAAGAAAGTGCCAGAATATGTTAGCAAGGTGGCCGCAGGCTCTTCCACCAACGATGGGGCAAATAGAGTGAGGGAAGCAGAAAAGAACAGAGTTGAATACAGAAGGAGGCAGATGTCTGGAGGAGGTTGCAAAAGTAGAATATGTTGAAGCCATAGAAACGGGTGGGGGGGGTGGGGGGGTCAACTCTGCCTCTTGAGCCTGCTCCGCCACTCAACTAGATCATGGCTCAACTGTGGGGATTGCAAGATGAGAATGAGAATTTCAAATTCAAGATGGACAGACAGCATCAACGTGGGGAGAGGAATGTTGGGGCAATGGAATTGTAGCATGTTAAAGCAGTTGCAGTTTATGAAGGGAAGAGTTTATGGCATGGTGGACACTGAAAACATCAAGTCTCTGGGAAGTATGAGATCCTGCGACTCAGTGAGGATGTAGTTGGGATGGGGTTGGGGTATTTCCAGCTATGGTGGAACAAGGAGTTGTGCAGTTGCTGCTATTAAAGCCCAACAGCCCATCTGCATACAAAAAGATCCTAAAAGAGCAAAAATGAATGAATTAGCACCTAATCTGTTTTTACTGGTAGGGCAGAATTTTGCCCTTGGTGGGAGTGTGGGCCTCACCGGCTCATCGGCAGGCAGACAGCCAACCCCCGCCGCCAAAATGGGACCCACCGCCATTTTGAGAGGGCGGGCCAATTAAGGCCCGCCCAGTGGCCTGCCCAACGGGAAGCGCTATGCGTCCTGTGCGGCGGGGGGGAGGGAATCCCCAATTTTCAAAGTACGCTCTTTCACGTGCACTTTGACAATTGTGTGCGCGTAAGAGCGCACTGCTCCCTGAGACTAAGTGCTGCCTCGGAGATTAGTGACAGTGTACAAAACTTAAAAAATAGAAAAATAAAAATATTATTAACATGTCCCCCTCATGTGACAATATTACACGAGGTGGAACATGTTAATAAATATCACGTTACATTTGTTGAAGTTTTTAAAAAGGAACATGAAACCTCATCCTGCCAGTGGATGAGGTTTCATCTATTATCAGAAGCCCGCTGGGGCTCCTGGCCTGCCCGCCAGCCTTAAGGTTGGTTGAGCAGGGCCTTTAATTACTTTAATTATCCTGTCAATGGCCTCAATTGGCCATTGACAGGTCGGCGGGTGAACAGCTGATTTCGCTGTCCACCCGTCTTCCTGAAAATTTAAAGGGACCGGGATGATGTCGGGGGTTCCTCCCGACGTCATCCCGCGTAATTTTCCCGTCGGTGAGCGGGCCCCGCCCCCAAATTGCCGACAGGAAAATTCTGGCCATGGTGTTTGAAGGAGATGTGATGGCCAAGGTATTTGGGGAACTCCCTGTTCTTGCTTGAATAAAGAAAGAGAGATTTACATTTATATAGTGCTTTTCGCTACCGCTGGATGTCTCCAAGTGCTTTACAGCTGGTTAAGTACTTTTTTTTGAAGTGTAGTCACTGTTGAAACACGATTGCCAATTCAACAATCTACCACAAATAGCAGTGTGATAAACTGTTCATTGTGATGTTGATTGGGGGATCAGTATTGACCGCGACACTGGGAATAACTCCCCTGTTCTTCTATGTAATAGTGCCATGGAATCACTTACATTCACCAAGTAGGCAGATGGGACTTTGATTTAATGTCTCATCGAAAAGACGGCACTTCCGACAGTGCAATGCTCCCCTCAGTACTGCACTGAAGCGTCAACCTTGATTTTTTTTGTGTCCTAGTGTGGGACTTGAACCCTTCTGATTCAGGGGCGAATTGTGCCTGTAGGATTTTTTTGAATCGACCAAAGCAAGTGGACACAACCTCAGTAGTATGTAAAGCAGAACTTCTGGCACTGTTGTACTACCTATGTTTTTCTGACTTTGGAATACGATGTGTTCCATTCATTCACCCTCACCATCATCAACAAAGTTTTTATTCATTGGAGTCGCACATTCCCTTTCCTTGAGCCCCTCCACCTACTCTGTGCCTAGACGTCAAAGGTATTCTCGAAATCTATTCTCTTTAATCTTACCTTTAGTAACCTCCCCTAATTCTCTTTCCCATTCTTAGTCTGTATGTGAACCCCCGGGTCTTGCTTGGGATAGTTCATTAGTTTAAGTTTCCTGTACTGTTTTTTAATATTCTTTCATGAGATGTGGGCGTCGCTATCTAGGCCAACATTTATTGCCCATCCCTAATTGTCCTTGAGAAGATGGTGGTGAGCTGCCTTCTAGAACCACTGCAGTCCATGTGGTGTAGGACACCCACAGTGCTGTTAGGAAGTGAGTTCCAGTATTTTGACCCAGCAGCGGTAAAGGAACAGCGATATATTTCCAAGTCAGGATGGTGTGTGACTTGAAGGGGGACTTGCAGGTAGTGGTGTTCCCACGCATCTCCTGCCCTTGTCCTTCGAGGTGTTAGAGGTCATGGGTTTGAAAGGTGCTGTCGAAGAAGCCTTGGTGAGTTGTTGCAATGCATCATATAGATGGTATATACTGCTACCACTGTGTGTCAATAGTGGAGGGAGTGAATTTTGAAGGTGGTGTACGGGATGTCAATTAAGTGGCCTGCTTTGTCCTGGATGGTGCTGAGCTTTTTGAGTGTTGTTTGAGCTGCACTTATCCAGACAAGTAGAGAGTATTCCATCTCACTCATGACTTGTGCCTTGTGGATGGTGGACAGGCTTTGGGGAGTCAGGGGATGTGTTACCCTCCACAGAATTCCCAGCCTCTGGCCTGCTCTTGTAGCCATAGTGTTTATACAGCTGGTCCAGTTCAGTTTCTGGTCAATGGTAATCCCCAGGATGTTGATAGAGGGGGATTCAGTAATGGTAATGCCATTGAATGTCAATGAGAGATGGTTGGATTTTCTGTTGTTGGAGATGGTCATTGCCTGACACTTGTGTGGTGTGAATGTTCCTACTGCCACTGAAACTCTAATCCCTGGATTCTCTGACTCCAATGCACTCCGGGCTGCCCTCGCATCCTCTAAAACTTCAGCTCATCAAAAACTCAGCATCAAATCGTGTTCACCCATGAGGTGAGGGGGGAGGATGGGGTGAGGGGGGAGGATGGGGTGAGGGGGGAGGATGGGGTGAGGGGGGAGGAACCCCTGTGTCTACTGATCAGCCTGGGCTCTCATTCCTTCAACAACCCAAATGTAAACTGCTCATCCTTCCACTTCAAGTTCTGCATGGCATAACCCTTCCCTCTCTCAGTGGTAGTAGTTTTGCTTCTGAGAGAGAAGGTTCAAGCCCAATTCAGACATTTGGGTCTATAATCTAGGTTGACACTTAAGCACAGAACTGAAGAAACCCTGCATTGTCAGAGGCATTCAGATGAAAGATTAAACCATGACCATCTTCTCCCTCTTCTGGTGGACATAAAAGATCCTTTGGAACAAATCAAAGAACAGGGGAGATTTCCTCGTGTCCTTAATAGCATTGAATCCTCAGCCGATACCACTAAATGAGTTTGACTAACTACTTATTGCACCACTTAATGTGGGACCTTGCTCTGCACAAAATTAACTGTCTACACTCCAAAAGTAATTTATTGACTGTGAAACGCTTTAGCAAGTTCACAGAATCTTAATGGCACAGAAGGAGGCCATTTGGCCCATTATGTCTGCACTGGCTCTCCAAATTAGCATTAAGACCTAGTGCCATTGCCCTGCCTTTTCCCCGTACCCTTACACATTGTTCCTATTCAAATAATCACCTAATGTCCTCTTGAATGCCTCATTTGAACCTGCCTCCACTGCATTTCCAGGCAGTGCATTCCAGACCCAAACCACTCGTTGTGTGAAAAAGTTTTTTCTCACGTCACATTTGCTTCTTTAGCAAATCACTTTAAATCTGTGCCCACTTGTTCTTGATCCATTTACCGAGCGGGAACAGCTTCTCCCTATCTACTCTGTCTGGCCCCTCATGATTTTGAACATCTCTATCAAATCTCCTCTTAGCCTTCTTCTCTCCAAGGAGAACAGTCCCAACCTCTCCAATCTATTCTATAGCTGAAATTTCTCATCCCTGGAACCATTCTTGTAAACCTCTTCTGCACTGTCTCCAATGTGTTCACATTCTTCCTACAGTATAGTGCCCAGAACTGTACACAATATTCCAGCTAAGGCCTAACGAGTGTCTTATATAAATTCAGCATAAGCTCCTTGCTCTTGTACTCTATGCCCCTATTAATAAAGCCCAGGATACTATATGCTTTATTAACTGCTCTCTCCACCTGTCCTGTCACCTTCAATGAAATATGCACATATACAACCAAGCCTTTCTGCTCCTGCACCCCCTTCAAAATTTCACCGCTTAGTTTATATTGTCTGTCCATGTTCTTCCTACCAAAATGCATCACCTCACATTTGTCCGCATTGAACTTCATCTGCCACCTATCTGCCCACTCCACCAACTTGTCTATGTCCTCTTGAAGTTCCCGCCTATGTCCTCTTGAAGTTCTTCCTTCCTCCAGTCCGAACTTCCTTTTCTGCTAATTCCTGTTCTGTTCTACCTACTGTTGAGCCTTAACTTCAGCCACATTTGCTCCTCTAAATAGTCTACCTCTCTTTTAAGACTCTCTAAATAGATTGCGTTGACCACTTTGGTCTGGTCAGTCCTCCCGGGCCCTGCTTTCAGTACCTATGAAGCAGTTTGGGACATTTTTCTACACATATATTCAAGCTGATGCATGTAAGTGGAAGTTGTAACCTTTCATTCACGTTAGGGAGGCAATGCAATAATTGTTGATTAGTAATTAATGAATAATTAAGTTCACAGCAATCCCTTCAAAGAGGTGGATAAGATTAATGATAAAAAAATGGAAATGTCACACTAATGTAGAAAGGTTGTATGCAAGTGGAAAGAAGGAGCTCTTATGCACAGAAACTTATAAAAGTTTTATTAATCTGATCTGCATAATAAGAAATCCTATTTTGGACATAGTGGGGATGAAACTGATCTTCGGCGATACTAATAGATGAGTAATAAGGAATCAGCAGCCCCATTGTACACTCTGCCTGGCTTCCTCTTTCACTGAAGTCAGTAACTGTGGCCCTGCCAACAATGTCCGCATCCAAAAGACAAACTAAAACAGCATATATATACTCTTCCTCCATCATTTTATTACATAATATAAAAGTGTTACAGCACAGGATCATTTCACAGACATTGCATATTAGAAAATAAAAATGCAAACAATTCTGAAAAATGCTGTATTATGATTAATTTTGTCTTGAAACATAATTTATTTGGTGTAATGGTCAGGAAAAGGTGAAACGGTGACCTTGCATCAGCTCCATGGGACACTCGCATCAAAAATATTGGATACTTTAGCAAATAAATATACTAGAAGGATTGACTGTTAAGCATCACTAGTATCGCAGTACAATTTGTAAAGCTTTGGCTTCTGATTGTCGGAGGAAAAGAAATTAATTGAATGTTTGTGTAATTGAATGCTCAATTAGTTTTATGGGGTTTGCAATAATGCAGCAGTGATTACCTATTGTAGATAGCAAAGGATTATTTAGAATTAGTCAGGTCTGCAGACAGAATTGGGGTGCTTGCCACCTAAAAAAGTTCAAGAAATAACATGCTGGCTTCCGTGCATTCACTATGTCAGCCAGATATTCTGTTCTCATCCTTGCCGGCCTCAGGGGAGAGTTTGAAATAGCTGCTTGGTATTGTGCAGGATCTGAAACTTAGTTTCAGGGCAGCTTGCTTTGGCGAAATGCTGGAGGGTGGGGGTCCGGCACTTCAGGTGGTGCCTGCAAGGTTTAATTTATAACATGGACCAATACAGCTGGTAAAGAACAGGTGAAGGCTAGAAATCTAACACAAGGGACTGGCAGTTGAATTGTAGTGATAATTGGTGGGAGGCTGGGACACTCAGTGTGTTTGATTTGGTGATGGGAGGCTGGGACACTCAGTGTATTTGAGTTGGTGATGGGAGGCTGGGACACTCAGTGTGTTTGAATCGGTGATGGGAGGCTGGGATACTCAGTGTGTTTGAGTCGGTGATGGGAGGCTGGGATACTCAGTGTATTTGAATCAGTGATGGGAGGCTGGGACACTCAGTGTGTTTGAGTTGGTGATGGGAGGCTGGGATACTCAGTGTATTTGAGTCGGTGATGGGAGGCTGGGACACTCAGTGTATTTGAGTTGGTGATGGGAGGCTGGGACACTCAGTGTGTTTGAGTTGGTGATGGGAGGCTGGGACACTCAGTGTATTTGAGTTGGTGATGGGAGGCTGGGACACTCAGTGTGTTTGAGTCGGTGATGGGAGGCTGGGACACTCAGTGTATTTGAATCAGTGATGGGAGGCTGGGACACTCAGTGTGTTTGAGTCGGTGATGGGAGGCTGGGACACTCAGTGTATTTGAGTCAGTGATGGGAGGCTGGGATACTCAGTGTGTTTGAGTCGGTGATGGGAGGCTGGGATACTCAGTGTATTTGAGTTGGTGATGGAAGGCTTGCACACTGAGTGTAATTGAGAATTTTACTATTAGGTTTTCATTTTCTGCTTCATACAGAACAGCTAATGGAATTCACATGCTATTGAATTATGGATGTCCGATCACAATGACTGTAACATTCAGTCCACGGGAAACATGTATGCCTGATCACATTGCATTTCATCTGTTGATTGGTTGTTTTTGACACTTTAGCTTTCGCAATTATTAAATGTGTCCAGTCCTGTAGCACTAAGTTTTATAGAACGCTCTGAATCAATGTGGAATCGGAGTATGTCCCTCTGATTGGAAGGTGTGTGAATTAATGAAGAGCACTACATCTTACCTGTTGAGGGTCATGAATCAATATTGAAGGTGAGAGACCTGCTTCCAGTTATTGAGGCTTTGGATCAATGGTGAGCTTGCTGTATCTTCTTTGCAGTCAAGACCCTGTGCTGATAGCAGGGCGTTGCTTCCATTGGTGACCCTTTGAATCAATGTTGATGGTGCAGCAGTTTCAGATGTAATGTGGTCATTTACTGTGAGTGAGCTTTAATTTGCTGCTGCTGTCTCTGTGTCATCACACTGTTTGTGAATAAACTTCAATACTTTAGCTCCAGAAGTAGCAATAATCCTCATGCAGTGAAATGAATCATGTCAAATCAAAGACCAGAGGGAATGATTTTCTGCCCCCTTCCCCTAATCGCTGAGCAGGTGAAGTCTTGTTATAAGATCACGGAAATTTTCTGCATGCACAATAATTACCCGGTCCAATTAGGGGACTTATGCAACAGGCATTCATTTTGACAGGACCACAGCGAGGAAAAAGAAGAGGAAATCTGAGCACAGCATAGGCCTCTCAGACCTGCAGTTGCAGATCAGGCCTCTGGGTTTGGGGTCATCTGGCTGTTGCTGGCCAAGTAATTAATTCATCTACATCGACCGTCACAAACACCTTCAACATACAGGCTGCAATGGTTTGAGAAGAAGGCCTGCCATCACTTTCTAAGGGCAACTAGGGAGAGGCAACGAATGTCAGTCTCACCAGCGACACCCACATCTAAAAGTACACAGCTAAATTTTTAAGAGGGTATTTTCTTGGGCCCGCATTCGCTCACAAATGGAACAATTTAAATGGAAGAGCCATTTGGCAGGTTCCTCTACAGGTGTGCACTCCAGCCTGTCTGATTCTGTGATACTTGCTGCACCCAAATTACCGAGTTATTTGCATCAATTATTCTGAGAGAGTAGGCGGCACTCTGAGAAGCTGGTGGTGAGCCTTTGTCTTCAACTGCTGCAGGCCATCTGCTGAAGATGCTCTCACAGCCATTTGATGCAATTGGATGCTGAGTGGGAATGGATTCTCAAATAGGTCAGTCTGAGTGAGAAAATGAGTGAGCCAGCTGGGGTTTTACAACAATCCAACAGCTTCAAGGTCACTGGCTTTTCTTTCAAACTGAATTCAAATTCAGTGCTGGTTTTGAACTCAGGTTCGACGGAGTTGTTAGTCTAAACCCTTGGACTACCAGTTTAGTAACATAGGCCAGAATATTGCCGTTGGCGTGTGGGGGCGGGGCGGGCCCGACACCCCAATGCGCAAAATGACGCGTGATGACGTCAGGCGTGCACCCCGATGTCATCGCGCATCATTTAGACATTTCGCTCGGCGGGTGCACGCCGGAGGCAGCTGCGCGCCCGCCGAACTGTCAAAGGCTTATTAAGGCCATTAGGAAAGTAATTTAGCTAATTAACAGCGCTGCCCGTCCAACCTTAAGGTTGAAAAGCCCAAGTAGCCTCCCCGTTTTTCGGGAAACCTCATCCGCGGGCAGCATGAGGCTTCTTGAAAGTTTAATAAAATAATTAAATAAAATTTGCGAAACGCACAAACATGTCCCAGCTCATGTGACACCTGTCACATGAGGGGACATGTTTAAATAATTTTTCAGATCATTTATTCAAAATTTACATTACCAACTTAATCTCCCTGAAGCAGCTCTGTTCCCCGGGGAGATTGCTGCGCTTTTTTCTCGCGCAAGATCACAGTTAGATTTTGGGACACTCCCCATAGGAAGAATATTAGAATCAAGGAAATGTATTCTGATTATAAAGAAAGATGCAAATAATTGAGTCCCGTTGTACTGCATCTATTGTAACACTCAGCTCTGAGTCTAAAACAATGGCAATCTTACCTCTGTGGGTTCCAGTCTCTCACATCGAGATTCAAGCACATAATCTGGGCTGACATTTCAGTGCAGTACCGGGGGAGTACTGCTTTGTTGGTGGTGTGATCCTTTAGATAAGGTGTTAATATGAGGTCTGCCTCTTCAGATGGAGATATAAGAGCCCCGGGCACTATTTGAAGAAGTGCAGGGGATTTCCTCCAGTGTTCTGGCCAATTATTATCATTGCCCAATATCATTCAAAAGGAGAAACAGATTAACTTGTCACTGATCCCACTGCTGTTTGTAGGACTTTGCTGTGTGCAATTTGGCCGCTGCCCTTGCCTACTTAACAGTGACTGCACTTAAAAGAGTGATTCATTGCTTGTGTGGTGCTTGTGGGCATCCCAAGATTGTGAAGCTAAATGCTAGTTCCTTTTCTGTCACCAGAACAGAAAAGGTTAAGGGGAATCAAAATAGATTCTCAAAATTTTGAGGGATCTTGAGATTTTGCGGAAGAGTTGACTGGCAGATCATAACAAGGGGAGATAGACCACTACTGAAAGAAGGAATGGGGAAGTTAAAATAACTTCACACTGAGGGTTGTTAGTGCCCAGAATGCATAACCACCAAAGGCTTTAGCATTATTTAAAATGTAATTGATTAATTACTTGACAAGAGAAAGCATAACAGGGAGTGGGCAGGGGAGGTAATTAGAGCAGACATCTCTAAGCAGATTGAGAGCACAGGCATAAGGGGCAGAATGGCCTGCTTCTAAATTGTAATTTCTAAGGGCCTTATTCTTTTTTAAGCTACCAAACTGTTCAATGCACAATTCTTTTGAGCTTCAAATCATTGCTACAGTCTGCTCTCTTTATAATCTCGACAGGCTATGCTGTTCACAGGATTATAAATAATTCATAAATGATGCACAAATCCTTTGTTGAGAAAGGGCCTGCGATTCCCCAAAGGGACCAAGCACAAGCAAAAGGTTTGATATAATCAAGCTGGCACAAGAAAGCTGCTGGGTAATATAATCCTCTTGTGCACTCGTTTACCCCCAGTGTGTCCTCTGTCACTGTAATGTTGTACCATTGCGACTTTGATAAGTGATTGCTGAACATTGACACTTATATTTTTCAATTTTCTTGACAGTGTGTAAATGCTATCTTAGTTGTTTCACATTGACGCCATTGTCTTCCACATTGCTGCATATCACTACACACCAGAACTAGCTCAGGCTTCTTAAGAACACGTATTGTTGCTGCAATCTGAAGCCCTAGGACATCACTGCACAGAGGGAGGTCATTCAGCCCATTGAGCTTCCGTCCATTAATCTTGGTGTGCACCCAACCGCACTCCCCTGCTCTTTTCCATTGCATAGGGGAGTGGAAATTCGTCAGTGGTCAGTTCAAGGCACAAAGGCAGCCACAGCAGGCACGCACGAGTTGGGAGATCTGAGGCCTGCTTGAAATTGGGCCAAGCTAAAAAAACTTGGATGTTCTGTCACCCGTAGCACTTCCAGACAGCTCGCCCTTTTGCAGTAATTAATTCAAAGGTCACTTGCGCTCCCATTCTTTCTGACTTACACAGAAAGGTTTCTAAAATAGTTTTTTTTTAATCACAGTCCCTTTAAGTTGACAGCTGTTGCTTAGGCTGCAGCAGCTATCAGAAAACCCCAAGGGAAGCAGGTTCCTCAAACTCCCTTTTCCGTGAGGGGAAGTAAAACAGGTGGTAGAACCCACTAAATATATATGTAAAGGACCTAATTTTGGGTTAGATATTCTTCAGCCATCTTGAGGGCAAGACATTGGTCTCCAAAACTAGCTCTAACTGTAAACAATTTGCACCTAGTAAATGACACAACCATTCCAGCAGAGAATTACACTTTCTAATCATCTTCTGATTAAAGACATGTTTTCCAGCCTTCTCTATAATTCTTTTTGGCACACAAACATGAGCAAGCTTGAAGATTGAGCATTGAATATGCAGGGCTTGGCTATAATCACACTACATTTACCATCTCCATCCACAACCTGCTGTATGTCGGCAACAAATCTGCCTCTCTCATGTTCCTTTTGGGCTTTAACTTAAAACCTGATGATCTTAATCCTGAACTTTATTTTTTTTAAATTTTTTAAAGAAAAGCATGCTTTGCCTTCTGATATTACTAAGTTGCGCATGATCAAGAACGAACATCGAGCTGTCAGTAAAAAAGGACAGCTGATCATTTATGACACACTACTTACTATAGAAAGAACTAGCAAAACTGCAACTCTCCCTCATAATTGCAACCTCCCATTCCAGTAAGTTCCTCGTAAATCTTCATCTTTTTTTACCGCTTTTATGTCCTGTCTGTAATGGGTGACCTAAGACTGTGCCGTAAACTCTTGTTCAAATTTAACTTTAATACCTTGCTTTTTTTATTTATAACTTTAGCTACAAAACCAAGGGCAGCTTTATTGGACTGCCCCGCCACTAAAAAAGTTGGCTGGATCACATCCCCACTGATTTCAGCTGCCCAGCAGTCATTTAACACTCTGGGGATGTTCATTGGCTGGAAGCGGGACTTCTGCGCCCCCCCCCCTCACTCAGGAGGAAGTCCCGCCCTGGAGAACTGTCGGCCGCACTGATTGGTTGGCAGCTCTGTCGTCCTGGCAGCGCAACCGGGAGCAATGGCCACTGCCGGGATGACAGGCAGTCCCCAGATTCTACACGAGTAGAATTCTGTCCCCAGTGAGTAGAAATCTGAGTTCCGAAGAAGAGTCATATCAGACTCGAGACGTTAACTCTTATTTCTCTCTCCACAGATGCTGCCAAGCCTGCTGAATTTTCCAGCCTTTTCTGTTTTTATTGCAGATTTTACGTGCTGGGAGCCACAGGGCCAGAAAAGTGTGGAGGTTTCCTGGTGAGGACTCGGGCGGGGGTGTATACGAGGGGGGTGGGGATTGGGTTGAAAAGGCTGGGTGGGAGGGAGCGCCCAGGGTGGGGTAGGGTGGGGTGGGGTGGGATGGGGATTGGGGGGGGGGGGTGTGGGGTTACCTTGAGGAGGGTGCCTGATCAGGAAAGGGGACCAGTGAGTGATGCATCAGCACCCACTCCCCCCCACTACCCTTTTCCTTGCCCAAGGCCCAAGCAGGATGACCTGTCAGGCTTCCCCCTCCCCACTCTCCCTAACCTCCTCCCGCCAGCCTCAAATTTGCAGCCGGTGGGAAGCAGCTCTTGGCCACTTAAGGGCCTCAATTGGGGCAAGTGTGGGTGAGCCACCCCGAGCCTTGCCCGCCCACCATAAAATTTCAGACAGGATAGGGCCAGGTGAATAGGTGGTGGAAAAGCCACCTGGGGAATTTTGTGGCGCCACCTCCCAGCCCCAAAACCAGCAGGGGCCCGTAAAGCCAAGTATTCTATTGGGCCTTATCAACTTAGACTGCCATTTGTTTTATAGAGTCATACAGGACAGAAAGAGGCGATTCAACCCATTGTGCCTGTGCCAGAATGACACTGTATACTTGCACTCTTGACAGCCCCATGTTTGACTATTTATAATCCTACAGTTTAAGATGTCTCCCTTTAACCAATTTTTACTTTGCGAATGTAGTTTTCTACATTGAACTGTCTCTGCTATCTGGCCGCCCAACTTGCTAGTGTATTTATACACCCTGCAGTCATCCACAATCCTTGCCATAGCCCCTCCAACAAAATGTGGTGTCAAAATCTTACTAGATAGTTTATGCATGTAGTAAATAAGAGCAGATACAATGTAGACCAATGTGACACATCACTTATCACATCTTTCCAGCACTGTATTTGCCAGCCAACTAATTCAACTTGCCAATATCCTGCACTATCTGCTAGCCCTGGGAGAATCCATAAAAGCTATGAACATTGCAATTTGTTTTTTTACCATCCTCTTTCTTGAATGATGTGTCATTTACTATACAAGGAGCTATGTTATCATCGTTGTGGGTCTTAGATGGAGTTGTTATGATTCTGGCTCATAGTTACTGCTGGAGGCAAGACTGTTGGTAAACATAGGTCAGGATTTTCTGGTCAAATGGACCTTTTGCTGGTTTGTCAAATTTCCCATCCCATCCGCAACGATTCCCATGGCGGCAGGCGGGACTGGAAAATCCCGGCGGAACCTTTTATTGAACATTGTACTAAGTACAACACAGACTTAGCACGAGGCTCTACATAGAACTATCTTTCTCAATTCTCTGTTGTCATGTGATCTTCCATCACTGATGATGCAGACTATATATTTGCAATTTGTTTTTTCCATCCTCTTTCTTGAATGATGTATCATTTACTACGCAAGGAGCTCTGTTATCATCGTTGTGGGTCTTAAGTGGAGTTGTTACCTCAAACCCCTCACACCCCATCACTTCCCCACCCACTTCCCATGCCACCTCCATGCACTCATGCCAACTTAATGCGAGCCCATGACCCCACCTACCACCATGGCCCCTTTTAGTCCTCAGGCTAACTTACTGCTAACCCATGCCGACTCTTATCAACCCACCCACCACCCTTTGCCCATATATCCTCCATGCCAACACATACAGTATCCACCATGGGTAGACCTCAGGAGCCATGTTAATATAAATAAAATAAAGGTCTAAATAGTTATTACAACCATCACTATATTAAAAGAAACTTCCAATCATGAAAGCCCATTCAAAACTTTAAAAATCCTCATGTACTATATCCCTTAATAAAACAGACAAACTTGTATTCACATCTCCACGTCAAAGACAATTAATCCTTTCATAACCTCGTCACGCCATCAATCAAACTGTGAATTTAGGAACCCCTGCTGGAATTTTAGGTTGTGGAAAGCAGCCAAACATTAATGATAGCCCTTGGGATAATGTTAACAAACAGCTATTGTAACTACTAGAGCAGTTTTATTTCCACTGACACAGGCAGCCTATATCTTATTTAATTTTGAAGGGCTGGGGATTTAAATAACTTCACAGCTTGACAGTTATATCGACCTTATCTGACTTTCACTAGCATTTAAATTTCTTCAATAAATGTGTGACTCCCACACTGCAGGTTAAGGTCCTTGCTACAGCAAAAATGGGATCTGTTTGAACTCAGCACTGAGTACAAATGGCCATTCCAGGCTTAGGATTTCTCACCTATGTGATTCACTTCCCACCCCTTTCCATTGCCAGCCAAGTGTAGAATCAAGGAGCCCTCATTAAATTGAAGTAAATGGGAACCAGGTATAAAACTCTTCATTGGTTGGAGCCATATCTAGCACAAAGGAAGATGATTGTGGTTGTTGGGGGGCCAATCATCTCAGTCCCAGGGCATCGCTGTAGGAGTGCCTCAGGGTTGTGTTTTAGGCACCATTCAGGATAAAGCATTCTGCCTGATCAACAGCCCATCAGTCACCTTAAATATTCACTCCTTTCACCAGCGGTACATCGCAGCAGCAGTGTTTACCATCTACAAGTTGCACTGCAGCAACTTGCCAAGTTTTTCCAAAAGCACCTTCCAAACCCACAACCTCTACCGCCTAGAAGGACAAGAGCAGCAGATGCAAAGGGACACTACCAGCATGTTCCCTTTGAGCCACACACGTCCTGATTTGGAATTATATTGCTGTTTCTTCATTGTCACTGGATCAAAATCCTGGAAGTGCCTCCCTAACAGCTCTGTGGGTGGATTTACACCAGGTGGACTGCAGCAGTTAAAGAAGGCAGCTCACCACCACCTTCACAAGGGCAGTTAGGGATGGGCAATAAATACTAGCCTTGCCTGCTCACATCCCAAGGATGACTAAAAAATGGACACTTGTTTTGACGACACTCCCTCACACTCTGCTTGTTATCAGGACTCTATTCCATTCTCCCAGTTTCTCAAGAGATTCAACACCTGCCCTTTTAATTGCTCCCTCCATACCATTCAAAGCCCCAAACTCCTTCCAGACAAAACAGCAATTTACTTGAACTTCTTTATTTAGTATTGACTGCTCATGATGTGGATTCCTCGACATTGGAGTGACCAAATATAAACTGGGTGACTGCTTTGCAGAACACATCTGTTCAGTCCGCAAGTGTGACTCCAAGCTTCCAATCACCTGAAATTCTAATTCTCCACCTTGCTCCCACTCTAACCTTTCAGTCCTTGGCCTGCTGCAGTGTTCCAATGATGCTCAATGCAAGCTCAAGGAATAGCATATTACAGCCTTCTGGACTTAACACTGAGTCCACAATTTTCGGTCATAATCTCTGCCCTCAGATAAAAGCAAAATACTGCGGATGATGGACATCTGAAACAAAAGCAGAAAATGCTGGATAAACTCAGCAGGACTGACAGCATCTGTGGAGAGAAAAAAAACAGAGTTAACATTTCGAGTCCGTATGACTCTTCTTCAGAGCCCTCTGCCCTCATTTTTTTCCCCTTATCCTTGCTCGATTAGCTTATTTTTCCCTCTTGTTTCTCTCTTTTCTCCCCTTTGCTTTGGTTTCTGAAGGTAGCTATTCGTCAGCCTGCCATTCACACCTCCTCTATTCACAACTTTTGTTTCTTTACTTGTCTCATTACCACTCCCCTTGGCCTCGCACCATAAACCCTTTTGTCAAATTGACCTACCCTGCCCTCCACTCTATCATGGGCCTTTCCTTTACCCACCTTCCTGCCTTTCACTTGCTCAAAACCCTTGCCATTTCCACTTCTCCCAGTTCTAATAAAAGCTCACAGGCTTTGAAACATTAACTCTGTTTCTCTCTCGACAGATGCTGCCAGACCCACTGAGTCTTTCCAGCGTTTTCAGTTTCTGCTTCAAATTCCAGCATCCGCAGTATTTTGCTTCTGTGCAGCTCCAGTTTGTGACTGCCCAATTTAAACAGAGAGCATGCTTTTACGAATGGGGCATCACGAGTGGCGATCGATCGGGTCCGCGCCCGCCTGCGCCCGCTCCCGCTCCACCCCCCCCTCCCCCCCCCACCCCAACCAGAAAATTCAGCCCATGGCTTTGGGCACGGTTTCGATCAGGCTGATGAAGCATCTGAGCTGCGCCCATACAGTTCTGTGATGATGTCAATAATCCCTCGGTGGAACCAGTGGCCGGTGGCTCCAGCATTTATCTTCCTGTGAAGAAGCAGCTTCCTGTAACCCATTCGACCACCCTTTGCTTCAGCCAGCGTACTCATCTGACATTTTTATTACATCACCACAAAGACTTCAAGCCAGGACCTAGCAGCTGCCTCAGATAATCTGCCGCCTCACATCATTGCTTTCCTTCTGTGCAAAAAAACACTGCCCTTGGCATGGATTTGACTTTGTGTTCAATTACAAAATGACTTGCATCAAAACAGAAATGATAGCATTCGGATTCTTGCCTCAGATGTACCTAACCTGAAATGTTCCTTTCAGCTTTCAGCCCAGTCCTTTCAAGGTTAAATCATTCAATCCTCAGCCCCTCCGAAACTTCGCTTATTTCAGTTCTTCAGTCATACAGGGGTACGTTTTCAGCAGGGCTGGGTGGGTGGTCAAGGCTGGGTGCTGGGTATTCTCCTGACCTCCCTCTGTAATTTCAACAGGATCTCTGGGGAAACATAACTAATAGCCTTGACTTTAGCATGTTATGTCAGTGCCTTGAAGTTTCTTGTTGACTTGCCTGCTGTTGTAGCACCATTGTCCCTACATTTCATTGTGTCGGACCATTTCTGCAACCTTCCTTATACTCCTAGACATTGGGCACACGATGCAATGTTGAGGGAATTATGCAGCACAGGCCGAAGCCATTTGGCCTGTGATGGAGCTCTCTGCATTTAATCCCACTCACTGCTCTCCTCTTTTCCCATTGCTCTATAAATATTTTTTCTTCGAGTATTTATCCAATTCTCTTTTCTTTTATTTGTTCATGGGGTGTGGGCATCACTGGCTCGGCCATGCAGCACTTATTGCCAATTCTTAATTGCCCTTGAGAAGGCGGTGGTGAGCCACCTTCTTGAACCGCTGCAGTCCATGTGTTGGAGGAACAACCAACAGTCCTGTTCAGAAGGGACTTCCAGGATTTTGACCCAACGACCGTAAAGGAACAGTGAGAAGGAAAGACCAGTAAATCTTGGAAATGAAGGGTACCAGTAAAACTTGTCTGAACACCTCAAAATGGAACTCCAGTATTACTGGTGCCAGCATTACAGATTTTTACTGGGATTTGAAAATTTTGAACTGTTTTTTCCTTCTGCTAAGTTCCAAGGCAGGATGGTGTTTGGCTTAAGGGGTTCTTGCAGGAGGTGATGTTTCCTTGCGTCTGCTAACCTTGTTCTTCCAGGTGGTAGAGTTCGAGGTTTGGGAGGTGCTGTTGAAAGAGGCTTGAGGAGTTTTGAATGTTATTATTGAATCTGCTTCCAGCACCCTTCCATGCAGTGTATTCCAATTCACAACAACCCGCTGCACAAACAATTGTTTCCTCACGTCATTTGAGCCAATGATGCAAACCATAAGAAATTCTGCAATATTCACACTATTCAGTCAAACCTAGATGATGATTGGGTGGTGAGGCCTGCTAACTGGTCTCAGTTTCAAAGGCCAAAAGAGGGCCAAGGAGTTTGCTGGGAATGAGACACAAGAGCCATTATTCACAAACCGAGAATGAAAAGCTTTGGCCACTTTGCAGGTGAGGAAAGAATCTGAGTGATGCAATCTGAGTGACGCAATCACCCAACCCTGCCGGGTTGGTGCTAACTTGTCGTTGTTCACCGGGAAACCAGATTTGGATTTTCCTGAGTTCAGCAGTAACTGTTTCCTGGTAAGTACAGAATTTGAATATTGATATAAAGAAAGACATGTTGATGAAGCTTTTCATTTTGTACTCATCATGACAAACATAAGAATGCCAAATTTCAAACAATCACAATTTATACAACAGGAGAAAAGGGTACTGATTGGTTGGCAAGTCAACTCTCATTGGCCAAGGTGTTGCCATGGAGAAAGCCCATTTGCTCCTGTAGTATAAATTGTGATTGTTTGAAATTTGGCATTCTTGCATTTGTCCTGATAAGTGCAAGACAAAAAGCTTTGGCAACATGTCTCTCTTTCCAGCAATATCGCAGTAACTGTTTCTGAAATTCCTTCACGGCTCTATTGACATCGATGCAATACAGTTCTACAGCTGGTATCAATATCTTTCCAGTACCTAACCCGAGTCTTTCATTCATATGTTATGAGCATAGATGTAAGTATCGGCAGGCTATGTAATCACAGAATCAAGCCTGATCCTAATTTTACCTAACATGAAGATGTGCCAATTTCCAAACAAACATCAAAACATTGCATTTACATGGCACCTTTAGCCTATCAAAATGTCCCTAGTTGCTTCGTAGGAGCATTATCAAATAAAACTTTGACAGTGACCCACAAAAAGAGATATTAGGAGATCTGTCCAAAACCTTAGTCAAAGAGGTAGGTTTTCAGGAACCTGTTAAAGGAGGAGAGAGAGAGAGGTTGAGAGCTTTCTGGAGCGAATTCCAAAGCTTAGGGCCTTGACAGCTGAAGGCACTGACAGCTGTCAGTGGTAGAGCAATGAAAATTGGGGATGTGTAAGAGACCAGAGTTGGAGGAGCACAGGGATCTTGGTGGGTTGCAAGGCTGGAGGAGGTTACAGATATAGGAAGGAAGGGCATGGAGAGATTTGAAAACAAGGATGAGAATTTTAAAATCAGGATGTTACCAGACCAGGAGCCAGTATAGGTCAGTGAGAACTAGAGTGTTGGCTGACTGTGACTTAGTGCAAGGTAGGATATGAACAACAGAGTTTTGGATGAGCTCAAGTTTATGACAGGTTCCAGGTCCAGAAACATTGACCAGGTGAGTTTATCTCAGAATCACAGAATTGTTATGGTACAGAAGGAGCCCATCTTGTCTGCACCGACTCTCCAAATAAGCATTATGACTTAGTGCCATTCTCCTGCCTTTTCCCTGTAACCCTCCACATTGTTTCTATTTAAATAATCATCTAATGGCCTCTTGAATGCCTCAATTGAACCTGCCTCCACCACACTCCCAGGCAGTGTATTCCGGACCCGAAGCACTCGCTGTGTGGAAAATGTTGCTTCTTGAGAAAAAATACTTTCAGATGAGGCATTGGTTGAGATGCCAGAAATGAGATGTGTGTCTTCCAGCCAAGAGACACCAAGGTGATGTGCAGCATCCCCTCTAGTGCCTTTGCTGAGATCAGATAACTCAGTTCAAATTAGGGACATTTCCAAACTGCAAGACTCAACCGGTTGGTGGATTTACCGTTAAACCATTACCGATGCTAAATGCTACTATGCTACTACTTTTGTATGACAGGAAAATGTTACTAGTCTAGTTTGGCTATCCATTTGATGACCTTCTAGGATGCTGATATGATGTATTCCGTGGTCTGGGACTCACGGCCACAATCACACTTCAGGTCTTCCCTCATCTTCCACTTATGGATCAGGAGGCTGGACCTTCCATGACCTGGGTTGATTTGGTTGAGCGCTGTCCACTGTCTTCTGGGGAGGACAAAGCCAGGGACCTCTGCTGCTGGTTCAGTGACGAGGTGTTGGTTCCTTATGTTGCCTAAGTCTCACCATTCCATTCGTCTGGATAATGGGGCGATACCAGCTTCTTGAATATTAGCTGCTGTTTCCAAGAATGGCCTGGGTGATTTGAAGCGTTTTCGTGGTGGATTTTTCCTGTCTTTGTGAAAGGGGAAGGCCGGTGTTGCTCAAGACTTTTTCCATCTGACGGAGCGTGATGGCGCTGTGGTGAATGGCAGGTGGGCCAATGTGGGACAGCACCCGGAGCCATTCAGTCAGATTGGTCTTAAACATCCCAGACAACATCTTCCAGGGATGCCAGATCTGTGAGCTTGAAGTTAATCTTGTGTGAAAAGTAAGAGAAAGTCAATCTGGAAGAAATAAAACATTATTTATTTTCAACGGGAGGGAATCACAACTCGTTAACAGGCAGCATGTACCTGTATATATTGCACACTGCATTTAAGAAAAACTGTTGCACTGTAAAGTGCATACACATGTCACATTTTCCACTTGTAATGATATCGGGCAATATTGATTTGCACCTCTGGAGTGGATGAGTGGGATCTGATCCCTGCAACATTTCTGGCATGTATTATATTCGCTTTTACCCCGTTCTGAATCATAGAATATCTCTGATGTTTCCACTGCTCCACCAGCTGTAAATCTTTAAACATATTTGACCCTTTTGTGGAACATTAAATCCCCTGAAAACGCGTGCCCTGTGTTTTAGTGCAATTCGGACCAATATTGGTGTATGTTCTACCCAAAGAATGAATGCAGATGAGGCCCACTTGAACTCTGGCCAGTGTGCACCTGGTTGCATTTTCAGGTGTGGTGGATGCTTCACTTGCATATTAAAATGAAGATTCATTCATGTATGCTCTTCCCAAAGGCAGGCTGATGCTTTGTCCTGAACTGTTTTCTTGACAGTTTTTGTCAATGGTGGTTTGCCATTGCCTTCCACTCTCAAGGGCAGGGCCAAGAGGCAGGACCTAGGTCTACTTCAGCCAGCTTGGGAATTGAACCTATGCTTGTTGATGTTATTCAGAATTGCAAGCTAACCATCTCCCCAAAACAAAGGTACAGGTTACCAAGTCTAAGCCACAGGCAGAACACCTCAAGTACTGGATTGCTAAGCGTGGAGCTTTCATTTAAAGACCACAAATTATTAAGGTAAGTGACTTCTAAGAACAGGCACAACAGATGCTGAAATTTAACTTGGCAAACAACTGAGCAGAATTGTTGATCATGCAGTAGGTTGTGTCCGCTGTGGCTTAGTGATAGCACTCTTACTGCTCAAGTCCCACTCCAGAGATTTGAGCTTCTATAGGTTGGTAAAAGGAAAAAGATTAGTGAAGACAAATTTAGGTCCCTTACACTCTGAAATGGGTGAATTTATAATAGAGAACAAGGAAATGGCAGAGCAATTAGACAACTTTAGATCTGTCTTCACAGCGGAAGACACAAATAACTTCCCAGAAATGATAGGGAACCAAAGGCCTAGCGAGAAGGAGGAAGTGAAGGAAATTAGTATTACTAAAATAATAGTGCTAGAGAAATTAATGGGACAGAAAGCTGATAAATCCCCAGGGCCCGATAATCTACATCCCAGGGTGCTAAAGGAGGTGGCCGTAGAAATAGTGGATGCATCTTCTAAAATTCTGTAGATTCTAGAACAGTCTTAGCAGATTGGAGGGTGGCAAATGCAACCCCACTACTTAAAAAAGGAGGGAGGGAGAAAATGGAATTACATACCGTTTAGCCTAACATCAGTAGCAGGGAAAATGCTAGAGTATGTTATAAAGCATGTGATAACAGGGCACTTAGAAAATATCAATAGAATTAGACAAAGTCAACATGGATTTATGAAAGGGAAATCATGTTTGATAAACCTACTGGAGTTTTTTGAGGATGTAATTAGCGGATTAGATAAGGGAGAACAAGTGGATGTGGTGTATTTGGGTTTTCAGAAAGCTTTTGATAAAGTCCCACATAAGAGATTAGTATGTAAAATTAAAGCAAATAGGATTGGGGCTAATATATTGACATGGATTGAGAATTGGTAAGCAGATAGAAAACAGAGAGTAGGAATAAATTGGTCTTTTTTGGAGTGGCAGAAGGTGATTAGCGAGGTACCACAAGGATCAGTGCTTAGGCCCCAGCCATTCACAACAAATCAATGATTTTGATGAGGGAACCAAATGGAATATTTCCAAGTTTGCTGATGACACAAAACTTGGTGGAAATGTGAGCGATGAGGAGCCTGTTAAGAGGCTTGGAGGAAATTTAGACAGGTTGAGTCAGTGGGCAAATACATGGCAGATGCAGTATAACGTGGATAAGTGTGAAGTTATCCACTTTGGTAGGAAAAACAGAATGGCAGAGTATTTTTTGAATGGTGATAAATTGGGAAATGTTGATATGTCCTTGTACACCAATCACTGAAAGCAAGCATGCAGGTGCAGCAAGCAGTTAAGAAGGCAAATGGTAAGTTGGTCTTCATTGCGAGAGGATTGAGTACAGGAGCAATGATGTCTTACTGCAGCTGTACAGGGCCTTGGTGAGACCACACCTGGAGTATTGTGTGCAGTTTTAGTCTCCTTACCTAAGGAGGATATACTTGCCATAGACGGCGTGTAGCAAAGATTCACCAGACTGATTCGTGGGTTGGAAGGATTGGCGTATGAGGAGAGATTGGGCTGACTAGGCCTTTATTCACTGGAGTTTAGAAGAATGAGAGGAGATCTCATTAAAACACCTAAAATTCTGACAGGGATGGACAGACTAGATGTAGGGTGTGCTATTACCTCAGCATGGGGGGGTCTAGATCAAGGGGTTATAATCTCAGGATATGGGGTAGACCATTTAGGACTGAGATGAAGAGAAACTTCTTCACTCAGAGGGTGGTGAACCTGGGGAATTCTCAACCACAGAAGGCTGTGGAGGCCAAATCATTGAATATATTTAAGAAGGAAATAGATAGGTTACTGAACTCTAAAGGCATCAAAGGGTATGGGGAAAGAGTGGGAGTAAGGCGGGAGAGCGAGAGTAAGATAAGAGGATTCAGCCATGATCATATTGAATGGTGGAGCAGGCCCGAAGGAATGAATGACCGACTCGTGCTCCTATTTTCTATGTTTCCATGGCCAGAATATAACGCTCGTTGGCCGGGCGTGCGACCGAACCCGACCGAGCGTAAAATGACGCGTGATGACGTCGGCTGAGCGTTCCATCATCGTCGCGCACTTGCGCGATATTTCAGTCAGCAGGCATGCCGCGGGAGTCGGCAGCACGCCCACCGACAATTAAAATGTCTATTAAGGCCCTTAAAAAGGTAATTGAATTACATTTTTCGCTGCTCGTCCAACCTTATGATTGGCGGTCAGGCGAAAAGGCCAAGCGGCCTTTGCAGTTTTTAGGAAACCTCATCCACGCACGAGACGCGGTTTCCAGCAGCTATTAAAAATTAAATAAAAATGTAAAGATTTCATTAATAACATGACCCTGCTCATGTGACAGATGAGAGGACATGTTTCATAACATTTTGGTAATCTTTATTTTTAATGTTTTATCTTCCTCAGGGAGCTCTTCCAGCGCACCCTTCGTGCACATGCATGAATTTGCGCGCTTGCTATCCTCCCCCCACCCCCCCACCCAACGTGAAATCATGGCCCGGCCCCGATTGCGGGCTGCAGTCAGCTTCCTGACCACCCCCGCTGAGTCCACTCGACAAGGGAAAAATCGTTCCCTATGAGCACAAGATCCAGGCTGGGACTCCAGTGCAGAACTGTGAAGCGCTACAATGCTGCAGCTCGCGACTGCTTCTTTCGTGATTTTGTTTACCGGCGTGAAAGTCCTTGTATACACGATTGCCCATTGTGGCCCCAAATCTTCACCTATCCGTGCTTTAAGCAAATTAGAAACAATGAATTCTTGTAACAAGCCAGTTCTTTCTGCGTGTGCGTGTGTGTATGACATTGACAGGGGGAAAGAAGAGATGAAGGTTAGTTGAATATGTGCTCACATTCATATAGAGATGTTTTTATAAGTGAAAGAAGGTTAGTAAAACTGTATATGTTTCTCCCAGTTGTTACAGTCTGTCTTTTTAGTTGCTCTCGCCTCTTGCTTGGGCCTGGCAACCATTCTGGGTCCCTGTTGTAGTGGCAGCTTCTCGCCTCTCCGACACTTCCCTTCCCTTCCTCAACCTCTCTGTCTCCATTTCTGGTGATAGACTGTCCACCAATATTCATTTCAAGCCCACTGACTCCCACAGTTACCTCGACAACAGCTCCTCACACCCTGCTTCCTGTAAGGACTCCATCCCATTCTGTCAGTTTCTTCACCTCCGTCGCATCTGTTGCGATGATGCCGCTTTCCAAAACAGCACTTCTGACATGGCTTCCTTCTTCCCTAACCAAGGTTTCCCACCCACAGTGATTCACAGGACCCTCAACCATGTCTGACCCTTCCCCCGTGCCTCTACCCTCACACCTTCCTCTTCCTCCCAGAACCATGATAGGGTCCCGCTTGTCCTCACTTTTCACCCCACCAGCCTCCGCATTCAAAGGATTATCCTCCACCATTTCCGCCAACTCCAGAATGATGCAACCATCAAACACATCTACCCTTCACCCCCCTGTCAGCATTCCGTAGGGACCATTCCCTCTGGGACACCCTGGTCCACTCCTCCATCACCCCCTACACCTCATCCCCTTCCCACGGCATCTTCCCACGCAATTGCAGAAGGTGCAACACCTGCCCCTTTACTTCCACCCTCCTCACCGTCCAAGGGCCCAAACACTCCTTTCGGGTGAAGCAGCACTTCACTTGCACCCCCTTCAATTTGGTCTACTGCATTCACTGCACCCAATGTCGTCTCCTCTACATTGGAGAGATCAAACGCAGACTGGGTGACCGCTTTGCGGAACACCTTTGGTCTGTCCACAAGCATGACACAGACCTCCCTGTTGCTTACCATTTCAACACACCACCCTGCTGTCATGCCCAGATGTCCATCCTTGGCCTGCAGCAATGTTCCAGTGAAGCTCAATGCAAACTGGAGGAACAGCACCTCATCTTATGACTAGGCACTTTACAGCCTTCCAGACTTAACATTGAGTTCAACAACTTCAGACCATGAACTCTCTCCTCCATCCTCACCCCTTTTTATCCCCCCTCCATCCTCACCCCTTTTTATCCCCTTTATTCAACATTCATTTTAATTTGTTTAATTTTTATTTTTTTATCCACATTTTTATTTTTATTTATTTTCATTTTTATTCATTGTTTTATCCCTACCTTTTATCCTATTTTCAATCTCTTTTCCCACCACCATCCCCTCCCCCCACCCCACCCCCACTAGGGCCATCTGTCACTTGTTCATGTTGTTCTTTCCAGAGTGCTTACCCTTGTCCTGCTATTACCACATTCTGCTTTCTAACCTTAATGCCATCATCAGCACCTCCTTTAGCCAGTACCACTACCATTAACACCCCTTTGTTCTTTTGTTTATGACCATCTTTGTCAATCTATCCTTTGCCTCCACCTATCACTGGCCTTCTATCCAGCTTCACCTGCTCCACCCTCCACATTTTTACTTCTCTTCAGCCCTGAAGAAGAGTCATACGGACTCGAAACGTTAACTCTGTCTTTCTCTCCACAGATGCTGTCAGACCTGCTGAGTTTTTCCAGCGTTTTCTGTTTTTGTTTCAGATTTCCAGCATCCGCAGTACTTTGCTTTTATCTGGAGAGAAGAGAGCACTCATTAAAGAGAGAGGGAGAGAGAGAAGCTTTAAAAGGGCTGCCGAATGGACGAGATCCTGGCATTTGGCCATGTTAAATGTTGGGGAAAGGAGGAGTAAGTGCTGGGATTACAGGCGTTGAGCTGTCTGAATACTGGACAATTATGTGATGTTGTCTATAACTTGGAGAAAGAGAGTGAGGCTGAGTCCTTAAAACCCTGCTTTCTCATCTCTCTCCCTGTGATGGTGCAGTGAAAGGAATTGGCTCAGGGCTCAGACCGTGCTTTTTGCTTTCAGTTTTCTGTCATGAAAATAATTACGAAGAAGGGGAGGGTGGAACTGGATCAGAGAGAGAGGCATGTGTAACAGCAAAAGGATCAGTTGGTGTCTTCATCACAGGAAAGTCTCTCAGTGAGAGAGAAAAAACCCAATTAACATCCAAATTTTGGGGTGACTGGAACCTACCTAATTCACTCCCATTATAAAGTATGTTCGCCATTCTCGATTTTGCCCTTTGCCAGAATTCGTGGGAACGTAACCCCCACTGCATAGTCTTTCAGACGAGACTGTAACCTGAGACCCAAATGGGCCAAAAGAGAGCCGCAGACAGATGTAAAGGACCCCATGGCACTATTTTTGAAGAATATTAGGGGAGTTCTCCCTACTGAACTGGGTATTATTTATCCTGAAACCAGATTATCTGATCATTATCAAATTATGTACAAATTGGTTACTGTGTTTCCAACAAAATAGCGGTAACACTTCCAAAGTACACCATTGGCTGTAAAAACACTTTGGAATGTCCCGGGCCAGAATTTTACGCGCTAGTAGCGGGCACATGCCCGATCCGGAAGAGCATTAAATCTCACGAGAAGACCTCCTGAGGTCACTGCTGGTGTGTGGGAGTGCAGGTCCGAGCACGACCCAGGAACCTCTGATTCTGTTCCTGGAGCTGCCTCTCCATGAGAATCGCCACTCTCTCAATGGAAGAGGCAGTGCGCTCACTGCTCTGGGCTAACGCACTGCTCATGCTCCTCATGGACTCCCCCATGACATAGACCATGGCACGCAAACCCTCAGGGATCTCTGCCAGACCTTCCCGCGCATCCCGCTGGACATCCAACATCTGCTGCCTGATGGACAACTCCAGAGGCCCGTCATCTGCCTCAGACTCAGCATCACCCTGGTCTCCAGCAGTCCTCCAACAGATGGCATGGACACGCTCTGGCTCTGCCAACTTCTCACGCCACTGTGCCGTGACCTCCGCACAGTGTACAACCATCTGAGCTGACTAGCTAAAGCCCACCAACATCCTTGTATTTGAGCTGGTGCCTGCTAGTAAGAGAGGGTGTGGCGCGGGAGGATGTGTGTGTGTGTGGCCCCTCCTCCAGTGTCAATTGAGGGCCCTCAGGGTCCTGGCAGCCTCTGGAGGATGGTGCATTTGAGGAAGGAAGACAATATGTCAGTGGTTTCAATCATCACGTATTGAATATGCCTGCTAGGCGGCCTGGTGAGACTATAGAAAACAGCATCATGGTGCACCGACATTGCTGGATCACAAGGGACTCTGGATTAGAAGTTATCTTTTGAGATGAGAGGAGCCTAGATTGTTTGCAGCCTCCATCTGGCCCACATCTGTCCACTGGACTCTTATCTTCCTCTGATGTGCTTGCCTATCTGTGACCTGATGACTTTGGTGCACACTCGCACTCGAGCTCTCCTGTACAGACAAAGGTCCAATCATTAGTCCACCCGCTATGTGTAACATCATACCAGGCTCACCCCCAACCCCTTCCTCTCCCCCTTCCTCTCTCCCCCAACCCCTCCCACTTGCCAGCCCAGGAAGTTCTGCACATCTGACCCTTGCATGAACCCAGGCCTACTGGTCTGATCTCCCAGCCTTAGCAGGCACAGGTCTATGTGCCTTCTGTTACTCTGAATCTTACACCTCTGAGTACCATAAAGGATGGCCGCCCTTCAAGTCTTCTCCACACTGTACCATGCCAAATTGGCACTCGCCCTCCCCGAGCGCAGATGATCATTAAACCTTTTTCGGCACTGAATCCAGCTGTGGCGCACCACGTCGTGCCCTCTGACCTGGGCTGTCACTACTGCCCAGGCCTTATTCACTTGGTGAGGTGGCCTCCTCTTGCCATCCCACAACATCAGGATGTCCTGCCTGGCACTCACTGCCTCCTTGCCTCCACGAGAGTGTACAGGCACTTGTCTGAGAAGCGGGGTCAGAATGCCCATCTGCATGGCCCTCCCGCCTAGTGTGTCGAGCGGGTGCTGGTCCCATACCTTCAGCTTAGATTTGGACAGCACCCTGTGCCTCCTATGGAACTCCTGGCAGCTTTCATGGTGATGCCCAATCATTTTAAAACCTCCCACTGGGCCTCCAATGGGCTGGGTGCCTGCCACACTCCCTCCCCTGATGGCAGCCCCTTCCACAATGTGGGGGGCACATTTCATGCTGGCCGGCCCTTAATTGGCCAGCCAGGGGGAAATCTCATTCTTCTGATGTTCACAGGCAGGAGTGGCAATCATGGCCGCTTCTAGGCCCACTGATCGCACGCGCACAGCATGCACAAAATTCAGGCCCCGAGATTGTGGAAGTCACAATGTAAATACTAGTTCCTTCTTAATGAAGTTGCTTGTATGGATGCTGGAAGTGACCACCTGTATAATGCTCTGTGATGCCCCCTCTCAGTGCCTTTACAAAAGGACCATGCTACACAATTCAGTTGTAAGCAGTTCAAGACCTCAAAACACTGTTGAAGGCAGCAGCTTCTTGCCAATTAGACAATGTGACAGGATTTTGAGAGGATTTAAGTAATTTGATTTCACAGAGGCAGTAAAATTCATCCAGCTGACCTTTGTTGGCTGCCAAGCCTGCGTAATGGATGCCCCTGTGTGTTCCATCTGACATTTTGCTGAAGAATAGATGCTTCTGTAACACTGTAGGAATCCCACAACTTCATGCATGATTCAAGCTGCTTCCTAGGCAGTACAAAAATGTCACAACCTGCACAGTGCATTTACCTGCATAAATTATTTATCAAATGGACGCAGGTTACCTAATGTTTTAATATGGGGGAAGGACGGGCACAGAATTGGAGGAGCACTGAGATCTCATGGGGTTGTAGGGCTGGAGAAGGTAAAGGAGGTGGATGAGGCCACTGAGCGATTTCAACACACAGGGGGGAATTTTAAAATTGAGGTGTTGACAGCTCAGGAGCTAATCGGCGAGCAGAGGGAGCTAACTAAGAGAAAAGCGATGCCACTGGGGAACAGTCTTGTGTATGGTTCCCTAACTGGAAAGCTACATTAAAGGCTCAATATTGATACCACAGGCAGTGAGTTGATGCTGGCACTTTCATTTTAGTAAGAGGACTTCTAATACCTGAGGCTGTCACAGGTGTTTACCAGCCTGACATTGAAATGGGAGCAGCCCATATAGTTACAGTCCTCACAGTGAGTAGTTACCGCAAGGTCACAAATCAAAGTACACAGTCATGAAGCAGGGACAATTAATAAGCAAGGGGTGCAGTATGAGTGGGAGCGAGCTACAGAAAATGACACAGCTAAGTATCTTTAGGGTAACAGCAGAAAAATAGCTTTAAATTGTCAGAATGATATCAAGTGGTGGCGAAAAAGAGGCAAACAAAAAATGGAATGTCTAGCTTACGGAATACAACTCCAAGGAACTGAGAAACTGCTTCATTCAAAAACATCAAGGACGCCTTGTAGCCATGGATTAGACTCCCAATCCAGGCCCATTTCATGTTGGTGGCTGAGCTTCCCTTCAATGAGAGACTCCCCCAGTTTCGTTTTAATGTTCTGGGGGAGTAGGGAGAAAAACGTTTGCCTTTACAAGGAAGCCGCTCAGATTCACTCCCCTCCATGTGCAAGGCACTGAGACTGCAAGCAGATTCACCCACACTGCTGTCAAACCTGTGAAAAATAGCACAGCTTCAAAGGACTTACCTTAAAGGAACAAAACCAGGGAAACATATGCCAAGAAAAAAAACAAGGCACTAATAGGCCTTAAACCCAAAGAGCAACTGAACTGTGCAAATTGTCCCAATTGGCTCCTAATGCCACAAAATTATATCTCATTTTGTTTCTCCTCATTATTCTTTATCATTCTAGGCTGCGACCACCTTGGTTTAATGTCTGCCTTGTTGCAAGAGATTGTTCCAGTTTGTGCACTTTGTACGACGCCTCATCTGAGTGCTACATATTACAGTGATTGTGATTCACATATTTGTGAAATTAAAATTCATGCCGTGCGCTGAGCTCCCACAATACCAAAGAAACGACACCGTCCAGGATAAAGCAGCCTGCTTAACTGGCACCACATCCAGGTGCTGGCATAGTGGTATTGTTGCTGGACTGGTAATCCAGAGACCCAGCGTAACACTTTGGAGACCTGGGTTCAGATCCCACCATGGCAGATGGTGGAATTTGAATCCAATAATCTGGAATTAAAAGTCTAATGATGACCATGAAACTACTGCTGATTGTTGTTTAAAAAAAAAACCCATCTGGTTCACTAAAGGGAAGGAAATCTGCTGTCCTTACCTGGTCTGACCTACATGTGACTCCAGACCCACAGCAATGAGGTTGACTCTCAAATGCCCTCTCAACAAGAGCAATTAGGCATTGACAACATCAATCAAATGAACATAATTTTAAAAAAGACATTCACTCCCTCCACTACTGACATGCAGTAGTGTGTACCATCTACAAGATGCATTGCAGGAATTCACCAAGCCTCCTTCAACAGCACCTTTCAAACCAGTGACCACTACCATTTCGAAGGACAAGGGCATCAGATAGATGGGAACACTGTCACCTGGAAGTTCCCCTCCAAGTCATTCACCATCCTGACTTGGAAATATATCGCCGTTCCTTTGCTATCACTGGGTCAAAATCCTTGAACTCCCTTCCTAACATCACTGTGGGTGTACCTACACCACATGGGCTGCAGCGGTTCAAGAAGGCAGCTCACCACCACCTTCTCAAGAGCAACTTAGGGGTGTGCAATAAATGCTGGCCCAGCCAGCGAAGCCCACATCCCATGAATGAATGACAAAAAGACAGACTGATTCTCTAAAATCATTTTGCATTAGTTTTTGGCGATATTATTTATCTAATAGAAAACTGCTGATAATATTTAATTGCATCTAAAATCCAACTAGCACCTGATCATAGCTCTTACATAATTATTAATCTATTAATCCTGTTGGCCATTTTAGAACATGTTACTGAAGGAAGGCGGGAGGTTTTAATGAGCTGTGGAGCTGGATTTTACTGGTTGTCATGGAATCATAGTTCACAGAGAGAGGCCAGTAGGCCTCATTTGATCTGGACTATCAAGCTATGGGGAATCCTACACCACCATCAAGGCAACCCCACTGTTGGGATGGGAGGCTGGCACCATTGTGGAAAAGGGAGGTTTCTCGGTATTGGTAGCCCAGAAAAACATTGCTGCTCCTCTGACCCCCATCAAAATAATATCACACTCAGCTTGGCCAGCCCGCTTTGGTTCCATTACCCATGGCACTGGTTGGAGTGTGCTTGGTGTGCAGTCAGGGTCATGGGACTCTGATTTTCCTGTTGAAGTGTGCCTCCTGCCTGAAAATGACTGGCTAGGGTTGCCAGCTCTGGACATATCCCTGGAGGTGTCATCACATGACCTCCTGCCTCCTGTGGGGACATGGTTGCATAGTGGTAATGTCACTGGGCTGGTAATCCGGAGGTCCATCTAATGTTCTCAGGACACGGGCTCAAATCCCACCATGGCAGCTGGTGGAATTTAAACTCAATTAATACACCTGGAATTAAAAGCTTGTCTCAATGATGGTGACCATGAAACTATCATTGATTGTCATAGAAACCCATCTGGCTCACTAATGTCCTTTAAGGAAGGAAATTTGCCACCCTTGCCTGGTCTGGCCTACATGTGACTCCAGATCTACAGCAATGTGGTTGACTCTTAACAGCCCTCTGAAATGGCCGAGCAAGCCACTCATTTGAAGGGAAATTAGGGATTGGTGACAAATGCTGGCCATGCCAGCGATGCCCACATCCCATGAAAGAATAAAGAAAAAACTGCCACACCCCAACCCCACATCTCCTGCCATTGGTCCCCCTACACACCCAGACTCAGGCTGTTCCTCCTTCCCACACACCAATCAGAAAGTGGACATAATCTTCATCGCTTGACTGTAGTTAAACGGCCTTTTCTGCCCATGTCCAAGACTTTCACAACTGGTCAACAGAAGTGTTCAAAGCAATTGAAAAAGAAATGTTTATTTATTAATGCATGCCAGATGCACCGTCAAGCTTAATGGATCGGTAAGGTCCCAACCCCCTCATTATTGCCCTGTTAATGCCAGCAGAAGGCAAGTTCCAATCACCCTCACTCATTCAGTAAGCTGGGGAAGAGCAAAAAAGTAGTTAGGAACTAAGAAAATTAAGTGCTAAATACCAGTAGAATTATTTTTGCTCACTTGCGTTTTGAAAGTGTGTGATTTTGAAATTCTAAAATAAATTCCAAATTTGACAAGCACCACTAGTGTGATTTAAACACCTTTGCTAATTCTTGTGTGTATTGGGCCTCATGCAGTAACATCGATCCTCCTGGTTGCTGCCACTTTGTTGTCAGTAAATAGTAGAGCAAAACCAGAACAAAATCCAATCCACCGTTATCACTGCTGGAGCTAAAATTACATTACTATATCATCTTTAATACAGTAGAATGCCCCAAGAGCTTGACAGAGGAGATGCAGATAGTCCTGCAACATGCTCAGTGTAGCATAGTTGGTAGCACTCTTGCTTCTGAGTTAGAAGGTCATCGATTTAAGTCCCACTCTAGAATTTTTTTTTCTTCATCCTTTCATGGGATGTGGGTGTCGCTGGCTAAGCCAGCATTTATTGCCCTTCCCTAGTTGCCCTTGTTCAGAGGACGTTTAAGAGCCAACCCACATTGTTGTAGGTCTGGAGTCACTTGTAGGCCAGACCAGGTAAGGGCAGCAGTTTTCCTTCCCCAAAGGACATCTAGTGAACCAGGTAGGTTTTTATGACAATCGGCAATGGTTTTATGGTCATCATCAAACCTTGTTTTTTAAATTCCAGATTTTTATTGAATTCAAATTTCACCATTTGCCGAGGTGGGATTCAAATCTGGGTCCCCAGAGCATTACCCTGGGGCTCTGGAATACTAGCCCAGTGACAATATCATGATGCCCCCACCTTCCCCACAGCACAAAAGTCAAGGCTGGCGCTCCCAGTATGGCACTGAGGGAGGGCTACATTGTCAGAGGTGCTCTCTTTTGGATGAGATATTAACCCGAAACCCCATCTGCTATCCCAGGGGAACATAAGTGATCCCATGGCACTATTTCAAAGAAAAGCAGGGCAGTTATCCCTGGTGTCCTGGCCAATATTTATCCCTCAAGCAATATCAGAAAGGCACATTATCTGATCATTGTGGGAATTTGCTGTGTAAAAATTGGGTGCTGTGTTTCATACATTGCCATAGTAACTATACTTCAGAAGCATTTAATTGGCTGTTAAGTGCTTTGGGACATGTTGAAGTTGTGGAAGGTGTTATCTAGGGATGAGCAATAAATACTCGCCCAGCCAACAAAGCCCACATCCCGTGAATGAATAAAAAAAAATCTAAATGCAGATCTTTCTCTCCTTTGCTTGTAAGCATTTTTTTATTCATTCATGGGATGTGGGCGTCACTGGCATTTATTGCCTATCCTGAATTGCCCTTGAGGAGGTGGTGGTAAGCTGCCTTCTTGACCTGCTGCAGTCCATGTGGTGTAGGTACACCCACAGTGCTGTTAGGGAGGGAATTGCAGGATTTTGACCCATAGACAGTGGAGGAACGGCGATATATTTCCAAGTCAGGATTGTGATGTTCCCTTGTGTCTGCTGCCTTTGTCCTTCTAGATGGGTTTGGAAGGTGCTGTCTAAGGAGGCTTGGTGAGTTCTTGTGGATAGTCCATACTGCTGCCACTGTGTATCATTGGTGGACAGAGTGAATATTTGTGGATTGGGATGGAGCATTGTAGAATAGGTTTTGAGGAATCTTTTAGAAGTGGAGAGAGATATAGCAGGGCAGAGGCCGTTAAGGAAGGAGTTCCAGAGAGTAAGGGTGAGAATATTGTAAAGAACATATTTTTATTTGTTCTTGGACTGTGGCTTTAATATTGGACTGTGGCTTTAAAAGTTACCATGGCTGCAATTTAAAGGAGATGTTCACTGGAACAGGAAAAAGAAAATCTACAATGTTGCTATCTTCTGGAACACTGTGTGCCAGGTTGGACAGAATGGTGCTGGAAAAGAGACCTAGTTTAAGAGGGGACTGCCTAGCAATGGTGTTTTGATTGGCTGCTGACCAAGTGACCAGGTTCTGTGTGAGGATAGCGCAGTGGATCAGCTCCTAGCCTGAAAAGAGGAAAGACCTGAAACCTCCCTCTCCTGTGTTTTGTAAGACTCCAGTAATCCTGCCATAGTAGCTTGCTGGCTATTCCTCACATCACTGTATCCTACTTTCTTTGAGAAACCCCAGTCAGGAGGAAAAGGGAAAAAAATCACCAGTAGAGGCAATAAGAGCAAGTTTCAACCAGAGAACCACAGACTGCAAGTGCTGGGAGAGCACCTCGTGTCAGCCACAACAACCTGCAAGGAATTTGGAAGAAAGCAATCAAAGTCAACCCATCTAATCCTGAACTGCAGATTGGTGCTATTGAGCTGTTTTATCTCACCCTTAAAATTCATGTTTTGTGTGTCTTATGTGTGTGTGTGTGTTTGTGTGTATAGGGGTTTAAGAAGGGGTAGAGTTTAAGTTATAGAGTTAAAAATTAGCAGTTCATATTTCTTTCTTTTGCCACTAGTTGAAGACAATTTGTTCAATAAACAATTATTTGTTAAGTTTACAAACCTGGTTCTCATATTCTTTTAACCTAAATTAAACAGTTAGGTAGAATTGGGGCAATCTGGTGGTCTGATTAAACTTCTCACACTTGTCACAGCTTGGGGAGCAGCGGGGCTTGATACTACAGTGCACTATCCCAGAGAGTCATGACAATATCTAATAAACAGTACATGACAACAGTGACTACACTTCAAAAAATATTTCACTGACTGAAAGACGCTGTATAGATCCAAATCATTCTTTCAGCTTACATGCTACTAAAGGGAGGGGATACATGGGAGAGGTTTCAAGGCATAAGGTCATCTTTTACTGTTCGTAACATCACCTGAATCCTCTTGACGCAATTCTGCAGTGTGGTCACCCCCGTGTTTTGCCACAGTTATCCCTGTCCCCCGATCACTTGATGAGTGAGTAATGATAGAGAACGGGAAAGTTACAGGCCCGTGTCACAATCTGAAAAGCTCCTCCGGGAATGCGTGTACGTGAGTGCTGTGCGTGCTGGTAAATTCAGCTGTAATACCCTCTCGTGGTTAATTAGCCTGTTCGTCAAGGCTGATTTATGAAGAATCGTCCTTTGGGTGAGGCGCTGCAGGATGACTCGAGCTCCCGGAGCACGTCCTGTCAAGGAATCAGGGGCCGTGGGGGAGGAGGAAAGGACAAAAATCGGTGACAGAGAAAAGAAATACGTTTCACTTGAATTGAAATTTGTTGTCGTTAAAGCTGAATTAACCTTCCTGCAAAAGAAAATCACTATTTTAACAAGTAATCTAAGACAGATATCAATCACGGGTCCATGGACCTTTAAAGAATGAATAAGTGTCGAGTAGAAGGCGGGTGAGTTCCTTCTGAAAGAAAGATGACAAAGAGTGAGTCAACACATGCCAAATGACTAAGCCTCCTCTGGTGGCTCGAAGAGGCAGCGTGATCGGTGACAGTGAATCATTTGCCTTACTCACTACCTTAGTAGTGAGTGGTGAGTAAGGATCAAAAGAAAGGTAAAACTGAAGGCCATTTTAAATAGAAGGGCAGTGTCTTTGTGCTAACAATTTGATGTGGTTTTGCACAGTAATGGAGCAGCATATCTCCAATTACACCAGGTGTCGGCAATTGGCATTTACTCCTCCGATTTACTTAACAACCAAGGCCTTAAAATGAGGCTGTACTTACATTAGTGTGTGAACGCCTAGCATGTTAGGAGAAAATTATTTCATGTGCTATTTTAATACAGGCTTTAAAATAAACCAGTTAATCCCTGCACTGAAGTGGGAATCAAAAGAACTTCATCGAAGCACAATAAATGTTTATAGGCTCATATATCGACAGCCTCATTTCAGTGCACACTGTAAAGTTTGTGCAGAAACAGATGAAGGATCTGTTGAAACTAAAGAACAAACTTGCACTAATGCAGTAAGTGCCACGATAGAACACCTCAGACTGGAATCCCAAGTGGATCACGTTTTCATTGTAGAGATTGTCCTTATGTCGGTCAGTCAGTGCACGAAAAGGTTCGCAACTAATCTGTGTGAATTTAACATGGTTTCCAAGTTGAGTCAGTGATGGGGTTTACAAATACTGTTTTCTGGGACCAAACTGGTCAAAATATTGACAAGACAATTTATTTTAGTCTCAGTTTGAAATACATCACGAGTTGTGTCTGAATACCCTGCCAGTGAAATATTTGCACATTACTCTGAATAGTGCAATGGTGGGTGTTAAGCATATTGGCCAAAATCTTCCAATCAGCATCAGAACCGTTGCATCCAATGCTGATCAGTCAGAGCTGCCCACTTACCCGGTTACACTGAAAAGGGTCTGACTTCCAATGTAGCATCTGGAAGAACATCCCTCATTGCAGGAATCACAGAGAGAGATCTGCAAAGAGGGTTATCACAGAAGACACAGCCCCTATTTACAGCACCACTTGTCGTATGGCAAGTTTAAATGTTAGTTTGAATGTTAATAAATGGATGAGTGGGCAAGTGGGTGAGGTGGGTAGGGGATAAGGTGGGTAAGTGGGGTAGTGGGATAGGTGGGTAAGTGGGTGAGGTTGGTGACATGGCTGTGTGGGTAAGTGAGTATGGGGGTACATGTGTGAATGGATATGGTGGGTAGGGTTGAAGTGGGTAATGTGGGTTAACATACATACGAATTTGGAGCAGGAGTAGGCCTGCTCCAAGATAAAATAAGCTCATGGCTGATGTGATTATGGCCTCAACTCTATTTTCCTGTCTACCCCCTTTGACCTTTGACTCACTTGTTAATCAAGAATCCATCTCACTCAATCTTAAAAATATTCAACATGCCTGTCTCCCCTGCTCTCTGGGGAAGAGAATTCGACATACCAATGAGCCTCCTAGAGAAAAGAAATTCTCCTCATCTCCATATTAAATGGGAGACCCCTTATTTTTAAGCTGTGTCCCCTAGTTCTAGTCTCCCCTACAAGGAGAAACATCCTCTCGGTATTCACCATGTCAAGTCTCCTCAGGCTCTTAAATGTTTCAACAAGATTGCCTCTCATTCTTCCAAATTCCAGTGGATGCAGGGCCAAACCGTCCAAACTTTCCTCATAGGAGAACCCCTTAGTCTCAGGAAACAGTCAGGTGAAGGTTCTCTGAACTGCTTCAAATGCGATTATATCCTTTCTTAAGTAGGAGACCAAAACTGTACCCAGTACTTTAGATGTGGTCTCATCAACACCCCTGTGCAACTATAATAAACTTCCCTATATTCATTCTCAACTCTCCTTGCAATAAATGCCAACATTGCATTTGCCTTCCCAATCACTCACTGTTCCTGCATACTCACTTTTTGTGATTCATGTACCAGGATACTCAGATCCCTCTAAACCGCAGTTTTCTGCAATTCCTCTCCTTTCAAATGATATATTTATTTTCTATTCTTCCTGCCAAAGTGGACAAGTTCACATTTTCCCACATTATACACCATCTGCTATTTTTTTGCCCACTCATTTATCCAATCTATGTCCCTTTGCAGACTCCTTGTCTTCATCACAACTTACTCTCCTACCTATCTTGTGTTATCAGCAAATTTAGCAACCATACATTCTGTCACTACATCTAAGTCATGAACATAGATCATAAATAGTTGAGGCCCAGCACTGATCCCTGTGGCACTCCACTAGTTACAGCTTGCCAACCCAAAAATAACCCATTTTATCCTACTCTCTGCTTGCTGTTGGTTAACCAATCCTCTATCCATGCTATTATGTTACCACTTGCACCATGAGTTCTTATTTTGTGGAGTAAACTTAGATGCGGCACCTTATCAAATGCCTGTTGGAAATCTAAGTACACCACACCTACAGGTTCTCCTTTATCTACATGGCTTGTTACTTCCTCAAAGAACTCTAATAAATTAGTCAAACACAATTTCCCTTTCACAAAATGATGTTGTCTGCCTGATTGTATTAAGATTTTCTAAGTGCCCCGCTATAAAGTCCTTAGTAATAGATTCTAGCATTTTCACTGTGACAGATTTTCAGCTAGCTGACCTGTAGTCTCCTGCTTTCTGTCTCCCTCTTTTCTTGAATAGAGGAGTTACAATCACTCCTTTCAATTTTTTGATGAGTCTTTTCCAGAATCAAAGGAATTTTGGAAAATTACGACCTATGCCACTTCTTTTAAGATCCATGGATGCAGGTCGTAGAGACTTTCAGACTTTAGTTCTAATAGTTTTCTCAGTACCCTTTCACGTGGTGATTATAATTGTTTTGAGTTTCCTCCTCCCTTTCACCTCTTGATTTACAGGTATCTCTGTGATGATATTTGTGTCTCCTACAGTGAAGACAGAAACAAAATATCAGTTCAATGCTCCTACCATTTCCTTATTTCCCATTCTTAACTCCCCATTCTCACTCTTTCGAGGACCAATGCTCCCTTTCATTACTTGTTTTCCTTTTGAGGTACTTGTAGAAACTCTGTTTTTATATTTCTAGCTAACTAGCCTTCTCTCACACTCTAAGTTCTCCATTTTTTTTAGTCATTCTTTGCTGGTTTTTAAATTCTGTCCAATCTTTGGCCTACCAGTAATCTTCACAGAATTGCACACTTTTTCTTTCAATTTGATATTTTCTTTAACTTCCTTAGTTAACCACCGATGGTGCATCCTTTTCCTAGAGTCTTTCATTCTCATTGGAATGTATTGTTGCTGAGCGTTATGAAATACCTCTTTAAATATCTGCCACTGCATTTCTACTATTCCACCCTTGAACCTAATTTCCCAGGTCACTTTACCCAGCTCGTTCTTCATACCCTTATAATTGCATTTATTTAGTTTTAAAACACTAGTCTGAGACCCACACTTCTCACCCTCAAACTAAATGTGAAATTCAATAATGTTATGATCACTGTTACTTAGAGACTCCTTCACTATGAGGCTATTAATTCATCTTGCCTCATTGCACACTACCAGTTCTGGAACAGCCTGCTCTCTGTTTGGCTCTAGAATGTGCTTCTCTAAGAAATTGTCCTTAAAACACTCTATGTACACTCATCTTCCAGGCTACCTTGCCAAAGGGATGGTAATAATCATAGGTGGTTTTAATCGACATATAAACTGGAAATATCAAATTGGCAGTAATAGCCTGGATGAGGAGTTCATAGAATGCTTTCAAGGTAGTTCTTTTAGAGCAGCACATTCTGGAACCAACAAGAGAACAGGTTATATTAGACTTGACATTGTGTAATGTGATAGGATTAATGGCTGACCTTAGAGTGAAGGCACCCCAAGGTAGCAGCGACCACAATATGCTTGAATTTTACATCCCAGTTTGAAAGGGAGAAGAGTAGGTCTAAGACTAATATTTTAAACTTAAATAAGGGCAACTATATGGGTGTGAAAGCTGAGCTAGCCGAAGTGAACTGGGATACCAGGCTAGGGATAGAGCAATAGAGAAGCAGTGGCAGACATTTAAGGGGATATTTCAGAATACTCAGAATAATTATATTTCTACTATAAAGAAAAATTCTAAGGGGAGGACCCACCATCTGTGGTTAAGTAAAGAAGTTAAGGAAAGCATCAAACTTAAGGAAAATAACGGTGCAAAGATTAGTGGCAGGTCAGATGATTTGTCAGAATATAAAGAACAGGAGGAAATGACTAAAAGGTTAATCAGAAAAATAAATTAGAGTATGAAAGGAAGCTGGCTAGAAAATGTAAAAAGAGAAAGCAAGAGTTTCTACAGGTATTTAAAAAGGAAAAGAGTAAGTAAAGTGAGTGTTGGTCCTTTAGAGAGTGATAATGGGGAGTTAATAGTAGATAAGAAGGAAACGGCAGATGAAATGAACAAATATTTTGCTTCTGCCTTCACTATAGGGGATATAAAAATTATTCCAGTAATAGCTGTAAATCAGGAGGTGGAAGGGAGAGGGGAACTTGGTGAAATTAAAATCACTAGAGAAACAGTACTGAACAAACTGACAGAGCTACGGGCTGACAAGTCTCCAGACCCTGCTGGACTTCATCTTGGGGTCTTAAAAGAGGTGGCTAATGAGGTAGTAGATGCATTGATGTTAATTTTCCAAAATTCGCTGGATTCTGGATAGGTTCCATCAGACTGGAAAGTAGCAAATATAACCCCTCTATTCAGGAAGGGAGGGAAGCAAAAAACAGGAACCTATAGGCCAGTTAGCTTGATGTCTGTCGTGGGGAAGGTGTCAGAATCGATCATTAAGGAGGTTATAGCTGGGCACTTAGAGAAACTCAAGGTAATCGGGAAGAGTCAGCATGGTTTTGTGAAAGGGAAGTCATGTTTAACCAATTTATTGGAGTTCTTTGAAGGAGTAACATGCGCTGTGGATGAAGGGGAGCCTGTAGACATGCTGCACTTGGATTTCCAGAAGGCATTTGATAAGGTGTCTCATCAAAGGTTATTGCAGAAAATAAAAGCTCTTGGCAAAGGGGGTAACAGATTAGCATGGATAGAAGATTGGCTGGCTGGCAGAAAACAGAAAATATGCATAAATGTGTATTTTTCTGATTGGCAGGGTGTGACAAGTCCTGCAAGGGTCTGTGCTGGGGCCTCAATTTTTTACAATTTACATCAATGACTTAGATGAGGGCCGTTAAGGTATAGTAGCTAAATTTGCAGATGACACAAAGATAGGTAGGAAAGTAGAAAAGTATGTTGCGAAGAGGACATAAGGAGGTTGCAGACAGATATAGATAGGTTGAATGAGTGGGCAAAAATCTGGCAGATGGAGTATAATGTGGGAAATGTGAAGTTGTCCACTTTGGCAGGAAGAATAAAAACACAGAGTATTACTTAAATGGAGAATGGCTGCAGAATTCCGAGGTGCAGAGGGATCCAGGTGTTCTAGTGCTGAGTCACAAAAAGTTAGTATGCAGATACAGCAAGTAATTAAGAAGGCCAAAGGGATGCTACCCTTTATTATGAGAGGAATTGAACATAAATGTAAGGATGTTAAAAAGGCATTGGTGAGACCACATCTTGAAAATTGTGTGCAGTTTTGGTCTCCTTATTTAAGGTAGGATGTAAATGCGTTGGAGGTGGTTCCAAGGAGGTTTACTAGTTTGATGCCTGGAATGCATGGGTTGTCTTATGAGGAAAGGTTAGACAGACTGAGCTTGTTACCACTGGAGTTTAGAAGAGTGAGTGGTGACTTGATTTTGGTATATAAGATCATGAACGGTATTGACAAGGTGGATGTGGAAAGGATGTTTCCTCTTGTGGGTGAGTCCAACACTAGGGGGCACTGTTTTAAAATTGGGGGTTGCCCTTTTAGGACAGAGGTGAGAATTTTTTTCTCTCTGAGGGTTGTGCGACTTTGGAACCCTCTGCCTCAGAAGGTGGTGGAGGCGGGGTCATTGAATATTTTTAAGGCAGATTCTTGTTAGACAAAGGAATCAAAGGTTATCGGGGGTAGATGGGAATGTGGAATTCAAAACACAAACAGTTCAGCCATGATCTTATTGAATGGCGGACCAGGCTCAAGGGACTGAATGGCCTACTTCTGCTCCTATTTCATATGTTCATAATCTGATTCATCCAATCTATATGTAGATTAAAATCACTCATGATTATTGCGGTACCTTTCTTACACACCCCCATTATTTCTTCCTGTATAGTCCACCCTACTGTGCAGTTACTTCAGGGGATCTATAAACTACTTTCACAAATGATTTCTTATCTTTGCTGTTTCTTATCTCTACCCAAACTGATTCTACATCTTAGATAAATAAAAAATACTGCAGATGCTGGAAATCTGAAACAAAAACAAAAAATGCTGGAAAAACCCAGCAGGTCTGACAGCATCTGAGGAGAGAAGGACAGAGTTAATGTTTTGTTAACTCTATCTTTCTCTCCTCAGATGCTGTCAGACCTGCTAAGTTTTTCCAACATTTATTGATTCTACATCTTGATCTTTAGAACAAAGGGCATCTCTCATATTGCACCAATGTTATCCTTAATTAACAGAGCTACCCCACCACCCAACCACCTTTGGGTGAGGTGAGTAAGTGGATAAGGTGGCTAAGTGGGTTAGTTGGGTAAGTGGATGAGGTGTGTAAGTGGGTAATTAAGTGAGGTAGAAGGGTAAGTGGGGTAGAGAATACATGGGTAAGTGATAGGGGTATAAGGTGGGCAATCAGGTCAGGGTGTAGTCAAGTGGCCATGGGTGTAGTCAGGTCAGGGAGTTAATCAGGTCAATGGGGGATAGCTGGTTGGTCAGGGGGTATTCAAATCATGTCATTGGGTACTTGGGTGGTTTGGGGGGGTAGTCATGTTGAGTTGGGGGTAGTCAGGTGGTTGGGGGGTAGTTGGGAGGGTCAGGAGGTGAGTGTGAGTCATTGGGAGGTGGGGGGGGGTCAGTTGTGGAGTTACCTAGATGTTAAACTAGATTTTAGCATGTCTAGCATTTCCTCGGTAACTGTTCAGGTAAGACCATGGACCTCTCCCAAACCTCCAGCTCTAACTTAGAGTCAGAGATGTTCACAGAGAATCCTGGGGACTAGGGGAATTGCCCATCGGAAGTTTAAACAATCCAAAGACCAAAATATTTGACCCATTATTCGACCAATGGAAAGAGACCCGTCAAGCAGGAGTTGCACTCTGAGGTAGCGAATTCCACAGATTCACGACCCTTTGAGAAAAGTAATTCCTCCTCATCTCAGATTTAAATCTACCACCCCTTAGCCTAAAACTATGGCCTCTCATTCTAGAATGCCCCAGAAGGGGAAACATCCACTCCATGTCTACTTTGTCTTAGCCCTTTAGCATCTTATATACTTCAATTAGATCTCTTCTCACCCTTCTAAACCCTAGTGAGTATAGGTCTAAACTGCTCAATCTCTCCTCATAAGACAAGCCCCACATCTCTGGAATCAATCTAGTGAACCTCCTCTGGACCGCCTCCAGTGCAACTATATCCTTCCTCAAGTAAAGGGACCAAAATTGTGCACAGTACTCCAGGTGCAGTCTCACCGATGCCTTGTACATTTGCAACAACACTTCCCTATTTTTATACTCTATTCCTTTCGCAGTGAATGCCAATATTCCATTTGCCTTCCTTATTACCTGCTGTACCTGCATACTAGCTTTCAGCGATTCATGCATGAGGACACCCAGATCCCTCTGCACTGAAGCATTCTGAAGTTTCTCTCCATTTAAATAATAAGTTGTTTTTTTATTCTTCCGGATGGATATCCAAAATGGATAATCTCACACTTATCCACATTAAACTCCATCTGCCAAGTTTTGGCCCATTCACCTAACCTGTTCATGTCTATTTGTAAATTTCTTATTTCTTCATTGCAACTTACTTTCCAACCTATTTTGGTGTCATCTACAAATTTACCTATAGTACCTTCTATCCCTGAATCCAAGTCATTAATATAGATTGTAAATAGTTGGGGCCCAAGGACCGAACCCTGTGGCACCCCACTAGTTACAGCTTGCCATCCAGAAAAAGACCCATTTATCCCTACTCTTTGCTTTCTGATGGTTAGCCAATCCTCTATCCAAGCTAATATATTACCCCTAACTCCGTGTGATCTTATCTTGTGTATCAATCTTTTGTGCGGCACCTTATCAAAGGCCTTCTGGAAGTCCAGATATACTACATCTACAGGATCCCCATTATCCACTTTGCTTGTCACATCCTCAAAGAACTATAGCAAATTAGTCAAACACGATTTACTCTTCATAAGACCATGCTGACTCTGATGGATTGCATTTTGACTTTCCAAATGCCCCATTACTACTTCCTTAATAATGGATTCCAACAATTTCCCAACAACAGACGTTAAACTAACTGGTCTACAGTTTCCTACTTTCTGCCTCCCCCCACTCCCTTTTTGAATAATGGCGTTATATTAGCATTTTTCCAATCCACTGGAACCTTTCCAGAATCCAGGGAATTTTGGAATATTATAGCCAATGCATCCACTATCTCTGCTGCCACTTCCTTTAAGACACTGGGATGTAGGCTGTCAGGTCCTGGGGACTTGTCACCCTTTAATCCCAATAGTTTGCTCAGTACTTTTTCTCTACTGATGGTAATGGTGATGGTGTTCTGGATGCGAATCACCTTTCCTCACAGACTGCACAGAAGCAAAATACATATTGGCTCAGATGCTCTTGTCTCTGGTCGTAGTTGGATGTCAATCCTTTCAGTCCTAGGACATGGCTACAGGAGTTCCTCAGGGTAGCGTCCTAGGCCCAACAATCTTCAGCTGCTTCATCAACGACCTTCCTTCCATCATTAGGTCAGAAGTGGGGATGTTCGCTGATGATTGCACAATGTTCAGCACCATTCGCGACTCCTCAGATACTGAAGCAGTCCATGGCCAAATGCAGCAAGACCTGGACAATTTTCAGGCTTGGGCTGACAAGTGGCAAGTAACATTTGTACCACACAAGTGCCAGGCAATGACTATCCAACAAGGAAGAATCCAACCATCACCCCTTGACATTCAATGGCATTACCATCACTGAATCTCCCACTATCAACATCCTGCGGGTTATCATTGACCAGAAACTGAACTGGACTAGCCATATAAATATTGTGGCTACAAGAGCAGGTCAGATGTTGGGAATCTGAGGTGAGTAACTCACCTCCTGACTCCCCAAAGCCTGACATCTACAGGCATATAAGTCAGGAGTATGGTGAAATACTCTCCATTTGCCCGGATGAGTGTAGCTCCAACTCAAGAAGCTCGTCACCACCTGGGACAAAGCAGTCTGTTTGATCAGCACCCCATTTACGACCTTAAGCATTTACTCTCTCCACCATCGACACCGTGGCAGCTGTGTGTACCATCTACAAGATGAACTGCAGCAACTCACCAAGGCTCCTTCGACAGCATCTTCCAAATCTGTGAACTGTACCATCTAGAACGACAGGGTCAGCAGAGGCATGGGAACACCACCACCTGGAAGTTCCCCTCCAAGTCACACACCATCCTGCCTTGGAAATATATCACCGTTCCTTCACTGTCACTGGATGAAAATCCTGGAACTCCCTCTCTAACAGCACTGTGGGAGTACCCAGACCAGATGAACTGCAGTGATTCAAGAAGGCAGCTCACTGCCACCTTCTGAATGGCGCTTACGGATAGGCAACAAATATTGGCCTAGCCAGTGATGCCCGCATCCCATGAAAGAATTTTTAAAAAGTAACATGTGACAGACTTCGACCTGGGAGCAGTCACATGAGGAAAATTTGTAATCACTTTAAAATGTTTGGGAAATGTTGTGATTGTTTTAAAAAATGTCAAAGACTTTTAAGAGTTTGTACCACATATAAAGGGATGAATTGTAATTTTTGGATCAATAAAAAATACTGGTCAATGTGACATAATGACCCTTGACCTAGATGCAGTACTAAAAGGAGGACGTTGAAATATGGATGCCGTGTGATACACAACTAGGGCAGAATCTTACGGCCCTGTTTCGGCGGGGACGGGGCCGTAAATTGCTGCGAGCTGTTATAAATGCCATTGACAACAGCGGGAACGTAATATCTCGCTGTCATAAAATTCTGCCCCTACTTTGCTGAGGTCACCCAAAACTCTGCTGCCTCTGTCGTGCTCACACCAAGTCCTGTTCTTCTATCACCATGTGCTCACTGATCAGTTTTGGCTTCAGGTCAAGCAATGTCGTCACTTCAAAAATTCTCATCCTGGTTTTCAAATCCCTCCATGGCCTCACTTCTACCTATCTCTGTAATCCTCTCCAGCCCCACACCCTCCGAGATATCTGCGTTGCTCTAATCCTGGCATCTCATGCATTCTGATTTTCATCGCTCCACCATTGGTGGTCATGCCTTCAGTTGCCTTGGACCCAAGTTCTGGAATATGTTGTGATATGGGGAAACATGGCATGTGATCCAGTCCTAGTTTCACTTTTGCTTTGAGCAGAGCACACCACGCAGCTCTGATGTGTTCAAGCTTTATGCCGTCTGTCCCATCCAGAAGACAAGAAGAAAAATATATATCTATGTCAACCTTGCTACTTTATAAAATCATTAATTTTAAAACTAAACAAAGGCTTTTACCCTGAAATGCCTGAATAGCCATGACTCGTACCAGAGGATTTCTAACCTTCAGAAACCAGTAGAGGCCTCGTTACCTTTAAAGAGGTGCCTGTGACTGCAGAAAATCAAATTCCAAAGAAATGCACCAACGCCCTTTACATTTCTAAGGCAAAGCTGTGGCCAACAGAGACGGTATGTCTGCAAGGATAAAAGAAATCCTGGCTCCTCCATCAAACCTCTCAAGATTCCAGATCTGGAAAAATACGTCCATTGTCCAACACCCAGGAGACGAAGTGGGAGATATGTCACATGACGTCCCCCACGCTGCTAGAACCTGTAATATTGCTGTGTGGAACTGAACTCAGGCAGTCTACCATTTTACGACCTAACATGGTAGCAGCAGAAAGAGCCCTGTCCAGGTAAATTGCCCGGTCCTCATCCACACTGTGAACGACTGGAACATCGGAACTCCGGTATCTGGGCCTATTAGACTAATGGATCTCTCTGTGTCCTCTTCCATCCGGGGATTCCTCGCTTCTAGACAGACGGATCATTCTGCAACAGTTTCAGCCTGCTAATCTCTGAAGGAATACACCACTAGACTTTTGATTCTGGACTCATGTGAAACCATAACACTTATTTTTATTGTGGTCTTGCCATGTACCCCTTTCTTTCCCTTATCCCCCTTTTACTGTTTAAGTGAAAAAAGGGGCAGGTGTTGTGAAACCCCTTCCCGTATTTAGTGTGTGTGTAAAATAAACCAGCCCGCTTATTTTACCCGATCTTGAGTTTGCTGTGGGGTTAATAATAGAGGATTGGATCACTCCAAACTGAAGGGTTGGGGAAACTACGCCACCACTTATAAAGGGGGAAATCAGAAATCAGAAACACCTTTCTGTTTATGGACAAGTAGTAAGAGGAGAAATCAGCGCTGTTTAAAATAATCCCCCTCTGGTCCATAACACTACGTAGAACTATAATCACGTAACTAGCCTTAATAAATGAACCCACAATATGTTTACCCAGTCCCTTATGAGTGATTGGTCCCTTGTGGCTTGTACAGTAAATAAGCTTAAGGACTTATAACATTATAAGAAGATGACAGAATACCCTCCCTCTACCTCTCTGCCTCTCTACCTCACTTTCCTCTTTAAGACACTCCTTAACACCTACCTCTTTTGGTCATCTGACCTAATGCCTCCCTATGCGGCTCGGTATCATACTTTGTTTTATAATGATCCTATGAAGCGCCTTGGGACATTTTATTAAGTTAAAGGTGCTATATAAATGTAAGTTGTTTTTGTTGTATAGATTTGTCTCCACTATATTGATTCATGCAATGTAAGTTCCAAAAAGGGCCTTCTCTGTGCTTTTTTAAAATTCATTTATGGGATGTGGGCTTCGCTGGCTGGGCCAGCATTTATTGCCCATCCCTAATTGCCCTTGGGAAGGTGGTGGTGAGCTGCCTTCTTGAACTGCTGCAGTCCCTGTGGTGAAGGTACATGCACAGTGCTGTTAGGGAGGATTTTGACCCACTGTAAGTGAAGGAACAGCGGTTTATTTCCAAGTCTGGATAGTGAGTGGCTTGGAGGGGAACTTCCAGGTAGTGGTGTTCCCATCCATCTACTGCCCTTACCCTTCTAGGTGGTAGCAGTCATGGGTTTGGAAGGTGCTGCCTAAGTAGGCTTGGTGAGTTTCTGCAGTGCATCTTGTCGATAGTACAGCTGCTACTGTGCGTCGGTGGTGGAGGGAGTGGATGTTTGTGGATGGGGTGCCAATCAAGTGGGCTGCTTTGTCTTCGATGGAGTCAAGCTTCTTGAATGTTGTTGGAGCTGCACTCATCCAGGCAAGCGGAGAGTATTGCATCACACTCCTGTAGATGGTGGACAGGCTTTGGGGAGTCAGGAGGTGAGTAACTCGCTGCAGGATACCTAGCCTCTGACCTGCTCTTGTAAGCACAGTGCTGTTCCCACACATCCCCAGCAACTTGAAATCAAAATGCCCTTTCCAGGACCATAATCTTACAAAGCTCCTTTCCTACCTTCATCTTCCTTTTCATCTGTAATATTCCTGTAAGTTGTGTGAGCAAAGATAAAAAAGGCATTGGATGTTTATAGTGACAACCAAGAATGTAGCACCTTCAAATGAGTGTTTGAAGTACAGTAGCGATGATAATGTGAGGCGATAATGATAGGAGACGATCAGTGGGGAGCCTGATCAATTGAAAAGCCACAGAAGACAAGTTCTGAGGCTTAAATCCAAACATGGAACAGACGGTGATGACACATCAATGGCTTAATTAAGTGTTACACAAAGTGGTACACTGTGGGCTCCTGTCCAGAGGCTGCAGAGGGTCTGCTCATTCATCTACTGTGATCTCTTTAGACCAGTTTACACAATTCAGATTGTTCTCCACTTTACCAATTTCTGAAAAGCAAAACCCTAACTTAATTATGAAACAGCTTATTGTAGCTTCACCTTGCCATGAGGTCTACAAGAGAGAGCAAAATCACTTCCTGTGACGCTGTATACTATGTCTTATTAGCTTTTCACACAGTTAGACTTAACTCCTTATACTACGGTATTTTTTATTCTTTCACAGAATGTGGACATCGCTGGCTAGCCAGCATTTTTATTACCCATCTTAATTGTCCTTGAGAAGGTGGTGGTGAGCTATCTCTTTTTAAAATTCATTCAGGAGGCAAGAGCTTCGCTGGCTGGGCCAGCATTTTATTGCCCATCCCTAGTTTCCCTTGAGAAGGTGGTGGTGAGCTGCCTTCTTGAACCGCTGTAGTCCATGTGGTGTAGGTACACCCACAGTGCTGTTAGGAAGATAGTTCCAGGATTTTGACCAGCGACAGTGAAGGAACGGCAATATATTTCCAAGTCAGGACGGTGAGTGACTTGGAGGGGAACTTCCAGGTGGTGGTGTTCCCATCTACCTGCTGTCCTTGTCCTTCTAGATGGCAGTGGTCGTGGATTTGGAAAGTGCTGTCTAAGGAGCCTTGGCGAATTCCTGCAGTGCACTTTGTGGATGGTACACACTGCTGCCTCTGTGTATCGGTGGTGCAGGGTTGGATTCTCTCTTGTTGGAGATGGCCATTGCCCAGCACTTGTGTGCCACAAGCGTTACTTGCCACTTGTCAGCCCAAGCCTGGATATTGTCCAGGTCTTGCTGCATTTGGACATGGACTGCTTCAGTATCTGAGGAGTCACGAATGGTGCTGAACATTGTGCAATTGTCAGCAAACGCCCCCACTTCTAACCTTATGAGGGAAGGAATGTCATTGATGAAGCAGCTGAAGATGGTCGGGCCGAGGACACTACCCTGAGGAACTCCTGCAGTGATGTCCTGGATCTGAGATGACTGACCTCCAACAACCACAACCATCTTCCTTTGTGCTAGGTATGACTCCAACCAGCGGAGAGTTTTCCCCCGATTCCCATTGACTCCAGTTTTGCTGGGGCTTGATGCCACACTCAGTCAAATGCAACCAAATTGGGCATCAGTGAGCAGGTTTTTGCTAAGCAAGTGCTGCTTGATAGCACTGTTGATGACCTCTTCCATTACTTTACTGATGATTGAGAGTAGACTGATGGGGCGGTAATTGGCCAGGTTGGATTTGTCCTTTTTGTGTACAGGACATATGTGGGCAATTTTCCACATAGCTGGGTAGATGCCAGTGCTGTAGCTGTACTGGAACAGCTTGGCGAGGGGCACGGCAAGTTTTGGAGCACAAGTCTTCAGCACTGTTGCCAGAATATTGTCAGGGCCTTTTATGTTTTTGGTTATTCAGTTCGCTTTGTCCGGCGAATGTTAGCTACACCCTTGATATTAATACATTAGTTGGTGCTTGAAACAATATAGGCAGAGAGGCCGACTAACTGAACAAACACTGGTAGTATATTGGAACTAAGAAAAGAGCACTAACACCACATGTGCTTCTTCAATCACCTCCAGCTCTAGACTTACAGTTACCCAAGAAGCCCATGCTGTGTAGCGATTGGTCAATACAGTCACATGGTCAACTAACTACATTCTCTTAAAGGTACATAGCACTCCACTTTATCAGAGGCCCATAACCTTTGCCCTGTCCAGTGCCTTCAGCTGTTTCTTGATATCACATGGAGGGAATTGAATTGGCTGAAGACTGGCATTTGTGATGCTGGAGACCTCTGGAGGAGGCCGAGTTGGATCACCCACTCAGCACTTCTGGCTGACATTTGTAGCAAATGCTTCAGCCTTATCTTTTGCACTGATGTGTTGGGCTTTCACAGGATGCGGACATCGCTGGCTAGGCCAGCATTTTTATACCCATCCTAATTGTCCTTGAGAAAGTGGTGGCGAGCTACCTTTTTGAACTGCTGTAGTCCATGTGTAGCTACACCCAAAGTGCTGTTAGGGAGGGAGTTCTAGGATTTTGACTCAGCGACAGTGAAGAGAAGCAGACTTTATTGCTGACAGTAATGTCACTGGACTTGTAATCCACAGACCCAAGCTAATGTTCTTGGAGCATTGGCTCAAATCCCACCATGGAAGCTGGTGGAATGTGAATTCAATAACATCTGGAATTGCAAGTTAGTCTCAGTGACGGCAACCATGAAATTATAATCAGTTGTCAAAAAGATCCCGCTTTTCAGCAAACGCGAAGGGTCCTCCTCCCGGTATGGTGTTTGCCAGAAGCTTTGATACAGTAAGTAATGACTGTTTTCCACTGGCAGAAGAGTCAGTAACCATAGGACACATTCTTAAGATGAGGAGAAATATTAGCAAGTTGCTGTGATGTGCAATGCACTGCCTGAAAGGGCAGTGGAAGCAGATTCATTAGCAACTTACAAAAGGCAATTGGACCAACACTTGAAAAGGAAAAAAACAATTGCGCAGAAGTGGGCAAGACCGGGCCAGTAGGACTACTGTTATAAAATGCATTGAGACATCCTGAGGTTGGGGAAAGTGCTGTGACCACAGCTGGTGTTAATTTGCTGCAGAAACCAAATCCCAGAGGGAAACTTGACTTATGGGCCAAACCCTTTTTTTCGTATTCTGAAAGCGAGAATAAGTCGTACTGATCTCAGCAGCAAAAGGTCCAGTAACACTTTTGGGATTTTAACAAATCGAAGTAAAAGTTTTATAAACAAGAATAAAAGAAAACTTAAGCACACAAGATTACAGTTACACAGTTAAACTTAGTGTGCCAAAACATTCATTACGGCACTTTTAAAGAGCTGGCACAGGCACGATAGGCCAAATGCCCTCCTTCTTTTCTGTAACACTCTACAGTTTATTCTTTGAAAAAAGCAGTCTATTTTTTGTTTTGCGATTGTACTGGCACAGAATAGGTGCAATGTTTTCCCACGCAACAACAGTTTTTGCTTCAAAGTAATTGCATGAATCGCTTAGAGATCATTAGCCATGATAATGAACCATCAAAGTACATGCATTATTTAATTTATTTTCGCCCTAAATCTCAGAATTGCTTTTATAAACCCAGACAGGGTTTAGTTTATTACACCGCCCAGTGTATCTATTAATGGCTGTATTTTATTTCTAACCATCTAATGTTATTCCTGGTCACAATTCGACGTGATAATTTTATGTCTTTTGATTTTACAACCATTGTGCTGTGATTAAGTCACCAGTATTTGAATCATTTTATTTTCGCAGTAAGAGTGAAGAAGGTTTATTCAAAACCCAACATCAATCCTATTGCGATGAAATGAATGAGATGGTGCAGTTTTTAACTCAGAGATTCTGTACGATGTTTTGTCCATTAGATGAAATATAAATCAAGCTATGCAATGGGTCCATCTGTTGTTAGGAAGAGGAATAACACAAGACTGGATCAAGCTGAGTGGGGCATCATTTGGTGCTGATTCTTTGATTATTATTTTAGGGTTACATTGTGTCTCCAGCACTGAAACAGGCCATTCGCCCCAACTAGTCTTTGCTGGTGTTTATACATCACCTAATCCTATCAGCATAACATTCCACCCCTTTCTTCCTCATCAATTTATCTATTTTAAAAAGGGTGATGGTGGCATAGTGGTAAAACATGTATGCTAGAGGCCTAGGCTAATGTTTTGGGGGCAAAGGTTCAAATCCCACTGTGGCAGCTGGTGGAATTTTAAGTTCATTTAATAATCTGGAATTGAAGAGCTTGTCTCAGTAATGGTGACCATGAAGCTATCATCAATTGTTGTAAAAACTCACCTGGATCACTAATGTCCTTGAGAGAAGGAAACCTGCCATCCTTTCCCAATCTGGTCTACATGTTTAAATACCCTCTGAAATGGCCTAGCAAGCCACTCAGCTCAAGGGCAATTAGGATGGGCAACAATTGCTGACCTTAACAGTGACACCCACATCTCATGAGGGAATAAATAAGGGAAAAAAATGCATCTGTGCAAACTACTTCTTGTGATAGCAAATTCCATATTGCTGTGCACAAATTGGCTGTAGTGTTTTCTATATTACAACAGTGACTACACTTCAAAAGCATTACACTGGTTGTAAAATGCTTTGAGACATCCTGAGGATGTGAAAAGTGTCATGGAAATTGAAGTCGTTCTTTGTTTCACATCCTAAGCACTTTCTGGGTGAAGAAGCATCTCCTGAATTGTCTATTGGACTCATTAGCGACTGCCTTACATTTATAACCTCTCGTTTTGGACTCTACCACAAGTGGAACCATTTTGGCTATGTTTATCCTATCAAATACTTTAATTATCTGAAAAGACCTCTATTAAGTCACCCGTCAGCCATCTCATTTTTAGAGAAAAGACCCCCAGCCTTGCCAGCCTGCTGGTGTGAAGGCTTTTCAGTCACCTGCAGATGCGGAATCTCTTGTTTTTTCGAAAGGGTGGGAATTATTGACAGGCTTGCATTTATTCACCAACAAACTGCTGTGGAAATGATCGAATAACTCAATTGTAGAGACAGGTGGTTTACCACAGCAAACTGTACAATGAGGGTTTTATCAGGCAGCTCAACAGGGAACCTGTTTAGAGCCTAATCTGGATTAAGGGCCATCGGTTGAGCATGATGAGAGCTGTGATTGATGCACCAAGACAGAAAATGAGAAAGCATTGACAACAGTCCTTATCCATTCCCATTCATGATGGCCTGGATCTTCCATGAAGCGGCAGTCATGGTTGGATTGCCACTCCACTCAAACTTTCAATACCCTTACTCTGCTCTGCGTTTCTTCTTCAGAAATGCGGAATGTACAGCCCTCCGAAGAGCTTGCTCACAGCACTCTCGGGAGGGAGGACTGGACACTGGAGACTCTCCCTTTTTACAGCATGAGCTGTTGTAAGCAAAGTTTAAATGTCCGGTGTGAATGTTAGCAAATAGGTGAACGGGTGAGTGGATGAATGAGTGAATTGGCAGGGCGTTAGTGTGAGTTGTGGGTGAGGTAAGTGGGTAAGTAGCGTGTTATGAAACCCAAACTTAACTCGTTGGGGAGCGCAGAGGTCGGAAACTCCAACTCCCGACGGGCCGCGGAGGTTTTGCGCATGTGCAGACCGGGAGCAGGCTGCCCATGTGTAGATCGGCATTTTAATATTTTTTTAGGTCCAGTGCACTTGTACATAAGGAAACGGCATGAAAACCTGGGTCAGGTGGCTGGGAGCAGAGCGTTATCAAGAAGAAGAGTCCCAGGCAGGGGACAGGGAAGTGGGACAGGGAGAGGCCCCAAAAGGGAGAGGGAACAGGGAGAGGTCCCAAAGGGAGAGGGGACAGGGAGAGGTCCCAAAGGGAGAGGGGACAGGGAGAGGTCCAAAAGGGAGAGGCCCGAAAGGGAGAGGTCCCAAAGGGAGAGGGAACATGGAGAGGCCCCAAAGGAAGAGGGAAGAGGGGGAGGTCCCAAAGGGAGAGGGGACAGGGGGAGGCCTGAAAGGGAGAGGGGACAGAGAGATGTCCCAAAGGAAGAATCCCAGAGAGGGGATTGAGAGGGCTGTGGGTAGCAGACTTTAATTGAACAGGGCTCAGGAGAAGCCCTGAAGATCCAAGAAGGCAGCCGAAGGTTGGTGACTCTATGCTGTGGGCCACTGGAGCAAAGGCATCCATTTGGAGCCGTAGTGCCCTACTCGCTTGGCACGGCCAAGGATCTGAAATTGTGCTTGTGAGTTGGTGCAGGGAGCAGAATCTTGGGAGACAAGATTGAAACCCTGTGAAGTGGGCCATCATTGAAGCACTTTTGGAGGCAAATCCCAGATTAAATCTTTAAAGGTGAAGACTGGAATCTCATGAAAAAAACAGAGTTTCAGTGAGATTGGTTAACTCACAGTGTTACTGATGTCTGGGGGGTTGTTGAGAAATCCATAGACTCTGTTTTGGTCGCATTTGACATTTATTGTGTAGGGTGGTGTGTTCAATCACAGTTCGCTTATTAATTCACATGTACCACATACTTACCCTGAATGTTAGATCTCAGATAGATATTGTAAACTCTTTTATCGTTCTGACCTTGTTTAGTAAAGTTTATTTTTGTTTGTTCAAAATCCATGGAATCTTGTGGCTTTATTCTTGGAGCAAGTATCTTAAATCTTTGTCTGCTTTAAAGGAAACATTATTGATCCCTAACCAGATATTGGGGGGTCTGGCCTAGGATTAAAACAGGTGGCAGGTGGCTATCATGGCAGGTGTGTAAGGTGGCATGTGGGTGAACTGACAGGTGGGTAGGAATGTGGGTGGGTGGCATGACAGGTGGTTAGGGTTTTAGGTGGGTATGGCAGCAGGTGGGTGAGGTGGCAGGGTGGGTGAAGTGGCAGGTGGGTAGGATGGTGGGTCAGTGAGGTGGCAGGCAGATGAGGTGGCAGGTGGGTAGGATGGTGGGTCAGTGAGGTGGCAGGTGGGTGAGGTGGCAGGTGGGTAGGATGGTAGGTCAGTGAGGTGGCAGGTGGGTAGGATGGTAGGTCAGTGAGGTGGCAGGTGGGTAGGATGGTAGGTCAGTGAGGTGGCAGGTGGGTAGGATGGTAGGTCAGTGAGGTGGCAGGTGGGTAGGATGGTAGGTCAGTGAGGTGGCAGGTGGGTAGGGTGGCAGGTGGGTGAGGTGGTAGGTCAGTGAGGTGGCAGGTGGGTAGGATGGCAGATCAGTGAGGTGGCAGGTGGGTAGGGTGGCAGGTGGGTGAGGTGGCAGGTGGGTAGGGTGGCAGGTGGGTAGGATGGCGGATCAGTGAGGTGGCAGGTGGGTAGGGTGGTAGGTCAGTGAGGTGGCAGGTGGGTAGGGTGGCAGGTGGGTGAGGTGGGTAGGTGGATAGGATGTCAGGTGGGTTGGGAAGGCCAGTCGTGTCAGGTTCAGGGGTAGTCGGGTGGTGAAAGGGTAGTCAGGTCTGGTCAGGGCCAGTGACGGGAGGGGGAACAGTTGGTTGTGGGGTAGTCAGGGGGACTAGGATTTTTCTGCCTAACATTTCCTGGGCAACTATCCAAGTAAGTCCCATGGAACTGTTTGAAACCTCTGACTTTAAGTCAGAGTCAGAGATTTTTGCGGAGGGTGCCGGGGAATAGGAGAATTGCCTGAAAGTTCAGACTTTCTAGGCAATTCCCACGGAGTTCAGCATGTTGGGACTTCTGCAGGGTCCTGATGCACATCTTGGGTCATACATCGGTCTCTGATGTCATGGAGACTGGAGGATTTTCATCCATTATCTAAAAGTGCTTCCCATCTAATTCCACGGTGGCTTTTGGTAGACTTCTTAGTTGGCAATGCCAGCACCACAATACTATGATATGGATTGCTGGCAGTGAACAGAGGGTTTAACATGGTATTGGCAGCAAAGTGAGGAGACACTGATGAAACTGTAAACGTACAGGGAGGCAGGAAAGCCATCTGGACAAGACCATTAATATTATCTATTCTGTAAGATGGTGAACCCATCACGTTGAAATGTCTTGCATTCATCAGGACAGACACCGTGCTGCAAAACTCAGAATATAATGTCTAACATTAGATGTGATTCCACAATTAGGCAGCACTTGCTGAACAATCCTGAGTGTGCTAAGAATTACACTAACAACCAATTTAAGATTATCAGTCTGGCTCACTTACACTTACTAGAAACCACATGTATTCATATGTAAGGACCTATCCTCTGCAAGCAAAAGGAACGTGTCATTGTGCCTTTCTTTGAATTAATCAAGCAGTTCCCTGGTCATTTCTCCCTGGCAATGCCTCGACCAATCAGAGTCGACCTGTCAACAAATCAGCACCTTTTTCTCATGCAGTATAAATCGTTGCTCTCTTTGAAATTTGGCATTCTTGTACCTGTCCTGATAAGTGCAGGATGAAAAGCTTCAACAGCATGTCTCTTTTTTGCAGCAATTCTCAGATAGGGAATAGCTTTAAAACTTTTCTGCAATGTTTCTATGAAACTTTGGTGATCAAAGCATTGGTGACGGGCATTGAGTTGGTCCTATCAGTTTCTTTTTTTAGACAAATTAATTATTTCTGTCAGGTAGGTTATCATAAATTGGAATAACTCACAGGGAGTCCAATCAAACATAAATTTAAAATGTTTTACAGAAAAGCCTTGCTTTTTCAGAGTCCTAACATGTAGAAAGTGATATCAGGAGCTGTCTTAAATTTTCTTCTAATGTTGGTCCTGGTTTCCTCTGTTGAAAGCCTTTGGCATTTTGTGACAAAATTTAATCTCACCTCGTGATGATTGCATCTTTAAAATGTAAAATGTGCCCACGAAACCTAAAATATCATCCACCAAGGACATGGAAATAATTGTCTGAAGCAGCCTTTGATTATCCCTGTTCATGGTATTCTTCCCTCAACCTTCTCCCCTTCTCTCCTGAAGATGCTGATTCTAGTCGGGGATCAGGTATGCAGGGAACCCCTCCAGTTCCTCCTCCAAGTTGGCAGTCTTTGTTAATGGTATGTTAATTAGATTGTCACAATACACAGGTGAAGAGCACTATTTAATTAATCATTTGGTAGCACAGAACTTGAGTATTGCTGAAAAAGAGACATGCTATTGAATCTCTTCATCTTGCACTCATGACAGATTTGCAAGAATAACAATTGTAAAGAGAAGAACAATTTATACTGCATGAAAAGAGAGTGCTGATTGGTTGGCAAATGGTCTCTGATTTGTGGAGGTATTGCCATGGGGAATGCAGTCTCTTTGCCTGCAGTATAAATTGCTGTTCCTTTTACAGTTGGTATTCTTGTGAATTTTTGCTGATGAGTACAAGATGAAAAACTTTGACAGCATGTCCCTTTTTGCAGAATTGTTTAATTGAATACTTACGTCACTTACAAAGGGAGGCGGCTGGGTTACTGTTGGTAGTAGGCTGGAGGCAGGCAGAAGTGATGCTGCATTCTGTAAATAAACTTATTATCAAGATAAGGATTTACATCTAGTTTCATACTTCACCATCTGGCGTGGGATCCAATTATCAGTCTTCATGTGTGAACCTAAATGAGCGACAGTCAGCGTGATGCTTGGTGGTGGAGACGATCAGAGGGACGTCCTCATGGATAGTCTGCAAATCCCTGTTTCATTCCTGGCTGGTTTTTCCTGCTTGGCAGCACTCAGATGGTAAGGCAAGTCAGACCGCCAACTTAGCTGCGATGTAGCTAACTTGGCACAGAGCAGGGACTGATCCTGAAACTTCTCTAGCGTTCATTCCTAGAGATCATAGACACATGCAGGACAGAAGGAGGTCATTCAGCCCATCATGGCTGTGCCAGCTCTTTCCCCATGGACCTGCACATTTTTTTCTCTTTTCGGGTATATACCCAAGCCTCTTTCATAAGCTATTATTGAATATGCGTCCACCAGCTTTTCAGACAGTGCATTCCAGATCACCATAGCTCACTGCTTTAAAAATAAATCTCCCCCTTGCTTCCTTTGCCAATTATCTTAAATCTGTGTCCTTTGCTTGATGATAATTTCTCTTAATTTTTTTCTATCAAAACCCTTCTTATAATGTTGAGTATCTCTATTAAACCCCCGCTTAACCTTCTGTTAACCTTTTGTTTCTGGTCTGGGCATTGCAATGATGCCACACAATGATCAGATGCAGGTTTCATTCAACATTCAATGGAGGGGGAGGTGCTAGAGGACTAGAGAACAGCTAATGTGGTTCCGCTATTTAAGAAGGGTTGTAGAGATAAGCCAGGGAACTACAGGCCAGTGAGTCTCACGTCAGTGGTAGGGAAACTATTGGAGAAAATTCTGAAGGAGAGAATCTATCTCCACATGGAGAGGGAAGGTTTGATCAGGGATAGTCAGCATGGCTTTGTCAGAGGGAGGTCATGTCTAACAAATTTGATTGAATTTTTTGACTAGGTGTGTAGATGAGGGTAGTGCAGTTGATGTAGTTTATATGGACTTCAGCATGGGAGACTTATAAAGAAGGCAAATGCACATGGGATACAGGGTAATTTGATAAGGTGGATTCAAAATTGCCTTAGTTGTAGGAGACAGAGGGTGATGACAGAAGGATGCTTTAGTGACTGGAAGTCCGTGTCCAGTGGCGTACCACAGGGATCTGTGCTGGGTCCCCTATTATTTGTCATTTATATAAATGACATAGATGACTATGTGGGGAGTAGGATTAGTAAGTTTGCAGATGACACAAAGATTGGACGGGTGGTTAACAGTGAGGTTGAGTATCTTGGGCTACAGGAAGATATAGACGGGGTGGTCAGATGGGCAGATAAGTGGCAGATGGAATTTAACCCTGAAAAGCGTGAGGTGATACACTTTGGAAGGAGTAATTTGACATGGAAGTATTCAATGAACGGCATGGCACTAGGAAGTTCTGAGGAACAAAGGGACCTTAGCGTGTGTGTCCATAGATCTCTGAAGGCGGAGGGGCATGTTAGTGAGGTGGTGAAAAAGGCATTTGGGACACTTGCCTTTATCAATCGAGGCATAGATTACAAAGCAAGGAGGTCATGTTGGAGTTGTATAGAACCTTGGTGAGGCCGCAGCTGGAGTATTGTGTGCAGTTCTGGTCGCCACATTATATGGAGGATGTGATTGCACTGGAGGGGGTGCAGAGAAGATTCATCAGGATGTTTCCTGGGTTGAAAGATTTAAGTTATGAAGAGAGGTTGGATAGACTTGGGTTGTTTTCGTTGGAGCAGAGAAGACTGAGGGGCGACCTGATCGAGGTGTACAAGATTATGAGGGGCATTGACAGGGAGCAGCTGTTCCCCTTAGTTGAAGGGTCAATCACGAGGTGACACAAGTTCAAGGTGAGGGGCAGGAGGTTTAGGGGGGATGTGAGGAAAAACATTTTTACCCAGTGGGGATGACGGTCTGGAATGCGCTGCCTGGGAGGGTGGTGGAGGCGGGTTGCCTCACATCCTTTAAAAAGTACCTGGATGAGCACTTGGCACGTCATAACATTTGAGGCTATGGGCCAAGTGCTGGTAAATGGGATTGGGTAAGTAGGTCAGGTGTTTCTCACGTGGCGGTGCAGACCCGATGGGCTGAAGGGCCTCTTCTGCACTGTGATTCTGTGATCTTGTGAGTTTCTGATTTCAGCCGTGCTGATGTGGGAGATGCTGTTCAGAGAGATCATTGGGAAGGGTCAGCACCTGGTCACTTTTATATATCGGGATTTACAGTGGCCAGGGAGGCATCTGATGTGTGAGTCAGAGAGGCCAAAGGGTGGACTGCAAGATAATGGAGAGCAGTCGTGCCCTCAGGATATTTCATAAATACATTTCATTAAGCAAATCATGAACTGTATTACAAAGTTCCCCTCCAAGCCACCCACCATCCTGACTTGGAAATATATCACCATCACCGAGCCAGTGATGTCCACATCCCATAAATGAATTTTTTAAAAGTCTGTCTGCATCTGTCATTTACAAAACACGGAGACTGATTTTAAAATATATACCCAGCAGGTAGAAAATATCAGCGCGGTCCTCCCCCAGTCTTAACCAATTGTATGGCTGAGTGTCTCGCTAGGCCAATTCAGGACGCATTAAGAATCAACAATTTAGACCAGGATTAAAAGCAGAGCCAATGCCCTGCCTTCTGACTGAAAAGTGTAAGGCAAGGCTGCCTCTGCTGGTCTTGGAAGCCATGATGCGATTTTACTTGGTTCAGGCAATTAGTTGCCTGAGATCATGGTTCCAGCCCTCTGAGGCATGATGTCCCGCTCCCCCCACCCCCAAAAGAGCTGCCAGCCAATCAAACAGCTGGCAACTCTTCAGTCCCAGCAGTGCCACTAAAAGTGATGGCCACTGCTGAGACTGCAGCCCAGGCTCGTGCAAAACTGGTGTTGGAGGCCGGAGAAGAAGCTAAGTGGGGAGAAGCCAGCCAGACAGGCCCTGGCAAAGGAGGGATGCAAGGATCGAGAGTGGAATCATCAAACAGGGGGTGTGGTGGGGGTTGGTGACCCTTTCTGGCAGGAGGCCCTCCATGGGGCACAGGGTGCCCGAAGCAGAGGGACCGCTCACAACGAAGCCCGCTGCGAGGGTTTGCCTCCCCCCTCAACCACTGGTAAAACATCCGCGGCAGTGAGAAAAGGCCCGTAAGTGACTATTAATTGGCCATTCATGAGTGTCGTTTGGTCCAAGGGCAGACAGGCTGCCCGACTCCTACCCCGCATAGGTGGGTAGGTGACAGGCAGGGTGCCCCTTCCCACCCCCACCCCCTGAAATCCCACCCAATTTTATGCTCCCATTCCTGGGGGTGGGGGAGGGGTGTAAAATTCTGGTCATAGTATGGATGAGAATCAACCTGACCAGTGAATCATCTGCTCCTTACACCACGAGTCACTTTTATAGTCATTTTCTTGCTACTGCATTTATTGAATTCGATTTCACACCTTTCCCTGTTGGGATTATCACTCACAACCTCGAGAGATTTTAATGTAGCACCATTACCCCAATGCTATCATTCTGGCAGATCAGTCATAAATGTGCAAATACGGAGTTTCTTTATGCGGTAGAACATTTTGCAGACATCTCTCTTACAGTGCTGCCACTCTGCTTATCTTCACAGAGGAAGTACTGAAAACCAACATTGCTCACTGGTGGTCCCCAGATGGAGCCAGGCTGGCATACGCTACAATTAATGATTCAAAGGTGCCCACAATGGAAATCCCGACGTACCTTGACTCCCTGTACCCGACCGGGAAAATGTACCCTTATCCAAAGGTAACTATTAAATGGGAAAGCTACTTGCAAAAGGAACAACTAGTAAAGCTTGAGAAATGGCTGGTACTGCTCTGAACTAGCCTTGTATACAATAAAATGGAGCCCCAGTTTGGACCAAGCTTGACTGGTTTCTCCTTCTGTGGGGAGGTGCACGGTTTGTTTCAAGTGAAATATTTAGATCACAATGAACGATAACCAAATTGCAAAATGTGTTGGGTTACTTTTATCTGGACATGTCTCTCTTTGAACTTTGAGTTCTAAGGAACTTACTTTCAAAAACATTGCTTTTCCTTTAGGACACTGAGCTTCTTGATGAAATGATTAAAATGTATTTTCTTCATTCGAATGTTATGCCCGTTCTTTACTGTTTAACTGTAGGCTGGCCAAGAGAATCCGACAATCTCACTGTATGTGGTGAATTTAAATGGACCCACTCATACTCGCGAGATGATCCCTCCGGAGGACACGAGAATGAAGTAAAATCTCTGAACTTATTTTTCTTCTGCCTAATCACTTCAGCATCTATTTGTTTTCTGCTACTGTATTAGAAAGAGAACTTTTACAAATTATAAATTCTGACACAGCACATTGGGAACTTGGGGGAGATGGTGGTGTAGTAGTATTTCACTGGACTAGTAATCCAGAGACCCAGGCTAATGTCCTAGGGACATAGGTTCAATTCCCCCCTGGCAGCTGGTGAAATTCAAGCTCGATTAATAAATCTGGAATTGAAAGCTAGTTTCAGTAATGGTGGCCATGGCAACTATCAAAAACCCATCCAGTTCACTAATGTCCTATAGGGAAGGAAATCTGCCATCCTTACCTGGTCTGGCCTACATGTTGACTCTGAAGTGACCCAGGAAGGCACTTGGGCAATTAGGGAGGGTAACCAAATGTTAGCTTTGCCAGTGATGCCCACCTCCTGTGAAAGAGTAAGATAAAGGGGGCATTAGATTCAGGGTAGCTGCGCAAATACTCTTGGCTTTAGGATTACTTGGCACGCCTGCACTTCACACTCCCCATGGCCTCAACAGTCCTCCCTGGTGGGGTATCCCCTTTGATCAGCAGGCCTTTTGCTCTTGGCCAATCTTAATTTTAAATGATACTTACCCCTCCAAGGTCACCAAGCTGCCTCAGCAGTACCCACCTCTCCCTGTGCAGCACCGGGAACTTCAGAGGTCCCAAACCTTCTGGAAAGGCTATGGGCCCTAACAACATCTTCTCCAAATCAAGGCGACATATCACTGGGAGTCCCAACGCTCACCAGTACATCCTCCCTTTACATAGTGGGACTCACCAGCTTCTATTAAGGGAATTAATAAGACACCATGACCGCCCATGAGAAAGATTGTCAATCCCATAGGGTTATCACCATTTTGGCCCTTTATCATATTCCATGGGTGGACAGGAATTTCATTCCAGCACACTTAAGGAAGCAGAACTCCTATAACTTTGGAGCTGAGAAGCAGAAAATGCCAGTGGTAGAATTGTCCATGCATCGAATATTAATTATGCAACATTTTTGGCAGCTCCCTCCACCTTCAGTATATCAAGATTTCACTGTCTGTGTTTATTAACGAGGCTGCCAGCATTTGGGCAGGCCATTGCCTTACTTCCAAAGGTCTACGATATTAATTGGTCCAGACAGAAAACACTGGGAAGGTTGATCTCGAAACAAATGAAGAAAGTTGAAAATTTCAGCTATGACCCTCCATCAAAACTGGCTCACTCCTAATAAAGGTCCCCGGATCCCAGCTGAAACATAAGCACCTGTTTCTCCCCAGGGAATCTAGTTCAAATTCAAAACTCATCTGCAGAAACATGACATAGATTTATATAGAATTTACAGCACAGAGGAAGGCCATTCGGCCCAGCTGATCTACGCTGGCATACATGTTCCATGCAAGCCTCCTAACGCCCTATTTTATCAAACCCTATCAACATGTCCGACTATTCCTTTCTCCTTTGTTACTTACCTAGCTTCCCCTTAAATGCATCTATGCCATTCCCTCAACTAGTTCTTATGATAGTGAGTTCCACATTCCAACCATTCTTCCACTCCTTAGTGATGCCACATGACAATCCCACTTTTCAGTTGCAATTAAGTTTTAATACTTTCCATCCCTTTGCTGCTGATTGAGTGTATGCTGATGGTATGGTCATTGAATGGTTTGGATTTGCCCTGCTTTTTGTGGACAGGACATACCTAGGCCATTTCCCACATGGTCAGGTAGATACCAATGTTGTAGCTGCATTGGAACAACTTGGCTAGGGATGTGGTTAATTCTGGAGAAGAAGTCTTCAGCACTGAAGCCAGGATGTTGTTAGGGCCCATAGCCTTTTCTGTATCCATTGCCTGCAGCCGTTTCTTGATATCAAATGGAGCAAATTGAATTGGTTGAAGACTGACATCTACTCAGCACTTCTGATTGGCGGTAATTGCAAATGCTAATCAGACTTGTCCTTTGCGCTGATGTGCTGGTCTACCCCAGCAATCAGAATGGGGACGTTTGTGGAGCCTTCTCCTCTAATCATATGTAGGCCAGAGCAGGTAAGGACAGCAGATTACCTTCTCTAAAGGGCATGAATGAATCATATTTTTTGCTTTTTGGATAATCTGATATTTTCATGGTCATTACTACTGAGAATAACCTTTTATTCCAGACTTATTAACTAAATTAAGTTTAAATTCCACCAGATGTCATGGTAGGATTTGAACTCATTTCTCTAGAGCATTGTCCAGGCCTCAGGACTATGAGCCCAGCAACATTATCACTATGTTACCATTCCATTACATTGAACCTGTACAAGAAGGAAGGGTCATGCAGAATCTGCACTTAATGAGGTGGAAAATACTTTTCCACTGAATTGCAGTCGTTCTGTATAAAAATTAATTAGTGAGGACAATTAACTGCATTTCAGGAACAATAAATTGGAACTAGACTTTTGGAATACCAGATAATTTTTCATCAGCAGGCCCAATGCATTTCCCAGTGTCATTTTATTTTTTCGTGAAAGGCTTTTGACGTTTTATTTATTCTTTTGCAGGATGTGGGCGTCGCTGGCTAGGCCAGAATTTATTGCTCATTAATAATTGCCCTTGACAAGGTGGTGGTGAGCTGCCTTCTTGAACTGCTACAATCCATGTGGTGTAGGTACACCCACAGTGCTGTTAGGGAGGGTGTTCAAGGATTTTGACCCAGTGACAGTGAAGGAACGGCAATATAGTTCCAAGTCAGGATATTGTGCGGTGTGGAGGGGAATTTGCAGGTGGTGGTGCATCTGCTGCTCTTATCCTTCTAAGTGGCACTTACCTGGATACTTACCCTGGAAATGATACACATTCAGTCTTTGGTGTAGTTCAGTGATTAACAATGTCACTCAACTCACCCCAACCGACACCCAATTGCACCTCCTGACCCAACTGCCCATCCCCACCCACCCAACTACCAATGCCCAACGACCTGACTGCCCACCCTGCAAACCCACCCAGCCTGACCACCAGACCCACCCATTTGCTCACCCACCCACTTGCCCACTTACCCACTCACCCACCCACCCAATCACTTACACACCTATTCCCTCATCACTAACCTACTGGAAACCATTGCAACTTTCAACACTTACCTGAATACAGCAGCTGATGTCTTAAGAAGGCAGCGTGTCCTATCACTGCTCCTCTTCGCTAGTGCTGTCCATGGATGGCTGGGGGGTGGCAGAGGGTGGTTGCCAGGAAAGGCAGGAGGTTGGCTTTCACTGGGCCGCTCCCTCTTCCCAATGTTGGGTTACTCGAACAAGCACTGAGTGCCTTTGAATGAGGGACCGACTGCTACCCCGGAAGCCTGCAAGCAACCTGGTTTCCTTTTTGGGATTCCCGCATGGCGAATCCAATGCCTGCTGCTGGATAACTACCAGTGGCAGGCGAGATGAGGCCCTCAAGTGGGCAATTAATTGGTGGCAGGGCCCGAAGGCCATCCACGATCCTTCCTTCACGTACTTAACTGAGACTGAGGCAGAAAGGTGGCAATGTCTCTACTTGCCACTCTCTTGCCTGATTAAGTGACCCCGCCCACCCCCCCCCTCCCTTGCCACAGGGGAGGACGTTAAATTACACCCTAGGTATAGGCATGAAACCCATGAGCTTTCTCAGAGTGCTAAAGAAATCTGTTTAGTCGGACACAAACCTTTTGAAGCAATGACTGATAAGTCAGCTATACAGTTTCTGCATTATCAGTGCATTCCAAGTGTAGTCCAAGACAAACCAATAATACATCATTTGATGGGACCATTATAACAATGTAATTTTAGCTGCAGTAAGAATCTGGGTGGCTGAGGTGTTAAGGTCACTTGTTGTAAGTGTGATTTTCGGAGATAGGCAGAGCAAATGAAATACTTGTTCTTTGCCAGTGTCTTGCCTGCAAAAATGTTTCTTTTCTTTTATCTTTTCAGGGAGTATTATGTTACCATGGTGACGTGGGCAAGCAGCACTAAACTAGCAGTAAACTGGCTGAACAGAGCCCAGAACGTTTCCATCCTGACTTTATGCGAGGCCACCACGGGCATTTGCACAAAGGTATGGGCACATCCAGCGAGTAAATGGCACAAGAAAATAGTGATATCTCTGAGTCTGTGGTGACATCGATAAGGCTTCACTGATGATGAGAAGCAAATTGAAACACATGGACAGCTGGCATCCTGGCTTGTGTGCTTCAGATTCCACACCTACAAGGAACAGAAAGATCCCAGGTTCAATCCCTGGGCTGTGCTGAGTTAGCTGCTTTCAGGCTGGGTCATGATATGGGCACTACACCATTGGGCTCAGCGCCCCTTGGCTAAAGGCAAATCATTAGGCTGGGGTTTCCCACTCCCGGCCGCTGTCCACTGACTCCTGCTGCAAAGACCCTATATGTCGATAGCAAACGCAGATGAAGCTCAGCTATGATTCACAACATGTTGGAATAGCCTGCTAGCACTCACTGTCTATGAGGCCTGTAGGTTGGAAGTGACCCATAGAAACTGGTCGTCCTGGACAAGTTTAGTCAAACTTGAGGGGGAATGGAGGCCTGCTGTTTTCCCTTGGGTTGGGAAGGGGGAGAGGGAATCAGCAGACAAGCCTTTCCAGGACATTCTTCCTGAAGTTATTTTTTAAGTGTTTAAAAAGAAAGGAAGACTTGCATTGGTGCTCACTTGTCCTGTGGGGCCTGATTCTGTTCTACTTGAGTGCTGAGATTGCTCAATGACAGAGCCTCCACTTGGGTCTGTCCAGGGTTTTTTTTGCCCCATGTAGTGGGTTCCAACTTACAGGCTTTGAGATTGGCATTCAGGATACCTTTGCACCTGAGTCTGGGACATCCTCTGATGCGGGTTCCCGTGCTCAACTGGCTGTAGAGTAGCACCTTCGGTCTGCAGGAATCCTCCGTACAGGCCACCTGGCTGCCCCAGCGAAGCTGAGCTCTGATGAACATGCTCTCAATGCCAGGTATGTGGCACCTTGCAAGAACTTTGGCGCTAGGGATTTGGTGCTGCCACTTGATTTTGTAGATAGATCATAAGCAGTGATGACCCCAGCTGTTGTATGCACACCTCACGGTGATAGGGAAGTGATGTGAGAATCACTGCCTGGTATGATTTGAGACAAACTCCGTGCTCTCGCCAAAGCCTGTGGGTGAGCCTGCCAAATGCTGAGCTTGCTTTTGCCTGGTGATGGGTAATTACGTCATCCTATGTGGTGTTGGTGGACAGGATACTCGCAAGATGGCAGAACTCCTGAGCTGAGGGATGTGCTGTTGATTGGGTCTATGGGTCTTTGAGCTTGTGGCCAGGGGAAGGTCGATACAAAATCTCTGTCACTGTTGTAATGTAGGAAACACAGCAGCCAACTTAGCGCATAGCAAACAAACAGCAATGTGATAATGACCAGATAATCGGTTTGTGTAATGTTGAACGAGGGTAACTATTTACCTGGACACCGGGGATAATTCATGGGAATTTTTTTTTACATCCACTGAGGGAGCAAACAGGTCCTTAGTTTAATGCCTCATCCAAATGACAGCATCTCCAACAGCGCAGTGCTCCTTCAGTTCTGCAGTGGAGTGTCAGCCTAGAGTTTTACAAACAGGTCTTTGGAGTGCAGCTTATTAAAGGCTGTTGAACGAGCCTTATGTTGTACTGACATGGACACCTTTTTACTGTTACAGAAACATGAGGATGAAAGTGAAAGCTGGCTCTCCAGGCAGGTAAGAAATAAAATAACAGAATGGTCTGTTTCTCTCTCTCTCACTTGTTTTTTTTATTTTGTCTGCTTGTAGAATTATCTCTAAGATGCTGCAATTTATTGAACAGAGGCACTGTGCTAAAATGGAGCTCATATTAAAAGTAAGTCAACGGCATCTCTGAGTAGGTAAATGCACAACCTGATGTGATCCAGAACCACTCACACCAGCATGGTTTTTTGTACCTCTGACAGGGCAGCACTCCCTCAATACTGCACTGAGCATAGGATTTTGTGCTTACAGTCTCTGGAATGGGCCTTGAACCCACCACCTTCAGACGTGGGAGTGTTATCCACTGACCCATAATTGACAATCAATATACAGTACTTCATCACACCTCTAAGAAATGTCACAAAGCCCTTCATTTAGATTGCAGTGCAGTGGCTTATATAGACAACCAAAGCAGCCATTGCAAACTGTAAAATCCCATGAATTGCACTGAAAAGAATGCGCAAATAGTGTGGATGGAGGAATGTTAAAGTTGGATACTGAAGCAGTTTCATGGGACTTTTATTATCGACCTGTTCCCTGAGAAGGAACGTCTCAGAGGTCATTTTAACATTGGTTATGGTGTAAAATGCATGCTGTCGAATTGGCTTCCCATTATACCCACAGTGGGAAGGAAAATCTGGCAGCTGGTGTAATGGTAAAACGTCCAATATCGGCCGTTTCAACCATCACTAAAACGATACCCTTCATCAGAAGGACAGCAGCACCCACAATACACAGCTCCCTCAGTAGTTCAGCAGAGTCACAGCCTCAGTCGCAATCCATAACCTTCTGATTTAGGAACAAGAGTAGTATCACTGACACTACATAAGGACTGCTGGCATGCATAGATCTATAACCACAAGCGCTCACCCTCCACCCAACCCCCACCCCAGCCTGAGCTAACACCGTTGGGAGAGGAAGAGAGGAATAAAACCATTAGTGGTTCAGTGCGAATGCTGTATCAATGATATCGGTTATCACCCCAACATCTGGACCCAGCTCAAACACACAACCAAAGATCATCCAAGGTATGAATGGGTTTTCAGATGTTGATGCACCACTTGTGCTTGTCACTCATGACCCATTGCACAATCTGAACCCTCAATTAGATTATTTACGTATATTCACTCCCAATTATTAGCCGTTCAACATTGTAATGAGGCCTTCTGTGTTTGTGAGCTCAAGGGTCACAATGATATTTAAAGAAGGGTACTAGATGTTTGGAGGAGGTCTTGTGGTGCAGTGGGTAGCGTCCCTGCTTCTGAGCCAGAAGCTTTGGGTTTGGGTCCCACCCCAGGACTTGATGGTCACAGAAGCAGTGTTTATAACAAGTTGATTATCAACCTGCAAACCCTTCCAACACACCACTGGCAGGAGGTAAGACTGGGCAAGATTTCTGGTCAGGCATGTGATGGAAAGAACATTAGAGCCTCTGCCCTCACTATCCATGCTCTAGACTACAACATGAATGTAAAAGTGCATGTTGCCACAGCAACTTGGACTCTCCACCACCACTAGATGATTGAATATAAAAGAATCATACAGGACAGAAGGAGGTCATTGGTCCATCATACCTGTGCGTGCTGAAGGAGCTATCCAATTAGTCCCTCTCTGCTGCTCTTTTCCCAAAGTCCTATCAAATCTCCCTTTTGAAAGTTAGGATGCAGATTCAATAATCTCAGTAGTGCGTTCCAGATAAATTGGATTCATGAGTACCTCAAATTCAAAAAATATCAATTAGCCATTACTATCTGTTTCCGATCCATTAGCCATAACTTTGTATCCATGTTTCCATGTTTCTCTTGGACTTTGAATTAGAAAAAAATAATTTGATCAACAAGCCTCATATATGCACATTATTAAATGCCTTTAGAAAATCCATACCCAGTTCACTTTCCTCCCCTACATTACAACAGTGATTACACTTCAAAAGTACTTCATTAGTTGTAAAACGCTTTGGGCCATTTCCAGTGGGTCATGAAAAATGAAATAGATATGATATATATTATATATTTATATTTTACCAAATATTGTGATCGGCACAGCCTTACTAGCATCAGGCTGACTAGTCCATCGTAGCAGATTTGTTGAACAGAGGTGTTATCTCAGCAATTCTCCAGTTTTTTTCACCCTCCAACTGAGGATTTTTTTCTTCGTTCATGGGGCGTGGGCATTGCTGGCAAGGCCAAGATTTCTTGCCTATCCCGAGTTGCCCTTGAGAAGGTGGTGGCTCGTCACCTTCTTGAACCACTGCAGTCCCCTTGGTGAAGGTACTTTCACATTTGTTAGGGAGGTAGATTGAGGATTTTGCTTCAACGATATAGTTCCAAATCAGAATTCTGTGTGGTTTGGAGGGAACTTGCAGCTGGTGGTGCTCCTATGCGTCTGCTGCCCTTGACTTTCCAGGAGGTAGAGGTTGCAGACTTGGGATGTACTGTTGAAGAAGCCTTGTTGAGTTGCTGCAATGCATCTTGCGGATGGTACACTTGCTGCCACAATGCACGGGTGGTAAAAGGAGTGAATGGTTCAGGTGGTGATGGGATGCCAATCCAACTGGTTGCTTTGATCTGGATTGTGCTGTGCTTCTTGAATTGTTATCCAGGCATCTCTTGACTTGTGCTTTGGGCTTGGAAAGGATTTGAGAATTCAGAAGATGAGTTCCTTGCCTTAGAGGAACTTCTAGCCCCTGACCTGCCCTTGTAGTCACAACGTTTATATGGCTGGCCCAGTTCAGTTTCTGGTTAATCATAACCCCAAGGGTGTTGATGATGGGGGAATTCTACAATAATAATGCCTATGAATGTCAAGGGGAGATAGTTGGATTCTCTTTTCTTAAAGATGGTCATTGCCTGGCACTAGTGTAGCACGAATGTTATTTGCCACCTGTTAGCTCAAGCCTGAATGTTGTCCAGGGCTTGTTGCATGCAGGCATGGACTGCTACATTATCTAAGGACTTGTGAATGGAACTTAACACTGTGCGATCATCAGTTAACATCCCTTCTTCTTACCTTATGATGAAGGGGAGGTCATGGATGAATGATGTATTCAGGATTGTGGCGAGAGCCACTTCTATTTCCTTTCTCAGCATTCACTTGTCATTCTATTGCTACAGGGTGTTTTTGACTCAAAGTGCCAGCTAGTTTTTTAGTTCTGCTTCCTTCTGTATAGTCAGGATCCCTCAGATTCTGCAGCGCCTCAAAGCCAATTCCAGTTGCAAGCACGACCAAATTCTGCGGCAAGAAATTGTGATATCCCCAGTGCATTTCCAACTGATCTATACACACTTGTGTCCTTAAAGAAAGTACATGGAAGTCATTGAGGATTAGGGATGGGCAATAAATGCTGGCCTAGCCAGCGACGCCCACATGCCATGAGTGAATAAAAATAAAAATTCTAAATTTAAAAGAAAGAGAGCAAATTTCAAGAACAGTATTTGAACCACAAACGCTGCAGCACTAGATGAGGAGGAGGAGAAGAGACGGGGAGGAGGAGTGGATCAACAGATGAAGGTAGAGGTACAGTAACCATCAGTAAAAGGGGCAACAGAGGTCGGCTAATTCATCATCAAGTCCGGAATCAAACCTGGAGCTTCCTGATCTAGATGGCCCAGTCATGTATTGTCGTAATCGGAGGGGCCGAGCCATTTACTGAGGTGAGTGGGCACTCTTGGTGGGCGAGGCTTCACACCTTTGGAAAGCCCATCCCACTATCTTAGCACGCTGAACCATCGTGACAGCCCTGTTGCATCGTTGAGTGACTACCCTGAATACTTGGCCATAGGCCGACAACGTCGCCTTGACAAGAAATTAAACGGCAAAGTGAAAGCTAGGAAAATGTAAATATACAGCGATCTAAAGTGATTCATTGTACTGAGGGTGTAATGTCACATGAATGCAAAAGCTGACGCGACGCTGTTTCGGAGACAGAACTGAATGCAGAATGCTGCAGCGTCCTGTCCAGTTCCCACAACAATCACAGTACCTTGTCAAGTCTGGTTAGGAAAAAAATATGGATCTGACACATTTGAAGTAATAAAAGGGAATAGAGTAATAAAACATGTGAACTCTTTGAAGCCATGAAATACATTTACAGCCCCAGAATTTATTTGCAATGGCAGCTCAATGACTATTTTCCTCTTTTTGTTAAGCTTTACTGAACAGGACTGTAACAGGCTATCAGCTAAAGCTGGTCTTTCTTATTGACACATGCAAATTAGATTTCAATAAAATGTAACCTGTTAATAAGTGAGTTTTAAAGATGAAAACATCATGGGCCAGGATTTTTCCTTTGGCGGGCGGGCTGGGCAGGAGCGGGCGGGGGCGGGCGTGGAGCTGATTGCCGCCCGCGATCGGTTCCGCGCCCTCATTGTACGTGGGCTGGCCAATTAAGGCCCGCTCAAAGTAATACGCGGATGGTAGCGCTCAGCGCTACCTGTGCGGGCGGCGGGAGGAGGGAGAGTCAGGGTCAGCGTTCCTTCGCGCGCATGCGGAGCTGCCTCAGAGAGATTGAATGAGTATTAAAATAATTAAAGCATTGAGTTAAAAGTTTATTAAACATGTCCCCTCGTGTGGCTGTGTTACATGAGTGGGGACATTTTTTTATATTTATGAAAATTAATTCATTTATTTAATAAAAGCTTCAGGAAGCTTTTGGTGGGTGAGGTTTCCTGAAAAACGCAAAGGCCGCTTGGGCTTTCCACCTGCCCACCAGCCTCAAGGTTGGACGGGCAGCGTTCTCACGTGGCTCAACTGGTTTCTTAATTACCTTAATCGGCTGTTTACATTTCGGCGTGCTCACAGCCGACTGCGGCGGCGCGCCCACCGAGCCAAATATCCCGATGGCGCACGATGACATCGGGACGCACGCCCAACGTCATCGCACACGTCATTTTACACGTCGGCATGTCGGGCCCGCCCCTGCACGCCAACCGGAAAATTCTGCCCGCGGTTTTTGAAAAACCAATTCGAAATTATTTTCTCGACCAGCTCTGTTGGCCGGGATGTGGCGGTCAGCGGCGAAGCAGAGCCGTTCGCCGCTGACTACGTGTAGAAGAATGATTCCCACCTTTCTCGTCGGCTGCAGTGGGAACTTGGTCTCCCAGCTGCAGAATGGGTCCAACAGCAAATTCAGTGCAGGAGTATAGCGGTGTAGTGCACTGCCGGCAAAACCATGCCCTATTTTGATGTTACAAGCTGAAGATAGGCCCCTTGAGGTCTGTGTTCAGCCCAATGATGGGCACTTATTTCTTGACACTTTGGAATTTCTTATTTGATGGTGGCAATGTAACTGTGTTTGCACCGTCCATTGCTTGGCTGAGAAAGCGATGGAATAAAGGACATAGAGGACAAAATCTGAAAGACAGCAGTTCAAATGCCAGTTTAAGGGAGTGTGTGTCGCTGTGTGTGCGTGTTTAAGCATGTGGAGTAATGAAATGAAGAGTAGATTGACCCAACAAGGAGCTTTAACAACTTTTGCATTTTCTTGTGTTCCCTCATATTATTGGGACACCAAAGTAAATGTTGTGAGATTTGTGCCCATGTTAAAGTTGTCTTAAGTGCCAAGTTTATTTCAACGACCCCCACCCCCGCTCCTTCCTGAACCTTAGGTGCGCTCAGGTTAGGGTTTACTCCAGATCTGGCAGATTGTTTGACTTTGACCAGCACTGAGGTATTGAGTGAAGTAGTTGCATTCCCCAGCAGAGATTATTAGTAACACCCTTCTTCCCGTGCCTACTTCTTTCCATGTCCAAGAGTTGTCACTTGGTCTCCTACTCGTTTTTTCCTAGCCTTTGGAAGTGTGGAATTCCTTGCCTCCATCAAATTTCCTTTTCTACTACAGTTGACAAGCTTTTAAAACCCCAAGTTTGGTGTCATACCTAACCAACAGTACATGTATTGTTTGGTTATCTTTACCTGCTCCTTCCATCCTTGCTGGCATCCTGCACTGTTGGTCTTTGATCTTCACCTTCTCAATTGAAAGCCGTTGTTAAAAAAAATGCTGTTCCCTCCACTCCCAGCTCCTGAGTTTATTTGGTCAGTGGAGCCCATTTTAATGTTGCTGTACAAAGGTTTCCAGTTAGATCCTTTGGGTAGACCTTGACTTTGGCTACTAGCGTTAACTGAGTGACCGTGAGTCAGGAGGCCATTTTACATATGATTAAAGTCAATGGAAATAAAACTCAGGAAAGTTGCAGAATGGGCTGCTAACTGGTTATCACCTGCTTCCCACTGTCTCACAAAGTCAGGATCTACTCCCAAGATCCAAATAGTCTTCATGATTTTCATTTAAAAGCTGGCTCCCTCTCCCCATTATTTTGAAATATGAATGTAGTCCCACTGAACACAGCAGAATGGCACTCTTATGACTCTTTTAATGTTCTTGTTCATTATGCACCTCACGTCTAAAAGCTCAATGTTTTTATCCTGATCACAGAACGAGGCCCCATTATTTTCCAAAGATGGAAGGAAGTTTTTTTTCATCCGCCCGGTTCCGCAGGGAGGCAGAGGGAAGTTTTACCACATTGCCATGTCATCCGCTCAAGTAAGTACTTCACTGGATCAGTTCAATTCCTAGGTTTCATTGCAGTTGAATTATTCAGCATTCAAATAAAATATTCTTTACAGAAAGATTGGAATCTAATTTCAGTCTTCTGACTCCACAACGGTAGACAGTCAATTTTTTTTGCCCTGACTGTTCTTGTACATCTTAACACTTTGCTAATGTTTGTGCAATTTGTTAATCTCTCATTGCCAGACACTCAAATATAAATATTCTGAAAATATAACTAATATATAATTAGACTAGATATATAATTAAAATATAATTAGACATTATTGAAAGGACTGCAAGGCATTGGAGACAGTACTCTTCCCCAGTGACCATGCATGATAACACACGCACCTACAATGATTTTCCTTGGAGTATAATTTGAATGTTCACAATGTTCATTTGAGCTTCCACTGCTGTCACACAAACAATAGGATTGCATTGAGGATGGAGACTTTTTTTGATTAAAGGACATCCCAATGAAGCACGATGGTGCGGCATGAATGATCGTAAATTATACAACGTTAGAGTATGAGAGCTGTTTCTGCAGCTCCATCCTGACATCCCCAGAGTTTTCTGTCTGAGTCACTGTCAGGAAATATTGAGCAGGATCCTAGTAAATTCCACATTAGGAGAGATTGGCCCACTCATTAGTGCACTCATACAAAGCTCCCCTATGCTCTATTTTAAGATAGATTTATAGATAAATTAGCAATGATGCTAAAATAGCCACTTATTATATTGTTTAACGCATTAACCAGTGCAATTTTGGAGGAAAGTAACTTAATAAGCATCACAAAGAGCCCCCAACATTAAATGTGATTCTGCGATTGGACAACACTTGCTAAATAATCTGATTGCGCTAAGAATTACATTTATTTTCTTTATTCTTTCATGGGATGTGGGCATCGCTGGCAAGGCAAGCATTTGTTGCCCATCCCTAATTGTCCTTGCCAGGTCATTTCAGAGGGCAGTTAAGAGTCAAGCACATCGCTGTGGGTCTGGAGTCACATTTAGGCCAGACCAGGTAAGGATATTAGTGAACCAGATGTGTTTTTACAACAATCAATGATAGTTTCATGGTCACCATTACTAAGACAAGCTTTATGTTCCAGATTTATTAACTGAAGTTAAGTTCCACCAGCTGCTATGGTGGAATTTGAACCCATCTCCCCAGAGCATTTGCCTGAGTCTCTGGATCGCTAGTCCAGCGACATTACCACTATGGCACCATCTCCCCATAACATGGGAAACCAAATTAAGATTATCTGTCGAGCTCATAATGTGGCTCACTTACGCATGCTAGAAGCCACATATATTCACACACAAGGCTCTGTCCTTTGCAGACAGGAGGAGCATGTCCACGCATTGCGCCTTTTTCAACTAAACAAAGTGTTTGGGGGGCAGCCATTCCCTGGTTCATTCTTCATGGCAATGCATTGATCAATGCATTGGGGAGGCAATGGCACAGTGGTATTGTCACTGTGCCATTGATAGTGGAATAGGCAGATAGTGGAATTTGAATTCAATAAATATGTGGAATTAAAAGTCTACTGATGACCATGAAACCATTGCCGATTGTCATAAAAACCCATCTGGTTCATTAATGTCCTTCAGGGAAGGAAATCTGCTGTCCTCACCTGGTCTGGCCTATAAGTGACTGCAGACCCACAGCAATGTGGTTGACTCTTAAAAATGCCCTCTGAACAAGGCAATTAGGGATGGGCAGTAAATGCTGGCCTAGACAGTAGATTCCCACAAACGAATTTTTAAAAAAATCAGAGTTTGACCTGCCTAGTTTGAACTTGCGCAAAGGCTAAGCAGTTAACTGTCCCCTGATGCATTCTCCATGGTCAATACCTCTACCAATTAGAGTCCACTTGCCAAGCAATCAGCACCCTCTTCTCATGCGATATAAATTATTGGTATTCTTGCGATGAGCGCAAGACAAAAAACTTCAACAGTCTCTTTTTTCAGCAATTACATAGAGTATTGAGATACCTCGAACTTTCCAACGTTAGGCACAACTGTTGCTGAGATTTCTTCACAGTGACCAAAAATGGTGTAATGAAGGATATAGGGGGAGGTTTCCTGTAATCCCTATGTACCGCCAAACTCCTAAATGAAGCAGAAAGATTTACTGTTACTGCTTGAAGTGTAAAACCATCTTAAAATGACATTCATGGTTTTGCTGGAAGTAGCAAAAAAAAACAAATTGTTACTTTTAGTCACAAAATCTACTTATGCCAACTAAGAGTTCATCCATTAAATGCATAAAAGGAGGGATAAATGGTGTACAACCTCCAAGTATTGTCAATTTTGACAGTCCAGTAAATCTGATTGTCTTTTCATCTGTTTCAGGTTAACAATAGTAATGATAATTTGCAGTCCATCACCTCTGGTAACTGGGATGTGACACGGATTTTGTCATATGACGAATTGCACCAAAAAATGTAAGTCTCCAGAAAGTATTGAAATAAATTAGAGATAATGTGGGGTAATTCTGACTAACGGCTATAGTGTAAATCAGGACAATATGAGAATGGTCACCCATTCCACGGAATTGAAAATCGGGAGATATGTATAACATATGGCCAACTGATAATGGCCATTTTATACTAGGATCCAAACTTACAATTACCCCCAAGTAGGATCTTGGCACCTAGAGATTTCAAATTATGTGCAGAGCTTAATTACTTGGCTTATGCTGCGCCTTGAGTATCTGGGCAGAATCAGAGTCATGCTTGATGCAATCTGAAATGGAAGCAGTAAACATTAAATATCACAACAACTAAGCTGGCATCTCAAAGAGAGAGATAGGTTAATGTTTCAGTTGGGATTCTATATTGTTGTCTCCATGAGGTTTGGCACCTAAAACATGACCTGTTCCTCATTGTTTGGATGCCACACAACACTTGGGCTCTATTCTTTACACTTTCTCTTCTCATTGCACCCTCCACACCTCCCTTCCCTACAACACCTTCCACACCTCACCTCCGCACTCCATTGTCCTCATCTCCCCCCACCACCCCATTTCCCTCACCTCCCCTCCATACCTCCTGCCCCGCTGTTCCCTCTATACCATCCTTCTCCACTCTCACAGTTTTTTTTATTGGATATTGCAAACACATCTCTGAGTTAAACAGTTTATATAGCATAGATTTACCCTTGTGTGCAATGGAAGATTGTAATAGTCCAGTTCTTATTATCCTCTTGACCGATGCATGTGCTACAGGATTCTTTTACAAGGCTCAGTGGCCACAGATGAGAAGTAATATTGGATCCTGAATAAAGGCCCTGGACCATGTTGCTGCAAACCAATGTTGATGAAGCAGAATTGATTACATTTCAAAAATCCAAATTCTTTACATTGAAGTTCTTCCATGTGTAAGATTTGGAAAACACAGCAGTTTACCAAGCCCTCGATTTTCATGTAGAACTGCTCTCGAGAGGCAGTGCACGAATCTTAAGTTTCAGTTAGCCTACGTGTGTGAAACTCTCTCATGCAAGAAAGCCATTAAAATTTCAGTTTCGCCTTCCTGACTTTTTAATAGCTCCGCATCGAAACTGACAATAAAATGAAAGTTAGCATTTAATTTCTGTAATTATGACGGCCTGTTCATTTTGTTCTTTACTTGGAAAGTCATGTAGGAGTACAGGGATAAAATTACTGTCGTCTCGAAGCACAGCGTCTTTGAGGGCTCATCGGTATGAAGAGAGCAGTGTAACTTGGCGATTACATACATCAAATTAGGAGCAGGAGTAGGCCATTCGGCCCCTCGGGCCTGCTCCATCATTCAATAAGATCATGGCTGATCTGATTGTGGCCTCAACTCCACTTTCCTTCCTACCTCCTGTACCCTTTGATTCCCTCGTCAATCAAGAATCTATCGAATTCAGCCTTAAAAATATTCGATCTCCGTCTTAAATGGGAGGCCCCTTATTTTTAAACTGTGTCCCCTAGTTCTAGTCTCTCTCACAAGGGGAAACACTCTCTCAGCATCCGCCCTGATTGAGGACATTGCTGAGTCCTGCACTTTTGGAGGTACTTTTCGGGATTTTCCCGGTCCCACCTATGGCGGGAATTGTCACAGGTGGGACGGAAAATTTGACGGACCAGCCAAAGGGTCCATTGATTTTGGGTGGGAATTTAGGGCCCCATGGTGGGCGGGACTGGGAAAGTCCAGGCCACTGTCTTTTCGCAGGAGATGTTAATCCAGCTGCCTTCTTGGGGGGCATGAAAAATCCCATGGCACCATTCAAAGAAGAACAGAGTTCTCCCTGGTATCCTAGTGCGAGAAATGGAGGTTTTTTTTAATATATATGTTTGGGAAATATTGTGTTATTCTGTGAAGAAGGGTGTGTATGTGTATTATTTAATTAAGCTGGGCAGTGTTTAATAGGAGACAGGTTGTCTGGGGCTGGGGTTTAAAACATGAAAAGAATAGAGGTGTTCGGTTTGAGGTACAAATGAATAAGTTAGGTCTAACATTTGCATTTTTTTTTAGATAAGTTGAGAGTTTGTTTGAATATCAAAGGGAAGTCAGAGGTGCCATGAAGCATGTTTGTATATTGCAGGAGTTCTATAGGTAAACAGAAGTGGGGATATTATATTTTATTGACCTGAAAGCAAAGACAAAATGGAGGCATGGAAGATTTTATATTTGGAAGGATTTGAGTTTCAAAGAGATGTGAGAACAATTGAATCTGAAATGAAAGGGGGGAATAAAAATATATTTTAGAGTTACTGTAGCTGTTAGCTGTAGCTGGAGCTGAGTTGGGGGCTGTTAGCTCTGTTCTGGGAGAAGATACAGTTTGAATCAACCATCCAATCAAGCCAGAGAAGTCTTGGGCTGCAACAAGTCGTCTTGTTTTGGAGTCTTGAGTTCCCACAGCAGAGTGGAAGAGAGTTACATGTTATGTGGTATGCCTTTATCAAAACTACAGCAGTTTGCCTTGGGTAATATTACTGGATTTTTATAGTTAAACATCTATAAGGGAGTGTTGCCTGGGAGGTGTTTTTTGTGGGTCCGACCAAGTAAAGAGTCTTTTGGGGGGAATGTTTTGTAAGGCTAAGTTTAACTGTGTAACTGTAATCTTGTGTAAAAGCAAAATACTGCGGATGCTGGAAATTGGAAACAAAAATAGAAAATGCTGGAAAAACTCAGCAGGTCTGGCAGCACCTGTGGAGAGATAAGGAGCTAACGTTTTGTGGCCATATGACTCTTCTTCAGAAATAAATCCTGCTGGGATTTTAAATGATAAATCTTGTGTGCTTAAGTTTTCTTTTATTCTTCTTAATAAAACTTTTACTTTAAATTCTTAAAATCCCAGAAGAGTTACCGGACTTCTTGCTGCTGAGATCAGTACATCTCCTTCTCATTTTCAGAATACAAAAGAAAGGGTATGGTCCATAAGCTACGTTTCCATCTGGGATTTGGTTTGCGCAACAATTAGCAACGGCTGTGGTCATAACACTAGTCAATACTTATCCCTTAACGAATCTCATTAAAAAAATATATTACCTGGTCATGATCACATTTCCGTTTATGAGATCTTGCTGTGAGTAAATTGGCAGCTGTGTTTCCTACATTACAATGGTGATTTGTAAAGAGCTATGGGACGTCCTGTGATCATGGAAGGTGCTATACACGTGAAAGTTCTTCCAGCCACTGTCTAACTCCAGGTTCATGTATATTCATTTCAAATCTCTGTTGAAGAGCAACTGGATCCCCCAGGTCTGAAAGCGAAGTTGGTCTGTGTATACAGATGGCCCAGTCTGAGTGGCTGCTTCAAAGCTGCTTGGATCTGCACTAACATCTCAGTGACCTATCACAATGAGTTCCTCAGCCAATCTTGGATTTGAATCAGCGCTGGAGGATCGGGGCAAACAACAGTCTTACTTATGGTTATCATCACCAATTATGCCATTGCAGGAAAATTCTAGGCCAATATTAATTGTATTCTTCTCTGAAGTGAACTGCATCTGACATCCACTGGCCCAGACAACTAAAAGGCTTTAATTGCCCATAGACCATTTACAAGAATTGGGCTGGATATTACGGACCAAACCCACCCCCCCCCCCCCCCACCTCCCCTGGCTGTATGTGCTTTTGGTGGGGGACACATGTAAAATATGTTGGGTGACTAACCCATTGCCTCCCCCCCCGACCCAAAACTCAGTTGGAGTGGGGGTGTGGGTAAGGCGCCCATTAGGCCACCCACCCTTATTGAGGCCCTTAAATGGCCAATTACTTAAGGGCCTAAGTCTGTCTCCACTACTATAATACACTGGCTGGCGGAAGACGGACTAGAGTGGACAGGCTGGCTGGCCAATTAGCGCGTGAAACGCGTGCTGAAAAGCTTAACGCTGCTGGGGTGGGGGCGGGAAGAGGGCGGGCTCGGGTGAGCACTGCAAGAAAGCTCCCTGAAGCTGCAGACAGGTGCCTCACGGAGCTGCAGACCTGAAAATGATCAAATAAAGGTTTAAAAAGCTGCTATTTTGGTGCGTTCAGGATTAGGAGATAAAAACAGGAAGTGCTGGAAAAGCTTGGCAGGTCTGGCAGCATCTGTGGAGAGAGAAACAGAGTTTGGGGGCTTGAAATGTTAACTCTGTTTCTCTCTGCACAGACGCTGGCGGAGCTGCCAAGTTTCTCCAGCGCTCTCTTCTTATTTCAGATCCCCAAAAGTCTGTAGTATTTTGCTTGTGTTCTAAGATTAGGAGATAGAGCCTAAAGGTTAGAGCCAGGGTTTTTGAGACTGAAATTAGGAACCACTTCTACACACAGAGGGCGGTAGAAATTCAGAACTCTCTTCCGCAAATGACAATTGATGCTCGGTCAGTTAGTTTTAAACCTGACCGATAGGTTTTGGATCACCAAAGGTACTAAGGGATATGGAACAAAGGTGGGTAGATGGAGTTAGGTTACATGTCAACCATGAATAGGCTTGAGGGGCTAAATAGCCTACATTCGTGAGGGTTGGTAACCAGAGGACACAGATTTGAAGCAATTGGCAAAGGAACAAGTGAGGAAATGAGAATTTTCTTCTGCAGTGAGTTATGATGATCTGGAATGCACTGCTTGAAAGGGTGGTGGAAACAGGTTCTATAATAACTTTCAAAAGTGGTTGAGATAAATTCTCGAAGGAGAATTATTCACAGGGCTTTGGGGAAAGAGCAGGAGGGTGGTTGGACTATTTAGATAACTCTTTCAAAGCGACTTACATTTCCTTCTAGTCTTATATCTACCATGGCTGAAAATCTCAACTCCTCATAGAATCACATAGCACAGAAGGAGGCCGTTCAGATCATTTGTAGATAATGTACATTTCTATAGCGCCTTTCATGGTGTCAGGATGTTCCAAAGAGGTTTACGGATCATAAGGTAGCTTTGATGGATTGTCACTGTTGTAATGTAGGAAACGCCGAAGCTAATTTGTGCTCCGCAAACTCCCAAAAACAGAAATGTGATAACAACCGGATAATCTATTTTCAGTGATGTTGGTTGAGGGATGAACGTTGGCCCAGACACTGAGGGGGAACTCCTCTGCACTTCTTCAAAATAATGTCACGGGGCCTTTTATGTCCCCCTGAGAGATGAGTGTGTATTTAATCTGATCCAAACCATTGCTTGCATCGTTATAGAAAAGGAAACTATTTAATAAATATATTCCTTTTATCCGCAGTTACTTTCTGAGCACAGAGGACTCTCCTTTGCGCCGACAATTGTACAGGTAAGTGCCCACCTCGCATGTGTGCGCACACGTGTGAATGCATGTATGTGGGTGCATATACGTGTGTGTGTGTCTGTATGTGTGTGTGCATATGTGTGCATTCGCACGTTTATGCATGTAAGACCTGTAAGGTTTAAGTCCTGAACACTTCTGGCATCACATAATGAACGTCACATTTCAAAGCATCATATCTTGTTACAGATGTATCAAGAAGGAAAGAAAGCCAGTCTTTTCCTGCTTATTTATCTGATCTTTATGGAGGAGTTCAGGATTTACAATATGGAACGATAAAAATTGGGGATACCCAAGAGGCCCGGAATAGATACTGCACGTATCTGGGAGGGTTGTGGGGCTGGAGGAGATTACAGAGATCAGGGGGTCCCAAGCCATGGAGGGTTTTGAAAGCAACATGCTCAGGGGAGTGACTATCTCAATGATTTACTTCAGAACTTGAACTCGGGATTCACCGTTTAAAAATAAGGGGCCGCCCATTTAAAACAGAGATGAGGCGAAATTTTGTGCACTCAGAGGGTGGTGAGTCTTTGGAACTCTCTTCCTGAAAAGGTGGTGGAAGCAGATTCTTTGAATATTTTTAAGGCAGAAGTGGATATAGATTCTTGGTAAGCAAGAGGGTGATAGGTTATTGGGGGGAGGTGGGGTGCAGATTTCAGGTTACTACCAGATCAGCCGTGATCTTATTAAATGGCAGAGCAGGCTCGAGGGGCTGAATGGCCTACTCCTACTCCTTGTTCGTATGCAGTCTACCAATTTACTTTACTGTACTGGCCATGAAGTATGTCGTGCTGATATATTGATGGCAAAAGCTGAAGCTTGGATTTCTGCCAATGATTGCTTACACAGTAAGTTTCTGATAATCACCCAGCACATCAGAGAGAATGGGGAGGGGCCCAACAGAGGCAAGAAATACTTCCACACAAGACGGGCTGTAAAGGGTAAGGAGAGAGCTCAAAGTGTACGTAACCTGCTCGCCTGCGCCATCTAGTGGCTGGCTTAAGCTCAATCAAAGAGCAAGTTCATTCCCATCCTTTTTGAATGCCTGGTGCATTGTGTAGAAATGGGGAGAGCTCAGAACAAGGCACAATAAAAAAAATGGGTTAAAACCTGATTTTCTTTGAAACAAAATAAATCAATTAAATGTCAATCCCGAAAAAGTATTTGCGCTTGAAATGATTTTTGAAATTCAAGTAGTTGTTTAGGTCTTAGGACAATGTATTTTTCTTTTAATGTCCAGTGGAACTTAAGGAGCTGTTTGGGTTTAGGAGTGGCTGAAGCAACTTTTGAACATTTGTATAACACATTTTAAAAGTAATTAAATGACAACAACACGTTGCATAAAATAGTGCCTCAAACCTAAGTTTAAAAATTCCCAAGGGGCATTATTAAGCCAAGTTTGACACCCAGACAAATAAGGAGGAATTAGAATAAGTGATCAGAACCTCAGTCAAAAAGGTGGAACTTAAAAGCCAGAAGAGAATTAGAGAGGCTTCGGAGTTTGGGAAGGGAATTCCAGAGCAGCCAAGGCAGCTGAAGGCATGACCGCCAATGGCGGGACGATAAAAATCAAGAGTGCTCAAGAAGCCAGAATTGGGGGAGCACAATTTCCCTGAGGGTTGTGGAGCTGGGGGAGATTAACATGCATCCCTGTGACTTAAGTAGTATCTGCCTACCCATTGCTTCATTTCACAGTCGATCATTACTCTGATGTGTTTTGATTCGATAAGGTGCTGTATGAATGCAAGTGATATTAGTTGCAAATGACTAGCTTCAGGCTGATCTGCTAAAAGAGCATCCTTCTTCCTTCAGTGCAGAGACCAGTGGAACCTTTAATCGACGCTGCCTATCATGTGACCTGATCCCTAACTGTACATATTTCAGTGCATCATTCAGCCACAATATGCGTTATTTCTTGTTGTACTGTAAAGGTAGGTGAAAGCTTTTTTAAAAGGACTTACGGTTAAAAAATTCTTCTTGCTCGCTGTCAGCAGCTAAGAATTCAAATGACATTCTAGTGCTAATTAATCCACGAACTTAATACAACGAACCCATACCTAGTCAACAGAATGTCACACCAAGCCTCTATGCTGCTTGGTTCTACTTAATGCAGGTTTTGTTGCTGAACAGGGTCTGTTATTTGCCCTGCAAAGGGGTGTGGATAGGTGGACTTCCACCTCCCCTCTTACACTCTTAACGCTGAAGTCTGACCTGAACCCACCTGGGGGGACAAAATGGTCAAAACTCATTATTCAGATTGCCTTGGTATTCTTTTGCCAGTTTACCACCAGTAACTTCCAGACATTAATACTCTCCAACAGCCTACAAACATTAGCACTTAAAGCTAAATCAATACTTACAAATGCTGTTTCCTTAACTCCCAAACTGCAATCGCCTTGTTGATCACTTGTACATTCCGGTGTGCGTGGATGGTCAATCCCACTCACGGTTAACCTTACAAGCCGCTGCCCCATCCCTAAACACACGTTTCTTATAGTGCAAAAATCGCATCCATAAAGATGACTGATGCAAACCCCTCTCACTTTTGATTGTACCATCTTACACCTTGAAACAATTCCACATTCTGTGTTTGTGAATAGCCCATTAACATATGGAGGTGTTTTGATGGGAAAGATTTTGGCTGACCAGCATTTTCAGATTGGTGAGTGAGTTTCACTCCAATGAAAAAACTTTTGGGACCAGCATTTCCAAGAAATATGGGTATCCACACAGACATCCTGGAACCCACACCTAATGAGCTTGTAAGGGCTATTTACATTTCTACAATTTGACCATAGGAGTTCACTGGCCGAGAAAATTGATTTAAATCTTGGATAGATGCAGGTCATTGTGTGGTCTGATGGTCTCTGCCATTTCTTGACTAGTATATTCAAGGAGTCACTTCATTGTGTGTGTGTTTCATTCCATGGTATTTTTTTAAGTCCAGTCCTGAACTCCCATGGAATGCTGGGAGGTGAAGTTTGGTCAGTGTCTGGAAAGTGCCTATTACAAATGGCTTTTTCTCTGCAGTATCATATCTTGAACTTTAAATGTTAGCTTCCCTTATGTCGAATGCATTCCCGCTGAAGGACTTGCTACAGGGAGATGAACAGATTTCTTTCAAGCTTTGTCCCAACTTAGTGATTTGCCAGCCAAGCACATTGGCCCGGAAGTGAAGTCGCATTAAGGCCCGCAGGCTTCCTTCTCAAAGGATATTAGTGAACCAGACAGGTTTTTTACAACAATCTGGCAGCTTTGTGGTCACGTTTACAGAGAGCGGGTTTTCATTTCCATACTTTTGAAAACCGAATTCAGATCATCAAATTGCCCTGGTGGGATTTCAATGTACATCCCAGGGAGGTGGTGGCATAGTGGTATTGTCACTGGACTAGTAATCCAGAGACCCAGGGTAACGCTCCGGGGAACCTGGGATTGAATCCCGCCACAGGATTTGAATTCAATAAAAATCTGGAATTAAAAGTCTAATGATGACCATCGTCGATTGTCGTAAAAACCCATCGGGTTCACTAACGTCCTTTAGGGAAGGAAATCTGCCGTCCTTCCCTGGTCTGGCCTACGTGTGACTCCAGACCCACAGCAACGTGGTTGACTCTTAAATGCCCTCCGAACGAGGGCAATTAGGGATGGGCAACAAATGCTGGCCTAGCCAGTGACGCTCACATCCCCGTGAACGGATTTTAAAAAAAAAAACTCAAGAAAGCCTGGGAACCTCTCGGAGCCCCTGCCGCTGGCGGGATCTTCCGATCCTGCCGAAGTTGACGGGCGCTTGAATGGCCTGTCGCGTCCGCCTTGGCGGGGCCCGGAAATTCCGGCCTCTCTTTCTTCAGCCCCCTCGATATTAACGGGAGGAACGTCCTGGGATGACATACGCAGTCACGGAAAACCCTGGCCAGGCGGAAGATCTCCCACACCCCATGTGACCTAGATGTAGCAAACTGGATTATTATCAACGGAAGCCAGAGCAAGTTTCTTCTGGCAGATCAGTGGAGAATAAAGGGGGAAAGAATGTGAAATTCAGCTGGACTCTTTCCCCTCTCCTTGTGCGTCAAGTTAGAAATCGCAGTAGAAATGAATTTTGATTTTTTTTTTTGCTCTATACGAATTAAAATTTTAATTGGCCAGGGATCACCGGAGGCAAAGTATGGGGCCCGGTCTGCGGATTGGCATGAGATCGTGAAATATTCAGTACCTTGACAGATTATTTTTTTTTGGAAGTGACAGTAAGTGATTGAAGTGCCGAGCTGCTATTTTGCAACAGCTGTTATTCACATTTCCTTTTTCTGATAGCACGCCCATGCTCCCAGGAGCTGCTACCTCGCTGGGCTGTTTCACTAAGACGGTACTCATGCTGATAGACTTCCTGCACCTCGCAGCACACCACAGGGTACATAGTAACCTTTACGTTTCAGCACAGTGAATTCTGAGCAAGCTTCAGTCAAGAAAAAGTAGAGCTTGGGGTGGTATAGATAGATTGATTGATGTAGATAGATTGATTTATATATACATATATATATATAAAAATAGAGAGAAAGAGAGAGAGAGATAGATAAATTGGAGAAGATGGGACTGTTCTCCATGGAGAGCAGAAGGGTAAGAGGAGATTTGATAGAGGTGGTCAGAGTCATGAGGAGGCTGGACAGAGTAGATAGGGAGAAACTGTTCCCATTTGTAAAAGGATCAAGAGAGGGCACAGATTTAAAGTGATTTGCGATGTAAGAAAAAGCTTTTTCACACAGCGAGTGGTTGGGGTTTGGAATGCACTGCCTGGAAGTGTGGTGGAGGCAGGTTCAATCGAGGCATTCAAGATTATTTGAATAGGAACAATGTGCAGGGGTTCAAGGAAGCGGCAGGAGAAAGGCACAAAGTCATGATGCGCATTTGGAGAGCCAGTGCAGACTCATTGGGCTGAATGGCCTCCTTCTGCTTTGTAACAATTCTGAGATTCTGGGTGGGGACGGGCGGAGCGGTGGGGACGGGCGGAGCGGTGGGGACGGGCAGAGCAGGCGGAGCGGTGGGGACGGGCGGAGCGGTGGGGACGGACGGAGCGGTGGGGACGGGCAGAGCGGTGGGGACGGTGGGGACAGGTGGAGCGGTGGGGACGGGCAGAGCGGGCGGAGCGGTGGGAACGGGCGGAGCGGTGGGGACGGGCGGAGCGGTGGGAACGGTGGGGACGGGCGGAGCGGTGGGGATGGGCGGAGCGGTGGGAACGGTGGGGACGGGCGGAGCGGTGGGGACGGGCGGAGCGGTGGGGACGGGCGGAGCGGTGGGAACGGTGGGGACGGGCGGAGCGGTGGGGACGGGCGGAGCGGTGGGGACGGTGGGGACGGGCGGAGCGGTGGGGACGGGCGGAGCGGTGGGGACAGAGGGGACGGGCGGAGCGGTGGGGACGGGCGGAGCGGTGGGAACGGGCGGAGCGGTGGGAACGGGCGGAGCGGCGGGGACGGGCGGAGCGGCGGGGACAGTGGGATAGCCACCAGATGAACAGACAGAGAGGAAAAGGAAAACAGTAACGGGGGAGTATTTTGGAGAAAGAAATCTGCAGAAAAAAGATTTTGCGACACAGTTAACACCACAAAGACAAATTAAATGTCGAATAATGGAGGGTATTATGTTAATTACGATGATACGGTAACTAGGAGATTATACCTATCCAGACAGTTTCAGGTTGAGGGGGGGTGACCGGATAGAGGGCTCTAAGATTAGGATAGATAAAGGCTGGAATTTTCAGCTCGGTGAGCAGGGTCGGGGCAGGGTGATGTCGGGTGGGCGTCCCGACATTACCGCACGTCATTTAGATTTCCAGCTCGGTGGGCGGCCAGCCAAGCCGGCTGTGCACCCACTGAACTGTCAAAGGCCTATTAAGGCCTTTTAAAAACTAGTTAAACTACTGAACTGAGCTGCCCTGTCCAACCTTAAGGTCGGCGGGGGGCAGGCGAAGAGCCCAGGCAGCCTTTGCATTTTTCATAGAACCTCATCCACGGGCTGGATGAGGTTTCGTGGAGTGTTTAAAAATTGAATAAAAATTTTTATAAAAATTCATTGACATGTCCCAGCTCATGTGACGCTGTCAAATGAGGGGACATGTCTTAAAATTTTTTCTTTTCTTTATTTAGACTTTTAAAAACTTAAACTAATCTCCCTGAGGCACCTCTATGCCTCGGGGAGCTTTCTGCACTCTTTCACGCGCATGTGCCTCCCCGACTCAGGGAAACCACCGCCCCCCCACCCGCACAGGTAGCGCTCAGCGCTTCTGGGCGCACGTCACACTGGGTGGGCCCATGTAAAATGGCAGCGCGAACCCGATCGGGGGGAGTGGTTCCAGTCGGGTCCGCACCCACCCCACACAACCCCCACCCCCACCCCCACCCCCCAAAACAGGGGGACAATTCTCCCCAAAGAGAAGATGTTTTCATTTATGGGCAAGTCCAAAACTAGGGACCGTAAGCAGAGGATGGTCACCAATAAACCCAATTGGGAATTCAGGCAAATCATCTTTAACCAGAGAGCGGTGAGAATGTGGGACTATACCACAAGGAGTAGCTGAGGTAAACAGCACAGATGTATTTCAGTAGAAGTTAGATAAACACATAGGAGGAATTTAATGCCCACCCCCATGGCAAGTTTGGATGCGGGGGGGGACATTTAACCAGGGGGAAGGATGCCGGGTCGGGTCCCTGCCATCTTATTTCCTGCCCTGATGAAGTCTTTATTATGTTTGTTTGTTACCTCCAGGTTGGGTCACTCCTTGTCAGGCAGTCAGTGCATGATCGAGGAACCTGGCATTGGGAAGCGGGGAATGCTGAAAGCCCACCCCACCCTTGCTGTTGGTCCCTCTTCCCTCCTTTCCCGCAGCCTCCACCCTGTGACCTCCCCCCATCCCGCCCTCACCCCACTGTGGCCTATGTCCCTCGCTGAACCTGTGTCTTTGCCTGTAATGGAAAGCTGCCGGCCTCTGATTGGCCCGCAGCTCCCGGGGTGGGTGGGTGAGTGGGGGTGCAGGAATTCCGACTCCAGCGTCCTGGAGCCTGGGAAAGGCACTGGCCACTTAAGTGCCTGACTGGTACTTTAATAAGGCAGGCCTTCCCCAGAGGAACCGACCCATGGATCTTGCCAGCTCTCCATCCAGGGGGCGAAACCCCTGTTGCCTGGATTACATACTGTCCGATGAGGAAGAAAGGAATAGAGGATATACACGTTGACTGAGTTAGATGAAGAGGGGTTGGAGAAGGTTTGTATGGAGCATAAATACAGCATGGATTAAGCTGGGCTGAAAGGCTTGTTTCTATGCTGAACATTTTATGTAAAGACAAACTAAGCTGAAAATAATGACTGGCATTACGTTAATTACATAATATTATTTGACTTGGTGAAACAGAGGAACTTGAATGATTACTCGTGGACGACGAGATCATAATCCAATTTAAGGTGTTCTTCACCACAAACTGTAAGAAGTAGGTTGTGGTTTTCTGCTAGCTAAACTATACATGTTAACCCAGGATAACATGAGATATGAACCCAGAAATTGTTGGCCTACCCTCTGTAGTTACTATTAGTTTAAAGGAGAGCTCTCAATGTTTTCTAAAGACTTAAGGGACCAGCGGCGATCGAGAAACAATGGGCCATGCCTCAAGAATCTTCTAGAAGCAAGTTACTAAGATGGAGAACTACAGAAATTCCGTTTATATAATCAATTTGGTTTTTCATAAAGATAGAGTTTCACACATGGGACTTATGAAGAGAAGGACAATGTAATGAATGAAATGTTAACTAGCTGGATGAAAACTGGCTTGGCCATGAAAAGTGCTTGATCATTGATAGAAAACACACTCGAGAGTAAAATAGCGCGCGGCAATGTTGAGTGAGCGTCCCCACGTCATCGTGCACTCACACGATGTTTCGGTCGGTGGGTGTACGCTAAAGTCGGAGGCGCGCCCGCCGACAATTAAGAGGACTATTAAGCCCATTAACGGCACAATTAACTGGGATTTTTCGCTGCCCGCCCAACCTTATAGTTGGCGGGCGGGCGAGTCGGCCAGATGGTCTTTGCATTTTTCAGGAAACCTCATCCTAGGGTGGGATGAGGATTCCGTCATTAAATTTTTTTTTGAATGTTTGTACGGAATATTCATGTTGTATATGTTGAGGTGACTGTTTCTGATGTGTGGGCAATTTTTCCCGGTTTTTAAAACCTTTATTTTTATTGTATTTAAATTCTTCAGCTCCCTGAGGGCAGCTCTCTGCCTTCAGGGCGCTTACCTTCCGCGCCCGCCCTGACTTCAGCGCTCACCCTCCTTCCGCCCCCAACCCCGGCAGCGCTGATGGTACTAGTGCGCGCTTTACCGCCAGCATGAAATCGCGGTTAGGGGCTGATCGCGGTCCGTTTCCCGACTGCTCCCGGGCCCGCCGACCGTGCCAACCCACGAGCTGAAAATTCAGGCCAATATCTCTATTTATGGAGCCCAAGTTTGCATATGCTTTGCTCATCACTCTCTCATTATTCCCAGCCACCTTCAAAGATCTGTGCACGTGAGCCCCCAGGTCCCTGTGTCCCTGCTCACTCTTTAGAACTGTGCCCTTAAATCTACATAACCTCTTCTTCCAAAATGCGTCATCTCACACTTCTTGGTATTAAACTCTGTCTGCCACTTGTCTGCTCACTCTCCTAGCCTGGCTGCCGCTGACTCTCCTATTCGATGGAGCGAGCTTCAGTTTTGTTAACCAGCCTTTTATATGGTACAAGCACTTTTTAAAAATCTATACAGACAATCTATGTATCCATTGCATTTCCTTCCTCAACCTTCACTGTAAATTGATCAAAAAATTCAACTGGTCGAGTATAAACTGCCTTTTGCAAATCTCTGCTGGCTCCCTTTAATTCACTGAAACCATCCAAGTGCTTGTTGATTTTTTTTTCTCAGATTATTGTTTCTAAAACCCTACCCATCGCTGATGTAAAACTAGGTATGTTCTTACTTGAGCGAATAAGGATTTGGCGCTCTCTAATCCCTTGGCCCCTCTGCCGTAATCTCACGAAATCTCCCGAGTTCATCAACGGACAAACGTAACGTAACTGGCTCCATTTTGAAAGGGGCCTAGTGTCAGGGTGGGTGGGGTGGGGTGGGGGCAGGAGAGGGGATGGGTAGGGGTGTGCAAAGCACCTGCCTGCTTTAGGTGAAACACCCCTTTAAACATGAAAATCAGGATTCAGTGATGTCAATAGCACCTGATTTGCCACTTTACATCAGAATTGACTGTTTCCGTGGACAATGGAACTGTAGGAGTTTAGCTGAAGGTCAATGTCAAATTAGTTTTGGGGCCTCTAGAGCAGGAAGAGTTAAATATTTTGATTGACAGTCGCAGTATTCAGGTGCTTCCTCTCCCCTGCTTACTTGAAACAATGGGCAGAATCTTCCGGTTGGGTGCGGGGGCAGGGCCCGACACACCGACACGTAAAATGACGGGCGGTGACGTTGGGCGTGCGTCCCGAAGTCATCGCGCGCCGTCACGATATTTTGTTTGGTGGGTGCACGCCAGAGTCAGCCACACGCCCGCCGAAATGTTAGGGGCCCATTAAGGCCATTAAGAAATTAATTTAAGTATTTAAGAATGCTCCCCGTCCAACTTAACGGTTGGCAGGGGGGGTGGGGGGCAGGCGAAAAGCCCAAGCGGCCTTCGCATTTTTCAGGAAACCTCATCCACGAGCGGGGTGATGTTTTCTGAAGTTTTTAATAAAACAAATAAATAAATTTTCCCACCTTTACAACCATGTCCCAACTCATCTGTGACACAGTCACACGAGGGGACATGTTTGAATAAATTTTTAAATCGGTTATTTAATATTTTTCATATCCATTCAATCTCCCCGAGGCACGAGATTTCTGCGTCCTTTCACGCGCATTTGCACAGGACAATGAGCGTAGGCCCCGACTCTCCATCCTCCCCCCTCCGCCCGCACAACTGGCTGAGTGCTACCGGCTGCGCGTGATGCTGGGCAGGCCTTAATTGGCCCGACTGTGTAAAATGGCGGCGCGAGGTCGATCGTGGGTGGCACTTGGCTCCGCGCACCCACCCCCCCGCCCGCTCCCACCCGGCTTGCCCACCACAGGAAAAATCCTGGCCCATGGTATTGTTTGTGCATGTACAGTCATAAAAATCTCAGGCCTGTGCAAAGCTTGAATCCAGGGCAAAAAAAAAAATATTGTTGTTCAGTGCCTCCGGAAAGGATCGATAAGTTTTAATTGGACACATGTAAGGTAATGTGCATTTGAGAAAGAAAGATGAAGCATGTATACGATCAAGCAAGCTCTATAAATAAAGGTAGAGGGGGATTTGGGACTGATTAACTATTGACTGAAAACATCTCAGGCAGCATGAAATATTGACGCAGGCAGCAATTCCCTATCGATTAATGCTGATATTCAGCTAGCACTTGCTCAGAGTTTACCAGGAAATTAGTGATTCATGGTTTCCATGTGGGAAAATTCAAGAAATATATTCAAAAACACACATGAACAGCTCAAATCTTCTTCCAGTAGAGCAATCTATAGAAACACACAATACTCAGTGCAGAATGTTATCTAATCTTTTGTCCTCTCAGATGCTGACAGACCTGGTACTTATTTCTAGAGTCTTCTCCGTTTTCTAGGTTGCATCATTCTCATTTTTATTCCATTTCACCGCTGAGAGGTTAATCTTTTCCCCAGTAGCCCCCATTTTATAATTAGAACCATAGAAAAGTTACAGCACAGAAGGAGGCCATTCGGCCCATCTTGTCCATGCCAGTCCGAGGACACCCAGGTGCCCTTTCTAATCCCACCTTCCTGCACCCGGCCCATAGCCCTGCAGCTTACAGCACTTTAGGTGCAGATCCAGGTACTTTTTAAAAGGGTTTAAAGTTTCTGCCTCTACCACCAACTTGGGCAGCGAATTCCAGACACCCAATTGTGTTTCTTTTGGAACCCCCTACCCCAGATGCCTTTGGAGGCTCAGTTGCTGTGTATGTTCAAGACTGAGACTGATGGATTTTTTACATAATAAAAACATCAAGGGACACAGGGATAGTGTGGGAAAATCAAGTTGAGGTAGAAGATCAGCGAAGATCTTGTTGAATGGTGGAGAGGGCTCAAAGGGCTGAATGGTCTACTCCTGCTCCTATTTCTTATATTCTTATGTTTCCTTTCTTTAAGAATCATCCAAAGGTGGGTCATTGATTGAACAACAATCGAGGAATAAGACAATAATGAGTTGCCTTAATAAGTAGCTACTGGTGCTTTTTATCACCCTTTTCGTGGGAGGATATAATTAGCACAGATCTTCAAAGATTGACTATCAAGAGAACAGAACTTTGCTTCCCGTGGTTCAGTAACTTCTATCTCTTGACATCTCCTCAGACTATGTCCTGCTGTAATAATTAATCTATACTGCTCTGTTTAGAAAGGCTTCAGGTTTTCAGTGTCTCACTGCACAGACTAAAGGTTGTTGTCAACATATTTCAACTATTGTTTGGATCATGACTCTTAAGAGACATGACATCAATGGGAAGGAATGGATGACACTGCAATGCCTGTGATGTGATTGTTATTGTTCATATTGAGAACTTGGGCCCAGATGGAGAATGACCTTAGGTTGGCACTGAGATAATTATCCCTCCCGTTATACAGCCAATTGCATAGAATTTATTGCATAAAAACAGGCCATTCGGGCCAACTGGTTTATGCCGGTATCCTCCACAAGCCTCTACTCACCCTACCTAATCTAACCTATCAGCATATCCGTTTCCTCCCTTCTCCCTCATGTATGTATGCAGCTTTTGCTAAGGCTATTCATCTCTATTCATCTCACATATTCCACAGTTCCACATTCTAACTGCTCTCTGGGTAAATAATTCCCTGGGTTTCTTACGGATTTATTTGTGGCTATCTTATATTTATGGCCCCTAATTTTTGCCCTCCACCACCACACATCTACCCTGTCAATCCCTTCATATTTCTAGACTCCTATCAGGTCTCCTCTCTTAGAGAAAAGATCCCAGCCTGTTCTGTCTTCCCTGATAGTGCTCTCAGTTCTTGTAAATCCTTTTTGCACCTCCTCCGGTTATTATCCACTTAATCGGAATATAATGGAACCTAAGGGGCTTAAATTTATCTGGCAGCACACTGGTTAAGCACACGAGTGTCCATTTCCTTTGTGTGCTATTTTAATGCAGTCATTAACCTATTTAGGATATAATAAATGGGTTGATAACTGTGTTAAAGATGTGCAGACAGAAATTTAATGTAACTCCATTAATAAATCCTCTAAAAATAGCTGACGGAGCGAATTAGTCCCCATCACCCACCCCACCCCACCCCGCCATCCCCCATCCCCACTGTGTATCTACATATATTTCATAATTTCACATTTCCAACATTCTTGGTTTAAAATCAATGTTATTTAGAGTTTTATTGCTGCAGTGAGTTTTTACACTGACTTTAAATGGGGTTGAATATAATCATTTAAAGCATAGAAGGGTGAATCATTTTTGTTTTGGAATTTCTGATATAGATTTTCAGCTGAAGACATGCTATCAGTAGATACAAAATAATATTGGCTAAAGTAATTGCCCTTCAGCTCCTAAACCATACCCTTTGCCTTTGCACTCCACTGCACTCCCATAATCATCGCTGAATAATTAAAATAAATTTGAATTTGACATTATCCATGAGAAAGTAGTTTGCTTAATAGTCAGCCCATCCACCATCTTCAGCGTCCACTCCCTGTGCACACCATGGCTGCAGTGTGCACCATATATAAAATGTAGCAACTGGCCAAGGCTTCTTCAACACTACCTTCAAAAGCTGCAACTTCTACCATCTGGAAGGACATGGGCAGGAGGTGCACAGGAAAGCCACCAGCTCCAAGCCACACACCATCCTGACGTGGAACTGTGATACTATTACTTCATCGTCGCTGGATCAAAATCCTGAAACATATAACCCAACTGCATTGTGGGTGTATCTCCACCACATGAACTGGAGCGGTTCTAGAAGCCGGCTCACCACCACCACCACCTTCACAAGGGCAAATAGGGGGATGGACGACATATGCAGGCATTGACAGCTATGCCCCTATCCCGAGAATGGACAATATAACTGATGGTCGCTGGTTTAACATCAATATTATCAGGACGAACAGAGTATAATGTCAGAATGATGCAGAAGTTATGCAGCCCATGACAAACCTTTGTGAGCAGTAACTAATTATTGATTGCAGCTTCATTTTATGCAGAGTCAGTGCCATGTTTTAATGCAAGAACAATCTCCATTTGAAATAAAAGTGGGGCTATTAATCATGGCGTGACACAACTTGTCGTTGGTATCATTTAACATTTTTTGTCTTTGTGCAAAAATTTTGTTATTTGCAACTTTTCAATTACTTACACATTATAGTAAAAAAAATAGCAAAGTAGCAGACTTGCACTGATCAAATTGAATGACAAACATTTTACAGAAACCATCCACATGAATAATTTTTTTTATTAGTTCATGGGATTTGGGCGTCGCTGGCTCAGCCACCATTTATTGCCCATCTCTAAATACCCTTGAGAAGATGGTGGTGAGCTGCCTTCCTGAACCGCTGCAGTCCATGTGGTGTAGGTACACCCACAGTGCTGTTAGGGAGGTAATTCCAGGATTTTGACCCAGTGACAGTGAAGGAACAGCAATACATTTCCAAGTCAGGATGGTGAGTGGCTTGGAGAGGAACTTCCAGCTGGGCGGTGTTCCCATCTAATTGCTGCCCTTGTCCTTCTAGATGGTAGTGGTCATGGGTTTGGAAGGTGCTGTCTAAGGAGACTAGATGAGTTCCTGCAGTCCATTTTGTAGATGGTACACACTGTTGCCACTGTACTTTGGTAGTGGAGGGAGTGAATGTTTGAGAATGGGGTGCCAATCAAGTGGGCTGCTTTTTCCTGGATGATGTGAAGCTTCTTGAGTGTTGTGGGAGCTGACCTCATCCTGGCAAGTGGAGAGTATTCCCTCAAACTCCTGACTTGTGCCTTGTAAATGGTGGACAGGCTTTGGGGAGTCAGGAGGTAAGTTATTCATTGCACGATTCCTGGCCTCTGACCTACTCTTGTAGCCACAGTATTTATATGGCTAGTCCAGTTCAGTTTCTGGTCAATGGTAACCCCTAGTATTTTGATAGTGGGGGATTCAGCGATGGTAATGCCATTAAACATCAAGGGGGATGGTTAGATTCTCTCTTGTTGGAGATGGTCATTGCCTGATACTTGAGTGGCGCGAATGTTACTTGCTACTTGTTAGCCCAAACCTGGATACTCTCCAGGTCTTACTGCATTTGGACTTGAACTGCTTCAGTATCTGAGGAGTCATGAATGGTGCTGAACATTGTGCAATCATCAGCGATAATCCCCACTTCTGACCTTACAGTGGAAGGAAGGTCATTGATGAAGCAGCTGAAGATGGTTGGGCCAAGGATACTACCCTGAGGAACTGCTGCAGTGATGTCCTGAAACTGAGATGACTGACCTCCAACAACCACAGCCAATTTCCATTGTGCTAGGTATGACTCCAACCAGTGGAGCGTTTTCCCCCCGATTCTCATTGACTCCAGTTTTGCTAGGGCTGCTTGATGCCACACTCGCTCAAATACTCCTTTGAGATCAAGGACAGTCACTCTCACCTCACCTCTGGAGTTCAGCTCTTTAGTCTATGTTTGAACCAAGGCTGTAATGAGGTCAGGAGCTGACTTCCAAAAGCATTCGCAAAATAATTGCACATGTGGAGCTGCCTTGTGGTACCATAAACAACAATCATCAGCTGGAGGACGGCAACAAGTTTTCAACACTTATATACCATTTAGGTTAGGCCCCAGCTGGGATTTTGTGTACAGTTCTGGTCACCACATTACAGGAAGGACAGAATTGCTCTGGAGAGAGTGCAGAGGAGGGTCACGAGAATGTTGCCAGGACTTGAAAATTCCTTGAAAATTATGAGGAAAGATTAGATATGCTAGTGTTGTTTTCCTTAGAACAGAGGATACTGAGGGGTAACTTAATTGAGGTGTACAAGATTATGAGGGGCCTAGTTAGAGTAGACAGGAAAGACCTGTTCCCCTAGTGGAGAGGCCAATTACCAGGGGCCATTGATTTAAGGTGATTGGTAGGAGGATTAGAGGGGACATGAGGAAAAACTTCTTCACCCAGAGGGTGGTGGGTGTCAGGAATTTGCTGCTGATTTGGTGGTGGAGGAAGTACCCCTCAACTCATTTAAAAGGCATTTGGATCAGCACCCGAAGTGCTGTAACATGCAAGGCTACAGACCAGGTGCTGGAAGATGGGATTAGAATGGGTGGCTAGTTTTTTATTCTTTTCTTTTCAGCCAGCGCAGACACGCTGAACCGAATTGACTCTTTCTGTGCCGTAACCTTTCTATGGTTATATGGTTCTATTTTGAAATCTAACTTGAATTTCTATCATGTCTTTTACAACCTCAGCATGTTCCACAGCCATTGAAGTATTTTTGAAGTCTAATCACTGAAAACACGGCAGCCAATTTGCACACAGCAAGCTCCCATAAACATCAATGTGACAATGACCAAATAGTCTGTGATTTAGATTTATTGAGGGACAAGTATTGGCCAAGATACCGGGGAGAACTCCCCTGCTCTTCTTCAAAATAGTGCTGTTTTGATCTTTTACATCCAACTGAGAGGATGGACCGGGCCTCAGTTTAACATCTTATTCAAAAGGCAGCAATTCTGACAGTGCAGCACTCCCTCAGTACTGCACTGGGAGTTTTAGCCTAGATCTTATTGCTCAGGTTTGTTGTGTGAGACTTAAACCCAACTGAGCCACAGCTGACACAATTATGTGCAACTACAATGTTTATACTTGTCTTATTTCTGCAGCCCCCTTCAAATGCATTTTAAAGTTATAACTTAGTGTGTTTGAGGTACATCAAAATTTATATTTTATCTCCAATTTCCTCACCTCCTCCTAGCTCATGCTGAGGTCAGTTCCACTGGATATCCTCCAGAGCTTTTATTCATTCTTTTATGGGATGTGGGCGTCGCTGGCTAGGCCAGCATTTTTGCCCATCCCTAATTGCCCTTGAGGAGGTGGTGGTGAGCTGCCTTCTTGAACCACTGCAGTCCATGTGGCATAGGAACACCCACAATGGTGTTATGAAAGAAGTTCCAGGATTTTGACCCAGCGATGATGAAGGAACAATGATATACTTCCAAGTCAGGATCATGTGTGGCTTGGAGGGGAACTTGCAGGTGGTGGTGTTCTCATCTGCTGCCCTTGTTCTTCTAGATGGTAAAGGTCGTGGGCTTGGAATCTGCTGTCGAAGGAGCCTTGGTGAGTTGGTGCAGTGCATCTTGTAGACCTCCTCCAGTTTCTGAAAGGGTGCTGGAAGCGGAAGGGATTTGAATAAATACTTGAAGAAAAAAACATTTGTAGGGCAATGGGGACAGAACAAGGAGGTGAGACTAATTGGATAGCTTTATCAAAGAACCTCTACAGGCACAATGGGCAGAGTGTTCTATCATTCTATGATTTTACAACAGTCAGTGTATAATTAGTTCATGCTTCTCTTTTACTAAATTGCCTCAGGAGTTTTCTGCCTTTGTGTTGTTGTGTTGCCATGAAGTGGCAATAGCTTCTTAAACTTTAGCGTCAGGTGCACATGGAGCTTGAATCTGGTTGGAAGCCAAGGTGAGAAACAAGCCATATGTCGCACTGTCCTTTTTTATCAAGCTGGAGAATATCAGGTGGACAGTATTTGTTTTTTCCAGAGCTATGTCTCTGCATACACTCTCTGCTCCTAAGAGACCATGTAACGAACTGCTCCAGTTCCCATCACTCCACTATCGGTGCCTGTTCTTTCAAACCCCTACATCCCTCTACCGTATCACCTCCACCCTGTATCAAAAGCTTCCAGCAAAACCTTTGCTTTGGTTTTGTTTTTGGTACATTGTAAGTCTATGTTCTTTCTCCTCTATCCGGTATCTATCTTTCTTCTGCCCTGTGATGAAGCCTGCGGCATTTTCCTTTACACTAGACGCTCTTTACAAATTAAAGCTGATGCATTACTTAATAATTCTGCTGCAAAGAAGATAAATTATATCTGTCAAAAAAGCTTTGATAGTTACCCCAGTTACTTGTGCTTCAAAAGCTAACTAAAGTGAGACCCATAATGCTCCATGCTCTTCAGAAGTGAGTCAATGATATATTCAAGCTAACAAATTGATTTGAGTTTTGCTAGCTGCATTATTCACACAGCGCTTTGGTCTCACTGGGGCAGATTTTCCTGGTCCTGCTGCGTGGAGTTATTGGGTTGCCCGAACGAGCAAGTACAGGAAAATCAGGTAAGATGTCGCTAAAGGAGTGCACTTGACTTTTTTTATTCCACCGATCACATCAATGACTACACTTCAAAAAGGGATTTCATTGGCTGTAAACTGTTTTGGGACATTTTGAGGTTGTAAAAGGCACGATATCAATGCTAGACTTTTTTGTTTTGAATTTAAACGGGTTGAGTATTAGGTAAGGTTCCTTATTAGCAATTCATTCCTCCAAACCCAATTTGCCTACACTCACTGCTATCAAGTGCAGAGCAAGGAATGTTTTCTCCATTGAGTTTCCATCAGACGTCTCAATAGTGTAGATAAGGAGAAACTGTTTCCATTGGCAGGAGGGTAGATAGACAAAGGACACAGCTTCAAGGTAATTGGCAAAATAAGCAGAAGGGCAATGAAGAGATTTTTCTTTATGCAGTCAGACATTATAATCTGGATTGCACTGTCGGAATGGCTGGGGAAAGCAGATTCAACAGCAACATGAAAATTGGATCAATGGGGAATTAGATCCCTACTGAAGAAAGAAAAAACTGCAAAGCTAAGTGGAAAATGCAGCAGAATGGAACAAACTGGATAGCTCTTCTGGATAGCCAGCATGGGCAGAATAGATTGAATGCCTCTCTTCTATGCTGTATGATTCTATGAATCTATGAGTTTTCACAGATGGATCTTGGCTTTCTGAAATGTTGTAAAATGGTTGATTACGAGTTGGCATTCTGTTTCACATCTCCCCTCCAACTTTTATTTCCATCGACTTGCTTGGACATTGGCCTCCGACTCACCGGGTCCCGTTTTACACTGTCACGCCCAATCACAATACACCCCCATGGTCTTAAGATTAGCTACTGGCAAAGATGGGATTTCCCTAAACATTGCCGTGCCTCAAGGATCTAGCAAAGCCATCAAAACCTCGCAGGCGGGAGAGTGCTGAGAATGTGGGCTATCGAAAATGAATTATTTCAACTAATTATTTTCACAGAGTCCAGCTAAAGGTTGTCGCTGGGGTGAGATATCTCTTTTGTTCTGAGAAAAGACTAGGAAGCTCTGATTGGACTGGGGTGAATGGATGTGGCCACAGACTATTAAAGGGCAATGGTTTGTTAGAAAGCTGAGCGGGATGGGGTGATAAATGGTTTGGGAAAAGCCGTAAATCATTTTTTCTTGTAATGCCGGCGATTTCCCATCTTTGTGCCTTTTCAGTCAGCTGTTCAAACAGACATTTAACCTTAAGTGACACTCGGATGTTTCTAACCCATTAAGACTTCCTGGAGGCAGTTGTGTCCAAAACAGCAAGATGAAAAATAATTTGAAGCTGTGACAGATTTTAAATCACTGATAACCAGCAACTACTTTGTCCCTTGGAGAATCGCATTCATTCTGTGGAGGAATCATTGTATTCTGACCATCAAACCCAAACCTTCTGATGCAGTCAAGTACATGTTCCTTTGCAACGGAATATCTCACCCCACCTCGGAATGTGGAGATGTTAGGAAAAACTAACTAAATCCTTGCCCAAAGAAGCACCGCCAGTCCCTGTGGAGAACCTCTCATCCCTGGGCGTCATACTGAAGTTGAACAAGTGGCTGTTCGTGGGACACTGCCAAAAGTTTAGGTCACTGTAACTCAAGGCCCTGCAAAACAGACTGACGCTAATCACTCAGTGCATGGGATCATAGATGCCTTTACAGGGGAGCTAGATAAATACATGAGGGAGAAAGGAATTGAAAGTTAAGCTGATAAGGTGCAATGAACTAGGGTGGGGAGGCTGCCATCGAGGAGTTGCGTTGGACAACCTGTTTCTGTGCCGTACATTTTATGTAATTCCATGTAGTGAATTTCATACATTTGACACTCTGTTGAGAATACTTTGAAATGACTGGTACCAGGAAAACATGTCCGAACTGGTCTTGTGCACCTGAAACACCTAACTTGTATAAACAAACATTGTGAAATTGACAGCAGAGATCAGAGAGCCTAAGCTGTCATGCAAATAATGTTTCTTCTGGGGAGCAGTTGTTCTAATATTCTAATAGCTGCCTGTGATCTCAGCCAAGTATTCAAGGCTCTGTTTTTACACATTGGTTCATTGGTTCTAGAAAGTGTACAGTCGCTCAATGGGCATGGAAGTGTATAGCTTGGCATGGGGGCATGAGGGGCCAAAGCAGGTGGGTGGAAGGGTGGAGCTTGGCATAGGGGGCATGAGGGGCCATGGGAGGGTGTGGATGGGGGGGGACATAACTTGGCATAGGGGGCATGAGAGGGTCCTTTTGAACTTACCTTTTAAAAGGTCCCCTCATGCAGACTAAGGTTCACGACTCCTCAGAGGTGCCATGAGCCACAACTCTTTGAAAACCTGGCCCAACTCCATGAAAATTGCAGACTTGTAGGGGATGCCCACTTTGGCCAGGTCAGGAGTGCTGGATGCAGGCTTTTGACAGGAACCACCCCCTCACTGTTTAAAACCGTTCCTAAAAGTCAGAGAGCCCGGGAATAGGGTTGACAATCCCGGAATCGCAACCCGCCTGCCATTCTCAAAGGGCTCCCGAGTCAACGCGACTCGGAGAAAATCCAGGCCGTTAGCTCTGTTTCTCTCTCCACAGATGCTGCCTGACATGCTAAATATTTCCAGCATTTTCTGGGTTTTTTTTCCAAATGGCTCAGAAAGTTCTGATACTAGCACCAAAGAAAGGGTGGTCTGGTGTCCAGCTTTGTAGAAAAGCACGGGGGAAATTCCTGAATTCAGAGGGTAAGAAACAGAAAGACAGGGAATTTTCACTACCATTGGCCATGTTGTCTGGACTGCAATTATCGCCTGGAGACCTTCCTGCCGGTGAATGTGTGGCTTAGTCCCTGCCACCCTGCTAAACCACAGGCCCCTAAGCCACTGCCCTTCAGTCAATCCCAGGTAAACCTGCCTGGCATGGTCTACCCAATGTGTGGCATAACAATGATTCCAAACAGTGTATCTTCAGTGCCATCTAACACCTTCAGCAGCCCTTTCCTGCTTCTGCCTGTCTCCCGTAGCCAAGCCACAAGGGTTTTTTTTCATTTATGGGCTTAGGGCTTCGCTGGCTGGGCCAGCATTTATTGCCCATCCCTAGTTGCCCTTGAGAAGGTGGTGGTGAGCTGCCTTCTTGAATCGCTGCAGTCCATGTGGTGTAGATACACCCACAGTGCTGTTAGAAAGGAAGTTCCAGAATATTGACCTAGTGACAGTGAAGGAACGGCGATATATTTCCAAGTCAGGATGGTGAATGGTTTGGAGGGGAACTTCCAGGTGGTGGTGTTCCCATACATCTAATGCCCTTGCCCTTCTAGATGGTAGTGGTCATGGGTTTGGAAGGTGCTGTCAAAGGGGCCTTTGTGAGTTTCTGCAGTGCATCTTGCAGATGTTACACACTGCTGCTATTGTGCATCGGTGGTGGAGGGAGTGAATGTTTGTGGAAGGCATGCCAATCAAGCGGGCTGCTTTATCCTAGATGGTCTTGTTGGAGCAGCACTCATCCAGGCAAGTGGAGACTATTCCAGCACACTCCTGACTTGTGCCTTGTAGATGGTGGACAGGCTTTGGGGAGTCAGGTGAGTTAATCAATGCAGGATTCCTAGCCTCTGACCTGCTCTTCCACAGTATTTATATGGCTAGTCCAATTCAGTTTCTGGTCAATGGTAACCTCCAGGATGTTGATAGTGGGGGATTCAGCGATGGTAATGCCATTGAATGTCAAGGGGCGATGGTTAGATTCTCTCTTGTTGGAGGTGGCCACTGCCTGACACTTGTGTGGCGTGAATGTTACTTGCCATTTGTCAGCCCAAGCCTGGATTTTGACCAGGTCTTGCTGCATTTGGACATGGACTGCTTCAATGTCAGAGGATTCGTGAATGGTGCTGAACATTGTGCAATCATCAGCGAACATCCCCACTTCTGACCTTATGATGGAAGGAAGGTTATTGATGGTGGGACTTAGGAATCTACCCTGAGGAACTCCTGTGGTGGTGTTCTAGAACTGAGATAGAAACATAGAAAATAGGAGCAGGAGTAGGCCATTCAGCCCTTCGAGCCTGCTCCATCATTCATTATGATCATGGCTGATCATCCAACTCAATAGCCTGCTCCAGCTTTCTCCCCATATCCTTTGATCCCTTTCGCCCCAAGAGCTATATCTAACTCCTTCTTGAAAATATACAATGCTTTGGCCTCAACTACTTTCTGTGGTAGCGAATTCCACAGGCTCACCACTCTCTGGGTGAAGAAATTGCTTCTCATCTCAGTCCTAAATGGTCTACCCCATATCCTCACACTGTGACCCCTGGTTCTGGACTCCCCCACCATCGGGAACATCCTTCCTGCATCTACCCTGTCTTGTCCTGTTAGAATTTTATAGGTTTCTACGAGATCCCACCTCATTCTTCTGAACTCCAGCGAATATAATCCTAACCGACTCAATCTCTCCTCATATGTCAGTCCTGCCATCCCAGGAATCAGCCTGGTAAACCTTCGCTGCACTCCCTCTATAGCAAGTACATCCTTCCTCAGATAAGGAGACCAAAACTGCACGCAATATTCCAGGTGTGGTCTCACCAAGGCCCTGTACGATTGCAGCAAGATATCCCTGCTCCTGTACTCAAATCCTCTCACTATGAAGGCCAACATACCATTTGCCTTCTTTACCGCCTGCTGCACCTGCATGCTTACCTTCAGCGACTGGTGTACGAGGACACCCAGATCTTGTTGCACATTCCTGTCTCTCAATTTATAGCCATTCAGATAATAATCTGCCTTCCTGTTTTTGCTTCCAAAGTGGATAATCTCACATTTATCCACATTATACTGCATCTGCCATGCATTTGCCCACTCACTCAACTTGTCCAATGAGATGATTGACCTCCAACAACCACAACCATCTTCCTTTGTGCTAGGTGCAATGAGTGCAACACAACTTTGTATCTCTTTTCTTGGTCTCATTCCTGTATTGCACATCTTGCTGCACAGACTCTCTCCTTAGAGTTCTTCACAAGCAAATATGATGAACTCAAGCTTTGCCAGCTGCATGGCCAAATGAAAGAGTTAGCATTTTTCTAAAGGTCAGAGCTGCAAGCAGTGAACTTAATGAAGGGAGAGATTTTGGAGGACCACCAGATCAGTGGACGTGAATAATAGAGGGAACATATCTGCACCAGAGTGTAGATCTCGTGGCAATGTTGCACTGGATTGGTAAGAGGGAGGAGGAGTTCTCTCTTTAATGGGAGCCAGTGGCATTGTGGTAGTGTCAGTGGATTAGTAATTCAGTCGGCCCAGACTAATGCTCTGGGGCCACGGGTTCAAATCCCACCACGGCAGTTGGTGGAATTTAAATTCAATTCAATTGAATCTGGAATTGAAAGCTCATCTCAGCTATTGATTGCTGTAAAAATCCATCTGGGTTCATTTAATGACTTTTAGGGAAGGAAATCTGCCATCCTTACCTGGCCTGGCCTATCTGTGACTCCAGGCCCACTGCAATGTGATTGACTCTTAACTGCATTCTCAAATGGCCTGGCAAGCCACTCAGTTCAAGGACAGTTAGGGATGGGTAACAAATGCTGGTCTTGCTGGTGACGCCCACATCCCATGAATGAATAATGAAAACAAATAATAAATTGGAAGTGCAGGGTATAGAACAGGGTGTCTGACTTTCCAGGCAATGGGTATTTCGCAGTTAGACTTAGCTACCAATGACATTCTGGGAAGTAGTGCTCGAGGAGGCTCGGTTTTTCCAGGTAGACTGTGACCTGAGTTGTGCCAGCTGATCATTGATGAACTGCAAGGAGATTCATCTGAAGAGCATTACCAGTGGCAGGACTGTCACTACTTCCTTCAGTAGTTTCTGTCAAAGAGTCCCGCAGGCTCCCACAGTAGACCTGAGACTTTGGTTTGGAAAGAAAGATCTCGCATGTGTATAGCTACCTTTCCTACACTTCCAAACTACTTCATTGCTTTGGAATGTCCTGGGGTTGCAAAAGGCCCTGGATAAATGTAAGTTCTTTCCTTTTATTTATCTGATTTTGTGAAATTACAGGACCAAGATTTTTTTCCCCAAAAAAAGCCTAAGTACATTACAGGATGGTTCAAAGTTAACATTACATAAAGTGCAAAACGCATCAGTTTCTTCCAGTTCTGTATTTGTAAGCTTACTCACCTCCAAGACAAGACAAAGTGTTATCAGCTGCTGCCTGTCTTCGGCAACAGCTAGCTGATGGCATCGTCCATGTCCTGATCACACGCTGGCCTGTAAAGGATTGTTAATGGTCATGATAACATCTTCATGTTTTATTAGTTTCTAAAGAAGCTCATGAATAATTCACACCTCTGCAAATGAAGAGATCTGATTGCTGCTCAGAGGAGACTTGTATCAGTAGTTATAAGCAGGCCTGGATTTGGAGCCTGCTCAGCGCTCACCGCTCATAGCCGCTGTCTTGAATGATTTGGCAGCGAGTGAGTTGAAAGGGTGCTGTGAAGGATTTAATTCTGCAGCCGCTGGAAGTCCAGCCCTGAGTGGGGGCAGCGGGGGTGCTGGAGACTGGGATGTGGATGGAGATGGGAGGAGACCCTTCTGCAGCGTCTCTGGGAATGCAAATTGCCTTCCAACGCTAAAAACCTAATTGGCAGCACCTCAGCACACAAATGTGCACCTTCCTAACTTCAGACCCTGATTACAGAAGATGAAGATAGGGCACAGCTGTTGTTTACTTGTCTGTCACATTAATGCCAATATTGTAGCCACTGTACACACTGCCATATTTGATGTCAGAATCAAAGACAATTTCTCATTAAAATCTGTCCCCTGTGTTTTGTATTTCTGTAATCATACTGTGTGTTTTGACAAGACTTGAGGTTGCTGTAAGCTGGTTATGTAAAGTCAGAGACAAAATATTGTATCCCTGAGTATACCTTTGCTCTGTACCCTCCTAGTTACCATCTCCTCTGAATTCAAGGTCAGATAACGCTGTGGAAACTTGTCTTTGTTGCATGCTTTATATGCATAATAAGATGATGAGATAAATGCAGATTTCTGTAGCGAGGAACTCGATATACGGGGAATGAAATTCAATGTCGAGAAATGTGACAGCATGCGAATCAACAGGACCTGATGCCCATCAGTACCCAGCTGCACAATGCATGATATCCCCCCCCCCCTTGACGTTGCTAAAGAATGCCGTTATTTAGGAATCCACATCCAAAATAATTTAAAGTGGAACATACAAAGTCAACAAGCAGCTTCCAAGGCATCAAAGGGGCTTGAGTTTGTGAACCGGAGCTTCCATCATTCTTCAACTGCAGTGAAGGAGATGCTGTGCCAAACGCTAGTCAGACCACACCGCGAATATGGCGTAGCAGCTTCCGACCCATATACGGCTAAAAATATGACCCTCTGTGAGAAAGCTCAACAGCAGGCAATGACTCGCAAGATACCAGTGTCTCCCAGTTGGCCACGCTAGGTTGGCACACTCTCCAGAACCAAAGAAAGGCCCACAGGTTGACATGCCTCTATAAAATTTTGAGTGAACAATTAAGTATTTCTAACAGTATATCGGGTCCAAAAGTGACCGGGTTCAAAGCGTTCAGAACCAACAGCTCCATCTGCCCCAATGTGCTTCCTTTGTCGATTCCTTTTTCCCAAATTATTAAGCAATTAAGAACTGGAACAACCTCCCAGAAACCTTAATCTCCATGCTCTTGAAGGAACCATTTAAGGAAAATCTCTGGAACTTCTTTAATTAATGTGACCATCGACTGCACTCATTGTGCACCTCCGGTGAAAATTCTCTAGTGGAGAACTACAGAAGGACAGTGATTTAAAAACATAAGAGATAGGAGCAGGATTAGGTCATTCAGTCCTTTGAGCCTGCTCCATCATTCAGCAAGATCATGGCTGACCTGATTGTGGCCTTAAATCCACTTTCCTGCCTTCCTCCCGTACCCCTTACCTCATTTGTGGAGCAAAAATCTGTCTAACTCAGCCTTGAATATATTCAATGACTCAGTTTCCATTGCTCTCTGGGGTAGAGAATTCCAAAGATTAACGACCATCTGAGAGAAGAAATTCCTCCTCATCTCCATTTTAATGGGAGACCCCTTATTCTGAAACTGTGCCCCCTACTTCTACATCCCTCCACGAAGGGAAACATCCTTTCAGCATCCACCCTGTCAAGTGCTCTCAGGATCTTATATGTTTCAATAAGATCACCTCTCATTCCTCCAAACTCCAATGAATACAGGCCCAGCCCACTCAACCTTTCCTCAGAAAGACAACCCCTTCACCCAAAGAGTCAACCTTTGAATTTATAGGCCATTCATGACCTCTGAGCACCCCAAAGTGTTTTATAGATAATAATGTACTTTCTAAGTACTATTATAATATAAGAAACATGGCAGCCAATTTGCACACAGCAAGCTCGCACAAAGAGCAATGTGATATTAATCAGATGATCTGTTTTCATGGACCAGAATTTTCACGTCGATGTGCGGGGGTGGGCCCTGCAAGCTGACGGGTAAAATGGTGCGCAGTGACATCGGGCGAACATCCTGATGTCACCGCGGGCTATCGCGATATTCCGATGGGCGGGCACGCGATGATCTCTGATGCGCGCCCACCATTAATTAGCGGGCCACTTAAGGCAGTAACGACACCAATTTTTCGGGGCCCGTGCAATTTTCAGTTCGTCGCACGGGCACAACGGACAGGCAGGTAGGCCGCATTTTTATAAACCTCATCCACGGGCAGGATAAGAGGGGTGAATGGGGTCACGAGTGTTACTTGTTAGACATTTAATGCTTAAAGTTACTGATACTTGCCTGTGTGAGCAGGAATAGTTCAAAATTCTTCGCAGTTGCTTGGACAGGAGTAACAGCCTTTAGGTCAGGACTCTGAGTAAATATAATTTTTGCGGCTTTGCTGGTTTCAGGAAGCCTTCCCTTAGCCTGGGAATGGGAGTTGTGCTATCCACTGGAGGCACCTCCTCTGAGGAGGAAGGGAGGGCCAGAAGGGGGAGGAGGCCAGGAGTCCACATTCAGCCTCCAGGGGAATGGAGAGGTGCAGGCACAATGGGCGCAGGGCCAAGAGGTTGTCCAAGGTGGAAGGGCCGCAGAAGACGCCACTACCCTGCTGCCAGGGTATACAGGCGGGGAAGCAGCTACCCCAATATGACTGAGGTGCAATGCCGAAGGAGGCTCCGTCTCTCAAGGGAGTCAGTGACCTCCAGTTGTCAGATGATAGGCCCTGAGATCTGCGCCAACTGTGCAGGAGGGCACCCCATGCCAGTGGCGCTGAAGGTCATGGCTGCCTTCAACTTCTATGCCTCTGGTTCCTTCCAGAAAAGGGGGCAGTGAAGGAAGAAGATGTAGGCGCATTTGCTCCTGCTGCACACGATGAGTCCAGCAGTGAGTCCGAGAATGAGCATACACAGGAGAATGTTGAGGGGATAGATGCTGACCCGGGCATCTTCCAGGGAGGCAGGTACACCTATGAGGCTAGCACACCACAGGGGTCGGTGAGTGATCTTTGCGGTGTCTCCCAATCAGCTGTCCACACTTGTGTCAAGCAGGTTACAGACACTCTGTTCCAGCATTGACCTTCATCCACTTCCGTTGGGACCAGGCAAGTCAGGCACAGCGAGCCAGAGGCTTCACGGCCATTGCTGGCTTCCCCCGCGTCCAGGGTGCAATAGACTGTAGACATGTGGCCATCAAGGCACCAGCAGGTGAGCCCGGTGCCTTCATCAACAGGAAGGGCTTCCACTCCATGAACGTGCAGATAGCGTGTGATCACAGGATGCTGATTCTTCAAGTCTGTGCAAGGTACCCAGGCAGCTCACACGACGCCTACATCCTCAGACACTCCCAGGTCCCGAGGCTCTTCAGTGCTCCGGCTCGGCTGGATGGATGGCTGCTGGGTGACAAGGGCTATCCCTTGTAAAGGTGGCTCATGACACCTCTCTGCCATCCAAGAACAGAAGCTGAGCAGCGCTACAACAGGAGCCACGCCTCCACAGGGGCTGTGGTAGAGAGAACCATAGGTCTTCTCAAGATACACTTCCGATGCCTGGACCGCTCAGGGGGCGCACTCCAGTACCCCCGAGATCATGTCACTGATAGTGGTAGCATGCTGCGCTCTCCACAGTCTGGCGCAGAAAAGGGGGCAGTGAAGGAAGAAGATGTAGGCGCATTTGCTCCTGCTGCACACGATGAGTTCAGCAGTGAGTCCGAGGATGAGCATACACAGGAGAATGTTGAGGGGATAGATGCTGACCCGGGCATCTTCCAGGGAGGCAGGGACACCTATGAGGCTTTAATCCAACGAATCTCCAGCTAGCCCATCACAGATCGACCTCCAACACAAGCCAGGGCTGCAGGCTCCATACTCGACACCTGAGACCAACATCTGCCTGGTTAGGAACATTAACTATGTGCCTTGTCAATAAAGCTCAATGGCAAACAAATCACTTATAACATCACGGATTCCCCTTCACGAAATCACTGAATCACAGAATCACAGTGCAGAAGAGGCCCTTTGACCCATCGAGTCTGCACCGACATGTGAGAAACACCTGACCTACCTACCTAATCCCATTTACCAGCACTTGGCCCATAGCCTTGAATGTTATGACGTGCCAAGTGCTCATCCAGGTACTTTTTAAAGGATGTGAGGCAACCCGCCTCCACCACCCTCCCAGGTAACACATACCAGACCGTCACCACCCTTTGGGTAAAAAGGTTTTTCCCCCCTAAACCTCCTGCCCCTCACCTTGAACTTATGTCTCCTCGTGACTGACCCTTCAACTAAGGGGAACAGCTGCTCCCTATCCACCCTGTGCTTGCCCCTCATAATATTGTCACCTCGATCAGGTCGCCCCTCAGTCTTCTCTGCTCCAACAAAAACAGCCCAAGTCTATCCAACTTCTCTTCATAACTTAAATGTTTCATCCCACGCAAAATCCTGGTGAATCTCCTCTGCACCCCCTCCAGTGCAATCACATCCTTCCTATAATGTGGTGACCAGAACTGCACACGGTACTCCAGCTGTGGCCTCACCAAGGTTCTATACAACTCCAACATGACCTCCCTACTTTTGTAATCTATGCCTCGATTGATAAAGGCAAGTGTCCCAAATGCCTTTTTCACCACCGCACTAACATGCCCCTCCATCTTCAGAGATCCATGGACACACACGCCAAGGCCCCTTTGTTCCTCAGAACTTCCTAGTGTCATGCCGTTCATTGAATACTTTCTTGTCAAATTACTCCTTCCAAAGTGTATCACCTCACACTTTTCAGGGTTAAATTCCATCTGCCACTTATCTGTCCATTTGACCATCCCGTCTATATCTTCCTGTAGCCCTAGACACTTAACCTCACTGTTAACCACCCGGCCAATCTTTGTGTCATTCCCAAATTTACTAATCCTACCCCCTATATAGTCATCAATGTTGTTTATATAAATGACGAATAATAGGGGACCCAGCACAGATCCCTGTGGTACGCCACTGGACACTGACTTCCAGTCACTGTAGCATCCTTCTGTCATCACCCTCTGCCTCCTTCAACTAAGCCAATTTTGAATCCACCTGATCAAATTACCCTGTATCCCATGTGCATTTGCCTTCTTTGTAAGTCTCCCACGTGGGACCTTGACAAAGGCTTTGCTGAAATCCATATAAACTACATCAACTGCACTACCCTCATCTCCACACCTGGTCACCTCCTCAAAAAATTCAATCAAATTTGATAGGCATGACCTCCCTCTGACAAAGCCATGCTGACTATCCCTGATCAAACCTTGCCTCTCCAAGTGGAGATAGATACTCTCCTTCAGAACTTTCTCCAATAGTTTCCCTACCACTGACGTGAGACTCACTGGTCTGTAGTACCCTGGTTTATCTCTACAACCCTTCTTAAATAGTGGAACCACATTAGCTGTTCTCCAGTCCTCTGGAACCTCCCCCGTGGCCAGAGAGGAATTAAAAATTTGGGTCAGAGCCCCTGCGATCTCCTCCCTTGCCTCCCTTCTGTAGATTTCCCCACAAGTAGCTGTTCCCAATCTACCTTTGCCAATTCCTGCCTTATTTTACTAAAATCCGCTCTCCCCCAATCCAAAACATTTTTTTCACCTTCACCTGCAGAAGTAAGGAATCACACTGAGCCATGCTCACATATAAAAATTTAATGAATTAAAAAAACGAAGCAGAAAATAAAATGAATGCAAAGGTGTTACACATCACACCGACTTGTCATCAACAAATAGCAGGGCAACGTAAAACCAACAGCGAGAAGCCTAAGGTGCCTTACGTTTACATTTCCAGATGCTACATCTAGGTGCTCCCCCCTCGCTGGCACCGGCATTGGAGACAGCCTGCTCACTGTGCTGTCCTGATGACCTCGATGACCTTGGCGGGCACCCTCTGGCCCGTGGAGCCTTTGATGGCCCCGCCTGGGAGGGAGTGGCCATTTCCATGGCTGACATCTCCCGAGTCCCTGCAGCCCCATTGGATCCCATGGTCACTGGCAGAGGAATGGAGGAGCTGCTACCCTCATCCAGAGCGCCCTGAGAGGAGCCCGCGGAGACGGCAGGCAGCTCCTGCGCTGACGTGAGGTCGCTTTAGACCTCCCTGCCCACCATTGATGGATGGGCACTGAGCTGGGATACTTGATGCCCAATCCATCTCCCACACTGACCAGCTGAGGTAATAACGCTGTGAGGGCTTGCAGGTCCGAGCCCAACCCCAGGAGGCCCTCATTGCTCTCCTGGAGGAACCTCTCCACGAAAGTCACCATTCTCTCTATGGAGGAAGCATGGCACTCGGCCATGAGGCTCATTGTATCGGTGATGCTCCGCATGGATTCCCCCAGCGCGAGGACCATGCCTCATGTATCCCCACAAGATCCTCCCGCATACCCTGTTGGACTTCCAGTGTCTGCTGCCTCATGGGCGACTCCAGCGGCACATTATCAGCCACTGACCGAGCATGTACCTGGTCCCCAGCAGTCCTCCAACTGCTGGCCCCATGGGCACTCTGTCTCTGCCCACCTCAAGGGAATATGAAGTGCCCTCACCGCCGTGCCCTGAGACACTAGCCGATGATCTAATTCCCGCCGAGGTGCTAGTATCTGCGCTGGTGCCTTCCTGGCAGAGATGGTGTGACGCTGGTGCTTCCATTTGTTCAGGGCCCTCAGGTGTCTGAGGTGGCCGCTCTTCCTCCTCCTCCTCCGGCCCTGCTCCGGTGATACTGAAAGGAAGAACAAGGACATTTGATTAGTTAAAGTGGAGACAATGTCAATGTGCATGCCTGGCCCCCGGATCAGTCAGCACTCATCCTTCCATAATCAATGATCAACCCATGCTGGAAGCTTAAATCGCTGAACATTCAACAGTGGGATGGCTGCTGGGACACACATGGTTACCTCAGTGCCTGGCACTCTTACCTCCCACGGGTACCCCAGCCTCACCGCCACCTGTGAACCTGGGCGCATGGTGCCTCTCCAGCTCCATTGCCTCCTGCTCGTATCTGATGATGGCCAACTGGGCCTCCACCAGCCCACATCTGCTCAGCAGCGTTGTGAGCTGTCTTCTCCTGAAAAGGAGAGAGGAGCATTGATTAGTCCACCCTGTACCTGGATTCCCACTGCATCCCTGCCGCCCCAGCCTGAGTGGGACATTGCAGGGCTGCAGTGAATCCTCACCCTGCAGCTGCCACACACTCACACCAAGAAGCCAGGGCTGACCCCACCCCTTGTCCACATGCTGCCTCCATCACATTTATCACCACACGGTCTAACCTTGCAAAGCAAGGACGCACAAGCACATGGGACGCCAAAGGTAGCAGATGGATGGGTGCCCCGCCACCAGGAAGCTCCCCTCCCAGCATGTCAGCACCCTGACTTTGACATGTTTCGTAGTTCCAGCACTGTGCCTAGGTGAAGGTCCTTGAGGTAGTCCCCAAAACAGTACTCTGGGTGTCAGTGTTACACATGCTGCGGGTGCAGAACCCATCTCAGCACAACCCTCTCAGGGTGAACTAGGCATGGGCAATACCTGCAGGCCCACCCAGAGAGGGATACATGCCATGAATGATTCAATGCTGTAACTGCGCTCAGAGTTTGGGGTGGGGGGTTGCTGGGGGGAAAGCCTACCTGCTGTGTTAAGTGACCTCTGCCAACATGGTGCTCACCCTTCCCGAGTGCAAGAGGTCGTTGAAACGCTTGCAGCACTGGACCCAGGTGCATTGCACCACGTTGTGGGAGCTCACCACCTCCACCACCTCCTCCCAGGCACGTTTGGTCAGGTGGGAGGGCCTCCTCCTCCTATCCCTCAGAACGAGGACCTCCCGCCGTGCTGCCACCTCCTCCAGGAGGGCAGCTAGGCACTCATCGGAAAACCAAGGGGCACAGTGATCCGCTGCTCTACCCTCCTACCTGGTCTGCTCTCCAGCAGCACTCTGGGGAGTCCTTCTGTTGGCCGTGATTAACAGCCTTTGCAAGGCTGCCAGCACCCTATTTAAACAGGATGCCAGGTTGTCTTTGGACCCGGCGGTCACTGCACTCCCACCACCGCCCGCCCACTCCCGCTGTCCTCGGGAGCCGAGCTTCACGCTGGTTGGGCCTTAATTGGCCCACCCACGTAGAATGGCAGTGCAGAGCCAATCGCGGGCGGTGATCAGCTCTGCGCCTGCCCACGCCCACTCCTGAACGGCCTGCCTGACGGGGAGAAAATTCTCCCCATGATGTTGATTGAGGAATAAATATTGACCAGGGCACTGTGGATAACTCACCTGCTCTTCTTTGAAATAGCCTTGTGTGGGATCTTTTACGTCCACCTGAGAGGGCAGATGTGGCCTCCGTTTAACGTCACAACCGATAAACAGTGCCTCTGACAGTGCAGCACTCCCTCAGTACTGCTCAGGATTGATTTTTGTGCTCAAGTCCCTTTACTCAAGAGCCATGGAACAGGAGTGTAGCACTGTTAGGACATAGATGTAAGATGGTCACTAATACACCCAATAGGGAGCTCAGAGAAACTTCTTTACCCAGAGAGCGGTAAGAATGTGGATGTTGCTGCCACAAGGAGTAGTTGAAGTAAATTGCATGGATGTGTTTAAGTGGAAGCTAGGTAAACAGATGAGGAAGAAAGGAATAAAAGGATAGCCTGACAGGTCATTTACAGGGAGAGCATGTGAGAGAAACAGCGGGGCCATTTATAGCGAGAGTGTATGAGAGAAACAGCGTGGTCATTTACAGGGAGCAAGTGCGAGAGGAGTGGGGCCTTTAGCAGTGAGAGAGTGTGAGAAGAGTATGAGACCATTAAAGAGCATGAGAGGCAAAACAGCACGGAGAGCACCTGATTGGTGAGCAGGATTGGTGAGTATTTCTAGTCTTTAAAGTAAAGTAAGGTCTTTAGTTTGTGTTTAGTTCTCTAGCCTTTTTTTTCTCTTTTTCTTAAAGATCGCTTGTTAAGTATAAGATCAATATTGGTGTGTATAAAAAATAATTATAATAAAATGTGAAGAGCAGGGATACTAGAGTAATTAGTTGATTAATTTAATTAAAGACGATAGCGATGGCAGGACAGGTGATGTGTTGCTGCTGTAACATGTGGGAGCTGCTGGACACCAAGGTGATCATAGGCGAACACATCTGTACCAAGTGTTTGCAGCTGGAGGAACTTCGGATCCGAGTTAAGGAGCTGGAGTCCGAGCTGCAGACATTGCACCACATCAGGGCGGGGGAAAGTTACCTGGACACTTTGCTCCAGGAGGCGCTCACACCCCTCAGATTAGGTAACTCAAATTTGGTCTATGACCAGGGACAGGAGAATGTGACTGCAGGTGAAGCAGGTTTGGGGACCCAGGGGGTAGCATTCGAGGAGCCTTGGCACCTGCCACTGTCCAACAGTTACAAGGCTCTTGCAAGCCGTGTGGATGAGAGCGGGGACTGCAGGGAGGATGAGCGAAGTGACCACAGCACCGTAGTACAGGGAACCATTCAAGTGGGGGAAGGAAATGGGAGCATAGTAAAGGTAGGGAACAGTATAATTTCGGGGGGATAGAAACTTTTCTCTGCAGCCGTGAGCGTGAGTCCCAAAGGCTGTGTTGTCTGCCCGGTGCCAGGTCTAAGGACATCTCCTCAGGGCTGGAGGGGAACTTGGAGTGGGAGGGGAGGGATCCAGTTGTCATCATCCACGTTAGTACCAACGACATTGATAAGACTAGAAGAGATATCCTGCTTAAAGAATTTGAACAGTTAGGAGCTAAATTAAAAAGCAGTACCTCTAAGGTAATAATCTCAGGGTTTCTATCTGAGCCATTGGCAAACTGGCATAGGGTAAATGAAGTTAAGGAGTTAAATGCGTGGCTCAAAGGTTGGTGTGGGAGGAATGGGTTTCAGTTCATGGACCACTGGCACCAGTACTGGGGTAGAAGGGAGCTGTTCCGGTGGGATGGGCTTCACTTAAACCGTGCTGGGACCAGTGTCCTGGCAAATCGCATAACTAGGGCTGTAGAAAGGGCTTTAACTAAATAGAGGTGGGGGGAGGGTTCTGGAGAGGGGATATGTACGCTTACAAAGCAAAAGGATATGGCAGCATTGCGGAGCAGCTATTTAGGTAATGATACCAAGAGTGTGACAGGAAGGGACAGAGTATACAAACATTTAAAAAAGCAGCAAATAGAGTCAAGGGGGGAAAATGGTAAAAACGCAAAATTAATGGCCCTTCACTTAAATGCATGTAGTATTTGGAACAAAATAAATGAATTAACGGCACAAATAGAGGTTAATGGGTGTGATCTTATAACCATTATGGAGATGTAGATACAAGGAGATCAAAGCTGGGAACTAAATATTCAGGGGTATGTGACTTTTCGAAATGACAGGCAGGAAGGAAAGGGTGGTGGGGTAGCTTTGTTACCACGAGATGCAATAAGTACAATAGCAAGTAAATATTTTGGGTCGGAAGATGTAGAATCCACGTGGGTGGAGGTAAGAAATAACAAGGGGAAGAAGACACTAGTGGGAGTAGTCTATAGGCCCTTTGACAATAGCTATACTGTAGGACAGAGAAGAAAACAGGAGATAATGAGGGCATGTAAAAAAGGCCGTACATTAATCATGGGTGACTTTAATCTTAATGCAGATTGGGAAAATCAAATTGGCAGAGGTAGACACGAGCAAGAAGTCATAGAGTGTATTCAGGACAGTTTCTTAGAACATGTTGTGAATCCAACCAGAGATCAGGCTATTTTGGATCTGGTAATGTGTAATGAGGCAGGTTTAATAAATGATCTCAGAGTAGAGGATCCCCTCGGAAACAGTGACCATAATATGGTAGAATTTAGCATTCAATTTGAGAGTGAGAAACTTGGGTCGGAAACAACTGTGCTAAACTTAAATAAGGGTAATTACAATGGAATGAGGGCAGAGTTGGCTGGAGTGGACTGGGAAAGCAGTTTAGCAGAAAAGATGGCAGACATTTAAGAAAATAGTTCATGACTCTCAACAAAGATATATCCCAGTGAAGAAGAAGGATTCAAGGAAGGGGATAAACCAACCATGGTAGACCAAGGAAATTAAGGACAGTATCAAATTGAAAGAAAAAACATACAATGTGGCAAAGATTAGTTAGTGGTAAGCCAGAGGATTGGGAAAGTTTTTAAAAACCAACAAAAGATGACCAAAATATTAATAAAGAGGGAGAAAATAAACTTTGAGGGTAATCTAGCAAGTAATATAAAAACAGACAGTAAGTGCTTCTTTAAATATATAAAAAGAAAGAGAGAGGCCAAAGTGAACATAGACCCCTTAGAGAATGAGGCTGGGGAAATAATAATGGTGAACCAGGAAATGGCAAGGGAGTTGAATTAATATTTTGCTTCAGTCTTCACGGTAGAAAATACTAATAGCATTCCAAAAATACCAAATAATCAAGGGGCAAAAGTAGGGGAGGAAATAAATACAATAACTATCACTAGAGAAAAAGTACTAGGGAACCAAATGGGGCTAAAGGCCGATAACCCCTGGACCTGATGGGTTGCATCCTAAGGTACTAAAGGAAGAAGCTACAGAGATAGTCGATGCACTGGTCGTAATTTTCCAAGAATCCTTAGATTCTGAAAAAGTCCCAGAGGATTGGAGAACAGCCAATGTAACACCATTATTTAAAAAGGGAGGGAGACAAACAACAGGTAACTATAGGTCAGTTAGCTTAACATCTGTCATTGGGAAAGTGTTAGAGTCTATTATAAAGGATGTAATAGCAGAGCATTTAGAAATACATAATCTTATCAAGCAGAGTCAGCATAGATTCATAAAGGGGAAATCACGCCCAACAAATTTATTAGAATTCTTTGAGGAGGTAACACGCAGGATAGATAAAGGTGAACCAGTAGCTGTAATATATTTGGATTTCCAAAAGGTGTTCGATAAGGTACCGCACATAAGAGTACTTAATGACATAAGAGCCCATGATGTTGGGGGGTAGTATATTAGCATGGATAGAGGATTGGCTAACTAATAGAATACAGAGAGTTGGGATAAGGGGGGCATTTTTGGGATGGCAACCTGTAACTAGTGGAGTGCCACAGGGATCAGTGATGAGGCCACAGTTATTTACAATATATATTAATGACTTAGATGAAGGAAGTGAATGTACTATCGCCAAGTTTGCAGATGACACAAAAATAGGTGGGAAGGCAAGTGGTGAGGATGACACAAGGAGTCCATAGACGGACATAGACAGGTTAAGTGAGTGGGAAAAAACTTGGCAGATGGAACATAATGTGGGAAAATGTGAGGTTATGCACTTTGGCAAGAAGAATAGGGGAGCTGAATATTATTTAAATGGAGAAAGACTGCAGAAGGCTGCAGCACAGAGGGATTTGGGAGTCCTTGTGCATGAATCCCAAAAAGCTAACATACAAGTTCAACAGGTAATAGGGAAGGCAAATGGAATGTTGGTCTTTATTTCAAAGAGAATAGAATATAAAATTAAGGAAGTCTTGCTAAAATTATACAAGGCACTAGTTAGATCAAACCTAGAATGCTGTGAACAGTTTTGGTCCCCTTATCTAAGGAAACATATACTGGCAATGGAGGCAGTCCAGAGAAGATTCACTAGGTTGATCCTGTGGATGGAGGGATTTTCTTATGAGGAGATGTTGAGTAGGTTGGGCCTGTACTCATTGGAGTTTAGAAGAATGAGAGGCAACCTTATTGAAACATAAAAAATTCTTAAGGGGCTTGACAGCATAGATGCTGAGAGGTTGTTTCCCCTTGTGGGAGAGTCTAGGATCAGAGGGCATAATCTCAGAGTAAGGGGTCGCCCATTTAAAACAGAGATGAGGAGGAATTCCTTCTCTTAGAGAGTCAACAATCTGTGGAATTCTTTACCGCAGAAGGCTGTAGAGGCTGGGTCGTTAAGTATATTCAAGGCTGAGATGGACAGATTTTTAATCAGTAAGGGAATCAAGGATTATGGGGAAAAGACAGGAAAGTGGAGTTGTGGATTATTAGATCAGCCATGATCTCATTGAATGGTGGAGCAGACTCAATGGGCCGAATGGCCTACTTCTGCTCCTATGTCTTATGGTCTTATAGGGTTAGATGAGGTAGGCTGGGAGGAGACTCATGTGGAGCGTAAACACTGATATAGACCAGACAGGCCGAATGGCTTGTTTCTATGCTGTAAATTCAGTGAAATTCTATTAACTTATTGCGTGCTAATCAGTATTTTCCTAACTTAACAAAAGACTTGCAGTGATATGCAATATATTTCACGACCTCAGGATGACACAAAGCACTTTGCAGCCAATGAAATACTTCTGAAGTGTTGTCACTGTTGCAGTGTAGGAAATATATAAGGGCAGAATTTTTCCTTTGATTAGCAAACGTCATTAGAGGAAGATCTATCCTTGTTATAACCCGCGTTGATGTAGTTTTGCTTATTGGCTTAAATACAACTTCAATGTTCTATTGGTTAAGTGTGCACTGTATGGGTCATTTTGAGCCTTCATACTCTTGGGAAGCAACCTGGTCAACCAAGAAAGCATGTCAGAAATTTGTGTACTCACCGAGTGCAATCTTCTGACCACAGGAAGTGACGTACCTCACAGACCTGAGCTTCTGATGTGCACTCCCTGCAGGTGCTGCTCACTGATGGGAGCGCAGACTCAGAAGATGAGCAATTTGAGGATGGCAGGTCATATGGTATTGGGGACATAGAGGGTTGGATAAGGCATCTAATTCCAGTCTTTTGTGCAGTGTTAGCAGAGAATTGCAGGTTCGAGCCCTCTTGGGGGTACAAAATTGACTGAAAAATAGGAAGCAGAGAGCAATGGTCAATGGATATTTTTCGGGCTGGAGGAAGGTTTGTAGTGGAGTTCCCCAGGAGTCAGTATTGGGACCCTTGCTTTTCCTGATATATATTAATGATCTAGATCTTGGTGTGCAGGGGACAATTTCAATGTTTGCGGATGATACGAAGCTTGGGAGTGTTGTAAGCTGCGAGAAGGACAGTGTAGAACTTCAAAAGGGCATAGCCAAGTTGATGGAGTGGGCAGATGGGTGGCAGATGAAGTTCACTGTGGAGAAGTGTGAGTTGATGCATTTTGGTAGAAAGAACATGGACAGACAATATAAAATAAGGGGTAAAATTTTGAAGGAGGTGCAGGAGCAGAAAGACCTGTGTGTATATGTGCATAGATCATTGAAGGTGGCAGGACAGGTGGAGAGAGCAGTTAATAAAGCATATAGTATCCTGGGCTTTATTAATGGGGACATAGAGTACAAGAGCAAGGAGGTTATGCTGAATTTATCTCAGACACTCGTTAGATCTTAGCTGATGAGAAACTTCAGTTACGAAGATAGATTGGAGAGGTTGGGACTGTTCTCCTTGGAGAGAAGAAGGCTGAGAGGAGATTTGATAGAGATGTTCAAAATCATGAGGGGGCTGGACAAAGTAGATAGGGAGAAGCTGTTCCCGCTTGTAAAATGATCAAGAACGAGAGGGCACAGATTTAAAGTGATTTTCAAAAGAAGCAAATGTGACGTGAGAAAAAAATTTTTCACACAAATAGTGGTTCGGGTCTGGAATGCACTGCCTGGAAGTGTGGTGGAGGCGGGTTCAATCGAGGCATCCAAAAGGGCATTAGATGATTATTTGAATAGAAACAATGTGCAGGGATACAGGGAAAAGGCAGGGCAATGGCACTAGGTCATAATGCTCATTTGGAGATCTGGTGCAGACATGATAGGCCTCCTATGCCGTTAAAATACTATGATTCTGTGATTCAGGGTGGTGAAGAAAGGCTCACAGTTCTGAAGAGAGCAGGGTATGAAGAGAGGTTCACAGTTTTGGTGGGGGGTGGGTGGGTGGTGGGGAGGGTGACAGCAGGGTGGGAAAGATGATGTTTCTGCCTTCTGCCCAAAATAGGCGTGAAGTCGTTGGAGTTGAGATCTGGACCCATTTCAAAAACATAAAAGCAAAACACTGCAGATGCTGGGAATCTGAAATAAAAACAGAAAATGATGAAAAAGCTCAACTGGTCTGGCAGCATCTGTGGAGAAAGAAACAGAGTTAACATTTCGAGTCCAATGTGACTCTTCTGCTGAGCCATTTTCCTCTGATGGGTGGAGCCAGATCAAGGGTGCACAGTCTAATTTTTAAAGCTAGGCCGTTCAGAGTGAAATCAGGAAGCACTATTTCACACAAGGGCTAATGGAAACGTAGAACTCTCTCACACAATTGGATGCTGGCTCAATTGAAATGTTCAAGAATGACATCGAAAGAGTTTTGATAGGTAAGGAAACTGCCATTATCTAATTGAATTGTGAAGCAAGCTTGAGGGGCTGAATGGCCTACTCCTGTTCCCTTGGTAGCGTTGGTGATACCCTAGAAGTCCTGAGTTTAAATACTGCCATACCATGTTACAAAATCAACTTTTCATAGGAGTCTATTTTCCAGGATTGGTGCAATTGTTAATGTGGCCTTTGCAGTGCTTTCTCTAAAAAGAAAAGACATTTGCTCAATTTAATTAAAAATTACTCTGTCATTCGGGAATGAATTCATGTTCTATATTTTAAAACCACCTTCTCCTTGTATTAGAAGATAATTTATTATGGTCGAGGAAAGATCTACATTATTAGTTTATGTTAAATTGCATTACAGATGGTTTAAACCCTATTTCACTGACCATTGGATCTTTCCAATCAGGGTCATAGGCTGATACTTTTTATTTACTCGTTCATGGGATCTGGGCATCGCTGGCTGGGCCAGCATTTATTGCCCGGCCCAAATTGCTCTTGGGAAGGTGGTGGTAAGCTGACATCATGAACCGCTGCAGTCCACGTGGTGTAGGTACACCCACAACACTGTTAGGGAGGGAGTTCCAGGATTTTGACCCAGCGACGGTGAAGGAACAGTGATATATTTCCAAATCAGGATGGTAAATGGCTTGGAGGGGAACTTCCAGGTGGTGGTGTTCCCACGCATCTGCTACCCTTGTCCTTCTAGATGGTAGAGGTCATTGGGTTTGGAAGGTGCTGTCTAAAGATCCTTGGTGAGTTCCTGCAGCGCATCTAGTAGGTGGTACACACTGTTGCAACTGTGTGTCGGTTGTGGAGGGAATGAATGTTTGTGGAAGGGTCAATCAAGCAGGCTACTTTGTCCTGGATAGTGTCAAGCCTCTTGAATGTTGTTGGAGCTGCACTCATCCAGGCAAGTGGAGAGTATTCCATCACACTCCTGACTTGTGCCTTGTAGATGGTGGACAGGCTTTGGGGAGTCAGGAGGTGAGTTTCTCACCTCAGAGTTCCCACCTTTGACCTGCCCCTGTCGTCACGGTATTTATATGACTGGTCCAGATCAGTTTTAGCAATGGTAACCCCCAGAGTGTTGATAGTGTGTGATTCAGCAATGGTAATGTCATTGAATGTCAAGGGGAGATGGTTAGATTCTCCCTTGTTGGAGATGGTCATTGCCCAGCACTTGTGTGGCGTGAATGTCACTTGCCACTTGTCAGCCCAAGCCTGAATGTTGTCCAAGCCTTTCTGCATATAGACACAGATTTCTTCATTACTTCTTTCCTTCTTTGTCTCCTTTCAACTCATGGATATTTATCTGTCCTGACAGAGATGAGTAAAAGGATTCAATGGGAGGACCATCGAAAAGCTAGTCCTTCTTGAAGCCAGCTCCAGAAACATCTAGGCAAACTCCTGCAAAGATCAACTTTGATGGAGTGGGTGACGTGTCTAGATGGCTGACAGCCGTCTTTCCTGGCAGGTTCTGTTTACCCAGTTCTCAAATGGCCAACATTCCAGGGGAGGACAAGAAAATGCTTCAAAGACATTCTTGTACTTCAAGCTGCATTTAAAGTCACAACGTCTTAATGATGAGGCAGAGCAGTAGCAGAGAAGGAAAGAAGGGGAAGAAAATCCTGCACTCTGGATCCCACGTGTGGGACATCCTGTCCCGTGTGCCCAAAGGTACACGGGTCAAGAACCGGCCTGTTCAGTCACAGGATGAACCATGGCAGAAACTCGTGACCTTGGGTAGACATCATCTTTAAATTGAGGGATAGCCGACGGTGACATGGTTTTCTCTTAGTGCCCTCTGGACAAATTCTGACTTTCCAATTTTTCTCACATTCAAAGAGCAAATTTAATGAATTGCCCTTGCTTGTCCTTTGCCCCTGCAATCCCCATACTTCAGGCAGAGGTGAGGGTCTAATATGTGACAATTTAGATGTGTCCAAGTGTTTGTGGGATGTACCCTGAAAAGCTATATGTGAACGTGGTTATTTGAAAGTTTATCAGACTGATCTACGTTATGACAGTGTGGGCACATCACAGAATATTGCAAGGTTCTTGTCTATATAAAGGGGTGGGTTCAGACCTGCAACCTAACAGAGTGGACTGCAATAACTTTTGATGCTGCAGTTATGATCATTCTAAAGGGAATTCTGCCTTTTTCTAAAGACCTGAAGTGCAGTCCTAGCTCTTATCAGCAAAGTAGCCACCATTTTTTTCCTGTCAGAAGCTTGCAATTGAAAGAGCTTGCATTTCAGAATAGTTCAGTGATGCATTGACAAAGCAGTAACTTTATAGTCAGTAGCTTTGAAAGCCAATGGGGCCGAAAATGTTCAGTCCTATTCCTGTCATAATGTGCTGACTGATTGAAGACCACATGCACTGGGTACCAAGCTTTCCTTGAAGTTTCCAATGGTCTTTTTTGTGCTACCACTGATTTTACTATTGAAACTGCTTAAGGTTGGCTTAATTTAAGATTTTGTTCAGGTCAAGACTCTTCATAGTGATTTCTCCCTACAGTGAATTTCTGTCACTTTCTTCAACATTAATGACTGCAGCAGTTTATTTTTTTAAAGGAAATTTATCTTCCTGATTAAAAATAATTCTTTCTACAGGAGAGTTGGACATCAATATGGCTGTATTTGTATGTGTTGGCACTTCCATCTTGGATGTTTCCCAACCTGGGAATAGATTGGAGGGAGATCGGTAGGTGGGAAACCCAGCGACAAAAGGCCCACAGGGCCTGCCAGTCAACTGACAGATGTAAAACCCTGCTGGAAGTCTTTAACAATTTATTAAAGAGTGATTTCAGCCCCCTCATAAAGGGGGCCAATGTGAAATCCTGCTCCTATATCCACCAGGACCTTGGCAACCTCTCCTCACTCAACTCCAATGGGATGGCCAGTCCATCAGCCTGCAAGGCTCAAGATGCACCCCTTAATGGTGAAGGTGCCCACTTGACTTATTGGCCCAGTGGTGCCATCCTGCTAACCCTGAACGCTTTTCAGCTAGAAGTCACCAGTGAAGTGCAATCCCAGCGTAATTACCAAAATCTTGGCCTGAGCATTTGCTGCCCCAATGTGATTTTTTTTTTTAGCCTGTATTAATGCGGGTCGCAATGGGTGAATGACAGAATAAATGTGCCTTCTTTTATACTGTCTGACATGGACAATCTCATGAAAATCATTTTACTATCGAAACTGCTTAATGTTGGCTTAATTTAAGATTTTGTTAGGGTCAAGACTCTTCATAACTGATTTCTCCCTACAGTGAATTTCTGTCACTTTCTTCAACATTAATGACTGCAGCAGTTTATTTTTTTAAAGGAAATTTATCTTCCTGATTAAAAGGAATACTTTCTACAGGAGAGTTGGACATCAATGTGGCTGTATTTGATGTGCTTCAGCACTTTTAAAAATTCATTCATGAGATGGGGGCATCGCTGGCTAGGCCAGCATTTATTGCCCATCCCTAATTGCCCTTGAGAACTGAGTGGCTTGCTAGGCCGTTTCAGAGGGCATTTAAGAGTCAACCACTTTGCTGTAGGTCTGGAGTCACATGTAGTCCAGACCAGGTACTACAGATTTCCTTCACTAAAGGACACCAGTGAACCAGATGGGTTTTTACGGCAATCGACAATGGTTTCATGGTCATCATTAGACTTTAAATTCCATATTTTTTATTGAATTCAAATTTTACCATCTGCCATGGGTTTGTAAAGAAATGGAAAAAAGGACTGTCAGATACTCATTTCTGAAGTGTTTCCCTTTAATGCATAAAACACCAAAATGCTGTTTCTAATCTGAACGGATGGTGCACTCTGAAATGTGGGCAGTCTCCCAGCAACTCAATTTAGTCCATCTTGCCCTTAGGCCCTACCGTTGCCCAAAGAAAGAACTGGAGGATCTTCAGATAATTGGGAAAACTGGACCTTCCCATTGCCCACAATGATTTGGCCACAGAGTACAAGCTGCCCAAATCTTATTCCACACGCAGAGATCATTCTGGGGCACTTAAGTTCATCCACGTGACTGTGAGTGTTTAAAGGCTTAATGCATTTGTGAAATTTTCCTTTGTCAAATTTTTTGACAGAGTCCTTAACCCATTTAAAATAGCAAAGTTATTGGCTCTTTCAAAACACTTTACTAGGAAGATGTCAATTGTGCCTGTGCTAATAGTCATGCAGCATCAAAGACTGAGAGGCTATGCTCAGTCCAAGACCACCAACATTCATTGTCTAATTTGGAATTCAAATTTTGTCACCTGCCATGGTGGGATTTGAACCTGGGTCCCCAGAGTATTACACTGGGCCTCTGGAATACTAGTCCAGTGGACAAGACCACTGCCTCTGTTCCCACCCACCCCAACAACAGTCACAATTCCCTCCAGTGGCCTCAAATCCTCTTTTACCAATGAATCACCCTGGCTCTATAAACCATTCACACATAGCTCTACCAAAATGTACAAAATATATTTATTCCTCAGTGTAGTTAACCTCAATATGTTAGGAGTTGTATACAGGAGTTTATACACAAGGAGGCCATTCAGCCTACCATGCCTGTGCCAGCTACCAGTTAAGTCATCTACTTCTAATGGGATTCTTTAAAATTCATTCATGGGACTAGGCCAGCATTTAATACCCAACCTTAATTACCCTTATTCAGAGAGTATTTAAGAGTCAACCACATTGCTGTAGGTCTGGAGTCACATATAGGCCAGACCAGGTAAGGATGGCAGATTTCCTTCCCCAAAGGGACATCAGTGAACCAGGTGAGTTTTTACAACAATCAGCAATGGTTTCATGGTCATCATCAAATCTTTAATTCCAGATTTTTAAAAATTGAATTTTAATTGAACCTGGGCCCCCAGAGTATTACAATGGGTTTCTGGAATATTAGTCCAGTGGACAAGACCACTTTGCCACTGCCTCTGTCCCCTCCCAACCAACAAAAGCACTAAGCTCAAAATAAAACTTGGCAAAAAACATTTCAATTCACAAGGTATCAATCATGCTTCTTAAATTAAGACAGACCGAGCAAACGCAATTAGGGATTTATTAGAATACTTTATGAGACAAACAGTTTGTTTTGCTTCTTTTTAAGATGTTATTGTTCATGCAAACTATAATATTAATTGTTGAATTTGTTATTGTAACTACACCAGAGAGAACATATGGCTTACATGTTCTATACATATAACGCTCAAATGAACCACCCCATTCTCACACACTGCCCCCATGCTGAGCAAGTCCCAATTAACTTCATGGTTCTTTCTCTCTCCCATATATCTGATCTGTAAACTATCTTCTTTACCTTCTCAGGTCCAAGAGTCCCGAGGGTCACAGTTCACAGCACCACTGATAGACACAGTAAGTAGTCACTTTTCACCTTGACCCTTGACCTTACAGGATCGCACTTGACCGATAGAAACTCCTTAGCAATATGCTTCCACCAAGTCAAACTGCCGACTTGATCTTTGTGGGATCAATTACCAGTTGTGTCTCCCTTGCATTCCCCTCCTTTCCCTGTGCGTGCAGATGCTTGGTTTCCAGTATGAATGCTCACTGAGAGCGTGACAGATGGATTCAACCTGAGATTTTATCCCCTCAGTCACTCAATATTGTCAGTACGCTGCAACAGGATTTGGCACATTTGGAAATGGGCAGGAATGTATTATGCTGAAGAGCAGTGTTGTCAGAATAGTCAGCAATAGGTCCTTGTCTGATGAGCAGAAAAAATAAATTGGTATCAACTAATGGAAATTCAGCAAGAGACAGGTCACAGGAGGCCCAAGTCTTATTTTTGTGTTTCTTCAGCTATTCTCCTCGAGGCGGCAATATCATTGTTCTTTGGTCACTAAGTGCAACACACATTTGAAATTCAGGCCCATTGTTAATTAGAATGTGGCAGTGAATTTAAAATGCCAAATTCAAACAACATTTAACCAGAAGTGGAGACGTATCAGAGCTCAAGTCGCACTAAGGCTAGGTTTGTTCAATAAAGTCATCTGATGTGCGTGTATTATTTTTCTCTTGTTCCAGTTTTCTCTTTCCTTTCCCTTCTCCTCCCCTGAAGTTACTAAATCATGCTGTGGAATGGTCTAATGCCTACCTGCTGCCCTCCATATATCATGTCATATGGCCATCCTATATGTGGGGCTTAAGAGTGAGAGCGATAGTTCAAGGCACTGTGCATGGGGAGGAGAAGGGGAGGAGGTGCAATCTGAACCCAATTCTGCTTTCACACATAGACATTTCCTGGCACAAATCACTCTGTAGCAGTCAGAATTGGGATCCAGCTACATTTTGTCTGCTCCCTGTCCTAAAGACACCATGGCCAGTTCGCACTGCCTCAACTCCTACCATGACTGATATCAACTATTTCAATAATGACCAGGCCTCCAGCACTCTGAACAACTTGGTACCACACTAGGCAATGTCTTCACCCAAGGAGCCAGACTTTCGTGCATTTCTGATATTATTCATGGTTCAGGTGGCAACGCTTTCATTCTAGTGACTTCGGCACAAAATCTAGACTGATACTCTGGCCAGCACTAAGGGAGTGCTGCACTGTCTCAGATGCCGTTTTGAAAGATGTAAAGGATCCCATGGCACTGTTTCAAGGAAGAGCAGTGGAGTTCACTGACTGTCCTGGACAACATTTATCCCTCAACCAACATTCACGACAAAGATGATCTGGTCTTTAAAACATGGGTCTTTGTGGGAGTTTGCTGTGTGCAAATTATCTGCTTGGTTTCCTAAATTACTACAGTGACAAAACTTCAAAGAGTACTGAATTGGTTGTGTAGCACTTTGGGACATCCTAAGGTCATGAAAGGTGGAATATAAATGCAAATTATCTGTGAACGTGTGTATATTTCACTAACAGTTGCAATGACAGCATTTTAGGATTCAGATCCTACTTCAGATATTAACACTTCTGTCTCAGTACAAATTATCCCCAGATTGATGCCTTAATTTACGCATTAAGTCAAATCTTTGACACTATAATGAATTGTGAGAAAGCTGTGAACGTCCCTGTGAAAAGATACATCCAACTCTTCTTGAAATAATTTCGACTGGTTCTGTTAATAATTGCTGCTGCCCAAAGATGCAATCATCATATCAGCAAATGCTGTGTCAATTTTTTGCTGATGAGCCACCAGGGTAGGGTAGCCAGTCTGGTTGCAGAACCAATAACCTGGGAAGTCTGGACTAGTAATCCAGAGAATGTGAGTTCAAATCCCACTGCAGCAGTTTGAGAGTCTGAGTTCAGTTTTAAAAATCTGGAAATTGAAATCTGGTAGAGCTAATAGTGATAATGAGATTCTTAAATTGTTGTGAAAACTGAACTGATGTCATTCAGGGAAGGAAATCCAGTGACCTTACCCAGCCTGGCCTATAATTGGCTCCAGTCCCACTCTTCGAATCATGGAATGGTTATAGCACAGAAGGAGGCCATTCGGCTCACTAAGCCCATGGCAACCCTCAGCATGAGGAATTTAGCTAGTCCCACTCCACCCTCCCCCACCCCGAACCTTTCCCCTTACCCGTGCATTTTTTTTCCCCTTCAGGTGGCTCTCCAACTCCCTTTTGAAAGCCACAGTTCAATCTGCCCGGACTACCTTTTCAGGCGGTGCATTCTAGATCATAACCACTTGCTGTGTAAAACAGATATTCCTTATGTCACCTTTGGTTATTCTGCCAGTCACCTTAAACCTGTGACCTTTAGCTCTTGACCCTTCTGCCAATGGAAATGGTTTCTCTTTACCTACTCTCCCTAGACCCCTCAGGATTTTGAACACCTCTTTTAGTCTCCTCTCAATCTTTTCTACTCTTACCAACACTGCTCACTGAATTGACCTGTCAAGACAGTAGCAGTGGTTCAAAAAAAAAGGCCCTCTAACTGTTCATAGAAATGAACGTCAACCTTGCCCACCTGGATTAGGCAAGTTGTGAAATTGTCTAGAAATCTATGTGCCTGCTCTCTATGCAAAATACAACAAAACGTTAATTGGAACAATAATTCCAAAGAGCTTCAGTGACCCTTAAGTTGAAATCACACTGCATTATTGGTATTTAATACCTTTGCATGAAACTCCTCTGCTACGTTAACCTTTATCACAATGCAAGAGTTTCCAGGATGGCTTGAAAGCATTCAATAATTTAAACAGTAATAATATTGCACGCACAATTTGATCTATTTATTTTCGGGGAGAGCTTAATGATTTATTCATGGTAAAATCTGGTTTAGGATTTGAAAGGGGAGGCTGCATTAGTGACCCATTTCTGGTTGCCCCAAGGACAAGATGGACCTTCTAAATTGAATGTAGAAGGATTGTTTATTCACTTAAATCAGAAAAGAGCACCAGGTTCCCTTCCCAAATGGGTTTTAAGGCAAAGTAGCAGCTTTTATGATCTGTTTTTGTTTTCAATTTATCTGGACTCTACAACTTAGAAATTTATTGAATTAAACTTTACAACTTGTCAAGTTGGGATTTGAACTCATGCTCGCTCGGTTTTTTTTTAATTTGTTCACGGGATGTGGGCATTGCTGGCTAGGCCAATTGCCCTTGAGAAGGTGGTGGTGAGCCACCTTCTTGAACAGCTGCAGCCCATGTTGTGTAGTGTTTTGGCGCAGCCAAAGGTGAATGCTGAGTTGTTCAAATCCCAAAGGGAAACTTGAAACAACTACCACAACTTGTTTTGCAGTTGGTATAAATTTTGAGATCTGTGCCTTGAATTCAGTAGTAATAAGACCACCAAGTCTTTTTAAACCTAAATTAAACAATTATTAATAAGAGAAATGATTTTCAATATGTACATAGATCTACAAATTATTACTATAATAACTTCTAAATCCTCTACTCAATCTAACTCCCAGTTACAGTTTCATTAAGGCAACAGTAAGAAACATTGATTTTAAAAGACTCAGGCAAAGAAACATGATATCCTGAACAAGTCAACTCTCAAATGAGTTTTCTTAACTTCAGTCCTTTGAAGACAGCAGCTTGAGGCATAGATGCTGAAGGCTTTTCATACTTGTAAGATCTTAAAAATTCCTTCCCTTACAAAACAACTTTCTCTTCTTTATACATATCTTCTGCTTTTAATGCAAATACCCATTGTTTCACTATGTCTTTGGACTTTATCTCCCTGATAATAAAGCCCTCTTATAGCACTCACTTTTACCAGTAATCTTTGAGAAAAATAAACACACTGGCCAGGATTTTGCCCTCATTGGGTGGGTGGGAGAGGCCGGGAAGCCGACTGCTGCCTACAATCGGGGCCGGACCGCAATTTCACGCTGGCGGGTCAGTTAAGTCCCATCCAGCGTGAAACACGTGCAGGAGCGCTCAACCTTTTTACCCAGAGTGTAGTGATGGTCTGGAATGCACTGCCTGGGAGGGTGGTGGAGGTGGGTTGCCTCACATCCTTTAAAAAGTACCAGGATGAGCACTTGGCACGTCATAACATTCAAGGCTATGGGCCAAGTGCTGGTAAATGGGATTAGGTAGGTAGGTCAGGTGTTTCTCACGTGTCGGTGCAGACTCGATGGGCCTCTTCTGCACTGTGATTCTGTGAGGGGGGAGGAGGGCGAGCGCACAACTTCATCCATTTGTGTGGGTGCGCGCTGGAAAAGCTCCCTGAGGCACAGAGCTGCCTCAGGGAGATGAACAGTTTTGAAAATAAAAAATTGTAATATGTTATAAAAACATGTCCCCTCATGTGACTCTGTCACATGAGGAGGGATATGTTATTAATTAAATGTTTAAATTTTTATTTAATTTTTAATAGCTGTTGGAAACCTCATCCCGCCCATGGATGAGGTTTCCGAAAAAATACAAAGGCCACTTGGCCTTTTCACCTGCCCGCCAACCATAAGTTTGGACAGGCAGCACAAAATTTCTTTCTATTATAACTTTAATGGCCTTAATAGGCCTTTTAATTGTTGGCTGCTGACACCTGTGCCCGCCCACCGACCGAAATATCACGTGAGTGCGCGATGACGTCGGGCCACTCACCCAGCGTCGTTGCACGTCATTTTACGCTCATTCGGGTTGGGTGCACGCCCGCCCGACGAGCATAATATTCTGGCCACTGTTTCTAACCTTTACCTGGCCAGGTGACACAGTTCATCCCTCCTTTGAAAACAAACTAGTCTTGTTTATTTCAAAATGCAAATGTTCCCTTGACACCTATGTTTCTAACCTTCCCCATGTTTATCTAATTGACATTGCAAACATATCCACTCTTCTTAGATCAAAGCACCCAGACTAGCTACCTCTGTCTGGATCTGTGAGACCCTGGCAGAACTAAACAGAGCATCCTTAAGTAAGTTATTGCTGAGTACATGATGCTAGATAGCTCTGTCAACGACACCTTCCATCCCTTTACTGATGATTGAGGGTAGACCGAGTTGACCAGTTAGTTGACCAGATAGGAATTGTCCTGCTTTTTGTGGACAGGACATACCTGAGCAATTTTCCACATTGTCAAGTGGATGCCAGTGTTGCAGCTCTACAACTTGGCTGCAGAATGGTGTGAGTGGTGGCTAATTCTGGAGCACAAGTCTTCAGTACCACAGCCAGAATTTTGTCAGGGATTATAACCTCAGTGCACTCAGCCATTTCTTAATATTACATGAAGTCAATCCAGTTGGCTAAAGATTGGCCTCTGTGATAGTGGAGGCCACAAGAGGAGGCAGTGATGGATTATTCACTCAACAATTCTGGCTGAAAATGGTTGCAAATGCTTCAGATTTGTCTTTTGCACTGATGTGCTGGACTTGCCCATCATTGAATTTGGGAATGTTTGTGGAGTCTTCTCCTCTGCTAAGTTGTTTAATTGTCTGCCACCTTTCACCAGCTAGATGTGGCAGGACTACAGACCTTTGATCTGATCCATTGGTTGCAGGATCACTGAGCTCTATCTATCACATGTTGCTTTCCCTATTTAGTATGCATGTCATCCTGTGTTGTTGCTTCAGCAGGTTGGCACCTCATTTTTAGGTATATCTGATGCTGCTCCTGGCATGCACTCCTGCTTTCCTCATTGAACCAAGGTTGATTCTTCTGGCTTGATGATAATGGCAGTATGAGAGATATGCCAGGCAATGAGGTTGGAATGTAACTGGGATATGGTCAACAGGTTCCCGATTGTAAAAGCGAACCCTGTGTGTGGGTGTCACTGAGCTGGTGGATGGTGTGGAGGAGGTCAGTGACTGTGGATCATCTGGGTCATTGGTGTCATTGTGTCCAGAAGTAGCATCTTCATGTTCCTGCCCTTGCTATGGCCTGGGCTGGGCATTGCAAGAGCCTTAGTGGAGAACAAAAAGAACCACCATAAGGCTGGAATTTTCTGTCCCCGTTGGCTTTGGGGTTTCACAATGTCGTGAAACCAGTTTGCAATCGTCCACTCCATCAGTCAGTGGCAGGCCACGTTTCCTGCTGCCGGGCATCAGGGACGTTATTTTAATACATCTGCATATCATTATGAGCCCTACTCACTGGAGTCATCCCTCCACACTGGATCATCCGGGGATGTCAGCAAAGGGCTGCACTGCGTCTGAGGTGAGTTTGGGGGCAAGGAAGCCCGATCTGATGGTAGTGCACAAGCACGTGCTGCGGGTGGGGAGCGAAGTAGCCAAGTATTAGGGAAACCTGGTATAAAGTGACCATTCTTCTGCAGCTGATATAGTTCAGACACAGCAACATTGGCATGCTTGGAGTTGGGCCTCTAGCTTATCTTCCCACTCAAGCAACGCAGAGGCATGAAAGTGCCACCAAATGCTCCAGATTTTTTCACCCCTCAGACACAGACAGCAAACTAATGAATATTTTAGTGGACTGAAGAACAATTGGACGACTGGGCACGTTGCAGAATCTACTTGCTAAAGCTGGCCTTGGTGCAGTCGCTGATGGAGGTGCTCACAGCCCCTTGCAATGTCAGCATTCAGGTTTGGACCAGCCTCCCCGATGGTTCAAGCTAACAGCACAGACTTGCAGTGCGGGTTAGGAGAATGCCTGCACCTGAGCTGAGAGCACAGCATGCAGTCCAATGGGCAAAGCTGCCGTCAATCGGTCAGGCAGAGTGGGGCGGAGGTGGGCAGGGTTTCGGGCAGCCATGGAGCACACTAAACTCTGGCCATCCAAGTGGTGGCCAGCACTCTCTGGAATGTGTTAAGGGGTTTTCAGACTTAACAAAGAGAGGTTCTTAATGCTAACCCATGCATCTCTCTTTCACTCTGCAGGAGGAGTACATCAGGAGCATGGAGCCCGGTGACCTAGCTGTATGCCTCATGAATTAGAGAAAGCAAAGACGAAGGAGAAGAGAGCAATGGAGGCACCTGTCTGGGCAGAGGGAGGAGCAGCACACATAAGAAGAGGAGGTGGCTGGAACTCCTGCAGACGCTGCTAAAGAGCCACAGCCTAGCTAGACCCAGGGTCTGTAGATGGCACTTGTCATTCTTGCAGATGACTGAGAACCAGTGTCACCAAAGGCTGTGCATATTCAGGGAACTGGTCGCTCACATCTGCCATCTGCTGCAGGTATTGGTGCCACAGGGACATGGAGGGTATTCACTGCCAGTGGCCATGAAAGTGACTGTGGTGCTCAATTTTTATGCCAGTGGCTCCTTTCAGGACTCCACAGGTGATCCCTGTGGGATATCGCAAACCTCCACACAAATGCACCCCCGGGAGGCCACGGACGCCACATTCGCGAAGGCACGTAAGTATGTGCATTTCGCCCAGGATCAGGAAAGCTAGAAAGCAAGAGCACTGGGATTTGCCCAGATCTCAGATTTCCCACAGGTGCAGAGTGCCATTGTTTGCATTCATGTGGCACTCAGATCTTCATGCCAACAAACGGTTAGCTACACAAGGTTCAGCTGGTGTGCGACCATCACAGATGCATCCTGTGGGTCTGTGCTTGATTCCCAGGGAGTGTCCATGACTCTTACATTCTCAGTAGGTCACAGCTCCCTGACATCTTCCAGGGTCCAGAGAGACTGCAAGGTTGGCTCCTCGGGGACAAGGGGTACCCGCAGAGGATGTGGCAAATGATTCCCATCAGAATGCAGCAGAGAGAAAGTACAACGAGGCTCATGCTGAAACTTGCGATTTGGTGGAGCAAACCATTGGAATGATGAAAATGAGATTCCGGTCTGGTGGAGTCCTGCAATACAGCCCACAGAGGGTGTCACGCATCGTCGACACCTGCTGCACCCATTACAACCTGGCGCTGCAACGGGGGAAGGAGCTGGCTGAGGAGGAGATGGAGGAGCTGGAGGCCTCCTCCGATGAGGAGGACATCGACGGGCATGAGGTACTCGAAGGAGAGGATGATGGCGATGAGGCTATTGTACTCGCCAGATGAGGCAGGCATGCTCAGGAGGCTCTCATAGCTGCTAGATATGTGGAGGATGATGCTGACTTGCAGTGAGGAGATGCCATAAATTCTCACATTGCATCTGTGAACGTGTGACTCCTGTCTGGCTGATGGCAGTACACATACCCTCTGTGATAAGGCTCCTGTCATTGGAGATGCAGCAGGTGCCCATAGACCTTACATTCCAGGAGGATGATGACGACATGCAGTGGGGACACTCCATAGATCCTCATATAGCTGATGTGAATGTCTGACTCCTGTCTGGCTGATGGCAGCTCGCTTGTGCTCTGTGAACAGGGTCATATCATGGAGATGCAGTGGGGAAACTTTAACTTCTCATGATCCTATGACATCCTTTGTGAGCTGAACCCTTCAGGACCAAACTGTCACCGGACACAGATGCTGATGAGATGGGGGCCAGCCACACCTCAAAGGTGCTGGGAGCACACAGAGAGAAGGACGGAACTCTGTGTCGCCAGCCCAGGACATTCTGGCAGCAATGATAAGCCCTATCAAGGTGCAGGCATGGCTAATGTGACCAGTGACAGTGAAGGCACAGCATCAGTGTGCTGGGAAGGCTGCACAAAACACAGATAAGAGGCCCTGGACTGAGACACGTGCCTTTATCTTGTGCAGGAAGCAAGGTTTCACATCTCAGCAATATGAACACTGCTCATCAGAACAAGGAGCCATAGGCAAGGAGACATTGTTGGGAGTTTATTTACAATAGCGAACATTATATATAAGTGATTGACACTTGCACCCTGGCTGTGCATCTGCATTTTCTTAACCTTCCTAACCCTGCCGCTTTGTCTTGGTGCTCCCCAGATATCCACAGCGGAGGTGGAGGCAGCCTGCTGACTGCTACGCCCTGCTTGAGTTGTCCTTGATGGGCGACCTCTGGACGGCTGAGACCTGGAGGTCTCCGGCCTGCTTTCGAGGTCCTGCTGTGTGGCAGTGGCACCCTCCTTGGCCTGTGGAGCTTGAGCTGCTGAAGCCACAGAAATAGGAGATTCGAATGGGCCGGACACACCTGGGACCACCTGGGTGGATGGCCCCGGGATATGCACCTGCTGATTCTCCTCCCTGTGGTGCCTGACGGCCCCTGGCTGACTCCTTGAGGAGGAGGGGATGCTGGAGTGAGATCGAGCTGCCCCCACCCTTCTCGCGTTGACACTGTTGGAGGCCAACTATGGCATCAGTGATGGAGTTCAGCCCATGCAGCAGTGCAGGAGCGATGTCCAAGACCAAAGCCTTCATGGCGGCCACCATCCCACCAGTGTTGACCTCGGTTCATTGGCATGCTGGCACTATCACCTCAGACTGAAGGTGGACGGACTCCTCCATCGTGCCTTGCAATGTGAGGAGTGCAGCGGACATCCCTTCCTGATGTTCCCGAGCTTGCTTTTGTAGCTCCAGCGACTGAGGTATGACCGAGTCCAGAGGTTCATCATCTGACTCAGACTCAGCAGATTTCTGATCTGCAGCAGTCTTCTGAATGCCTGAGGAGTCCCTGCCTCCGTCTGCTGTGGATCAGACAGTGAGATGTGCTCACCAGATTGACCCCGAGGCTACTCTAAAGCTAGGTCCCACTGAGGTGTGTATCTCTGTGCTGGTGGAGGGTGTGGGTGAGAGCTGGGATGGGTCTTAAATGAGGTGTCATCAGATTCTTCTTCTGAGGTTTCTATGGGGCTTGAGTTGAGGGCCTGGCTTGTGGACCCCCATAGCTGCTTCCCAGTTGTGCCTGCGAAAGCAAGGAGAGATAATTAGTGCCTGGCAGGGGACTGCGGAACAGGGGAACTGACTCACAGCATGGTTGTCTGATGGATGTTGCACTGCTGGATCCTCACTTGGTAGAGCACCGCTGACCTCACCGTCAGCACAGGAATGGTCCAGATTGTCACCAGCCAGCTGGATGACTCTATTTTAAAAGTCTGTGAGGACCTTGATTTCAGGCATTCCTGTAATCTGCAACTACTCCCTTTTGTTGGGTGCCAGCTTGTCCTGCAAGAATACAGATGGAGAGAGCGTAAGCAGGATGCCTGCCAGGCGAGATGAGAATGCCTGGCATGTGTGGGTGGTGAGTGGTGCCATGGATGGGATGAGGACACGATCTGCTGGGCAAATAGGTGTGTGTAAGAGAGTGAATGGTGACGTCCCTTGAACTGGCAGTGAATGAGCTCCCTGTGGATGTGTTTGTGAGTGTTTAAGTTGAGAGTGATGAGATGAGTGACTTACCCTGGTGGATCGGAGGAGGTCATTCATCCTCTTTCGGCACTGGGTGGTGGTCCTATTTTGAAGGGCGTTGGTGCTGACCACCCTGCCACTGCCTCCCATGCACGATTGCTTGCTGGTCTTTGCCCAGAGCGGGGGTAGAGGACTTGGCAGCGGGCCTCCACTGCATCCAGTAGGCGCTCGAGGGAGGCATTGCTAAATCTAAGGACAGCATATTTCCTTCCTTTGGTAGCCGTCAGTTCCCAGCAGCTTCCTGTCACTTGAAGAGTGCTAGCTCTTTGCTGGGGCGGCCTTTTAATATGGCGTCCAGTTTACTGAAGGCCTGAGGTGCTGGCTGGGTGGGCGAATCAGAGGACAACCCATCAGCGACCCGGCGTGTTTCCTGGGAATGCATAATGAATGAGGCAGGAATCGGACGATATGGCGCCAAAACCCGCCATTGTGGCCAGCGGGTAAAACTTCCTTTTTCCCACCCGCTACCGCACTTAGTACAAATCTGGGACGATTCTGCCCTAAGGATCAGTACAGTCTCTGAGCACATCACATTTCCTCACGTGTATTTTGAGGTAATAAAAGGAAGAATAAAAAATGAAGCATGTTATCTAAATGGTGTGAGATTGCAGAGCTCTGAGATTAAGAGGGACCTGCCTGTTCTAGTGCATGAATCACAAAAGGTTAGTATGCAGGTACAGCAGGTAATAAGGAAAACTAATAGAATGTTATCATTTATTACAAGGGGAATTGAATACAAAAGTAGGGAGGTTATGCTTCAGTTGTACAGGACACTGGTGAGACCACATCTGCAGTGCTGTGTACAGTATTGATCTCCTTATTTAAGGAAGGATGTTAAATGCATTGGAAGCAGTTCAGAGAAGGTTTACTTGACTAATACCAGGAATGGGCGGGTTGTCTTATGAGGAAAGGTTGGACAGTCTAGGCTTGTATCCACTAGAGGTTAGAAGAGTCAGAGACGACTTGATTGAAAATATAAGATCCTGAGGGGTCTTAATGAGCAGAATTTGGAAAGAATGTTTCCTCTTGTGGGAGAATCTTGAACTAAGGGTCACTGTTTAAAAATAAGGGGTCGCTCATTTAAGACAAAGATGAGGAGAAATTTTTTCTCTCAGAGGATCGTGAGTCTTTGGAACTCTTTTCAAAAGGCGCTTGAAGCAGAGTCTTTGAATATTTTTGAGGCAGAGCTCGATAGATTCTTGATAAGTAAGGGGGTGAAAGGTTATCAGGGTGGATGGGAATGTGGAACTGAGGTTACAATCAGATCAGCCATGATCTTATTAAATGGCAGAGCAGACTCGAGGGGCTGAGTGGCCTACTCCTGCTCCTAAGTCATATGTTCGTATGTTCCTACGCGTGCCCCTATGCCAGCACCAGCATTCTCACTCTGATGCCTGGCCACTACACCTCGCTGTCTGTGATCACTCAGCCGCCCTGCTCTCCTGCGATCTGAAGTGCCCCTCCCTCAGTAGGGGTGAGAACCTTCAGGTCAGGCACTCCTCCTCTGGTGTTTGCCCTCTCCATGGATTTGTGGATCTGCTGCATGACAACATTCAGATTTAGTTACATGAAAAATGGCACGCACCTCCCTTGTCTGCACACATCCCCATCACTGGCCCATCACTGGCATGTTGTATCCAAGTGCTCACTCAAGCCAAACTGTCACCCCACTTTGGCCTGAATTGTCTTGCGGTACTGGGGCTGATCACACATTCACCTGACTGGCCTAACTGCTCATTCGCGAGGATACGTTGCTTGATGACCCCATGGGAAACCCGTAGGAAACATGCGACCTTGCCATTTACCCATGGCGGGTCAGAGCAGGTCATTAATTTGACCCTCTTCCTGCACTGAGCTCAGGATCTATGGCTGGACTCCACGGTTGCTTACTTCCTCACGATCTCCGCCCAGGCCACCTGGGTCAGTAAGAGGGTCTTCCGTTGCCGTCTGTGAGAAAGAGCACTCCCCGCTGTTCAGGGAGGTGTGCGTGAAACCGTGGGGCCAGCCTCTATCTTGGCTCAGGAATCTCCAAGGCACAGTTGAAGGGGATAGGTGGGGGGGGAGGGGTGGAGGGTGGGCAGGACACGAAAGAATAATAAGGGAGGGAGCAATGGGGGAAAAGGGTAAGCGTGGCTGAGGGTGATCAAGGGGGTACAATAACTATGGCTCAGAGTAATGAACGAAAGGAGGGGGGTGTGAAGCCTGTGACCTTGATGCAGATTTTCCCTGTTTGTCCAGTAGGCTCTTTGATAGCCTGCCCAGACTTGCTGAATTGTCACCCGACGGTGGGATCCACCAATGAATAGCTGCCCCCAGTGTGTAATCGCACGTGTCGCTCATGCCTGCCGCAGCCCTTTCCATTTTAAACGGAGTTGCGTGTGTGCCAGCTCCAGACATGCAAGCGGAAATTCCGCCTACTTCCAGTTCCGCCATCGAGACCCGCACGCCTCATTAAATTCCACCCTCAAGCATGAAAAGCAAAGACAAGCCGTGCTTTCCCCCTCGTGACACTTCAAAGCCACCCTCTTTATCTTGAAAATCAGCTGCTCCAAGTTACAAGAAGTTTGACTGTTAACCCTTAATTGTCTAAAAGGTCAAGCGCACAGCCCCTCCGCACCACCCCCACCACTCCCCCACCACTCCCAGGATATCCAACGAAGGCCAAAGGAAAGCTTTATTTTAACCATGGCAAACAGTAACAAGCCGGAAGCTCTGAACAAATAATTAGGCTGGGATTTTCCTGCCCCGCCCGTCGCTGGGATCGTCCAGTCCGGCGGAAAGTCAGCGGGACTCCTGACTGGCCCGCCACATCCCCCACATCCAGCGGCAGGGCTGGAAAATTAACCCAAAGCTTAACCCAAAGCCTTAACCCAAACCAAACCAAGTGAGTTCTCTGAGTTGTGGCATGAGTGAAGTTACGATGTGATCAGAGTGGGAATCCGTTACCTCTCACTTGTAATCAAAAATGCCACTTTCTGATAAAAGCTGTAAAAGCAGTCAAGTTTCAAATGACAATGGAGCTGCAGCGGAGAAGAACGTTAAGCCTGAAAGTTAATGAACTCACTGAGCATCTGCACAACACAAGCAGTTTCCTTAATAGGTGCAAGAATAAATTAAAACTTGGTGCGTGAGAAAGGAAGGGAACACTTCACTAAGAACACCTATTATTAGAATACCTAATGAGCAAAATACCATTTTCTTCTATGGTTAAGAAGTGAATGGGGTGCAGTTGGCCAATTAAATGGGTATGTACGTGGACTGCAGTCATGCACAATGTGTTGGAGTTGTATTAAGAGGCTGCAAAATTTGCACCCAGTTTTTTTGGCGCTGCAAATGGCATTTTACCTCCAAAATGGTACCTGCAGCATGCGTGCACAGTTCTGGTGCTGGCTGTGTCAGAGAGCATTTTGCTGAGGGTACATCCACTGGAAACATGCAGACTAGGCAGATCGTGATGTCAATCGGTACATAATGTTGACGCCACTTTTATATACATGGAGTGCAGTCAATGTGTACAGGGTTATATACATGGAGTGCAGTAAATGTGTACAGGGTTATATACATAGAGTGC